>NC_072433.2:27390000-28640000 GCF_028878055.3 Symphalangus syndactylus
TCATCTTCAGCACAATTTTGTGGAAGGCTGCACAGTTCCTTTCTGATCTTTCAAATGGGAAAATTTCATGGCAGGGTTGGCTGGTCCTGTCCTAAACCTTGAACCCCCAGGCCAGGCGAGCCTCCTCAGCTTGGGCACTGGATGGCCCTTCTGTTAGTGATATCTAGTTTACAGACCAAGGTCTGGGAGAAATTGAACCATAGAGTTCACCACCACCTCCACCACCATCATCATCACCTCCATTATCACCACTATCAACACTTATCTTTCATCACTACCATCATCACCACCACCATCTCCATCAACACTTATCCTTCACCACTACCACCACCATTACCACCACCATCATCACCACCATCACAACCACCACCTTCCCGTTTACCATCACTACCACCACCACTACGACCACTTTGTCCTTCCCCATCCTCACCACCATCACCATCACTATCATCATCACTTCCATCATCACCACCATCATCATCACCATTACAACCACCACCTACCCCTTTATCATCACTACCATCACCATGATCACCACCATCACAGCCACCACCTACCCCTTTATCATCACCACCATCACCATGATCACCACCACCACCTACCCCTTTATCATCACCACCATCACCGTGATCACCACCATCACAACCACTACCCATCCCTTTATTGTCACCACCATCACCATGATCACCACCATCACAGCTACTACCCATCCCTTTATCACCGTCATCACCATCATCACAACCACCACCTACCCTTTATCAGCACCACCATCATCAGCATCATCAGACCACCACCTACCCCTTTATCATCACTACCATCACCATTATCACAACCACCACCTACCCCTTTATCATCGCCACCACCACCGTTCCTACCACTCCCACCACCACCTTGCCCTTTCCCATCCTTACCACCACCATCACTATCACTACCACCACCATTGCTATCATTACCACCACTACTTCCACTACCACGACTTCTACCACTATTGCTACCACCTTCACCCTTATCATCTCCACTCCTACAACCACCACAATATCTATTACCACCTTTGCCACCATCGCCATCACCACCACCACTGTCACTATGGGCCAGCTGCTGATGGCTTCTCCTGTCCTGGGGCTTGAGCCTTACCTTGCCTACATGATGGGGCAGTGAGGTGTTTTTCTCTTCATCAATGTGCATCTGGTTCCAAATCCAGTCTCTCTTTTGGCGCCGGTGTGTGGGCAGCAGGCTGTGGGTGTCCCGTTGGGCAGGGTTAGCACCTGCTACTGCCACTGTTGCCACTGCCAGCAGGCCCAGGCAGGCGCCTGATGTGGTGAGGAGCATCATGAGCCTCTGCATCTTCCCAGCAGGAACAGATCTGGGGAAAGAGGAGACACCTTCAGACTCTGGCCAGTGACGATGAAAGGAGTACTTAGACACAGGTATTTTGCATAAGAGCAGCTAGCTATAATGCCAAAAGCCTGGGGCAAACACAATCTGCGGGTAATTAACATTACTGTTCCCCCTTTCAGGGAGCAGTCATGCACTCGGATGAAAGGTCTGTTTTAGGACAACATGAGTAAACAAGCCCATTTAAGAAAAATTTCCCTACACTTCCTTGTACCTACTCCTCACCCTCTGCCTCAGGGTGGAACAGCTGCCTTCTGCTTATTCTTCCCCGAAGCTATGCAAAACCTTCTGACCTTTCAAGAAGGTTTGCGTCCTTTCCCTAAAATTTCTTCCACCACTCTGACCGATCTCCCATATATGGTGGCCACTGCCTAAGGGTGTGAGCAGCTTCCATAGGGAACCAAACTCCCTTTATCTGTTCACTCCTTCATCCTTCACTGCCTGCTGACACCAGCAGAACCAGACCCCCTTCATGCCTTGATGAACTCCGAATCGGGGAGGGTGAAAACAGATGTGGAAACCATTCTACTTGCGATTCACATGTGCTAGGACAGAAGCAAGTGCAGGGGATATGGGAGCCCAGAGGAGGGCCTGTGGGGAAGGTCTCCAGAAAGAGGGTGTGAGGCTGCTGCCAATGGCAGCTCCTAAGTCCCCAGGCATTGGGTGCCCAGGTTGTCCTCATTGTTCAAATGAGGAAACTGAGCACACAGATGTTAAGTTCACATTGGAGTAAGTGGTGGGACTCAGACGGGAATCCAGGTGTCTGATAGCTAATCTTTATCAAGCACTTATTTTTTGCCTGGCACTGTTTCAAGCACTTTATATATCTTATCTATTTAATCTTCCCATCATCCTCCAGGTTGGTGTAATTACAACCCTCATTTTGCAGAAGAGGAAGAGAGGTTTCAGAACACTCCTGAAATCACCTAAACTATAAGGAGGACAGCCAGGATTTGAACCAAGGTTGTCTGGCCTGGAAGTTCAAATCGTTTCCTCCTGCCTTCCCTTGTCCCAGCAGCTGCTATGGGGTAGGATTTAAAGCCTTCTCTCGGCAAACATCCTCCTGCCTGAAAGCCCCTTTGACAACTTTGCATTGATTTGTCTTCAGAAGGCTCTTAGGAAAATCCAACTGTCTTAACCCTGAGGGCCAGCCCTTCACTCCAGATCTTACAGTGAGTGGTCAGCTTTGCTGTCAGAAGAGCAGGGGTGGGTGGGGTGGTGAGTTGAGGGTCTGGGTTCATAGGAATGGCTTCATAATTTGTGTGGCCCAGTGCAAAAGAATTTTAAGAAGGCGACAGAACATTAAACCAAGCATGAGGCCCTTTGAAGTGCAAGCCCTGTACAGTTGCACAGGTTGCATACTCTCGAAGGCAGGTCTGTGGGGTAGGGATGTGGATCACCCAGAGATCAAGGCCTGGCTTCATTCTGAATTCCAGGAACAGGGGTTTTCTCTACAGCCCCACGAGGAGTGCAGGCTGTGACCTTGGCCATTAGCATGTTCTCTCAGCCCTGACTCTATCTCTCCACCCTCTGGGGCCCCTGCGTTACTGACCTGCAACTCCTGGGATGATGTAGAGGAAGAGCAGGTGGGTGGGAGAGGGAACCAGGGCTCACATATGGAGACAGACAAGGATCTACAAGGTGCTGGATGGGATGGCCTCCTCCCTTGACTGTCCCCTGCCTGGCCAGATAGAGAGGCTGGACTCTGTACATCACAAGAGGTTTGTAAACTCTAGTAACATTTCCCCTGATTTGCTGGCGCCAGGCTGACCTCAGTGAGGGCTGAGGGTGTCTGTGCTGGGCCAGCTGACCTCTGGGCCCACTGATTTTAGTATCGACGGCCCCTGCCTTCTGGTTCCTGCCTCTGGCCCTGGAGGAAGTGGACTCCCAGGGTGGGGATAGGCCCCAGAATGCAAGTGCCATATGCCTGGGGGAGGCCCTGACCCCTCTGGGCCTCAGTTTCCTCAGCCATAAATGAGGGGGTCAACCTGGAAGAGACTTGAGGCCCTTGAAGGATGCTCTAGGCAGGAGGAAGGTGGTGAGCAAAGGCTTGGAGAAGAAAGGGGGCAGGTTGGGAGTCCTGGCCAGGAAGCTGGTCCCTGACTCAGGGGAGGCGGCAGGCACGACCCCTGCCCCAGCCTCACTGGGCCCAGACCCTGTGGCTCATTTCCTTCTTTGTCCAGAAAGGAAGTGCAAGTCTTGATTCTTTCTTCCTCCCTCAAGTGAGAAGTGACTCAAAGATGACAAAGTAAAACGGACAGAAGTGAAAACGAGAAACAGGGAGAGGGAGAGTTCTCAGGGCTCTGGGCAGGACAGGGTGAGCGCCCAGGCTCTGAGCTGATAGGAGCTGGGTGCCTACTGCATGATGAGCTCCATGCTAGGCAATGAGGGTGCCACAGTAAGTAAGACAGATGGAGCCTGCCCTTGGGGAGTGTGCAGTAATGGGAACAACAGGAAAATAAATAAATCAATGAGGAAATGTATCAGCTGGCGATCAGAGATGTTCAGGGTATTACAATGGGAGGTGTCACAGAGAGTGAGGGGGCAGCTGGCTGAGCCTGTGAGGCCAGGAAGGCCTCTGGGAGAGCTGACGTTTCAGCCCACATCTGAGTGCCAGCCACAGGACTGCCAGGAGAGGGAAGGGAATTCCAGGCAGAAGCGCCGTTGCTGGTCTCTGGGTACCTCAACATCCGAGCCCACCTCTGTGCAGGCAGTGGTTGGTTTCCTTAAGGAAGCCCACCTCTCTGTAGCAGTCCCTTCATAAAATCTCTTCAATTGGCCTCCCAGGGTTCGCTCTGTTTCCTGCTGGGAACCCTATCTCTAATACAGTAAACGGGAATGTGGTTTTCCCTTTCCTGGGGCCTATTGGGATGGGTTAGTGATCCCTAGGGCTGACTGCAGCCAGCGGTCAAGTGGATAAATACAGTCATGTGCTGCAAAATGGCTTTTTGGTCAACAATGGACTGCACATACGACTGTGGTCCCCTAAGGTTTTAATGGAGCTAAAAATTCCTCTGCCCTAGTGACACTGCAGCCATTGTGACGTCATAGCACAAGTCATTACTCGTGTGTTTGGGGTGATGCTAGTGTAGACCAACTTTATAAAAAATGTTATATTAGGTTGGTGCAAAAGTAATTGTGTGCTTTATTTATTTATTTATTATTTTTTCTTTTGAGACAGAGTTTCGTTCTGGAGTGCAGTGGTGTGATTTCAGCTCACTGCAACCTCTGCCTCCCAGGTTCAAGTCATTCTCCTGGCTCAGCCTCCCAAGTAGCTGGGATTACAGGTGCGTGACACCACGCCCGGCCAATTTTTTTTTGTTATTTTTAGTAGAGATGGGGTTTCACCATGTTGGACAGGTTGGTCTCAAACTCCTGACCTCAGGCGATCCGCCTGCGTCAGCCTCCGAAAGTGCTGGGATTACATGCGTGAGCCACCGTAGCCGGTGGCTTTTTTTTTTTTTAAATGGCAAAAACAGCAATTACTTTTGCACTATCCTAATAGTAAACTGAAGTTAATTTCTTATTGATGAAAGAAAAATATTTTTAAGTAAATTTAGTGAAGCTAAGTGTACAGTGTTTATTAAGTCTACAGTAGGGTACAGTGACGTCCTAGGCCACTCACCACTCACTCCCTGACTCACCCAGACCAATTTCTAGTCCTGGAAGCTTCACTCATGGTAAGTACCATGGAGAGGTGTACCATTTATTATTTTTTTATTTTTATTTTTTATTTATTTATTTTTTTGAGATTGAGTCTCCCTCTGTCGCCCAGGCTGGAGTGTGGTGTGAATGTGGCTCACTGCATCCTCAAACTCCGGGGCTCAAGCAATCCACCCACCTCAGCCCCATGAGGAGGTATGTGCCAGCACATCTGGCTAATTTTTAAATTTTTTCGTAGAGATGGTTGGGGTGGAGGGGTTTGACTATGTCACCCAAGCTGGTCTTGGACTCCTGCCTCAAGTGATCCTTCTGTGTTGGCCTCCCAAAGTGCTGGGATTACAGGCTCCTTTTTTATCTTTTACATGGGAATTTTACTGTACCTTGTCTGTATTTAGATATGTTTAGATACATGAATACTTGCTGTCGTGTTAAAATTGGCTACAGCATTTAGTACAGTACCATGCTGCACAGGTATGGAGCCTAAGAGCAATAGACTGTACCATACAGCCTAGGTGTGCAGCAGGCTATACGATCCAGATTTGTTTGTGTAAGCACACTCTCTGATGCTTGCACAACAGCGAAATCACCTGAACTCGTTTTTCAGAATGTATGCCAGTCATTAAGATGCACATCACACACCGGGGCCTGTCGTGGGGTGGGGGGAGGGGGGAGGGATAGCATTAGGAGATATACCTAATGTAAATGACAAGTTCACAGGTGCAGCACACCAACATGGCACATGTGTAAATATGTAATAAACTTGCACTTGGGCACATGTACCCTAGAACTTAAAGCATAATAATAAAAAGTAAATAAATAAAATTAAAAAAAGAGAAAATTTCAGGGTGAAGAGGGTCAAAACTAACACATTCAGAATAAAATGAGGTTTATTCCTTGATTTGAAAAAAAAAAAAAAAAAGATGCACGGCTATACCTACGCCAGACTTCAGCAAAGCAGAGTCCACCAATCACAGGCTCGGACCACGTGGCTCATGGGGGGACATTAACTCCTCAGTGGGCTTTGCCTGGCCCCACATAACAAAGTGTTCTCTGACGGTGCAGAAAAGCCCCTTGGATTCTGTTCTGTGTCCAGCAGGGGCCCTGCTGCTAGCTCTGGAGAGAAGTCCCTTGGAGCACATGGGCCACCCTCAAGCTCCTGCCCTCCAACAGGGCTGGGACTGGCTCTCGCAGAGTCGCCCCACAGCACCTGTGTGTCATTTGCCAGGGCAGAGGGAGGCCTGGGTGCTCAGCTCTCATCAGTCAGCTGTTGGTGAGGGGCAGGACCTTGGGTTGGGGGCATTTGGGAGCTGGGGATCACATAATCCCATTTGCACCCCCATGCCAGAGCCTTGAGCACCCTCCCAAGACAGCTCTTTCTCGCCTGGGACGGTGGAGGAGGGCTGACATCCCTGAGCACTCCCCCGAGGCATATGTTATTTTATTTAAACCTTGCAACAACCCTTTAGGTAGTTGTCTGTGTTCCCATTTTGCAGGTAAAGAAATAGGGGCTCAGAGAGGTAGAGTAAGTCATCTCAGGTCACACAGCCAGAGGAAGTGGAGCCAGGATTCGAACTTAGGCTGTCTTTCCCTCAAAATAGTGCTTTTTGCATCATGCCACCCTCTCTCTATCTCTGTGGTGACATTCACATGTAATAATAATGAACTATTCTCAGTGCTTGGTCTTCATCCATGCCAGCGCATTTAATTTTCACACTATCCCCAGGATGTAAGACTTATCATTCCCATCTCACAGATGAGGAAACTGAGGCTCAGAGACAACTCATGAGTGGTAGATCTGGAACCCTCACCAGATCGATCTTTTTCTAAATCCTAGGCTCCTTCTGTACTCAATCTCAGAGACACCTGTGTGACCTTCCCATCTGAAAAGCCACATTCATTTGTGTCTTTTGCCCTTTGGGTTAGAAATTTGGCCAACTAACTTTGGGAAGCTGTGGCGGGTGGATCACTTGAGGTCAGGAGTTCGAGACCAGCCTGGGCAACATGGTGAAACCCTCTCTCTTAAAAAATACAAAAATTAGCCTGGCATGGTGGCATATGCCTATAGTCTCAGCTACTCGGGAGGCTGAGGCACGAGAATCGCTTGAACCTGGGAGGCGGGGGTTGCAGTGAGTTAAGATCCTGCCACTGCACTCCAGCCTGGGCAACAGGCAACAGAGCAAGACTTCATCTAAAAAAAAAAAAAAAAATTTGGCTAACCAAAATGGGGGCTGCAGGGAGGGGTCTTGCTGGACAGTTGTTCCTGCCCATCATGATGCAGAGGAAACCGGGCCGGTCAGATCTGCTGCAGCCACAGCTGAAAACTGAATTTCTCTTGGCTGCAGCCTCTGGAGATGTGGTCATAGCCCTTTTTTCATTTTAGCCTGTTTCCTTTTGGCAGGTAAGAGTCACGTCTCTCGGTTGTTCTCAGCAGTTTCCAGAGAGACTCAAGGTGTTGCCAGGTAGATTTGGGGCACCCCAGACATTCAGAGGGTCTGAGGAATTTGGAAGTGATTTCCATGTTCAGACATTCCCAGCTGAGCAGCCCAGCAACTGCCTGATCACAGTGGTGAGCAGGGAGGGGCTACGCTTGGCAACTCAGGTGTAGGTTCTGAGCACGCCAAGGCCAGGTACCTGCCGTGTCCCAGGCATCCAGGATGCTTGTCGATGCTGCTGTCCCCAGAGCCATGTGAGAGGGTTTGGGGGCAGTTCTAAATGGAGGAGGATGGGCCCTCTGTACCCTCCCTCAGTCTGGGGAGGTCTGGAGGACCCAAAATGAGAGGACAGAGTCAGTGGCCTGAATCCCCTGGTGAGTAGGCGTGCAGCCCAGGATAAACAGCAGGGGAGCCTTGGAAAATGGGGACGACTGGGCTCCACCATGCTCCCATGGGAGGTTGGGACTGCAGAGGCCTCTGGGGTCCAGGTCTGTATCTACCGTGGGTGGGGCCACTGGGATCAGAACCCAGACACCTAGGCCAAGCCTGGTGACCGAGGGGTCCTCTGAAGGCTGAGTCACCTGGGCAGCCTGAGAAAAGGATGGGGCTCCTGCGGCTCTTTCTGCTCCTCTCCAGCTGCCTGTCTGGGTCTGCAGGTGCCTGGTGAGCCTCCAGGCAGAGCTCCGGACCACAGGATGTTAATTCTCTGGGAAGCTCCCCACCCCACCAGGCTTGGTAGCATCCTTCCTGCCTGTGCACTTGCTGTCCTCTCTCCTCTGCCTGGATTTAGGACACATGTCACCACTTCTCTGAAGCTCTCTCTAGAGTCCTGGGGTTATACAGTCATGCAGCAAGCATTTACTGAGCATCTACTATGTGCCAGGCACTTAATTCCATGCAGGAATAAACACAGGCTCCACTTCCATGGGAAAGAGGGATGCCGGTCATGTGGTGAAAAATGCAGTTTGAAATTGTGACATGCGCTTTGATGGACAAATCGAGGAGGCTGTGGGAGCATACAGACGGGGAGGGCCTTGATGGGTCTGAGGACCACAGTCCCAGGAGTGAGTCCTGCCTCTCACTGACCCAATGTGGGACATCACACAAAGCTCCCTTTGGTCCCTTTCCCTTTGTGGGCGTCCATCTGTCTGGGGTTCTGCCTCCAGGGGGCTGTGAGATCAGCTCAGCTCTGTGCTGAGTTACAGTGTCGAAAAGAGAGGCTAGGGATACAAGAGAAGAGGAAGGGAAGGGAGGGGAGGGGAGGGGCTAGAGCTGCTCTTCTTGGGACTCCTTGGGACCCCTGGCTTTGTAGCTAAATAGGACATAGGAAGTCTGGACCCAGCTGGGAGCCCCTCAGTGGGCTGGTCCAGCCCCTGAGCACCAGGAAGACCCCCTGCCCCTCGACCTGACCAGAGCCCCACTCAAGCCTTAGATTCCAGGGGCCAAGTCTGGGCTTTGCAGCGTGGGGGGTTTTCAATAGGCTGAAGGACCTCAGGGGTGGGGCAGAGGAAGGCTCCAGGTCCAGGACACACACATGACATCTGCAGGCCTCATGGACCTGTGACACCCTCAAACATGCCTTCACAAGTGCACACCCCTGACCACAGGCACCTGCCCAGGCCAACTCCTGCAAGGCTCCTCTTTGCAGCCCTGGCTGCTCTCCTCCCTGACCCCCAGCACACCCACTTTCAGCTAGGATCCCAGCCCAGCCTCCTGCAGGCTCTGGACTCCAGCCCAGAGGCCTGGGGTCAGGCACGAGGGGCAGGGTGCTGGGAGGAGCCAGCCTAGAACATGCAGGAGGTGTGCCTGCTGGAGTGGAGGCACTGAAGACCCAGCTCCATGTGTGGCCCTGGGCAGCTCTCCCCACCGCCTTCCCATTCCACAGCTCAAATCTCAGTCCAGGACAGGGCTGGGACCCAGTGACCCCCAAACTCTCTGGGGACTCTCAAATGGTCTACTGGAGCTCAGTCATTTAAAGCTGCATCTTGGCAGCCACAGACTTTGGGAGGATGAAGGGTGAGGCCCTGGGAGGGTCGGGAATGGGGTTTGGCCAGGCAGCTATGACCTGGCCCCTTCTGCTTCCTCCTGGTTTGTGGCTCAGTTTGGCCCTGAGATAGGCTCCTGTGGGTCCCAGACCTGTTCCTCTCCCTTCAGGTTCTGCCAACAGCCTCCCCACTCCCTGCAGGAGGAAGTCTAGCTCCTCAGCCAGCCCTTAAGGCCTAGCATGGTTGTCCCCTGCCCACCTGCCAGCTCTCCTCTCCTCCTCTTCCCTGCCCCTTCCAGCCTCGAGGAGAGCTAGAAGTTTCTGAAATGCACAATGCCCTTCCTCTCAGCAGCAGGCTTTTTGCCCAGGCTGTTCCTTCTGCCTGGAATGCCCTTCTTTGCTGTGTTTCCTGGGTTAACACACTTTACTTCTTCTCAAGCCCCAGGCTGCCTACTCCATGAGGTCTTCTGATCGCCACCTGCCACCAGCACAGCCTCTGCCTCCTGGCCTATCTCTGCCCAGGCAGGTTCTGGGCCTAAGAGTCCACTTCATGCCATACCTGTGTGCATGAACTCAAGGCCCTGGACCTGGATGTGCTGCCTGTCAGCCTGGTGCCAGCTCCAGTTCTGGTCTTGCCAACCACTCCTTCCCCACTTACGGGATTTAGAAACAAATCTGTATGTTTTCAGACAACACGTGGGGTGGTCAGAGTAGGTAAAATTGTTGGTATAACTTAAAGAAGCTCCTCCTCGTTCCTAAATAGCTCCTCTGATGGCTCATGGGATGGGCTGCCATGGGACTGCCCAAAAGACCACTGATAGGATTTTGATCCTTTATGGACAACAAAATTATCCTTCTTAAGAGTCCCTGGCCAGGTGTGGTGGTTCACACCTGTAAATCCCAGCACTTTGGGAGGCTG
This sequence comes from Symphalangus syndactylus, assembly GCF_028878055.3. NCBI lineage: Eukaryota > Metazoa > Chordata > Mammalia > Primates > Hylobatidae > Symphalangus > Symphalangus syndactylus. The sequence continues at coordinate 27,400,394 of NC_072433.2, forward strand.
AGGCCAGTGGATCACCGGAGGTCAGGAGTTCGAAACCAGCCTGGCCAACATGGTGAAACCCCGTCTCTACTAAAAAGACAAAATTAGCTAGGCATGGTAGCACATGCCTGTAATCCTAGCTACTTGGGAGAGTGAGGCGGGAGAATCGCTTGAATCTGGGAGGTGGAGGTTGCAGTGAGCTGAGATCGCGCCATTGCACTCCAGCCTGGACAACAAGAGCAAAACTCTGTCTCAAAAAAGACAAAAAAGTCTCCAATGAATATGCAAACACCCCTGAGCAGGGCACCTCTTAAGACAGGGCTGGCAAAACAGAACTCAGCTTGCCACATGCCCCTTTCCACACCTATGGCAGACATCATGAATCAGTCACTCAGACTGTATTGAGGATACAGGGGCTGAGTTCAAGTTCATTCCCACTGAATGAAGGTAGAGGGTACCAATTGGCCAGACCTATTTTGTGATGTGAAACAAATTTGTGCTGGAACCTCCGGGCTCCAGGTCATCTAGTCTATTCCCTTGCCTTCTAAAGGGACAGCTCCAAACTTCAAGGAGAGAACACCCATGCTAAGGAGGCTTCCAGCCTCCTTTGGGCTTCCTGACTTTGTCTGGGACTGTGAGGTCAGTGCGGGGAACAGAATGAGGCCCTTGCACCTGCCTGTTTGAACCTGCCCAGCTGCTCGGGACTGTGTGACCTTGGGTTCATCTCTTGCTTGCTGAGCCTCAGCTTCCTTATCTGTAATGGAGGCAACAATAGCCGCCTCCCTGGGCAAGAGGATTAAATGAGATCACGGGTGCAAAGCCTGGCACACAGTAGGTGCTCAGTAAGGGTGCGGGTGTCTTGACTCCTATCTACCCGCCCTCTCCAGCCTGGTGGGTGTGGCTTTGACTGGCCGACTTACACTTGACCTCATTTCCTGGCTCTACTCTGGGCCCACCTCCTACTCTTTCTGTTCCTCTGCAGAAGGAAATCTCATTCACCACCAGCCCGGCCTGCCCCTGGGTCCCACTTCCTACTCCTTCCAGTATCTGGACCTGCCAGGATCTGACTGTTTTGCTATGGTCCAAGGCAGACAACCTGGAAGTCCCAGAGTTAGTTTAGGGACGATCCTCTACTCTCAAGAGATGGGAAGACTGAGGTGCAGGCTGCAGAGGGGCTGCCCAAGGCCTCCTAGCATCTGGGATTCCCACTCTTCCTCCAGCAAGCCCTCCATGATTTACCCACTTAACACCAGCTTGAACCTGGATCAGGACAGACTTTTTAGTACCTCCTCAGCCAGAGGTGAAGCTCCTGAGGCAGGCCCTGCCTCCTAGAACATTCCTTCCCGTGGTATCACTGGGCACCTGGCTTGTCCCTGTGCCTACCTCTGTGGCCTGGACTGCTCTGCTTTCCCCCTCTCTGAGCTTCACTGTGGAGTGTGGCATGGACTGTGGGTCAGAAGGGACCGCACTCACACCCTGCTTCTACCTTGTGTTTGTTGTGTGACCTTGGACTGGCTACAGCTTCCCTCAGCCTTGATGGTCCCATCTGTCAAATGGGAATTCTCATAGTTGCTTCAGTGTGACTGAGGGGGTGCAGAGAGAGGATGCAGGGAACAGTCATGGATCCATGTGGGCAAATGGGCCCAAGATTCTTCCTGGGACGGTGTCCCCTCTGTCCCCTGGGTGTCCCCGAGTCAGCAGTGAAGCATCCAACTTTGTAGAAAATGTGTGGCCCCCTCTGGCTTCCTGCCCTCACTTCCGGCCCTTGTTTAGCAACACAATAGCTCAGGCTGAGACTGCAGGCGGGCAGCTTAACCCCTTCCAGGCCAGTATACACCTCTCCTACCCCTCACCACCATAAGCTGAAATTGTTAGGGCTGCTCAGGGGCTCAGCAGCTCTTGGGCTGCTTGGTGGATACCTGCTGCTCTCTAGGGCAGGCAGAGGAGAGTCCCAGGCTTCCCACCACCTGAGAATGGACCAGGGCTTCTGGTCCTGGCTGCAGTGGCCTGTGGAAAAAGAGCCTTCCCGGTACACCCTCAAAGCTGCCTCCCTGGGAACGCCCTTCCGCTCTTGTCAGAATCCTATCTGCCCGTCACACATGAGAAATGTCCACGCTGGGGAGGGAGCCTGGCATGGAGCAGGTGCCCAGAGGTGCTCGCAATGTCCTCTCACTTGCACCCCCTTCCTCGTACCTGCTGGGCACCTGAGGACCCCTCCATGATGGGGTTTGACCATACCTCAAGGGTCAAAACCTTTATGACATTCATAGCCAGGATCGGCTCTGGGCTAGCTGGTAAATCCAGCCACTATTCCTTAAAGATCTCATGTTATGTGCCATTCCCAGCACCAGGGAGGTAGCTCACCTCACTCAATTGACTGAGGAAACACTGTTTCCCCATTTCACAGACGAGACACTTGAGACCTGGGGAAAGAGCTGGGACTTTGGAATACGAGATCCTGGTTCAAATCCCCACACCGGCTCATATGTTTCCAAAGCTCAGTTGCTTTCACTGAGATATAAAGAAAGAATATATCTACCTTGTGGAGTTGTTAATGGTAAAATAATGAGCCCCACATCATCCCTTGTTCCCCACTGTGGTTTAGAAACTCTGGGTAACTTTCCCAAGATCACCCCAGAGCAAATGGGAGAGCTGGAATCTGTACTCAGGGCAGCTGTCTCCAGGCCAGGCTCTTGGCCCAGACCTCCTGCTTCCGGGGGACTTCCTGGGCTGTGAGGGCCTTGGGGGCTCTTGCGCCCTAGCCTTTGAAAGGGTGCTGGGGGGAGGAATGGTGGGCCACTGTCCAGACTACATCTCCCTTGACACATAGTAGGCCCCGATGGTGTTCGGGCAGGGAAAGGCCCAGAGGGAAAGGCAGGACCTCAAGGGCCCAGAGCCGAGCCTCAGCTTGCCTATCTTGAAATGGGGGCACTGGCTGACGGAGAGAGGCCAAGGCTCGGAGCTCCCCTTTCAGGGCCTCTCCCCAGATCCCAGCATAGAGCTTTAGTGGCGTATGGGTAGGGGGCTGAGGAGGCTGGTGTCAGGCCTTGGTAAATCCTCTCCAGTAAGGGTAAGGGCACGGAGGGGAGGCCAAGGCCTGGGTGCCAGTCCTCTGCCCCGGCATGTTGGGCAATTGGGGCAGAGTCCTGCCTTCTCTGAGCCTGGCACTGATGAAGGCCAGTGGGCCTTTTTGAGTTGGAGAGTACACTTGTGGGAGAGCCAAGCCCTTGCCCTGCCCCCCTCGGCCCCGAGATGCCCATTTGTGCCCTTGGCACACCTCTGGGTGCACTTTCCCCGACCCTGCTCTGAGCCACCAGGAGGCCCAGCATGCCCTCGAGGAGCCTGTCTGTCCTGGGAGTGGGACGATGCCCATTCTACAGACAGGGAAGCTGAGGACCCTCCCATCTTGGGCACAGGGTGGTGGGTTTGGGGTGGAGGGGAGTGTGGGAGCCCCCACTCACCGTGCCTGTGGGCTGAGGGATGTTTCTGTTCCGTTGGACTGCCTGTCCGTCCAGGGCTGAGCGTGAGTGGAGCTCTGTGGAGCCTGTCAGCCGACCGTCTCTGGAGGGGAGCCACACCCCGCTGGCGAGGGAGGCCTGGCTGCCTCCCCTTCAGGTTTTCCAGCTGGCCCTGGCCCACTTCCCCCCGGGATGGTTTCCTGTTATTGTTCCTTTGTGAGGGCTGGGCTAGCTGCAGATAGGCAGGCCCCGCCGTGGGCGGCCGCCTCGGCCTCGGATGCCTGTCTCCACAGAGGGCTGGCCCTGGACCCCACCTGGGGCACCCCACTTGAACTCCAACTCCTGGCCTCAGCTCTGGGACTCTGAACCCAGCACCTGCAAACAGCCTGGCTGTGGGGACCCTTGGCTGCAGCATCACATTTAACCCTCCTTGGAATGCTACAGGCAGGTGTCATCACCCCCATTTTATAGCCCGGGAAGCTGAGACTCAGTGAGTTTAAGGTGCTTGTCCACCAGCTGGGGTATAACAGAGCCAAAAATCTAGCTGAGGTCAGCCTAGCCCCAGAGCTTGATTTTCTATGGTGATCCCATGATGTCTTTGTGGGAATGGACTTTAAAGGTGATAGGGAGGCTTCAGGAGATGGGAAAGGGACAGCAGCTCTTGGCTCTAGAGGACCGAGTTGGCTTCTCCCGGTCAGAGCAGGCATGGACTCCAGCTCTAAGGCGCCAGCCTCAGTCTGTAGGGGATATTTGCATTTAGGGATACTGGGTGGAGTCAAGTGACTTAGCTCTGCTTCTGATGTGACCTCGGGCCAGTTGCGTCATCCTGGAGCCACAGTTTCCTCATCTGTAAAATGGAGATAATCACAGCCTCATCCTCACAAGGTGTTTGACATAAACGAGAATCAAAGAGGGGCGTGGAAGACAGTGACGCTGAGGCTGGATCAGAGCCCAGCAGAACCAAGAGGCTGGGGGAAGGGAGGGGCCAAGATTCTGCTGACCAGGAGAGACATAGGAGGAGCTTTTAAAAACTACAGAGGACTGGGCTCACCCCAGATCAACTGATTTGGAATCTCCCAGGGCAGACCCTGGAAATCTGTCCTTTGAAGAGTTGCTTCTGTTTTTCCATGGGTGAATGGCTGGGAAGTCCCAAACTTGTTTTGTTATATAGCTGGGCAAGCAGAGACCCTGAGAAAGAGAGGACCCAGGGCCGTTTAGTAAATCAGAGCACGAGATGGGGAGTGAGATGGAAGGATATTTTTGGAGGAGGAGGGGATAGTGATTCCTCTGTCTCAGGCAGGTTGAGTTTGAGATGATCATTAGATACCCAGGTGGAGGTGTCAGGCTGGTGGGAAGACAGGGGTGAGTCCAGCCTGGAGTTGAGGTTTGGAGCCCATGAGCTTATGGCTGGCATCTGAGGCCATGGGCATGGATGAGCTTGGAGGGAGGGAGGCCTCGGACCCTCTGACATTTGGGGATCCATTCGAAGAGGGTCCCACAATGAAGGAGGAATGCCAGGAGAGGGCAGAGGAGGAGGGCAGGGGAGTGGTCAGTGGGTCAGCCTGGGGAGCATGAGGGCTGAGACTTGACTTTGGATTTGGAAGATGAGGTCGTCAATGACTGTGACCAGAACAGGTTAAACAGGAAAAGGTAGACAAGACAGATTGGAGGGGCTACAGAAAGGGGGACAGGGACGTGGAGTCATGTGTGACTGTAGCTCCTTCCCCAAGTCTTACAGTGAATGGGAGCAGAGAAGTGGGAGGGTTTTTTTTTTTTTAAACTATGGCAGCACGCTCATGTCCCCAGGGAGCATCCAGCAGACTGGAAGACAGATGATGCTGGAGACTGAGGAGCGACCTGCTGGAAGGAGAACAGTCCTTGGGGCGGGATTCTGAGTGGGATCCAACACATTCAATGGCCGATTGTGGAATGAACAAATAACAGCTCAGTGCTTCCTTCTCCAACGGGATTAACTCTGCTTTCTCCTGCCCAGAGGGTGGGTTGGCTGCAGAGTAGCCAGGACAGTGCTCTGTCCCCTGTGTTCCAGTCCACATCCCCCTCACCCCCGCCTGTGCTGACCGCCTGTCCTCGTGGTCTACGTGCACATGGGGACACACTGGCCTGTGCATTGCTTCCTGCTGGGTCTCAGACTCGGGGCTGGTGGCAGATGGGGAAAGGGCCTGTCCTGGCACCATCTGCCAATTCCCTTTGTACTCCCAGTCCATGAGGAAGTTGACTCTGCCCTGAAAACTACTGTTCCTGTGCTCCATAAACAAAGGAATGGTGAGCCAGGCATGAGCTGTGGGCCCCAGGGGTGGGGCTGGGGGTCACCATAGCAGAGGTAGCTGAGACTGTAGGAGGGAGGCTGGTGCCTCCTTGGTCCCCCTGAGGATTTCATGCCTGATTTCTGGCACTGCCCAGCCTCTGCTCCAACCTCTCTGGAGGCAAAGGAGGTGACAGGAGGGCACAAGGCCAGGAAGTGCCATTGGGAGCAAGGAAGGCGGCCGGTGGGCTAGCAGGAAATGGGATGGTCTGTGAGACCAGATTAGCAGCAGAGGAGGAAGCAACAGTGGAGGCAGTGGGGGTGGGATGGCGGGTGGGATGACAAGACCTGGGGACACCCACCTGGCCTCTGCCAGGATGAAGCCTGACCCGACAGGGAGCGCTGCTCAGGGAGGTACAGGTGTGGGGGTTGCAGACCCAGGTTTGGATGGTCAGACCCTGCATGACCTGGGCAGCCGACTTGCCTCTCTGAGCTTCTTTCCTCACCTGTGAAATGAATTATCTGTTCAGACTTTGCAGGCCGTTTGGAAGATGAAATGAGACAATGAAAATAAATGACAGGACCAGCAAGCCTTATCGAGTGGCTATTTCTCAAAGTGTGGTCTTCAAGCCACCCATCCTGGGAGAAGGGGAGTGAATATGCAAATTTATTGGGCCCCACTCCAGGCTGATGGGGCCAGAATGGCTGGTGATAGAATCCCAGGACTTATGTGTTTGTAGCTCCCCAGGAAACATGTTTGTGTTGTTACATTTGAGGACCACAGCCTTTGCGTGTGCTGCTAATGCACTAAGCTCTCCTTGAGACTCCTCATTCAAACCTCAGGACAACCCTGCGGGGGTGGTACTACTGTTAGGCCCATTATACACATGGGAAAACAGAGGCTGGGAGTGGAAGCCTTTCTGAGATCAGAGTTTGTCAGTGGTGGGGCAGAATTCCGAGCCACGCTTCTGTTTCCAGAGCCCGGCTCCTTACCCAGGGAGCTTTCCTGCCCTGCTGTAGTTGAATAGCAGGGGTTCCCCAAATGAGACTTCCTTTTCCTTCCTCCCCACAGCGCGAGACACCCAAGGATGGGACAGAAAAACGATGCCATCAGCTTGGCAGGGGCGGTCGTGGTGAAGCCCTGCAGCCTCACGCCTCAGGACTTTGCCCATGCTGTTCCACCTTGTGTGTTTCCTTCTCTCTCCTTCCTCGCCTGCGCGCAGAGCCACCTAGATCTCATTGTCTCTATGCTCCACTCCCTCTTCTGAGCTCCCAGGGCACTTTATACAGACCTCATTCACAGCCCTCCTCTCCTTTCCCACTGGGATTGTGTCCTATTTGGGTGCTTATCTCCAGCACCTGGTAATAGGTGAGTGCTCCCCAAATGTGAACTTGAAACTGTGCACTCGTTAGAACTGGCAGTCAGCCCACTGCTCCCTGGGTCGGAGAGACTGCGGGGAGAGTCGAGCGTTTTGTGTTCCAAGGCAGGTGATTGTCTGATGGCGGAGGGCTTGATGAGCCCATCTGCTCAGTTACGGGCAAAGGAAAAACGCTTTTGCCCAGCTGGCTGTGCTGTGCTGAGGGGCGGACACACCTCCAGGGAGCATAAAATAGGGCTCACCTGAGGTAGTCTCAGAAGGGGCACAGAAGGAGGAAGAGCAGGAAGGAGGAGCAGGGAGGGGTCTTATCCTCAGCTGTGATTCTACAAGGAACAGAAAGCTTGTGATGAGAGCTGCAGGCCCAGCTGAGAACTCCTCCGAGCAGGAACTGGGCTAGGCTCACTTTGGGGTGCCTGGATCTGAGCTCAAGGTGGCCATCGGGCAGGGATGAAGAGCCCACTTTTTGAATGAATGAATGAATGAATGAATGCGTGAATAGTGAATGAATGAGCGGATGAAACACTGGTATGCTGAGGCAGACACGAGGTGTGGGGCTGGGTGTGTGCCTGTGTTCTGTCGTATGTTCTGATGGACAGTGGGTCCTTTTTCCTAAGGCTTCAAGGAGTCACCAAATCAGTCAATCAGTCAATCAATCAATAAACCAGTCTCTCAGTTCTGGTTGGTGCCCAGTTCTGTGCCAGGCTGGGAATGGGGATCCAGGGAATTAAAAGAGACAGTCCTGCTACAAGCTCTGAGGCTGGGCTGGAGTTAAAGTCACCAGCACTACCTGAGCCCCTCCTATGTGTCATCCCTGTCTCAGGCTTGGTCTCTTATTTCTAAAACTTCATGGGGTCCTTGAGAGAGGGTTGAGGATCTGCCCATTTTACAGAATTCAGTAACGAGCCCAGTGTAGCACTGCCCGGTTCACACCAGGCTTGTGTGTGTCTGCTGAACCTTGCTGAATACTCGAGATCCAATCTGAGGCTTCCCTCCTTTGAGCCTTGCCCATGCTGTCCTCCCCCATGCTTTCCTTCCTCCTTCTGCAACCCAAATCTCCCAGCCCATCAGTGCTCAGATCAAACGCGCCGGCCCCCATGCAGCTTCCAGGCTCCTATTCTGAAAAGCATCTTATCCCCGCGAAGCTTTTATCACACTCTGTCTGTCTATGCATTCCATCTCCATTTTCTCATGTAATGATGCTTTGTAATAGCCCTGAAAGATGTAAGTGCTATCTGTATTCCCATGTCCCTGATGAAAGAGCTGAGGCTCAGAGAGGCTGAGTAACTTGCTCAAGGTCACACAATGTCTGAGTAGCAGAGCCAGGATTTCAACCCTTATATTCCTGTTTATATCCCAGTTTAATGCTCACTCTATAGCACCACCCTTCTTCTGATAACTTGCCATTGTTCACCGATGTTTTATGTTCATTTGTTATTTAAAAGATACATTTGGTGCTCAGGCTTTGCCTAGCTCTGTGCTAGGCATGGAGATGTGGAGGTGACTTGGGCTGGGTCCTTGTCTTTGATGTGCCCCAGTCTGGTGGGAGAGACAGACACCAAGACATACATGAACCACACTGGGTGGGGCTGGGTTCGTGACAGAGGTGTGCACCCTGAGATGAGGGTGCCCGGAAGAAGAGGTGGCCTGGGAGCTGCCGGAGGACTGGGTCCCCGAGCTGATCTGAAAGAATGAGCAGGAGGTCACCAAAGGCGGAACGCGGAAAGGGCTCTGCCGACAGCAGAATGGCAGGGTCAAAGGCAAGGAGGCCTCTTAGGGAAGGAGAAGACATTCCAAGGGGTGGGGGAGCACTGAGGTGCTGAGAGGGGAAGAGGGACTGGCTAGGGAGGTGGCCAGGTGGTGGAGGGCCTGTCACACCACACTCAGGAGCTCAGGCAGGGCACCGCTGGGGTCCTCATGCAGGCCAGGGACCCAAGGATCCCTGGATTTTAGGAGACACGCCCCCCATCCAGTGTACCGTGTCCCCATGCAGCTGCCTGCTGGTGGGGCCACCTCCTGTGGGCTGTGGTCAGGGCAGGGAGAGGCCACCGGCTGGGGAACCGCAAGTGATGGTGGCTCAGGATGCAGCCGCTGGAACCAGGTGAGGAAAGGGCTAAGCGTAGCCTCTCTTTGGCCAGGAAAGGCCTATGGAACAGGGTTTGAATTCCTGACAGTGAGAACAATACCTTGCTGCAGTCGCTAGGAGGGAGGAGGCTGCCCAGAGCACTTCCCCAGATGTTTCTCACTTTTCTCTCACAACATCCTGAAAAGGCTGTTAGGGAAGTGGTGCTCCCAGGGGTGGAGAGAAAGTGGTGCCCCGTGGTTACATGCTGGGGCACATCTGCTACCTATGGTCTGGCTGATCCTGGACCAGCCACATGGCCTTTGGTGCCTCAGTTTTCCCTTCTGTAAAATGGGAATGATGGCTTGCCTTCCTCCCAGGGTTGCTGAAAGGACTAATTGAGAAGATGCATGTAAAGTGCATAGAATAGTCTCTGGTATACAGTAGGTGCTCAATACACGTTTGTCATGACAGTGATGCCACAGACAGGTTAATGGTGGGGGCACCTGTGAGTGTGTGAGGACGACCGTGTATACATGTGAGTGTGTTAGCATGGGCATGGCATGTGCACGGTGTTTGGCAACCATGTGGCTACACATGAATATGTAAGAACACGCATGGAGTGTGTAAGGCGTCCACATGGATGTGACCACATGTGCTGTGTTCCTGGTGCATGAGTGGGCTGAGACGTGCAGTCAGGTCGAGGCCTTGGGCAGCATCCTCCTCCTCTGTTGTCTGGAGTCATTGGTCACCCCACTGCCCAAGCCTTCTGTGTATCCATCACCTGCAGAGGCCCAGAGAGGGCAAGGCCTTCCTTGGGGTGGCCCAGTGAGCCAGGCAGGGCAGGGTGGGACCAAGGGCCCTGCCTCATTGTCTGGAGGGCAGGCCTGAGTCTGGAGGAAACCTTGTCCAGCGGAAGCCAGGGTTTCCTGTTTCTAGACCCTACATTCCTTGTGCCCTCCATCGAAGCGTCCTGGAAAACAATAGGTTGGTGGCTGCACCATCTGTGGGGCAGGAAGGTGGATCAATCCCTCCCACCTCTTGATGGGGCAAGCAGACATGGCTCTGGCACCAGCCCTCAGCTGGGCAGTGTGGCAGCAGGCCCAGAACCAGGCAAGCCCAGGCCATCTGCCTCCTGCCTGTCTGGGTCTCTTCTCCAGGCCATCTCCACACCCCTCAGTGCACACTGCACTCTGTGGCCTGAGACAAGTCCCCTGGGCAAAATCCAGCTGGGGAGGAGGCGTCTGAGCTAGTCCCGGGGAAGGAAGCTGCTAGGAAAAACTCAAGTCCGATTGGATGGGACTGACTGCACAGGCTGGTGGAGACCTTGGGGATCCTCCAGCTTCATCCACCTGCCATGCCACGGACAACCAAGGCGAAAAAAGAGAGGCTCCGACCAGCCAAAAGACGGAATCCTCCCAGCCTCTGTGCTGAAGCTCAGAGACACGCCTGTTAACTCTTGGTTTATGTACAGTCCTAACAAGTCAGGTTCTCCAGGGCAGAGGGGCACAGTGGTAAGGGCAGTGGGCTTGGAACCGGAAGCCCCAGTTTTCTGATCCCATGCTCTGCCGCTGACTGCTCATCAGTGCTTTTTGTCTCAGTTTTCTCCTTTGTGAAAAGGTTGTACCTTGCCATGTTCTGCTGAACTCACAGGCAGCCGGAGTGGGCCACATGAGTAACAATTCTCCAAGTGCTTTGTAAACTTGGATGCCTCCTCCATTCTCAGAGAGGGCACAGAAACTCTGGGCTCCACCCCTGCGTCTTGCCCCAGCAGCGCTTCCATTCGGCTGTTCCTAAGTTGTATTCTTTGTAATAAATGAGTAATCCAAAGTCAAGCCCTTTTCTGGGTTCTGAGTCATTCTAACAAATTATCAAATCCGAAGGAAGGCTGTGGGCAACCCCTGAACTTGTAGTTGGGCAGGCAGAAGCATGGCTCACTTGGGGACCTTGCTTGTGGCTAGTGTCTAAGCCTTTATTAACCTGTGAAGTCTGCACTAACTCTGGGTAGTTAGGGTCAGAAATGGCTTGAATTGTTGGAAACCCAAGTGGTGTTGGAGAACTGGACAATTGGTTGTTGTTAGGAAAAAACCCACAAGCTTCCTTTGGGTCAGACATGGAGCCTAGTTTTTTTTTTTTTTTTTTTTTTTTGGGCTAGGCAGTTGTTGAGGGTGATAGGGTCTTGCTCTGTTGCCCAGGCTGGAGTGCAGTGGCGCAATCATGGCTCACTGCAGCCTCAACCTCCTGGGCTCAAGTGAGCCTCCTGCCTCAGCCCCCTGAGTAGCTGGGACTACAGGCACGTACCAACAAGCCCGGATAATTAAAAAAAATTTTTCTGTAGAGACGGGGCCTCACTGTGTTGCCCAGGCTGGTCTTGAACTCCTGGACTCAAGCAACCTAGTGTTCTATATGCACCACCTTACCCACTCTCTCTCTTTCTTTGCAAGACAGTGGTTCTCAAAGTGTGGCCTCAACCAGCAGCATCAGCAAATCCTGGGGTGCCACCCTAGACCTGCCAAATCAGAAGATCTGGGGGTGGGACCCAGCAATCTGTGTTACTAAGAGAGTCCAGTGATTCTGATGCATGCCCAAGCTTGAGAACCGCTGACCTGGAACAGAGATCCTCACTTCAGGCTGTGCCCTGGAACTGCCTGGCCAGCTCCCCTCCCCACATCCAAGTAGTATCTGGGGAAGGCACATGTAGAGATTCTGATTTAATTGGCCTGATGGGGGCTGGACTTCACTATTTTATTTTTTTTTGAGACAGAGTCTTGCTCTGTCGCCCAGGCTGGAGTGCAGTGGCACGATCTCGGCTCACTGCAACCTCTACCTCCCAGGTTCAAGCGATTCTCTTGCCTCAGCCTCCCAAGTAGCTGGGCTTGCAGGTGCACACCACCACACTCTGCTAATTTTTTTTATTTTTAGTAGAGACGGGGTCTCGCTATATTGGCCAGGCTGGTCTCAAACTCCTGACCTCAAGTGATCCCACCTGCCTTGGCCTCCCAAAGTCTGGGATTACAGGGGTGAGCCACCATGCCCGGCTGACTTCACTATTTTTTAAAGCTCCCCAGGAGGTTAATATGCTCCCAGGTCTTTCAGCATTACCTTAGGAGGTAGCTACCTCTCTTAGCTCCATTTTGCAGGTGCATAGGTTCTGGGAGATTAAAGGGCGTGCCCAAGTTATATAGCCATGTAAAGGGATGGGGAATTCTAAATCTCTGCCTTTCCACTTCCCCTCCTTCCTCCTATTCATTGCTTTTTGCTTTATTTAGAACTGTGTGATTTCCCCAGCAACGTTCTTTGGAAAATTAAACAATTCCTGATGTCGCCATCTAGTGGCTAGCGATGAGAACAGATGAGCCTCTTCTGGACTTGTCAAGACGCGGCTCCCGGAGTTCACACGTGGGAAGAGGAAAGGCCATCATTCATAGTTGCTCAGGCAGATGCTTTCGGAACACTTGGGTTCGTTTTTCCAAAAGGTGTCCTTTCAGAAGGACAGTAGAATGAAGACGGGTTTCGTGTTTAAGAGCTATTGGGAGTTCACTCATGAACCCCAGGAGAGGCATGATGTGTGGTCCCCAGGCAGGGGAGGCACAGAGGGATCTGGGATGAGGGGGATTCACCTGGGCAGGAGAGCTTGACCTTCCTGCAGGGGCTGGCTGACCTTTGCTTGGGCACTGATTCATTCCACCATCAGCCACTGTGGGCCAGGCCCGAGGCGGCACTGGCCTCCAGACATCAGGGGAGAAGCGCAGAATATTCCAGGTGCTCAGTCCTTCATGATCCAAGCTGGTCTGTTCTTGGCCATGGCCAGAAGCTCCTGTGGAGGCTGATGGGGCGAGGAGAGGGTCGTGCTTCCAATTGGGGGAACTAAGGTGGCTGTGGGGGAAGGGGACAGCTTCTTGGAGCCTGCGCCCAGGGTCTGAATAGGAGCCCACAGGTGTGACTCAAATCCAATGGCTGCTCCCCACCCCGCTGGCTCTTGTGGGGCCAGACAAGAGGCGCCAGAGGATGTCTCAGGACTGATGTGCTTGGGGTGGAGAGAGGTAAAGCTGTCTGAGAAAGGAGGGAGTGACTGACTACGCTCAGGGCACTCACAGGGTGGAATTCTTTTATAAAAATAAATCTCAGTGGACAAAAGAGATTTAAGGGCTTGTACTATTGGAAGGTAAAGCCTGTAGCCTGGAAGCTTACCAATAGATGTCGTGTCTTTGCTTCTTCATGTAAACGCTGTTTTAGCATCTGTTGTGTATCAATCTCATCTGAGTGCAACCTCTTTTATTCCCAAACACATATTCACATCCCATGGGAGGCAAAAATTTCCAAGGAATACAGTTTGGGACACACTGGCCCCAAGGGAGGTCTCCAGTGGTATGCCACAAGATTCTATTCCAGGCCCATCTAGACCAGCATTCTTTAAAAAATTAATGAATGAATTAATTATTGAGACAGTCTTGCAATGTCACTCAGGCTGGAGTAGAGTGGTGTGATCGTGGCTCACTGCAGTCTCAACCTCCTGGGCTTATGGCAGCCTTGACCTCTCAGGATCAAGCTGTTGTCCCACTTCAGCCTCCTGAGTAGCTGGTACGAGAGGTGTCCACCACCATGCTCAGCTAACTCTTAAATTTTTTGTAGAGGCAGGGTCCCTCTATGCCCAGGCTCGTCTCAAACTCCTGACCTCAGGTGATTCTCCCACCCCAGCTTCCTAGTGTTGGGATTCCAGGTGTAAGCCATTGTGCCTGGTCTGGACCAGCATTCTTTATCATCAACTTAGAGGAAGACGATTGTCTACTGATCCAATCAATGGGCTCTTTAAACCCTGATGGGATGGAGGATGGGCTGGACAACAAAGTCAGGATCCAGAGGTCTTGTCAGGGTGAGGAAATGGTTCAAAATATCAATAGGAAACATTACAAGGATGAGTTGAGGGCCTTGTATTTGGGATTGAAAAGAAAAAGTCAAAAGCAGCTGCCCAAATATGGGAGACAAACATGAGAGAAACTGAGGACCACTTGGTCAATGGTTGGGATAATAAGAGTATTAATAAAATAATGATAGCTGACATGGACGACCTTATTTGGCCTTCACAACAATGCATGAAATAGGTATTATTATTGATCCCTATTTGACAGACGGGAAAATTGAGGCTTCTAGAGGTTAAATAACTCAGAGCCTCCCTCAGGGCCTGCTGGTACCGTGTTCATTCCTTTCAGGGCAAGCAGAGAATGTACAGGAAACAACTATGGGAAAGTTTAACCTAAAATAGAATAGGGTTGGGCGCGGTGGCTCACGCCTGTCATCCCAGCACTTTGGGAGGCCGAGGTGGGCGGATCACCTGATGTCAGGAGTCCGAGACTAGCCTGGCCAACATGGTGAAACCCCATCTCTACTAAAAATACAAAAATGAACCAGGTGTGGTGGCAGGCACCTGTAATCCCAGCCACTCGGGAGGCTGAGGCAGGAGATTCGCTTGAACCTGGGAGATGGAGGTTGCAGTGAGCTGAGATCGCACCACTGCACTCCAGCCTGGGTGACTGAGCGAGACTCTGTCTCAAAAAAAAATAAATAAAAAAATAAAAAAAATAAAAAATAAAAAAATAAAACGAAGTACAATAGGAAGCCATGGAGGTAGTGAGCTCCCCATCCTTAGGGGATGTTCAAGTGTAGGCTGGAAAACACTGGCAGTGCTGTTGGGGTAAGGATCTCAGCAACAGATCAGGTCTAGAAAAAAATAATATTTAAGGTCCCTCTTTCCTCTGCAATTCTATAATTCTGCTCTAGCAACTTATTTCTTTAAAGTCAAGCTTATGACACGGGAGGACTATATTTTTTAAACGTAGAATGTATGCATTATTTATAATACTTTGGGGTTTCTTCTATGACAAATATGCTCACTATATTTCCGAGTTCTAGGACTTGTGACAAATTTTACATGACCATTTAGGGTTTATATTTTCAGCTGATTATTAAGACATTTATAGTTTTTACACATTTATATTTATGACATTGGGTTGGTCATATTTATGATGTACTGGACCCCTAGTCATTGGTCAGGAAGCCCGGCTGAATATCTTAACGTTGTTTCTGCGGGAAAACGTGTCTTGCTTTATGGTAATTCATTTTATGATGTGGATTCAGAAACTCAGTGAATTTACTCTGGGAGAAAAAACTCTACAGCTACGCAATTTGGGGAAGTCTCATAGATTTAGAGGCAGACAACCTCGAGTTAGCTATGTGGCTTGGGTGAGTTTCTCAACACTTCTGTGCCTCAGTTTCTGTATTTAGTAATCTGAGCTAGGGAGTGGGAGGGAGGACACACATACCCTCCCCAACATTGCTGAGGTGGTGGTTTCTGTTTTGCTCTTACTTGGCACGTGGGAGGGACTCAGCCCTGAACCTTCCCTCTCTCTTGTCCTCCCTGGATTTGCTGATGGTACCTTGGGAACCAAGTGCCTTGAAGGCTGCTTTCCCAGAGGGGCTCCAGCTTTTGGGAGGCTTCCTAGGAATCCTTCCCAGGCAGCATCTTTTCAGCACGTTAGAATTTTGCTCTGGGCCCCAAACTAAACTTATTTCACCTTAAATAAAAGAAATCAATCCCCACAGCTGAGCTGTGCTACGACATTGATTTAGCATACATTTTGACATAGCCTGGCTAATAAATAAGCGGAAAGGCAATAAACATTAGGGAGAATTATCTGTTAGGGAATTGGGGTGGGCAGCTGGGGAATGGGGTGGTGGTGGTGAAATCCCCCCTGACCCCCGCCTCCTTCTCTGCTTTCATCTGAGACCTTCATCAATTGTGGGGTGAGCAGCAGCAGTAACAGCAGCAGCAGCAGAGATTCCAGCGGCGCTGCCTTGGCAGGTGGTGGATTTGGGGAAGTGGAGAAGGTCTGGGGGCCTCTCTCAGTGGGACTCTTGGTTGCTCAGACCTGGCTGGCAGAGCAAGGAGACCTGCCTCTCTCTGGCCTTTGGTGCCCACCTGTGAATCCCAGCCCCTGAGCTGTGTGATCATGGGTATGTGAATTCACCTCTCTGCGCCTTGGTTTTCTCACCTGGAAAACTGGGAACACTTTCGGCAGGCACTGAGCGAGATGCAGGGACAATGTCATCCATAGTCAGCGTGCTAATACGTGTCAGCCAAGGCTATCCCACCATGGAGGTTGATGAAGAAGCTGTCTGCCAGATGTCCAGCACCCAGTAGGCACACTGTAAGCAGCCAGTGTTACTATTCTGGGAGGTGGACTAATCAGCTTTTGGGGGCCCTGCCCTCAAGTCTTGGGTCCTTCCCCTTCCTCACCATGCTTGTGTCCTGCTGTGGCCCTGGGGACATCTATTGTCACTTTCCCAATTCCCAGGCTCAGAGTTCAGTTGACTTCTACTGGACGTACTCCCTCCCTGGCGCCCCCCGCCACTGTTGGCCTCTCTGGGCTCTGTGGGCACACTGGGGTCTCCAGCTTCTCTTCTTTTTGTGTAATTGCATTTGATTTTCATAGTGTGTTAGTGACTTAGTTACCGGTTAACAGGAACCTCAAATAAGTAACTCTCTGCCCCATCTGCTTGCTGGTAGGTGATGAGGAAGAAACAAATGTGAATTTGAAAAGTGATACATTTCCCGCAACATGATTTCTGTCTCTGGTCATAAATGTCAGATAAATGAATCTGTTTTGTGAAGAATCAGCATATTGGTTCAGGGAAGCATCTGCTGGGCTGTGAATCACCGAGCGTTGGAACACTCACTCCCTGGCTCTCCCCTGCTTGCTGCGCGGTGCCTGCAGGCGCTGCCTCCCTGCTTGAGTACTGGGAGCCTTGGCAGAAGGGAATGGGGCAACCTCTGCCATCCAACACTTCCCCTCTCCACCAAACCCAGGCCCTCCCAGGTGCTGTGCCTGTTGGTGCAGATGACTTTGGTCCCCCAGTGTGACTTTCCCCAGAACCCTGACCACAGCCACCCACCCCACCCCTGGCTTCAGAACAAGGCAAGGTGAAGCTGGCATTTTAGCTCCATGGTTCCTGGCTGTGTGACGTTGGGTGAATTGCTTCCACTCTCTGAGCCTCAGTTTTCTCAGCTATAAAGGGGAATAGTAACGCCCAGGACCAATGTATCCATTTTAGGCACAGGAGACACAGTGCCTAGGACCCAAGATACTTTTAAAGGATGCGGTTGGCAGAATAATGGCCCCTGAAGAGGTCCGCATCTCAATCTCTGGAAACTGACAATGTTATGCCACATGGCAAATGGGAATGAAGGCTGTATGTGGAATTAAGGTTGCTGATTAGAAGAGCTTAAATAGAGAGATTTTCCTGGGATGCCCAATGTGATTACAAGGGTCCTAGAATGTGGAAGAGGGAGACGGAGACTGAGTATCAAAGTAATGTAAGAATGGAATGTAATGTAAGTAATGTGTAAGAAGAGGAGGTAAGAATGTGTGTAATGTAAAGAGGGAGGTAAGAATGTGTGTAATGTAAAGAGGGAGGTAAGAATGTGTGTAATGTAAAGAGGGAGGTAAGAATGTGTGTAATGTAAGTAATGGGTAGGAAGAGGGAGGAAGGGTCCACAAGACAAGGAATGTGGCAGGAAAAGGCAAGGAAGATTCTCCCATAGAGCATCCTGAAAGGCGTGCAGCCCTGCCAACACCTTGGTTTTAGCCTAGGGACACCCATTGCGGACTTCTCACCTCCAGAATTATGAAGTCATACATCTGCATTGTTTTAAGCTACTAAATTTATGGTAGCTTGTTATAGCAGCAAGAAGAAACTAATACAGGCCGGGTGCAGTGGCAAACAGCAGGACCTTGGGAGCCTGAGGCAGTAGGATCACTTGAGGCCAGGTCCAGCGTGGGCAACATAGTGAGACCCCATCTCTAAAAAAGCTTTAAACAATTAGCCCAACAGGATGGCATGTGCCTGTAGTCCCAGCTGCTAGATAGGCTGAGGCAGGAGGATCACTTGAGCCCAGGAGTTCGAGGTTACAGTGAGCTATGATTGTGTCACTGAACTCCAGCCTGGGCAACATTGTGAGACTCTGTCTCTAAAAAACAAAAATATAAATAAAAACTGAAAAAAAAAGAAAGTGAATACAGGGTACAGACACATACAAAAATATTCTAATTTATTTTAAAATCAGAAGAAAAAAATAAATATAAGCCAGGCTGGGTTGTATGTGTGTTTATACCAAAAAGCATAAAGTATAATCTTTATTTTTTAATTTAATTTAATATTTTTGAGATGGAGTCTCTCTCTGTCTCCCAGGCTGGAGTGTAGTTGTGCGGTCTCAGCTCGCTGCAACCACCGCCTCCCAGGTTCAAGTGAGTCTCCTGCCTCAGCCTCCCCAGTAGCTGGGATTATAGGTGCACGCCATCATGCCAAGCTAAATTTTGTCTTTTTAGTAGAGACGGGGTTTCACCATGTTAGCCAGGCTGGTCTTGAACTCCTGACCTCAAGTGATCCACCTGCCTGGGCTTCCCAAAGTGCTGGGATTACTGGTGTGAGCTACTGCGCTCAGCAGATAAAGTATAATCTTTGTTTTATGGAGGAAGGGGCCCATGAAGGCAAAAGTGCTGAGGGCTCACGGTCCATGGAGCCACGATGCATCTTGCCTTGCAACCTGCAATGGGCTTAAAGGAGAGGGTGTTGGCAAGGCACCTGCTAGGATGCATGGATCACACACCAGGAGTCAGAAATGGGGACAGCTGTTGTTTTGTGTTGTGGTCAGTTTCCCTTCCAAGTACTAAGGCTCCCCATTGGGGGAATGCCTTGACCTGAAGCTTTGCACCCCACTGCTGGGACCCGTCACCTCCTGGCAGGACCTCACTGACCCAAAGATCTGGTGGGGGACCAACCCTGGCTCGCTGTGTGCCTACGGGGCAGGGGGGCCTTCCTCCTGGTCCCCCGTGCCTGCATCCATTGCTGAGTCTCCCACAATAACACAATTGGCCGAGCACCTACTCTGTTCTTGGACTGGAGGGTGGGAGTCTGAAATCTCATCCAGTGCTCCCTCTGGAATGGTAGCATCTTTGATTTTTCAAAGCCACCCAGTGAGGCAGATACTGATCCACCATCCCACCAGAGTCTGTGTGACTCCATCCCACTCAGCAGGGCTCCCCTGTCTCCTGATGGTGAGAGTCACCTGGGAACTTGTAAAAAAACACAGTGCTGCAGCCCCAGCCAGCCCCGATGAACCTGAACCTCCTGGGAGGGGCTGCGATGCTGCCATGTGGTTACCAGGGCTCCAGGTGAGTTCCATCCTCAGTAGGGAAGACCCTACTGCCCCCTACTGCACAGGGCGCATGCTCATTTGCAACAAGGGAAAGGGGCAAACAGAGGGCATGAACATGTGAACTTGGTATGTTCTATGTGCCAGGTGTGGGGCTGGGGAGGGCTACCTTGTGTTGTCACGGCCAACTTTCCAGGTGAAAACAACCCCATTTTAGAGATGGGAAGACTGAGGCTCAGGGAGGTAGCATGAAAACGCTGAGCCATGGAGGTTGAGGCAGGGTTAGGTGGAGTGCAGAGTCCTGGGGTTGCTGGAGCTGAATCAGGGCGTGTGGCCACTCTGCAGGAGTGGTGGCTCGAGCCAGGGGACAGGAGGCTCGGTTTCTCCTCCTGACCCTGACACTGATGCTTGGTGTAACTTTGAGTCCATCCTTTCTTCTCTGGACCACATTCCCTTGTATTACGAAGCCATCTGGCCTGGTGGTAAGATTTCCCACCTCCGGAACCTTGTACGTGGTGTTCCCTCTGCCCGCAATGTTCTTCTCCCCACTTCTTTTTAAAATGACTTTTGACTGACAAATCATAATTATATACATTTATGGAGTGCAGTGTGATGTTTTGATACATGTATACAATGTGAAATAATTAAATCAAGCGAATTAACATACCCCTCACTTCATTTGCCTTTTTTTTTTTTTTTTTTGTGGTGAGGTGTTTGAAACTTACTCTCTTAATTATTGAAATACAGTCACAAGTCACCTAATGACAGGGTGACATTCTGAGAAGTGCATTGTTAGGTAATTTCATTGTTGTGTGAACATCATGGAGTGAACTCACACAAACCTAGATGATACAGCTTACTACACACTTAGGCTATATGGTAGAGCCTGTTGCTCCTAGACTACAAACCTGTACAACATGCTTCTGTAGTGAATGGTAAGTATTTGTAAATCTAAACATATCTAAACATAGGAAAGGCACAGTAAAAATACGGTATAAAAGATAAAAAATAGTACACCTATATACAGCAGCTCCATTACAATCTTTTGGGACCCCCATCATATAAGTGGTCCACCGCTGACCAAAATGTTGTTATTCACATGACTGTATATGACATATACGATTGATAAGAGCCACCCTGTTGTGCAGTAGATCTCAAAACTTATTCCTCCTCTGTATTCGACACTTTGTATTTTTGATTTTTTTTTGAGACGGAGTTTCCCTCTTGTTGCCCAGGCTGGAGTGCAGTGGTGAGATCTTGGCTCACTGCAACCTCCGCCTCCCAGGTTCAAGCAATTCTCCTGCCTCAACCTCCTGAGTAGCTGGGATTACAGGCGTGCACCACCACACTCAGCTGATTTTTGGATTTTTAGTAGAGACGGGGTTTTGCCATGTTGGCCAGGCTGGTCTTGAACTCCTGACATCAGGAGATGCACCTACCTTAGCCTCCCAAAGTTCTGGGATTACAGGCGTGAGCCACCAAACCCGGCCGATACTTTGTAACTTTTAATCAATAGCTCCACATTCCCTCCTCCAACTCTCCCCACTAGCCCCTGGTAACCACTATTCTATTCTCTACTTCTGTGAATTCAATTTTTTTAGATTCCACAGGTAGGTGAGATCATGTGGAATTTGTCTTTCAGAGCTTGGCTTATTTCACTTAGCATAATGTCCTCCAGGTTCATCTACGTTGCTGGAAATGACAGGATTTTCTGCCTTTTAAAGGCTGAATAGTGTTCCATTTGTGTATATATGTCACATTTTCTTTCTTCATTCATCCGTTGATGGGCACTTAGGTTGATTCTGTATATTGGCTGTTGTAAGAATGCTGTAATGAATACAGGACTGCAGGTATCCCTTTGACATTGATTTCAGTTCCTCTGGGTATATATGGAGAAGCGAGATTGTTGGATCATATGGTAGTTCTCGTTTTAGTTTTTCGAGGGACCCCCATACTGTTTTCTATGATGGCTGTGCCAATTTACATTCCCACCAACAGTGCACAAGGCTTCCCCTTTCTCCACATCCTCGCTTGTCTTTTATTTTCGTGTTAATGGCCATTCTAACAGGTGAGGGGTGGCATCTCATTGTGGTTTTAATTTGCGTTTCCCTAATGATCGGTGACGCTGAGCATTTTTCATGAAGCTGCTGGCATTTGTACGTCTTCTTCTGAGAAATGTCTGTTCAGCTTCCCCACTTCTTGCGTGGCCAGCTCCTTCTCACTCTGCAGTTTCTGCTCCAATGTGCTTTCCTCTTCTGCCTTCCCAACCAGACCTTACCCTGCCCCGCTCGGCCCCCTTCTCAGCCTCTGGTTTGGCCTTCGGAGCGCTTACCACCATTTGTAGTTCTGTTTGTGTCTGCCTCTGTGTTTCCTGCCTGTCTCCCATCTGGGCTGTGAGCCCCACAAGGTCAGGAGCCCTGCATCTGCTTTACTATCTTTGGTGTCCAGTGCCCAGCCTTGCCTCAGGCCCACGGTGGGTTGAATAAATGAGTAAATGAATGAATGAATGAATGAGTCAATAAGTGTTGTCTGTGCCAGCTGGCGAGACGCTTGGGCCAGCCCCACTTGGGGAGACTTGATCTGGGCTACCCAGGGGTCCTTGCTCCTTCATTGGACATGGCTCCTGGAAGCAGCACAGCCCTCTGGGGTGGGACATCCCAGCCGAAAGCAGGTGAGGGAAAATGGGGGGATGTGGTAGGGGACAATGGGTCTCCTGGGCAGCTCAATGGAAGGGTTAGAGCGACAAGAGTGGGTGGGAGAGTAACATCTCCTTGAGGCCCCATGTATTGGGCATCCTTCTGAGGTCTTGCCCATGCATAAGCTCATGCTCCCTGCTTTCTCTCTTGTCCTTCTTATCCGTTCAGCAACAGTTCCTGAGAAGTTTTGCTTCTAAATATCTCTTGAGCCCATGCCTCCCTCTTCATTCACTGACTCCACTCTCCTAGCTACAGCCTCTGTGTATGGAATGAGCCACTGCAGGGGACAAGCTTAGCTGCCCTCCAACTCCCAAACCTCCAGTCCAGACTCTAGCCTGGTTGTTATGGTGATCTGTCCCCTATGCAAATCTGGGGACATTACTTCTTCTTTTCCTTCCTTCCTTCCTTCCTTCCTTCCTTCCTTCCTTCCTTCCTTCCTTCCTTCCTTCCTCCCTTCCTTTCTTTCTTCCTTTCGTTCTTCTTTCGGAGTCCACCTCTCTCGCCCAGGCTGGAGGGCAGTGGTGCAATTTCCGCTCACTGCAGCCTCTGCCTCCCAGGTCCAAGTGATTCTCCCGCCTCAGCCTCCCAAGTAGCGGGGACTACAGGTGTGTGCCATCATGCCTGGCTAATATTTGTATTCTTAGTAGAGGGGTTTCACCATGTTGGCCAGGCTGGTCTCAAACTCCTGACCTCAGGTGACCCGCCTGCCTTGGTCTCCCAAAGTGCTAGGATTACAGGTGTGAGCCAGTGCACCCAGCCTGGGCACATCACTTCCAACACCCTTCCACGAGTGGAAGCCTTTCTCCACTGCCTTCAGGACCAATGAGTACCCACCTCCTTGTGAGCCTAGTACCCAGCAGGTGGTGGATTAGTACTTGTTGGATGAAGGAGTGTGGAGATCTCAATGGGCCTTGCCTGCAGCCTCCATTTGCATCGCCCCCCAGAAAGAACAAACTGAGTAAATTCTGGAAATCTGTGTCCCTCTCCCACTTCATGTATCAGAGAATGGCATGATGATGAGGCAGAAAGGAACCTGAGAGGTTGTCAAGACCAAGAGACTGATTTTACAAATGGGTCAACCGAGGCTCGGAGGTGGGTGTGACTGTCCCGAGTCAGGAGCAGATCTGGGAGGGAGCACTGGGTTGGGTCTCAAGAGACTGGGTTCTAGTTCTGGCTTTCACACTGACTGGCTGTGCAACTCTGGGAGGAAAATCACTGCCCATTCTAGGGTCAGCCTTCACATCTGCAAAATGGAGCAACTGAGCTTCGCGGTGCCCTCCCTTCAGCTCTGACAGTTTGAGATGTGGGGACTGCATAGAATATCCTTACCTCCTGTGTGTTTTCTGGGTGCTGAGAATGTCCCGGGTGTTCTCAGAGTCTAACCACGGGACTGGATATTCTTCCAGAGAACCTAGGTATTTTCGGCTTTCTTCCCCCACATGAGGAGTGGTCAGGAAGGATCAGAGGGAGGACCCTGCCCCACCTGTCTCTCCTCACTGCGGGTTTCTACTCAGGCCCCACAGCACAGCCCCGTCAGGGCTCTCTGGAGGGGCTGGGGGAGTGGAGAACCTTTTTGACTGCTGTTGTCTAGGAGGTTTGAACTGAGACTGGGTGTGCTGTGGAGGACTTGTGTTTCACCTGGGGAGGCCAGGAGGTGGCTCTGGTATCTGCTTTGTCTGTCCAGGGCTCTGGACAGAGGGATGTGTTTGTTTCCTGGGATCCCGTCATTGCTGTCCTCCACCCAGACTGTCCCCTGTGGGCCACCTTTTAGCACCTGTGTCTTGTTTCCTCACCATTCTGCTGGCACATGTGTTCACTGGCTTTCAGCCAATCTTTGAGGCTGCTTGTGTGTCTCTGAACAGCCTTCATGGGTGCTTGTCTTTGGAGCTTGGAGATTTATTAGAGCTAAAACTGGAAGGCCACGACTTCAGAGAAACCTCTTTTGATTAATTAAGTTGGGGGACACTCCTGGCTGTCTTCATGAAAGGCTTTGGTTGTGGGCATTGTTCATCTGTATTAACAAACCTGTGTGTGTTTGCTTTTAAAAAAATTCTTCTTTTCTTTTTAGAGACAGAGTGTCACCATGTTGGCCAGTCTGGTTTCAAACTCCTGGCCTCAAGTGATCCTCCTGCCTAGGTTTCTGCCAGGTGCTGGGATTATAGGTATAAGCCATCGCACCCGGCCCCTGTGTGTCCTTGAGTGTGTTTATCTGTGTATATGTGTGTGTGCCAGCCAGATGTGTGCCCCTGAGCGTAAACATGTGTTTACATGTTTGTTGCATCAAGAAATTTCTTCCAAGCTATGTTTTTTTTTTTTTTTTTTTTTTTGTTGTTGTTTTAAAAGGATCCCTCCTGCTCCCTTCTCTGTCCATTCTGGGCTCTTGGCTAACAAGAACTAGCGGCCCATGGAAATGCTTCTCCTGTGGATGGAAAAGAAGAGCGCAGGCCACGCCTTGGATCCTTATTCTGCCTTTGACCTTGGTATGGTTGTGGGCAGAAGGGCATCTCAGCACTTGCCGTGTGACAAGCCATCGGGGCAGGGGCCTGAAGAGGGGTCGAGCTATGCTTGGGAGGAGTAGGACAAGGGGTCTTTCCTCATGCTGTGGAGTGATGGAGAACTCGAAAGTGATGGCGAATGCTTATGGACCAGACATGGGTTCACATCTGTTTCAGCATGTATTAGCTTTGTTGATTTTAGGAAAATCATTCTCTGCGCCTCGGGCTGGATCATCTGGGTAATGGCTAGGAGTATAATGCGTCATCCTAAATACTTCCCATCCTAAATGGGAAGCTGCTGCAGTGGAACTGTCCCCAACTTTTTTGGCACCAGGGACTGGTTTCATGGAAGGCAATTTTCCCATGAACAGTGGAGGGGTGTTTTCGGGATGAAACTGTTCCACCTCAGATCATCAGGCATTAGATTCTCATAAGGAACGCACAACCTAGATCTGTCGAATGCGCAGTTCACAATAGGGTTCGCGCTCCTATGAGAATCTAATGCTGTCACTGATCTGACGGGAGGCGGAGCTCAGGTGGCAATGCTCACTTGCCCGCTGCTCACCTCCTGCTATGTAGCTAGGTTCCTAACAGGCTACAGATCCATACCTCGTCCATAGCCCAAGGGTTGGGGACCTCTGCCATAGATGATTCTGTGATGATGTACGTGTTCTGTATCTGTAATGGTCAATATGGTAGCCACTACCGGCATGTGGCTACTGAGCACTTGGAGTGTGCTATTGTGACTGAAGAACTGAAATTTCAGGTTTATTTAATTTTAATTACTTTAAATTTAAATTCAAATGGCTACGTAATGCCTAATGGCTACTATATTGGATCCACCACTAGATGGCAGCACTGGAGAATGTCAAGCAATGAAAGTGGCACAATCCAATTTAGTGTGAGATAAGCTGTGAGCAACTCTTTTCCCCCAAATGTATTCTTTTCTTTTGGTCCATGAACTTCAAGCCTTGGAGTGACTGACCTTTTTTACAGGAACACAAGAAGGCAGCCATGGCCAATCTCTTAATGCCCAATGCACAGTGTTTCTTAAATCCCCTGGCGATGTTTTGTTTGGCTGATGCCTAGCAAGGCTGGGGGGAATGGCTGGGAAACTGGCTTTGCTGAGCTCTGTCCTCTGCCAGAGCTGGAGGAAGGTGGGGTTATGGATGCTCTTCAAGCAAAGCCAAGTCAGCTCATCACTTGCCCTCTGGCTCTGGGCTGCTCAATCTGCTTCCTGCTGAAACCAAGTTCAGTAGAAATAGAGGGAGGACAAAAGGTAGCCTTCAAGCTAGAGTCAAGAGACCTGAATCTGAAGCCCATCTTGGCTGCCTGCCTGCTATGGGATCTCGGGCAAGTTGCTTGGCATCTGTTGGCCTCACTTTCCTCACCTGTGACTCGCCATCGCTGTGATGATGACAATGATGCCATCTCCACTGACCCGGCACGAGGAGCTGCATCCATGCTGCCTCATCATCTCCTTTTGGCTATTTGATGGGGTCTGGATGACCAAACCTCCAATTTGTAGTTAAGGCTACTTAGTCCCTGCCAGCTGAGGTGATGAGAAGATTTACCTGGATCAAAAAGCTGGTGAGTAGCAGAGTCAGGACTCAAACCCACGTCTAACTCCAAAGTCTGTGCTCTTTCCACCTTATCAAGCCAGCTGGCGTGGATGCGCTCTCCCTCAGACTGTGGGGATGGAGGGGATGATGACCGTGAGGAAGTGGAAGAGGAGGAGGGGAGCAGGGGTACGTGACTTGAGTTTCTTCCAGTCACAAATAACTGCTGGACAGCCCTGCCCAGGGACCTGAACCTGAGGGCCTCAAAGTCCTCATCTGAAAAGTGGGCACAATTCCACAGTCGGCTTCCAAAGCTTGCTCTAAAGATGAAATGGGATTTTGATTGTGAAAGTGCCTTGCACAGTGGGCCATTGATCAATATTTATAAAGCAATATGTATTCGGACAAAGGAGGCTTATGGGGTCAGTGAAGTGACCTGGAGAAGGTGGTCCCACAGCCTGGGAAGGCCAGAGAGGAAGGGAGGGGAACTTGGGCTGGGAAATGGGGTGAGAAAAGACTCGGGGTCAGGGGAATTCACGGTCTCTGGTAGAGAAGACACTCCTGGCAGAAGCCAGGAGGCAGTGTTGGAAGCGCTCAGTGTGTATTTTGCTTTGTGTGTTCTGAGGCTCTAGCCCCTTATTGGGGGAGGGGAGGGCCCAGCACACAAATCGCAGGTGGCGAACATAGTTTTTTTCCGCTCCAGTTTTAGGGGACCCATCAATGATTCACACATACCGATTCACACACACCACTGGGGGAGACCGCTCTGGTCCCTTCGGCATCTCCTAGGCTCTGTTCTGGGATGTGGGGTCTTTGTCCACTTCTGAGGGTGGCAGATGTTTCTGGCCCTCTCTCCTATGGCTCAGTCTTCTTACCGACTCACCCACTGTTTCTGGGTTCCCACTCTCCTGCATTGAGCCCCTGCTGGGGGTTTTCCATTGTTCTCCTTCTGGAAGGTGGTGGGGAAGCTTTGAAGGAGGAGGAGGAGGGGGAGAAGGAGCTTCCTGGCACAATATCTGAAAATCCATCCGTGTAACCCTCACACCACAGAGGTGAACTTCCTGACAGCGTGGGACACAGGCCTCATTGTGCCCCCCTTCCCCTTGAGTTATAGTAAAAAATGTCCCTCTCTTTGTGATGTTAACCTTTGGGGTGGGGACAGGAGTGGGCAATGCCAGGCTGCAGGAAGGGGAATGGGGGGGAAACTCCTTCCACCGGAAAGGAATTTGTCAAAGACATACTGGAGGATGGGGAGAAGACCTTGACCAACTGCCCTGGGAAGTGGGGGCCCCTCCAGGCCTCGAAGGAGCCCGTGTTCCCCCAGGAAAGGCAGCTCCAGCTCACCACCCTCTCCTCGGCTTTAGATTTTGGTGCTCGCTGAGGCTTCCTGGTGTCCGCCTTGCCTGACACATGCCCCACAGAGGAGAGTTCACACACTCAGCATCAACGAGAGCTTAGGGACAATCCCATTTCTTCCTTCCTTGTAGGGAAACTGCAGCCCAGAGGGTCAGGGGCCACCCTCCCCGCTGCCCCCTGCTGGCAGCTGCACAGCTGAGTTGTTCCCCTTGCTGTCCTTGTGTTCCCACTCCTGTCCCACCCATCCATGTGTCTGTGGGGTCTTCTGCTGGGGACTCTTAGGTGCTGCCCCCTGTGCTAAAGGAACTACCCTGGGGGACCAGGGTGAGTCCAGAGAGGATGTGTAGACTTGCCTAGGGTCACACAGCCTGAAAGTCATCAGCTGTGGGCTTGGTGCTGGGGTCGGGGACTTGCTTTGCTCCATCCTTGGCCCACTCCTAGGTGGAATCAGTGAGCCAGTCCCTTGCTCTCTGATATGGTTTGGCCCTGTGACCCCACCCAAGTCTCATCTTGAATTGTAATCCCCAAGCGTCGAGGGGACCTGGTGGGAGGTGATTGGATCATGGGGGCAGTTTGCCCCAGCTGTTCTTGTGATAGTGAGTTCTCAGGAGCTCTGATGGTTTTATAAGGGGCTCTTCCCTCTTCACTCTCACTCGCTCTCCTGCTGCCTTGTGGAAAAGGTGCCTGCTGCCCTTTCTGCCATGACTGTCAGTTTCTGAGGCCTCCCCAGCCATGTGGAACTGTGAGTCAATTAAACCTCTTTTGTTTATAAATTACCCAGTCTGGGGTAGTATCTTTATAGCAGTGTGAAAACGGACTAATACACTCTCCATAAGGCTCCACAGCACCCATTCCCCAGCTGATGGAGTTTCCATTTGCCTCGCTTCTCTTTGCGTAGAAAGTAAACAAAATTGTTTGGGGAACATGGATTCTGGGCTTTATGCCTTCAATTCCTCCCTCTGAAAAACATATTCTTGCCTAATAATTTGAAGAAGAAAAACAGCCACTGAGAAGTGTTTCTTTCCAAGAAATGATATTTTTCTTCATGCTCTTTTTTTTTTTTTTTTTTTTTTAAATGTAGGAGGGTGAGAGCTGGGAATTAATCTGTACTCAGAAAAGATGAGAAACAAGCTCTGCTGTCTCCTGGACCACACTCAGGTATGACCTTGGACCAGGGAACAGAGCGCCAGAGGTTTCTTTAGCACCTGCCATTGACTGATTGGGATTGATTGATTCATTCAAGTATTTATTGAGTGTCACCCATGCGTCTGCCAGGTGGCATGGCAGATGCAATGAGGAGCCTAATACAGTCACAATCTCTGCTAGGACATCTTCTATGGAAAAGTCAGAGTTGTCTTTTTCCAATCCATTTCACGGTTTTGCCATTTCGCACTTTGTAGAACACAAATCTAATTACATCATTCTGTTGCTTAAAACCCTCCAGTGCCTCCCCGGTGACTTAGGTCATGAGAGCTACAAACTCCTCCCCAGAGCCTGTAACCTTACCTTCCTCTCCCCTCTCCATCTCATCTCCCCCTCTACCTCCAACTTCCCTATCCAGAATGTTCTACTCTGTTCAACCCAGGACTATCTATGCTGGAGAATTCGAGATTTCTACACCAGCTCTTTTCTATAGAAATATAATGCATGCTGCCTGTTTAACATTTTCTAGTAGGTGAAAAGAAACAGGTGAAATCAATGTTGATAATATTTATTTAACTCCATCTATCAAAAATACAAAATCAGGCTGGGCACGGTAGCTCACGCCTGTAATCCCAGCACTTTGGGAGGCCCAGGCGGGAGGACTGCTTGAGTCTAGGAGTTCCAGACCAGCCTGGCCAACATGGTGAAACCCCGTCTCTACTAAAAATACAAAAACTAGCCAGGCATGGTGGCACACACCTGCAGTCCCAGCTACTCAGGAGGTTGAGGCAGGAGAATCACTTAAATGGGGGAGTTGGAGGTTGTAGTGAGCTGAGATCGCATTACTGTACTCCAGCCTGGGTGACAGAGTAAGACTGTCAAAAAAAAAAAAATATATATATATATTTGAGACTGTCTCAAAAAATTAATATAAAAATTATTAGTGAGTTTTTTTTACCCTATGACATTGAAATGTGGTATATATTTTATACTTACAGGACATCTCAATTCAGATGTTAATATTTTGCTGGAAATACCTAATTAGCATTTAGATTTCATAAAGTATGAATTGAATTACGATAAAAACAAAACATTTAATTCCTTAGTTTCACTAGCCACTTAGCAAGTGCCTAATTGTCATATGTGACTGGTGGCTACCATTTTTATCCAGCATGGTCTACGTCAGGGTTTTCAACAGTGATGCTATTGACCTTTTGGATGGATAATTCTTTATTGGAGGTGGGGGTGGCTGTCCTGTGTATAGGATATGTAGTTAATAACATCCTCAGCCTTCACCCACTAGAGGCCAGTGCATCCACCCAGCTGTGACAATAAAAAAGATTCCATAGACCGGGTGCGGTGGCTCACGCCTGTAATCCCAGCACTTTGAGAGGCCAAGGTGGCGGGTCACCTGAAGTCAGGAGTTCGAGTCTAGCCTGGCCAACATGGTGAAACCCTGTCTTTACTAAAAATACAAAAATTAGCCGGGTGTGGTGGTGGGTACCTGTAATCCCAGCTACTGGTGAGGCTGAGGCAGGAGAATCACTTGAACCAGGGAGGCGGAGGTTGCAGTGAGCCGAGATGGCACCACTGCACTCCAGCCTGGGCAACAGAGCGAGACTCTCTCTCAAAAACAACAGTAACAACAAACAAACAAACAAACAAACAAAAAACTGCTCCATATATTGACAAATGTCTCTAAGGGGAGACAACATACATGGTTCAATTTAGAATGCTACAGGTTGGCTAATTGAGTATGAGCTAAATTTCGCAAGCTAGGACTACTCATGCTGTCAAATCCAGGATAGTTCGACCTGTCTAGTTTGGGTTTGTCCATTTTGGTCAACCCACAGCCTACACTGTTCTATATAGGACTCCTCACACTGCCTGGTCTGGGGTGATCTACACCAGAATTCATGAATTGGTGCCCCAAGAACAGAACCAGGCCTACAGATTGGTTTTGTGTGGCTTACGTGATGTTAAGAATATTTGAGTTAATCATCGGCATTTTAAAATCAGATGTTGCACACCAATCTGGATTTCGAGTTTATCTGGAAAGCTCTGGTCTTACTGAGACCCCATTCCCATTTAGTAAGTATCAGAACTGTGTTCTGATTCACAGGGTGAACACAGCATGGAGACAGCACATCTGATGAGAACTCATGCACTACTGTGTGGACGGTGCCAAGCCATGAGGCATCTATCCCATGACCCAGATACCCCCCACCAAGCCCCACCTCCAACACTGGGAATCATATCTCAACATGAGGTTTGGAGGGGACAACTGGGGAAGCATCTGTCCCCATCCAACTCACTCATACTAGTGACACCCACCTGAGCCCCCTGGCATTAGAGTCTGTGATCCCAGGTCTGCCCCGACCTGCACGCCTGTGCACTGGTGGATCCAGGCTAGCCTTGGAGCAGGATCTCAAGGAGGCCTGCACATTAGAATCACCTGTTCAGCTTTAGAAACATACAGATACCCAGGCCCATCTCAGACTTTCTGAAGCAGAAATAGGGGAGCATGTGTATTTTAAAAAGTTTCACAGTCGAGTCTGTCACTCAGTAAGGTGGCACTGTTACAAAAATCACTTGGCTAGTTGCGCCACCCCATACAGATTGTGCATAGCAGAGTCAGCTCTCTGGAGTAACCTTGGGTCTCCAGCGGGGCTTTCTGTCTGCTGTTAGGCTACTGGCATCATTGTCCAGCAAGGTGGCCCTTGAGCTCGGATGTGACTTTGCTGACCCAAACGACGACAGAGGCCACCGTAGGTGGAATTGGGTCCTCTCTTCTGAATGTGGCATGTCTCTGAATCCCGCTCTGGCTGCACAGTCTGTATCTTTTGGGGGTTCATGGGTCAGGAGGCGGATTTGGATCTTGGCTGATACACTTTGGATGTCCCCTCCAAATCTCATGTTGAGATGTAATCCCTAGTGTTGGAGGTGGGATCTGGGGGGAGGTGTTTGGGTCATGGCTTGGCACTGTCCTCACAGTAGTGGGTGAGTTCTTATGATATCTGGTTGTTTAAAGTATGTGGCACCTCCCCCACTCTCCCTCTTGCTCCTGCTGTGGCCATGTGATGTGCCTGCTCCCACTTTGCCTTCTCCCATGAGTAAAAGCTTCCTGAGGCCTCCCCAGATGCTGAGCAGATGCCAGCACCATGCCTCCTGTACAGCCTGCAGAATCATGTGCTACTTAAACCTCTTCTCTTTGTTAATTACCCAGTCTCAGTTGTTTATTTATAGCAATGCAAGGACAGCCTAACATACCAGCTGTGGTGGATGTTGGGGAGCTCTGCCCAATTCCCCTCTTCAGGGCTCATGCACCCATCCCTCAGCTGCTAAGGATATCAGTTCACAATGGCATTGCTTCTGGACATTGCACTCAGCTGTGCGAGCTTCCTTGCTCCTCCTAGATGACAGCCTGTGGCTAAGGAATGGCCAACACAGGTGATATCAAGGCTAGCCTCCTTGCTTCCATTCGGAGGCTTCCTAGCTCCTGTAGGAATGGCTGAGACCTCAGCTGCTGCTGCATTGTGGGTCAGCTCCTGCCTCCACCCAGCTGTGCCTCCCTCACTTCCTCACAGGTATGTCTCCCAGGAACACTCCCTGATTAACCTCCTGTGTGCGATTATCCCTCCCAGGGCCACTTTCCAAGGAGCCCACTCAAAGTTAACCATCTTCTTGCAGTTCTTCGCTAAGATCCGGCATCTTTTCAGCACCAAGAAAATTATCTTAGAACATCTGGGCCCTTTTATGGCTGAAAATTCCATAAAAAAATGGGCTCTACAGCTGTGATTTGTGGCTGAGCGTCTGCTGTTTGCTGAGCAAGTCCCTGGATAATTTGGATACTGCTGTGGCCACCTCAGATGTTGATATAAAACAAGGAGAGGCAGTGAGAAGTACACTCTGTTTAAGTAATCAAACCAAATCCAAACGCATGTACACCACAGCTGCTTCGGAGGAAACTGCTCCAGCTCCCTAGTCTCCTCCAACTGGGGGCCTTCTGTCTTTTCCAAATGGGTGTTTGTCTTCCAGCTTTCATCTGGAAGTGCAAAACTCAGGTTGCTTTCTCCTATTTGATGAGCCCACACCAGAAAGTCCTGCCTTATGGCCAGGTGAGCCCTTTACTTTCTCCTCCATACCCATCACCCAAATAATGTTACCACAGCACTGGCTAGCTCGGTCACTCCTCTGCTTGAGGGCTCCTGTGGGTTCCCCATCACCTTCTGAATCACATTCAAGTTCTTTGGTCTGGGATCTGGGGCTGGCCATGGTTCCTTTGTGATTCTCCAGCTTCCACTCAAGCCAGTTCTTAAGCCCTCCAAGCTCCAGCCACACCGAACCCCCTACATTTTTCTTGAACATCCTCTGCTTGTTTGTGTCTAGGTGTCAATAGATGTGCAGTTTCCTCTGTCTAGAAATCCCTCTGCTCTTTGTGTGACTGGAGAACTTCTACCCGTCTGTCAAGGCCCTTCTTGACCTTCACCTCCTCTGGGAAGCCTATCCTCACTGCTCCAGACAGACTCAATCTCCACCCCCTCTGGGCTTCCACTGCATTCAAAGCCCCTTCTTAGCATGACACTAGTCTCATGACTTTGATGTCTGCTTTTTGATGGGGGATGAGGGGAATATGTCCAAGCTGACCAGTGGTGAGAGTCAGGGGCACATGGTCAGTCCTTTACTCCTTAACTGGGAGTGGGCCCATATCACAATGGAGAGAGACACTTCCTTTAAAAGCTTGGCATTTGAAGTTTTGAATGAGAAACTTACACTCCCTCCCAGGCACCTTTGACTAAGAGCTGGCCCCAGTGTCTCTTCCACTCTGGTCTAAATTCCACTCTTCTGTTTGTCCCAGGTGTTCTTGCTCTGAAACAGTCTGGTGTTGAGCTCTTAACAGTAGAGATCATCCCGAGATCCCATATTTAAAAACAATTGAAAAATTCTGGAAGAAAATTCCACATTTCCTACTTTTCCTCCAGTCTCTACTAGAGAGCTTCAGGGCAGCGAGGTGCAGAGAAGCCCCCAAATCTTTCCTTGCTTCTCTACTTTCCAGGGACTTGGAGGCAGGCAGTCCAGTGATGTTCCCTTCATCCCATTCTATAAGCTTCCCAAAGTTTCTACCTCTGAGACAAATTTGGACCCAGACATCATTGCTTCCAAGGCATAGAGGACATCCTGTGGTTTCTAACTTCAATTTTACCTGCTAAGTTTCTATTTAACAGATGCTTAAATAATGCTTTTCTGAATACTTTATATGTTGTCACTTACTGTTCTGGCTGGGGAAGCTGACTCTGAATCAAGCATTAGAGTACAGGATGTTTATGAAGGAGGGGAGGTGTCTGTGGATCAAGACTTGGAGAAGAAGGAGTAGGAAGCAGGATGGGGCAGAGGGAGAAGTTGAGCTGTGATGCAGTCCCAATGAAGAGCTCGGCCAGCCCCATGGGAAGCTCTGGAGCTGGGATGTCCCGAGTTGGGACAAGGGGGCCAGGCCTTTACATCCCTACGTTGATCAGTCATTGATGCAAGCCACCCTAGCAGGAGGTATAATTTTGGGCAGGGCAGTCTGCAGCTGAGACAGCCCCCACAGAGAGCGGACAGCTGAAGGCTGTCTTTGGCAGCACGCCCAGCAGCTGGGAGAAGAAAGCTTTGTTTCTGAAGTGGGAGTCACATTACAGCGTCCACCACCCGCATATGATCTCATTCAATTCTCAGAACGATCTAACAAAATTCTTATTATCATCCCCATTTTACAAATGAGGAAACTGAGGCTCAGAGAAATTAACATACTTTGCTCAAGTACTTGCTGCTAGTGCATGGCAGGGCTAGAATTCCAACCCGGGCAGGCTGGCCTCAAAATTTTTCCCCCAACCCATCTTGATCTTACCTGAGTTGCCCTAAGAGCCGCCCCCCTCCCTGCCCAAACAAGGTCATGACTTCTAGAAAGGGGCCCTGGGAGTGTTTTCTAGTAGCTATGTAGAGTTAAAGATTATAAACCCTAAACACTTTTAAATCAGACTTGATTAAAATTAAGTGGAGACCAGAGGCTTTCAGCTTTGGTAGCAGGTACCTTGAGAGGGCACAAGCACTTTTGAGAATGCAAAACCCTGGATTAGCCATTAGCCTCTATTTAGATAGATGAGAGAAGTGCAGCAGATATTTACATACCCGTTACCATGAAATTCAAGTTAAATCTGTATTTATGCTGTGTCTTGTCATTGTAAAGTTGATTTTCTGTCCCAGCATATTTCCTAAGGGGACA
This sequence comes from Symphalangus syndactylus, assembly GCF_028878055.3. NCBI lineage: Eukaryota > Metazoa > Chordata > Mammalia > Primates > Hylobatidae > Symphalangus > Symphalangus syndactylus. The sequence continues at coordinate 27,435,253 of NC_072433.2, forward strand.
GGGAACTTTCCCGAAATATTGAAAGGCTTATTTTTAATAGTTCCAAGGACTGTAGACTTTTACATTTGAGACTGTGAATATTTGTTATAGGAAACTAAATTTGTTAGAATGTTTGTAGAAAACCCTGTTTATTTACTTAAAGTTGTAAACTACGATTTTCATAAGAGGTTGGCTTTACTTAGTAACTGTGAAAATGAGCCCATTGTAGACCTCAGGGACTCGTTTCTAATGAGCCCAGCCAACACAAAAGACTGCTCATTCTCAGTTAGGAATACAAATAAAGGCATTTATCCCTGTAGAATGATTATTTTGCAAGAAAAATAAATAAGTGACTCAAATAAACAAAAAACCTTAAAACACTACACAGAGCCTTGATTTTTTTAGAAAATCTGTTAGAGGTGGTCAGGATGGTGCTAAGTCGATCCTCTGTAATTGGGGTCTGTCTTTCTTTTTTTTTTTTTTTGAGACGGAGTTTCATTCTTGTTGCCCAGGCTGCAACAAGATTGCAATGGTGTAATCTTGGCTCACTGCAACCTCTGCCTCCCGGGTTCAAGAGATTCTCCTGCCTCAGCCTCCTGAGTAGCTGGGATTACAGGTGCCTGCCACCACGCCCAGCTAATTTTTGTATTTTTAGTAGAGATGGGGTTTCACCATGTTGGCCAGGCTGGTCTTGAACTCCTGACCTCAGGTGATCCACCTGCCTCAGCCTCCCAAAGTGCTGGGATTACAGGCGTGAGCCACCGAGCTCAGCCGGGGTCTGTCTTTGTGATTCCTGCTGAGTCGTGAACCGCAAGTGCTAAACTCAACCCCAGGGGCTTTGTCAGTTCTGTTATTAAGGTGATCTGGTCTGGAGGTGTTTTGCACTAAATTATGAGGCAATCCCCAACACGCCCAAAAAGATAGGTTGGAGTCCTAACCCACAGCACCCCAGAATATGATTTTATTTGGAGATTGAGTTTTTGCAGAGGTAATCAATTTAAAATGAGGTAATTAGGGTGGGCCCTAATCCAATCCAACTGGTGTCCTTATAAAAAGGGGCAATTTGGACACAGAGACAGACAGGTATAGTGGGAGATGATGTGAGGAGACACAGGGAGTAGATGTCCATCTAGAAGCCAGGGAGAGAGGCCCAGAATGCTTCCTTCCCTCCCAGCCCTGAGAAGGGGTTTCACCGTTTTGGCCAGGTTGGTTTTGAACTCCTGACCTCAAGTGATCCGCCTGCCTCAGCCTCCCAAAGTGCTGGGATTACAGGCATGAGCCACCATGCCTGGCCCTGATTCCTTCATTTTAATGCTCTGGGTTTGCCAGGTTACCTTGTTCTTCTCCCTGTCACAAAGGGGCAGAAGCAACTTCCTGATGAGGGTTGAAACTGCCGCAGTAACTTTCTGGAAAACCATCAAACTCTCCCTCCCCACCCTGCTCTCTCACAGTTCAGAGGTGGTACCAGCCCCGGGCTGATCACAGTCACTGACCTGTGCTTGTTGATGTGCTTGAGCTGTCGCCGCTCTCTTGTCACTCACTTCTGCTCCTATCATCTGCCTGCTTGCCGGTCCCAGTGTCTGTCTGTTCTAGGCTGCAAACTCCTCACCCCTCATCCCTTTCACTTCCATTGACCATTGGCCTCAGCACCAGCCCCACATGCCTATCCAAATATTCCCCATCACCTTGCTTCCTTGCCACAAAGACAGGAGGTTACAGCGTCAGCTACATGGTAGGGAAGCTCTGGCTCCCATCTATCTGTCGGAGCTGAGATTCATTTTTCCTTTCTAGGTTCTTGGTCTTTCCTGGGTATCATTTTTTAAGTGGAAATTGGCACCAGGGTGATGATAGCAAATCTGGAAAATGAGAAAAGAAATTTATTTTCCACTGGTGAGCCAGGGAAATGCTTTAAATACAAGCCGTGGGTGCAACTGCAAAGTTGGACATTGTGAGGGAGTGCTCTCTGCATGTGTGGAACCCTGTAAATAAATTCCAGTCCATAGCTCTCATCGTGTTGTTATGGATTGGTGCGTGTATGTGCCGGTATCGATCTATCTGTGGAAAGGTGTGTGTGTGTGCCCAGGTGTGGGTTTGTGTGTGTGAGGATGTGCATGCTGTGTATATAGAGTAGGTATGACTTATACATGAGTGTGCATGAGTGTTTGTGAGTGTGTGCATGTGTGTGAGGGTGCTGGGTTTGCAGCACGCAAGAGAAGGAGCCAGAGAGAGACTAAATTGGATGCGAGACCCTGGAGGAGGCAGCCTGAGGGACGAACATCCAGCATCTTCCACCAAATGATGCCCAAGTCAGTTGGATGCCAGGTCTGTGTTTAGGGCAGATGTGCTCACATCCCCAGCTCCCTTGGTGAGTGTCTGTCCTGCTGGGCTGGGCTCAGGCACGCTGTCTCCGCTGAGAGCTTAGCAGCACAAATGGTGTCCCTCTGCCAGCAGCCTGGCTGCAAAGTTCCCCTCCACTTGGCACACTCCATTCTAAGAGGTCAAGGGCACTCAGCCAGGCACACCAGCCAGCTCCTGCTAGAGGCCCAGACCACACGTACCTGGCACCTAAGCCTGTTCTGGACATGGCCCAAGAATGGCCCTTAGCTCTATCACAACTGGGTGACTCTGATAACTGGCCATAAGTTTAATTTAGCAAAGCAATATACTGGGCACCCCTCTTGGGCCCCCTCTCTCTCTGGCCCTTTGGTTTAGAGAGGGAAGGAATGTGATCTGCTGCTTTGCTTGTAGTAAGTGCTTGGGAAAGGTTGCTGATGCTGCTGATGGGGTGATGGGGATGGGTGAGGAGACCCTGCTTTCCTTTCTGGCTTTCAGATCTTCATTTTGTGCTCCTGGCTCTGCTCTCTCCCTGGCTTCAGTGTTACTCTCTTGCCAGATGAGAAACTCCAACCCCCAACGCTGCAGCAACCCACCAGCTAAGTCAGTCTCTACCCCCACCCAGGAGGGGATGTGTCTTAGTCCATTGAGGCTGTTATAACAGAATACCATAGAGTGGAGGCTCAGGCACAACAGAAACTTATTTCTCACAGTTTCGGAGGCTGGAAGCTCAAGATCAAAGTGCAGGCAGATTCGGCATCGGGTGAGAGTCTGCTTCCTGGTTTGCAGACAGCTGTCTTTGCTCTGTGTTCTCACATGGCAGAAGAGGTGAGGCAGCTCTCTGAGGTCTCTTTTATAAGGGCACTAATCCCATTCATGCAGGGTCCCCTCCCATGATCTGATCATCTCCCAAAGTTCCCATCTCCAAATACCATCACACTGGGGGTTAGGATTCAACTTAAGAATTTTGGGGGGATGCAAACATTCAGTCTGTGTTAGTCCATTCTCACACTGCTAATAAAGACATACCTGAGACTGGGTAATTTATAAAGGAAAAGAGGTTTAATGGAATCACAGTTCCACAAGGCTGGGGAGGCCTCATGATCATGGCAGAAGGCAAAGGTGGAGCAAAAGCATGTCTTACATGGCAGCAGGCAAGAGAGTGTGTGCAGGGGAACTGTCCTTTATAAAACCAACAGATCTTGTGAGACTTATTCACTATCATGAGAACAGCATGGGAAAAACCCGCCCCCGTGATTTAATCACCTCCCACCAGGTTCCTCCATGACACATGGGGATTATGGAAGCTACAATTCAAGATGAAATTTGGGTGGAGACACAGCCAAACCATATCACAGTCTGTGGCAGGGAGGCCTAGACAGGCTTTGGTAAATTGCATTGTGTGTTGAGTCTTGCCTCACTTAGAAGTATCAGCCCTCCAGGCTAGGGAGTCAGCCTGTCTCCCTTGCTTCCTGCCAGTCCCTTTCCTGAAAGGGACCCAAAGGGGAGACCTAGGCAGATGACAACCTAGGAGGTGGCTCAGTGACTCTGCTCAGTAGATTCAAGGACTGAGTGGGACTGAGGGGTTTGGGTGCATTTTCCAGGAGACGGAGTGGAGTGAGAAAGGCAGGAGACCAAGGAGCAGGGCTCAGGGATGCTCCATCAAGGGCAGAGCTGAGGGGCCTGGGGTGCTAGTGACCCCACAGAAATGCTTTCCCAACTATGTGCTCAGGTTCCCCAGACCTGTGACTGCTTGGCCCTGGGCAGGTGCAGCACCCAGAGTACCCTTCTTATTCCACATATCCTCCTGACCTTCGAGAGCTGGCAGCCACCTGCCCCTGTCATTGGACCCCTTCCTCTTTGTCTTTCCTGCAGTGCCCAGCCCAAATCTAGGCATAAGTTGGGACTGAACGTCTGTCCTCCCCCTGCTTCTATCTTGCCCTCATCTTTTGTCATTTTCAAGTGCCTTTTGGACACTAACCCTTGTTCATAAATAGTTGATTCCCCCTTCTCCATTATTTCTCCCTCTTTTAAAATAGTTTACTTTCTAGAGGGCAAACCCAGGGGCCAGGCTGTGGAAACTTGGGGAATTCCATGTGAGTTGTGCATAGGATTGCCAGATTAAATACAGGACATCCCAATTGCCTCTGAATTTCAAATAAATAACAGATACTTTTTAAGTTACAAGTATGTGCCATGTAATATTTGGGACATATTTTTGTGGATCGAATTGTGTCTTCCTCAGAAGATATATTCAAGCCCTAACCCTTGAACTGCTTTTTTGTTTTGAGACAGTCTCACTCTGTTACCCAGGCTGGAGTAAAGTGGTATGATTTCGACCCACTGCAACCTCTGCCTCCTGGGTTCAGGCAATTCTCCAGCCTCAGCCTCCTGAGTAGCTGGGATTACAGGCACATGCCACCACACCTGCCTAACTTTTGTATTTTTAGTGGAGATGGGGTTTCATCATGTTGGCCAACCTGGTCTCAAACTCCTGACCTTGAGTAATCTACTTGCCTTGGCCTCCCAAAGTGCTGGGATTACAGGCATGAGCCACCGCGCCCGGCTGACCCTTGAACCTCTGAATATGACCTTGTATGAAAATGGGATCTTTGCAGATTTAATTAAATTAAGATGAGGTCATACTGGAGTAGGGTGGACACTAAATCCAATATGACTGGTGTCCTTAAAAGAAGAGGAAGGCTGGGTGCGGTGGCTCACCCCTGTAATCCCTGCACTTTGGGAGAATGAGGTGGGCAGATCACTTGAGGTCAGGAGTTTGAGACCAGCCTGGCCAACATGGTGAAACCCCATCTCTACTAAAAAAATACAAAAATTAGCTGGGTGTGGTGGCAGGCGCCTGTAATCCCAGCTACTTGGGAGGCTGAGGAAGCAGAATAGCTTGAACCCAGGAGACGGAGGTTGCAGTGAGCTGAGATTGCGCCACTGCACTCCAGCCTGGGTGATAGAATGAGACTCTGTATCAAGGACAAACAAAAAAAAAAAAAGAAGAGGTAAAGAGACACACAGAGAGGGAAGACAGCAGACCCAGGGACATGTGACGACACACAGATGTGCAGGGAGAACGCCACTAGTCCCCCTCCCCAGTGGGACCCAAAGGGATAGCTAGACAGGTGAGGATCTAATGGGTGTGGCTCAGTGGAGGCAGAGAATGGAGTAATGCAATGCCCAGGATGATCGCAATGGCAGGGGCTAAGAGTGCGCCGAGGGGCGGATTCTTCCCTGGAGCTCCAGAGGGGAGCGTGGCTCTGTGGACACCTTGATTCGGACGTCCTATATTTGTATTTGTGGGCTCTGGCAGCCCTTCTGAGGCAGGTCAGCTGGGTTTGCTCCTCTGTGAGGGTGTCAAAGATGTGCTAACTGGCCTCCCCCTTGCACTGGTGTGAGCATTCCCGAGGTCCTGGGCATGGCTGGGGTCTGGAGGTGAGGCAGAGTATTTTGTGAGGACCTCCTGCTCAGTTCTGGTAGCACCTCCACCCATCCCAATTTCCTTCTTTATTAAAGATGGAAGAATTGACCTTATAACCTCTTCTCAGCTTGGTGGCCAGGGAAGGCAAGGTCTGATTGCAGCTTGGCCTGTGGGGCTGGGGAAGGTTGGAGAATCTCTTTGGCCTCCCTGTTTGTGGGTTAATGGGACTGCATCTGGGTGCTGGTGGCTCTGGGGTGATGCTTGGAGCTCTGGCAGGGCTAGTAACTTCCCATGTGTCCTCAGGCAAGCCCCTTTTCCTCCCTCCCTCAGTTTCCCTATCTGTAAAAGGAGAGAGCTGGATCTACTCCAGGGTTTTTTTTTTTTTTTTTTTTTGAGACAGAGTCTCACTCTGTCAGCCAGTGGAGTGCAGTGCAGTGGCATGATCTTGGCTCACTGCCACCTCTGCCTCCCAGGTTCAAGAGATTCTCCTGTCTCAGCCTCCCAAGTAGCTGGGATTACAGGCATGTACCATCACGCTCAGCTAATTTTTGTCTTTTTAGTAGAGAACGGGTTTCACCATGTTTGCCAGGCTTGTCTCAAACTCCTGACCTCAGGTGATCTGCCTGCCTCAGCCTCCCAAAGTGCTGGGATTACAGGCATGAGCCACCGCACCCAGCCTACTCCAGGGGTCTTTATCAACCCCTCCTCCCTGACCTGCCTATGACTCCTGCCAAAGCCTCTGTTTCTAGGGCAAGATGAACTTCCATTTAAAACCCTGATTTGAAGCCGATTCCACCAGAAATAGACACAACCTGCAGGCCTTGCCCGTCTGTGACTGGAAGGTTTCAGGCAACCCCAGAGGGCCTGTTCTGCTTCCAGAGCCGGCTTTATGCCCCACCCTGGTCCTGCCACAGGTCTCCTCTCTCCTTCAGAAGAGAGCTGAAGGGCAGGGCACAGCCCTGTGGCAGGCAGAGGCAGAGAGGCCATTGCTCCCGATGAAGTCTTGGAATGACCAGTGGGTGGCCATCTGGCAGGAGATCTGGATGAGGGCCACATCTGCCTGGCTGGTGGCTGCCTTTGATGATGGGATGGCCGCCAGTGAGGTCTGTGGATAGAGACGAGGTTTCAGCAAGAGGGGTGGCTCGGTGTGTGGCCGGGTTGGGGCAATAGTTATTCACTGTGGAATCTGAGCCAGTGTAAATGGGGCAAGTTTCTGGTGGTTAGTTTAAAAAAGGACTATGTCTGTGTACGAATGAGATGAAAACCGTTCTCTGCCAAAATCTTAAACACAAAATGCCTAAATGAGTGCTGTAACGACGTCAGCTGTGCTGTGTGGTGGGAAGAGCCCTGAGCTAGGACACCAGAAGGGACTCAGGCTTCTCATCCTGGGTGTGCCCCAAGTGCTGTGTGACTTAAGCAAGTGTCAGCCCCACTGACCTCAGTTTTCCTGGTGAAGTGGTGAAGCTAACAACCACCCCTTCAGGGTCACCGTGGCCTCTAGGGATCTCAGTGAGGATGAAGCCCCCAGCCAATGCCTGCCACTCAATGGGTGCCCTCTCTGCCTTCATTCAGCATAGACTCAGCTGGGCCTGGGCCTGGGACCCAGGAGGGAAACACTCCCTCCTGTCCTTTGGAAGCTCACGGCCTAAACAGGAATCCAGCCTGGTGCTAAGACCAGTATGGTCGGGGCTGGAGGAGGAGGTACTCCTGGGGGTCTTGGGCATGTCAGAGGTCTTGGGTGGGTCGCAGGGGTGAGGGTGGAGTCGGGGCTGGGTCCTGGACATCCACCAGTGACTAAAGCTGTGCCTGCAAAGGGGGCTGTCTAAGGAGGGCCTCAGGCTGGGGCATTGAAACTTCTGATGCTTTCCTCTGAAGCAGGGACATTTCCCTCAAAGCTTTTCTGGGCAGAGTAGAGAACAAAGGCGTCTGCTATTTACCTGGAGTGGAGATGGGGGGGAAGGGTGACACCCTTCCCGGCTATGGGGCTACAGACTTGCCTATTGACACTTCCCAGTCAGGCCCCATTCCCCTCCCTCCCCGCAGAGTGGTTCAGCGGGCACAGGGCTGACCAGCCCACCCCGTCCCCATCAGCGTCACCCCACCTTGCTCTCTTGACAGCTGCCTCCTCTGCTCTGCGTGGCCTCTGCCCAGGCCCAAGATGTGTGGAGATTGGATGTGAAGTTCCCTGGGCCGAGCAGATTACATGCACGGGAGGAGCCCGGTGCTATCGGGGACAGCAGTGCATGAGGTCACCATCCCTCGCTGTACCCCCACCCCCCACAGGCAACGGAATGATTGGGCTTGACGTGTTCATTTGCTGCCTGGTAAAAGTCCATTTGCTGGGCCCGAGCTGGCACTGGCGGGGTGGGTTTGAAGCAGCTGCAGCAGCTGCTTAGCATGCAGTGTAAATATTAGTCTCTCCCAGAAAGAGGCTTGATGCAATTGTCTTTGGCCAGTGGATGTGACCGGGCTGTTTGCCCGCATTCCATCCTGGCCCGCCTGGCTCAGCAGACCCTTCCAGAACCCTGGAGGGCTGAGTGTGGGCCAGCCTGGGTCCAACTTGGGATCCGGCCCCCAGGATACTGGTGGGGAAGTATTCCACTCCTGGGCAGAGGAGGGAGAGGTGTGAGGGGCACACCTGATGTTCATGTGTGGGGGGAACCTGGATCCATCACTTCATTCTTTTATCAGCTTCCTCACCTGCAAACCAGGAGCTGTGACCCTCCCGACTCTGCTTCTAACCCGTCTCCTCTGTCTGTCTGCTCATTCTAGCCTGGTTCACAGTCGCAGCCTGGCTGTGCGCACCCTGTCCCTTTCCGCCTATTCCCTGCCCTGGAGTCCCCAGACCCAGGTGTGAGCCCCGACCTCGTCCTTTCCACCCTTCAGTGCACATTACCCTTTGCCCAGCTTCATGCTGGTGCTGGGGCTGTGCTGACAGGCAGAATGGTCAAGGTGATGATGTGCAGGAAGAACTAAACAAAATGATTTTAGTTTCAGGTGCTGTGACAGAGAGGGACTGGGGGGCTCCGGTAACTCCTGTGCTCATGTCCCTGAGAGGACGGGACCCTTCTGAGCTGAGACCTGGGACTCTGTGACCCTCAGTTTCCTAATCTGTAACGTGGTGATGGGGACCCCTCACCCCTCTGTTGTAATGCATAAATGAGACCGTGTGTGCAAAGGAGCTGGCACACGGTGGAGCTGGGCCCCAGGGCATCTGAACAATCCCCACCTTCCTGCAGTCTGAATGTTCACACTGGTGACCACGTGGCCTCTACTGTCCTCAGATCAGGGCTTCCCAGACTTCTATGTGAATGAAAATTGTCTGAGGGCCTTGTAAAAATACAGATTCCCAGGCCTGCCTCCACTCCCAGTGATTCAGCAGGGCTCGGGCGGGACCCTGAAATCCGCATTTTCATAGGCACCAAGGGTAGCATGGGTGGCACATGAAACACAGTTTGAGGATCCTGGTTTAGACATCCCTGCAGAGATCCAGTATCCCTCCCTTAGCCCCTCAAGACTTCACTCAATCAACTAGTGGGGCGATAGCCTTGGGGAACAATTTCCCCAGCCCCAGCAGATCTGAGAAAGCAGCTCTGGCCCCGAGGACCTGTCTGGTCTCAGTCCTGGGCAGGGCTTTTGCCTGCTGGACCATGTGAAATGCTGTTTTGAAATAACCAGCTGCTCAGAATCCTTAAGTGTCCTGAATTGATTAATACGCAGAACGTCTTCCGAGAGTCTGACGGGGAATGTGAAGTATCGCTGCTGGCCCTGGAGTCATGCTGTGGGAGGGAAGTGGATGCTGGGTCCAACCAGCCAAAGGGCTTGCTTCATCAACAGGGGAGGAAAATCGGTCCCACCGAGGTGTTGGGGTGGGGAGGGGGGCTATGGGCTGTAACACTCACCAGGACCCTTCGAGGTGAGCATTGTTAGTGTCTCCATTATGTAAATGAGGACAGGGGGTGGGGCAAATCTAGGATGTGTTTTGTCCACTCTGAGAGGTCCAGAGGCTCGGCCAGGGGTCCTTCTCCCTGACCCCCCACTATTTCCCTTGGCCTTCCTGGTCTGAAGCTCTCTCATAGCCAAGGTGGGGTGTAAGTCACCCAAGTTCTTTCCATGTGAATGGCATCTAATCAGCATGTATCAGGCATGTTAATGTAATAACAGCTGCTAATTATATATCCCACTATTACTCCGCTGCCAGTTGTGGGAATTGAAGCCAGATGATCTGGGACCAGGAGAACTACCCCATTTTCCCCCCCATATGTTATTTTATTCACAGGGCTGCTATTTTTTTTTTTTTATTGCAGAATTTGGTCCTATCTGAAATTTGTTCTTCCTGCATAAGCCTGGGCCAGCCCCACCCAGCCAGCTGCCAAATCTGCTACAGCGTGGCCCTGGGAAAAAGACGGGAGCCCACCATGTTCCTTGTTTGGGGGGCTACCAGCCAGTGCCAAGGAGGGGTTGACTCACCGGCAGGCAGGGCCACCTGCCTGGGCTCCCTCCTCCCTGGCTGTGGCTGGTGGCTGGAGCCTATTTTCTCCACCATCGCCACCCACTGGTGATTCGCTGTGAATGGCCCAAGGCTGCAGCCCGCATCCTCAACCCCAGCCAGGATCTGCTTAGACAGCAGCATGGTGAAGGCAGAGTTCCCCCGCCCCCAGCAGCCAGGCGAATTACCCAGTCTGGGCAGTCCCCGGCTCTGCCTCCCCTACTCCCACCTCCACCTCTTCCTAAGGCCTCTAGGCCTCAGTTTCCCCATTTACAGAATGGAGACACTAACAACACTTACTTCAAAGGGCCCTGATGAGGTTCTCAAGCCTGGGTGCACATTGAGAATCATCAGGGTGATTAAGGCAGGTACTGAGCTTGGGTCTATCCCGAGTCCCTCCTGGATCAATTTCATCAGAATTTCTGGCGTGAGAGATCTGGATATCAGCACTTAAAAAAAAAAAAGAAAGTGGCCGGGCATGGTGGCTCATAGGTGGGCAGATCACCTGAGGTTGGGAGTTTGAGACCAGCCTGGCCAACATGAAGAAACCCCGTCTCTACTAAAAATACAAAATTAGCAGGGCATGGTGCTGGGCGCCTGTAATCCCAGCTACTGGGGAGGCTGAGGCAGGAGAATCACTTGAACCTGGGAGACGGAGGTTGCGGTGAGCTGAGAGTGCGCCATTGCACTCCAGCTTGGGCAACGAGGGCGAAACTCTGTCTCCAAAAAAAAAAACTCCAGGCGAGTCCAGTGTGCAGCTGGGAATGAGAACTGCTCCTGTGCGGAAGCTTCTGTGACAGGGTCTGCTCATGGCAGAATTCAACAAATGAGAGCTCTTGCTTCCTTATTGTTTATTGTGTTACAAATATTAGTATTAGTAAAAGCATTAGATTTTAAGCCACTCATTTGAAACCAGTGGACTAGGAGTTTTATTAATTTAAAAAAATCCTGCTGGGCGCGATGGCTCACGCCTGTAATCCCAGCACTTTGGGAGGCCGAGGCAGGTGGATCATGAGGTCAGGAGATCGAGACCATCCTGGCTAACATGGTGAAACCCCGTCTCTACTAAAAATACAAAAAATTAGCCGGGCATGGTGGTAGGTGCCTGTAGTCCCAGCTACTTTGGAGGCTGAGGCAGGAGAATTGCTTGAACCCGGGAGGCAGAGGTTGCAGTGAGCCAAGATCGCGCCATTGCACTCCATCTTGGTGACAGAGCAAGACTCGGTCTCAAAAAAAAAAAAAAATCCTTAAATAAATAAATCAATAAATATGCCTGCGTAGAGGCATGTGAGTAAGGAAAAGCAGGTCAGCTTTGCCATGTCCAGGAAAGAGGAGCGGGGGAGGGAGAGAAGAATGCTCTGGAAGGGTAGAGGCGAGAGGGCGGACATAGCCCATGGGAGGAAATTCCCAGGACTAGAAAGGGCATAGGGTTTTGGGTGCCCTGCTCATTGGGTTTTGGGGGAGGGGGAGCAGGACCTAAGATGTACTGGCTTTGTGGGGCCCCTTAGGAAGCTAATGGTCCTGGGCAAAGGGGATCCCTGACCCAACCCCACTGGGAATAAGGGGCTTGAACAGCAGGCAATGAACTCAAGGTAAACAGAGCAACCTGAGAACTGGAGGCGCTACCACCCAGATTGCACCTAAGGGTGCATCCCACCCCATCCCAAGAAGTCGAGATGAAATTTCTCACCACTTTGAGATGCAGGGCCTAGAGATGAGATTAACTGGCTATTAAACAAGCAACATGGCATTTCTGGCACGGCAATGAGGTGGCGTGAAGTTCATAACTGTAACTCCTACAAGACAAAGCAGAACAGAGTTAACCACAAACTGTGGCCACTGACCCATGGTGGCACCCAGCAAAGTGGCCTGGGGCCCATGTCTGGAGGCAGTTGAGCTGGAAGGGGGCAGGACACTCAGGGTCTCATCCCTAAAGCAAGACTTTTAGAAAGAGGCTGTGGGGGCTGTAGTCAGAAAGCCCTGCAGGGGTACTGGAAGTGACCCCAGAGGGAGAGAGAAGGTGGGTCCCTGTACCTAAAGGGCAGGATGGGGTGTGCTTCCCAAACCGAGATGGGCATTTAGGATGACCTGGGGAGACTTGTTGAAAATACAGATTCCTAGGCACCACCAAAATTTGGATACAGCTGGTCTGGGGCCTGGGAATCTGCATTGTCAGCAAGCTGCCTGAAGAGTAGAATGCTCACCCAGGCTTAAGCGTCATGAGGGTTGGGGAGAGGCAGGAGCCAGGGCTGCCCTGAGTAAATGTGGAGACTTCCAGCCTCCCCTACTATTCCTACCACCCGCTCCCCTCCCCATCATTTCCTCCACGTGGGTCACAAGAGTGTTCCTGTTCCCCCTGGGAGTGCTTGGCAAACACCCTTCCTGCTCTCTGAGCCTCCTGTGGCTCTCCTATGGGTGTTCCCTTACCAGGGTGAGGCCAGTTTACCCAGGGGGAGGACCAGGCTCTGCAAAGGGTATATGTGTGTGCTGAAGCCACATTTGCTTGAAATTAGCTTTTCTTTTTGAGTCCATTTCATTCTCCTAATGCTCAAATAGGACACACCGCTGTGCCATTCTGTTTGCAGATTATTTTTCTCTCTGATGAGCAAATACCAAGTAAATGAATAGAGGGGAAAGAAAGTGATACATTTACAGAAATGAGGAAGTGAAGATTTCAGTCAGGAACAGTGGCTCACACCTGTAATCCCAGCTACTTGGGAGGCTGAGGCAGGAGGATTGCTTTAGCCTAGGAGGTTGAGGCTTCAGTGAAATATGATCGTGCTGCTGCACTCCAGCCAGGGCAAGATAGCGAGACCCTGTCTCTTTAAAAAAAGGCCAAAAAAAAAAAAAAAAAAAGGAAAGAAATGAAAATTTCAAACCTGGTGTAGGCTCGGGGCAGTGCTCACGCGGCCCATCCCACTGCCTTGAGGGTAGGGCCACTCTCTCTAGTCCGGTCTAGTCTTGTCTACTGGTCTAGTCTGGTTGCAGGAGAAGTGGCTGCTCAGGGCGGGTGGGATGCAGGGCTTTTTCTGATGCTCAGCATCATCCTAACCAAACCAGTCCTCTCCACCATCAGCTTCTCGAACCACTTGTCTTGTTCTTGTATGTGACATCTGCACTTTCACCATCACCTGCTCTACGTCCTTCCATAGCTCCCCATTTCCCCATTGCCCTGGGACCAGATGCCATATGGCGTGACCTTCAGGAACTCTGCATCCACTCTCCCTTCGCAAGTCCTTCGGTCTCCAAGTGCTCAATGTAGAATTTGTTGAGTGTGTGAATGAATCACGTCCACGTGTCTTGGATGGATCCATTTTCCTGGCCCCTTTGCTTTTGCAGTTTCCTCTGCCCCGAGCACCTCTGCCTTCATGTGCACAGTGCACCTGCTTCCCCAGCTGAAATGCTTCCTCCTGCACCCAGCCTTCTCCCAAGCTGGAAGCAACCCCTTCTCCTTGTGAGCTCCCACTGCAGTTTGTCTTGAATCCCGAGCACCTTTCACAGCCTTCTCTCTTTTACCTTTGCCCATTTCCATATCTGTTTTATTCCTGGCTATTCACCTCCCTGTGTCTAGCATGGTGCCTGGTACATTGTAGGTGACCTGTGCACAGAAGGTGTTCTGCTCTCAGCTGCAGAGGCCGTGATGGAGAACATACATACCTTTTGAGACCTTAGGGGGAACCTGGCATCTTCCTGCAGGACAGCAGCCTCATGGCCTTAGGTAGTAAAATAAAAAATGTGGCCTCTCTTTTAAATGGTGCCCAACCCAAGTTTCTGTCCCTAAGAAGTGGGATCTTGCGGGGTCACCACTGGAGCCCAGCTAGGCATTGATCTGTACAATAAAGTTTCCAGGCTGTGTTCCTGGAAATTGGGGTTGAGGGATTAGATGCAACATCATTTAGTTGAGGGGAGACAAAAGTCCCCATAAAGGGTGCAAGAAACTCCTTAGGAGGGGTACTGCATTGTAAGAACATGGGCTTCACTGTAGTAAGCCATCCCTTGGTTCATAGCTTAGGTCTGCTGTTAACTGGCTGTGTGACTTCAGACAAATACCTTAACCTCTCTGAACCTTAGTTTCCTGGTTTGGGAAATTATGTTAATGGTGTCTTTAGAGTCTTTGGGAATATTGGGGATAGTATCTGTAAAGTACCTAGCACCTCATTGGGAGCTTGATAAATAATGGCTTGTATGATAATCATTATCATCATTAGCAGCCTTGATTTTTCTTTCTTCTTTCTTTTTTTTTTGGTAGTCATTGTTGTTCCCTCCAGCTGTTGGTGCCTGTGCTGGGATCACCCAAGGTTGTGAGTCAGCCTGGAAGAGCTATTTTGTAATTAGGTTGACAGATGCAGGGTGCAGTGGAACCCCTGCCGGAGATCACAAATTAATTAGTGTCATTTGTGGAGAAGGGGCCCCGCAACAGGCTTGGTGGGGACCAGCCAGGCCCATGGGTGTCTGACCATGGTCCTTGTGGCTCTGCAGAGGGGTGATCCCTGTTAACATTGGCAGAGATGGGTGCCTCTAGGGTCTCTAAGGAACCCAGAGCCACGGAGGGTGCCCCTGCGTGTATGGCAGGTGGGGTGGGGCTCGGTCACACCCCCTGGGCTTTGTTCCAGGGAGGCTGTGGAGCGACAGCTTCCTCACCTGCACGCTGATGTGTGGCCTATGCCCATGACTCAGTTTCCCCACACAGCCCTCCATCTACTTTCCAAGTCTGTCTGTCCCCTGGCTTAGTTGGAGCTGGGCTGCCTGCTCTACCTGCCAAGCACTCCCACAGCAAATCACTGGGCAGCTCCTGTCCATCTCCTTCTCGCAGCCCCCAGCAGCCCAGAAATCATGACTTGTTCATAAATGACAATGTCAACCCCTGTTTATGTCTGGAGCCACGGAGGCACACAGGGCTCCCAGCACCAGTTTTTCCCAAGGATTCTGGCCTCACTTCACCCTCAGGGCAGTGAGCAGGCTGGAGACACAGCTTCCTGGCCCAGCCCTGCCCTCCTGCCTGCACCTGTGTGCGCCACGCCCTTGGGGTCATCCTCGCCTATACTCCACTTGCTCCACGGCAGGACCACGGGGAAGCTAACTTTACTCAGTCAGCATTTATTGCATGCTTTGCCAAGTCTCAGGCTGCTGAGCCGCTCTTAACACACATTAACTATCTCACTTAATAGCTGTGGTGCAGCCAGATAAGAACCATTAGTATTCCCATTTTATAGACAAGGATAGAGTCTCAGAGATGATCCGAGTGACAAAACTGGTAAGAGGTAGCTAGGATTTGAACCCAGATGGTCTGACTGTACGATCTTTTAAAAAACTTTTATTGAGGGATAATTAGAATATAGCAAGATACACAGATCTTAGGTGTTCAGTTCAATGTTGACAAATGCATCCCCTGATGTAACCAGCCCTCCGAGCAAGATACAGAGCACTTCTGTAATTCCTCATGGCTCTCCTCAGTCACTTCCTACTGCACACGTGGAGTGGAGGCACCTATTGTTCTGATTTCCATCACCAACACGTAAACTTGTGTTTTTTTTTTTGTTTTTTTTTGTTTTTTTTTGAGACAGGGTCTTGCTCTGTTGCTCAGGCTGGAGTACAGTGGCATGAACACAGCTCATTGCAGCCTCAACCTCCTGGGCTCAAGTGATCCCCTGTGCTCAGCCTCCCGAGTAGCTGGGACTACAGGCATGTGCCACCATGCCTAACTACTTTTTGTAGAGACAGGGTCTCACCATGTTGCCCAGGCTGGTCTCGAACTCCTGAGCTCAAGTGATCCTCCTGCCTCAGGCTCCCAAAGTGCTGACATTACAGATGTAAATCTCACTGCGCCCAGCCTGTAAGCTCTGATCTTCAATTTTGTATAAATGGTATTATATATTGGAATTATGTATATAACAATAAATACTGTTTCTTTCACTCTGAACAATGTTTTTGAGGTTCATCCATATTGTTGCATGTATCAGTAGTACATTATTTTCATTGCTGATTAATTTTCTGTTGCATAGATGGGCCACACACTTTGTTTCCCCTTCACTTACTGACAGACTTTTGGGTTGTTTGCAGCGTCGGGCTCTAATGAATAAGCTTCTCCAAACACTCATGTACAAGGCTCTGTGTGGGCAAATGTCTTCATTTCTCTTGGGTTGATAATTGGGGTGGAATTGTTGGGTTACAGGTGGCTGTATGTTTAACTTTATAATTGCCAAACATTTTCTGAAGTGGTGTACCATTTTACACTCCCACTGGTAATACAGAGAGTTCTAATTGCTTCACATCCTTGCCAAGCTTTGGTGTTAGTCTTTTTTATTTTAGCCACTCTGGGGTATGAGTAGTAGTATCTCATTTTGCTTTTATTGTGCATTTCTATGATGACTAATGATTTTGAGCTTATTTTTCACATAATTCTAGGTTATTCTTATGTTTTCTTTTGTGATGTGTCTGTTCCAATCTTTTTCCCACTTAAAATATTGGGTTGGTTGTCTTTTTATTATTGATTTGTAGCAGTTCTTTATATATTCTAGATATGAAAAATTTTCTCCCTAGTCTGCAGATTGTTTATGGATTTTTCTTAAAGGTGTCAGTGCTGAGCAGAAGTTGACTGCAGCCCCCTGACTTTTGGTTATCGATGATTCCTGGGGATATGAAATGAGAGACTGTAACTGGCCCGCACGATGCCAAGAATACAGCTGGACCTCAGAAGGGGCTCATGTTCTTTGTCCTTCCCTCTGCTGCCAACGTCTCCCCAGATCACTGTGTCTAAGTGGAGTGGATGTCCTCTCCTCTCCATCCGTCCACCCACCCACGTGTCACTCATCCTTGAGCATCCAGCTTATCATGGGCCTCTGGCACCACGCTCCTTAGAATGCCCACCTCATGGAAACAATTCAAATGGGCAGCTCTCTGTTGCCACCTCTAGTGCCACTGACTTCATCCAGACCCTCCCCACTTCTTCCCTTCTTGGACCACTGCAACGCCCTCTTCCTGCTCACTCAATCAACACAATTCTTTGAGTGTCAATCACTGTCCAGGCCAGATTCGGGTCCCAGAATATAGCACTTGCTCAAGCACTGCCCTGCTCTCCAGGAGCTCACAGACCAGGGGAAACGCATGCACATCAATGTTAAGAATACAGAGGTGAGAGCAAAGTACAGAGATGGATGCACTAGGTGTTGAGGAGAGCGGCCAGGAGAAGAGAACCCTCTTCTGTGCCTGGAGGTTAGTGGGGAGGGGACCCCACGGAAGCCTTCTCAGGGGAACAACCCCTGAGCCAGAGTTTGTAAGCTGAATAGCTTTTTCCCAGCAGACAGCTTCATGGAAAGGAAGTGCATTGTAAAGAGAGGAAAGCCTGCGTGTAAATATCTGGAGTGGTGACAGTGGACAATGTCGCAGGGAAGGGCACATTGACTGGCATGACTAGTGGGTAGAGGGGTGCAGGGCGGAGGTGAGCTTGAAGAGGCTGAGAAGGTGAGATCATAAGATGCCTGGTATGTAGGGACAGAAACTTGAGCTTTATCCTGAAAGCAAGAGGAGCTTTTGGAGGACTTGAGGATGGGGAGGGTATGGTATTAGGTGCTCAGAACCCACCTGTGGCAGTTGTTAAGAGGGTGGATGAGGGTGGGCTTCTTTAGAATGAGGCCTGTGGGGTGCTATTCCAGTAGTAGCTGGTCCAGGCCTTACCCAAGGCAGGCAGAGGGTACGGCAAAGAGGGGCTGTCTGCATCTCCTCCCTCACCCAGGGCAGCTGCTGAGAGATCACCGGCCATGAGTCAGAACACGGTCATAGTCACGATCACAATCACCATCTGCACGGGGCAAACTGGTGAGCTTCATGGAGAGAGACATTGTGCCCTTCAGATGGCAACAAGTGGGACCCATGTCTGATGGGAACAGATGTGGTTGTGCATTGGCTGTGGTGAGCGGCTTTGGGATGAACCAGGGGCAAGGCTGGTGAGGCTGGAGGTAGAAGAGTGGATTGGACACTGCCTGTTTGGCACCTGGGAGTCATGTGTGGTCAGATAGATGTGGGTTTGCTTCTGCCTCTGCAACTTCGCTCTTTGAATAAATTCCTTTATGTCTCCACGCCACAGTCTCCTCATCTCTCACATAGGGGTTCCTAAAAGCCTCTGTCATTAGAGTTTTGGGGGGCTTAAATGCCACAATGCATGTAAAGAAAGCACTTGGCATGCAATCATGCCCCATGAATTTGGGATTCTGGGCCGTCTACCGAATCACCGCTAAAGCTTCTTATTGCTACTGCTGGCCTGGCCCTGCCTCTGGAAGCAGCCCAGCTGTTGGGCCCCCAGTTAGTGTAAGGCACAAATGTGGGAGCTGTTTTCCAGGAAAACCCATCACCAGTGCCCGGGTGCCTCCTCCCTCAATCTGCAGCAGCAGCAGCAGCAGGGTCCTGAGAAGGGCCTTGGCGAGGGTTATTTGTGCCTCTTCAGCGAAGGCCTTCCTGCTGCTGCTCTAGTTCAATGAAGATCACCCTCTGGCAGGTTTTCTGGGCTGTGCACAGGCAGTTAAGGAGCTGAAACTCCAAAGGCAATTTCTCCTCAAGGAGCTGTTTTGTGGGTGGTTCACTCTGCACCACTGCCATGGAGATGTTCCCTGCCCCAGTCCGGCACGATTCACTGAGCCCAGGGCTCATTGGGCTGCCCGGGAGCTCCTCAACCAGGAGGGAGTGGGCCTGGCTCCCACAGAGAGGATGGGGCAAGGTCCTGACTATATTTCCCTCCCTGCCTGCACAGACTTGGGGGAAATTCAAGGGAGGCTTAGGCCCTTGAATAGCAGTACCAAAATTGCCCCCCAAAACACTGTTTCTATATCGGGCACAGTGGCTCACGCCTCTAATCCCAGCACTTTGGGAGGTCAAGGTGGGTGGACCACGAGGTCAAGAGATCGAGACCATCCTGGCGAACATAGTGAAACCGTGTCTCTACTAAAAATACAAAAATTAGCTGGGCGTGGTGGAGTGCGCCTGTAATCCCAGCTACTATGGAGGCTGAGGCAGGAGAATGGCTTGAACCCAGGAGGTGGAGGTTGCAGTGAGCTGAGATTGCGCCACTGCACTCCAGCCTGGAGACACAGTGAGACTGTCTCAAAAAACAAAACAAAACAAAACAAAACAAAACAAAACAAAACACTGTTTCTAAAAACCAGACAACTTTCTCTCTTACCTCCAAGGCAAAAGGAGACGGCAAACGCTGTTAAATGCCTTAATAAGCGGCTGCTATTGGTTCAACGATGGCTATTAAAAACTATCAATTGTTTAGACACAGGAATATGGAGAGAAAACTTATAAGGAGCACTTTTAAAGCCCACTTTGTGTCAGTAGTAGTGTTGTTAATTTCCAGCTTCCAGATCATATCGAAAGCATTGGTTATGAAAGTTCTTTGGGGGAAAAGGTCATTCATAAACATTCAGATTCTGAGTTAATGAATTTTCCATGGGTGTCTGTACAGACCCTTCCTCCATCACTGCCTGCCGTGGGCTGTCTCAGGCTGGGGACTGGTCCAGGAGCAGTGCCCGGAGGTCCTGGCTGGCTGGGCTTGACCTTCTTTCTCCTTCTCTGGCCAGAGGCCTCTCTTCCTGCTTTCAAGAAATGATTCTCCATCCCGGCCGGGTGCTACTGCCCTTGATGGCCACTAGGGGGAACCAAGGTTCTCGGCAAAGGGCTTCTCTCCCACAAAGTGAAACCCAAGGGAATTGTTCTGCATCAATGACTTTTCCCTCCCAGATTCTGAAAGAGGTGCTGAAACGGGAACCCAGTGGCTGGCTACTGGCCTGGTAGAGGTGGATAGTATTGAAGAAGCCCAATCTAGTTCTTAAAGCGCAGTTAATTTTTTTTTTCTTTTTTTCAGACGGGGATCTCACTTTGTCACTCTGGTTGGAGTGCAGTGGTGCAGTCATAACTTGTTACAGCCTTAAACTCTTGGGCTCAGGCAATACTCCTGCCTCAGCCTCCGGAGTAGCTGGGACTATAGGCACACACTACCATGTCCGGATAATTTTTTAATATTTTTGTGGAGGTGAGGGTCTCATCATGTTGCCCAGGCTGGTCTCAAACTCCTATGTTCAAACAATCCTCCAGCCTTGGCCTCCTAAAGTGGTGGGATTACAGGGGTGAACCACTGCACCTGGCCACAGTCAGATGGCACACAACCCACTTTAGTGTTATTATTTTTTTTTAATTTGAGACAGAGTCTCACTCTATCGCCGAGTCTGAAGTGAAGTCGTGCGACCTTGGCTCACCTCCGCCTCCTGGGTTCAAGCGATTCTCGTGCTTCAGCCTTCCAAGTAGCTGGGATTATAGGCATGCACCACCACACCCAGCTAGTTTTTGTATTTTTGGTAGAGACGCAGTTTTGCCATATTGGGCAGGCTGGTCTTAAACTCCTGGCCTCATGTAATCTGCCCACCTTGGCCTCCCAAAGTGCTGGGATTACAGGTATCAGCCACTGCGCCCGGCCCACAACTGACTTTAAAATGACTGTTTCCAGGAAACCTTCTAGAGGAGTTCCCACGCCCACCTGTGACCCCTGCCCCAGGTCCTGGCCATTGTCTCTCCAGCGAGGAGGCAGCCGAGGGCTATATTCTGTGGCATCCTCCTCCTCTTCCTCTTCTTTACCCTGCTCTTAACACTTCCCACACCTTCATTTCATTAAATAACTCTGATCTGCAGGGAACTGTACACTCAGTGCTGTGGGCACGGCACTGGGGGAACTGGAGGCTGATGGGGGAGAAAGAAGTACAAGAAATGACTCCTGCATTCAAGTGCTTTTCACTCAGTTTGGAGATGTAGGAATTTGATTCAAGTCATTGAACATTTGCTGAGTGCCCATTTGAGAAACAGTGGAATACTGGGAAAGAAAACAGATTTGGCAACTGACTTTCAGCCTCAGCTTCATCTGGAGGGCCAGTGTGACGTTGTGTTACTGAAACCTGCTGGCTCTCTATTTCCTCAGTTGTAAAATGGGGCCAGGCATCCCTAAGTGATCCACAGCCCTGTATCAAGAGTCACAAGGGGATGGAAGAGAGAGGCTTTCTTTTCTTTTCTTTTTATTCAGAGACAGGATCTTTCTCTGTCACCTGGGCTGGAGTACAGTGGCGCAATCACAGCTCACTGCAGCCTGGAACTTCTTGGCTTAAGCGATCCTCCCATCTCAGCCTCCCGAGTAGCTGGGACTCTAGGCGAAAGCCACCATGCCTGGCTTATTTTTTTATTTTTTGTAGAGATGGGGGTCTCATCATGTTGCCCGGACTGGTCTTGAACTCCTGGCTTCAAGTGATCCTCATGCCTTAGGAGAGAGGCTTTCTTAACCTCTAGGTAAGCGTCACCTCCTTTGTGAACCTCTCCAATCCCTTTCCCTGCAAGTTAAGCAATAATTTCCTTGTCTGTCTTCCAAACCTTTGTTGTAGCCCAGTTAGGGCTGTCTGGGGTGCACTGCCATTATTTGTCATTGAACTGAGAACTCCATCAGAGCAGGGATGGTGGAGATGCCTGATTCCTGCCTAACTGGCTCACAGCCTGGCACTTTTCAGGGAACATCAGTAGATGCTGGGGTGAAGGGAGAGTTAGAAACAGCTTCCTTCTTTCCAGTGTGGGTCCCTTTGCTGATGGTGGTGCCATTCAGATGTGTGGGGACTCAGGGTGTGATATTCAGGTGTGTGGGTGGACACTGGTTGTGGTCTTGGGCCTTGGGGTCACTTTGAGGGAGAGCCTGACAATTGAGCACTTGGCCATAGGGCCTAGGCAGTAGACACATGGCATTGTACCTTGGAATTCCATGATAGGATGGAGAAACATTTTCCACTGGTGGCCAAATGGCATTCTAGGTGGATGAGTCCTGGGGGATGCTATTAGGAGTCTAGGCACGGTGCTTACAGTGCTGGGTCACAGGTGAGAAAGAGATCCCTCTGGCATCTCCATCAATTCTGTCTTTTTTTTTTTTTTTTTTTTTTTGAGACAGAGTTTTGCTCTTGTTGCCTAGTCTGGAGTGCAATGGCGCGATCTCGGCTCACTGCAGCCTCCACCTCCCAGGTTCAAGCAATTCTCCTGCCTCAGCCTCCCGAGTAGCTGGGATTACAGGCGCTCACCACCACACTCGGCTAATTTTTTTATTTTTTTTGTATTTTTAGTACAGACGGGGTTTCCCCATGTTGGTCAGCCTGGTCCCGAACTCCTGGCTTCAGGTGATCCACTTGCCTCAGCCTCCCACAGTTTTGGGATGACAGGAGTGAGCCACCGTGCCCGGCCAATCTATGAAGGAGGGGTTTGGTGCCAGGGAGCCCTCTGGCTCTTACTCCCTTTTGAATGCAGAACAGAGTGAGCAGGACCAGGGCGTGCCTTCGGCAGGGGACAGTGTTCACTGGCAACTTGTGCTCCCTGTTTTCTTTCTGGCTTACTTTCGACAATGGATACTATTTTTACGCATTCCATAGTGATACACTGTCTCGTTTAAATAAATGTATTTAAGTTAAAAAATAAAGGGAGTTTGGGCCAGGCGTGGTGGCTCACACCTGTAATCCCAGCACTTTGGGAGGCTGAGGCAGGCGGATCGTGAGGTCAGGAGATCGAGACCATCCTGGCTAACACAGTGAAAGCCTGTCTCTACTAAAAATACAAAAAAAAAAAAAAAAAAAAAAAATTAGCCGGGTGTGGTGGTGGGCACCTGTAGTCCCGGCTACGTGGGAGGCTGAGGCAGGAGAATGGCGTGAACCTGGGAGATGGAGCTTGCAGTGAGCCGAGATCGCGCCACTGCACTCCAGCCTGGGTGACAGAGCGAGACTCCATCTAAAATAAATAAATAAATAAATAAAATAAAATAAAGGGAGTTTGTTTAAAGAAAAACATTAAGTAAACAATACCACAGGTCTACCGTGAATATAGCAAAAATCCTGATGCTTGTACAAGGGGAGTTGAGAGCACAGGCTTGGGAGGTCCTGCGCTGACTCTTCTAGCGATATGACCTTGGGCTTTTCTGCACCTCAGTTTCCCCATCTGTAAGCAGGGCTAATAATACCTTCTCAGGAGGGTTGTCATGTGGAGCAGAGGAGGTAATGAATGCAAAGTGTTTAGCTCAAGGGCAGGCACACAGTATGTGCTTGAGGATTGTGCATTGTTGAAAGTGTTATTTTGCAGCAGGGGTAGATGGGGCCTGTAGAATGAGAGATGCTGTCTTTACTCCACCCTGCAGAGACAGGGAGCATGGCTCCTGGGGATGGAGGGTGGGAGGAAGCAGGACCCCTGAGGAATGGTCAGGCTGGACCTGGGAACCCACGGTACTACCCGTAGGCCGAGGAAGGAGAGTCCATCCCACTCGCTAGGCCTGGGCAGGAAGCCAGGGGCTCTGTGTGGGGTTTCTCCTTTGGGTTGGAGAGCTTTCCCACCGTGCTCTGCCACTCCAATTCCCCTTCTTTCAAGATTTAATTCAGTGTTTCAAATGCTCCTAATAAAGTCCTGGCAATGTTAGCTTTGGAGGTTCCTAGCCTGGAAGGCCACATTTTCTACTGAAGTTCAATATTAACACACCAGTGAGAACTGCTTCAGCTGATGAGAATTACAACTATTCTCCAACTCTCAGACAAGAGGAGTGTGCTTGAAAAATATTAAAGAGCTTTCCCCCTGCTTTCCCTCCCTCCCTCCCTCCCTCCCTCCCTCCCTCCCTCCCTCCCTCCCTCCCTCCCTCCCTTCCTTCCTTCCTTCCTTCCTTCCTTCCTTCCTTCCTTCTTTCTTTCTTTCCTTCATTCCTTCCTTCTTGAATTAATTGAAGGCATACTGGGTACTAGTATTGTGGCCTTTGCTAAAACCAGGAGTTCCTTCTTCTCTGGTGTGGCCGAATTTCAGTTCTTTAAACACAAGCTAAAGGCAGAAATTGCAGGACCCCTGTCACTTGGATCAGTCAAAGAATTCTTCTCTTGTTCACTCGTTTCAAGTATTTACATATGATTCAGGTCACATACACACACGTCGCTTTGAGGCATCTGTCTGTGCAGATTAATCTTGTTGGCCTGTTTGCTTAGTTTTTCCATATTCAGGTGGGAGAAACCAAACACCCAGGGCACAGGTTTGGACACATTTGCTGGGCCCTGTGACCCTGCCAGGAGCTAGCATACCCCTGCAGAGCCAGTCTTTTCTCCTTCTCATGGGCAGCCACCGACAGCCCATCCACCGCAGCCAGCAGATTCCTTACAGTTCTCCCCACTCCCCAGTGATTCTCCTCTCCAAGCCTCTGTGCAGGCTGCTTCCCTTTCCTGGAGTGCCATCTTTTGTCCTGTTCACTCTCTGAGACACTCCATGTCCTTCCTCCCCTATGAAGACTTCCTGAGACCTTCCAACCCTTCCCTGCTCTGAGATTCTACAGAACCCACAGTCCAGACCACACCACGCACCCAGTGGCCCTGTATCATCTGAGTTCCTGCACAGTCTCATTCCTGCCTCCCCAGTGTTGGGGCAGGCTCCTGAGGACCAGGCCTTGGGCTTAGAACTGATATTTGTGGAGCTCTTCTTATGTATGAAGCTCAGCGCTTCCCATCCTTGAGCTCAAAACCACCCTGTGGAGGCAGATGCTGCATTGACCTCATTTCAGGCACAAGAAATAATGAGGCATCCTTATGGTCACACAGTAGGAAGAAATAGAATAAAGATTTGAATACAGGTGGTCTGGCTCCAGAGCCCTGAAACACTCCTCTCTGTTTCCCCTGGCCCTTCCTTACAGCACAGGGCTAGGTTCATTGGGGATCTGAAGAAGGAGGTGGTCCCCGGGAACCTAGGCCTGCCTGGGTGATGGATGGAGTGCAGAAAGTTGCCTGGTGGGCATTAAGCAAGATTAGCCATGCCTAGACTGGAGCTGCCGCTGCTGCATGATATTGGTGGGGTCTCTGTGCAAAGCCCCCTCTGATTTCCTGAACACTCACTTCTGTCCCTGGAATGCTGTCGCTCCGGTGCTTTTAATTCAAAGCATTTACTTATTTTGCATTGCTTCACTCCCTAAAGGATTTGAGGCAACCTACAAGAAAACATTCAATAAAGTCATAATAAAATATAAATAAGAACAACAAGGGAAGGCACTGTTCACATCACAACACTCGTTTCTTGCATCTGACGGCCCTTCGTGGATGAGGCTATCCTCCCTTCTCTGATCCTCACATTCAGAAAGGTCTTGCTTGTCACATGTTTTAGGTAAAAACACATAGCGCTTTGTGACTTCTGGGGTTTAAATGTGAAGATGCAAGGCTTCTCTCAGGCTGCCATGTGCATGTATGATCAGAAGTTTCGCTTCCCAATCAAAGTCGCTAATTTGAAAGGCACAGGTCACTGTCTGCTTGCTGTGGTCCTCTCATCTCCCCTTCTTGATCAGCCTCCTTATGCTGCCCTCTTGTCATAACCTGGTGCTTTCCAGGCATGAAGAAAATGTTATAAAAGGGGCAATGTCTCAGCTTGCCCAGATGGAGCAGTGGCAGATGCTGTGAGAGTCAAGGGTGCCTGACTTCCTGTACTGCAGGGTCACAGGGGCACCAGTCCACCCCAGGTTCCTGCAGATACTGCAGAACTATCTGCTGCTTCAATGCGCTTTCCTTGCCTCCAGGAAGTATTATTACCATGTTGAATCCGTGAGCCCAAGGTCCGGTGGAGCCAGGGAATGTGTTTGTGAGGAGGCTGAGTTGTGTTTGCTGGGAAGCCGTGGGGCTTGGAGCCACGAGGGAAGCTGGCACGTGTGAGGTTCGTGGAAGCTGGCACATGTGAGGTTGAAGGACAGCACAGTAGTGGCCCTGGGGATGCTTTTCCTCATTCTCCCTGATCAGTTCATTAAATGATCAGCAGCCCTCTTCCAGGAGGCCATGTGACTAGTATATATGACTATGTCGATGTTGGGGCTCGAGATTACACAGCAGCAGGCTCCGGTTCTCAGATATAAGAAAACCATTTTGGTAGCCATGTTCCCTGTCATTCCATGGAGAAGGTGGAAAACTGGGTTGGAAAATTCTAAGGGAGGAGTCTTGGAAAAGGTCGAGATCGAATTCCAGCTTTGCTCTTGGCTGGCTCTGTGGCCTTGGACAGGTAGCTGCCCCCTGAGCAGCCAGAGCAGGACTCATGATACTTGCCAGGCAGAGATATTTGAAGATGACCAGAGAGGTGGTTTGCAAAAGGCCTGGTACCAGTAGGAGCCTTGCACTTGTTGGTTCCATTTCTTCTTTCTTGGAAGATGGGGGTCTTCTTTTTGTCTGTTTGTACTGCTGTAACAAAATACCTTGGACCGGGTAATTTATAAGCAGCAGAAATTTATTTTCTCACAGTTCTGGAGGCTGGGGGGCTGAAGGTCAAGGCATCTGGACATTACGTGTTTGGTGAGGCCTCGGTCTCTGCTTCCAACATGGTGCCCCATTGCTGCATCCTCCAGAGGGAATGAATGCTGTGCTGTGCCCTCCTATACAGTGGAAGGGTCAAAGAGTTGGGAAGGGAGGAAGCGCTCTGAAGCTTCTTTTATAAGGCCACTGATGCCATTCATGAGAATTCTGCCCTCATGGCTTAATTCCCTTCTACAGACTCCGCCTCTTAATGTTACCATATTGGTGATTAACTTTCAACACGTGCACTGTGGGGGTCATTCAGACAATAGCAGATCTGGGTAAGATGATCTTTGAGGAGTCCTCCTTTTTCAGGCTGTAGGGCATGGGCGGCGCTAAGCTTGGTATGCTTTGGGGAGTCTGCATTGAAGAGGTTCCTGTCCTTCAGGAGCCCAGCTTTTACCGGGTGTGGATAGACATATAAGTAGGTGATCACGACAAGGGAGCTGTGACTAGGGAAGTGCTGAGCCCGGGGGAGTCTGAGAGGATGCACTGGAACAGCCCGGGGATGGAGGGTGGCAGAGGTGGCTAAAGACAGGTGGGAGTCAGCCAGGTGAAGCGGACAGCGGAGCGGGCATCCCAGTGACCTGAAGTGGCCTGAGCAAAAGCTGGGAGGAGTGAGACTGCTTGGTATGGTGCGGAATGCAAGGATTTCTGTGGTTCTGGAGCAGGACATGTTCTGAATCAGGCATTTGCAGATAAGGGCAAAGTCATGTAGGGGCCTTGGACCAAACCAAGGGGCTTGGGGCTTGAATCTCCTCAAGCTCTTTTCTGTCCCAATCAGTCCAGCCCTCTCCAATCTTAGGTCAGGGCTACAGGTTAGGAGACCCAGAGGATTTAAAAGGTGAGTCTTTAGTGGCTGGTGGGGCTGCTCATTGTCCTAATCCACAGATGGGCTCCTATCATGCCCCACACCCAAGACCCTTCCATGGCTCCACACTGCCATCCTGATATAGTTCAGGATGGTCTTCAAAGCCTTGTGTGATCTGATCATACTCCACCCCTAGGCCTCATCTCTTTTTGTTCCCCTTCCAAACCTCTTTTCCCTCTCACCTCACTCATGTTCTCCTCTCCCTACTCCCCTTTGCTTGATTCAGTTCTGCTCATCCTTTGGGGCTCTGTTCAGGCTTTGCTTCCTCCAGGAAGTCCTCCCTGACTCCCTCTGAGTCCCATGGTCCCTGTGCCTCCCCATCTTAGCACATTTCACACTGGACAAACTGGCTCCCCGGCTAGGCTGTCAGCAACTCAGGGGCAGGGGCAGGGGCAGGGGCAGAGGGAGGTCTTTCCTTTTTCCGCTGTACTCTGGACCCTGGCAGTGTCTGCA
Organism: Symphalangus syndactylus; assembly: GCF_028878055.3. NCBI lineage: Eukaryota > Metazoa > Chordata > Mammalia > Primates > Hylobatidae > Symphalangus > Symphalangus syndactylus. The sequence continues at coordinate 27,463,152 of NC_072433.2, forward strand.
CTTAGTAGGTGCTCATTCATCACTTCTGCATGAATAGATGATTGAGTGAATCAATGAAGGCCTTTTATTTCCTCCTGACAATCTGTTCACTTCCCAGACCCCTGCTGGGGGATCTGCACACACCCATTGCTACTTTAGAGACCCTGGAACTAAGATTTTACTGCTTAGCTTCATCACGTATTTTTACTCTATGTGTCCCTGTTTCTGGCCTTTCTATTCCGCCACCCGGTTTACAAAAGCACTCCACTTTTCTATATTTGTGAGCCCACCCACTCTGTTTCTGATGCTCAAGACCCTCGGATTCATCAAAAGGAGGACTTTTAATCTTCCTGGGCACAGCCATTTCAGAAACATATTTCAAAGCTGCTTGAAAGTGAGAGGCTGCGGCTTTGATGTCTCCGTTAGCTTCTCTGCAGGGGGTCAGGCTGGCTCACTCAGATCACCAGGAGCCTGAGGATGGGGAGAGAATGCCCTGTGGGATTCTGAAAAGGCATGGAGGGCAGTGGGTCCATCGGCTGGAACTGGAACTGACAAGGTGACGTCCCCGCACCCAGGCTCCCTCCCCTGCCTACCTCGGCCAGCAGGGTCTCCACTTGGGAGTGAATATTGTGGTTTCTGCATAGACCCCATCTTTGAGGCCTTAGCACCCATTCCCCAGGTGCTGGGAATACCTTCATCCTTCACTGGAAATTGCCCTTGGCAGAAGGAAACGGCTTCATCCAAGGTGAAGTCCTTTCCCATAGCTGATGACTGGCTGATGGAGTGGGGCGGTTGTGAAGGCTTGGGCCCCCTGGCCTCAATTTCAGACAGCTCTGAGGGATCAACTTGGATACAGAGCTCTCCTGGGATCAGCTGAAGCCTTCAGCACCACCACATTGTGATCACCTTTGCCCAGCCCTACTGGTCTCCCTTCTTTTCAGGGTACATCTCCCGGGACCATGCAGTGGCAATGAACATTCTACACGAGGCTCTCCATCCCTGCCCTAGTTCCTGCAGGGCCTGGGGTGCATTTCCATTGCAGCCTGGAGCACAGGCTGATCCTTTCTTCAAGACCACCACTAGTAGGAGTCCCCAGAGTCCTGGATTTTGCCTGAGAAAGGAACACACACAAGAAACAGTAGCCAAAGGGAAGTCAGACAGGCTTGGGCAGGCCTGGGACGGGCATCGGGTACAGGCTGGATTTGGGAGGCAGCATGGCTGCCAGGCCTAAAGGAAGCTTCCTATATCCCATTGATGAATCCAGGATGGCCACATCTGTAGAAAGGGCCCCAAGAGCCACATGAATGTGTGTGGCCAACCTGCCTCTTCCCATTCACGCCTGGACATAGGGAGCACAGGAGAGTGAGCCTTGTATGACACAGAGTGTATTAGTCCATTCTCGCGTGGCTATAAAGAACTACCTGAGACTGGGTAATTTATAAGGAAAGAAGTTTAATTGGCTCACAGTTCTGCAGGCTGTACAGGAAGCATGACTGGGGAGGCCTCAGGAAACTTACAGTCATGGCAGAAGGGTGAAGGGGAAGCAAGCACTTTCTTCACATGGTGGAGCAGGAGAGAGAGGGAGAGAAGGGGGAATGTTACACAGTTTTAAACAACCAGATCCCATGAGAACTCAGTAACTCACTCACTATCACAAGAACAGCAAGGGGAAAATCCACCCCTGTGATCCAATCACCTCCCGTCAGGTCTGTACCCTAACACTGGGAATTATAATTTTTTTTTTTTTTTTTTTTGTTTTCGTTTTTTGAGATGGAGTCTCACTCTGTCACTTAGGCTGGAGTGCAGTGGTGCATTCTCACTGCAACCTCTGCCTCCTGAGTTCAAGCGATTCTCGTGCCTTAGCCTTCTGAGAAGCTGAGATTACAGGTGTGTGCAATCATGCCTGGCTAATTTTTGTATTTTTAGTAGAGACGGGGTTTCACCATGTTGGCCAGGCTGGTCTTGAACTCCTGACCTCAAGTGATCCACCTGCCTCAGCCTCCTGAAGTGCAGGGATTACAGGCGTGAGCCACCATGCCCAGCCAGAAACTACAATTTGACTTGAGATTTGGGTGGGAACACAGAGCCAAACCATATCACAGAATGACCTTGCTGCTGGCAACATCTCAGGGTTGATCGCTCAGATGGCCATGCCCTCCTTCCCTGGTGGAGTGACTGTGAGGGCATGGAGGTGAGTGGAGGGCAGAAACATGGGGAGTGGGGCTCCTCCCAACACATGCCCTTGACTCTGCAGCTGAAGGTGAGCCTCTTCTCTCTACTGCCATACCTGGCTGACCAGCAGTGGGGGCAGAGGAAGGGCCACCTGTTACCCAACTTGGAGACCCTCCACTGGGGCCATCCTTTCCCCACCCAGCCAGGGCAGAGCCCTGACAAGTTTGTGGCACCTGGTAGAAGGGAGGGTGATGGACATGTGCCAGCTCTGCCTGCCCGTTAGCATCGCACTGGGCTTTGCACATGAAGTCCCTGCACCCTCTCCCCAGTGCTCTGGGAGGTGCTGATCATGCCCAATTTACAGATGAAGAAATGAGGGACAGAGGGTTTGAATAACATGCCCAGTGTCCCAGGGGGTGCAGGGCAGAGCCAGGGTTAAAACCCAGACCCCTGACTTGCAGCCCTGCTCTTCCCTTCACACATCTCAGCAGATTCGAAATTCAACAGTTGCCAAATGGAGTCAGGACCCAAACCTCAGGAGAGGGTCTCTCAGCCTCCGTTTGCATGATAATGAGCATCGCAGAGATTTACCGAGGGTCTGAAATGTGCTCCATGCTGCGTTTGGTGCATCGCTCCTGTCTCATCTTCACTGTGATCTGCTGTGAGGTGTGTGTTATGACCGCCTTCATTTTAGGAACAAGCAAATTCTCCCTCCTGCAGTTCTCTCCCATCCTGGCCTGGGGTCCCCATGGAGCTTGGAGCCCCACCCTCCCATCTCCCATAGCCATATGGGACCCCACAGCCAGAGAAGAGAGGCAGAACTACACACCGGGATTTCTGGCAAGATCCAGGGAGATGAAGTTGGAGCTTTCTGGAGAGGGCGATTCATTCATTATTGATCAGCATTTCCATGTAGTCAGCTCCTGCTCGGGGCTGGGCTGTTTCCCATCCTTTTCCCCTGATGGGAATCTGGGAGTGGTGCCAGAGGCTGAGCAGAAGTGGGAAGCTGGGGACTTGGAGCCACCACTGGCTGTGTGGGTTCATTTCTGGAGCCAGTAACTGGGGACTCCTGATCTCTGCCCAGTGCCCCTGTGAGTTGCTCCCAGAGAGAGTCAGCAGCACTTTCTGTTTCTTTGCAGCATAGCTTGGTGTGGCATCCTCTGGAGACCTCTGAACTGCACTGTGTGTCTGACCTGAGGGCTAGCAAACAGCAAGACACCCCCAAATGAGCATCCTTGTCATGGTAGAGTGGAAAGGGGACAGCCTCCATGATCAGGTGGTCCTGGCTCCAACTCTAGCTCTGCCCCTTGCAAGCTGTGTGACTTTGGGAAGTCACTGCATCTCTCTGGGCCTTACTTTCACCATCTGGTAAAAATGGAGGTACTCCTACTTGGGCGCAGAAGTCACTGTGAGGGTCATGTGAAACAGTGCGTAGAGGAGGACTTAGCATGATGCCCGAGACAGCAGATTTTCAACAACGCATTTCCTGCCTTCAGGAAAGGCCACACCCACAGACCCTGCTGTATGGTGAGCTCTTGCTGACCTCCGATGGCAACTGCATCCCTGAGCCTGATGGCTTTTCTGGAACCATGGAAGGCCCCCTCATCGCCTTTCCCAGACTTATAGGGGAGCATCCTCAACCAGTGACTGTGGTGTATAAATTCCTTAGTGCTGTCTCTTCAATAATGTGGTCATTCTGAGGTAGGTTTTGCACCATTTCCAGAGTTTCCTGAAATCATCTGTATTAGTTTTCTATTGATGCTGTAGCATATTATGACAAACGTAGTGACTTAAAACAATACAAATTTACTACCTTGCCTTTTTTTTTTTTTTTTGAGACAGAGTCTTGCTCTCTTGCCCAGCCTGGAGTGCAGTGGCACGATCTCAGCTCACTGCAACCCCTGCTTTCTGGTTCAAGCAATTCTTCTGTCTCAGCCTCCCAAGAAGCTGGGATTACAGATGCACACCACCACACCCAGCTAATTTTTATATTTTTAGTAGAGATAGTGTTTTGCCATGTTGGACAGGCTGGTTTCCAACTCCTGGCCTCAAGTGAGCCGCCCTCATCGGCCTCCTAGTGTGCTGGGATTACTGGAGTGAGCTACCATGCCTGGCCCTGAAATAGGTCTTTGGGAGGATCCAGGGCAGAATCCATTTCCTTGCCTTCTTTAGCTTCTAAGGCTGCCTTCATTCCTTGTCTTGTGGCCTCTACTTCCATCTTCAAAGCCAGCAATGGCCATTGAGTCTTTCTCACATCACAGCACTCGAACTCTTCTTCTTCCACATGGAAGGAGCCTTGTGATTAGCTTGGTCCTATCTGGATAATGCAAGATAATTTCCCCATCTCGAGATCAGCTGATTAGCAACCTTCATTTCATCTTCAGTCTGAATTCCCCTTTGCTGTGTAATGTAATATATTCACAGGTCCTGGGGATTCACAGTTATCTCTGGGGGCCTTGGTCTGCCTACTGCATCATCCAGGTGGTTTAACAGCTCACCTTTGTGGCTGCCTCCCCTTTCACTGTGTCCCTTCCCCAGTTCCCTGCTGGTAGTTCCTGAATCTCCTAAGTGAACTCTTCGTACTTTGATCATTGTCTCAGGGTCTTCTTCTAGGGGGAATCAAAACCAATGTGCTCAACAAGCCTTTAAAATTAAAGACACAGTGCAAAGGTAAAGTCAACCTGGGCTGCAGAGACTCAAGAATGAAAGTGATGAGTTTTGGTGATATGGTGCAGAGGAAGATGAGTTTGGCGATGCAGTGAGGGGCAGATGTGGTGGCCATGCCTGCAATCTTAGTGCTTAGGGAGGCTGAAGCGGGAGAATCACTCAAGGCCAGAAGTTGGAGGCCAGCATGGGCAATATAGCAAGACCCCTATCTCTACAAAAAGTAAAAAATTAGCTGGAGTGGTGGTGAGCATTTGTAGTCCCAGCTACTTGAGAGGCTCACTTGAGCTCAGGAGTCTGAGGTTACAGTGAGCTATGATCATACCACTGCACTCCAGCCTGGGTGACAGAGCGAGACCCTGGACATGGCCTCTGCTGGTGTCCTGTGGGCTGTGAGCAGCCTCTCCATCTTGCAGATGGATGCAACAAGGTGGAGGCAACAGCTAATCTCCACTCCTATGCCTCTCTCTACCCCCAGGACTCTCTGCCTCTGCCAGGTAACAGGTGTCACTGCACAAATGAATGACTCATTCTCCTCACTTAGCAAATTTCAATTTTAAGTAATTGCTTGAATCAAAGTTATTTATTGGATCTTTCAGAATTAAAGCTGGTTTTGATTAGTCTCCATCACTATTAAAATGGAAAATATGCTTCCCATTGGGTGGAGATTTTCCTCAATCATGGCCTGGTTGACAACAAACACTAAACTTGGAGCACACCATTCTGATCCTTCCCATCAGGACCTTCCTTTTCTGTCTTCAAAAGACTTTTTCATGATCACAGCCCTTGCTATGGCAAGGCATCCAGTGGACACTCAATAGCTGATTAGAAAATTCCTTCTGACCATTTAAAAATAAATGCATAAGAGCATCAAGTCAAAAATAGCAACTCTCATATGTCCACTGAAAAATATGTTAAAATTTATCATATTTGCCCTGAACTGCTCAGATATTATGTGACTACAGTGCTCCATTGCCCATGACAAAATTCAGAATACAACAGATAAATTTCAGGTCTCCATCTCTCTCTAAATCCTAATCCCCTTCCTTTCTTCCCAGTGGTATCCTCTATAATGAGTTGGGTGTACCCTGTTCTTCAAAAAATAAAAGCCTTTCACATATCCATAGGAAATAATAGTATCCCTATGTGTATTTTAACCCTCATAAATGGTATTACGCTATTTATATCATTCTGCAACTTGCTTTATTTCACCGAACAATGTGATTTTTAGATCTGTGTCCAAACTGGCCATTTTGGTTCATTTCTTTTAACTGCTTTGTTTCATATTAAAAAAAAAAATCTGTCCTATTCATGGACATGTAGTTTACTTCCAATTTCTTTCTGCTGCAGAAAACAATGTTGCAATGTCATCCTTATGAATAGGTCCTTATGCACACATATGCAGGGGTCTGTAGGAAAGACTCCTTCCAGGGAAAGCACCAGACCATGGCCAGGCGATACTATTTTCAGCTTCAGTGGAAGCCACTATTCAACATGACTGTGCCAATTACACCCTCAACAGCAGTCTGTGAGAATCATGTTTTCCCTACATCGTCACCAGCACTTGATAGCGTCTAATTTTTTCACTTTTGCCAGCTTGAGGACATGCCATGGCCAGTTTTTAAACCAGGTAAGTCACTGAAATGCTCACTACTTTTTTCCTCTTAATCCAGAAGACAGAAAACAAAGCATCTATTTTACACATTGGGTTCTGTCACCCAAGTCTCCCCTCATCTGCTTATGGGTAGGGGACTGGCTGGCTGGGTGGGCACCAGGCAAGGTATAGGTGTCAGTGTGAGATGTGGTGAGTTGGGACACAGGAGATGGTGAGGGTAGGTGAGGAGAAGGGAAGTGGTGAGGCCAGGATGAAGGCCTGGGGACAGGGCTGGGCTTGAATTTGATGCCACAGCACCACAAATTCTGAGCTGGGAAGGTAGTGCAGTGATACTGGAGGGGCTTGGTTGGAATGGCCACTGGTTCTGAAGTGGGGCAGATGCCTGGGCTGGCTTGGCTCTGCAGGCCAGGAGCAAGGTAGATAATGAGTAAAGGTGGGTGAAGAGGAGGCGAGCCTTCGGATGTACCCTGTTGGTTGTGGCTGGAGCAAAGGCAATGGGGATGGTTTGTGTGGGGCTTCAGAAAAACTAGACACGCGTACTTGATGGTGGATAGGTGTGGCTCATCATTATGAAGGGGGAACCCTTAAACAAGGACTCCCCGATGGGACAGATACCCTCCATCCTCCACCCTTGTTGGGGACTCCTGGGCCTGGAGCAGCCATGGAGGGGCCAGACACCAGGCCACAGTGTCTAGTGCTGGAGGCCATGGTAAAATCGAAGGTTCCAAATACCTCTCAAGAAGAGGCATGGGTTGCCCCTGGTGACTGTTTCAGGGGTGCTATGGTTTGAATGTTTGCCCCCTTCAAAACTCATGTTGAAACTTAATCCCCAATGTGGCAGCATTGAGAGATGGGGTCTTTAAGAGGTGATCGGGTCACGAAGCATCTGCCCTCAGGAATAGATTAATGCCACTTGTGGATTAATGTGTTATCATGGGAGTGGGACTGGTGGCTTTATAAGAAGGAGAGAGACCTGAGCTGACATGTCCAGCCCCCTTGCAATGTGATATCCTGCACTGCTTCAGGACTCTGCCGAGGGTCCCCACTAGCAAGAAGGCTCTCAACAGATTTACCCCCTCAACCTTGGACCTTCCAGCCTCCAGACTGTAAGAAACAAATTCCTTTTCTTTATAAATGACCAAGTCTCAGGTATTCAGTAGTAGCAACAGAGAATGGACTAAGACAAGGGGAAACTTTCAGGTAGAAGAGCTTCCTGTTTGAGAGGAGAGTTTTGGGATCTTCCATTTGATCCTGTTTCTCTCTGCAGTGAGTTAGAGGACAGGATTGGATGAGAGCAGGCTGGGGTGAAGGGCAGTGCTGCATAACAACCAGCCACATCACTCCTGTAACAGGAAGTCTCACGCTATACCCACTTCCTCTCCCTTCCTCCCTGGTGGCTCTGGTCTAGCCCCTGGTTTAATCCTAGGGTTGGGGCTAGGGGAGGTTGGCTGCATGTACAATGGTGGTGACATGTTTCCTTTGCTCAAGAGCTGAGTAAGCTCTTAAAGAAGGAGCATGGATTCAGCAGGCAGAAAACAGGGAAGAAGGAGTTCTGGGCAGAGGTAACAGTATGTGCAATACATGGAGGTGTGAGAGAGTTTGGCATATTGAGAGAATAGTGCATAGTTTGCATGCCAGAAATGTACCTGGTGGCAGAGGATTGGGGGCTGGGGGAAGCAATGATCAGTGGGGCTAGATGAGTAGTCAGTTAGAGGACAACTTAGGTATGACCTTATCAGCCATATTGAGTTTGATTTTTATTCTGAAAACAATAGGAAGCCTCTAAAATCGTTAAGCAGGGGAAGATGCAATTCGATTAGCAGTTTCAACAGAGATTGGAAAAGGAGAGAATTGTTTACTGATGATGATAATTACCCGGCTAATATTACTTGAGCACTTAAATTTTGCCCAAGTGATTTATATACATTATCTTAATGTTACAATCTGTCTTATAAGAAAGATGTACCAGTCAGCTATTTGCACAATAATGCTGTATAACAAACAACCACATAATTCCTACAACAGTCAGCATTAATTTCTAGCTCACACACCTGTAGACTGCCTGGGGCAGCTCTGCTTCTGGGTATAGGTCAGTAGGTCTGCTGAGGTCTCTGTTCAACACATCTTATCCTAGGGCCCTGCTAGGCGGGGCAGTGGCTTTCCAGGGTATGTCCTCTTTGTGGCAATCATAAAAGCCTGAGAAGGCAAGCCCATGCCCATAAGCACATTTCAAGCTTCTGCTGGTATCATTTCCACTAATATTCCCTTGGCCAAAGCAAGTCACATGACCCACTGTGAGGCCATGGCAATGATGGGAGAAGCCCACTAAGAGTTGGAGCCAGTAGTTCAATCATCCGCAAAGGTGTTTATTATTATCTCCATTTACAGAGGAGAGCAAAAGAGAGGATGATTTGCTTGAGGTTGTGCAATGAGCTAGGATTTGCTCCTGGGTGTCTCTGCTTCTTGAGATTCTTGGCTTTTGCTCTGCTGTTTTGTAGAGTTAAGTCTTGGCTACTGGGCCATTCCCTAGGCATAGGCCTACCCTGCTGCCATCTCTACCAGTGAGGAAAGCCTTTTCTTCTGCCAAACAGTCTCCTAATCCTCTCTAATGAGGGTGCTGGACAGCCTGGGATAAAAGGCTCTCTTGGGCTGCGATCAGGAGGTTAAACCCACCCCAGACCTGGGTCCCCAGACCAGTCCCACTCACTGTCTGGAGCTGAGGCCCTGGATACCACCCCACCTGAGCACTTCCTCCTGGGAATGAATTAGGCTACTGATCCTGGGTGGGTGGGAGCCCCGCATGGGGCCATTCAGAGGAGCAGTGCTGGGACCACGCTATTTAAGAAATGCTTGGCTAGTCAGCTGCTGTGGCTCTTCCTCAAAACCACTCTGAGTCAAACAGTTGAGAGGGGATTTTTTTTTTTCATAGCCATGGGATGTTGGAGTATTTTGAAAAGAGCAAGCCCTCATATTTGTGACAAGCCTCGCTGAGGTGGAACAGCTCATTTTATAGATGTCTGCCTTTGAGATATTATTTACTTAGTTAAAAAACAGTCACAACAAATGCTGGGTGCAGTCCTGGTTTTGTCCCTTGCAAGTTTCAGATGGACCAGCTTAGAGGTCTTGGAACATTAGGACATAGAAGAGAACTGGACTTCTGGTGATCAGTTTCGAATGGGGCTATGATGTGGCTGGGGCAAGCAACTCTGGACATTAGCCATCAGAAATGAGTCTGGGATCACCCGGGGGGTCTTAGGAGCACCCGGGGATGGGGTGGGGTAGGAGGGACTTTACCCCACCCATTCTATAAGCCCTGCATCGGGAGGAACTGTTCCCATCCTCTGGGTGATGTCAGAGGCCATTTTAGTTTGCAGATTTTTGTTTTCAAAACACACCGTAGAGTCATCCTGAAGAACAGATTTCTGTTTAACATGAGGCTAGGGAAATGGATCTTGTTTATTAAAACATACACACGCAGCAAAACCTGCTTGACTTTGTATAACCAGAATCAGCCTGGAGGCAAGGGTGAACCAGAGGAGATTTTATTTTATTTGTAGAAGGAAACAGGTTTTCTACCTGTTACTTGGCTTCAGGAGCAGATATCCCAAAGAATGACTGAGTCTCAGGAGAGGAGGATGCTGTCTAGGAGGGCGGAGGAGGAAGAGGGAGGAAACTGAGGAGTGTGGAGCCTCCACTCCATTCCTGATGCTTAGAACCTCCCATTCTCCCAGGGCCAGGCCCCAGGCGTGCTGTTCTCTGTGCCTGGCACTTTGCAGGTGCTCAGTAAGTGCTCTGTAAATAGACGAATGAATGATCTCATTCAATCCCCCAGCAGCCTTCTCTAGTAGGTATGAATATCCCCCTTTGGTAAAATCCTCGACTTTCTCCTGCCACCCCAGCCTGCCAGGTGCAACTGTTTGCATGTTTGCAGCTATCCCCTGATTTCTCTGGCTTTTTGGCTTCACCTGCTGTTGTAAGAACTTCAGGCCTCACCTGGGGGTTTCTGGAGTCCCGAGAGCACCCCAGGGGAGCCCCCCTTTGCCCTCTCATGGCATCCTCCACCTTCTCCTGCTCCTATTCCCCTGGTTGATGTCCACAGGTTGCAACATCCCAGGGGGTCACCCAGGAATGTGGTGGCCACACTTGGAGCTCTCACCAGGTGTTTACCCAGGTGCTCACCGTGAAGACCCCAGCCTCTGAGTCTTATATGCACCCTAACTATGCCATGTAACACGCAGAAATCAGAATGCCTTGTTGCTGTTTGGTGTTAGGATTTGTCACCTGGGCTCAGGTCCAGGCTCACTTGTACCACCTGAGCGTAGAGTTCCCACTGGGGAACTCCTTCAGCAGGAAGAAAGGCAGGCTCCAAACACGCTGTCTGGTTCATTCAGGGCTCGGTAAGTGTTAGTTTTCCCTCCCCCTTCCCTTCTCCTCTCTTAACTGGACTTTATTGGTCTGGGAGGCTGGAAGCTGAGTACCCTCAAGATGAGGCTGGAGGTTTCTCAGGCCAGAAGTGTCCCAAGAATGGGAGACCTGTGCTGAGCCTGCAGGTGGAGGCCAAGAGGCCCTGCCTTAGGGAGAAGGTGGGCTGTAGGGGCCCAAAGCCAGGCATGGACTGAGTTCCCAGGGACCGGACCAGCCAGTCTGTCCATGCTCTCCTGCCTCTTCCTCTCAGGCAGGAAGTGAGATGGCCTGAGGCCAGAAGAGCAGCCATGGACAGAAGAGGTATGAATGAATGGGCCTCAAGACAGGGAAGGAGCAAGGAAGCAGAAATTCACCAGAGGCCCCTGCTTCTGAGCTCCAGCTCCCATTCTAGGACCTGCTTCCTCCTCCATTGCAACCTCTGATTCTCCATAAATGGTTCAGGGTTTGGTGGTGAGTCTATTTCTGAGCCCTGTACTGTCCACCCTCATTGCGGCCTCCCATGTTACTGGATATGCTGCCTGAGTCCTTATGCCCAGTGCAAACTTGACCTGGTCTCAGCCAGGCCATGTCAGCTGAGAGGGATTGCTGAGTCTCCCATTCCTCCCCTCTTCTCTGCAAGGCTGCAGCTCCCTCCTGTCCCACGGCCCTTCCTTGGGATGTCCTTGGGACCCCCTCGTCCTCCAGTTTGAAACACACTCATACCATCGTCTTCAAAGTTTCCACACTCTAGTAGCAGCAGCCTCTGTGCTGAACTGAGGCTGAGGCAAGAGTTCAATTTCCATTTCAGAAAAATCATATTAGAAACTTTATATCATGTTTGCCTCTTCCGCTTATCTGTGAACAATTTTTCTGTATTTTGACAGTGAATTTCTCTGTGCATTTAAAGAAATTACCAACTCAAGCAAAAACATATAGAAGAGAAATTAAATTTCACTGATTTCTGTCATCGGGGCAATGCCTCGGATTCTTCATTCAGTCTGGAAAGACATGGAATCTTGATTACCCACAGAACTGGGTCAACGTGCTATAAATGTCAGAACAGTTCTCATCACCTGCAAATTCATGTTAGGTGTCATAGTCAAACAGTTGTCATGCCAGCCCTAGCCCCAATGCCCTCAGAGTTCACGATGATGATTCTGATAGTTAATGATGTCTTCACGACCAGGGAGGTGCTATTCCCACTTTACAGATGACAAAACTGAGGCTCAGAGAGGTTTAGCTTTCACTCAACTGGTCTAAGTGAATTTGAGCTTGAGCTTAGGTCTGTTTGTTTTAATAATAATAGCAAGGTGTTTTTCCAGCCTTTTGATTTATGTAGCACCTATCTCCGCTCTACCTGTTCCAGTCAGTATTGCAGTATAACAAATTGCAGCCACACATAGCAGCTTCAAATAATCATTTGATTTGGCTCCTAAATTCTGTGGTCAGGAATTCTTCAGAAGCACAGCAGGGATCACTGGTCTCTGTTCTGTGATGTCTGGGGTTCAGAATCACCTGGAGCCTCATTCATTCATTCATTCATATGTCTGATATCTGAGCTGGGGTGCCTGGAAGACTACAGCTGCCCACAGGACCATGTGCCCATGTCTTCTCCATGTGGCTTGGTTTACTCCCAGTCAAGCAGTCTCTGGAGTAGTTGAACCACTTATAGGGCAGCTCTGAGCTCCAACAAGCTGGGTATTCTGGAGAATAAGGGGAAAGAAAGGTGCATAGACTTTAACGATCCAGTCTTGGAAGTCGCATGGTGTCACTTCAGCTATATTCTATTGCTGAGGCAGTCACATGCCAACTTAGATCCAAGGCAAGGTGATGTAGACTCCACCCTTGCTGGGGGGAGTTCAAGGCCACATTGTAGAAGAGAATTTGGGAGACGGGAATACAGTTATGGTTGTTGAGAAACACAATCTGCCACTCTGTTAAGACCCACGTTGTGAAAATGAACCAATCCACTGCCCATAAATAGGTTCTGTAAATGGGCTGCACTTTATCAATATAAATGCAGCCCTAGTAACCTAGTCCACCAGGAGATAGGAAGGGTGGAACACTCCAATATTAATTGTCCTTTCTGCCAGCAGGTCAGGCTTTCATACAGAACTCAGAGGAATACAGAATAGTCCTGTCCTTCATGCTCAAGCAATGTCTTCCGGCATGAGTCTTTCGATCTTGGCTCTTGGGGCGACGTTCCCGTGTGACTGTGGCTCCTGTGGTCACTTGGAAATGAATTTTGAATTCTGTTTCTTGTCTCCCCTGCCCTAAGGCTCCTTGGTAGCCTGTCCCCGTGGGTTCCTGTCTTCATCAGGCCAGCCTGGTGTAGGTCTGAAGCACGCAGTCCCCTCTGGCTCCTCTCTGCAGGACAGAGAGTGGGGCGGAGGGACTCTGGGTTGGTTGACTCTTCGACTCGACCAACACTGGCCTTGTCTTATCGTATCTGTGATGCTGAAAGGGTATCTGTCCCCTTTGATGACTTGAACAAATGCTTCCTCATGTCACTGCAGCCTTGGGAAGGTCCATATCCCAGGAGGGAGGCTAGTGTGGAGGAGGGAAGGAAAGACAGCTCCATTTCATTAGAAAGGGTCTTCCTTCCTTTTTCTTTTTCTTTTAAACTGTTTCCCAAGTGTCCTGATTCAAACCCAGAAGAGATGGGAAGGTATTTCTCTACCAGATCAGATAAAATGCGGAGAAATGGATCAGTTTGATCATTTTTCACTTGTTGGTGCCAAGTGTCTATTTGAAAACTCCTTCTACACCCAGTCAGGATATTACTCTTCCTTGCCTCCATCCTGGGAAGGCAATCCCTGGAGTGTGAGTTGACGAGGCAGTGGTTTCATTGCAAGCCACTGCTACATCCACATCCTGTCCACATCCACGGAGAACTTCCTCCCCTCCCCCATCTTCCTCTGCTTTCATGGATCCGGATGGGGGCTTTGCTCATTTCAGTCCAAGCCACTCTCCATCCAATCCACTGGGGGTGGGGGTGGTGATGGGGCAAGAACAGGGTGCTGCCCCAGCCCCCAGCCTTCTCCCATCTCCAGGGACAACAGGTAGGCAATGTCAGTGAGGTGACAAGTCCTGTGATGCAGGGGAACTCAGGGGGACCCGGAGGAGGGGCACTGACCTTGCCTATAAGGGTAGTTCAGAGGAGGGACAGCCTGAGCGGGAAGGAGCTTTGAGGGCTTTCAAGATGAAGAAGGTGGTGAAACGCAGCAAGGTGTATCTGTGTGACCTGCTCTCATCCCTGCTAAGAAGACAGCTTTTACCCTGTGGTGTCTGCCTGTCTGGTGTGCTCTGAGGAGAGCTGGGCCTTCCCAGTTGGCTTCTGTGCTTTATTTATGAAGAACAAGATGGAAAAGAGAGGCAGAAGTGGAGGGAGAAAGGAAAAAATGTGTGCGCAGGAAGGTAATGACAGGATTTGGCATGGTTAGGGGGTATCGGGGAACCAGGGAGAGAGCTGAGGGTCAGGAATTATAAAGTCCCAAGCAGCTCCAGGGTTGGAGAGAATGGGAGGAGAGAAGAAAGGGGATGTTAGGAAACATCAGAGCAGGGGCAGTTATGATTACAAATCTCTTAAGAGTCTGTGAGAGGTGCAAGTAAAGATTTGAATTCCTTCAAAATCAGTTTTTTCTCACAAGAGTTTTGCTGGGGAGTTCAGCGTGGCTGCAGGAGAGGATGAGCTGTGCAGTAAGGTGCCAGGGGAGGCTGGAAAGAACTCACACATACAGGACCCGACGGGCCATTTGATCAGTCTGAGCTTCCGTGGGAAGGCAGCGGGGAGTCACTCATGGGTCAAGTGGGATAGTGATGTGAGCCTTCAGGTCCAAGGCTCCTCTGGTTGCAGCATAGATGTTGGATTAGAGCGATGGGGCTGGAGACAGGAAGCCTGGGAGAAGACTGAAGCAACATTCTGCTGGGATGAGGAATCCTGATTTATGACCCTGGGGAAGGGAGGTGAGAATGGCCAAGGGACAGACAGGGAGCTGAATGGGCAGGATGGTTGAGAGAAGGAGGGGGGAGACGGAGAAGAAGAAGCTAGGGATGCTGCCTGGGTCTAGATGGATTATCAAGATTAAACGAGGCCAGGTGCAGTGGCTCACGTCTGTAATCCCAGCACTTTGAGAGGCCGAGGCGGGCGGATCACTTGAGGCCAGGAGTTGGGGACCAGCATGGTGAAACTCTGTCTCTACTAAAAATACAAAAATTAGCCCGGCATGGTGGCACATGCCTATAGTTTCAGCTACTCAGGCAGCTGAAGCAGGAGAATCACTGGAACCTGGGAGACGGAAGTTGCAGTGAGTCGAGATCACGCCATTACACTCCAGCCTGGGCAACAGAGTGAAACTCTGTCTCCAGAAAAAAAAAAAAGAAAAAGAGAAAGAAAAGAAAGATGAGAACTACATTTCCTAACTAGTAGAGAGTGGTGACTAACTAGATGAGCGTGTGACTAATTGTGGAGCTTTGTCCCCATCACGAGGCATGAGCTCCGCAAGGGCAGGGACTGTATCTACCTTGTCCATTGCCCTGTGCTCCACGTGAGGCAGGGGCTCAGTAAGTATTTTTTTTAAATTGGAATTTCATTAACTGTGTATTGCAAGGTGGACAGAACTGACATACTTGTCATATTAAGTCTTTCCATGCAGGAACTGGTATGTTTTTCCACCTGTTGAGTTTTCATGTAGCCCTTCACAAGGTTTTATGGTTCTCATCACATAGGCCAGGTGTCTTTTTACTACTTTTATTTCAAAATATTTTAAAGTTCTTGTACTTTTCTAAGTGGATTTTTTTTTTCATTTCAGATTCTACGTGATTTTGTCTAGCATAGAGCTAGACCATTGCTTTTTGTTTTTTCTTGTTTTATTTTGTTAAAAATTGATATATAATAGATGTTTATATTTTCAGGGTACATGTGAAAATTTGATACTTTCGTATCACCAAATTAGTATAATTGGGATATCCACTACCATCAATATTCATCTTTAGGCTAGAAACATTTGAACTATTCTCTTCTAGTTATTTTGAAATGTACAATCAATTAATTCTAGCCATAGTCACCCTACTCATCTACTGAACACCAGGTCTTACTCCTTCTAACTGTATATTTGTACCCATTAATCAGTATCTCTTCATTCTCCTCCCCTGATACATTTCTTGGCCTCTGATAACCACCAGTCTACTCTCTATGTTCATGAGATCCACTCTGTAGCTCCCTCATATGAGTGAGAACATACAGTATTTGTCTGTCTGTGCTTGGCCTATTTCACTTACCATAATGACCTCCAGTTCCATTCACATTGCAGCAAATGACAGGATTTCATTCTTTTTATGGCTGAATAACATTCCATGGTGTATATATATACCACATTTTATCCATCCATCCATCCATCCATCCATCCATCCATCCATCCATCCATCGATAGACACTTAAGTTGATTCCATGTTTTGGCTATTGTGAATGCACTGTAATTAACGTGGTAATGCAGCTATCTCTTCACTATATTGATTTCCTTTCTTTGGGATGTCTACCCTGTAGTGGAATTGTTGGATCTTACAGTAGTTCTAGTTTGGTATGTCTTGAATGAAAGAACAAATGAATGAATAAGAGCCCTGGACATTTCCTTTGCTGCCCTCTGCCCGCCTTGGCCAGAAGATGGTGCTTTTCCCAGACAGATCGCTCATCTTGGGGAGAGGGGATTGGTCCACCAAAACTTGCTTCCGGGATCCATTTTCCCATCGGACAAACTTCGTGGCTCAGAATGTTGGCAGGAGTGTAATCCCTTTGAATGTCTGTTCCCTTAGTAAAAGCAGTGCAGGGAGTGTCTGGCTGGTCTGGGAGGCAGTGTGTGGGTCTGTGTGTGCACCTGTGTGCATGCGTCCTGCAGGTGGATGGACAGGAAGGCAGGTTCTCCTTGGCTTATCCAGATAAAAGAGTCATGGGTTTGAGTATTTTGGCTCTTTAGAGCGTCACATTTTGGGGTCCTGAGGGGAGATGGGCCCCTGCATGGTGGATCTGGGGGGCCTTTGGTCAGGGTCAGCCACCCCAATAACTCCTCCCTAGAGCTAGCTTCACCTCCTGGCAGAATGTGGGCGGCCTCTCTCTGGCTTCATCAGACCAGGGCAGGAAACTCTCTGCTTGAAGACAGCACAGGGTCATTCTCCCTATTTCTGAGGTCCTGTTCACTCCAAGAAAGCTGTGTTTGGGGGCTCTGGTCACAGAAGCTTCCCTCTCCATGAGGTGGGCAGCTGAGCCTCATGGGAGCTTTGGTGGCATTTAGACAACCCCTGGGACATCACTTCTTACCCTCCCTGGAGCCTCTCTCCCACCCCTGGCCACCGCCTTATTTTGGAAACAGTTAGCACAGGATTTCTCCACCTCAGCTCATCTTGGGCCAGATCATTCTTTGTTGTGGATGTTGTCTTATGCATTGCAGGATGTTTCATAGCACTCTGGCCCCTACTCACTAAATGCCAACAGACACCTCCCCCATCCCCAGTTGTGACAAACAAAAATGTCTCCAGACATTGCTAAATATCCCCTGGGGAGTAAAACTGCTTCCAGTTGAGAACCACTGGGTCAGAGGAATAAAGAGACTTCAGGGTGTCGTGTCTGCTCCCTGAGTGGTCCCACATGCTGTGTCCTGCGAGATGTCAACGGGAGTCCAAAGAACAGTCTGTGAGCTGTGAGCTGTGTTTCTGCTCTAGTGCAGCATGAGAAACGGGTTGGTTCAGGAGCTCAGTCTCTCTTCTTGTCTTGAGGGCTACTGGCCTGTGGTCTCTTCTTTGTTCCTTCCACCAACCCACAGGCACCAGGCAGCTTCCCAGAGAAGACACAAGCCTCAGCAACATGATGGGCCCTGGGAAGACTTCCTGCTGGGGACCCATGCTAGCAACCCAAGTCAGACAGGCAGGCCTGGGAGTGGGGCTGTTTTCTCGCTCTGCGCTGGTTGCTGGGGCAGCCGGTCTCCATGATGGCCCTGGTGTCTCCTGGCATCTGTGCCTCCTGGTACCTGCATCCTGTGTGGTCTCCTCTGCATTGAACCAGGGCTGGTCTGCGTGAGCAACAGGGTGGTGGCAGGAGTGATGCATGAAATCTGACATTAGGCCAGAAAGGGCATTGCGGCATATGCTTCCTCCTCTTAGATCACTTGCTTGGGGGTGGGGGCATGCCAGACCCCCCCCAGGGAGAAGCCACGCGATGGGGGCACCCAGGCAGCCCTGTGGAGAGGCCCGCGTGGCAGGGAACTGAGGCCTCATACCAATGGCCAGCACTGACCTGACAAGCATGGGAATGAAGCACCCTGGAAGTGGACCCTCGAGCCTCAGTGAAGCCTTCAGATGACTGCAGGTCTGGATTTCATCCTGGGGGCAGCCTCATGAGAGGCTTTAAGCCAGGACTCCTAGCTAAGTCACTTCTGCATTCATGACCCACAAACTGTGAGAGATAATCAATGTTTACAGTTGTGTGAAGCCACTA
This sequence comes from Symphalangus syndactylus, assembly GCF_028878055.3. Lineage (NCBI taxonomy): Eukaryota > Metazoa > Chordata > Mammalia > Primates > Hylobatidae > Symphalangus > Symphalangus syndactylus. The sequence goes on from NC_072433.2 coordinate 27,481,472, forward strand.
AGTTTTGGGGGAGGAATTTGATATGCAGCTTTGAGTAATGAACTCAACTGCCATCATCACAATGTCCAAAGGGCCCTTGGAACTGCTTGCTACCTGGGAAAGACTTCTCTGTGATGTGAAGTCCTCAACTCCCTAATGGTTCCTGTGTAACACCATCAAATATCCCCCATGCCACACCATCATCACAATGTCCAAAGGGCCCTTGGAACTCAGGTCCTGATGAAGACGATGGAAAGATTAATTAGTAACAACAGAACCCACATGAGCACCTGGGGACTGAGTATAGTGAATATGTCCTTCAGTTCTGAGGTTTGCCCCTTGTCACCCCTCTCTTTTTTTTTTTTTTTTTTTTGAGACGGAGTCTTGCTCTGTTTCCCAGGCTGGAGTACAGTGGCACGATCTCGGCCCACTGCAACATCTGCCTCCTGGGTTCAAGCAATTCTCCTGTCTTAGCCTCCAGAGTAGCTGGGACTACAGGCGCCCACCACCATGCCCGGCTAATTTTTGTATTTTTAGTAGAGACGGGATTTCACCATATTGGTTAGTCTGGTCTCGAACTCCTGACCTCAGGTGATCCACCCGCCTCGGCCTCCCAAAGTGCTGGCATTATAGGCATGAGCCACCGCGCCTGGACATTGTCACCCCTCTTAAGGACCTGGTGCTGAGGCTGAGGGAGAGATTTCTTTTGCTTTCTCATACCACTTTCCTGCCCTTACCTCCTAGATGTGCAGAGAGCCTGCAAATGTAACCTGCACTGCTGTCTTAGGAGTCAGGCTGGGGCCACATGTGGGCTCACAGAGAAATCTGACACTAGGCCAGAAAGGGCATTGCAGCATTTACTTCCTCCTCTCAGATCACTTGCTTGGGGGTGGGGGCATGCCAGACTCCCGTAGGGGGAAGCCACATGGTGGTGATACCCAGGCAGCCCTGTGGGGAGGCCCACATGGCAGGGAACTGAGGCCTCCCACCAATGGCCAGCACTGACCTGACAAGCGTGGGAATGAGGCACCCTGGAAGTGCACCCTCGAGCCCCAGTGAAACCTTCAGATGACTGCAGGTCCGGATTTCAACCTGAGGGGATGAAATTAGTGTGATTAGTGATTTGATACTGAGGGCATATAATTAGTGTGATTTTGAGCATTTTTATATGCTTATTGATCACTTGCATATCATCTTTGGAGAACTGTCAACTGAAGTCCCTTGTTCATTTTAAAATCAAGTTATTTTAATTTTTGTTGTTGAGTCATAGAAGAAAAGCTCTGGTGACTGTATTTTGAATTACTTGGGGTCAGTGGAGACAGGAAATGTCAGAGTGAAGGGGCAGTCGTGGGGACGAGGGGGACGCAGGGGCAGGTCCTGGGAGCACAGCGGAGGCATGGAGGGAGGGGTGCTGTGCTGAGTGTTGATGGGTGGAGCCTTGGATGGAGTCAAGCTGTCGGGTGCCCTCCACTTCCCACATGTGGGTGCATTGCAAGGCTAGCTTCCCTGAATCTGGGCCTTTTAGACCAAGTACAGGCAGGGCATTCTCAGTCTCTTCATCTGCAATTTGTTGATGGACAATCCCCCAAGTACAGAACCTCTGGCAACAGCATTCTTGTAGATTTGGCTACTGCTGTTCCTAATTGGTTACTGCAATCGTCAGTGCACACTTTGGAAATTGCCTCCTGGCTGTTTTGTCGGGGGATGGCTTCACTCCTCCGCATCTCTGTGCTGTTTCTTTCTGTTCCATCCGCATGATCATTGTTCTGTGTTCTAATAATGAGGGGTGTTTTCATAAGCTCCCCTTTGTCTTTCTCTCTCTCTGACAGGGGAAAATAACTTCTAGAGTTGCTTGCTACCTGGAAAAGAGTTCCCTGCTATGCAGAAGTCCTTGATTCCCTGATGGTTCCCAGGTAACACCATTAAATATCCCCCATCCCAGGGCATCTGCGGGTTGACAGTATAACCTTTCATGCTCATTACACACAATGAAGTGAGTGATGCTGGGATGTTGGGAACAGCAGGGTTAGAAGGAGAGGCACAGATAGGAAGTCAGGATTTGACTGGGTCTTCCACCCTCCACTCACCATGTTGTGGGCAGGACTAGAGTGACTGGTCTTGCTAGCGACGCAGGGAAGCCAAAGTTGAGCTTCTGTGCCTTCCTCTACTTCCCATTGCCTGCCAGGGGTGATGCTCCCAGAGCACACATTTCTTTGTTTCATCTGCTAGTTTAGAAACCTTCCGTGGCTGCCCTCGGCCACTCCTTAGCCAGCCGACATTCACACCTTTCTCCACCTGACCCTAGCTCTCCTTCCCAGCAGCATCTCCCCTCATGGCCCTGAGGTTCTGCGGTACGGACAGACTACCTGTTGCCTGAACACATCATGTGCTTACCCACGTCAGCACCTTTACTCAGCATCTGCTCAGTCCTCACCCTGAGACATCCCACACGCCCCCCACACCCTCTCCACACCCACCCTGCGGCCACCTGGTGCTGTCCCCATGCCCTCCTCACACCCTCCCCATACCCCCCTCACACCAGTCCCAGGCAGGAGCCTCTCTCACCTGGGTCTAAGGATAGTCCAGGGATTTCTCTCTTTCTCTTTAAAATTGTAGTAAGAAAAAAACCCAAAACACGTAACAGAAAATTTACTCTTTTAATCACTGTTAAGTGTATGGTTCAGTAGTGTCAAGTATATTCACATTGTTATACAGCAAATCTCCAGAACTTTTCAATCTTGGGAAACTGAAACTCTATACTCATTAAACAAGAACTCCCCACTTCCTCCTTCTACTCAGTCCTGGCATCTACCATTCCACTCTCTGTTTCTATGAGTTTGACTATCTTAGATTCATCAAATAAATAGTATCAGGTAATATTTGTTCTTGTGCATCTGGCTTATTTCACTTAACATAATATCATCAAGGTTCACGCATGGTGTAGCATGTGATAGGATTTCCTTCCTTTTTAAGAATGAATACTATTCCGTTATATGTGTATATACCACATTTTGTTTACCCATTTTTCTTTCAATGGATATTTGAATTGCTTCTACATCTTGGCTATTGTGAATAGTGCTACTATGAATGTGGGTGTGCAAATATCTCTTTGAGAGCCTGCTTTCAATTCTTTTGGACATATATCCAGAAATGGAATTACTGGACATATGGTAGTTTTACTTTTAATTTTTTGACAAACCGACATAGTGTTTTCCATAGTGGTTGCACCATTTTACAATCCCACCAACAATGCACTGGGGTTCCAATTGATCTACATCCTTGTCAGCACTACTTTTTGCTGTTTGTTTTTCTTTCATAGCCATCCTAAGGGGTATGAAGTGATATTTCATTGTGGTTTTGATATGCATTTCTTTAATAATTACTGTGATTTTGAGCATTTTTATATGCTTATTGATCACTTGCATATCATCTTTGGAGAAATGTTAACTGAAGTCCCTTGTTCATTTTAAAATCAAGTTATTTTATTTTTTGTTGTTGAGTCATACAATTTTTTCACATATTCTGTGTATCAAGACCTTATAATGTATGTAATTTGTGAATATTTTCTCCCATTTCATTATTTGTCTTTTCATTCTGATTGTGTTATTTGATGGATAAAACTTTTAAAGTTTGGTGTAATCCCATTTATCTATTTTTACTTTTGTTGCCTTTTGTGCTTGTGATGTCATATCCAAGAATCACTGCCAAATCCAATGTCAAGAAGCTTTTCCCCAACATTTTCCTCTAGGAGTTTGATAGTTTTGGGTCCTAGGTTTAGGTCTTCAATCCATTTGAATTAATTTTTGTATATAGTGTAAGATAAGTATATTATTAGCCTACTCAGGCTGCCATGATAGAATACCACAGACCTGATGACTAAATAAGAGACAATTATTTTCTTACTGTTCTGAAGGCTAGGAGTCCAAATTAAGATGCCAGTAGGGTTGGTTTCTGTTGAGACTTCTCTTCTTGGCTTGCAGATAGCCTCCTCTTTGCTATGCCCTTATGTGGCATTTTCTCTGTCCGCATGGAGAGAGAGAGAGAGAGAGGGGCAGAGAGAGATTGAGGTGGGGGTATGTCCTGTTGTCTTTTCCTCTTCTTATAAGTCTTATAAGACACCAGTGCTATTAGTCTAAGGCCCTAATTTAACCTTATTTACTTATTTACTTAGAGGCCTGATATGGTTTGGCTGTGTCCCCATCCAAATCTCATCTTAAATTGTAGCTCCCATAATCCCAACATGTTGTGGGAGGGACCTGGTGGGCGATAATTGAATCATGGGGGTAGTTTCCCCCATATTCTTCTCATGGTAGTGAATAAATCTCATGAGATCTGATGTGTTTATAAGGAGTTTCCCTTTTCATCTGGCTCTCATTTTCTCGTTTGCTGCCATGTAAGATGTGTCTTTTGCCTTTTGCCTTCCACCATGATTGTGAGGCCTCCCCAGCCAAGTGGAACTGTGAGTCCACTAAACCTCTTTTTCTTTATAAACTGCCCAGTCTTGGGTATGTCTTTATCAGCAGGGTGAAAATGAACAAATACAAGGCCCTATCTCCAGACATAATCATATTTGGAATTAGGGCCTTAACATATGAATTTGGGGGGGACACAATTCAGTCCATAATATTAATGCTCCAATTTTATTCTTTTGCATGTGTATATCCAGTTTACCCAATACCATTTGTTGAAGAGACTGCCCCTTTGAGTGGTCTTGGTACCCTTATCAAAGATCGTTTAACCGTATATGTGAGGGGTTCTTATCTCTTTATTTTGTTCCATTAGTCTATATATCTGTCTTTATGCCAGTACCAAGCTGTTTTGATTACTTATTAGCTCTCTAGTAAGTTTTGAAGTCAGGAAGTGTGAGATCTCCAACTTTAGTCTTTTTTTTTCAAGATTATTTTGGCTATTCAGGGTTCTTGAGAGTCCACAAGAATTTTATATTCTTGAAAATGCCATTGAGATTTTGATAAGGATTGTGTTGAGTCTTTAAATCACTTTGGGTAGTTTTGACATCATAATAATACTAAGTCTTTCAATCCACTATCATGGGATGTCTTTATATTTTCATATGGCTTCATGCCGCTGTCTGATGTCCTTTCTTTCAAGTTGAGGAACTCCCTTTAGCATTTCTCCTAGGACAGGTCTAATGGTAATGAATGCCCCCAGTTTTTGTTTATCTGGGACAGTCTTAATTTCTCTTTTTTTAATAATTTCAATTTTTATTTTAGATTCGGGGGTACATGTGCAGGTTTGTGACATGGATATATTGCATGATGCTGAGGTTTGGGGTATGACCGATTCTGTCACCCAGGTGGTGAGCATAGTACCCAACAGGCAGTTTTTCAGCCCTTTCTCCACCCCCTCCCTCCCTGCTCTAGTAGCCTCCAGTATCTATTATTCTCATCTTTATGGCCATGTGTACCTAATGCTTAGCTCCAACTTATAAGTGAGAACGTGCAGTATTTGGTTTTCTGTTCCTGTGTTAATTCACTTAGAATAAGATCCTCCAGCTGCATCTGTATTGCTGGAAAGGACATGATTTTGTTCCTTTTAATGGCTAGGTGGTATTCTATGGTGTATATGTATCACAATTTCTTTTTAAAAATTTTTTAAATTAATTTTTTATTTCCGTAGGTTTTTGAGGAACAGGTGGCATTTGGTTACATGAGTAAGTTCTTTAGTGTGTACCCCATTTTCTTTATCTAATTCACCATTAGATATCTAAAGGATTATCTAATCCACCATTATAGTCCTGAGGTCTTACATTCAAATCTTTAATCTATTTTGAGTTAATTTTTGTATATGGTGAAAGGTGGGCACCTAGGTTGATTCCATGTCTTTTCTATTGTGAATAGTGCTGCAATAAACATATAAGTGCATGTGTCTTTTTGGTAGAACTATTTGTTTTCCTTTGGGTGTATATCCAGTAATGGGATTGCTGGATCAAATTGTAGTTCTGTTTTAAATTCTTTGAGAATCTCCAAACTGCCTTCCACAGTGGCTGAACTAATTTATATTCCCACTAACATTGTATAAAGTGTCCCATTTTATCTGCAGCCTTGACATTATCATATCTTTAATAACAGCCATTCTGACTGGTGTGAGATAGTATCTTATTATGGTTTTGATTTGCATTTCTCTGATAATCATAAGAGATGATAAGCATTTGTCAGTGATGTTGAGCATTTTTTCTTACGTTTGTTTGCTGCTTGTATGTTTTCTTTTGAGGAGTGTCTGTTCACGTCCTTTGCCTACTTTCTAATGTGGTTATTTGTTTTTTGCTTATTGAATTTTTTAAGTTCCTTATAGATTCTGTGTATTAGACCTTTGTCAGATGCGTAGCTTATGAATATTGTCTCCCATCTGCAGGTTGTCTGTTTTCTCAGTTCATAGTTTCTTTTGCTGTGCAGAAGCTCTTTAGTTTGATTAGGTCTCACTTGCCAATTTTTGTTTTTGTTGCAATTGCTTTTGAAGGCTTACTCCTAAATTCTTTCCCAAGGCTGATGTCCAGAATGGCATTTCCTAGATTTTCTTCTAGGAGTCTTATAGTTTGAGGTTTTTCATTCAAATCTTTAATCCATTTTGAGTTAATTTTTGTATATGGTGAAAGGTAGGGATCCAGTTTCATTTTTCTGCATATGGCTAGTCAGCAATCCTAGCACTGTTTATTGAATAGGGAGTCCTTTCTCCATTGCTCATTTTTTATCACTTTTGTCAAAGATCAGATGGCTGTAGGTGTATGGCTTTATTTCTGGGTTCTTTATTCTGGCCCATTGGTCTATGTGTCTGTTTTTATACCAGTACCATGCGGTTTTGGTTACCGTAGCCTTATAGTATAGTTTGAAGTCAGGTAATCTGATGCCTCTGGCTTTGTTCTTTCTGCTTAGGATTGCTTTGGCTATTTGGGTTCCTTTCTGGTTCCATATGAATTTTACAATAGTTTTTCTAATTCTGTGAAGAATGGCATCAGTAATTTGATAGGAATAGCATTGAATCTGTAGATTGCTTTGGGCAGTATGTCCATTTTAATAATATTGTTTCTTCCACTCCATGAGCCTGGAATGTTTTTCCATTTGTTTGTGTCATCTGTGATTTCTTTTAGCAATGTTTGATAGTTCTCTTTGTAGGGATATTTCACCTCCTTGGTTTGATGTATTTCTAGGTATTTTTTTGTGTGGCTATTGTAAATGGAACTGCATTCTTAATTTTGCTCTCAGTTTGAATGTTATTAGTGTATAGAAATGCTGCTTATTTTTATATATTGATTTCCCATTCTGAAATTTTACTGAAGTTGTTGATCAGTTCTAGGAGACTGTCAGCAGAGTCTTTAGAGTTTTCTATATATAGAATTGTATCATCAGCAAGGAGAAATAATTTGACTTCTTCTTTTCCTATTTGGATGCCTTTTATTTTCTTTTCTCTTGCCTGATTGCTCTGGCTAGGCCTTCCAGTACTATGTTGAACAGGAATAGTGAGAGTGGGCATCTTTGTCTTTTCCTGTTCTCAAGGGAAATGTTTCCAGCTTTTGCCTGTTCAGTATGATGTTTGTTGGTCATTGATGGCTCTTACTATTTTGAGGTATGTTCCTTTGATACCTAGTTTGTTGAAGGTTTTTATTAACAAACTAGGCAGCAAACTGGGGATTTTATTGAAAGCTTTTTCCACATCTATTGAGATGATCATATGGTTTTCATTTTTAATTTTGTTTATGTTGTGAACCACATTTATTGATTTGCATATGTTGAACCAACTATTAGTTCAAATGTTTGTTCAAAGGCTGATTCTAAGGCTTTATTCCTCAGATTCAATATATGTAATACATATATATGCACTATATGCATCCCAGGAATAAAGCCTAGTTGATTGTGGTGAGTTAGCTTTTTGATGTGCTGCTGAATTTGATTTGTTAGTATTTTGTTGAGGATTTTTGCATCTGTCTTCATCAGGGATATTGGCCGTAGTTTTCTTTGTTCATTGTGTCTTTGCCAGGTTTTGATATCAGGGTGATGCTGGCTTTGGAAAATGAGTTAGGGAGGAGTCCCTCCTCCTTGATTTTTTGGGATAGTTTCAGTAAAATTGATACCAAGTCTTCTTTTTATGTCTGGCAGAATTTGGCTGTGAATACATCTGGTTCGGGACTTATTTCAGTTGGTAAGTTTAAAAAAATTATTATCATGGGTTGAATTTTGGACCTTGATATTAGTCTGTTCAAGGTTTCAATTTCTTCCTGATTCAATCTTGGGAGATCATACAGTATTTTCTTACAATGGTTGATCTTACAGTATTTTCCACGTGCAGATGAGAATGTCCATTATGTGGTTGATGGGTGGAGTATTCTTTGGATGTCTATTAAGTACAATTGGTCAAGTGTCAAATTTAAGTCCAGAATTTCTTTGTTAGTTTTCTGCCTCAGTGGTCTGTCTAACATGGCCAATAGGCTGTTGAAATTTCTTACTATTATTGTGTGGCCATTTAAGTCTTTTTGTAGGTCTAGCAGTACTTTTTTTTTTTTTTTTATGAATCTGAGTGCTGCAATGTTGGGTGTGTGTCTATTTAGGATAGTTAAGTTTTCTTGTTGAACTTAGCCCTTTACCAACGTGCAATGCCCCTTGTTTGTCTTTTTTTTTTTAACTATTATTGGCTTAAAGTCTATTTTATCTGATATAAAGATAGCAACCCCTGCTTTTTTTAAATTTTCCATTTGTATGATAGATCTTTCTCTGATCCTTTACTTTGAACCTATAGGTGTCATTACATGTGAGGTGGGTCTCTTGAAGACAGTAGACAGATGGGTCTTTTATTTTTTTATCCAACTTTCCACTCTGTGCCTTTTAAGTGGGGGCATTTAGACGATTTACATTCAAGGTTAATATTGATATGTGAAGTTTTGATCCTATTGTGAAGTTGTTAGCTGGTTGCTTTGTAGTTTTTATTGTATGGTTGCTTTGTAGGGTCTGTGGGGTGTATACTTAAGTGTGTTTTTGTGGTAGCACAAAAACATTTCATTTCCATGTTTAGAATTCCCTTAAGGATCTCTTGTAAGGCTGGTCTAATGGTAATGAATTACATTAGCACTTGCTTGTCTGCAAAGGATTTTATTCCTCCTTCACTTGTGAGGCTAAGTTTGGCAGGATATGAAATTCTTGGTTGAAATTTCTTTTGTTTAAGAATACTGAAAACAGGCCCCCAATCTCTCTTGGCTTGTAAGGTTTCTGCTGAAAAGTCTGCTGTTACCCTGATGGGGATCACTTTGTATGTGATCTGACCTTTTTCTTTAGCTGCCTTTAAGATTTTTTATTTAGCCTTGACCATGGACAGCCTAGTGATATATGCCTTGGTGATGTTTGTTTTGTATAATATATCACGTGTGTTCTTTGGATTTTTTGTAATTGGATATCCACTTCTCTAGCAAGACTAGGGAAATTTTCTTTAGTTATTCCCTCAAATAATTTTTCCAGGTTGTTTACTTTTTCTCCTCCTCTCTTAGGAATGCCAGTAATTTACAGATTTGACGGCTTTACATGATCTTATATTTCTCAATGACTTTCGAAATTCTTTTTTCCTTATTTTTGTCTGGCTGGGTTAGTTCAAAAAACTGGTCTTCAAGCTCTGAAATTCTTTCTTCCACTTGGTCTATTCTATTGATAAAGTTTTCAATTGTATTTTCAAATGCTCTGCATGAGTTTTTCAATTCTAGAACCTCTGATTTCTTTTTAAAGCGTTTAAATCTTCCTTCATTTCCTGGATTGTTCTAGAAGTTTATTTGTGTTGATTTTCAACCCTGTCTTGGATCTCACTGAGCTTCCTTGCAATCCATGCTTTAAATTCTTTATCTGTCATTTCTGAATTTCCATTTTGGTTAGGAACCATTGCTGGAGAGCTAGTGTGATGGTGGTATCACTACATTCAGAATTTTTATGGTGCCAGAATTCTAGTACTGGCTCCTTCTCATCTGGAGGCATTGGCACTTCTAATTTTTGTAATTATTTTCATGTGGATAGAACTTTTTTCTTTCTTTCCTTACAGTTTTTTTTTTTCTTTTCCGTTTTCCACCTCCCTAGGGGGGTGTGACTATAGAGAATGTTGAGTAGGGTCTTTTGGCTTTGCTTCTATAACTATAAGCACTTCTGTTAGCAGGTTTTATATTGGGCTGTGTGGTTTGACTTACAAGTCAGTAGATGGAGCTTATGGGTAAGAGCTGGCTGTGGCCAGTGCAGCTAGGTGTATACTTGATCCTTGTTTACTGTGAGAAGCTCTCTGTTGCCTCAGGTAATGGGCTGATTCATGGAGTGCACAATGGCCTGAGTTCCCTGCTCAGGCCTGGAGGTTGGGGCCAAGATGATGAGCATCAGACTCGGCAGGTCCATCTACATGTCCCCAAGTGGCAAGCATAAGCACAGGTGCCGAGGGAAAATCCAGTGAGTGCCCACCAAGCACCCCAAGGTATGACTAGGCATGCATCTGGGAAACTTCCTCAACCCCAATTCTCTGTATGGGAAGGGGAGCAGCCTACACTTCTAATCCAGGAGAATGGGTGCCCAGAGGCCTGGATATTTGCCTTGGCATGGAGGGGAGAAGGCCCTGCTCTGCCACAGTCTCTGCACAGGAAGGGTGGGGCAGTTCAGCCTGCTGGTCCATGTGACTGAGTGCTCTGAATGCCTGGGGTTCTTCTGCCTGGGTGTAGAGCAGAGAGGGCCTTGTGCAAGAAGGGTGGGGCAGCTCAGGTTGCCAATCCAGATAAACAGGTGCTCCAAATGCCTGCAGATCTGACTGGGTTTGGAGTGTAGAGGGTCAAGCTGCACCACAATCTCTGCATAGGAAGGGTGGGGCAACTCAGGCTGCTGAGCCAGGTGAACAAGTGCTCCGAATGCCTGGAGATCTGCCTGGTCGTGAAGCAGAGAGGGCCTCCTGGTACTAGGATCTCTGCACAGGAAGGATGAGGTAACTCGGGCTGCTAGTCTGTGGGAGCAGATGCTCTGAATGCCTAGAGAACAGCCTGGGTGTGGAGAAGAGAGGGTCCTAGTGCACACAGTCCATTCCCAAGAAGGGTGGGGCAGCTCAGGCTGCTGGTCCAGGCAAGTGGGTGCTCTTAGTGCCTGGAGCTCTACCGGGAGGTAGAGCAGAGAAGGCCCCAGTGCACCATGATCCCAGGGAGCAGGCTGGGGCACCCAGAGGTGACACATGCAGACCAGACTGGTTCCAGGTTGCCAAGCTGGCCCTGGCTGCAATTCTCATCACCCAGAAGAAACCATGCTGCAGCAGCTCTCCTCCCTCCCCAGGTCTGCAGTGGAGAAAAGCACAATTCCAGGGCTTACTGTTGAGGTGCTTTCCACAGGTCTGGCCATGGAGGCCTGTACCCTGGTCCAGAGCAAGTGCTCCAATCTCTGGCCTGAGACTAAAATGCCTGTGCAGCCACACTACCAGGTTGCCAAAGAGTAACTGACTTTGTATACACTCATATTAAACATGGCACACTGCTCTCAGTTCCAGGTCTGGGAAAATGCGTGCAGCTTTTCCAGGTGCCTTTCTCTCTCAGCATCTCTGAGCCTCTCCCTGAGTTGGCTCCAGGGCTTGGGAGAAACAAAGCGCTTTCCCTTGGCTTGGATTGCTGTGTTCCCCAGAGGAAAAGTGAATCACAAAAGGAGGCTGTCTGCCCCATCCATGCACTGGGGCTTTACTCACTTTTATCATGGAGACACCATCACAGGGGCTGTTTGCCCACCTTCTCGTCCCCAGGATCTAGGGTGTCCTTCATGATTCCAGTGGATTCCCAGTTTTTTTTCCTGAATTAAAGGTCACAGAGTTGATCTTTATGTAGTATTTTGCCATTTCCAAGTTTTTGAAGCACACTGAAAGTCTCTACTTCACCATCTTGAAAAGGCAAAACAAAACAAAACTGTCTTTCATTTTTGAAGGACAGTTTTTCCAGTTTTAGTATGCTTGATTGATAGCTTTTTTCTTTCAGCACTCTGAGTACATCATTCCACTGCCTTATGGCTAAAAGGTTTTTGCTGAGAAACCTCCTGATAATCTTACAGAAGCCCCTTTGTCTGTGATGAAGCACTTTTACTGCTTTCAAGGCTTTCTCTTTGTCTTTGTCTTTTGATAGTTTGATTATAATGTGTCACAGTTTGAGCCTCTTTGATTTTATACCAGTTGGAATTCATTGAACTTGGACTTGTATTTTCATTTGTTTCCTCTGATTTGGGAAGTTTTTGGCCATTTCCTCAAATAATGTTTCTGCCCCTTTCTCTCCTACTTCTAGGATTTCCATAGTGTATAAAAGGGTCTGCTTGATGATGTCCCATAAGTCCCTTAGGGCCTTTTCAGTTTTCTTAATTATTTTTTCTCTGTGCTCCTCTGACTTGACTCAAATGAACGATCTTCAAATTTGCTAGTTATTTCTTCTGCCTAAGTCTGCTTTGAACAGCTGTAGTAAATTTTTCAACTTAGTTATTGTATTTTTTAGCTCTAGAATTTCTGTTTCTTTCCTTCAGTTCATTTCTGTTGACATTCTCAGTGGACTCATCCACCGTTTTCCTGATTTCACTTAATTGTCTACCTGTGTTCTTTTTTAGCTCACTGAGCATCTTCAACACAGTTGTTTTGAATTCTTTGTCAGAAAGTTCAGCAATTTGCATTTCTTTAGGGTTGGTTACTGGAGTTTTATTTTGTTCATTTGATTGGGCCATGTTTACCTGTTTATTTGTATGCCTTGTGATCTTTTGTTGAGATTTTGGCATTTGAAAAAACCACCACCTCTCCCAGTCTTTATGAATTGGCCTCGTGCACAGGGAGACTTTTACCAATCAGTCTGGCAAAAGGCTCTGGGATATCTCAGATCTTTTCTGGGGATGTGTCTTCTCCCGCCTTGTGCATGCCTTTTTAACTGTCTCAAATTCCCTAGTCTATTTCTTCTCAAGAGACATAATCTCTTGCTCCTCCTGCTGTCTTCCTAGGAGCTGCATAATCCCTGCAGCTGTAAGGTTCCTTGGAGCTTGCCTGTTTCCAGTGGCTTCTGTGCTGCCATTCCTGTCTGTGCTCTGAGTCAGGCAAGACAGAAATCAGTCTCTCAGGCAGCCCCCAGACAAGCCAGAACACTGGATGCACAAGTCAATGTTTGGTTTTCAACCCGAGGGAGTAGTTCTGGTATGGGAGGTTTTCTCATGGTTATGCCACATTACACTGGGCCCAGGAATCTCTTACCAAATCCTTTACCACTTTGTGACATCATAAAATAGTGGCAATATTTTTCTTTAGTCAAAAGTCAACCAAATATATGCTGCTTCAGCAGCTGGATTGTAACCTCTAAAGAAGGAGGTTCCAATGATATCAAGGGAGGAAGAAGGAAATAGCAGTTCTTTTCCAACTCTAGCTCCGTCTCTGTTTCAGTCACTGCACCAGGCACTTTACTCACGTGGTCTTTTTTACATCTTGTAAAGCAGGTGGTGTTATCCCCATTATGCAGATGAGGAGCCTGAGGTCTGGGGAAGGTATGTGACTTTCTATGTTCTGAGCAGTAGAAGCTGGATTTGAACCCAGGTCTGCCTAACAGCAAAGTTGGTAAAATACCTGAGACTGGGTAATTTATAAAGAAAAGATGTTTAATTGGTTCTGCAGACTCTACAGGAAGCACAGTGGCTTCTGCTTTTGAGGAGGCCTCAGGAAGCTTCCAATCATGGCAGAAGGCAAAGGGGGAGCAGGTGTCCTACATAGCAGGGCAGGAGCAACAGAGAGAGACAGTGAAAGGGGAGGTGCCACACACTTAAATAACCAGATCTCATGAGAACTCACTTACTATCATGAGAACTGCACCAAGAGGGTGGTGCTACACCATTCATGAGAAACCCACCACCATGATGCAGTCACCTCCCACCAGGCCCCGCCTCCAACACAGGGGATTACAATTTGGCATGAACTTTGGCCAGGGACACAGATCCAAACCATATCAGTCTTTTTTCCATGACACTGAGCAAAAGGACCCCATCTTGGTCATATGTGTCCATCACCCACCCCCAACGTGCCCAGCAGAGTTCAGCAAGTGTTTATTGCATGAATGAGGCTAGAGATGCAACCAAAGAGACACAGAGGAAACCAGCCTTGCTCCACCACCTGCCCCCACTTCCTTGCCTGTATGTCTGTTGACTTTTGCTTTCCCTTGGTTTATGCTCTAGGGGCCTGTGGGGGTTTCTGAGCCTGGGCAAAACTCACTGAGGAAGGGGAAAAAAAGCTGCTCACCAGGTCACACAGCACATTTAAACAGATTAGGCAAAACCTCTCCCTTTCTCAAGACACTTCCATATGTGGAAAATTATTGTAATGTACTGATTTTCTTAGCATGAGTCTCTTTACTGCCATCTTCTGGAAGTTTATGACAATATACACATTTATGATTATGATGGATAGTAGGCAGTGCTTTGCACCCTAGGTGTGACACTCTTGTGCCACTTCTCTGTGGTGTCCATTCAGGGAGATGAATCTGGAACCTTCTGAAGCCTAGGAGAAGAGGTTTATGGATTCTTTTTTTCTGTTTGGATTTGTTACCCTGGTCCTGCCCATTGTAAATCTCTGGGCTTCTTCGTGTTCACTACGCCCACCCATACCTGATCTTGCCCTGGGGCCTGTAAGGAGTCTTGTTTAAATGCAAGGCATTGCAGGAGTGAAGGCTTAACATCCCATGAATTCCTTTAGTTTTCTGCCCCAGTTTCCTTGCTGGGCTGACAGCTCCACCACCTGACCTAGCTTTGACCAGCCCTGGGACCTTGGCGACTGGAGGGTGCTATTAGTTGGGCTATTGCTGGGATAAACTTGACTACTGGACCTCACTGGCTGGGAACCTTTGACTGTCTTCTATTGGACTGTTAGTCATTCTCCTTTGGAGCTTACAAGGTTCACTCACTCAGTCACTCACTAATTCAATTCATGAGTTCAGCAGGTAATGACTAAGTCCCCACACTATGCCAGTACTGTGCTAGGCACTGGGGGATCAATGGTGAGAAAAACAAGCAAACAAGCACATGGGATGCAGCAGACATCTCTGGCACCGTGCTCATCACATTCCTTGGCCGGCTCTGACTTCAGTGCCAGCGACAGTGGCCAGTGGCTGGTTCCCTGACAGCTCAGAAAGCTTGCCTTGCTCTGACAGCATCCACTTCACGTATGGCCCATATGCCTGTTGGTTTTCTGCCTCAGGATCTTCTCCAGCATTGTGGGAACCCTCTTAGCCCATGCAAGCCTGGCAGTGTGAAGGCACGAGTTAAAATGTACCCAGGATTTGTTTTAATCAGTATGGTCAGACACGCAGGCAGGAAAATGATTGTCATAAAGGAAGAAGTTTATACTAAGTACTCCAGAAACGGGAGGCACTGCACACTGCTACCTGGAACACGTGGGAAGCGCCAGGGTTGGTCAGAAGGCAGAAGAGGGAGAGGGGAGAGCAAGGCTCAGAGCCTTTGTTGAGGATTTCTTGGGAAGGTGTGGGCAAGGCAGGGTACGTAGACTGAGTTAGCTTTGGATGGATAGTGTGAATAACTGTGGAGGGCTCTGGGCTTTCAAGGTCATTCCTAGTTGTCTGGTTCCTGGCCCTGTAGTGATTTAGGGCAGGTAGAATATTGACTTGGCAATTGGACGGTTGGGGCTATGGGCTCTGCAACGATTGCTTTGTACATCAAAGGTGCAGTCACAGGGGAGTCCTTTGCTATCTCTAGGAATTAGCTAGCTCTGGGAGGGGCAGTCTCTCCAGGATCAAGGCCCCAAATGCCAGAGCATCAGGAATACAGAAAATAAGAAAATGCAGTCAATACAGGGCATGAATCTTGCCCAGGGCAGCTCTCAGCCAATGAGGGCTGGGAGCTGGTAGATGAATGCTCCAAGCTCTTGGCCTTTAGGAGACTGATTCTGGGGCCTTCGCGCTGCTTGTCAGGAGGTCCCAGCTGCATTGAGCCTCTGTTGCCCAAAGCATTGATGACCGCAACACAAATTTTAATGATCTTACTCCTCCCTATGCCATTCTCCCTCAATCCTTCACTCCTGCTGTCTAGGAACCTTTCCCAAATAGACAACCTGCACCCCAGTCTTATCTCAGGCTGTGCCTTCTGAGAACCCCACATAAGCCACCTGACCCCTGCTGCCTTAGAGCTTTACACTGGGCTCGGGAAAAGCTTCCTGGAGAAGCCATTTTTCTTGCTGCTGAAGAAAGACTCATTGTGTCATGGGTGAAGGGAATGGGGGGAGAGCAGTCGAGGGAGAGCGAGCCACACATGCAAAGGGCCTGAGGCTGGTGGGAGGAGCATGGCCTGTTCCAGGAAGGCGTCAGGGGCTCCCCAGACCCCCGTCCTCACAGATCCAAGTTCCCAGCATGCCTTGCACCTAGGTCCAGCCATTTACAAAGAAAGAGCGAGTCCATCTGAGTGTTGACACATTCAGTGGCTCAGGTAATGTGTTTATTTTTATTTTTATTTTTGAGACAGAGTCTTGCTTTATCACCCGGGCTGGAATACAGTAGCACCATGTCGGCTCACTGCAACCTCCGCCTCCTGGGTTGAAGCAATTCTCATGCCTAAGCCTCCCAGAAAGCTGGGACTACAGGCATGCACCACCACGTCCGGCTAATTTTTGCATTTTTAGTAGAGATGAGGTTTTGCCATGTTGGCCAGGCTGGTCTTGAACTCCTGGCCTCAAGCAATCTGCCTGTCATGGATTGGACGTGTGAGTCACCAAGCCTGGCCTCAGGTAAAGTGTTTTAATAAGCAGCTGTTTGGCGTCCTTCTCCAGGGTAGTGGTAATGGCAGGGAACAATCAGACTGATTGGGTGTGTGTGAATGGCACCCTTCTTGCCTTTCTCCATCCCAAGGTTTTATCAAGATTCATCCCTCTCTTGGTCCTGGGGTTGTGGGGCCTGACCGGCACAGAGGAATCTCTGTGTGGTTTCCAACACCACTCATTCACAAAGGGGAAACTGAATCCCATGTTAATCTTTCCACCTCAAAGATGATTCCAGGGGAGTGTGGGAGCCCAGTCTCACAGAGGCCCCTCTCCTTCTGGCTCTGGTTCCCCTCCCTCCCCTGTGGCCTGCCCACTGAACTGGACCTCTGAGCTCAGCTCTGCAGCCTGCAGGCCACCGGGAGGAGGTGGGCAGAGATCTGGACGGATTTACAACAGCTTGACTGGAAAACTTGGGGATTTCAGATCTCAGCTAAGAGGAAGGCTCTGGAATGTACAGACCCTAGCCCTCTCGTGTTTGGGGCCAGGCACAAAAATCAGGAGTTCAGTGAAGTTTCTGTCCTTGCATCTCTTCCAAGAGTGGGGCTTGACAGAAGGGAGGGCCAGAGCTGAATCTGAAGCCACAGTGAGTCACTGTGCCACGGGCATCTTCTGAGGCTTGGAGAAGCCACCTAGACAGGCAAAGCTCCATGCTGCATTCTTCTCCAAAACCTGCTTACCTCTACCCTGGTGGACCCATCCCCAGGCCAGCAGAGATAGAGAGGCCTGGGTGCATGGGATGGGGTGGGGTGGGCAGAACTCCTCTCCCTCCATTCAGCTGCTCAAACCTTGGCCTGGGCAGCTCCCTGTGTGTGAGCCCAGTCTGGGGCTCCCCGCCTCACTGCCTCATCCTGATGCCAGGCTCTGGAAAGGAGCTGAGGGACTTCTAATAAGGCTTCCTAGACCCCTCACACAAAATGGAGGCAGAGGCGCTCCAGCACTGCCTTGTCTTGGAAGTAAATTTTCTCTTTCTGCCCCCTCTCATTCCTTTTCTCCCCTTTTCTCTTTTGCAATCAAGGCTGCCTGGGTTAAAATCCTAGCTTCCCCTCTACCTGTGTGGTTTTTGGGTGAGTTCCTTAATCTGTGTCTCGGTTACCTCGCCCAGGAGGGGATAATAATAGGTCTGATGTGAGGACTAACGCCTGGGAAGTGCTTAGATCCAGGGCAGCCAGGATGGGGAGGTGTGAGCTGTTATGAGGGTGGGCAGTGCAGATGGCAGGGGCTGTCCTTTTGGAATCCTAAATTTCACACAGTAAAAGCACATGCCTTCCGCTGCCTGAATTTAAACTAAAGTCCGATGAGGAGAGGGGTCACACTGGAATTCAGAATTACACATTTAGGGGGAGGTAAGTGTCTATCCTCTTTAGGCGGTGGGGTGACAGCAGCGGGCACCCTGTTGTCGGCTTTTAAATACATACAGACGGGTTACCTCGTTTGCCCAGGCCTGACGCCAGGTGGCAGCCATTTTGGAGCGCTAGGGACTGGGCGGGGTGTCTGGGAACCCTGGGGCCGCGCAGGGGCCAGGCAACCTTCTGCTCCAGGAAGGCGCGGAGACGCGACCGCTGCGTGCAGGACCCCCGTAGCCGCCAGGGGGCGCTGTGGCCACGCGGCCGCCGCCGGCCTCCCAGTGAACCCGGACCCGGCGCGGCGCTCCCGGTTCGGCGCTGCCACCCCCAGCCCAGCCCTGGCCGCCCGCTCACAGGCCCCGCGGGGAGCACCCGGTCTCCTCCCGAGCGTGGGGACCCAGCTGAGATCCGCTGCCCCTCTGGCCTCAGTTTGCGCTTCTGCAAAGTGGCACCACCTGCAGCCCGCGTGGCCGCTCCTCGGCCTGAGGCCTTCAGGTTTCTCTTCTCAGTCACTAGGCCCTGAACTCGGTGCCGGGACTCAGCCAGATCCCGGCTGAGATCCCTCTGATCTCAGCCCCAGAGAAGGCTGCTTCCTCCCTCCCTCCTTCCTTTTCTCCCCTTCCTCTCCCTCCATTTTTCCTTCCTTCCACCCTCTCCTTTCTCTCTTCGTTTCCCTCTCCTCTGCTTCTCCCTCCCTCCGTCCTGTCCTCTCTTCCTTCTTTTCTTCCTTTCTTTCTCCCTTCCTTTCTTTCTCCCTCCCTCCTTCCCTCCTTCCTAGAGCCCTACCTCCCCCCTCCCTCTCCTCTCCCTCTCTCTCTCCCTCCCCTCCCTCCTTCCCTCCTTCCTGGGGCCTTACCTCCCCCCTCCCTCTCTCTCTCCCTCCCCTCCCTCCTTGTCTCCCTCCCTCCCTCTCTCTCTCCCTCCCTCCCCTCCCACCTCGTCTCCCTCCCTCCCTCCTCATCTCCCTCCCTCCCTCCTTCCTTCCGTTCTTCCTGGGGCTCTCCCTCCCCCGCGCTTCCCTGTCTCCCTCCCTTCCTCTTCTCTCCCTCCCTCCCTGTCTCGCCTCCCTCCCTCTCTCTAGCTGCTGGTTCAGCAGAGGACTCTTGGTTTGATTCCGGGTCTCTCCTCCGCAGAGGGGACCTGCTTTCCTGTGCAGTGCAGGGTCCATCCTGCTGCCCCCAGCCCCGTCCCTCCCTCCAGGCACCTTTGACTTGATTGTTGGAACCCTAAACTCATCTTGGGCCGCAGGCCGCAAGTCGGACAAACTTGTTCTAGTGTGCTGTCAAGAATGAGAGGGTCATTTCCAACTGGAGGGTGACAGATCACACAGAAATTTGGGCCTCTCCGTAACCTGAGTCCTGAGCAGGGAGTACCCTCTGGAAATACCAGCTAACACCATGTCTCCATGAAACTGACCAAGGAGTGAAAATCATTTCTTTCTGAAAGGGACGCTACACATTCATCCTTTTAAAGGCAGTGATAAAACATGGAAAGAGTCTAAAAGTGTTCATCTCTCTCCATCCTTGACCACCGCCACCCAGTTCCTCTTCCTGCAGGCAGCAATTGGTACGAGCTTCCTACACAGCTTTCCAGTTACTCTGTGCAGAGAAAAACGTGTCAGTCCATATGTCACCTTTAGAAAATATAGCACCGTAGACAGGCTGCTCTATACCTTGCTTTTGACTTAAAATGTATTTTAAAAATATATCTTAGAGACTGTTCAATATCACAATATGAGGTTGATCTATCTCTAGCTGAGTGGTAAAGAGGATGTCTCTGGGAGCACTACCTGAGCTTGAACTTGGGTCCTTCTCTTCCTGGCTGGTGACCCTGAGCAAATTACCTAACCCTTCTGTGCTTCTGTTTCTTCGTTAAAAATGCTAATACTATGTATTTCTTGAGGTCATTGTGAGCATTCAAGGACATAAACATTCTGCACAGGGCCTGGCACATGGCACATGCTCAATAAATGTTGGTTATTAGGATCCCACCTCGTTTACTTTTTTTTTTCTTTTTGTTTTGAGACGGAGTCTCGCTCTTGTTGCCCAGGCTGGAGTGCAGTGGTGTAATCTCGGCTCACTGCAACCTCCGCCTCCCCAGCTGAAGTGATTCTCCTGCCTCAGCCTCCCGAGTAGCTGGGATTACAGACACCCACCACCATGCCCGGCTAATTTTTGTATTTTTAGTAGAGACGGGGTTTCACCATATTGGTCAGGTTGGCCTCGAACTCCTGACCTCAGGTGATCTGCCTGCCTCAGCCTTCCAAAGTGCTGGGATTACAGGCGTGAGCCACCGCACCTCGCCATTTACTTTAATTTTTAAAAATCACGATTTAAACAGGAAATACTGTGCCCTATAGCGATAGTTGCAAATGTAAGCTTTGGAGACCATCCTATATGCTGGCTTCACCACTTGCCAGCTGTGTGTCTTTGAACAAGTGGTTTTTCAACCTCTCTGGGCCTCTGCCTAACCCATCTATAAAATAGGGATCATGAGTCTAATCACTTGTAAAGTTGTTGGCGGGTCAGATGAGGTAATAGATACAAAGACACTTGGAGCAGTGCCTGGCATGTGAGGAAGATGATGGCAGTATTAGAAATAACAGCAGTTAAATCCTCCAAGCACTCACCACGGGCCGGATATGGGAAGCATATGACTTTGCTCGGGCCTCCAGTAACGTGTTCCATCTTTCTTCCAACTTTATCCAGCTCTCCCATGTACCTGGGACTGTTCAATATGTTCTATGCCTCTCTATGAAAGGGGCTACTGTGTTATCTCCATTTTAGAGAAAAAGAAACTGAGGCTTAGAGAGGTTAAGTAACTTGCATAAGGTCACACGTGCTCACAGAAGTCCGATGTATTGTGTGTCTGATTCCAGACCTGGAGATTATGTCTTGTGCACTCGCTGGGGCTTATGAGAGGGCCTACTCCTGCACTCTCTCCTTCCCCTGTCCCATTCCCTGTCCTCCTTTCCCCGCTTCCCTCTTCCCCCTGCACCCTTCCTTCTCTCCTCTTCCTCATCTCTTCCCCCTCCTCCTTCCCTCCTTTTCCTTTTGTTCTCTTCACCCTCTCCTCTTCTGCTGCGTTGCTCCCTTCTAACTCTCATTCCTTCTGTCCCCCTCCCCTTGGCCAGACTCCAGACTCAAGGGCTGATATCTGGTTGCCTTCTGGGGGACACAGGCAGAAATATAAGAGCAGCTGCCCTTCCCCTCAAAGGGCTGACCTACCCCAGGCCCTGCCAGACCAGCCCAGCAGGCAGTGTGTGTGTGTGTTTGTGGGTCAACCTGCGTATATGTCAGCTTGTGTGAGACTTGTGTGTCTGCGATTGTGCCCAGTTTCTCCATGGGTGTGCATGGTTGTGTGTGTGGTTGTATGTGTGTGTATGTGTGTGTGTGTGGGTAACAGGTCCCGAAGTCCTGACCTGCCTCAGCCAGGGCCCCACCTGTGCACAGTGGGAGCGACCTTCATCATCTGTGCCCCACCCTGACCACCCCAGTTGGGGCTGACCGTCCGGGTCCTGGCCACCCAGTTGTCTGGAGCCTGAGGAAACTGGGCTCAGTCTCAGGCCTCAGGCTGGAATCACGCAGACCTGCATTTCCCACTGGTCCAGTTGCTTGTTGAAGATTTCTGAGCTCGTTGGGCTTATCCAGAAGTGGGCTGGTAACATCTGCTCAACAGGACCCTTGCAGGGGTCCTGGGAGAGAAGGTGTGTAGGAGGGTATGTGGCTTGTGGCTTCTGCCTGGCCACCTTACAAGGATCCAGATGCGGGGAAGAAACCACAGCCCTGTGGTCTCAGAGGTCTCTGCCTGTTCAGACCCACGGTCCACGCCTGGCTGCGACGTGGACACATACGCTCCCCCACAGTCCAGGAAAACCCGGTCCCTAAGCTGGGTGAGTTCTTCCTGTGGGGATCAGGGTCAGTGAGCATGCCTGGACAGCATGTGGGATGGGGTGTGAGTGCTCAGGGTCAGCCCCGCAGAGCCCCGAACAAATACCCCGATCTTTCTGGAGTGTTTCCTGATGGGGTTTGCAAGGAATGTCTGCTGGGAGGTGAGTGCGGGTCCTGGGAGCCTGCTGGCCCCGAGGCTGAGCTGTCACCGCTGGGCTCTCCAGTGGCGGCCGCCAGGGCAGTTCCTGGCCGGCCCACTGCATGCACATCTGGATGCAATTGTCTGCAGCTGCCGGGGCGAGGCGTAGGCTGCGGTCAGGGCTGGATGCTACACTTGGGGAGACCTCATGGGGTGGGGGTGGGGTCTGATTGCTCAGAGACTGAGCCGCCTACTCAGAACAGGGAAGGAAGACCAAGGAGAAACAAAAGAAAGGAAGATGGATGGGGCGGTGGTGATGGGGGCCAGGAATGTCTTTTTGTTCTGAAGAACATTCTGGCTTTTCCCAACAAATTACAAAATCCAAACGGGGAAGCTGTTTTAACTCTAGTCACACCCATGTCTAAATCAAGCAAACATACCACACACACATGTTTTTGTTTCTAAACTCATCAAAGGAACTTCAGGCCTGTACAGGGTCCTAAAAATACATACTGAAAACTGCTCGTATTCCAGCCTCTCTTCTGCTTTTTTTTTTTTTTCACGACTGAAAAATTTCCGGCAATGTTTGACATCCCTTGCTCTGACCTCAAGCAGCAACAGGCTTTATCTGATAGTGTCAGTGTTCGAATTTACTGAAGGCTGGGGGGTCAGTAGGGCAGAGGACAGGGGGTCTGTGGGGTGGAATGGATTGTTCTGTGGTCACAGAGGATGGCAGAACCATCCAATTCCACCGCCTCTTTTTTTTTTTTTTTTTTTTTGAGACGGTGTCTCCCTCTGTCATTCAGGCTGGAGTGCAGTGGTGGGATCTTGGCTCGCTGCAACCTCCGCCTCCTGGGTTCAAGTGATTTTCCTGCCTAGCCTCCCGAGTAGTTGGGATTACAGACACCTGCAACCACACCCAGCTAATTTTTGTATTTTTAGTGGCCAGGCTAGTCTCAAATTCTGACCTCAAGTGATCCACCAGCCTTGGCCGCCCTAAGTGCTGGGATTACAGGTGTGAGACACTGCACCCGGCCCCACCTCATCTTATAGCTGGAGAAAATTAGCCCAGATAGGACTGGTGACTTGCCTCAAGATACTCAGCCAAGATTCACCCCGAAGTGACCCAGTGCAGTGGGTTCTGGGCTCAGCTGTGTCCAGTAGTTTGTGTTACAACCTCCACTACTTACTTCCACATCAGAAACATGTCTGATCTGTGATGGAGGAACTTGGAGGCATTACAGTGGGAGGTACCCTGTGGGGCTGGCAGAGAGCAGGCCTGGCTCAGCACTCCAGGACAGGGCCTCCCAACTTCCTTTCCTGCTATGTGTTGTTGGGGATAACTCACCTGGCCCCTTAGCTCCCCATTTGGAAATAATAATAGTAGTAATGATATTAACATTTGTCACTGAATGAACACTTACTATGTGCGCTTCTCCCATTTCTTCCCAGCTGACCTCACAACCCTTTCAGGTGGGTACAGCTATATTAGCTTGACTCTGCAGACAAAGCAACTGAGGCTCAGGCAGGTTAAGTGGCTTGTCTAAGACAGGGAGGCTGTGGTTGAACCCAGGCTTCTACCCTTCTCACTGAGTGCTATGCCCCCTGCCCCACAGGCTTGAGGTGAAGGCTCATGGAGACCTTGGATGGACAAGATGAAAAGGCCTGTGCTCCCCGTTTGAACAGTGGGGCCTGGTAGTGATTGGGGCGCAGATGACCCTGGGTAGACCCCACAGGCTTGAGGGGAAGGCTCATGGAGACCTTGGATGGACAGGATAAAAAGGCCTGTGCTCCCTGTTCCAACAACCAGTGGGGTCTGGTAGTGACAGGGGCACAGATGACCCTGGGTAGAAATACCCTCTCTCTATGCTTCCTCCATAAGCCCTCCCTTCTCCCCTGGAGTCCCACGGCCTCTGCAGCTGGCCTGGCCACTCATGCTTTCCGGAGCCCATCAGAGTTCCGGAGCCTTGCAGTGTGGGTACTTTAGCGCCCAGTCAGGAAGCAGTGAGGCCCACGGGCAGTCTTATCCCGTGTTCTGCCATCCCCTACCATGGCCTGGACTGCCAACCACTCATGTCTCTGCCAAGGCAAAATTAGAATGTGTAGCTCCTGCACAGAGGGCAGGCGGATTTAACCAAGGCTCCCGCTGGCTGTCCTGCCCGGGCCCTTCCGAGTGGCTGAGAGGAGGTCGAGGAGAGAGAACCTATGGCCAGTGTCCACGACATTCCGGACAACAAGGACATCGTCTCTGGGCTGGCTGCTTGCTCCCCCATACTGGGAGTAGCTGGAGGCTGGCAGGCACCATGCTGTCCTCCAGGCTGGCTCAGAGTGAGCGCTTCATAAATGTCATTGACTGAGTGAGCGGGGAAGGTGGGGGGACTTCAGGAACACTCTTCCCTGGACAGGGAGCTTTGTGGGAGCTGTGAGGATGGCTGTGTGCCTGCTAATGGGGACTGCTTCCTGCTGGTGACAGCTGGCATTTTTCTGGTTTATTATACTAGGTTTTTGGAGAATTTTCCCCTCCCTGGGCTGGACATTTATCTATTATAGATAAGATAAGGGGAATCAAGTTGGAGAAGGTTACGTGACAGTAACTGGAGGGGGCTCAGCCCCTCTACGGAGCAGCTGGGTGATTTCTGCAGTATATTTTGTTCCGTGGCACTTGATGAACAGCAACTGGAGTGATTTGCAGATTTGCTTTCTGTGTGGCGGGTAGAGTGGCCCATGGGGTGGGATTCTGGGCTTTGGCTGTGGTGAGAAGGTGACACTTGTGGGTGGAATGCTGGGGCTGGTGAGGGTGGGACCCCTCTGCCCAGTGAATCCCAGGCCACTGGCTTCTCCCCTGGCACCCCTTGATGCCCAGCTCCAGAGTGCTGGGCATGTGGCATTGGCAGTGAACTTGGGCTGGGCTGCGTTTTGGCTCCAGGTTCCTTACTCTGTTTATAATGAGAAGCATAGAGGTGGGGCTATCCCACCTCTGTTCTAGGACCGCAGACTCTCCCGTCCCACTCCCTTATAATACTGCCCCTGGTCTCTTCCTCTCCGGTATGGCGGGGAAGCCGGGCAGTCTGGCCTGGTTCCACAAGGTGTCATGTCAGGAATCTGGGGACATCATGGACTTAGGACAGGCATGAGAAAAGGGCCTGGGGCTTAAGAGTTTAGTACCAGAGGCTAAAGAAGTCTGGAGCCCCTTGAAGGAAATCCCAGCTCAACAGACACACAGTTTTTATCTGTTTCTCCTTTAATGAGATGCTCGTTCACCAGGCAAATGTTTGCGCCAGAGGGCATTGAAGCAAGAAACTAGGGGCGTGCAGGATATTCAGGTTTGCCCTTCCGGATCATTGTCCATGCCACTGTGTGCCGGGAGCTGCAGGCCATTGTCTGCGACACCTGGGCTCTCATCCTCTGGCCTCTGGGTCAGTTTCGCGGGTGGGAGGTGGCAGCAGGAGGTTTCTTCCCTGCCTCTTCATGCTGAACTGTGGGTTAACAGTGCCTCCTGAGACAGCTCCAGCTCCCTCCAAGGTCCCTATTCCCCCCATCTCTGGAGGCTGAGGGGTGGAAACTGCTTTTGGCCGTTGGAGCTCTACCTCCCTTGTGGGTTTGCCTTAAGCCTTCTGTAAACACTCTTCAGTGGGTTGAACAGTGGCCTCCAGAAAGTATGCCCACATTCTAAGCCCCAGAACCTGTGAATGTGACCTTATTTGGCCAAAGAATCTTTGCATTTGTAATTAAGTTTAGAGATCTGAAGATGAGATCATCCTGGATTATCTAGGTGGGCCCTAAGTTGTAAGACAAATGTCCGTGTAAGAGACAGATGAGAAGACACAGAGACACAGGGGAGGTCACCATGTGAAGACAGAAGCAGAGATTGGAGGGAGGCAGCCACGAGCCACAGAATGCCTGGAGCTGCCTGAAGCTGCAAGAGGCGAGGGAGGGATTCTACCCTGGAGGCTTCCTGGCAATTTCGGACATCTGGCCTCTAGAACTGTGAGCTCTTACATTTCTGTTGTTTTAAGCCACTAAGTGTGTGGTGATTTGTTATGACATCTCCAGAAACAGATACAGACAGTTCCTTCCATTGAACTCTCCCAAGTCACCTTGTCCAGGTGTGCCAGGAGCCAGGCTGATGGGGAAGGGCACCATCCAGAGGACATTTAAGGGCTGGGGAGTGCCCAGCACCATGTGTCCAAGTCCCCAGGGGAGGGCCCTGAGCATAGGCCCAGGGATTTTGTGGTGAAAACAGCAACCATAACAGCTGAGGCAGGTGCTGGGAAGCTGTGCTCTCATCCCCTAGGCCCACCTGATGCTACCTGCAGTTGCTGTGGAAAGTTCCAGAACACTGAAGACTTCCCATCCAGGGCACCCGCACTCTCAGGTAGGGTGTCCTCTACCTGTAGAGCAGCTTAGCCTATACAGGGGAGAAGGCTGAGGGTACTGGGAGTCACTGTCCCAGGAGCAAGCGACCCTTCACAGGTAGGAGTGTCCCTTCATGGGGGCAGTTCTGAGGTTTGTGTGACACTGTGTCTTGAACATCCCCAGCAGGAGTGAGCCCAGTTGCCCACTGTGATAACTGGTACAGGAACACCCCCACCCCATTAGCTTTCTTCACTTCCTTGATCACTTCCTCGCTCCCTCACCATATTCTGGCATCGCCTCTCAATTAACTACTTGCACCAAATCTTTGTCTCAGGGGCTGCTTTTGGTAAAACTGAAACTAAATCACGAGCTTGCAATGCCCATGCATTCACAAGGCACCCCCTTCCCATGCAATTGTGTGCCACTTTCTTTAACAGCCCATGGGGTTGGTACTTCTATTATTTCCATTTTGCAGAGGGGGTTACCCAGACACTCCAAGACCAAGTGACTTGCCCGAGGTCACAAACCAGGCTCCCAGCCCAGATGGAGTCTGATTTCAGAGCTGGCTTTCTCTATGACCTTGTCCCAGGATGGGCCGGTAAGTGTTCAGAGGGGAGGAGTGGGTCTCACATTTATGAGCATTTATGGTGTGTGAGCGCTGTGCTAGGCACCTTGTGAATAGCAAGTCACTAAATCCTCTCAAAACCCTGTGAGGTGGAACTGGCGTTGTTCCCATTCAAAAGATGAGAAAACAGACACTTGTAGAGCTTAAGAAACTTGTTCCTGGCCACCCAACTAGTAGGTAGGTGCCAGAGCTGGGATCTGGGCTCAGACCCTTCTGCTTCCACCTGCTGGCCCCTTTCAGAGGTCAAGGCTGTCTTCTTAGTGCTCCAGGGACTGGTCACTGAACATTTATTTTAAGCTTAATTAGGCAACTGCATCTCATGAGAACACATAGCCACAGAGTTCTGCGTAGTTGGTAGAGAGGTCTTGCACGGTTTCACTTGAATCTTAGCCCCTGTGCATATGTAGAATTCCCGTGGTTGAGTCCTGAGAGCGAGTGTCTCAAAGAGACTGACAGTTAACCCCAGGGTTGCTGAAACCCGGATTTTGAACGGGGTGTTTCCTGAGCAATCTCAGAAGCGGATGACAAATGCTCAGCCATATAAAAGCTGGCCAGACGCAGCATTAAATCCAGTCCTCATGTATTCTCCTTTCACTCCTCCCCAGTGTCCACACCTTTTCTAGAATCTTCTATCCTGCTTTTACCATCCCCTGTCCTTTTCTTTGGACTCAAGTACATCTCCACATCATCCCTCCACTCTGTGCAGAGGGCAGGGCAAGGACCTTTATCCTCATACTACAGAAGGAAACCAAGGACCGCAGGGTCATCCTGGGGCATCCTTGCCCGTGGTGGCAGGTGAGGGTGGCGCAGCTCTTCCTGGCCTTTGTGCTCTTGGCTTGTGCATGCTTTCCTCCTCCTGCAGGAGGTGAGACTCTGCCATGCTAGAGAAATGCTCAGAGAGATGGTGTCAGGCTGGGGCTGGGGAGCCTGGAGACCCATTTGAGGTGAGCAGGAGATGTGTAGGGTCAAGTGACTAATCCTGTGATTTCTCCAAGATCAGATGCACATTCTGTGGAAATAGATGTGCTCGATGGCAGCAACAGAAGGGAATCGATGTGCGGGGAGCTAGGATTAGATGATGTTAAGCTGAGGATTTTATAGTCTGTTTTTCTTCTAGGAGAGTCAACAATAGGCCGGGGTTGTTTCATCTTCCTGAATAAGCAAGCAGGTGGGTTTCAGGAACAGCAGCCACAGCCCAACTGTGAGTGTGTGTATGTGTGCTTGTGTTGGGGAAGGTGTGTGTGCACATGTAGATGGATGTCCATGTATGTATGTCTGTGTAAAGGTGTGTGCAAATGTGTGAACACTTATGCGTGTGTTGTGTGCATGTGTGTGGCCATGGATGTGTATATGTGTGCTTGTGAGTGGTTTTGGGTGTGTGCATGAACATTTGCATGTTTACAGGTGTACATGTACGTGTGTGTGCACATGTGTATCTCAGTGAGTATGTGTGAGCATACCTGTGTCAGTAGGTGTGTTTCTGTGTGTGTGGGTGTAAAAATGCATGGGAAAGGGTGTATATATGTGTGTATATAAGTGTGTGTGTACAGAAAAGAGAGAGAGAATGAAGCTGGGATTCAGGTTCTTTTCAAGACTCTTAGAATAAATGCTTGAGGCGATGGATACCCCATTTACCCTGATGTGATTATTATGCATTGTATGCCTGTATCAAAATATCTCATGTAACTTATAAATATATACACCTACTATGTACCCACAGGAATTAAAAATTACAAAAAATTAACAAAAAGACTGTTAGAGGCTGGGCACGGCAGCTCATGCCTGGAATCCTAGACAGCACTTTGGGAGGCTGAGGTGTGCGGATTGCTTGAGGTCAGGAATTTGAGACCAGCCTGGGCAACATGGTGAAACCCCATCTCTACTAAAAATACAAAAATTAGCCAGGCATGGTGGTGCATGCCTGTAATCCCAGCTACCTGGGAAACTGAGCAGGAGAATCACTTGAACCTGGGAGGCGGAGGTTGCAGTGAGCTGAAATGACGCCACTGCACTCCAGCCTGGGTGACAGAGCAAGACTTTGTCTCAAAAAAAAAAAAAAAAAAAAATACTGGTTAGAAAACATGCTATAGCCCTTGGAGACACACGGGGTCTCCAGAAGAGCCATAGAATGGTGTTGAGGAACCCCCAGGCCCGTGGCCCTGACCATGAGTGGGTGACTGGGTAGCTCATCTCGTGAACACTCCACCCTCTGGCCTCTGCTGGCACAGTCATGGTGTGGGGTTCTTGGAGTCAGTGTGGATGGACAGCCTTTGAGTTCCTCAGGGCCTGGATGCAAATTCTAGCTCTTCCTTCTCCCTGTGGGGCCTTGGGGTAAATTAGCATCCTCCCCAAGCTTCTGTTTCCTGCCCTGTGAAATGACGTAATGAGAACCCACCATAGGTTGTTGGGAGACCCAGAGGAGACCTGGGTAGGAGAATGCTCTGGCACTCGAGCACTGGGGGCTTCCATCCCTCCTTCCCTGCTCTAGCTGGGGCGGGGCGGCTGCTCCTGGGCTCTGGGGCTGCCCATGGAGGTTGGGCCCTGTAGAATGTCAGTGTGAAGACATCTGGGGAGCACATCAACTCTTCTACCTAAACGGGGCCCAGATGTGTCCATGAATATCACTCAAAGTGCACTTCTACCAGGACAAGCCATTAGAAACTCCTCAAACAGCCATCTTGGTGTGGGTCCCGGGGACAGGTGGCTGTTGAGAGCTCTGGCAGGGCTGAGACTGTCTCACAGGCCATGCAAAGCTGCTTAATGACCCTCTACTCTGGTGCTGTGGCCAAAGCAAGGACTCCAGAGCCAGAGAAACCAGGTTCAACTCTTGGCTTGGCCACTTCCCAGCTGTGTGACCCAAGGCAAGCTGCTTGACCTTTCTGGGCCCTGGTTCCTCACCTGCAAATACTCACTGCCTTGCTGGCCTGTCTGGCTCGGGGGAAGCTGCTTCAGAGAGAGCTTTAAGGACTCTGTATTCATTTCCTATGGCTGCTGTGGCTTAAACAGCACTGACTTCTTATCTTACAGATCTGGAGGTCAAAATTCTGACATGGGCCTCCCTGGCCTAAAATTGCATCAGTTGGCTGTGCTCCTTTCTGGAAGCTCTAGGGGAACACTGGTTTCCTAGTTTTTGCACCTGCTGTAGGCTGCCCATGCTCCTTGGCTTCGGATCCCTTCTTTTTTCAGAGTGTATCACCACTACCTCTGGTTCTTCCATCACATCTCCTTTTCTGACACTGGCCTTCCTGCCTCCTCCTTCTAAGGGTGCTTGTGAGCACATGGGAGCCACATGGACAATCCCAGATAATCTCTCATCTGGAGATCCTTAATTTTTTTTTTTTTTTGAGATGGAGTCTCACTCTGTCTCCCAGGCTGGAGTGCAGTGGCGTGGTCTTGGCTCACTGCAACCTCTGCCTCCTGAGTTCAAGTGATTCTCCTGCCTCAGCCTCCCAAGTAGCTGGGATTACAGGTGCCCACTACCATGCCCAGCTAATTTTTGTATTTTTAGTAGAAACAGGGTTTGCCATGTTGGTCAGGGTGGTCTTGAACCCCTGATCTGAGGTGATCCACCTGCCTCGGCCTCCCAAAGTGCTGGGATTACAGGTGTGAGCCACCGCGCTAGGCTGAGATCCTTAACTTAATCATATTGCAGAGTTCCTTTTTACCATGTAAGGTCACCATGTTCAGCTGTTCTTGCATTGCTATAAAGAAATACCCGAGACTGGGTAATTTATAAGAAAAGAAGTTTAGTTGCTCATTGTTCTACAGCCTGTACAGGAAGCATGTTGCTGACCTCTGCTTCGGGGGAGGCCTCAGAAAACTTATAATCATGGAAAAGGTGAAGGGCGGGGGCAGGAGCAAGTGGGGGGTGGTAGTGGCAGGGAGGTGCCACATACTTTTTTTTTTTTTTGAGACAGAGTCTCACTCTGTCACCCAGTTTGGAGTGCAGTGTTGCAATCTCGCTTCACTGCAACCTCCATCTTCCAGGTTCAAGCAATTCTCCTGCCTCAGCCTCCTGAGTAGCTGGGACTACAGGCATGTGCCACTGTGCCCGGCTAATTTTTGTATTTTTAGTAGAGATGGGGTTTCGCCAGTTGGCCAGGCTGGTCTCGAACTCCTGAGGAGTTTGACCTCAGGAGATATGCCCACCTCCACCTCTCAAAGTGCTGGGATTACAGGTGTGAGGCACTGGGCCCAGCTGGTGCCATATACTTTTAAATGACGAGATCTGATGACAACTCACTCACTACGGCAAGGACAATGTCAAGCCATGAGCAGTCCACCCCATGCTCCAGTCACCTCCCGTCATGCCCCCACCTCCAACATTGGGGATTATAATTAACATGATATTTGGGAAGAGACAAATATGCAAACTATATCAGTCACATTCACAGGTTCATGGGATGAAGCTGTCTTTAGGAGGCCCCTACTCCCCACTACCACAGTGTCTCCAAAATGAGAAGAAGCTTTGTAATTGGCAGGGAGGAGAAAGGTAGTGCAGGTGTCCCCAGCATCCCAGCAGAGCAACTCTCCAGTCATCACCCACTGTCTCAGTCATTCCACAAACATCTATTGAGTGCCAGCTGTATGCCAGACTGACCCCTGCCCTCAGGAAGTTTATGCACTGGTTAGGGAGGCAGATAACAAACATGAAATACATAATATTGCAGGTGCTGACAAATTCTTTGGAGAAAAGTCAAGTAAAGCAAAAGGAGGGCAAGAGGTGTGGTGAGGGCTGCCTGGGATAGGGTAGGTCTGGAAGCCTCTTGGGAAGGTGATGTTTGGGCAGGGCCTGGCATTAAGCAAAGGGAGGAGCCAGCCAGCTGGAAGGGCATGGCCAGTGTGGATTGAATTGTGTCTCCCATAAAGATATGCTTAAGTCCTGATTCCTGGGCCTGTGAACATTATCCTATTAGATATAGGGTCTTTAGCCAGGTGCAGTGACTCATGCCTATAGTCCCTGGTAATCAGGAGGCTGAGGCTTGAAAATCACTTGAGCCCAGGAGTTTGAGGCTGCAGTGAGCCAAGATCACGCCACTGCACTTCAGCCTGGGTGAGAGAGCCAGATTCTGACTCTAAAGAAAAATAAAATAAAAAAAGATACAAGTTCTTCGCAGCTATAATTAAGATATAAGGTGATAGGATGACGCCTAAATCCAATCATTAATAAAGACTGGAGTTGGTCTTCCTGCTACAGAGCAGACAAACAGTTCACCTGGGGCTGCCAAAGTGACCAGCACAGCCTCTTCCCATCCTTGTTGAGACAAATAAACAGGAACAGCTGCCATTTTTTGTTCCTTCATTGCCTGGCATGTTGCAAGCATTGTCTCATTTGTTCTCACACAGCTCTGGGAGGTGGTTATTGTTAGTGTTCCATTTCACAGATGAGAAAACTGAGGGTTGAAGACTAAACGATGACAACTGCCTACACACACTCAGCTATTGAACTGGGTTTTTGAGACTTAACCCCAAATCTCTCTGCATCCAAGGGCACACTCTTAACCGGAGCAGCTGGAGGTCAGGGACCATCCTTTTTTTTTTTTTCCTCTAATGTCTCCGTGCATCTAGCAAAATGCCTTGCACATCACAGTCAGCTAAAACATATTGATTTTTTTCTTCTGTTAATGATCTCTTAAGTCTTGACAAGAGAGTTCAGTTCAATCAGAACTTTTGACAAATCCCAAACCAATTTTCCCTACTACGTTGATTTATTTATTCTGTAAACATTTGTGAAGAGTCCCTGAGCACCTGGAACATGCTGCAGGGTTAGTGTCTTGGTTCTATTCTGAATAAATGAATTATAGCTACGGTTTTGAAAAGCGATTATTTTCATTGGTATTTGGATAAAACACCCTAAGTATTCTGTGGTTGCCCTCAAGGGAGCCAAGTAGCGGCAGCTGGAAACCTGGCCTCCTGACTGGAAGTCACAGGTTGATCCCTGTTCACCTGTGGCCTTGGAGCCTTTGGCTCTGCAGGGCTTTTGGGCAACTGGGATCTCCCAAGTGTGGCCTGCCCCTCCCGCTGGGTGAAAACCTGCAATGCACCTCCTGGCCTCCAGAATGTGCCACTGGTCCTGGTGTCTCTCGAGGTTTGGTCCCAGAAGGCTTTCTTCCAAATACTTTGCAGAGCTGTTTCTGTCTCTCTCTGTTTTTTTTTTTTTTTTTTTTTTTTTTTTTTGCCTTTTGCCATTGTCATTGCTGCTGACAAGTCCCAAGAGCAATTTGGGATGGCCATGTTTTGGTGTCTTCAGTGACCTCAGTCCCCTGGGAGAAGTTATTCCCCTGCATCTCAGCTGATGGTTGGGAAATGGATGGTTTGTCTGTGTCAGGAGGTGTGGGCAGAAAAGACATGGTTGTTGGTGCGGAGTGCTGAGAGATGGGGTAGAAGAGTTTCACTGGAGTAGCTAAAGAGAAGACACGTTGACTAAAATGACAGCTATCATTACTGCCCATCTGCTTGGCATGTATGCAAAAATAATAATAACATTGAAATAACTACTTGATAATGCCCAGGCTGCAGGGTCTCTCCCCATACAGTGATACAGAAATGGTGCAGATTGCTCCAAAGAGCAATTTAGCACCATGCATTGAGCTTTAAGCAAGCTCCTATCGTTAGATCTAGCAATTGCTTTTCTAGGATGAAAGTCAGTTAAATCACAGATGTGAAAAGATTTATGCTGAGGTTATCATTGGATATAGTAGCAAAACTTTGGAAAGACTCCTAGTGTCCAACCATTGGGAAGTGGTTAAATAACTTCTGTTCATCCATTCGTTCCATGGAATGGTATGCAGCCATTTAAAATGGTGCTCATGTGCATTTTTGCTGCCATGGAAACATAATAATCATGGTAATAGTGTTTATAATGTGCCAGACACTGCTCTAAGACTTCACAAGGAATAACTCAGTTATTCCTCCCAGCAACCTTGTGGTGCAGATGCAATATCAGAATAATCCCCACGTTACAGATGGAGAAGCAGCAGCCAGTAAGGCAATGAGCCAGGACTTATAGCCCACATGGCATTGAGTGTTTCCTAACTGTTTACCACTCTGCCTCTCACTGTGACCACAGAGATGGAAAAATCAAAGACATGAAACTACATGTCCAGCTTATCCCAGTTTTGCTGGGAAAGATGTTTATTATGCTTAGAAGACAGACTAGAGAGGAAAACATCTGCAATGTTGGTAGCTCTGAGTGGTAGGATTAAGGGTAGTTCTCCTTTATTTTTGGATTTTCTAAATGCTTTACAACAATTGCTGTATTAGCTTTATAATAAAAATAGAGAAAGTTGGAGGGGGGGAGTCTTACAGTTGCTGAGATGTTGAACTTCGTTGTCTACTACCTGTGTGACCTTAGGAGAGTTACTTTACCTCTCCGAACTACACTTACTTAGCTGGTAATTGGGAACCACCTAGTTTTTAGGATTGTTGTGAGGATAAGAAACTCTATAGGGATGGCCCTGAGCATGTTCGTGGTTAGGTCTATTTCTTGCCTTTCCCTGACTCTGGTCTGTAGGACAGGGGAATGGGATGATCCCCAGAGGCTCCTGTGTCAGCTGGCTTCCAGCTGGGCTCAGCCAGTGGGAAGCACTCTTAGGAGATTGCCGGATAGGAGGAAGAGAGAAGCCAGTGTTTTCCTCCTCCTGTCTCTGCCTCCAGTGGGTTCTCAGGCAGTGGTTGTATCTCCTCTGTGATTTTGTGTTTTCAGCTCCTGCCATAGAAGTCCTCTCAGGTTCCAGCCTCCATTGGGTGAGCCCAGCTCTGGGCTCCAGTAACCCCACTTCTTCCGTCTGTGCCTCCAGCCTAGAGGTGGGAGTTTCCTGCTATTTCTGACCTTTGGATTGCATCGCTGTCCCCTGGTACTCTTCTATTACTTGTTCAATTAGTTCAACAGAACCAATAGGAGATACACACACACACATAGGTGCACACACACATTCATACATAGAGTTGGCTCACACAATTATGGATGCTGAGAAGACCCAGGATCTGTGGTTGCCAAACTGGAAACCCAAGAGAGCTTGTGGTGTATTCCCTGGTTGAGTCCCAAGGCTTGAGAACCAGGATTACTAATGGTGTCAGTTACAGCCTGAGTCCAAGTCCAGAGGCAGGAAGCTGGTGTTCCAGCTAGAAAACATTAGGCAGAGACAGCAAATTCTCCCTCATGCCACATTTTTGTTCTAGTCAGGCCTTCAATGGGTTGGATGGGAACTACTCACATGGAGGAGGGAAATTTGCTTTACCCAGTCTATGGATTCAAGTGCTAAACTCATCCAGAAACACCCTCACAGACACACCCAGAATAACTTTTAACCAAATATCTGGGCACCCTGTGGCTCAGTCAAGTTGGCACAAAATTAGCCATTTTACTTGTATAACCAGTTCTCTACATTAATTCAATTTAAGTGATTTCTGTTTCCCTGGTTGGGCCTTGACTGATGCAGAGATGAAAAAAGATTTGGTTTTGACCTTGGTATTCAGCTTTGAATGGCTGAACAGCCAAATGCCTAGTTCAGTGTCATTTCTGGGATCTGTAAGGTTGTGAGTCATCAATGAGTGATCATTTATATAACAATAAGTAATGATATGAGATGGTATATTTTTGGATTCATTGTTACTATCTAAATATCCACTTTCAAATATAGGTAAGCTTTCTGAAAGTATTATAGAGTGATTTTTTTTGGGGGGGAGGGGGTAGAAACAGGGTCTTGCCATGTTGCCCAAGCTGGTCCTCAACTTCTGGCCTCAGCGATCCTCCCACTTCAGCCTCCAGAAATGCTGGGATTTCAGGTGTGAGCCACCGTGCCCAGCCGATTTTTTTTTTGTTTTAAAATTTTATCAATTGTTGGAAGTATAAATTGTTGTGAGAATCAAGTGTTGCAATAATTAATTTTGATTATGAGAGTTAATTTGATTTACTAAATCATCTTAAATTTTTTCAATTGACAAATGGGGGACAGAGTTACAATTAATATAAATATTGAGAGTATTAGCTGGATAGTTTTAGGAAGAATATTATTTCCTTTCTGAGCCAAGCAATGCTTATAAAATTTAAATAATAATACAGAACAGAATAATAGAAATTAGATTATATCACAATTACAATATTTGTAGAACCTGCATTCATAATATTCAACAAAATAAACTTTAATAACTGCTTTTAATTTTTAGTTATATAATTCTATCTAGGAATTCTATCTAGGTCATGAGGATTTCAAGAAAATATTAGGGATTTTTTTTTATATACTGAGAGAATGAATTAGAAATGGAATGTCACCTTTGCTACCTCAAAATAGGAGGAAAAATTCTGAAGTTATGTATGATGTTCATGATAAAACTGATTCAGATGTAATATAAGAATATAGGTATAAGGAAAAAAAGAAAATCCTAGAGAAAGATGAAGCAAGCCTCAAATATCTTACTTTTCTCTTGACTTCAGTAGAGAGAGAGAGCATTTATTTAACATCACAAATTTGGCCGGGTGCAGTGGCTCATGCCTGTAATCCCAGCACTTTGGAAGGCCGAGAGGGGCTGATCACTTGAGGTCAGGAGTTCGAGACCAGCTTGGCCAGCATGGTGAAACTGTATCTCTGCTAAAAACACAAAAATTAGCCAGATGTGGTGATGGGTGCCCGTAGTCCAGCTACTCAGGAGGCTGAGGCAAGAGAACCACTTGAACCCGGGAGGTGGAGATTGCAGTGAGCCAAGATTGTGCCACTGCTCTTCAGCCTGGGCAACAGAGTGAAACTTGGTTAAAAAAAAAAAAAAAAAAACCCACCACCACCAGCAAAAAACAAACACAAATTTAGCTAAGAGGCCATGGGGCCACCCAGTCACTGACAGTTCTGAGACATTTTTGTTTCTGCCCAAAGACATTGCATGTTCAAAATGTGACTACTGAAATGTAAATACAAAATGGTAAGATTAAGGAAGTTCTAAAACGAAATGACAGCATTGTTCCTGTCTAGATTTGTGACCCCCGCCAGTCCCAGCTTTGCTTCCTTCTAGTTTGAAAGCATCCGCAGAGAGAGCCCTCTCCCTCGCCCCTCCCTGTCCCTGCCTTTGCTGGATGCAGATCCTCTGGATCTGGAAGCAGCATCAGAATCTGAGCATCCTGAGTTGCTTAGCAGCAGCTGGAAGAGATATGAGACCCCAGCACGGACCAAGGCCTTCTGAGGCTTGGACAAATGCTTCCAAAACAAACTGTGAAGTCTTTATTTATTGGATGACTTTATTTGGTGCTTCCTAGGTGCCAAATATCTCACTACATATCTTTCCCTCATTATCTAATCCTACCACCCAGCAATCCATGAGATCATCCCTTTCTGCATTCCCATTTTACAAATGAGAAAACAGCCTCCCACAGGCAAAGTAATTTGCCCCAGGCCACCTGGCCTGTTGGTGGCAGAACTGGGACTTGAACCCTGGCCCTTCTGACTACAGAACACATCCACTTAACTGCCCTGGTAGCATGCCTTCTCCCAGAATATTCCAGACCGTGCAGCCCAGCGTTGCCATTTTGCTGATAGAGAAAAGGAGAGGCATAGTTTCAAGGTCCCCACCCGGAAGGTCAGCAGCATTGTTGGTTTGAATTTCAAGTCTGAGCCTGGGGCATGCAGACCAAAGCCAAGTGCAGGGGAACAATATCTGCTTTGTGCATTCTCCATCCCTGGAAGCATCAGGCATGGGGTCCGTTGGGATAGATCCTGCAGGCTTTAGAGAGCTCTCCACCAGGGAAATAGTTACAGAAAAACAATCCATTTGGTGCCAGTTGGAGAGGAAAACGTGGGTTGCTTTTTTAATTTACCTTGTGAAATAGCTGCTGCTGGGAGGGAGCTATGGCCACGAGATCACGGGGCTAAGGGCCAGGCACTTTGGCACTGGATCCCTCACCTGGATAACATAGGGTGCTTGAGAACACTGTCTGGATGTTTCCTGTTGACATAACTTTGTAAAACTCTCCGAGCATCTTCAAGCACATTCAGGAGTTGGGGCTTTTTGCTTCAAGGCATGTTAATTACTTGGTGAACTGGCAGTGGGAGAGGCAGGGAGGGGCTAAGGGGACATCAGCAGTCTGGCTGGAATGAAATGGCCCAGATGTTGTTGCTGCCCCCAGCCGTGCTCTGATACGTCCGGCAAACATTCCAGGGTCAGTGCTGTCCAATGGAAACATAATATGAGCCATGTATGTAATTTTGAATTTTTTAGCAGCCACATTAAAAAAGAGAAGGAAACTGGTAGAATTCATTTAAAAATATATTTCATTTCATGTAATATATTCAAAATATTATCATTTCAACATGTAATCAGTATAAAAACTATTTTTTTTTTTTTTTTGAGATGGGATCTTGCTCTGTCACCCAGGCTGGAGGGCAGTGGCGTGATCTCGGCTCACTGCAGCCTCCAACTCCTGGGCTCAAGCGATCCTCCCACCTCAGCCTCCTGAATAGCTGGGACTACAGGCTCAAGCCACCATACCCGCTAATTTTTAATTTTTTTATTTTTTGTAGAGACAGAGTCTCACTATGTTGCCCAGGCTGGTCTCAAACTCCTGGCCTCAAGTAATCCTCCTGCCTTGGCCTTCCACAGTGCTGGGATTACAGGCATGAACCACTGTGCCTGGCCTGTAAAGCTATTAATGAGTATTTTATATTCTTTTTATGGCACTCAGTCTTGGACATCCAGTGTGCATACCTACAGCATGTTTCAGTGTGGACTAGTCACATTTCAAGTGCTCCGTGCTACAGGTGGTATTGCTTCTCTACCTGTGGTGCAGCCCTTGCCATCCCTACCTGCTGCTCAAAGACCTTCTGTGGCTCCCGACTTGCCTAACCTGTTGGAGTCAGTCATATACTGCAGTGATTTGTGTTTTGGACTTCATCTCTCTCCACCACCAAGAAAGGTGGGTACCTTTAAGGAAGAAAAAGAGTTTTTATTATGGTATCTGTTAGGGGCATTTATTATGTATCTACTGTGAGTGCAAAGGGAAGCCTTCCCGGCTTTGCCCTCAGAAGATTTGCTGAAAAATCAACTCACAAAAAGGCAGATTACTGAGAGAAAAGGCATACAAATTTATGACTACTGTGCACACAGTGAGAATCCCAGTGATTGCTCAGTGGGATACAGATGCTTATATACCCTGCTTTCTTAGGGGAAAGGGAGATGGGGAAGTGCGGGTGATTTTAGGGGGATAGTAAATGATTTTTCGGAGAATTCAATGGGCTTGAAGAACATACAATAGCCTGCGGCAAAATCAGTTGGGTCTGCAGAGCAAACAATGGTTTGTGACCAAAGTCTGTCCAGGTGTGTTGACAGTCTTTGGTCTTCCTTCCTGTGATATGGGTTCAGTTAGTGAAATTTCAGGGAAGGGATCAGAGGTAATTGTTTTCTTCTTTGGGCAAATAAGGGAGCTTCAGCCTGTGCTTTGGGAGAGGTAGAGAATTTAGAGACAGGAAGGTTGGGGAGGAAAAACAATTGCTGTCCTTCGTGGGTCTGTCCTGTCTTTATGCAGATCAGGAAAAGTCTCTTCTAGCATCTGTCTCTTTAGTAAAAGTCTGTTCTAGCATCTGAAGGCCTTCTAAGGGCCTTCAATACAAAACACTCATTATCCCAGGGAGCAATATTTCGGGGTGAAATTCTTCACACTCCTTTACTACTATGTCCTAGTTTTAAGTCCCTTGAGCTGAGTTAATTGTATTTTCCACAATAAATCTTACTGCGACACATGCCTGCATAAGACATTGTGTTAGGTGCTTTAAGTAATTTTCCTTTTTTTGAGATGGAGATTCTCTCTGTTGCTCGGGCTGGAGTGTAGTGGCATGATCTTGGCTCACTGCAATCCTGGGTTCAAGAGATTCTGCTATGTCAGCCTCTCTAGTAGCTGGGATTACAGGTGTGTGCCACCGTGCCGGGCAAATTTTTCTTTTTTCTTTTCTTTTTTTTCTTTTTCATCAGAGATGAGTTTTCACCATGTTGCCAAGTTGGTCTTGAATACCTGACCTCAAGTGATCTGCCCACCTTGGCCTCCCAAAGTGCTGGGATTACAGGTGTTAGCCACCACGCCTGGCAGCTTTATGTAATTTTCTAATTCAATTATCAGTACAACTCCATGAGGTAGATATTTAATTTCCATTTTACAGATGGAAAATGGAGGCTAAGAGAGCTGAAGTTGAATCCAGATCTGTGGGACTCTAAATTGCTCTTTTAGCGATGTTGTGCTGAGCCCGGACAGGTTTGGATTCTCAGAAAACATGTATTAACTGTCCTGACTGAGACAACAGTTTCTTGCCTCTTTCTTGGGATGAACAGCAGATACGTGGAGGCGGCAGAAGGCGCTGGGATGTCTACTGACTTGTGTGTCTTTCTTGGTCATCAGGATGCAATATCAGCTTGGGCCCAGTGCTGAGAGCAGCCTCTTTGGGAACTGGGTTGAGCATAACCAGTGCTCTCAGCAGCCAGGCAACAAATTGGAAAGCCTCAGTCTGTGCCTGATAAGTGCCCGTGGGTTTCCCCTCTCCTCCCGGCATCAGGCTGATAACTGGTGCTCTGCCCCTCTGGCTTCCCGAGACACTGCTATTTACGTGATGCATGATTCACACTCATTTATTGCCAGAAAGTACGATGCTTTGCCTTGGTACTTTATTGAGAGCACAATAAAAATAAAGATGAGCTACTAATAAAATGTCAAAAGAAAATGTCAATTAGTATTACCAAAAAGAAAAAAAAAGAAAGGCTGAAATTATTGTACATCCTCTCAGTGAATTCCCTCTAATTAGTCAAATAAATATGCAGTCCTCCCACTTGGGTGTGTGTTTGTTTGCTTTAAAACATTGTAATTACATCCCCCGCTTTGGAAACTTCTGGGAACCGGAACCTCCACACATGGGCTTTAGCTAGGACGACGTGAGCCAGCACTTTGGCTGGGATGAAACCCCATGCCTGTGTAAGTTACTGGGCTAAGCATTCAGAAGCAGGCTGTGTCTCACCCTGCCCTCACTCAAACTCCCACTGTGGCTCCCTAAGGCTGTGACATCAACACCAATTCCACTTCATACAATGCAATGGAACTGGGCAGGGAGAGGTGAGTTCTGCATGATCTTGAGACAACCTCTAACCCCTCCATGCCTCTGTTTCCTCTTTGATGAAAGAAAGCAGTTCTAGCTGCTCCCAGCCATGAGGCAATCATGATTTCCATGGCCAACTACTGGCTCTCCCCATCCTTCCAACTTATCCATATTTCTCTCTTCCTGCAAGAAAACATTAGAACTTCAGTTGAAATTTAGTTTATATTGACTTCTTCTATTTTTGTATATATTTAATGTATATAAATCTATGCTAGGAATAGAGAACATGTATATGACAAAGAAATACATACGTTAGTGCTGTCTCCTGAAAAAACTTTTTATTAAAAAATCTGTGTTATTTAAGGCCGGATATGGTGGTTCACGCCTGTAATCCCAGCACTTTGGGAGGCAGAGGTGGGTAGATCATTTGAGGTCGGGAGTTTGAGACCAGCCTGGTCTCTACTAAAAGTACAAAAATTAGTTGAGTGTGGTGGCACACACCTGTAATCCCAGCTATTCAGGAGGCTGAGGCAGGAGAACCACTTGAACCTGGAAGATGAAGGTTGCAGTGAGCCGAGATCAGGCCACTGCACTCCAGCCTGGGTACAGAGTGAGACCCAGTCTCAGAAAAAAAAAAAAAAAAAAATCTGTGTGATTAAAAAAAAAAAAGGAGACAACTAGTTTACAGAATAAGGGCTATATACATATATATATATATATATTTATTATTATTATTTTTTGAGATGGAGTTTCGCTCTTCTTGCCCAGGCTGGAGTGCAGTGGCATGATCTCGGCTCACTGCAACCTCTGTCTCCCAAGTTCAAGCAATTCTCCTGCCTCAGCCGCCTGAGTATCTGGGATTACAGGCACCCACCACCACGCCTGGCTAATTTTTTATTTTTAGCAGAGACGGGGTTTCACCAAATTGGCCAGGCTGGTCTGGAACTCCTGACCTCAGGTGATCCACCCGCCTCGGCCTCCCAAAGTGCTGGGATTACAGGCGTGAGCCACTGTGCCCTGCCGCAAGGACAATATAGATGAAATAAACTGGAGTGAGAAGACTGGCCTTAGGGTCCTAGTCGTTCCTCTTGCCAAGCGCACGGCCTAGGCAATGTTTGACCTTCCTTGTCCTAAAATGGGGTTAATCTCATCTGGATGTTCTGTTTTAAGGTTATTCTGAGAGCTGATTGACATATGCATGTGCAGATGTTTTATAAACTGCATTCTCTACAAACTGAAGGGGCAAATATGATGGATTCCAAAGCTCCATGAAGTAGGAATTATTATCCTGTGAACAGCTCAGGAGGCAGCTTTGAAGAGGTGAGGTCTTGCTCAAGGTCCCACAGTGAGGGTGGGTTGGTGTCCAGGTGTGAGTCCAAATCTCATGAACTTTCCACTGTGTCAGACCCTTTGCCATCTGCAGTCTGATCTTCAGCACTCCTGCCTTATCCTGTGAGTCAGCTTGCCAATTTTCCCCGTATCTTGTTGCTGGCCTAGGAGAGATTTGCTCATTTAAGATGCCATTGACCTTATCTAATAAAAAGAATCAGGAACCAAGGAGTCTGTTTAATTCATTATTAAAGATCATTTCCTGTTATTATCTTCCCTATAGCAAAATTAGCTGTTAACTCTCCTGTTAGCATAACCCAGCCAGTATTACTAGGAAATTAGGAAAAAAATCAGTTTAATGATATGTGCGCTGAGCCCAGGGAATTCCCCATCTTTGGTGCATATTAACATTATGCCTTAGAAGTCGAAGAAATGTTCTGTTAAGTGGAAAAAGAGTTGCAGAAATTTTACTTTTAAAAGTCAAGTAAAAAGTTACTTTTTTTTTCCCAAGTCAAATTAATTTTTGTCTCAGGGCAAGAAAAAGTAAATTAAAAATCACATGCTGCCGCTTCCTCGCAGGCCCCATTTCCTCCTGGGTTTCTATCCCTCTTGGCTGGAGTTTTGGGTTTCTCTGGCCCAGTTTGGGCCTTGGAGGACACCAGGCTTCAAGGGTTTCTGCTCCCGGGAACCTCTGGCCATGGCAGGGTGGGGCAGCCTGCTCGTCTTCCACCTGTCTTCCCTTTCAGGTCCTTCCCTTACTCCTGGGCAGTTGTTGGGGGTGAGGAGGGAGCAAAGACTGAGACCCCGATGATTCAGGGAGGTCCTGTATGACGTGGAGTGTGGTCGACCCCTGGATAAGGGGTTGCTGGGACACCGATCACCCCTTCCTCCACTGGGCATTAACATATCGGCTGACCAGGGGCTGGTGGCGGACTTTAACAGCCTCCAGCAGGCTCCCACAAAGGGCAGGAATCATGCTGGTGTGACTGTAAGTGAGGTGCCTAGTTATGAGTTGGGTACCCAGGAAGTGAGGAGTTCTGGACAAAAGGAGCAGGCAGCGAGCAGGTGTTTCATGGTCAGGGGACTACAGCACTTTAGAGCCCTGTGCTCACGTGTTTGAACCCATAGGGGTGCCTGGGTGTATGTGGGGGGAGACACAGCAGCCTGACGTGGTCAATGAGTCATTGGGCTTGGAGTCCACAGACATGTGGTGGAATCCTAGCTCCATGTGGCCTCGAGAAAAATCACAAAACTGCTTTGGGCCTCCATATTTTCAGCTGGAAGAGAGACATTCACCAACCTTTGCAGGTTGTTGTTTTACAAACTGCATTCTCTGCATAATGAAGGGCGCAAATATGTGGTGGAGGTGGCAGGTGATAACATTTCTGGAGGCTTCACCAGCATGGAACTCCGAGATCTCAGAACAGGCTGAGGGGACAGTGCTTGGCCAGGATCACAGGAAAGGGGAGGCACTTGCGGAGTCCCTTCTGTGTGCCTGAAACCCTGTTAGGCTTACAACACATTCGTTACAGGCTCATGGGTTCTTGCAACTCAGGGGATCTTGGGAAACCCAGTTAGGTGATCAGCTCATCCCAGTTTGTCCAGAATTTTCTTGATTTTATTAATATTAATAATTAATAATAATTAATAGCACTGTACTATGACCTGGGAAACTTCCCATTTCTTGGCAAAGTGGTCACTTTGCTGGTCACCCTATAAATCTTTCTTGTTTTAAAGACTAGAGTCAGGGCAGAGACTATCTGGC
The DNA here is from genome assembly GCF_028878055.3 of Symphalangus syndactylus. NCBI lineage: Eukaryota > Metazoa > Chordata > Mammalia > Primates > Hylobatidae > Symphalangus > Symphalangus syndactylus. The sequence goes on from NC_072433.2 coordinate 27,525,725, forward strand.
CCAAAGTTATATGTTTAGGGACCCCCTGACCTGTTTTTGATGTGAACCATGCTTTCTGGGCAAAGATAGAATCCAGCTCACCTCCTACCAGCTCAAGCAGGACCCACAAGCCACATACATGCATCCAAAGAGATGAAGTTTCCTTGGGCTCATTTCACCTGTTGGTATCTGACTTACAATTGTTCTCTGTTAACTCCGTTATCTTTAATTTGCAAGAATGCAGCCAACAGGAAACCTCTGGATGCTTTCTCTTTAATGAAACACAATTTGATTACAAATCATCAGAGTCCCCTGGCAGACAGCCTTTTTTGGAGGATTTTAGCCTGCCGTGGTCACACCAGCATGATTTCTGCCATTTGTGGGAGTCCAGTGGGGGCTGCTGAAATCCCCCACCAGGGGAGGCCACCACCAGTCCCCCGTCAGCCCATGTGTTGATGCCAGCTGTTGAAAACACCCTCCCGCATGGCCCTGTGGATGAGGGGTGTTCTTTGTGGGTCCTTGGACACAGTGTACCAGAAATGCCTTCCAGGTTCACCATACCATTTTGATTCAATGTGCAAGATTTATTTTTTCTCATATCTACCAACAGACATTATCATGGTCAATGTCCAGCAGACCAGATATGGGGTGATCAATTGTTTGAAGGTAAAAGGCAAGAGCCATGAAGCCAAGTTACAAGAACATCTGTGTTTACTGGGACATTGGAGAGCCTCAGCTCATGGATATATAAGGCGACTTGGGCAGCGTCAGCCTTATAGGGCTGAAAGGCAACCCCCTGGGGCAGTATCCTTAATGCGGCAATTTATTAGACATGGTGAGACCAGGTCACACTGTTCCTGGGAGTGGAGTGGCATGATCATGGCTCACTGCAGCCTCAACCTCCTCCCCAGGCTCGGGTGATTCTCCCACCTTAGCCTCTCGAGTAGCTGCGACTACCGCTGGGGCCACCACGCCCAGCTAATTTTTGTATTTTTAGTAGAGACGGGGTTTCACCATGTTGCCCAGGCTGGTCTCAAACTCCTGGCCTCAAGCGATACGCCTGCCTCGGCCTCCCAACATGTTGGGATTACAGGCGTGATCTGGTTCTTTCTGATTGAGGGGTCTGTCTGGGCTCAGGAGGAGGGTCTTATCTGCATAAGAAGATGGATGAAACTTTCTCAGTTCCTTCCTGACACCAACAAGAAGAAGCAGTGTGTAGCATAAGCACACGGAACACTGGTCAAAAGGACAGGTTCTAGTCCTCACCACACCGTGAACTGGGCAAGTCATTCTCTTCTCTGGTCCACTCAGTGTCTCCATTTGACATACTGGAGAATTGAATTTATCTATCTCTAGGATCTTTCCCTTTCACCTCCTCCCATGGTTTTCTAGGTACCATCTCTTTATTTCTTACTCGTACACAATCTCACCTCTGCCTTCCAGCTAGAGTGCATGTTCCCGAGGCCAAGCATCTTCCCCGAATGCTCCCTAGTAAGTGCCTCACACATGTGGGATCAGAGCCTGTGGTTGCGTAGCAGTAAAATTAGCATTACCTGCAGGTGGGGGTGAGGGGTTTCACCCCATCCTCCAACTTCTTAGAGGAGAAAATATTTTAATGGTTGGAAACAACCTGGATCTACACAAAAGGGCATGCAAACAGCCACTTAAATTCTACGTGCACTTGGCACTGCAAAGATCAGAAAACTCCCATCAAGATAGATGATAAGAAGAAAAAAAGCATGAGCACTTTGCTTTAATTTAACTCAAGATGACACCTCCACCATCCCGTGGTCTGTAGTCCCACGAGGGTCCCCGCTCCCTTTTGCACATGTGTGGCGTGTGTTCACACGGACTCTTCTACAACTTTGCATCGCTGGGTTCACAGCATTCCTCCTCTCCCTCATTGATTCCACACATTCAGCCATAGCTGTTTGTGACTTCTCTCCTTCTGCAATCGTTTGAAAACAGTGTCAGAGCATGGCTCCTTTATCTTGCTGTGATTGGTTTATTTATTTATTTTTTTGAGATGGAGTCTTGCTGTGTTGCCCAGGCTGGAGTGCAGTGGCACGATCTCGGCTCACTGCAACCTCCGCCTCCTGGGTTCAAGTGATTCTCCTGTCTCAGCCTCCTGAGTAACTGGGATTATAGGCATGCACTACCACGCCTGGCTAATTTTTTGTATTTTCAGTAGAGACAGGTTTTCACCATGTTGGCCAGACTGCTCTCGAGCTCCTGATCTCAAGAGATCCACCCACCGTGGCCTCCCAAAGTGCTGGGATTACAGGCATGAGCCACAGTACCTGGCCATTGCTGCGACTGGTTCTAAGAGTCTTTCTGCCCTTCCTTCTCTCTTCCTGCTATGCTAACCCTGACTCAGATTTCTTGGGAAAGTTGCACAGGAATCATCTACTTTGCAGGGTTAGATATCAGCCTTGCCTTGAAAGGCTGAGCATCATAAACAGTAACACACAGTCTGTTTAGTCTGTTTTCTCTCCCACACCCCCACACTCCCACACCTCATACTGAATATTTAAGAGGTTTTGAGCTTTGGGGAAAAGAAGGGAGGAGATGTTGAGGTGGAGGTGTTCCTTGATATGAGAAAGCCCATTTCCAGAGAATCAGAAGACTTGAATTCAATTCTGCTATCGGGGTCATGGGGAAGTCACTTTATCATCTGGGACTCAGTTTCCCCATATGAAAAATAAAGTCGTGAAAATAAGTAAACCATAAAGTCCATTTTAAACTCCAAAACAGAGAGACCCTCCCTCTCTTAAGACCTTACTTAGGGTGAGGTCCCATCAAGGTTCTTTATAACATGCCCCTTTTATTTATTTGAGATAGAATCTTGCCCTTGTTGCCCAAACTGGAGTGCAGTGGCACCATCTTAGCTCACTGCAGCCTTGAACTCCTGGGCTCAAGCAACCCTCCCACCTTAGCCTCCAGAATAGCTGGGACTGTGGGCTTGTACCATGCCCAGCTATTTTCTTTTTTCCGTAGAGATGGGGTCTCCCTATGTTGCCAAGGCTGGTCTCAAACTCCTGGCTTCAACTGATCCTCCTGCCTTGGCCTCCCAAAGTGCTGGGATTATAGGCACGAGCCAACCGTCCCAGTCATGCACTCCATTTAATCCTCAAAATAGCCCTTTGAGGGCGGTGTTATTAGCCTCATTTTACAAGTGGGGCAACCAAGGTTCAGAGAGGTTAATGGACCTGCCCAGTGAAAAAGTTTATGAAGCCAGAGGCCAAATCCAGAATTTTCTAACTCCAGCACCCATGTTTCTAACTCTAGAGATTTTTCTAACTCTACCCTCTCAAATATGATGAGACTTTGGCGGTACTCTCAGGAAAACTGCTGAGAAAATGTTGCTTGATTTCCCTGCCCCCATTTGCACAATGGGTTCTATGTCATGGAGAACTTTCCTTTCAAAAAATTTCCAAAGGACAAGTGATGCATTATGTCTTCCATTTTTGGCAACCTCACACAATAACCTTAAAAGCCTTCCATCTCCCAGGGGTGGCATTTCAAGTATGCCTGGTCATGGAGTGCCTGTGGTTTAAAATTTTAATGGAAGACCCTTACACCCATCTGTCTTTATTCGCTGTTGCCCTGTCCCTGGCTTCCTGGTGGTCACTGAGCTCTGCAGGCCCCCCTTCCCCCAGCCCATCTCCTCTTGCCATTGAGAGGGGCTGTTCTCCTTCCCGAGTGGCAAGCCCCTAATTCTTTTAGCACAGCCAATGGGCTCCATTGGGGCTTTCAAGCTTGCTGGCAATTTTGGATGTCAGTAGCTGGGAAAATCAAGCTTAATATTTGATGACATTACAAAGTCAGTTTGTTCTATTTTCATCCCAGATAGAGTGAAAAAGCAGAGTTCTCATCCGGAGACTCTCCCAAAAAAGTGGGAGACAGTTGGTCTGGGAGCCACAGCAGGTTGGCGGGGAGTACTGGGCATGGAGTCAGCATGTGGATGCTCTGGTTTTGGCTTGACAGCCAACTAGCAGTTGGTCTTGGGCAAGTCATTCTCTCTCTGAGCTTTGACTTCCTCCTGAACAAATAAATGATCTCTCATACTGTAAGTACCCTGATTTAGGAATGATGTGATCTTAAACACAAGATCAACTTGGAGAGGTGTTTCTATCCTCCATGCAAACTTTAGGAATGGCTAGAGTGTTTTGAGGGGCGGAGACAGAAAAGCAAGGAAGTGCCCTGGAGACCAAGTGAAGAAGACTGGAAAATGGGACTAGCTCTGTCTGCAGGATGTGCGAAAGGTTCAGGAGGCCCAGTCACTGTGCCAGGGTTCCAGGGTGGAGCCCAAGGCTTTGGGGACCTAGAGGGGAAGACAGGTGCTGGTGATGTGGGAAAAGTCAGTCTTCAGTTCCTGTGAGTCTTTGGTCTGATGCCCAAGGGAGGTGTTGGGTTCAATTGTCACCGCCAGACTCGTGCCTGTCCTGTTTCTTCTGCTTCTGCAGCATCTGCACATGTGCCCACACAGGGTGTGCAATAAGACCATACAACCCCGTGCTCTGATCTCACACATGTGGAGTTGGGAGTTTACTGTGTGTTGAGCACAGTACCCAGTGCTTGCAGTTGCATGCTTTTCCATCTTTATCACAATACTAGGAAGCCAGTGATACTCTCCACCCTATTTTGCAGTTACAGAAACTGAGGCCAGAGAGGCCAAGTGGCTTTCCCAAGACCACACAACTGGTCAAGGGTAGACTTGTACTTAACCCCATCTCACCCTAATCCATACCGATTTGCTTTCAACAAATTCTGAATCCTCTGCCTCGTAGACCAAGTCAATTGGGCCGAGACCTGTTCCTGAATATGGCTTTCTTTTAATGCATGTCCAGGATCACTTTTCTCTGGTCTAGAGTCTGGACCACCTCAGGGGGCAAAGCAGAGTTGTCAGGGAGGTGTGGACAGGAGCAGGAATGATGTCAGATTACCAGCTGCTTGCAGGACGGTTGCTGGGTGGCTGTGGACTGACACGGCTCTTCTGCCATTCTCACTTGTAGTTGTGAAGAATAACTTTAGACTGTGCTGGGAATGCAGTATCTTCTGACAAGGAGGAGTTGGCTGGAACAGCCTGGGCTCTGTACCCGTCCCTCAGATGTCCTTCGGTGCTTTAGCCCAGTGACTTATCGATCTCCCACGTATAAAACCCAGGGTGGGCTTCTTTCTGGGGTCCCTCAGCTGCAGTACAAGTGGGGCATGCACAGATGAGACTCCATCTGCCCTGGGAAGCTCTCCTGAGCCTTGGGGGACTGGCTTGTCATGAATCCTTGGCTTTAGTTGTCCCTTGTTGTGTAGTTCTAATGAATAAACCTGTCTCATATAACTTGTGTGTATGAGTATTCTGTCTCATCTGACTCAGGACAGTAGTAAAAATGCAGCGTAAGATGCAGTGAGCTGGAGTGGTACCAGTGTACTGTGAATGCACTTCGTGCTGCCATGCTGGGGTTCAGAGCAGGCATCCATGTCTAGAGCTGCATATGGAGACCAAACAGAAAATAGAGGCAAAAGCCCTGTTGTAGGGACAGGGCCAACATGGCAGGAATTAGTGAAGTAGGATTTGGTGAACATAGGCGAGCAATGAAATCCCTAGAACAGAAAAAATCTAAAGTCCACAAAAGAAATCCCATTGAACTCCCTAGAGAAACCTGACATGTTATATTTTGACCCCGCCAGCCTCATTTGTTTCATGCAATTATTACCAGATTGAAGTTTGCTGGGAGATTCCAAGTGATTTGGAAGTTGCTGGATTGATGGGAAGAGATCCTTCTAATCTTAGAAGAATTCTTGGAATGGCTCAGAAATAGACAGAACCTCAAGAAGCAGAGGGATTTAATTACACAGGAGCTGGGACTTCTAGATTATGACATTTGTATGGTTTGGGTCTGTGTCCCCACCCAAATCACATGTCAAGTTATAATCCCCAGTGTTGGAGGTGGAGCCTGGTGGGAGGTGATTGGATCATGTGGGTGGATTTTCTTTTTGGTGCTGTTCTTATGATAGTGAGTGAGTTATCATAAGGTCAGGTTGTTTAAAAGCGTTTAGCACCTTCCCACTTTCTCGCTTCCTTCTGTTCTAGCCATGTGAAGACATGCCTGTTTCCCCTTCGCCTTCTGCCATGACTGTAAGTTTCCTGAGGCCTTCCCAGTCATGCTTCCTGTACAGCCTGTGGAAACATGTGCCAATTAAAACCTCTTTCCTTTATGAATTACCTAGTCTCAGGTATTTCTTTATAGCAGTGCAAGAATGGACAAATACAGACATCTTATGGAAAAAAGTTTATCAAGTGGAAAACTCTATCGTGTACCCTCCTTGAAAATAATGACCTGTTTTCTCATCTTTCTCTTAGTGTGTTGTGGTCTTCACATGCAGAAAGAGGAACAAGTAGTGGTTGTCTTTGAATATTTTCCTATTGAATGGTTTCTGGCCTGGCTTAGTCCCCTTAACATATCATCCTAAAGAAATAGTGAAATATCTTTTCCTTACAAGGCTTTCTGAAGTATGACTTAAAAGTCAGAAACCACAAAAGAAAATATTAATAAATCCAATAACATTAAAATGGACTTAGCTAAATGCATCATAAACAAAATAAAAAAACAAACATCAAATTGAAAAGATGTTTGCAGGCTATGGCACAGAGGAACAGACGGTTTCTCTAATATATAAAGAGTTCCTACAAACTGATAAGAAAAGTGGACAAAGAATACAAAAAGTCCATAGAAAAGGAAGTAAAACTGCTTCTTAAGCATATGGAAATTTACTTAGTCTCACGAGTAAGAAACATAAATTTTAAAAAACATGTAGATAGGCTGGGTGCAGTGGCCCATGCCTGTAATCCCAGCACTTTGGGAGGCCGCTGCAGGTGGATCATTTGAGGTCAGTTTGAAACCAGACTGGCTAACATGATGAAACCCCATCTCTACTAAAAACACAAAAATTAACCAGGCATGGTAGCAGGTGCCTATAATCCCAGCTACTAGGGAGGCGGAGGCAGGAGAATTGCTTGAATCCGGGAGGCAGAGTTTGAAGTGAGCCAAGATTGTGCCACTGTACTCCAGCCTGGGCAACAGAGCAAGACTCCCTCTCAAAAAAAAAAAAAAAAAAAAAAAAGCCAGAAAACTCCCGCAAAACATGGAGATAATCTTTTTCGTTTTTTCTGGGTGGCAAAGATTAAAAAGTAAGAAAATGCCAAGATAGTGAGAGGTGTGTATGAGTGTGATATTGGTGGTAGCATAAATTGCTATAACTCTCTTGGGGGGGAATTTGGCAATATCTTACCAATATCCTGCCAATATCTTTCTTACTCATAAGTCAAAACTGTGATTGTTAAATCCACAAATGATAATGTTTTTCCATGTATATTGAAGTTTCTTAAACAGTGTTTTATAGAATAAGTTTTCCTAATACATCATTGAAGAGGTTTTCAGGAGCATAGTTTGAAAAATACTGACAGGTATAATGTAGGAAGTAGTTAGAATATATCTGAGAGCTACCGACACCATTCAGGTCTAGCTATAGTGATGTTTGCTGCCCCTCTTAGGAAGAGAAATCTTTCACAAACCTCCACCTTCATTTTCTCCTCTTGCAAATGCTTTTTGGTCAGGAGCATAAACGCCAGAGCTGCAAAAGTGATTCAAAACCCGAGAACTCCCCGGGGATAGTCTGTTCTCTCTGTAGCTGGGACAAGGAGATGGCAGGACTTGTCCCAAGAACATCCCTAATGTGCAACTTCTCTTCCCAAGATCCTCCCCGATGTGCAACGAGAGGCCACAGACTTATCTTGCAGCATTAATTAGGAGAGATGCAACATTTGGAGACAATCTGTTCAAGAGACCCTGCACAGGACATGTTTTCATCCTGGGCTCTGGGGCTGATATGTGCCAGTGGCCTAACTCCACATGCCTCGATGGAATTCTCTGGCAGAACCTCTCCAAAATGTGTGGAAAAATCTGTTTCTCTGGGTTCTCCTTCTTTGCTTCAAGGTGAAACAGGCGACTTCCTTCACTGCCTTTCTCTGGGAGCACGATGAGCACTAATTACCCGCTCACTGCCAAGCTGGCACCCGGCATGAGCTGTCAGGAGCCTCCGGTCCCTTCCTGAAGCGTGCAGGTAAGTGAACACAAGCAGGAAAAGAACCGGTGAGCATGGCAGGGCCATGGATGGCGTCTGCTGGACTAGCCTCCTGCTTCTTCCTCTGTTGCTCCAAGTCCCCTGCAGGACTAGCTGGGGTCCCCCCATCTCCCCCTCCAACTGCTGTCCAGGGACCCGATGTCCCTTTGCTCACCAAGGAGGCTCGTGTCTTCTACTGAGGACAGCTGCCTTCAACCTTGGCTGCTCATTAAAACCATGCTTAAAAAAAAGTCGCCGCCACCAATGCCTGGATCTCACCCCCATGAATTCAGATTTACTCAAGCTGCTTACAAAGCTCCTGTGTGATTTTAATGTGTACCCATATTTTGATTATGGGATGACCACATACATCGGGATACTTTTGAGAGTGTGTTGGGGCACTATTAACCATTATTTTGGGACAGTTTGCATAACTGGTGCTGTCCTAGGCAGCCTGGGATGCATAGCTACCCAGCTCTAACCCTAAGAGATCCCCGAGAATTGTCTCCCAAGGACGTGATCATAGCTGAGTTTGTTTCCCCTTTGTGGATGAAAACATTGACAGTTTTACATCGTTGCAGATAACTATAGGGGGTATGTCATGAATTTGATTTTGAGAGCTATTATATTTCCAACAGCCACAATTCCCACTTCAGGTACCTCCTCTTTCCCCTCTTGAGAAGTGAAGAGGGTAATTCTCAGCCCCTGCTATTATTTTTGTAGCCCTGGAGAAACTCACACCTGGAAGACACCTTAGCAGTCACCTGGCTCCATCTTCCCTGCGATGCAACCATCCCTCATGCAGCATCTTGGGCAAGGATGAGCAGAGAGCACTGGATTTGGACTCAGAAAGCCTTTCTGAGCCTTGGTTTCCTCATCAATAAAATGTGAGTTATAGTACCAGCCTCAAAATGTTGCAGTAGGGATTATATAAGACCCTCTTCCAGCACATCTCGGGAGGAACACACAAAGCTAGGCGGACCACTGATCCACAGAGAGTAGAGTACAGACTCGTCCCCCCTTGCTGGGGAGACATGCCTCTTCCACGGGCAACCATTCACTCTGCTAATAGCATGTGTCTAATCGATGACAATCTCTTAATCCTCTTAGAAATGACAGATGGTAATTCCTACATTGTTTAGGAAGAACAGGATGACTATATCACACTTACACAACAGTTGTAATAAATGGAGTTCGTTATAAATATTAATCATCTTTTTACATAAGCTTGTTCCTTGAGAAGTGAAATAAGAAGTTGAGAGCATGCCTGCCTATTCTACAGGTAGAAAGATCGAGGTACCATGTGGTCTAAAATCTCCCAGCAGGAACTTCTACAAAAAGGGTGCCTTAGTCTGTTCTGACTGTTATAACAACGTACCATAAACTAGGTAGCTAGAAATTTATTTCTCACGGTTCTGGAGGCTGGGAAGTCTAAGATCAAGGTGTGGGCAGATTTAGTGTGTGGTGAGGGCCCCCTTCCTGGTTCATAGATGGTGTCTGCTTGCTGTGTCCTCACATGGTGAAGGGAGAAGGCAGCTCTTTGGGGCTTTTCTTTTTTGAGACAGAGTCTCACTCTCTCACCCAGGCTGGAGTGCAGTGTCGAGATATCAGCTCACTGCAACCTCCACCTCGCAGGTTCAAGTGATTCTCCTGCCTCAGCCTCCTGAGTAGCTGGGATTACAGGCACCTGCCACCACACCTGGCTAATTTTTGTATTTTTAATAGAGACGGGGTTTTGCCATGTTGGCCAGAGTGGTCTTGAACTCCTGACCTCAGGTGATCCGCCTGCCTCGGCCTCCCAAAGTGTTGGGATTACAGGCGACTGTGCCTGGCCTGGGGCTTCTTTTATATGGGCACTAATCTCATTCATGAGGGCCCGGCCTTTGACCTGATCAACTCCAAACAACCCCATCTCCCACTACCATCGCACTGATGACTAGTTTTCAACATATGAATTTTGGGGGGCACAAAAACATTCAGACCATAGTGGGGGAAGAGTATGATGTTTATTGAGAATCGTGGTGTCTGGCATTTCCACTTAACTATTTCATTACAACCTTTCAACAACCCTACAGGGCAGTTATCTCTGCATGTTGGTTGAGGAAATAGGCTCAGAGAGGTTGTGTAACTTGCCTAAGACCACCCAGCAAGGTGGCTAGCTGGGCTGTGAGTCTGATCCTGCCTGACTTCAAAGCTTAACCCCAGATCCCATTGGAGGGGATCATGCCGTTCAGGTCATGAGCATAATATCCAAATCTCTGGAATTTTCACACAATCACCGGTTTGGTCATATCCTTTTAAATGTCCACCCTAGTAAAGACTTTTCAAGGAGATTTTGTGGCCTGAACATTTGGGTCAATGGCTTTTTAAGGTGACGTCTTCCACCTTGGCTCTTACCTTGCTTCCATAAGCATTTATTGACACCTAGAGGCTGCTGAATTCTGTGGTCTACACCAGGCTGACAATGATGTCTGCAACATGGCCCCTGTCCTCAGAGAGCTTCCAATCTAGTAGGAGAGTCTGTCTTGGAGGCAGGAAATACACCGTGGAGTGACAAATGTGCTAATAAGGTGGGTAATGGTGGGCAGAGTGCGGAGTTTGAAGGCTCACAGGCCCACAGCAAGGAGTATTCAACATTACACAGCAGATCAGGGAAGACAGCTTGGAGGAGGTAGTTTTTGAATCTGGGTTTGGAATAAGGTTCAGGTGGATAAGGAGAGAAGGAGCAGAGAGAAGAAGATGTGCAAAAGCATGGAAGTGCAGAAAGAGGCTTTGGGCTTGAGAAAGGCAAGTCACGTGGTACAGGGCAATGCTGAGGCTCAAGGGCAGGTGGGAGTCAGCTCCTAGGCTGCCAGGGCTCCGTTTGTTCTCACTACGATGGGTTCAGCCCACACGTTGGTTCTCCTGCTGCAATTCACACTCAGCATGCAAAGCTGGTGCAAGGTCCCATTGCCTCGCCTCTTCAAATTAGGCTAGAAAGGTGAAATGACTTCATTACTGTTGTCTTGCTGGTTGCCTCTTCTCTGAGGATCCCTCCTGCTGCATTCGTCTTGCTAGATTACCCGAAAAAGACAGCTTTTGACCCTGCTGATGGGCCTCCCGGATCATTTTTTCTGCCATTCAACAGCGACTCTGCCACGTTTTATTCTCCAGCAGACTTTTGCTATCTTCTAATAATTTTCTTCTAAAAAAGTTCACACTCATTAAAAAGGCCATGTCTGGAAATATATTATATATGTGTTTCTTCGGAAAAATAGGCCATCTTTAAATTATTACGCTGTTGATGTAAGCTGGATTTTATTAGCATTTCACCTGTGGTTTGGTGACAGACACAAGCTGGCTTGAAAACTGTTGAAACGGGATTCTTTGTTGATTAATTTGTTTTTCTTTCTCATGGTTCTGACACTTAGGAGATATTTAAATTGTATTTTACAACTTTGTGCAAAACCACTCTGAGTGTTAGAGAGCTGTGTGGGCAGAATTTAGATGTTTTTAATGACGCAGTGGTGGAAGTCATATTTGAAATTCACACAATCAGGCTGGGTGAGGTGGCTTACGCCTGTAATCCTAGCACTTTGGGAGGCTGAAGCGGGCGGATCACCTGAGGTCAGGAGTTCAGGACCAGCCTGGCCAACGTGACAAAACCCCATCTCTACAAAAAATACAAAAATTAGCCAGGTGTGGCGGTGAACACCTGTAATCCCAGCTACTTGGGAGACTGAGGTGGGAGGATCACTTGAACCCGGGAGGCGGAGGTTGCAGTGAACTGAGCTCATGCCACTGCACTCCAGCCTGGACAACAGAGGGAGACTCTGTCTAAGAAGAAGAAGAAAAAAAGAAATTCACAGAATCAAACACACCTGGAGGTGGAAGGACATCAATGGTCCAGAGGTTCAATGCCTTGGTTGATGGCTGTTAGTGACAGACTGCTGCCATTGCTGATATATGGTAGATCAACTTCTGCTTGGATCTCTCCAGTGACAGGAAACTCACTACCTTAACATCAGCCCTGAATTATTCCTAGTGGGGCATGTTGAACGATGTCACATAGGAGGTATCAAAGCCTCCATGTGCTTCAGTTTGAGCTCCAGAGTTAAGATGGCACAGCCCTCGGCCATGGTACCCAGGAGGCTGTTGGTTGTACCAGAGAGAACACATATTCACATGCAGAGGAAAGTGGCCTGGCCTGAAGCTACCTGACAGTGACTAGAAGGTCCCTGAAGCCTGCCTTAAGCAATAGACATGCAAATGCTCACGATCCAGGGGTCCAGGAACAGGACACAGACATCCCAGTGCGTGGTTTGTCCCAAGAAATATGCAGTGCACTCAGGGATGTGCAGATGGGGTATCTTGGAGGGATACCTGGTTAAGGTCATTGCCAGTCCTCAGAATGGAAAAGCTGGAGATTGGAAATCACCAAGTTCCCTGGATCATTCCTTCAACAAATATTTGCCTGTAAGTTCTAGAGAGTAAATTATAGCAAAGTGTTCTCATAGAATGTGGCCTCGGTCAAATGTTTTTGCTGTTATCTTAAAATCAGGAGTTTAAACTGCTCTTGGGAGCTATTACAGATGCATTCCTGGTTGAAGGGGACTAGGAATTTGGTTGGGGTCCAGAGTCCTGGCTCCTGGGAAGACCATAAGAGATAAAGAGCTGTGTTCTCATCAGGGTCCCCCGGAGCTGCCTGGGATGCTTGTTAACCAAGTGGAGATTCAGAGGGGTTGGGTGGGGTTTGGCCTCTGCAGTTTTAACAGGTTCCCCAGGAGATCCAGGTTTGACAAAGGCTGGCTTTCAGAGCATTGTCTTAACAAGGCACGTTTGTCCTGGGTGTGCTGCATGTCACAAAAGCACTGTGAAAGATGAAAAGAATTGCACCCATGTGACACGTGTGTGGAGGAGCCGGGGAGCTGTGCGGGCAATTGTGGGATCACTCCATCCTGTAAATTGGTTGTGTTGCATCCGCTGGTCCTCTGTCCCTTCTCTGGTTTACAGAGAACTGTAGTGTCTGCGAATCCTCTTCTAAAGGGCTTAACTCCCTGCCAGGAGTCACTGGAAATAAATGCATCACCTCTTCCCACCCTGGCCTGCTCTCTGCTGGGACAAATCTCTTGTCTTGCCCACTGCTTCTACACTCTGTGAACAAATGCTGGGAACAGCTGAGAACATTCATTCCTTGCACCTAAAAACCCAGTCTGCCCATTTTCTATGTAGTGCAGCCTCTGTCTGCTCCTGGCTATGGGTCAGACAGCTGTGACCTCCATTGTGCAGAATGTGGGCATCAGACAGAGTTTTGATTAGCAAGAAACGTGTCGTGCTTCCACGGAGCCCAGAGATGGTATGAATGAAGCTGGCTCTGAAGATATTGCCGGTGAGATGTACCTTTCTCACTTTACCTTTCACATGTCTTTGGGAGAGCAGTACAGAAGCCCTCAGCTGTGGTAGGAGCTGCAGGTACTGACCCTGGGCTGGTGCTTCCTGCAGCGGCAGTGGCCAAGGGTGATGTTGCCGGGAATCCCACTGCAGCTTTGCACCCCTTTGCCTCCCTGGGAACCTGAGTGCAGCATTCCCAGTGAACATTTAAGAATCTCTTCTAGCCTCTCCTGACTTGCATCTTGACCCCTGCGTTAGCTAGTGAACTTGAGCATGTAGCTTCACCTTTCTGAGCCTCAGTGTCCCCCTCTGCCAGGCCAGGCTGGCCCACCTCCCAGAGCCTTTGTGGAGGAAGGGTCTTACTGCTCCCTCTTCCTTATCTCAAAGCAGTTTGTGCATCTTATTTCCTGCCAGTGAGGACAGGGCAAGATTTTTGTTTATACCTGGGGTTCTTCACTGCACCTCGCTCAGATTCTGGCATTGTAGAAGAAACTGGTGATCCACAGGAAGCTCAAACCCACAAAGACCCAATGAATTAACTTCCAGGTGGGGTTAGGAGTCGGGGTGGGGATAGGTTGGTGCGGTCAAGCCTGTGTTCACACCTGTCTGAACTGACTTTTATGCTGGACCATCCTGTCTTGTGTCAAAATTGGCTGGGTGCGGTGCTCATGCCTGTAATCCCAGAACTTTGGGAGGCTAAGGTAGGAGGATCACTTGAGCCTAGGAGTTCGAGATCAGTCTGGGCAACATAGCAAAACTCCATCTCTACCAAAACTGTTAATACGAAAATTAGCCGGGTGTGGTGGTGTGCACCTGTAGTCCCAACTACTTGGGAGGCTGAGGTGGGAGGATGGCTTGAGCCCGGGAGGTGGAGGTTGCAGTGAGCTGAAATCGTGCCACTGCACTCCACCCTGGGCAACAGAGCCAGACCCTGTCTCAAAAAAAGAAATACCCACCAAAACCAAAATAATGAAGTTTCCTTCCCAGCTCTTGGTCCCCCTCCCTGGTGCTATCTTGGAATCTCGGGGCCCACTGGCTACCTGCACCTTCCAGGCTACCTGGAGCCTAATGAATGTTTTTATCCTGAGGACTTAGCTTTTTCCAGTTTTGAGCAAATACAGTTAAAACCAACTGGGTAATAACACAACAATGACCAGGGCCTTCTAAGACATTCAGGGAACCGACTTGATGTTTTAACCAATATTCTAATTTTGTTGTAATGAGCCCAACTTGCTGGTTAGATTAAAATGCTATTTCCTGATGCTCCATAAATGCAGTATTTATGCAATTGAGCCCAAATAAAATTACCGTTTACGTTTTCATCAAATGGGGAACTAGCTGCTGAGGACAGTTGAAATGCAATTTATGATTATGTAAATTAAGCTAGCTTCAGGACACTAATATGTAAATGAAACTTTCATTATTGTGAATCAAGATGCCATTAACCTTGAAAACTATATATAATTGTCACAAATATTCCTGAAAAAATAAAAAAAAGGGAACATCTCCAGTTTTGTGATTCCCTCTTTATGGGTCACGGGCCAGGTTGTCTGAAAGTTCAGTCCTGAGCACGGAGGTTTGTTTTTTTTTTAAATTCTGTTGGTGTCTTTGTACTGCCTCGTTGAGGTGGTTGGGACTCTGTGTTGAACCCAAACAAATGGTATTTGTGCTTTTAGTCTGGGTCCCTTCTTGCGTTTATTTCTCTGTAGAGAAATGATTTCTCCAGCACTTTCTTGCCAATGTCTGTTGTTGAGACAAGTCTGATGCACAGGTGTGGGTTAGGAGATCTCATTAAAGCTCTGACTCTCTCACTAAGTGGATATGGAGCCTTACATCTATCCTGGCCTCTTCTGGGCCTCAGTTCTTTCATCTGTGAAGTGAGGATGCTAAGACATGTTATGCTAGTTAGGATGTTTTAGCTGTAAGTGGCAGATTCTGACTGTAGCTAACTTAAGCTAAAAAGGAATTTGTTGGGAGGAGATAGGTGGGAGAACTCACAAAAACAACAACAAAAAAGTGAAGCAATTTCCCTGAAAGGGCAAAGCCACAGCCTCTCTGGGAACTTAGCCAGCAGACCTCAGGCTGTCCCTGTTGGGATAAAGGGGCTAAATGGTTTGTTTATTTTAAATTATTGGGTTGCACCGTTCAAGATAGAAATTCCTGGGATGGTCTGATCGGCCTCATTTGGGCCAGGTGTCCACCTCCTGCCTGGGAGAGGGGAGTCCTTGACCTGTAGCCCCGTGAAAGCCACATGAGGAGGGGTGAGGAATGAATGACACAGGCAAAAGCAGCAGCTGCTTCACAGCATCTTCTTACCCATCATCGGTGTCTACATGCACGGCTGGGAAGTGACTGACAAGAGTCAGCTGGGAAGTGACAGAGCCAGGACTTGAATTCGGAGCTTCTGCTCCACCCCTCTAGGCTCTTCCATCCACAATCCATGGTTATGTAGAGATCTGAAATCCTCAAAGACCCAGTGAACTAACTTCCAGGTGGAGATAACAGTTGGGATGAGGTTGGGTTGCTGGGATCAGGCCTTTGTACATTCCTGTTTGAGTTGATTTTTATACGAGATCATCCTGACTTGTGTCAAAATAATGAACACTTCCTTCTGCTCACTGTAGCTACTCCAGAAGGAAGTGGATGGGGCAGGGGATCCAGAGACCAGAGCTGGGGGCAGGGTAGGTTAAGACTCAGGATCCCAAAAGAGCCAGAGAGAAGAACAGAGGAGCCGGCTGGAGAACATCCAGGGCCCTGGCTGTGCCCTGGGCTGCCAACCTTGGGGTCAGGTGGGCTTCACCTCTACTGCAGGGTGGGCGGGGCCTGGTCTCACTGTGTGGCTAAGTGGGTCCAGTTGTGCTGGTGGAGAGCAGGGCACCAGGATGCTCATTCTGCCTCCAACACAGCACCTGGATCAGCACCGCTCAACTTCGGCTGCACGTAAGAGTCATTTGGGGAGCTTTTACGTGCCTTGACCTCCTCATAGACCAATAGAATCAGGATAACTGAAAGCGCCCAGGTGATTCTCTATAGCCAGGGCTGAGAACTCTGTCTCTGGCTGCCACAGGGCAGCTGTAAACACGGCTGAGAACCTCAGGGTGCTCAAGACTTCCTTTCTTGGTGGTGACAGAGTCACTGCATCTTACCCCAATTGCCCAGGTGATACAGCTAGGCTTTGTGTCCTCACCCAAATCTCATCTTGAATTGTAATCCCCGTAATCCCCATGTGTCAAGGGAGAGGCCAGGTGGAGGTAATTGAATCCTGGTGGTGGTTTCCGTTACGCTGTTCTTGCGATAGTGAGTGAGTTCTCACGAGATCTGATGGTTTTATAAGGGGCTCTTCCCTCTTCACCCAGCATTTCTCCCTCCTGCCGCCTTGTGGAGAAAGTGTCTTGTTTTCCCCGTCCCATTCCACCATGATTGTGAGTTTCCTGAGGCCTCCCCAGCCATGCTCAACTGTGAGTCAATTAAACCTCTTTTCTTTATAAGTTACCCAGTGTCAGGCAGTTCTTTATAGCAGTATGAAAACAAATTAATACACCAGGCATAAGTGTAGGGTACATAAATCCCAGGCACATGGCCCCAGCCGGACAAGGGGTAGAACATAGGACTCCCTGCCTCTAAGGACTTTTTGTTTTGTTTTGTTTTTAGACAGAGTCTCTGACGCCCAGGCTGGAGTGAGGGGTGCAATCTCAGCTCACTGCAAGCTCTGCCTCCCAGGTTCAAGCAATACTCCCACCTCAGCCTCCTGAGTAGCTGGGATTAGCAGGCGCCCGCCACCATGCCCAGCTAATTTTTACATTTTTAGTAGAGACAGGATTTCACGATGTTGACCAGGGTGGTCTCAAACTCCTGACCTCAGGTGATCCACCCGCCTTGGCCTCCCAAAGTGCTGGGATTAAAGGTGTGAGCCACTGTGCTTGGCCCCACCCTAGGCCATTCTTGAACCATGACAACCTCACTTTCCTAGCTAAGGGGTCACCATCTATTGGGTCCTTGGTTAGGGCAGGGCAATGAAGGGGGTGGGGAGTGGTGGGAGAGGTAGAGGAAAGAAGGCAGGTTGGAAGGGCCTGGAGGGAGGGAACTCATGTTTAAACATAATCACCATAAGGTGGTGATAGCAGAACATTAAACCAAGTGCAGGCCCTGGGTGACAGCCCAGGTCAGTCCCATGCCAATGAAGCTGGCCTTGCCAGTTACTTTGGAGTTTCATGGCTTCCGTGAGCTGTAAGGTGGAGGGAGTCATGTCCAGATGATGCCAAGGCAGGAGAAATCACTTGAGCAGTTAGGTTGGTTCCCTCTGAGGTGGAACCCCAGCCAGGGTCACGCAAAAGGAGGAGTATAGCACTGTGTAGTGGAGTTGGGGGCTGGGCAGCAGGATGTTTCAGACCATGTCCAGGGGATGAGTTCTGTGGGAGGGACAGGATCCAGGCTAGAGTGGGTGGGGAAGGGCCAGGGCCAGCAGGCTGAGCCTCAGAGCAGGTCTCCAGTCTCTGGGGGAAATGGCGTGAAAGGTGGGGAAACTGAGGTGGGAATGAGAGGTAAGAGGTCTGGGCATGCTAGGAGAGAGGGAGGAGCAGGGGCTGACATGACCCATGGTCGTGGGGCTGGCATGAGTGCCCCTGCTGGGTAGCACTGAAGGGACACCTGTGCTCCATGCCCCTCACACTGGGCTTAAGTCATGTCTGGGACCAGGCTGGGGAGGGTGCTAGGGACCCAAACTAAATGCATGATACACTAACGGGGATCCACCTACAACCTCCCTCCTGCCAAACCCCAGCACCTTTCTTCCTGGGAGACTATGCTGAGCTTCCCTCCCTAGGCTGGCAGGCAGGCAGACAGCACAGGTGGCCCACGGGCACCGAGGGAGAAGGGACAAGTCAACAGATGTGAGACTCAGATGTGGAAATAAGGTTTTGGAGAACGGTCTTATTGGCAAGACCATGAGAGACGACCCCGTCATCTGCAGCAGGAGGATTAAGAGGTGCTCAGCTGGGCTCTGTCTGACTTTGAAGGAATGAAGGGAGGGAAGGAAGGGCAGGAAACCAGTGGATACTGAAGTCCAAAGGGAGGCAAGGGCTTTGACCAGCTCCCTTCAGTGCCACACCTTAGCACTTGTTGTCAGTTCCCTCGCCCGGCCCCTCACCAGAGTCACCATTTCCCGAGCACCTGCTTCTGTGTGTTTGTGCTTTTGCTTCCAACAGCCAGCACCTGCGTCTCCCCCAGCAGAGGGCTGCTCTCAGGCAGCCAGGGTGGGAACCTGGAGCTGCCTGGGAATTCACCCCCGACCCCACCACCAGCCTGGGTGTTCCTTAACCAAGGACTGATTCTCCTGGATGGGACATCTCTGAGGCTTGTCCTACACCAGTGTTTTCCAACCCCCTGGGGATCTTGTTAGATTCTGATTCTCAGTAGATTCTGATTTAGTAGGTCGGGGTGGACACCAACATTCTGGGTTTCTAACAAACTTCAGGTGATGTGATGGTCACTGTAGGTCTACAGGCCACACAGAAACCTTGATACAGCATCTTTGCCTGATCTTTCTTTCTGATTCCCTTTTCCCTCTACCCTACTGGTTTTCTTGGGAAACTTCCTA
Source organism: Symphalangus syndactylus (assembly GCF_028878055.3). Classification (NCBI taxonomy): domain Eukaryota; kingdom Metazoa; phylum Chordata; class Mammalia; order Primates; family Hylobatidae; genus Symphalangus; species Symphalangus syndactylus. The sequence goes on from NC_072433.2 coordinate 27,544,791, forward strand.
CAAAATCACTTTGATCTAAATCCTCATCTCAGGGTCTGCTTCTGGGGAACCCAACCTAAGACACACACTGATCCTGTGAGATGGGTATTGTCATCCCCAGCTTGCAGATGAGGAAACAAAAGCTCAGAGAAGGAAAGGCCCATATGCAAGGTTGTACAGCCATTAAGTGGCAGAGAGGGGCTTCCACCGGGTCTGCGGGAATCTCAAACCCAGTCACCACCTATTACACCATTTGTTCAAGGGGCTTGCAACCAGGCATCCTCCACTGATGCTCATTCCCCTTGGCTGTGTCCAGAACTTTGTGGCATTGCGCTCTCTCTTTCCCAGCCTTGCAGCTTTGGAAACCAGCTGGGGGCAGGTGTAGACCACCCCACCTACCCCTTCTTAATCAAAGCTTCCAGGCCTAGAGCCCTGTTTTTGCTCAGTACAAAGCACAATGACCTCATCGCAATGCCAGCTCCATTATTCCAGACGCGGGGGACACGTCTAGGTGCCCCTTAAGCCTTGTCTCTTTTATTTTGGTCATAAGACAGTTAAGCAATGGGTTCTATGGAAACCATGAAACAAGGCTGAATGTCAGCATCAATGGAAAGTGTTTCCATCCTTTTATCCAAGCGATACAGAGCAGAGGCCACATGCTGTGCAGAAAGAAACGTTCTGTGTTCTCAAAGGGCTCCCGCAGCCCTGCCCCACAATGGCTGGGGAATGGCATGGGGCCCGTGACATCCTGTCACCTCCAAACAGCTCCTTTTCGTTCCTCAGTGCGGCACCTTGGCAGGCGATACTGCATCAACCTGTTCATAATTGTAAATGCCACCCAGTAGCCTTCCCGGCTGTGACTGTCTTAAAGATATAGATAAAAAAAGGGAACCAAATGCTGTTTTGCGTTCAGAGTAAACACACCTGTTTCCTAAAAACTTTTTTTAACTTTACACACTGAAAAGTAGGACATTTGTGGGATATTTTGGCTACACTTTTCAGCCAGACTTCAGAGCCAGATTTCTTAAAGCTGGTTTCTCAAGCAGGGCTCCTTGGCAGGGGTGGGGTGGGCTTTGGGTCAAAGATTACACAGACCTGTTCTCTCTTGCTTCCACCTCCACCCCCAACAATGTTAACTCAATTGTTCAGATAAACTGAACATGTGCTTTGGTGGAAATAGCAAGTACAATGGGTGCAGTGAGGAGGGAGGGGACCCCAGCACAGGCGTGGGAAGGGAGAAGGCACATGATCGTACACTCCAGCCTGGGTGCCTCACCTCTCCTTGTATAAAGAACCACACTGGACTGGGCATGGTAGTTCGCACCTGTAATCCTAACATTTTGGGAGGCTGTGGCAGGATGATTGTTTGAGCCCAGGATTTTGAGATAAGCCTGGGCAACATAGTAAGACCCCATCTCTAAAAAAAAAAAAAATTAAAACTTAGCTGGGCACAGTGGCATGTGCCTGTAGTCTCAGCTACTTGAGAGGCTGAGATGGGAGGATTATTTGACCCCCAGGAGGTCAAGGCTGCAGTGACCATGGTTGTACCACTGCACTCCAGCCTGGGCAACAGAGCAAGACCCTGTGTCTTAAAAACAAAAAAAAGTGTGGCTTGGTTCCCGTCTCCCCCAACCCTCTGTCTGAGGCTCACCTCTTGGTCACTTCTCAAGTGCGGAGCAGGGGCTCTGGAAGGAAGTAGTGTTTGTTCCCACCTCAGGGCTTTCACCCTTGGCTAAGTTCTCTTGGGCAAGTTCCCTAACCTCCCGAGTCAGTTTCCTCACCTCAGGTGGGCTCGCACAGACTGAAGGAGATCACGTGCACATATCACTTTGGACAGAACAGTCAGTCCTGCATAATCATTTGTCACCCTTGCAGTAGGTGTATGGCTGTCCCTCTCCAGAGTTTCAGGTCAGGAGAAGCTGCAGGAAGGAGCTGGATGGCAGGGGCAGGTCGTGATGGATGAGTCAGAGCTTCCCAGGGGATGGAGGGTGGGGGCTGTTCTCCATGTAAAGCACATTAGTCCGTCATCAGGCACCTACCACCCCCACATTTATGTTTTTAGCACATACTTTGTGTGCCAAACACTGTTCTGGTTCAGATGACAGCTCAGGCTGTTGACTCGCTCCTTGAACCCCATCCATGAGCTGCTAGGAGAAAAAGGGGAGGTTGATGGAGCTTAGGACTGCCCTCAGTCACTGGCGCAAAACCTGTGAGAGCCACTTAGTAGAAGGTGGTTGGATCCAATTATGGGGTGATGTGGCACCTGGAGTGAGAAAAAGAACCAGATATGGAAGTGGGTCCTGTCACCATCACTCCCAGGGACTCGTGGGGGATTTGCCTTTCCTATCCTTGTGACTTTAGGCTCTGCTGAACTGAAGTCCTGGTTCCCAGGGAATACAGCAAGGGTTCCCCTAAAATCACAGCCTTTGCCTCGTCACATTGGGCTCCTCTGTGCTGGTGCACCAGCTGCCAGAGAAAGGAGTTAAAATACTGGCAGGGGTAATGATTAGTTATCACAATGACTATCCCACGGAGGTAGAGTTGCTACACAGCTGGGGCAGGAAAGAGCATGTCTAGAATTCAGGGGATACCCTGGGGCCTCTCTTGGTGCCTGCAGTCCTGGAGATAGCCATGAACAAACAGTGACAGGTACGGTACCAGGACATGGTACCTGGAACTCAGACCCTTTAGGAATGGAGTGGCAAGAGCCTGAATGAATAGAACTGCCCAGGGGGATTCTAGAAGGGGTGGCAGAGGATTGTATTAGCTTTCTAGGGCTGCCGTAACAAATTACCATAGACCAGGTGGCTTAAACAACAGATACAGTGTCTACAGTTCTGGAAGCTAGAAGTCCAAGATCAAGGTGTTGGCAGGGTTGGTTTCTTCTAAAGGCTTGTCAATGGCCATCTTGTCTCTGTGTCTTCACATGGTCTTTCCTCTGTGCCCGTATGTGTCCAAAAGGACTATTCTTATAAAGACATTAGTCATATTGGATTAGGGACCAACTACCCTAATGGAGCTCATTTTACTTTGATAATTTCTTTCATGGCCCTGTCTCCAGATAGTCACATTCTGAGCTACTGGGGGTTAGGACTTCAACATATGAATTTGTTTTGGGAAACACTATAGCCTATAACAAGGAGGTTGATTTTATATATATATATATATATATAAAAATATATATATATAAAATATATATATAAAAACATATATATAATATATATATAAAAAATATATATTATATATATAAAAACATATATATAATATATGTATAAAATATATATATAAAATATATGTATAAAATATATATATAAAATATATGTATAAAATATATATATAAAATATATGTATAAAATATATATATAATATATAAAATATATATATGAAATATATATATAAAATATGTATATAAAATATATATAAAATATATATATAAAATATAAAATATATAATATATATAAAATATCTATATAAAATATATATAATATATATAAAATATCTATATAAAATATATATAAAATATTATATATAAAATATATATAAAATATATATAAAAAATATATAAAAAATATATATAAAAAATATATATAAAATATATATATAAAATATATGTAAAATATATATATAAAATATATATAAAATATATATATAAAATATATATATAAAATATATATATATATATATATATACACACACACACACACACACACACACATATATCTATATTTATTTGAGAGGGAGTCTCGCTCTGTCGCCCAGGCTGGAGTCCAATGGTACGATCTGGGCTCACTGCAACCTCTGCCTCCGCTTCCTGAGTAGCTGGGATTACAGGCACCTGCCACCACACCTGGCTAATTTTTGTATTTTAGTAGAGACGGGGTTTCACTATGTTGGCCAGGATGGTTTTGAACTCTTGATCTCAGGTGATCCACCCCCCTCGGCCTCTCAAAATGCTGGGATTACAGGTGTGAGCCACTGCTCTGGGCCAGTGATGAATATTAATGATAACCTCAGGACCAACTGTCCCAGCAAGAACTCTTCTAAATTTGTTTGAATTATCATGGACTCCAGCCTGGGTGCCTCGCCTTTCTTTGCATAAAGAACCACACTGGACCAGGTGTAGCAGCTCACACATGTAATCCTAACACTTGGGGAGGCTGAGGTAGGAGGATTACTTGAGCCTGGGAGTTCAAGACCAGCCTGGGTAACATAGTGAGACCCCGATTACAAAAAATAATAAAAAAAAAAAAATAGCTAGGCTCAGTGGCAGGTGCAGGCTGAGGTGGGAGGATTCCCTCTGTTCTAAATTTCTTTGCTTATTTATGTATACAAGAAACTGTAACCTGTTATCACATTGAAAATCCAGTGACAGAGTGAGCTTAATTTGGAGCATTGTTGGAGCTGAGTGGCCCAAGGGCTGGGCTGTGGCAGCCGCTCCCAGTGCAGTGCCGGTCCTCCACTGGTGCTCATTGTTCTTACGCACGTAGATGGCTTCTAACGGTGAGCACCTGTGACTTCGCTTCCCAGGGTCTTCTGGGGCTTGCTCAGCTGGTGCTCAGGGCATGCAGGAAGTGCTGCGAAGTTGAGTGAGGCCCCTAGGAGCAGCCCTCAGTCAGCAAAGGATGAGAGTTAGCGAACAGATAATTAGCTTCCTCATCTTCAGCAATGATGAAAGGGGGGCTCCACAATGTCTTCCAGAGGTCACCAGAGGGATTGGGCCCAGGAGCCCAGAGTGTGCCCTACTTATTAATATTCTCTCCGTGGGCTTTCTCTCCTTCCTGTCGACTTCCCCACTCCCCATCTGGGGCTTCTTGGGATCATTTCTTAAGTAAACGACTTGCATGTAAATCCTTGTGCCAAGGTCTGCTTCTAGACAGGAAGAGGAATGGGCTAGGCACAGTGGCTCATGCCTGTAATCCCAGCACTTTGGGAGGCTGAGGTGGGAGGATTGCCTGAAGCCTGGAGTTCAAGACCAGCCTGGGAAACAAAGTGAGACCCCATCTCTGCAAAAAATAAAAAAACAATTAGCTAGATGCTGTGGCATGTGCCTGTAATCCTAGCTTCTCAGGAGGTGGAGACAGGAGGATTGCAGAGGCCAGGAGTTTGAGACCAGCCTGGGCAACATAGAAAGACCCTGTCTCTCCAAAAAAAGAAAAAAAAAACACCAAAAAACGGAATGAAACTGTATTTGAGTGCCTACTATTGGCAAAAATTTGTGCCAGGGTGTTCACATCCTCACTTCTTTAAATCCTGTGAGGATGACTTTGTCATTCCCATTTTACCACATCAGGAAACTAGGCTAAACAGACTTGCTGTGGACCCAGCATCCTGCCAGCAATTGATGGAGACTGGATTTGTTTTGGATGATGGGCTATCCCCAGTTCCCTAAGTACAGGCCACTGATGTCCTGGACTATCAGTGCAAGTTTCAGGCTTAGCAGTTATGTGGACAAGTGGCTTCTCCTCTCTGGGCCTCAGTTTCCCCATCTGTGAAATGCAAATATAGAGCCATAACATCTCAGAAAGCTCTTCTGACTCTTGCAGTCAGGATGAGAATCCATAGGTGATAGCACTCCTGGGCCCCGTCCTCCCCTGCCACACAGCCAGGTCTCCCTGAGTTCTTCCAGATAAGGCCTTGGAGGCCATCAGAGGGTTGACCTCTCAGCTGATCTCCTGCTCAGGTTTATTGACAGATGTTTAAGGGTTAGATGGATTATCTCCCTGCAACAAGACAGAAAACATAATTTTCCAAATGTCAGTTGACTCTCTAGGAAAAGCACATATTTTGGCTGCTCTGAAATGTCATGGAGGGAAGTCAAAATTATTGGAATTCATTGATGAAACTGTAATCTTTCCCCATGTACTTTCCACAAATGCTATATAACTCTTTCTAGGAGGCAGTTTCTATAGATTTAATGAAGAGAATGAGGCAGGTAAGATGGAGGATGGCAGCAGATTAATGGTTGCTTGAAGGATTATGTGCAGATGGCAGTGGATGATGGATGGCAGGAAGTTGGCACAGATAGACCAAAGCTTTCTAGGCACCAGGCACTGCATTGGATACAAAACACATATGCCTCGAAGAAATCATCTCCGTTTCTGAGATGAGGCGTTTTAGATTCAGAGAGGCTAAGCCATCAGAACAAGGTCACACAGCAAGGTGGTGACAGAGTCAGGAGTTAGACCCTGGTCCAGTCATGAGGAGCAAAGGCTTTGGAGCAACGGGACGTGGATTTGAATTTGCTGCCCACTGATGTGTCATTGTGGGATCCTTGGCATGTCGCTTGGCCTCTTTGAGTTTCTTCAACTTAAATGTGGAATAACACCATTCTCGGTAGGCTGGGGTGTACAGCTGTTGATGCACCTTCAGGCATCAGTGCTCAGGATCTCACTGTGACATTATGCTGGCTACTAGAGAGCCTCTCCCCTCCAGGGTCCGTCCACTCCTAACCTTCTCACCCCACTCCCCTGCCCTGTAGGAAGGTAATTCTGGCTGATGTTTCCCTGTGGGTTATTGACACTCGGAAGATAATGCTCCACATTATCCTTGCCCGTTAATCTCCTGTCTCTTTGGGATTTGCCACTACAGAAGTATATGCAGGTAGCTCCCACCAGATTCTGGTTTTTCTTTGTCATTTTCCCATTTTTTCCATCTTTTGGGCATCTTTGTTTTTTTCTGGAGTGGTCAGTGATGTCTGCTTGTCTCAGCACTTGAGGCTCTTGGGTCTTCACTCCTGCACAAGTTATCCAGCCCCACCACTGACATGGGACCTCCACTCTCTCTCTGTTGAGGTTACTGTCTAGACCACACCCCATCCTCACTCTGGCTTGGGGACCTGAGCTCTAGTTGAAGAGTGTTTGAAGGTTACTGACAACCATCACTTCATCTATCTGCCATGGTGCCTGAGATCACACCATTAGAAAGTCACTTGTTTGGTTAAAGGTAAGGTGTCTTCTGTTAAAATGCAGCACTAGGTGGAAACGAAGTTCTATCAGCCCTCCATACCCTAGCAAGAGATGCTGCTAAGTAACAGGCTATAGCGTGGGTAAGATGCTGGGTCATTCCGATATTCTCCTTAGCGAGTGAGGAACTCTCACCTGTTCTCACAGCCTCAATCCTGAAATTTTCCCATCGTTGCGGGCTGGGCTGATGCTGCCTTTAATGTCAGCCATCAAGACACTCTGAAGTAGACAAATTTGATTTTCCCCCACCTATCTGAGGTAAGATGAGGAGGAATTTTAGAATTTTATCAGAAGCTTCAAGCTGTGGACCTAGGCTTGGGGGGAAATCCAGAAAAACCCAATGAGAGTCTATCAAAGGCCAGAAGGAACTAGTTTTTCTGAATGCTGATTCCTTAACCAACCTCTCATCTCTGATTGGTCTGGATGATATGACCAGATGGGGGGCTCCTTTGGGTGCAAATATGGGGGCTTAGTATCAAGAGCCATATGCATAGAGGATGCAGCTAAAGGGACAAATAAAACCAAACAGAGCCCCAATCTCAGAAGACTCTGAGCCTCTCCCCACCCCCATTCTTTTGTAATAATGATAGCTAAAATTGTTGGGCACTTACCATATGCCAGGCAATGTTCTAAGTGATTTATGTATATTAATGGATCTGCAAAATAACAATGAAATAACTCTTATTCTCTCCATTCTGCAGATGAGAAAACTGAGGCACAGACAGAGCAGGTGTGTAATTTTCTCTCGAGGTCTATTAAGTTGCAGAGCCAGAGTTTGAACCTAGGTGTCCCTGCTCCACGGGCTGTGCACTTAACCATTGTATATTACTGCCTCTTACATGAGATAGATTTGCTTCCATGCTGACCCACAAGGTCCTCCATGCTAAGCACTTATGTCCCGGTTTTCAGCTAGGGAAACATTTTCTCTGCAGCCTCTGGCTCCACCCTGCATACTGCCCTCACACCAGTGTCTGCCTACTGCAGTCTTTGGAGAATTACCTCCGGCTCTTGCGGGGCAATGCCACACACACAGGAAGGCAAGGCCCTGGTGTTAGACAGATCTGGACGAATTTCCTAACTTCCAACAGCTTCATTTCTTTGGGAAAATTACCTCTGCTTCTCAAGCTCTCAGTTTCCTCAACTGTAAAATGATCACACACTTTTATAATGAGAAACTGAGAGTAGTGACGTGAAGGAAGGATACAAAGAGCTGTGACACATTACACTGAGGGTAATAATGTTGATATCTGGTATTAGGGTAGGGTAGATCAGGGATAGTGTTCCTGGAGAAGTGATGTATCAACCGAGATATAAATTTAAAAAAGTAATGCTTCATTGTGGTGAAGAACTCGAAGACTACAAAAGTTCACATAGTAAAAAGTCAATGTTGACTGTGTGCAGTGGCTCATGCCCGTGAGGCAAGAGGATGGCTTGAGGTCAGGAGTTTGAGACTAGCCTGGGCAACATAGTGAGACCCCGTCTCTACCAAAAATAAAAAAAATCACTGGGCATGGTTGCTTGTACCGTTAGTTCTAGCTACTTGGAAGGCTGAGGTGGGAGGATTGCTTGAGCCCACAAGGTGCTTGAGGTTGCAGTGAGCTGTGATTGCACCACTGCACTCCAACCTGGGTGACAGAGCGAGACCCTGTCTCTAAAATAAATAAGTTTTTAATTTTTTTTTTTTTTTTTTGAGACAGAGTCTCACTCTTGCCCAGGCTGGAGTGCAGAGGTACGATCTTGGCTCACTGCAACCGCCGCCTCCTAGGTTCAAGCGATTCTCCTGCCTCAGCCTCCCGAGTAGCTGGAATCACAGGCATGCGCCACCATATCTGGCTAATTTTTATATTTTTAGTAGAGACGAGGTTTCACCATGTTGGCCAGGCTGGTCTCAAACTCCTGACCTCAAGTAATCTGCCTGTCTTGGCCTCCCAAAGTGCTGGTATTACAGGCATGAGCCACTGTGCCCAGTCACTTTCTTAAAAAACATGAGTGTAGAAAGGCTACAGGGGAAAAAAACCCAAATGAAGAAAACCATCAACGTCAGCAGCATAGTTTTTGAATGTCCTTAGATCCCTCAGAAACCAGATGAAGCAATTAGAGAACAAAACCAAAGGTACATGGGCAACATTTATAACAAAGTTAGCTACTAAGGTATCTTCACAAATCCCAAAACACGGTGGGGGAAAAAAAAAAGTCACTGATAGCCACATGATCTGCACGGTATTAGCATCTGTGTGAGCAGAAGCAGCAGAAGAAATGGAGTCTTCGATAAACCTGAGTGCAGGGAAATCGCAAATTAGCCAATATTTACTGCAGATGGCAGGCAAATTAGAGAATCCAGCCAATTCTGGGAGAGATTTTGCTCAAACCTATAGAGGGATCATGCAAGGGAAGCCCTAGTGGGCTCTTAAAACTGATGGCCCCAGATCCCCTTCCAGGCGAGGTTCCCACATGCATGAGAAACGGCTGACTGTGGAATCAAAACAGCCAGACAGGGATGGTAGAAACAAAGATAAAGTCCAGATAAGAGTGGGAAGACAGGCTGGGTGTGGTGGCTCACGCCTGTAGTCCCAGCACTTTGGGAGGCCGAGTGGGGTGGATCACCAGGTCAGGAGTTTGAGACCAGCCTGGCCAACATGGTGAAACCCCATCTCTACTAAAAATACAAAAATTAGCCAGGCACGGTGACGGGCGCCTGTAATCCCAACTACTCGGGAGGCTGAGTCAGGAGAATTGTTTTGAACCCGGGAGGTGGAGGTTGCAGTGAGCCGAGATTGTGCCACTGCACTCCAACCTGGGCGACAGAGCGAGACTGTCTCAAAAAAAAAAAAAAAAAAAATGTGAAGAAAACAGGGCCAGGAAATCTCTGAGAGCAAGCCACATATTTTTGACCAGACGAAAACAGAAGAAGGAGTCCTGTGAAGTCTGTGTTTGTAACTTCTGAACAATGCCTCCTAGAAGTTCAGGAAAATTAGTTTTACATTAAAATAAGCCACAGGAAAGAAGACTGAAGTCAATCCAAAGTTTTTGTAAGAGAGCAAGAGAATAAGGAGCAGAATAGCATTTCTGCAGACAAAGAAGCCACAAAACAACAAAAGTATAACCTTCTATTTCAAATGTATGAAATACATTATAATACAATGTTTGAAAGAATGCCATAAATCAGAATGAGAAAAACTCAGAATCCAAGTGACAGAACTCACGAAAGAATCACATATTAAAAAAAATAAAGACTAAACTGGAAGGAATTGAAGAGAACGTCAACATTGTAAATGTCTTCATTGAAATAGATGTGAAAAGGAGAAAAAATGAAAGACTAATGAAAATAGAAAAAAGAATTCAAGAGAAAGAGGCAAATATTAAAGATAAGCAAAGAAAATCCAGTATGTAGACAGTAGGAGTCCCTGAGGAAGAAAAAGCAAAAGAACAGAATAAATATGAAAACTATAAAACAAAACTTTCCTGAAATAAAATATGATTTAAAAACTCCATATTGAAAGAGCATACTCTAGTCCTGAGATATGGAAATAAAACAACTCCAAGATGTATCTCATTAAAATTACTGAACCATAAAGAAAAAAAGTCCTGTAGTCATCTAGGCCCAAAGAACCCGTGATTTTAAAGGGTAACAAAATGAGATTGTCATGACAGTTTTAGGAAGTGATGCTTCATTACATAAGACAAAGGAGTAACATTAAATATACTTGAGGAAAAAATGTGTAAGCCAAGGATTTTATGCCCATCAATACTGACATTTAAGTATAAAAGGGAACAGACTATTACCTGTATGCAAGAACTCAAGAAATACAGTTCTTTTGAGTCTTTAAAGAGAAATCCATTGGCAAATGAACTTCAGATGACCCAAACAACTAGAAAGACAACATAAGGACTAGTGGTAAGCATTAAACATATATTGAGATGGAATTTCGCTCTTGTTGCCCAGGCTGGAGTGCAATGGCGTGATCTTGGTTCACTGAAACTTCCGCCTACTGGGTTCAAGCGATTCTCCTGCCTCAGCCTCCTAAGTAGCTGGGATTACAGGCATGTGCCACCATGCCTGGCTAATTTTGTATTTTTAGTAGAGACGGGGTTTCTCCATGTTGGTCAGGCTGGTCTTGAACTCCCGACCTCAGGTGATCTGCCTGTCTTGGCCTCCCAAAGTGCTGGGACTACAGGCGTGAGCCACTGCACCGTGCCAATTTTTTTTTTTTTCCTTAAAGGGACGGAGAGTAATCTGTAGTTGCTAAATGCTCTGACCCTGTAAATATATAAAAATGGGAGGAGAATAAGATCAAATGCAAAAACAATTTCTTTTTGACTTTCAGAAATCATATTGGTGGTGGTTGTATTAATGCTGTTATTCCGAAATTGTTATGTATGTAATGTGGGATGAAGCAAATGAATAATTATGAGATATTAAAATTCTATCATGTATCTTGAGAACTGTTATTCTTCGTGTGGAAGAAAGAAGATATGGATGCAATATAGAAGTGATTATACAGCAAGTCCACAGTCTTGAATTTAAATGGGAAGTGTCAGGCAGTATTCATATTATGGACATCTGTTCATATCATTTTATTTAGATTTAACTCATTCTTTCTACTGGCTGAAGAATATTATAATTTTACACAATTGACTCAAGAAAAAAATATGTTCTCCCCATTTTCACTATTTACAAATTACGTGTCACTGTATTTCTGAGTATAGGAGGGAATATTTTTGAATGAGAAAGTCTTAGAAATAAAATGCAGGGTCAAGGACTAAGTTGTTCAATAGATATTAGATAATTGCATTCCAAAAGCGTTGCGTGAATTTCAACTTCCACTGTGAATGGACAAGAGGACGATGTTTCCACACCCTCACCAACCTGTTTTCAGTCCTGTAGGGAAAATATGGCTTTGGTATATATATTTTGAATTACTAAAGAGATTGAGAATCTTTAAACAAACTTATAGGCTATTTCTTTTGTGAATTACCTACTTGAAATTTGATCGTTTAAAGTTGAGTGCTTTTCTTTTCATTGTTTATTAGGCATTTTCAACATATTACAGCTATTTTTCCTTTTCCAGTTGTAAATATATTGCCTTTATCTGGTACTTCTTTCAATATGGAGTAGGTTTAAGGATTTTTTTTTTTTTTTTTTTTGACAGGGTTGCTGGAGTGCAGTGGCACAATCTTGGCTCACTGCATCCTCTGACTTTGGGATCAAGCAATCCTCCCACCTCAGCCTCTTGAGTAGCTGGGACTACAGGCGCATGCAACCATGCCTGGCGAATTTTTGTATTTTTGGTGGAGATGGGCTTTTGCCATGTTGCCCAGGCTGGTAGAGGGTTTGTTTTTATGTAGCCAGATGTGTCAATTACTGTCCCCCTTTTAATAGCTTCTGGGTTTTCTGTGACATTAAAAAAAAATTAAAAAAAAAGACAAAAAAGGCCTTTGAGTCTTAATAATTCTACATTTCTTTGTAGTGATTTTGCAGCTATATTTTTAAGCCACTGAAATTTTATTTTTATGTGTGGAGTGAGATAGTAATCTATAATACGTATGTTTATATCTATTAATCATCTCTTTCCAAAAGATCGCTGATTTTTTCAATACACTTTATTAAATAGTCTGTTTATTCCTAATTGATGTGAAAAGCCGTTTTCCACTCACTGAATTTTCATATGTAACAGGTGTTTTTTGTACTTCCTTCTCTTACGCTGATTTATGTTTGTTTATTTGCTGGTACCGCACTCTTTTGTTTTCATTAAAGATGAGGGGCAAGAAATACTTGGGAATACTTATATATATATTTCTTTTTTTTTTTTTTTTTTTTTTTTTTTTTTGAGACAGAGTCTCGCTCTGTCGCCCGGGCTGGAGTGCAGTGGCGCAATCTCGGCTCACTGCAAGCTCCGCCTCCCGGGTTCACGCCATTCTCCTGCCTCAGCCTCTCCGAGTAGCTGGGACTACAGGCGCCCGCCACCGCGCCCGGCTAATTTTTTGTATTTTTTAGTAGAGACGGGGTTTCACCGTGGTCTCGATCTCCTGACCTCGTGATCCGCCCGCCTCGGCCTCCCAAAGTGCTGGGATTACAAGCGTGAGCCACCGCGCCCGGCCTATTTCTTTCCTGTCACATATGTTAGTGGGCTGAGAGGCATCTGATAGCACTCAGCAAAGCAGACCTAGCAAGCAGCTGCCTTGTCAATTCCAGGTCCCCATCCGGCTGCTCCTTCTGACTTCCTGCTTGGCCTCTGGGGTCCCCTTGGTCTCCGTGTCTTAGTTATTTCTCTATCGGCTATGAAATAGCCTGAAGGGTGTTGCTGTATCCTAACCCCATCCTTACTAAATCTTTTAAATTATTTTAGATTAATATACATTTCAGTATCTGAAACTTGCTCTCATGTTCCCTTCTGTTTTTTTTTTTACATGTGATCTTTACTATTCTTGCACATTTGTTTTCCAAGTGACCTTAATGATCAATTCGTTCAGTTAAAATAACCATTGGGATTCCGATTAACATAGCATCATACTCATGAATTAATTTGGGGAAGAGTAAAGAAATACACAGTGTGTGTCTTCACATCCAATAATCTCTCATTTTAGGTCTTTTGAAAATGTCTTTTAGAACATTTTCATAGAAAGCACTTGTATTTGTCTTGTGAAACATATTTTTAGATGCGTTATAATTGCTGTGGATATTCTGAATGTGCTTCTGCGTTCCACTATATTTTTCCCCACATATTTTACAACTAGTTTTTGCATATATAAAATTAAGCAATCCTATTTAAAAATATTTACCCGCAGAAGGCAGGAGGGAGAGTCCATTCCTATGGAGAGCTTGGGAGATAGGGCAGTTGAGGTGAGGGAGCAACTGCGTTGGAAAGGTCACAAGTGATTTTCTGCTGCTCTCTCACATCTGAAGCCTGGCTCCGTGACAAGGCGAGCCTCGTTGCAAGATTTGTTGTTACCTTGCTTGGGCCTTGGGTACCAGGAAGTCAGCATGTCGGCTCATATAGTGACCTTCCAGAATCTCCAGGCACCTGTGAGATTTGCTTTAAAATGCCATAACTCCCTTTCCAAAGCCCCCTCCCATCGGCTCAGAGATGGGTTATCTGGGGGATTGCTGGAGGCTCAGAATGATCAGTGTCTATATGTATCACACACATGCAACATTTAATGTGTACTATATAGTCTCTTTTGATAAAACTTCTAAATATACTTTGCGGCAGGAGAGCTTAGATAGCTCCCATACCTTTAGATATTTTCAGGGGCTCTTAGAGAATTTACTGATTATCTATACCATGTTGTTAATTCTCTGTGGAAGTTGGTGCAAAATTGCACTGACATGGGTGGGATAAGACTGTGGGTAAGAGAAGCCAGGGGGTCAGGATTTTTCAAGCGTATATGTGTCCTGCCTCTGGTTTTGGGGAAGACTCAGCACCCAGGGGGATTGAATCCACATACAGAGCCTTCAAAATTAATATGAGAGACTGTCTAACAAGTTGTACAATTTGGTTTAACTGATGAGTGACACATGGTTGTTTGTCAACTAAAAATATCTTGAAGACCTTTGAGCAAACCAAGGGAGACCTCTTTCATGTCGTGTCTCGCAAGCAGCTGTGCCCTGCCTTGGGTACACATAATTGCTGAAACTGATTCAGCAGCACTGTAAGTGTTGATGCTGTAGTATTAATTTGTTCCATAAATCAACACATGCACTTGACAACCTTTAAAAATCTTTATCATCATGCATTTATTCTTTGTATTGTGAGGGAGGCTTATTGGCCTTTGATCCAAAGCAACTCGTATTCATTAAACAAATATTTGGGGGTCAACAGGTACCAAAGATGTAGGGCCCAGGACCCGTCCTCAAGGAGCTCACAGTCTAACGGGGAAATAGACGTATCAGCAAAAAAAGAAAAAGCAATTTCGTGTGATCAGCGCATAGAGTTAGGCATTGATGTAGTGTTGCCACAAGGATAGATTCATTTATTCAAAAAAGACTAAAGCTGGGTACAGTGGCTCACGCCTGTAATCCCAGCATTTTGGGAGTTGAGATGGGAGGATTGCTTGAGCCTAGGAGTTCGAGACCATCCTCATCAACATGGTGAAACCCTGTCCCTACAAAAAATAATCACACACCAGGGCCCATTGGGGGGTGGGGGACAAAGGGAGGGAGAGCATTAGGACAAATACCTAATGCATGCAGGGCTTAAAACCTAGATGACGGGTTGAGAGGTGCAGCAAACCACCATGGCACATGTATACCTATGCAACAAACCTGTGTGTTCTGCACATGTATCCCAGAACTTAAAAAAAAAAAAAAAAAAAGATGTGGTGGCACATGCCCGTGATCTCAGCTACTTGGGAAGCTGAGGTGGGAGGATCACTTGAGCCCAGAAGGTCAAGGGTGCAGTGAGTCATGATCATGCCACTGCACTCCAGCCTGAAAGAGTGAGACTGTCTCAGAAAGAAAAAATAAAAGACTAAGACCTCCTGAGATAGAGGTGTGACCTCTGCACATACAGACAAACAGAGTGGCATGGTGACTGCTTCAGTGAACTCAGTATAGGAGCCAGAAACAAATGCAGAAACAGATTATAAATAGATACAAGTGGTGGCAATCTGAGGGGGTGTGGTGGGGCAGGCCAGAGCGGGGAGGGGTCATTTCAGGTCGGGGAGGGGTCAGGAAGGACTTTACCTATGAGGTCTTGAAAGATGGGCCGGTGTTTATATCCCGGACAAGTGGAGAAGAGCCTTCAAAGTGGTAGGAATAGTGTGTGCAAAGGCCCTGGGGTAGGGCAGGAAGACAGATTGTTCAGGACCAGGAAGCAGCATGGCATGGACTGAGCGTGGTGGGACGAGGCTGTGGTGAGAGGGACGGCCAGAGAATCAGGTGGAGGTCATATAATGGTTGGTTGTGAATCACCAGCCAAGGAGCCTGTCATTATCCCAAAACCTCATTCACAGTCGAGTCCTGGTTTTTCTTTTCCTCTGCTTTCTCCCTTTAGAAATGCCTGCCATGACTGTCTGCACACTATAAAACAATGCAAAGTCTCAAGCTTGCGAATGCTATACACATGAAATAATAAGACTTGAATTAGGCTTGATTGCCTGTTTTTGCATATTTCAGCTTATGTATCTGTTCACTTGTTTGTCATATTTTAGTGTAGGCAACATCTATTGAGCGTGTAATGGTTAAGAGAGCAGCAGTGACCAGTGGGAATGGAACAGAATTATGTCACTTACCCAAAAGAGACTCCTTGCTGCTCCTGGAACTTGGAGGTTTCCGAGAAGACGACTAGTTACCTGCACCAGAAGACCTTTCTGTTAAATCTACCACTCTGGAAAAGAGGTGAGGATTTAAGTACCTCAAAGGTTCTTTCCAGAATTTGTTAACCTGAACTCTTACCCCACCAAAGGAGAGGTAGAGGCAATCAGGCCGAGCTTCATATTTGATCGCAATTCAATGTCCCTACAGCCTCTCAGTACAGCCTCTCAAAGAGATGGGTTGCCAGCCCCATCTTATGTTTGGGTAAATTAAGCTATATGCTCTAAAGGGTGGCCCATGGTCCATGGCCAGCAGTGTTAGCATCACATGGGAGCTTGTTGAAAATGCAGAATACCAGGTCCCACTTTAGTCCTAGGCGGTCAGAATCTGCACACTAACAAGACGCCCCACCCCTCCAGCCCCCCTGTGATTCTGTGCTTAATAAAGTCAGTGAAGCATTGGCCCCTGGAAGATCCAGGTCAATCTGACTTCAAAGTTTCTCTTCTTTCCATGACCCAATGTTAGCTCTACTTTTGGCTACTGTGTCTATTCCTAAATATGTGGAGCAATTTTGGCCAGGAATAATGTTTAAGTCCTCAGAGAGTGCGTATTTCTACTTCTGATGTGAGTTCTGGGTTTTGTATGCTCATTATACTTTGAGATTGATCAGCATGGAAATATAGCATGAGAGTCCCAAATTTGTAAGGCTATGAGAAAGTCTTCACGGAAAATGGAGTAGAAAATTCTTCATTCTAACAGGTTTTCAGATGTTCTCTTATTAAAGAAAATTCTGATATTAAAACAGAAGCACCTCTATTTTACCAAAGCAATTTATTGGGCAATGTTTGCTAGCATTGCAAAGTATTTTCTACTTTAACTGCTGGTTGTGTTTATTCATTCATTAGTTTATTCATTTCACAAACATTTGTGCTATGTCCCGAAGGAGTAAGACAGGGTCGCCGTCCTCAAGGAGGATCTGGAAGAGGAGACAAATAAAAAATAATACAACCGAAATTAACATGCAACAAATTACAACACTTCTGTGTCATGAACTTTATGCTGATCCCACTTCCAAACTTTTATTTCAGTACATGGATTATGTATCATGTGACTGTCACAACTTTTTGTTTGAAGGTGTTGTCACCTTAGTTATATTCTAGTTATCAACAAAGTGCTAGGGGATAGGGGCATAGTGTAGAGGAAGGGGTAGTTCTATTGGGGGCAGGGGGTGATGGAGGAGATGATGTTCATTCATTCATTCATCTGACAGATATTCATTGAGTCACATGCGAAGCTCGGTTCTAGGAAGATGAGGGCATTGGGAAATAGGAATGAATAAGACATCTTGGTTCCTGCTCTTGGTCTCCCAGGAAATATGTCGTTAAACATATAATCACACAACAAATCAACTAATTTCAGTTGTGCTACATGTTTGGAGAAGTGCAAGGTTCTATGAGAGTATGTGATGGGAGAGGTGACCCAGTTGGAAGCATTAAGAAATGCTCCCTGAGGGCTCTGACTCGTGAGCCGAAACTTGAAGGAAGAATACTGAAGGGAGGTATCTTCCAGGTAGCAGGAACAGCCAGTGCAAAGGCACAGGGGCACAAAGAAACTTAGTGCTTTCCTCCAAATGAAAACTCAATGTAGTTGGAAGAACAGGGGCCATTCTAGATGTTAGATGTTATCCTTGCTCAGAATTTGTTTAAATAATAAGGTTTTTCTTGACCTTATGAATGGGAGAGTCGAGACAAAATAGAATGATGCCTGGCCCAGGAGACCACTTGCCAATTATTTAATCACAAGGGTTGGCCCCAGTTTCCCCATCAGCCCAGTGGGGATTCCTGCCCCTGCTGTTTATTTCTAAGACATTATGGATGGAAAAGTGCTTAGAAACGTAATACAAATACTACCATATCATATGGTTCCCCCAACCCCCTTACCTCAGGGGAACATCTGTGGGTGAAGTGAGGTAAAGTGAATATGCTTGCTTTTGGCTTCCATGTTGAGAGACAGTGGTTAATTAAAAAGACTCAAGTTTTTCTTCTTAGGCACACAATAGCTTTTGGGGACATGGCTGACTGTCCACAGCTGCATGTAAATTGCCCAACCGGAAGCAGCAGACAAAAAACTGATTATGACAGAGAGGCACCAGGCTTTTAGTGCTGAGCTGCCAGATGCTGTTAGCAAGTGGGAACAAAAGTGACATTGGCGAGTTGCCTGTAGAGAGGTCGCTTCCCACCTCATTGAAACCCATGGGCAGCACAATAGGGATGAGCTTGGATGGGGTGAGGTTCAGGGCTGGGAACGGGCTGTTCTAACCACAGATCCAGACAATCTCCAGCATTGTGGAGGCATTGGGACAGCATTATTCTCAGAGCAGGGTTAGGTGGGAGCCAAAGGCAGGCAGTGTATGAATCAAGGTTGAACTTGATACATTAGCAGTTGAGGTATGTGATGGGTTGAATTATGTCCCCCTAAAAAGGTATGCTGAAGTTCTAACCCTTATACTTCAGATAGTGACCTTATTTGGAGTTAGGATCTTTACAGAGTAATCAAGTTAAAATGAGGTCATTGGGGTGAGCCCTAATCCAATATGACTGGTGTTCTTATAAAAGGAGTAATTTGAACACAGAGACAGACGTGTGCAGAGGTCATGTGAGTGATGCATCTACAAGCCAGGGACTGCCAAGTATTGCTGGCAAACATTAGATTCTTCTTAGAGTTGTTAGGAAAAGCATGGCCCTGCCAAAACTTTGATTTTGGACTTCCAGCCTCCAGAATGGTGAGACTATACATTTCTGTTGTCTGAAGCCACTTTGTTATAGCAGCCCTGGGCAAAGAGTACAACCTCTCCAATAATACAAAGCATCATGTTTTTGATACAGATGGGGTG
The DNA here is from genome assembly GCF_028878055.3 of Symphalangus syndactylus. Taxonomy (NCBI): domain Eukaryota; kingdom Metazoa; phylum Chordata; class Mammalia; order Primates; family Hylobatidae; genus Symphalangus; species Symphalangus syndactylus. The sequence continues at coordinate 27,563,878 of NC_072433.2, forward strand.
AGGCGATTATCCTCCCAGTGCCCTTGCCAATCATTCACATATTTACTGTATGCTGATTACTCCAGTCTGCACGTGTGCCCACTCTGTCTGAGTCCTGCAAAAAGGAAATAGCCCAGAGGTGAGTAAAAGCAGATGCTTTGTAGTGTAACCTATACTACTTCCCCTAAGTTGGCTTCGGAATTAAAAAATTACCTTCTTTATACCAGACCTTGCTCTTGTTAATTGGACCTGCAAGTGGTAAGTGACTGAACCTGCACTTCAGTTACACAAGTAAAGCAGACCCAGACTAGATCTCAGCTCTGCTCCTCAAAGCTGTGCAGTCCAGGGCACGCAACTTCCCCAAGTCTCAGAGTTCATATCTGTAAAATGAGGATTATAACACCTCCCTCCTGGGTTGTTGTGGAGATTGAGAATATTCATGTGAAGTAATTAGCACTGTTCAACTATAAGAAGTGCTAAAAATCTATGATCGATGTTGATGATGATGATGATCCTATCCAGCAGCTGTTTCCTTCGGATCCAGGCATTTCATAGCTTGAAGATCCTAAGTTGTGACACAGACTTTAACTCCCAGAACTAAAACTCTAGGGCGTGGAGAATGGGCAAAGCTTGCCCTTAGCATACTCCCATCTTCCTCTTGCCTTGACCAAGAGACTGGTTGGCATTTGCTGACTCTAAGCTTTTCCTAATCTCTGTGGAAAAAAAAAAAAAAAACACAAGAAACAAAACCAAAAAAAACCCCACAAAAAACAACTTGGGACCCAAATTTACTATATTAAAGGGGAAGTTAAGCTTGGAGACTGAGTCACCAATATTGTCTTCCTTTTGTTCTTAAACCCATAGTTATAATTTCACAATCCCATGTCAGCCTCATTTTCTCTACTCCCTCTTTTTATATGTTTATCTTATATAAAATGTAGATTTACTAAGTAGGAGACAATGCAAAATTGACTTTTTCTTTTCCTCTACTCCTTTTTACATGTAAAATGTAGATTTATGGGTGGGGTGGGGCGGGATGGGGGCGGGCTTAGCAGAGCCTCACAAGAATGTAACCATCTGCCTCACTGCCTATCCTCCCTCCCTATGTTCCCCCTCCTGCCTGTCTTTCCCCCTTTAAAGACTGAAGTTCCCAAAACCCCCTTTAGAAAAAGCAGAGATCACAGATGCTCCTGTGATTTGTGTTTTTTTTTCCAGGGTGCATCCTTGGATAAATAAACCGTGAATCGATTGAGACTTGCTGCAGTCGCTTTTTGGTTTATACCTCTACACTCTGGACCCTGCCAGGGATCTCTTTCTCATAATTCCCATCTCCCTTGTCCCATCCAAAATCACAGTCTTTTAGATTATGGTTAATCTAAAAGGGGTGCCTAAGCTAGGAAAGCAATCTGATTTAAAAAACATATTCAAAGATACGAATAAATGGTAGCTCGTAATATTTTCTGGGGTTTTATCATCTTTTAAAAATAGAATTTCTTAACTTTGAGGAAGCTCTATGTGTTGGGGTGAATGTGGGAAATATTTCTGTGATCTGGATTTGGGGGACAGTGCCCCTTCCTACTAAGTGGGCCCCAGAAAATAAACGCTAATATGTCAGCAATGTAATACTTTATTTTTGGAAGGTTGCCACTGTGGCCTCTCCCATGCCGAGCCACTGGCTTGGCATAGTTTTCCATCTTCTTTGCAGGGTAGGAGGACTGCTTGAATTAACCACATCAGCTTGGCTCGCTAACTCGATATTCCCAGAACTTGACTTACTTATTACCACTCCTGGCATGTTGTTCCATCTGCTTTTTCTTTCTTTTACCATTACCATTCTAACGTTAAGTCAACCCCAAACAGGACCTATGACTGGAAAATGTGGGAAACATTAGTTATTGTCTCAAACCAGTAATAAAAGAGAATTCCTCCCAGGGTGAACTCTGGATTTGGCCCCGATCTTCCCAGACTCTCTGACTTTTCATCTGCGGCTCCCTCCACCTGGAATGTCCTTTCATGACCACCTCCTCCTCATCAACTTCTACTTATCTTTTAGGGTCCTGCTCCCCTGAATCGTCCTCTCAGAAGCCTTCTGTGACACTCCGTGTCCCTACTGTGTCACCTTGTGGTGTTCACGTATCTGTCTCTCCCTGCAGATCATGAGATTCTTGGGAAAGGCGACCGAGCTAATCCAAAGGCTCTGGCACATAGCTGGAATTATTAATCACTGATGCACGAGTGGATAAATGGGTGGAAAGAGGCAGGAAGAGGTGGATGAATAATAGGTAGATTATTAAAGCATCTCTACCCTGCTTCAGTTGGGGCTGGAATTTACTTGCAGTTTTGTGTTACCTTTTAATGTTCAATACCTGTGGGTACTGGGCTGTTCACAGTCGGCATGAATTACATAGATAGATAAATACATTAGATCAAGCTTGTCTTACCTGCAGGCCATATGTGGCCTAAGACAGCTTTGAATGTGGCCCAACAAAATTCATAAACTTTCTTAAAACATTGTGAGGTTTGTTTGCGATTATTTCTTTTTTAGCTCATCAGCTATCATTAGTGTTAGTGTATTTGATGTATGGCCCAAGACAATTCTTCTTCCTCCAATGTGGCCCAGGAAAGCCAAAAGAGTGGACACCCCTGCATTAGATAGAGAGAGAGGGAGGCAATGCAATTAAACAACTTCTACTATGGTATGAACAACTAATAGTCCATTACCTTCCCTGATCTGATGTATTCCATTAATTGAATTGCTAAATTCCAAAGGAGATGGAATTGGGGGACAGGCCTCTGTGGGAACTATTTTTGAGGGCTACTTTGGTAGACAGCATCATTTGGTCCTGCCTCTATCAGGAGTTCAGAGCTCGCTGCCCTGCACGTGTCCCTGCTCTGGGTCTGCATGGCTCACACCTCTGTGGTCCGCTCTCTCCTCCCTATCCTGTCCTCTTAGTTGGATATGACTCTTTTTCTGATTCAACCAGAGTGAGTCTCTGCAGGACCTCCTGGCTGGCAGGTGCTTGGACATGGCTGCGGCAGAGGATCAGAGAGCCCGGTGGAACATCCCCAGCTCACACAGGGCTGGAGAAAGGACATGGGCTCCTCCTAGTCAGATGCCCGGTCCTGGCCACTGGCTGCATGTTTGGAATGTGTTGCTCTGTTGCCACTTAGTGTGCGGCAGCTTTCAAACTGAGTCTTCTGTGCAGTCTTCTTTATTTTATGTGATTTCTTTTTTGGTCTCACTCTGTCGCCCAGGCTGGAGTGCTGTGGCATGATCTCAGCTCACTGCAGCCTCAACCTCCCAGGCTCAAGCAATCCTCCTACCTCAGCATCTTGAGTTGCTGGGACTACAGGTGCGTGCTACCAGACCTGGTTAGTTTTTTATTTTTTGTAAAAACAGGATCTCACTATGTTGCCCAGGCTGGTCTCACACTCCCGAGCTCAAGTAATTTTCCTGTCCTGGCCTCCCAAAGTGCTGGGATTACAGTTTTAAGCCACCGCACTCAGCCTTTGTGTTCTTACTTTCTTTATCCATTCAAGGTGAGTTATGATTGAGGCTGGAGAGTAAGGTGAATTTGCTCTATTGTCTGAGAAGAGAGCTGACCAGCAACAGGTTTTTATAAAATCCACAGTTCTTAAAGGAGAGAGCTCTATGATTCAGAAGTCCTGAAGATCAATGCTATACAAAACATTCATCTGCCATTGTCTGAAGGACAGGTGGAGGTGGTGGTGGCCTTTCTTCAGAGCTTATTATATTTGGAGACAGCCCCCACCTTCTATGTATAAAGAACCTCCACGGAAAACTGCAGGCTAGATTACTCTGACTCCCAGACTTGGAGGGATTTTCATTCACGTTACAGAAACAGAGGCAACCTTCTAGGCATAAAAATACTTGGAAACTTGACAACCTTTGGTCAGGCCATCACTTCCTTCTCCAGGTCTCAATTTTCTTATCTGTAGAATTGTTACAATTATACCGTTGTACTTATCATGGAGCTATAAGGAACCAATGAGTTCATAAAAATTGTAAAATGTTAAATGCTAAGGTTTGATGGTCATTACTATGAACATAGCACAAACTATGTCAGAACACAGAAAATCTGCAAAGTGACCTGGGGCATTAATGGGGCCAATGACATTTATCCCCCGACATCTCTCTCTCCGTAGTTGTCTGTCTCGGAGTCTTTGGGATGACGTCATAAGGAGGGGGCCAGGTAGTAGAACTGAAATTAGCATCTATTGACAGTTTTAGCACTTCTGGCAGGGAACATTCATGCGGGTTCTTCAGAGGTGTTTTTAGAATATGAAGCCCCTAAGTCTTGTGAGGAGGGCATTCCCGGTGTTCAAGGCCTTACAGGATCTTCTCGGGAGTCCCCACCCTCCACTTCCCATCTTTATAGTTACATCTTTCTCTTCTCTAGACTCACCCATCTGCCGCATTGAGGTTAAGTCTTCATCCTTCCAGTAACCCGTCTACCCGGGTCCTGTCTCCACATCCTGGATCATGCTTTGTTTTTTTTCAGAGAGTAACAAGTTTTCCAAGTGTGAGGTTTTATCACAGTCAGAGGACCCAGGAAGTCCTGAATCCTGATCCCTAACAATCTTCTCTTCTGTGATGTCCAGGGGAGAAGTCTTTGCCCAGGACAATAAAAAATAAAGAGCAAAGTAGTTATGTTGCTAATGGGAGATTTAACTCTAAAAACTAAAGCAGGCCGGGCGCGGTGGCTCACGCTTACAGCTTGTGATCCCAGCACTTTGGGAGGCCAAGGCGGGCAGATCACCTGAGGTTAGTAGTTCAAGACCAGCCTGGCCAACATGGTGAAACTCCATATCTACAAAAATACAAAAATTAACTGGGCATGATGGTGGTTGCCTGTAATCTCAGCTACTCAGGAGGCTGCGGTGGGAGAATCACTTGAACCTGGAAGGTGGAGATTGCAGTGAGCCGAGATGGCACCATTGCACTCCAGCCTGGGGCAACAGATTGAGACTCCATTTCAAAAAAACAAACAAAAAACCCAAAAACCAAAAGTAAAGCAGGTTTCCAGTGCACCAGGCTAGACACTGTGAAGGACTCTGGATAATTTAAGTTGACCCCAGGGACACCAGATTAGTCTGCTCTATCCATGTGACTTAAGAGGAGACCCAGGTCTCAGCAGGGCCGCCTTGTTGAAAAAAAAAAGACTGCACCCAGGATCCCTGGAAGAGAAGGTGTGAGAGCCTCAGGACAGGAGAGAGGGCCCCGTTCCTGAAGGGGGCTGTCCCAGGCTGCCTACCCCAGCTCTCTGTCTGGGGTGGCACCTGAGTCTGCTACCTTGATAGAGAAGGCAGAATGAGGAAAAGAGACAGAAAGCCATGCCCTGTTCCAAGTCTTCCACTCTGGCTTCATGGATGAAAAAACAGGAGAGACCATATTCATATGGGTGTGATGTCACTTCCAGCCCAGTGAAACACTCTCCCTGCCCTCTAACAATTTTTTAGTTACAAAAGTGAGTTTTAAATTAAGAATAAGAAGAGATCTAACAAATCACTCATTTAAAAAAATGGATAAATATAAACATGATACAAATTCAGGAAAACAAGATAATTTTATTATTTTCTTGACACATCTCTCATATTTTTCTCCTAGAGTCTTTGGTTTTATACTGTCATTGCCTCTTCATATGACAACAAATTTATAATGATTTTCCACAGAGAGAAAGATAATTCAGTTCTTCCTGTAGCATGATTGATTGAAATATATTTATGACGGATTTTTTAGAACAGTTTCTTTTAGCTTTGCTACTCTTTATTGGTTATACGCACATTTTTAGGAAAGTTTTCAAATTTAGAAAAGCATCTGTCAAATTTCTTTCACATAGGATCTCTTGCAGTTTCAGGGCATTTGAAATTGCTTATGCAGTGCTAATCTTTTAAAAATTTTTTAAAAGATAAGATATAATTCACATACCATAAAATTCACCCTTTTAAAGTGTATAATTTACAAACTTGTACAGCCATTACCACTATCTAATTCCAGAATGTTTTCATCACCCCAAAAAGAAACCCTGTATGCATTAGCAGTCACTTCCCGTTCCCCTGGCCCCAGTCCCTAGTAACTACAATTCCCCTTTGCATCTCTGTGGATTTGCCTATTCTGGATATTTTGTATAAATGGAATCATACAATGTGTGGTCTTTTGTGTCTGGTTTCTTTCACTTAGTGCAATGATTTCAAGGTTCATCCTTGTACAATTTCACTCATTCATATAAATGAAGAAATCAGTACTTCGTTCATTTACGTGGCTAAGTGTGATTCCATTGCATTCATATACCATATTCATATACCATATACATATACCGTATACAAAATATGTTGACCTATTCATAAGTTAATGGGCATTTGGGTTGTTACATATTTTGGCTATTATGAATAATGCTGCTATGAATATTTGTGTATCCCTTTTTTTTGTGTGTGTGGACATATGTTTTCATCTCTGCTGGGTATGTATGTAGGAGTGGAATTGCTGGACCATATGGTAACTCTGTGTTTAACTTTTTGACCATGAGCCTTTCTTAAACATGATGGGCAAGGATCCCTCTTTTCCTTGAAGGCAAGTTAAGGTTGGGGTTGGAGGTGTGGTGGGCTGGGGGAGGGAATGTTGCATACACAATAGAGGACTTCCAAAGCCCACTTCTTCCTTCTTTGATTGCCTAGATCAATGGAGGCCTGGCATTAGGGTCACGTCAGGAAAAATAAACAGATTTATGGGTTGCATTTTAAAAGGTAGAAAATGAAAGTAATTTGATTTAGTCCCATGAGAAAAAAATGCTTGCAATCATTTTGTTTACTTAGTATAGTGTAGTGCTGTCTGGATTGGCATCTCAGCTCCACTGCTAAGTAGCTATGGGCCTTGCCTATATTACCTAACCGCTCTGTTTTGGTATCGTCATCCAAATGGGAAATAGTAACACTGGCACTTTCCCTGTGAAGCTGTTGTGAGGCCCAAACATGATAATGCATGTAACACACTCAACAGGGTCTCTGACAAACACTTGGCCTGTGATAAACACTAGGAATTTAATTGGCCTTCTGTAGGAATGGAAACATGTCAATGAGGATATCTCCAAAGTCTTTGGCCACTAAAGGGTTAATTTCTAGGGCATGTTTCAGAAGTAGCAGGCAAGACATGGCACACAAATGTATGAGTCTAACTCAATTTGCAGCCTAGACATCACAGAGCGTAGCCAGAGCTGGTAGACAGCAAGTGTGGCTTGGCATAAACCTCAATAAATATTTGAAGGTTCCTGGTCAATTTGTCCCTGAAATGCAGTGTGCAGGGTGTGAGGAGATTTTGTAAGGAAATGCTGGCTGCAGTTGTGAAATCCTCCCATGTATTTAGAAGCCTGGTTTTAGCTTCCTCTGAGGTCTTCTGTCTTCAGAAGTTTCCTCACAAATTAAGATTTACCAAAGTAGGTTGCATTCAGAGAAAAGAAATTGGGTTATCTATCATCTGTACCCAATTTCTTTTGCCGAAAATCCTACCAATTTTTACCTGAGACAAAAATAACATTTTTTTCTTTTCTAGAAAGTAGAATGTATGAGTCATTTGGAGGGCAGAGAAAGAGTAGCAAAGTCCAAGAAATTTGCTCTATCATCTGTCTGTCTGTCTGTCTGTCTGTCTGTCTATCTACCTACCTACCTACCTACCTACCTATCATTTTTATCTTCTTATTCAATATATGGCCTCTTCTGTTTTCTATTCGTTCATCCAACTAACATCTCATCTACCCACTCTCCAATGTTTACCAACACTTATTGTATGCCAGGCATTGTTCAGGGAGATGGAATAAGATAAATAGGAAACACTTAGGAGAACGAGAAATTGCAATATAGTATATAAGAAATACAAAACGGAACTCTGAAAAATGTGTGTGTGTATGTGTGTTTTTTTTCAAGACAGAGTTTCACTCTTGTTGCCCAGGCTGGAATGCAATGGTGCGATCTGAGCTCATTGCAATCTCCGTCTCCTGGATTCAAGTGATTCTCCTGCCCCAGCCTCCTGGGTAGCTGGGATTACAGGCACCCGCCACTATACCCAGCTAATTTTTGTATTTTTAGTAGAGTGGGGTTTTTACCATGTTGGCCGGCTGGTCTTGAACTCCTGACCTCAGGTGATCTGCCTGCCTCGGCCTCCCAAAGTTATGGGATTACAGGCATGAGCCTGCCTGCCTTGTCTGAACTCTGAAAAATGTTGTAGAAAAACCTAGAGATGAGGTGATGTTTGGGTTTCAAGGATGAATAGAAGTTTAACAGTAGAAAATATGGAGAAGGTGATACCAGGTGGGGCAACTTGATTTTTGGAGATACAGAGGCATCCTCTGGGAGGCTGGGCAGAGGGTGTGAGGTAGGGATTCCCGGAAGATGAGATTGGCTCAGCAATGTCTTGAATTCTATGCTAAGACATTTGGATTTTACCCTATAATCTTGTTAAACTAGGGAAGTTGTTTAAGCAGGTGAGTGATTACATTTTCAAAAGAGATGATGGGGCTGGTGGAGGGAAGAGATGGGGATTAAAAGTTTCTTTTAATCATTAAGCCTCTAATCAATAAGCAATCCACTGTGTTCCGTGAGCCTTTAGTCAGATAATGTAGGCCATGACCCAGGACTGACATCATGTAAAACACACAGGAGTATACCTTATTTGTTTATGCTGCCTGGTAAATTTTATTATATTTCCTTCCTATTGCACTCAAGGACCCTGGGCTGTTCATTTTTTTTCTCTAGGGCCTCTTGCCCCATCATACACACATGCAAACACTTGAAACACATGCCGTAGAGACAGCCATTAGAATGTGACTTGATTTAATGTGGCTTCAAATACAAAAACAGGTAATACCATGTTTTATTTGCACTCTATGGTAAAAATGTAACTCTGTTCCTTATGACTGGTAGGTCTAAGAGGTGACTGCTACTTATTTAGCAGTTACTCTGGTGAAAGGCCACAGGTCCCTGGCTGGGGAAATGATGAACAGAATACATTTTTGGTAGTGTATTGGGGTCCTTCTTCAAGGGCACCCAGCTTTCCCTTCATTCAAGGGGTTCTGGGTCTATAAACTGGCTCAAGTCTGGGAGCTGATTGAGGAACTATGATTCTCTGTTTTTATAATTCGAGTTAGACTTGTTCACTTAACCTGGAAGTTTCTGCTCCTATAGAACAAGGATTTAGTGGACTTCCTTTTTCACATCTAGGAGCACTTCTAGAGCTATTCGGGTTGTTGCTTTGCCTCTGCTATTCATTATGGTAATTATGCCCACCTGGCATAATTTTTTTTCCCCGCTTTTGTGTGTTGCCACTTGGCCTCTGCCACATCAGATGCCAATTACAGATCCTCCTCAACTGGAGTTATCTGGATGTAACCCCACTGTAAGATGAAGATCACACTGAATGCATATCACTTTTTTTCCATTGTAAAGTCCAAAAATCCTCAGCTGAACCATTGTTAAGTTGGAGACCATCTGTATTCCTATTGCATTTAAGTTTTCTAATTGAGTGGCTGTGGTTCCCACTGAAAGGTCTGGCTTAGAGAGAGGAGCAGTCATGGAGCTCTTCAAGAATGCTGGGCTCCCCTTACAAGTTGATTTAACAAAGTGTTGGGGAAAGGTATGTCTTCTGGATCCTCCCAGTGTGGGTGAGTAGGTTTTAAGTAGGCCATCCCCTGTAGAGGGGTCACTGTATGGAGAAGGAATTGGTCCTGTGAGGGAGCCCCAGGCATGGGCATAAATCTGCCTCTAAGGATGAAGCACGTGGGTCTCCATCAGTGGACCTGGCCCTCTCCCTGTCAATCTGGGGAGATAAGCACACAAGAGATGTGGACCTGGAAGCATTCGTGAGCTTATTCATAGCTAGATCCAATATCTTCCAAGAGTATCCATCATCTTTTGTTCAGATTCCACACATAACTTTCTGGTCACTAGTTGGATTTCCTTGGTCCTTTGGTAGTGAGACCGAGGCTCTCTGGGAACAGGCATGAGTGTTCTGGTGGTGGGGAGAATCTATTTCCTAATGGAGTCAATGTTGTAGGAGTTGGGCCGGTGTAAAGGCCCTAATGGGAGCTGGTCACCTCGCACAGCTGCAGGTTGTTTCCCTGAACCCAGTAGCTGGTGGACCTCTCTGTACCTCTCATCCATCAGGCACCAGGTTATTGTCAATGGCCATCAGTTTAGTTGACTGCCTGAGCTGATATTTCTGTTCCCAAGGTAAGAGATGGCATTTACCCTTCAGATAAGAGCATCATTAGGAGCCTTTAGTAAATCAAAACCAAACTTATATGTTTGATCCTAGTGAAGAGATAAAATGGGCTTGTTTATGCTTGCTTTTCCCAAATATAATAAATATAATCATTGTCTTGATTTAGGGCTTTTTTTTAAAAAAAAAGATAGCTGAAATCCACAATTGAGTTAATTTCATAAACTGAGAGTTGAAAACCTTCAAACTGACAATGCAGGTGCCTTCTACTGATTGGCAGTCCCTGATGGATGCGGGCCAGTGGGTTTCCCTAGGCTAAATCACCCAGGGTAGGGACTCTGTTTTTTATAATTCTGAATACCCCCACTTTCATCCCAGAGCCTAGGTTCTTGGGCACAGTCAGTGCTCAGTCAGTGAAGGTGACTCCAGTGACTCACTTTCCCAACACTCCAGGTCACCTGCACACTGAGCCATCTGGTAGCCTTGGTTGCCAAGGTTTTCACCTGAGCACGTGTCCCTCAAGAAGGGCACAGCTGCAGGAGCACCCTGGAAGGAGGAAGTCCACTGCTTGGGTGAGCATCCAACACAGTCGCTCGAGATGCTTCAAATGCTCAGAGCCACTCAGGACTGGGAAGAGATAGATGTGCATAATTTGCCATGAGGAAACAAATCTTCCCAAGGGCACCTGTTGATTTCTTCCTCTATTCTGGAAGATTTGTGTGGCCTTCCAAGAATTCAATGTCATCAATAGGCCTGGCAGAAACTTAGCTTTTCCCTGAATTTTGGAAGGTTATGTCTGCCATCCACACCACACGACACCACGTTTAGGTTTCTGCAGCCCCCTAAACCTAGTTCCTTCATGTTAGTATTGCATTTTAACAGCGATGTTAGCTGTTAAACACTTAATATGAGAGGAGTATTATTCTAATCACTGTATGTGCCCTGTGAGACAGAAGGTGTAATTGTCCCCATTTTACAGATAAGGAAAAGGACACCCAGAGAGATTAAGCAACTTGCCCGAGTAATAATTGACACAGAGCACTTCCTGAGTATCAGATACTTTCCATTTTCCATGTACTGGATTCTTCACATTATTTAGTCTTTCATAATATAGGCACTATTATTATTTATGATTTTATTTATGAGGAAACTCGGGGGTAAACAGGTTAAGTAACTCGTTCAAGCTCACAGTGACGATGTATGGCAGGCTTGGACAGTCCCTTGGGGTGGGCTATCTCAAAATCATTCTCTCCTGCTTCTCAGGATGTATTTTGATGGGATAACTTGCTTATTTGCAGGCTTAGATATGTTGCTGAGTTTTTCTCTTTCAAAGCCTAGATGAATTGCCAAAAATGATTATTATGCTATGTTCATAATTTATTTCCATTTCTGAAGCCAGTCTGCAGAAACTTAAAATATGTCAGAGTGAGCACTAAATGAGATTTCTACAACCTTTTTGGAATGTAATCTGGAATATCTATTAAAACAAATAACACACTTGTCTTTGTTGTTCAGCGGTCTCTCTTTGGGACATTCTCCGACAGAAACACAAGCACTAGGAAGATTAGTTATATGATTAAGGAAGTTCTTGCAGCATTGTTTATAATGACAAAAAGTGGGGAGAGTCTGACAGCTTATCACCAATGTGTGTGTGTGTGTGTGTGTGTTGCAGACAAACAGATTGACAAATTGTAGTTGGAATATTGTGCAGCTATCACCTATATTTTCTGACCTGGAATATAAGTAGGTGACAGGAGCAAGTAGCAGAAACACATGGATAGGAAACTCTCATTAAAAACAAACAGGCTGGGCGTGGTGGCTCCTTCCTGTAATCCCAGCACTTTGGGAGGCAGAGGCAGGTGGATCACCTGAGGTCAGGAGTTTGAGACTAGCCTGGCCAACATGGTGAAACCCTGTCTCTACTAAAAATACAAAAAATTAGCCAACTGTGGTGGCGGGTACCTGTAATCCCAGCTACTTGGGAGGCCGAGGCAGGAGAATTGCTTGAACCCAGGAGGCGGAGGTTGCAGGGAGCCAAGATGGTGTCGTTGCACTCCAGCCTGGGCGATGGAGTGAGTCTCTGTCTCAGAAAACAAAACAAAACAAAAAACAAACAAACATGTGCCACACCTGTGGATATGATTTATGATGCTCCGAGTCTTAGGAGCAAGCAGAGGAGTGTGGAAAGACACACACCAGGCTGTTAACCTCCATTATCTGGGAGGTGAGGGTAATACAAGGGGAAGAATGATGTTGGGGGCCACTGCTAATTTTCTGTGTTGCTTTAAAGGTAGTGGTGAAACACATTTACAAAACTAAAAAATGAAGTATAATTTACATAGTAAATGCTCAGTTCAGGATGAATATGCACAGTCATACCTTACCTGTATGGTTTGATCAGTCTTGACAAATGCTTACCCCCATGTAGTTCACACCCCTATCAATATACAGGACGTGTCCATCATCTTGGAAAGCTGATTTGTGCCCCTGCTGGGCAATCCCTGCCACCTGCTCTCTCACAGAGAACCACTATTCTCACTTCTTTCACCATAGGTTAGCTTTTCCTGTTCTAGAAATTCCTAAAAATGGAACCACATGGTGTGTACTCTTCTGTGTGTAGCTTCTTCTGCCCAATACAGTGTTTTTGATATTCATCCACATTGCTGATTTATCAGTAGTGTGTTCCTTTTTATTGCTGAGTAGTAGTCTTTTGTATGAGTATATCACAACTTGTTTTTCCATTCTTCTGTTAATGGACATTTGGTTGGTTTCCGGTTTTTGACTTATGTGGCTACTGGCCACAGGTGGATGGAGCACTTAGGGAAAATTTGCCATGTTTACAATAGTGAGTTTTTTGGTCCATGAACATGAGATATTTCTCTATTTATGTCTTTAACTTCTTTCACTGAAGTTTCATTTACAGTTCTTGCACATATTTTGTTAAATTTATCCCTATTTCATGTTTTTTGATACTACAATTATAATTTCTATTTTTTTTTTGGCTGGTTTATGGGAATACAATGTATCATTGTGTATTGAGCCTTGCAGCTGTGCTAGGTTTTAGCTTTTTACTTTTCAGTTCTATTTTTTTTGTAGCTTCTTTAGGATTGTCTACATATGTTTATGTTACCTGAAAATAAATATAATTTGCTTCTATTTTCCCCCCAACCTGCATACCTTTTATTTCTTTTTCCTGCTTGGATGCACTAGTTAGGGCATCCAGCAAAGTGCTGAAGTGGTGGGAGTAGGCGTCCTGGCAGTGTTCTTGAGCTCAGGGAGAAAATATTCAGTCGCTCACCATTAAATATGATGATAACTGTAAGTTTTCTGTTGATAACGTGTATTCAGCTGAAAAAAGTTCATTTGTATTCTAAGTTTGCTGGAATTCTTTATCATAAATAAGTATTGGATTTTGTCAAACACTTTTTGTGTATCTATTGAGACATGTATAAGCTGTTTTCTCTTTAATCTGTTAATATTCTGAATTATATTGACTGATATTTGTAATCCTGGAATAAACTCTATTTGTCATAATATATTACCTTTTAAAAATTATATGTAAATTTTAAAGTATTCAATTTCCTAACATTTTATTAAATATTTTTGTGTCTGTGTCATGAGGGATATGGGTTGGGGTTTTCTTTTCTTCTAAAGCCTTTGGTATGATTTTGATATAGTAGCATTGGCCCCATAAAATGTGTTTGAAAGTGTTTTCTATTTTCCAAAAGAGTTTATGAATAATGGCATTATTTTTTTTCTTATGTGTTTTACGCAATTCAACAGTGAAGCTATCTGGACCAAGAGGGCTTTTTTTTACGTGTGTGTCGGGGAAAGTTTTTGATAATAAATTTAATTTTTAATTTAGATATATTTATATTCTATATAAACATAGAAAATATGTTTATATTTTCTATTCTTTTATAAGTTTTGGTAACTTGTATTTTTTCAAGAAATTTGTCAATTTCATTAAGTCATTAAATTTAGTAGTATACATTTGTTTAGAATACTTCTTGTCCTTTTAATGCTTGTCATGTATGTAGTAATGTCTTCTCTTTCATTCCTGGCATTGTGAAATTTATGTTGTTGCATGGTATACATTTTCTCATCCTTTTATTGTCACTTTTCTTTATATCTAAAGTGAATCTCTTGTAAACATCATATAAGTGGATTTTACTTAAAAATATCCAATCTGACAATCTCTGCATTTCCATTGAACATAATTATTTGTATGATTGGGCTTAAACCCATCATCTTTCTATTTGTTTTCCGTTTGTCCCCTTTGTTGTTCACTTTTCTCATTCTTTCCCGTATGTATACTTTTTGGCTAGTATTATATCACTTACAAAATTATCACTTGTTGAATGATTTAAGAACCTTCTAGTAGTATACTTCTGTTTAACTCTGATTCTTTATTCTACTTTAAAAAATACATTTTGCTTTTACATATGTTATATTCCCTGCAATAGAGGGTTTAGTTTTTTTTTTTAAGCAATAAATTGCCTTTTAGAGAAATTAAGAGATATGAAAAAGGTCTTTTATATTTAGCCACATCATGATCATAATTCTTTCATGCAGATCTGAGAGTTCATCTGATGTTATTTTCCTTCTGCTTGAACAACTTCCTAAAGAAATTGTTTTTCTTTCTAGAGCCAGGGCAATGTGGAGCTCACCTGTGGCTCCTTCTAGGTGATATCCATTGGACTGTTAATGAAAGTCTTGGGATTGTATTGGAAAGGGGGATTTTTATTATGTGTTTATTTTTAATTGACAAGTAAAAATTGTGTATACTGATGGTGTACTACATGACATCTTGATATATGTATATATGTATACATGATTAATGGCTAAATCAATCTCCTTAACATACGTGTTACCTCACATATTGATCAGTTATTGTGTTGAGAACACTTAAAACTTACTCTCAGTAATTTTCAAATATGAAACATACTGTTATTAATTCTAGTCACCAAAATGTAAGGACATCAAGCTCTCTTGAACTTATTTCTCCTGTCTAACTAAAATTTTGTGTCCTTTGATAACCATCTCCCTAATTTCCCCATCCCACAGTCCCTGGTAACCACTATTTTGCTCTGTTTCTTTGAGGTTGACATTTTTGCACTCCACATATAAGTGAAATCATGTGGTATTTGTCTTTCCATGACTGGCTTATTTTATTTAACATAATGTCCTCCAGGTTCATGCATGTTGTCACAAATGACAGGATTTACTTCTTTCTAACAGCTGTGTGGTATTCCATTGTGTATATGTATCACAATTTCTTTATTCATTTATCCATTGATGGACACTTTGGTTGATTCTATATCTTGGTTATTGTGAATAGTGTTGCAGTGAACATGGTAGTGCAGATATCCCTTAAACATACCCAGAAGAAAGATTGCTGGGTCATATGGTAGTGCTATTTTTAATTTTTTGAGAAAACTCAATAGTGTTCTCCATAATGGCTGTACCATTCTACATTTCCACCAACAATGTACAGTGGTTCCTTTTTCCTGATCTCCTTGCCAATGCTTATTATGTTTTGTCTTTTTGATAATAGTTATTCTAATAGATATAAAGTGATATCTCAATGGACTGCCAATTTACATGGGAAAGGGGCTCTTTCAGCTTGAACTATCTTCATGCTACCCACATTTCTGGGTCCTAGGATGCTGGTGGGCACTGCTTCTGTAGGGGGCTGGCACCCTCAGCTTGGTGAAGAAAGAATTTCTTTGACCAGGAATCTCCGTGATGACTGATTATTTTGCCTCCTTCTCAACCACAGCTCTGAGGCTTCTGGGAAATTATTTTTAGGAAGCAAAAACTAGGCAGATGGGAGCCACCAATTTGATCACTGGGAATGGCTTCCTCAAGTTCTTAGTTTAGAATATTGGGCAGTCACACACTAGAAATAGCTCTTAGGGATTTTCCATGCTGGGTTCTGATTTTTAAAAATGGTACATGCAGTCCTTAAATTTGGGCTTGTAAGTTCAGCTGAACTCTTTCCAACACAATAGACTGCTTCTTGGCAGGGTTAAAAAAAAATAGGCCTCTATCAAAACAGAGGTTCTTTGTGGAAAACCTAGGGTGCAGTGGTGAGAAACAATTGCGGCAGAACGACTTTATGCTGCAGAAATAGAAAAGAAGAACCACAATTAGACTGTGTTACCACCCACCCAGCCCTGCAGCAGGCAACAGTGAATTTTGCCAGATGAGAAATCTTAAACAGGGGGTTTTGGGGATGTCCAAACTGTAGTGTCTCAACATGACATTTTGTTTGCTTGGAGAGATGGCTGTGGTGGTTTGGTAAGTTTTCAAGATAAAGCAACACTTAGATGATCACATTCTCAAGTCATGACTAAGAAGATTCAGGCTGTCTAAATAAAGGGAATCAGTCCTATTAAGTGGCCTCCAAATGTAATTAAGTTGCCAAGTCAGTAATTTCCTATATGTGGAGATGTCATGCATGACTAACACCTTTGTTCTCCAATCAAAACACACTAAGAAAAGAAGAAAACAAACACAAAATGAGAGGGATATTTCAAAATGCACCCCTAAGAATTTAGCCTTGAACTCTGCATGCTTTATTACAAACTTGTACCTAAGTCAGATATTGCTGAGAAAGTCACCCATTTTGTTTTAAAAGGTTGGCCAAATGCTAATCTTTCAAAGGCAGCAGGCTGTGCCCACTCATGAACTGAGATGGGAGAGCCTAAGTAAAATTCCTGAAGAATCAACTTGAGATGTAGAGGAACAAGGATTTGACCTTGGGCTGTCTGGCTTCGGGCCCACACTGTTCTAGGCCCTACCACTGGTAACAAGGTCTCTTGCCATAGGAACAGTTGGTGGATATTGATTTTCTTGCAGTCATGGAGCAGCAGCCAGAGCTGGGGAGTGGTGTGTGCATGTTCCCTCTGCTGTTCAGGCCAAGGCAACCGGGAGGTGAAGCATGGGCGAAAGAAGCTATCCTGTGGCCGTGGCTCTGAGATAATGATAAACAGGGGTGAGAGGCAGCCCCCAGTCCACTGGGCTCCAAGAGGGTAGAATGAGCTCTTCTCAGCGCCAGCCTCCCCCAGAAGACAGCCAAGCTGGTGGGTTTGATTTCGGCAGGAGGTGAAACTAAGGGCCAGGCTGTTTACTGAGCTAGTCTTATGAAAGGAGTTGGATATTGGCAGAAATTTCAAATTCTGACTGCAGGACTGAGCTATTTATGTTGAAAACATTTGAATGACTTTTTCCCCCCTCTTCTTCCACAATGTAAGATGGGCACACTTCCAGGCTTGCCTCCGCACCCAGCCAGGCTCCAAAATCTGCCTGGTGTTCTCTCTGCCTAAACTGCAACGAGCCTGACTGAATAAATGCCCCGGCAGAACTCCCTGAGCGCTCAAGTTTAATATGCACTTGACCTCTTTGTCTTTCAGAAATGAAATTTATTGAGTTTGGATTCCAGCGCCCCCAGCCCCCACTAACATCTAATTAACCAGACCACACTTTGACATCAAAAGTGCAGGAGAAAATGAGGAGATGTATTATGATGTTCTCTCTGCAGGAGCCCCAGGGGAGGGGCTGGGGAGCTGAGCCAGGGGTCTTTTGAAGTATCTGAGTTGGTGGTCTGTGGTTCTGCCAGAATGCAAGATAAGCAGGTCGTCTGCCTTTGCTGCTTTCCTTTTATTCCCAACAAAGAGTGATTATCTTTCCTTTTGTTGTCACTTACTCTTCTTGGCCTGAATTTCCCAGGCTCTGAATCTGAGTTCTTATGCACCAAGAGACAAGGGGGCAGCCAAATGTGGCACCCCCACCCACCCCAATATTCTCCTATGACCTTGCTACTTTGCCTAGATCCCAACCATGAAAACCACTCCTTTTTCATCAGGGTACTGTGTCTGGAAAGCACCATGAAAATACATCATCAGAGACAGGTAATACATTAATAATCCATGAGAAGTGGAATCATGGCCATTGGAATAGAGTTTGAGCACTACTTATTTAATTTCCTGATTTTAGGAGGAAGCTGCAAAGATGGATAGAGGAGATGAAGGCAAAATTTGACGTTTGTCTAAAGCAGCTAAGAATGACTGCAGAAGCCTTCTTTTCTATTCTCCGACTCTTGGGTGGATGCTGTTCATGGTTTACCCTTGAGAAATGGGGTTTGTTACTGGAATGGGGCAGAATGGGGCTTCTGGGACATGTTGGAACTTCAGCTGCAGGAGATCATGGGGACAGTGCTGGGCAGGCCTGGGCAAGTCTTGGCTATGAAGCCTGAGCAAGCACTGCAGGACTAACCTAGGTAAAGGAGTGACAAGTTGACCAAATGCAGTGGCCAGAGGTTTGCGAGCACCTTGTATTTAATTCTAAGTTGTAGTGCTTCCCAAGAAGGCTCCATCTGTCAGGTAGAATAAAGCAGGAACAGGGTTTGGTATATGAACGTGAGGCCAGGATTGTTTTGGAGATTTAAATGAGATAATACCCACAAGTCACTTAACCCAATGGCTAGCATACAGTATGTGCTCAATAAAGGGTTTTGATTATCCTTCTTGTTATTATCAGATAATGTGGATGGGGCAAAAGGAGACATTTCAGAACCTGGGTCAGAGGAACTGAGAGAGGGAAGAATGGAGATAAAGGCAAAGCAAAGGGCAGCAAGGACTCAGAGAAGGCAGAGATATGACCGTGGGTGAACACCAAAGCATGCACTTATGGAGTCTCAAGTCCTGTCTGTCCTGGGAAGAAAGGGAAGAGGCATAGGTATGTGTGGCCTGTTGTTTGCCTTCAGCAAGCTCCATGTGGCCAGGGACCATTTCTGACTTGTTTATGGTTCTAGTGAGGGCATAGAGCACAGTGTGGGACACACAGCAAGAGCTGGTATCCTGCACATATCCTCTAACTTTCATCATTTTAAGGCCACTTGACCTGCTTTCCAGTTGCTAGTTTCTACCTTTCTTTGCTTGAGGAATTTCTCAGGTTGCTGAAATCTGTTAAATACTTTGACCCCCTGAGTGGAGGACCAGAAGTAGGAGAACTACACCACTGGGAAAGCAGTCTTCTACCATTGACTGAGTTTGTCAATACCCCAGCTCCTTCCCAGCTCTGAAGGCATAAGTCTAAAGCCCTGGCTATTACACTGCCTCTCAGACCACAGGCGGACTTGACATCACACTCCTTGTTGGCTGCCTTCTCTTCCTTGACATCACACTCCTTGTTGGCTGCCTTCTCTTCCTTGACCTTTCTTCTCCTCTCCAGGTGTTTTTTTGCCTCCCAGATAAACTGCTGGCACTTGAATTCTTATCTGAGATCTGCTTCTGGGGGAACCCAAACTAAGTCCATGCTCCATAGCTGGTAGTTGAATGAATGAATGAATAAATGCATGAGGTGGGACTACTCAATGTTTGCAGCTTTGCCCTTCTCACTTGTCACTTCATTCCAGAAGTTTCTGGTGCACAGGGTGGCAAATATGGCATCCACAGACTCAGATACCCCAAGGTGTCCCAGGAACCCTCAACTTTGTCCCCAGCCCTTGCTCTTTCTTGTGTGTTACTTCTTTTTTCCAGCATGATCAAAAGGAAAAGAAGAATTTTTCTGCTGTAAAGCCCCCATTCTTGGACATTCTGCTTAGCGATCCATACTTGCATCAAGGAGGACCCTCCCTTCCCTTCTGTTTTTTCAGAGCCTGCTTCTCTTCATCACTCATTCTTAATGTTTCTTTAATAGAATCAGCCAAGAAACACACCAGACTGTTGTAGCTTTATCGCCAAGAAAGGTTGAAAAGATGGGATAACAGTATCTGCCATGCAAAACAAGAATAGTCACATGCAGAGAGATGACCAAAGTGGACAGATAGAATCTGGGTGTCCAGGGAATCCAAGCTGCTGCTGAGGCCTTCCTCAGAGAAATTTGTTAAACAATCTCCAAGTCTTGTACAATTAGATGACAACATTTATTTGCAAATAGGAAGGGTGATGGTGACAGCCCCGTAATTTATGTCTTCAATAAGTGGCTCATGCCCAGCTTCAGAATGGATCCATTGCCATTCAATCTTGCCCCCGGTTTTCACATTTTTGCATTTATATTGGGGATGTAAGTGACAAAACAGAGCATGTGACAGGCCAAGTTGTTGTCGGCTTCATTCTCAGATTGCCGATAGTGCTGATTTTTGATAAGATAATTACTTCATTTTGTGCATGTTTCTTCTCTAATAGCAAATTGTGCAATATTGGGACTGTTTCTGGAGCATTTCTCCTCATACATTTGCAGAAGGAAGGAGTAGGTAGTTATTGCTTTGTTACTTGAGGTTGGAAATTTCCCAGTTTGGCAGGGAAGATTCTAAAATCTCTTCACTGACAGAAACCTCTAAGTTCCTCTTATTAATTTCATATTCAAATGGTCAAATTATTTCCCTAGCATTGTCGTCTAACGTCCCCTTTCTATTGGAGGGAACATACAATTTATTGTCCAAATGAGAATCTTTTTAAGGATGAGGGAACATTATTAATAATTATCCCAGGATGTGTAAATTGGGACCCATAAGGATGCTACCTTCTGTGCTTGTAAACTCCTAGGGATGGGGAACTTCTTTAACCTGACAAAGTATATATGTCAAAAACCTATAATATCTCATGCTTAATGGGTAAAAACACATTTTTCTTAAAATTAAGAAGGTCATCTATTCTTGCCTTTTCTTTTCAATATGATATTGAAGGTCTTAGCCATGGTCTCATTCACAGTGAGAAAATATGAAACAGGAGGTATAGGGATTGGAAAGAAGAAGCAAAATTGCCATTTTCATGGACAATTATGTTTGCCATATAGGAAACCTGAGAGACTCTAAAGATAATAATAGCATTAATAATAGAGTTCATTGTTTGTTGGATATCAGTATACAAAATAAGTTATATTCTGTACACAAGACATTAAAACACTACGATAGCAGCAAAAATCTAACGTGCTTACAGATAAATGTAATAAAAGCTGTGTATGACTTTTATGAAAGAAAATTATAACATTTAAAGAAAATCTAAATAGATATACCATGTTCAAGGATATGTTGATTCAGTATTGAAAAGATGTTGGTCCTTCCAAGTTAGTTTACAAGTTCAATATGATTCAATATTGAAAAGATGTTGCCCCTTACTAAGTTAGCTTATAAGTTCAATACAATTCCAATAAAAATTTTAACAAAGTATGTGCAGAACTTTATAGACTTATTCTAAATTGGATCTGGAATAACCAAGGGCTGAGAATATCGAGGGCACTCTTGAAGTAGTATAAGGCGGGGATTCACTCTGCCAGGCACCAAGAATTGTTATAGAGCTATGCTAATTAAGAAGGTGTATTTTTATGGTGCTAGACAAATAGATGAATAGAACAGAAAAGAGAAGCCAGGCATACACCTACACACACCTCCTAGTGACAGAGATGACAGCAGATCAACAAATGGCATGGGAACATTTAATTATCCATGCGGAAATAATCAGATTGCTAACTCATACACAAAAATAAATTCCAGGTAAATTAAACTCCTAAAATCAAAAAGCAAAGCTTTATAACCTTTAGATGAAAATTTATAAGGTATTCTCTTGACCTCAGTATAGGAAAAAAAAATATATTACCTTGGGTGCACTTACTTGGATTAATTATAATCTTTGGTTTGGGCATACTTTCACCATTTTTCCTGGCTTGTACTTGTTATAATTAGCTATTGTTAATAATGCAATAAGTGCCTATGAACCTATCGCCTAAAACAAAAACCAGAGCCTTGAGTCAGTAACCTGCTTCTAAAAGTATGGCCTCCCTACCCAGTCTCTTTGCTTCCACATCCCATTCTGAATCATTGTCTTTTCATATAGTTTTATCCCATGTAAGTTTTTGTAAAAGTGTATGTTTTTAATTTAGTTGTTTTTAACTTTATAAAAAGGATATCAAACTATTCTTAATCTTCTGGGAATTTCTTTATTCACTTTGTATTATACTACTAAGTTTTGTTTCCATATTATTGTGTCTCACTGTAGTTAATTTCTTTGACTGTTTTATAATAGTCCATGTGTGAATATAGCAGAGTTTGTTTGTCTGCTCTTCCAGTGATGAGCACTTGGTTGTTTCCAGGATGTTTACTTTTATAAACTATACTGTTATGAGCATTCTGTATAGTCTTCTGTTGTACACATGTAAGAGTTTATCTTGGGTATTCTTAAGGGTAGTGAAAGATTTGTTAATAAGATAAAAAAAGCATTGATTATTGGTAAGTTTGACTTTATTAAAATTAAGAACTTTTGTTCTGCAATAGATACTTTAAAGAAAGTGAGAAGATG
Source organism: Symphalangus syndactylus (assembly GCF_028878055.3). Lineage (NCBI taxonomy): Eukaryota > Metazoa > Chordata > Mammalia > Primates > Hylobatidae > Symphalangus > Symphalangus syndactylus. The sequence goes on from NC_072433.2 coordinate 27,586,387, forward strand.
AGTTATAAACTGGAGGCATATATTTGCAGTATGCACAGCCTAAAGAGGATTTGTATCAAAAGTATAAATTAATTTTTATGAATCAAAAAGAAAATTACAACCAAATTAAAATAGGTAAGAGACATGGATCAACATTTTGAGCATAAGACTATATAGAAGGTCAATAAATACACAAAGAAGTCTAGCATAATCAGAGATCTGGGAAATGCAGATTAGGGCCCAATGAGATACTATTTTCATTCGTTCAATTGGCAAAAATTAAAAGTATAAAAATACCTAATACTAAAGAAGGTCTGGGTCCACAGTATCTCTGGCACATTGCCTTACTGGAGTAATGATCAATAATTTTACTAAGGAACACTTATTTTCAACCTGTTATCAAAAATATCATTGAAAGTGAAGCACTAATAAGACTGGGAGGAGAAACTTGGAATCACATTGCCAACAATAGATCCAGGCCAGAATATGGAAAAATCAGCCACAAACCAACTAGAAGAAGACAAACATCATGGAAAAGTAGGCAAAAGATATGAACAGGAAAGAACACAAATGGCTAAGAAACAAATACTGCTCAAACTCACGAGTAATCAGGAAAAATGAAAATAAAAACTATAAGAAGATTGTATTTCATGCTCACAAGACTAGCAAAAAAAAAAAAGCAACAGTACCAAATGTAATTGAGAATTTGGTACTACAGAGCTATCCTACATTGCTGTTGTAAGGGTAAATTAATAAAACCAATTGGGAGAAACATTTTCAAATTTCTTGAAAAATTGAACATGCATAAACATCTTTAGATATAAACCCTAGAGCAACTGTTACATGAATTCACACACATGTGCACGAAGGTACATGACCACAGTTTGTAATAGCCTCAAATTGAAACAACCTATATGCCCATCAATAGGAGAATGAATAAATTAGCTGAGTAATAGTCATAATGGAATACTCTAGAGCAGGGGTTGCCAAACCTTTTCCGTAAATATAATTATAAAGATTTTAGGCTTTGTAGGCCATACAATCTGCCACAGCCACTCAACTCCACCATTGTAGCAGGAAAACAGCCATAGACTAAATACTTAAATGAATGTGCATGGATGTGTTCCAATAATTTTATTTACAAAAACAGGTGGCCATTTGGATTTGGCCCAGGGGCCAACTTCCCCTCTACAGAAATGAGAATGAATCCACTAGAGTGACTTATATCAACATTGACGAATCCCACCAGTAGGAAGTTGAGTGAAAAAATAAGTTGCAGGTGAAATTATATGTATGATATTTGTTATGGACTGAATGTTTTCATTTTTCTCAAGTTTATATGTTGAAATATCACTCTGCAATGTGATGGTATGAGGAGGTGGGGCCTTTGGGAGGTAATCAGGATTAGATGAGATCGTGAGGGTATAGTGCTTATGAATAGGCTTAGTGGCCTTCTAAGGGTCATGAGAGAGCATGCTTTTTTGCTCTTTTCCTACCATGTGAGGATACACATAGAAATCAGTAGTATGCAACCCAGAACAGGGACCTCACCAGAACCTGACCATGCTGGCATTCTGATTTTGGATTTCCAGCCTCCAGGACTGTGAGAAATAAATTTCTGTTATAAGCCACCGAGTCTATGACAATACCATTTACATAAAATTTTTAAAACATGCAAAAAATTACCAAATATTGCTTGAGGTATAAATGTATAAATAAAGTAAAATATAAAGAAATGTATGAGGATGATACACACTCAATTCAGGATAGGAGTTACATCTTGGAGGTGAAGGCAAGGTTGAAAATACAACTGGGGAGGGGGACCTGGGGACTTCAACTATATTTGTAAAATGTTCTTCCTCCTTTCCTCCCTTTCTCTCTCTCCCTTACTTCCTTCTCCTTCCTCCTCTTTCCTCCTCCTTCTTTCTCCTTCCTTCCTTCCTTCCTTCCTTCCTTCCTTCCTTCCTTCCTTCCTTCCTTCCTTCCTTCCTTCCTTCCTTCCTTCCTCTCTGCCTTGCCTTGCCTGAGGCAGGGCTGTCACTCAGGCTGGGAAGCAGTGGCACGATCATAGCTCACCGCAACCTTGAACTCCTGGGCTTACCAGTCTTCCTGTCTCAGCCCCCTGAGTAGCTGGGACTGCAGGTACGCACCACTATGCCTGGCCAGGTTTGATTTCTTAAGCAGTACAGTAGGTAGGTGAGTGATTGTTGTAGTATTTCCTTATGTTTTTTATGTATCTTAAATATTGCATAATGTGTTTAAAAATAACACAAAATAAAAGAGACTTCCGTAGAGGAGATGGTTTCCATGTCATTTTATGGAATGAAATGTCCAAACTCCATGTGTCCACTTAAATCCTTTCCCTGTCCAAACTCATGAAACCCAGCTCAGGGTTCTTAGGCATGACAGTCTCCTCATCATATGATCCTTCTTTTTTTGTCTCCTTTGCTCTGAGATCAGGAGGTAAGAAGCAGATGGAACTTTCTGTGAATGTTTTCTGTTATAACTTCCTGGAACCACATTCTCCCATTTGTTCACACGGGTGTCAGCTGGGTGTAGCGGTTTGGGAAGCCAGGATAGATTCCAGGATGACTGAAATGGAGTGGACTCCAGCCTCTCTCAGGTGAAGGAGCCGCACCCCTAGAGGCTGTCACCTGACTCCTTAGCCACTCTCAGCACCACCATGGAGCAGACAGTGTGATGACTGGACATCCAAGTCCTTGGACTTCAGGCAAGTGGTTTGTCCTAAGGCCATGTCCTCACCTGAAAATCAGGAGTCACGGTTTCTGCTTCATGTTGCTCTTTGTGAACATGAAGACTTCGCCCATAAAGAACCCAGCAACCTTTCCCAACCCCAAATGTCTGAAGAGAGGAGGGTACAGCTTACATTTCCTTCAAAAATACACACTCCAATGACAAAGCACAGAGAAGATTAGTTCTTTCTTCCCTTTAGATTACTGCAATATGCCACGAATTACATTTAATATTCGCCTTCTTTGGATTCCTTTGCTATTGATTCCAGAAATTGGTACTTGTAAAAGGCCATTGAAGGAAAGGGGGTGTGGCAGGAAGCACAAAATTTAATCATATTTCTTTCAGAGCTTCCTGCATCGGAGAGGGTTTGCTCATTTCTGCTGCCATCACAGTTCTTTCCTTTATTTCCTCCATGGCAAATGAGATCTTTTCTTCTCTCTTCTAAATGTTTACACTTTTGTCAGAAGTCACTGCCCTCATGATTGGTCTGTATATCTAGAATTACAGAATCGCAGTGTCAGAGGAATCTTTAGAGGCCACTTCATGTTGGAAGAATCTTTCCTATAGCTGTTCTGAGAGCTGAGTCTTGGTCTCTGATTGCTTCTGGGGATGAGGACTTCACTACTTGTAGAAAAAGCAGGATTTTGAATTTATTTTTACAGACCCAGGGAGCCAGGAGTCCAACTCCATTACTAATTGGCTGGGCAACCTTGGCCAAAATTTGCCACTTTTCCATGCCTCAGTTTTCTCATTTGCAAAACGGGCCTTTCTCATAATTGCGTCTTCCTCATAGGATTGTTACTAGGGTTAAATGAAAGTTTGGGCAAGTACTGAGTACAGTGCCTTATGCATAATATGGGTCAATACAACTTAGCTATTGTGATGATCATAAATGAGTTATTTGTCCACAAGCAAGTGGCAGAGCTGTACTGGAACCCAGGCCTCCAGATTTCTGGCTTATGGACACCACTTAGCCCCACCCCAGTGATAAGGATAGTTGTTTGCCCAGGAAGAATGAACATTCAAATAGCTGGTTATGGTTCCATAATGAAATGCTGGTAATTAAAAGCTACAGCACTCAGCTACAGCCCCCCACGATTACCGGGATTAAGTATTCTTTTGCAGAGATGGATGGGATTGTCGTGTTTCCACTTCACATATGGAATCCAATTACAGGTGTGCTCAAGAGCCTGTACTGTCTCCAGCAGTGGGGTGCAGGCTTTGATGAGGGTACTAATTAGGGGTGCAATTTCTTGGGGAGCTTAAAAATAACACCTAGCCCATTGACAGGGCCTTAGGATACTCTTCATTCTTAATTGCTGCTACAAGGAGTAATGTCTGGCTTATGTTATACACACACACACACACACACACACACACACACACGCACGCACACACACATCAATATTTTTCTCTTTTTCTTGCCCAGTTTAAAAATAAAACATAATTATTTTGCTTATGGAAGTGCTAGGGAAATTTGTTTATTATAATGGCTGAATGCTGTATTTCTTTTGTCTGAAGGTACCCCCAGCTCCCAGAACATGGAAAACACCTGATTAAGTGTCCTTTGAATTGAGAAACCAAAGTGCTAAATTAGGTACTAGGTCTCCCTCTGAGATCAGATGGGACTAGGAGCTTTCTCTGGGGAGGAACTTGCTTTTTATTTCTCTTATTTAAAATTAATTTTTTTCTTTATAGAAGTAAATGTGTTCATTGTAAAAAATATAGAAAGTTCCTGAAAAGCATGGGTTAGAAACTGAAAATTGTCCTAAGTCTCACAACCACAGATAACTCCTGTTCACAGTATAGGCTGCAAAAAATCTAGTTATCTTTATAAAAGAGGTCAAGGCAGGATAATAATACTGGTAATGCCATAAGGAAGCATTCATAGCAGCAGAAAACAAGCCTTTTCCTACCCATTTTATGTATTTTAATCTCATTTAATTCTTACAACAACGCTGCTTATATTATCGTCATTCTACAGATGAGGGGACTTGAATGCTGAAAGTTTAAGTAACTTGCCAAAGTCACAGTGGTAAGTGGCAGTATGTGCTCTTAATTACCATGTCAAATTGAATATGGAACTTTGAAGCCATCCTTTCAAAACGTCATGCCCTATGTGTTTTACCTTATAAAACAAACATTTATGAATAAGGTGTTAACAGGCTGTTGGGTTTTCTAATTGACTGAACCCAACAGGCTGTTGAGTTCTGTAATTGACTGTGTGAATGGCATGCACATGGCTTACACTTAGTTAACTTCTTTCTATTCCATTGACTGTCAGCACCAACAATGTACTTAAATGATCCTGTTACCAAAATGCCAGGGTTTGGTTTAGGTTCTGTTGCTCACTGCACAGAAAGCCAATCACTGAGACAAGTATTGCCAGGAAAGAATGCTTTTTGTTTGGGTGATGCCAACCAGGAGAATGGGAGATAAATCTCAAGTCTGTCTCCCCAACTGACTAAAATTAGGGGTTTATATAGCAGTGAAGAAATGTAACTACATGAAGGAAAACAGGAATTAGGTTAGGGTCAGGAAGCAATCATACTGAATGAGGGGTCTGGTCCCTCTTTGTCCATATGTGGTGATCTGGTAAGTTTCAGTTCCTTGATACTATCTGGGATGCCTGATGATCAGTTTCCTGAGAAAGAAACTCAGATAAGACAAATGCAAGTTTGAAGCTTTAAGATCAGGAGGGTCAATTTCTATGTTTATCCAAAAATTATAAACCTTTTTTCTATGAGTAAGTTGGGCTGGTCTTAATCCCCTGGTTTTGGATATGTAGGTATTTGATATTTTTTATTATAAAATCCCTGCAAGGTCTATATTTGCAGTTAAGGCTTTGTCTGCATTTGATCATTTCCCTAGGAAAGATTCACAGATGTGTTGTAGTCAAGTCTGAGTTTTTGGTGTTGTTAAGCCACCACCAGTGTGGGCATCTAACAGCCAGGCAGGTGAGTGTTCTGGAGATGTAGTGAAGTCATAGACAAACGTACCCAAAGGTTGAAGTCTCCAGCCAGAGTGCTGGGGCCCAGACTCCCTAGGTGTTGCCCTTAATTCTTCTGTGGGAAGGACCTTTTTCTCTCATTGAGGCCTTTTTGCACTCTCTGGGCGGACCTCACACAATGGACAACAGATGACTTCACTGTCATCTGCTATCTGCAATCCAGGCCTGTGCATCCTGGGTCGTGGAGAACTTTGAGGCAGTTTGAGCACTGACTTTGTCATTTCACTAGGAGATGATTGGAAATAAATTCATCTGGACCTACACTTCCCAACATTTTTTGGCTTGAAGATTTTCCTTCATAGTAAGAAATTGTCTCAAAAAAAAAATCCTTTATGAATTTTCAAATGTCTTTAAAAAAAGTTTTCATGTGATAAAGGCTAAAAATGTGACTTTTAGGCAAGAAATGGTATTACATGATGTATTATTAAAACCTGAATTTTTAAAACCCTTTAAAATAATAAATAATATTCATAATATAGAAACAGGCAAATTTTGACCTTTTGTCAGTTAAGAAATGACCAGTGACACTTCATGAAGTATGAAAAGCATGATTTGCTGGCAAATAGATTAAAAATTGACATTTGCCATCACATTTGGGTTTGGGATCAAATATATACTTCATGTGACCCAAAATTTGACCATATATTACAGCTTCAGAAATAGGTACACGTTGTTTTTATGCCCTGACATTTGCGATGCCTAAAATTTTGCTTACAATTAAAACTGTTCTTTTAAGTAAATTTAGCATTTTGTTTCTAAATGACATGAGAGAGGGTTTCAGGCTACTTTTGCAAGCCTGTCTTCACTAATAACATCCCATAGGCTGCAGCTGGTCTTTATTTTTAATAAATACAATGTCAATTGGACAGATAGTTACTCTATTTTCTCTTTAGAAAATGACTTTTGAAGTTGTGGAGACAGCTTGATGAGTTCCTTTAGCATTTTGTTCAGATGGATGCAATTTCTAATCCTGGTGGAGATGGTCTGGGGGTGAATTGACATCACTTTTGTGTTCCTCATGTATTCCCACATCCTATGGGGAAAAACCTGATGTTTCAGACCCACTGCCAGCTGACCTCTGCTGAACCCTTCACGGATGCCCTGGGCCAGCCCGGGAAGGCTCTCGAAATATTCCGCTTTAAAGGGAAAACATTTCCATTGATAATTGTGTTTATTGTTTTTTAAAGAATAAAATTGAAGCAGACAGTTTTATCACCATAATGACTGAAAACCCTCAGATGTGTTTATGAGCCCTGGGGCATGGGGTTTTGAACCCCCAATTGAAAGCTGGTCATCTGGCTGGGCGCGGTGGCTCACGCTTGTAATCCCAGCAGTTTGGGAGGTCGAGGTGGCCCGATCACAAGGTCAAGAGATCAAGACCATCCTGGGCAACATGGTGAAACCCCATCTCTACTAAAAATACAAAAATTATCTGGGCATGGGTGGTGCACACCTGTAGTCCCAGCTACTTGGGAGGCTGAGGCAGGAGAATCATTTAAACTTGGGAGGCAGAGGTTGCAGTGAGCCGAGATTACACCACCGCACTCCAGCCTCGTGACAGAGCAAGACTGTCTCAAAAAAAAAAAAAAAAAAAAAAAAGAAAGTCATCAGGGCAAATGCTCCCTCCAGCCCTTTGCTGGGCACTTGCTGCTTCACTCTGGACTCAGTGCTTCACATAGGATGCCATGGTTGGAGGCCAGATTTCTTTCATGGCCCCCATTTAGAGCATTTTCTGAAGGGAAGGCATCAGGAATTCAGGGTTGGGCTTGGGGCCTGGGTGTTAGGAACCCCTGTTGATTCCTTTGGCACAGCTTCTCCTCTCTCTGGGCCTCAGTTTCCTCATCTTCAAAACAAAAGGACTGAATTATATGATGCTGAATCATAGGCTAGGATTTAGATTCTTTCTTAAGCACAAAATCCCTTTTCTTCCTGTCCCATGACAGAACAATTTTAGGCACCAATCTGTTCCCTTGGAAAACATTATTTGAAGGAAGCACCCTTGTGGGAGCCACAAACCTTGCTTGGAGAAGGGTTGAGAGAGAGGCCAGAGCACCATCCTTACTCTCATTCTCCCTTACGAATAGTGAGCTACTCGTGGGTTGTGACTTTAGTGGCACTGAGAGCTCCAGAAAATTCCCTTTACCTTGTTTTGAAGCTGTTTTTTTAAAATGGGTATTCCTTTCATTCCATAGGGAGGAGAGAGTGCTGTGAACTGAATTGCGTTCATAGCAATTCAGTTCATATGTTGAAGCCCTCATCGCCAGTGTGATGGTATTTGGAGACAGGGCCTTTGGAGGTAATTAGGTTTAGATGAGGCCATGAGGGTGGGGTCTTCATGATAGGATTATTGCCCTTCTAAGAAGAGGCACAAGAGAGTTTGCTTGGTCTTTTTCCCCACATGAGGACACAGTGAGAAGGTGGTCTATACTCCAGGAAGAGGGCCCCCACTAGAAAGCAGACCTACTGGCACCCTGATCTTGGACTTTGAGCCTCCAGAACTGTGGGAAAATAAATTTCTGTTGTTTAAGCCATCCCATCTGTACTATTTGGTTATGACGGCCCAAGCAGATGAAGACAGAGAGACAGAGAGAGAACTTTGAATTTTTTTTAGCAAGGATGAGTTGAGGGAGGAGGCAAAAATCAAAATAGAACTCAGCTTTTGAGACCTGCTTCCTTAGGAACTGGAGCTGGGCCAGCCCTCTGGGGTGAAGGATTCCTTAGTCCTGGAATCTTCCAGACCCAGGAAAACTGGCAGCCTTCTCCATTGGTTTCTTACCTGCAACTCCAGTTCTGGCTTCCAAATCATGTGGCACCTAAGCCGTGGAGCCCTGGGCCAGAGCCTGATGATTTGTAGGAAGTCCTGGAATTCTCTAATAGAATTCCTAGGAGCCAGAGCGAGGTCCTCTGCTTGAGTTCTCAGCTGAGGAAATTGAGATCTAGAGAAGAGAACGCATCCAGGGCTGCACAGAGACTTAGAGGCAGAGCCTGGGATGCAGCCCAAGTCACCTGGGCCCCAGTTTAGGCCTTTTGCACAGCCTGGGTGATGGGCACTGGGGAGGAGGTCTCCCCTAATCTATTCACCTCCTTCCTCCATCACTTCATCATGAAGTGTTTTGGCCTTTGTGTCATATCAAGGTAAGTAATTAAATTCCCTTGGGGTGGGAGCTGCCAAGACTGAGACATGGATGTCAGAGGGTCTTTTAGCCCAACTTCCCCGATTTTGAAAAATCTGGGATCCTGGGTGATCTAGGGCCTTCTGCTACAAATGAAGGAGAGATGAATTTTGCCTGGCAGAGAAGTGGTCCAGGGAAGCTCCCGGAGGAGACAGTGCTTGAGCCGGATCAAAGGATCAGCCTGTGTCAGTGCAGGGCATTAGGGGGCACAGAGGACAGCAGGGACGGGTGTGGGGGCAGCCTGGTGGAAATGGGCACTGGGAGTGGGGTAGGTGGGGCAGCAGGTACAGGAGGGTGGCTGTGCCAGGGTGGGGAAGGGCACTGCATCCCATAACAAAGAAAGCGCTTTCCTTCCAGGCAACCAGCAACTACAGAAGAGTGGCTTAGAAAGATGAGTTCCCTCTGTGTCTGCCCCAAAGGAATGTCCCTGCTGGCATTTGGAAAGCAATGGGTTAACAGCTTGAGAGCTGCCTCCCCACCCTCACAAACTTCTTCACGACAGGTTCGGCCATAATTCTCTCTAATAAAATAATATGAAGCTCAATTATGCTTCTGTTCCAATGTTCCTGGATTTCATTAAGCACAGAGGGATTAAAAACTTGTATAAATTAATCAATGTACCATAATCCTAAAAATTAGAAGATGAGTCCTTGAGGAAGTAATGTAATATGGGCTTTTTAATTAGCAGGGCCCTGGAGATTCATTGCTCTCCCCTGCAAGTCTCCTGTTTTTGAATTGTTTTATCCTTTGAAGAGGAAGGCCCCGCAGACGGCAGGCCTGTCGTAAGGAAGGGGTAAAAGCTGCACTAATTCCCCAGGCTGATACCCTCCTCGGAGCCAGAGGAGAGTGACACAGCCGGCCTCCCTCTTCTCCCCCAGCAAGAGATAACTTTGAAAAGGAAACTTACAGAGAAGGATCCAGAGGGGAAATAAGCTACTTTTATTCTTTTACTAGTTATGTGGTATTAAGAGCATAGATTTTGGAGTCCGGTAGATCTGGGTTTGAATTTTGGTGTGGCTGCTCACTGGCTCTGTGAAGGCAGGCAGGTCATCTAGCCTCTTACAGTCTCTATTTCCTCATCTGTTCTAGGTCTTTGTGAGAATTGCCTCCTGATATCAAATGAGAATGCCCTACAGACCCAGAAGGCTTCCCGGCAATCTCCTCTTTCTGCCTTTCCAATATGGGACGAATGGCCTGACGTGGACAAGTCTACTTGGGCTCACTGCCACATTCCTGCCTGCCTGGGGTGGCAGCCTATTCCTTTCTTGACCCTTCCCTCTTCTTAGTTTATCCCCTCACTCCCAACAGCCTTGAGCTGTGCCCAGTCTTTCCATTCTGAAGAAACTGACATAGGATTTTTCTTCTTAGTCTCTTTGCAAGCTGGGATTCCTGGCTGGCGATGACCCACCCAGGCCTCACTTGGCCATGCTGGCGTGGCTCACCTGTGTTATAGCTTGTACCCATGTTTGGCAGTTCCTGAGCTCTTGCCCTGCACCCAAGAAGAATGAGGATACACTGGATATTCAAGGATGAGGAGGGTGGAGAAGAATTTTATTGAGCGATGAAAACGGCTTTCAGCAGAGAGGGGACGCAGGGTAGGTCCCCCTACCCGAAGGTGGGAAAGCTCCTCATGTGGCTGGGTCCAGGGCATTTAATGGACTCAGAATGGGGAGTGTGTGCTGATAGGTTTGTGATTATGTAAAAAAGATTAAAGCAAAGACACCACTCAAAGGCGGGCATAGCAGTGTAAAAGACACAATTAGGAAAGAGTAGGTATATGTAAAACAGGTGAAGGGTGGGGACCAATCTGAGGAAAATGTGCCAAAGAGGAAGACAAGTCCTCAGTCGAGTCCCGGAATTTAACTTGTAACTTGGCTTTCAGGCTTTAAACCGTCTTCGGCTTGGAGGTGGGGCTTCACTCGGGACCCACCCCTATCTGCCTAGGCATTTGGCTGCCTCCTGCTGCGCTGCCGCTCTCAAAACCAAATATAGCTTTTCTTGACCCCACCCCCTCTTCTTCTAGCTATGACCTGTTGCCTCTCACTGCCTTTGCATCTTGCACTGGCCTCACCTGCTTACCCCTCAGTCCACTAGAAGTTGGCTGTTATCCTTAAGGTGACATGAGCATTTTCCGTATTAAGATCTCCAGTGTTTATTTCACTTGACCTCCTAGCACCAATGGACTCAGATGAGCCTTCCCTCCTGGTCAGAACCCCCTCTGGTTTTCTCCTGGCTCTTTGGACACTCCTCAGACTCATTATTTTTCCCTTTTTAAAAATTTATTTATTATTATTATTTTTAGACAGTCTAGCTCTGTTGCTCAGGCTAGAGTGCAATGGCACGATCTTGGCTCACTGCAAACTCCACCTCCTGGGTTCAAGGGATTCTCCTGCCTCAGCCTCCTGAGTAGCTGGGATTACTGGCATGTGCCACTGTGCCTGGCTAATTTTGTATTTTTAGTAGAGACGGGGTTTCTCCATGTTGGTCAGGCTGGTCTTCAACTCCCAACCTCAGGTGATTGGCCCACCTTGGCCTCCCAAAGTGCTGGGATTACAAGCGTGAGACAGTGCGCCCAGCTTTTTTCACCTTTTTATCCTACCAATGTTGGTGTTTCTCTGGTTCATTCTCCACACTGCTCACAGGGGACGCTCATCTGCTCCATATGAGCTCCACCACCTAGGCTCCTGGCTCCCACAGTACTTTCTGGTTCAATGTTTTGCTCTGCTCCAGACTCCAAAATCCAAAGGCTCATTGACCAGTCTTCTTTGATGCCTTACTAACCTTCAGGCTCAGGATGTCCATAAGAAAGCCCAACTTCTTCCTCTCCCAAGGGTGTTTCTTCTTCTTCTTTTTTTTTTTGAGATGGAGTCTCGCTGTGTCGCCAAGCTGGAGTGCAGTGGTGTGATCTTGGCTCACTGCAACCTCTGCCTCCCGGGTTCAAGCAATTCTCTAGCCTCAGCCTCCTGAGTAGCTGGGACTAAGGAGCATGCCACCACGACCAGCTAATTTTTGTACTTTTAGTAGAGACGGGGTTTCACTATGTTGGCCAGGATGGTCTCCATCTCTTGACCTTGTGATCCACCCACCTCAGCCATCCAGCGTGCTGGGATTACAGGCGTTAGCCACTGTGCCCGGCCTGGGTGTTTCTTCTTTAGAGTGTCAATCTAGATAATGGAGCCAACACCCAGTGATCTAGTATCCTCCGTCTCCTCCACAAGGGCAAGGGCTGGGTGTCTTGGTCCCACTATATCCCCCAGGCCTAGCACAGATTCATAGCATGGCAGACCCTTGGCAAACATTTAATGGATGGGTGGATGGCTCCAGTTACTTCCTTTCTACGAGGGTTTGCTGGCTTGGTTAATGAAGGAGAGCATACTTGCTTGGAGTCCATTTTGCCTAATGGTTTCTCCCAGGATTGAGGTGACACTGACCCTGATCCAGGTAGTAACCCCTCAGGACCTGTGTTTGGGAAAGATGTCGCATTCCACTGCTCGTTCTGTAGTATCTGATTTAACAAAGGGCCTCTAGACCAGAAATCAAAAAGGCCTGTGGGGCCCACCCCTCCTAGCACATGAGGAAAAGAAGACTACGGTCTGCACTGGGGAATTATGAAATCCAAGCTGTGCTGTCTGATGTTAAGCCCCAGGTTGGGGGACAGACAGGTTTATTTGGTGACCAAGGGCGCAGCCAGTTACGTTTTGCATCCACCTTGGCCCTACTCCTCTGTCTGATCAGTCCCTCCTGGAGACTGCTTTCCAAGAAGTAATCAGCAGCACAGTCACTCACACCTGCAGTGAGGCAGCTCCACTCCGGTTCCTTTGCTGCCGTCTATTTTTACACTGGCTTGTTTACCTGTTGTGTTTTGGAAAACACAGAAACATACACATGCAACAGTAGTGCTGCCAAAATTCACACCTCCTCTCCCTCATAGGATTTTCCTTTGAAGGCTGGTGCTCTTGGAGAGCCAGCGGCTGCCTCTGGATTGGGCTGAAGGCTGAGTGAGGAGCCAGGGCACGGTGCTCTTTGCTCATATGTTTCTTCAACATTAGGTATCAAGACAGTGAAATACGGGGACCCATCTTGCTCTGGCATCTCATTGCTGGTAGACTTCCTTCTTCAGTTCCTCTGTCTCCTGGGGGAGTCTTGTTCATAGGTGCCTGAGCTAGAGAGGCAGACCTCGCCTCAAAGACTTGGGGCTCCTTAAACCCATTGTTGCTTCCCTTCACCAAACTCTGGTAGCAGCATGGCCTGAGGCCTGTCGCTGCTTTTGATCAGGCATAGAAGATGGAATGCAGCACTGGATCACGAGCCAGGAATAGTCAAATCTTATCTCTGCAAACGAACTGTGCGTGCCCTTGTTTCCCTAACAGCTCTTATTGCCATGAGGGTCTTCCATTGAGACGTGTTTGATCTCTCCTTAACTTTCTAGGTGGCCCTGGTTCTGTCTTGGGGGCCTTCGAGGACAATGGATCAGGGACCCTTCACATTTTTTCCCCAAGTCAGAATTGGCTCTGTGAATTGTGAAAGCAAGTTCCTGGAATGTACAGGGCTGGAACTCAGGGAACAGCCTAGAAACATGCAGCGGTGGGGGGAATTCAAAAAAAGTATTAAAGTACTGACTTCATACAGACACCACTGTATATGTTTGCATACCTACACACACATGCACACACACACAGTATTAGAAATGTCTCCCAGTTTGCAAGTCCTCTGCACCTCAAGAGAGCCAAGCCATTATTGCCAAGCCCTGGTGTTCGGCACACAAATAACCTCATGACCATAAAACAGCCTGCAGAGCCCAGTACTGGGTTTGCAACAGTCTGCAGAGATGGCCTGATGGCCCAGCCTTCAACACTTCACACACTTGATCTTAGCCAAAAGGCCGAGAAGCCATAGCCTTCAACACTTAAAAAAAAAAAAAGTAAAAGTGGAAATTCACTTTTAAAGCCCTAATGCCCAAGAGCCAGAAGAGCCAGAATGGCTTTGTTTTACTTTGAAAATCTGAAATGATTTCCAACTATTTTTAAGGTAATGGAAACCAGTTTTGAAACAAAATCTGCAGACACGATCAATGTGTAAAATGCAGAAAAGTGAAGGGAATGGGTCCAAGGCTGAGATGAGGGTTGTCAGCTCTGCCTTCCTTCAGCTTGTCTGGCAGGGTTGGGGGGTACTTTAGGGAATCTCTGGAGCACGGTTGTAAAACCATTGACCTAAGAGAATGAAACCAGCCCACTTTCCCTAGGGGTCCACCCCAAGGTCTTGAATCCTGAGCCATGTGACTTCAGTATCACAGAAGCTGATGAAGAAGTGACATTTAACTCTGTTTCTGATGAAAGAGGAGACCTGGACCCAAATCCCTGAGTGGACCTCAGATGCTGAGGGAGCACTGGCCTGCTGATGCTCACCCAGACAGAAACACGGAGAGCCCCGCCCAGCCTCTGCTGAAGGGTGAGGTTCTGACACCAGAGCCATTTCAGGACCCAGTGCCCTACCTCCCCTCCCTTTGTTCCCAGAGCAGGCACTGACCTGCTTCCTTGATATGGAGAAGCCATCATCTCCTGTAGTCATTGCCTGAATCCCAAATTGTCTTAGAAATCTTGCACCCAGATTTATGAGGACTTCTGGAATTTTGGTATTTGTCTTATTTTCTGATGCTGATCAAATAGAACCATTGTGTATCTTCCACTTGTGCCTGAGCCTTTTATAGGTAGACAGTGTCCTTCTGGAGCCCTTGAATTAGACACAGAAGAAAGAGGTTTGTGGTAGGGCATAATGTTAGGAGAAAGGTTGGCCTCAGGATGTTTGCATCAGTGTGAGAGATCTATTGTGGATGTCTTGATAAAGTTTATCCAAGGAAACCCTCCACTCATTGCAATATTTCGTAGTCCTGGCCCTGTTTTGGCCCTGCCCATCACCAGGGCAATCCAGGGTGTTTGCAGGATGGAAACTGTCACCATGACAGACCCATAGTTTTCTGATCCAGGCCTCCTCCTATTTCCTTATGGTAGAAAGTTGACATTTCAGGGACCCTTTGAAAGCATCTAGGCTTTACCCAAAATCTTAGGGAAGTTTTTTGTTTTTTTTTGTTTTTTTTTTGTGGGGGATGGAATTTCTCCATATCCAGATTCAACAAACCAGAAATATACTCAAATTATGTAGACCCTACATGCCAATTTAGGGAACATGCCAACTAACAGAGCATAGGAGTGCTGGTCAGGCCTTGCTTCTTAATACAACAGGAAGTGCATTTTGACAGAGAGGTGAGGCCTTTCCTTTTGGGAGAGGGAGGATGGAGAAGAGTTCATTAGAACAACTTTACTCCAGATTCCTAGTAGTTATTCATTCAGAGAGCTCTGAGCAGCTTACCTTGGCCCAGTAAAAGGCAACCTTCACAGATTTCTGGGGATATCAAGCAGTGGGGACTTTTAGTTTATGAGTGGGCACTATGTGACCCAAGGTGCCAAGAACCAATAGAAGAAAACCAGGCTACCAGCTGGGAACACCAGCATGGTGTGAAGGCCACAAGGATGCGCCCCCTCCTCCCATGGCTCTTGCTGAACCCTGAACCTTGTTGAGGATGTGGGTTGCTATGGTGATGGGAGGGGAACTAGCCTGGGTGAAAGTTACAGTAGAGACAGAGACTTTTGACATCATGCAACCCTTGTTCCAATTTCCTCCTTAGAGCCAGGCTTCAGGCCTTTACCCATACCATGTAGACCTCTGCCTTTACCAGTGCCCCTCCTCTTGGGAGGCAGGCACTGGGGGAGCCTTGGACATCTCCTAGATGCTGAAGAGTCACGTCAGCAGTGATGAGGATACTCATTCCCACTGGAATACTGATCAGGAGGTGAAAGATGCAGGAATTATCTCCCTTCTTATCCACAAGCTCATATGCTCTTTTAAGTTATAGGCATTCATTATTTGAATGTATCTATACATTTTCCTTCCTCCTCTCTCCTTCCCCCTCCCCTCTCCTCCCTCCCTCCCTCCCTCCCTTCCTTCTCTCCCTCCCTCCCACTCCTCCTCCTCCTCCTCCTCCTCCTCCTCCTCTTCTTCTTCTTCTTCTTCTCCTTCTTCTTCTTCTTCTTCTTCTTCTTCTTCTTCTTCTTCTTCTTCTTCTTCTTCTTCTTCTTCTTCTTCTTCTTCTTCTTCCTCTTCTCTTCCCCTTCCTCTTCCTCCCCTCCCTTTCTTTCTTTTCTTTCTTTCTTTCTTTCTTTCTTTCTTTCTTTCTTTCTTTCTTTCTTTCTTTCTTCCCTCTTTCCCCACCTCTCTCTTTCCCTCCCTTCCTTCCTACTTCTCTTTCCCCTCCAAAAAATATTTGTTGAGGACCTACTAAGGGTAAGGCTTTATCTCAAGTCCCCAGGATGCAGTGATGAGTAAGTTTTGGACTCTGTTTGGAAGGAGTCTACAGTCTAGACTAGAGGACTCTGATCGCATGATGATAACCCACTTTGAGTTCTGCAGAGGAATTCACATGTTGCATGTGGCATGTGAGTGGAGAGGAAGGGACAGATAACTGGCCCTGGGGGAGTTAGGAGGGCCTCTGGGAGGAGCTGACCCTGGAGCTGCACCTTGAAGGAAGAGATTTCCAAGTGGAGATGTGGGGTAGGGGAGAGGGTGCCTGGCAGAGGGCTTAGCATGTGCACAGAGGACAGACTGGATGAGTCCTGAATGCTTTTCTGCTGTAGTCACCAGGGCTGACTGTGATGACAGACTTGGAGCCTCCCTGCCAGCCTCCTTTTCCTCCTCTGAGGATTTCCCTGTAATGGGGCCTCTGTAACCTGCCCTCTGCAGTGGGTCCCTTGCCTTTCAGGCCTGATGAATTGTCTGTCTCCCTCATCTCATGTATAGGGCTTGTCTTCAGGGTCTAGAGTGAAAGTGGGTCCTGGAGCTTGTAAGGGCATGATGCCAGTGAGGTAAACTTTCTCAAACGAAGATCCCGTGGCTGGAATACAGCATTCCCAAGCAGGTAGAATGTTAAAAAGAACTTGGAGGAGGCAGAAAACTTCCAGATTTTTCTCTAACTTATTTTACCTCTGCAGGAGCTGATATCATCTTAGGGTGGGTGGGATCTTCTTTCCCGGCTAATCTTTTTAATTTTTTTTAATTATTATTTTTTGAGACAGAGTCTCACTCTGCCACCCAGGCTGGAGAGCAGTGGCACGATCTTGGCTCACTGCAACTTCTGCCTCCCAGGTTCAAGCGATTCTCCTGTCTCAGCTTCCTGAGTAGCTGGGATTACAGGTGTGTGCCACCACGCGTGGGTAATTTTTGTATTTTCAGTAGAGACGAGGTTTCACCATGTTTGGCCAGGCTGGTCTCAAACTCCTGACCTCAAGCAATCCGCCTGCCTTGGCATCCCAAAATGCTGAGATTATAGGCTTAGAGGCTCCCTAAGACAGCTGGTCTCAGGCCTTGGAGTCGTGAGCCCAGGAGCTGAGATTTAGATGAGGTTAAGGTTAAGGCTGAGGCTAACAGGCAAGGCAGGCCTGCTGGACTTTACATGTGAGTTGCATCTAGAATTCAGGATTCTTGAGGTTTGTTGCAGGCACCAAAGAGTCTGGCTGTGGCCTGCTTGGAACGTCAGAGGATGTGATAAGAACTGGCAGAATCAAGGGCAAGGTTGTCTCCCTTGATAAGATTTCTGACAATTTCCGTCCCCTCCTCTCAGCCTTCTCTCCAGAAGAGGGCAGTCACAGGGTTGGGTTGGGAGGCAGATGGACTTTGTGGGAAGGGACTGGGGAAGTTGTAATGTTGGTGCTCCTAATGTTTCTGAAAATGTCTTTCCTGGGGTGAGGTTTGAATCAGGACCTGACTCCCAAGGTGTGGGCCACGCCACTTAGTGCAATTGCCCTTTTCTGAATCCGCATCTTCCCTGGATGTGGAGCCCTGGCAGGGGTGGGGCTGAACAGGGCCTGGGGCCTGGCTACTATCCCTCTGACTGTCCATATGATAGGACGCCCTGTCTAGGCTGATGCTTGCACCAAACTTCCTTCCCATTGTTGCCTCCTGCTTCCACCCCATGAGCTCTCACACCCTCTGCTGTAGTAACATGCCCTTCCGGGGTGCCCTGTGCCATCCTGTGTACAAGCTCCTCCTTCTACTAAGGGTGCCCTTCCCTCTTGTGGTCTGCTATGTGATTTCAGGGACCCACATGCTCCGGCTCGGATGTTGTTTCCGTGAGAAACCTTTCCCCTCTCCTTGGCTCCCCTTCATCAACCCTTTTGATAGAGACAGGAGACAGGAAAATACTAAGAAGAAAAGGGTGGTTCCCAGGCAAAGACCCCACCCTCAAGCCTGGAAATCTATGGCCCTAAATGAGAACAGGCATTCCTGTTATTGTGCTCAAAAAGTTTTTTGGCCAGCCACACCCCCTATTCTGTACCATATAAACCCCAAACCCCAGACTCCAGAAGGAGATGAGCAAACAAATGGCAGAATGGCTTGGCAGAGAAGGAGAGAAGAAAATGAGAGTCTGAACACTGGGAGGAGTGTGGCTGGGGATGATCAGAGAGAAGATTGGCCACTGGATGGCCAAACTCCAGGGGAAGATCATCTTCCCACTCCGTCCCCCTTCCAGCTCCCCATTCATCCACTGAGAGCTACCTCCACCACTCAGTAAAACCCCAGCATTCATCCTTCAAGTCCATGTGTGACCTGATTCTTCCTGGATGCTGGACAAGGACCCAGGGACCAAGAGGGCACTGAGTGGGTTAACACTTAAGCCATTTGTAGACAACAAAGCTAAAAGAGTGCACTGTGATATGCCCACTTGGGCTTCGGGAGTCACAGACACCCACCCCTAGACACTACTATGGGGCCGGAGCCCAAAGCTCTCATCCCAGCTCCTGCACCTGCTGGTCTGCATGCTCCCCATCCTGTAAGGGGTTTGAGCTCGCAGTGGCTGAACAGAGAGCCACACCCTTGTTGCACATCCTGCGAGGGGGGGAGCCAGGGAACTCTCCCATTTCACAATCACGAAGGGTTCTTATCTGTTCAACTGCTGGACCTTGGGATCCAGGAAGGCAGCACTAACGTCCTCTCATCCAGCCTGTGCAGACATGATGACCCAGTGAGTGGCTGGGCAGAGAATGACCGGCTGGGCTGCAGGCCAGGCTGTAGCCTGTTCTTACTGTGCATGTTTTGGGATGAACCTTATTACATCCAGAGACCTAGTAGGACCTGTAATGTGTAATTCCAGAAACACTTCATTCATCAAACATTAATGCTAGCACCCAGCCCAAGGGCAGGCATAGAGACCCACACAGGGAGGCAGGAGACCCTGGAGGTTAACACCTTAGACTTTGGAGTCAAGACGGGTCTGGCTTTGAATCCCTGCCTTTAAAGGCCATGGGCTTTGGGGCAGGTCACTGTACCTTCCTGAGCCTGTTTCATTATCAGTAAAATGGGGATAATAATATCTGTTTTACTGGGAAGCTGTGAGGCTTGAATCAGATACTGTAAAGTGCTTAGCACAGCACCTGGTACACAATGGAAGCCCACTAAATGGTAGCTGTTATTATTAATAATAAATGTAGGCTGAGGGAATGCAGAAATGAATGAATGTGCATGATTAATGCTTACTCCTCCCATCCTGGCCCAAATAAAATATACAAAGGGTTTAAGGAACTCCATTAGCCAGCCTAACTTTCTTTCATAACAAGAAATCTCACAGCCATGACCAGGGCTCCTATGTGACCCGGGCATGCGGATGGATTAATAACACCCCAGTCTGCTTCCAGGCTCCAGAAACAAGCGACACTCCTCACTGTGCCCACAAACTCCTTCTCTGCTGGCTGTGTGTGCTCCATGGAAAAGGGAGGTGCACCTGTGTTAGTGATGTGTGGAGAGGCATATTCCTCGCCGTTGCCTGGACGACTTTGTCTCAACACCTGCAAACAGCCTTTTTTCCTCCTCTCCAAAACAAAGTGAGCCTTTGATTTCCTTGTGGGGAGGACAGGAGAGAGCTGAGCAATTAGACATCAGCTGGCCCCTCTTGGAGGCTGGAGCTGTTTTTAGCTTTGCCTCTCAGGCAGGCAAATCTGGTCCTGGAGTCTGGGCCCAGCCCAGTAAAACTAATCCAGCAGAAGATCATCAAGGCACAGTGGCGTGGGGAGAGGGGAGGACGTGCTCCCTCTGCATGGTTGAGTCGAGGTCCTTTCTTACATCCTCTCTCATTCTGCTATAAATGACAGAGTTTTCCCCAGAAACATGCATTGCCTTTGTCCGAATACTCTTTGTCAAATGACCCAGTGTAATCAAAACTGGTAAACTCCCTTTCCATGTAGTTGTAGTAGAAAATACAAACTTTTCTAATCTGAAACTGCATGCCTTTGTGAGAATTAAGAAAATGTGGACAATGCAGGGTTTTGGAGCAGTGCAGGAATCCCGAAACTCCCAGAATGAAAGAAAAGGTTTCTCAAGCGGTGTGTGCAAGTTGGGGCTGCTCCCGGGCGGCCTGGGATGGGCAGGAGATGGGGTGGTTTGGGTGCAGCGGGTAAGTGTTGCTTTTTAAGCAAGAGGGTCTGTTTCTGGAGGCGATTGGGCTCCAGGCTGATACAATCTGTTGGCAAAAATAACTCTGGATTTGGATCTAACGAAGACTATAAAAGAGAAGCTCAGAGACTTGTTTTCCAGCCTTGTGGGAGTCGGGGTGTTTTAAATGAAGGGCAGATGTAGCCTGAGGCCAAAATCTGCCTCCCCCAGTCCTGCTGTAACCTTATTAAAGAATAAAAATAAAGGCAGGACTTTTATGGTAAGAAAGAAAAGGCATGACAAGGCTGCTCTTCCCAGCCGAGAGAGGGGTTCTTGGGACACACAGGGAGGCGCTGGGATCATGTCTGTCTGCAAGAGCCGTCAGGGAGGGGAGGAGGGTGGTGGGGCCCTGGGCAGGTGCGGGGAACCTGATCGGACTGTCAAGGCTGGGGTTGGATCGAGGCAGGAGGGGGGCTCCCAGCTAGTGTGGCATCATTGGTCAGGTCAGCCCCCTAAATCTGCCTTTGCCAGGCCAGTTCTCCCTGTTACAACTCTTGCTGGCCACACACAAAGCACAAAGCACATGGCGCTTTGTGACTGCATGTGAAAAGGGACAAAAGTGGGAGCCTCAGCTTTCTAAAGTGTCACAGCATCTGGCACTCGGGAGGGGCTCAGATCATTAATGCTGGTGACCCCAAGAAAGAGTCCATGCTCTTTGCAGTGGAGTTCCTTGCCTAGAGGCATTCTCAGGAGTGGGAGCTTAGTACACTCCTGATTTGGGGCAGTAGAAGTACCTACGACTGAGTTGGAACCTCACCTACACTTGTGACCAGCTCACCTCTCTTCTTGGCACCTTGAGTCCTCATTTGGGTAATGCCCTCCTTCCCCCTGCCCCATTTGAAGAGCTGTGAGGGGAGATAACACAAGCCAAGGGCCTAGACCTTAGCCTGAAATGCAGACATCAAAATGCCTCCTCAGCTGAAGGCGAGGGACACAGCAAACCCAGGGGTATGGATGCAAATGAGGAAGGACCTGATTCCTATTTCTGGAAGGATCCAGCTCCTTGGACAGCAAGTGTGGTAAGAGCTTGACCAGGCATTAGGACCAGGCTTGGAGATAGGGGTCAGTGATGGGCTCTTGTACTACTTAGCTGGAGTCTGGTCAGGGAAACTGAGGCAGGGCCCCAGGTATAAAAATGGCATCACAATGGGCTGGCGCAGGGAAGGCTGCTGCTTGGTGGACCCAGAGTCAGCTTAGGGCTGCTGAGGTGGGCTCTGACCACAAAAGGGTGGGGCCAAGTTGAGGGTATGGGAACCAGGAGGGAGGGGCTAGAAAGGTCTTCATTCAGGTACAGGGAGTGGATGATGGGGGAAGCGTTTTGTCCTCCCTGGATTTAATTCTTCAAACATTCTCCTTTTCCCTCCCACACTGGGCCTGTGGCTACGGTCTTTCTGGCTGCAATCTGTTTCCCAGAAGGCAGCATAGTGGTCTGTGTAAATCACCGATCTGACCCTGCCCCTCTCTCTCCCTCCAATTCCTCCCATGGCTCCCAAATACTTCTAGGAGAGACTCCAGACTCTTTAATGCATTGAGCAAAGCCTTCTGGAATCTCTAATGTGCTTTCTCTTCTCTCACCTCTTCCATCCTCGGGTCTAGCTTGGAGTTCCCCGAAGGGATCACTCACTGCTCTGCGTATCTGCCTATTGTCATAGCCACTGTCAATACCCCGCCTGATTCTCATGGTTTATCCCAGGCACCTACATCTTTGATAGACAATTCCTGTATCTCAAATGGTTTCAGGCCTCAAAGAACCAGCACCTCTCTGCCTGAGGACTTTCTCTGGTCTCAGGAGGATGCTGTGCCCAGGTGGAGGTGGGAGATGCCTCGGGAGCCACCCTTAACCAATGAGGAAGAGAAATTGGAGGATAAATATCTGGCTTCTGAGAGCCTCAACAGGAGAATTCTGATGTATGTTCTATACAGTTTTTCAGAGAGCCCCAGTGGGGATTGTGTCCAGGACACAATCCAGGACCCCCTGTAGTGACCCACTCATTCCTGCGTTCATTCCTTTCTTCTCTTCCTCGTCTTGTTTCCCCAGTCCCTTGTCAGCTTCCTGGAATCGCTTCCCAAATATTCACTCACACCCAACTTCCTATCTCAGAGTCCCAAACCAGGGCACATATGCTGTTCCTTCTGCCTGGAATGCCAGCTTCTCCCAGTGTGCAAGTTACTAGCTCAGTCATTCCTGGGTAGTTGCCCTTCTCTGTGCTCCTAAGGCAGCCATCTCTGTCTTCTGGCCAACTTGCTTGTTGGCATAACCTGTCGACTTGTCTGTGTGGCCCATGAGGGCGTGGGGTCCTCTTCACCCCAGGGACCTTGCATTCATGTCTTATATAGCTCTTGGCTGGCAAAATGCCTGGTGCACAGTAGTGATTCAATAGATACGTGTTCAGGATCCGACATGATGAGCCTTGCAAGTGTTAGCTCTCTGGGGTTGGAAACAGTAGCAAATAACATTTTCTATGTTTCACGGAAGCTTCCTCCTTCAGCCAAAATATTTAAAAGATTTTTTTTTCATACCTTGCATTTGTGCAGTGTGAGGTCTTCTCAAAGCACTTTTATGTGAGGCTGGGTCTCACCTAAACTCTGCAGTGAGCAGACAGCATTGCCCCATTTTACAGATAAGGCCACTGAGGCATAGAGGCTAGGTGGCCAGTCTAAGATGGTAACCCAAAGGTGGAGATTGAAGTCCAGAGAGGTTAGGTAAATGGCCCAGAGGCACACAGTGTTACCTAGTAATTTATGCTCAATGTGCAAAGGAGCCAATACTGAGGTACCAGCTTTTGAGAAAACAAAAGCTTTATTGTAAGTTGACTGGCAGGGAGACAGGAGGAAAAGCTCAAATTTGTCTCCTCAAGCTGGAGGCTGTGGCAGGTTTTACAGGCATAGGGCAATGAGGTGTAATCTGATTGGATCTTGCAATGAGGTGATGCCAGCAGGCCTAGTCTGACTGGATCCCACCATGGGGTGGCACCAGGGCTCAATCTGATTGGATCCAAGATCCTGCCATGTGATGTTCGCTTCTTAATTTAGTCCCCGCTCCTTGGTCTGAGCACTTAGGTTCCACCTGTGGTTGCACACTTGGTTCTTCTGGGCATGCTCAGAAGTTGAAGGTTACGTGAACTTCAACTCGAGGGGTCCATGGCAAGTGAAAAACAACTCACAACTTTGTTACATAAAAGTTGAGGTGGATTGGTCTGGCATGATTATGGCAGCACAGAGCCAGCAGGAAAGAGCTCACCAGACCCCAGGCCCGTGTATCTCCAGAATCCACCTTCTTTTCCCCTTACCAACTACACAGAGTGAGAGCCCACTGTTGCCAGGGGGTCTGAGTGCAGGCTCATCCCTCCACTCCTCATTCCATTCCCACAAGGACCCTCTGAGCTGGGGCATGCAGCTCTGCCTTCCAGATAAGGACACTGAAGCTCTGAGGGGCTGCAGGGACAGAGCCAAGCTTTGCCTCCAGGTCAGTCTGGCTGGAGTCCAGTGCTTTTCTCTACAACCAGCCCATTCCTTTTCTCTAAACTTTCGCATATTTTATGCCCTAAGGCAGACAGCACAGGGAGAGGAGTATTTCAGGGATATAGCTGGTGAAGATTTAAAGGCAGGTGCTGATCATAAACCTCGAGCATTTGCGTCGGTGGGACTCAGGGTTCCAAGCAGAGATGTGGAGGCTGGGCTGGACCAGCTGTGAGAGGCAGCTATTTGCTCCTGGCTAGGGCCATGTGAATATTTATGCCTCAAATTCACAAGGGTTTTGTTAGCAAAGTGAGAAGCAGGAAAGCAGGAAAGGAGGAGGAGTAGGAAGACTAGATGGTAGAGGAGGGTGACCAGGAGAAAGTGCTTCCCTTGAGGCTAGGTGTAAGGATCTCTCCCTTTTCTGGCCAGCCTGCACCAGACCAGCCCCTAGGATTCTTCTAGAAACAACTCCAAATATCTTTTCTCCTTTGGAGAGGTGGGGGCACAGGTGGAGAAGGCTGGACATTGGCCCAGGTTGAGAAAGGCTTTTCCTCATTTTCAGCTCAACTGGCCTCAGCTGCCTCCATCCCCCATGTCCCACATCCCAGCAGCCACCAGGTCCTCAGTTCGAATTTTCAGTAGAATCTGTTCCCTTCACTCCTTTTCCCATCACTCCTCAGTCCTGGCCCCCATCAACCCTTGCCCGGGCAACAGTAGGAGACTCCTTGCTGTGTTCCTGTGTCCCGTCCTGTCCCAAACTGTCCATTCCCCACCACACTGGCCCAGGAGAGACCCCTTTGCAAGTGCAGATCTGACCACGTCCTCCTGCTGAAACCCTTTCATAGCTTCCTAAAATGAATGCACACTTACCTACAGGTAACATTTTCAAATATTTAAAAATAGTTCTCCTTGAGTGGTGGGAGATGGCTCTAGCGTTCTGCAATGTTGCGCTGCCCAGGGCCTGGCACTATTGTAAGAATTTTATCTTTGCCCATGGTCTTCCCCTGCCCAGCATGCCTGCTCCTTTTGTCTAAACCTTCCCCATTTCCTGGTCCCACTTACAGTCTCACTTGCTCCAGACTCCCTCCTCACCCTGACCCCTATTGCTGTAGTTATTGGAAATACTCCTGTCAACACCGATTTGTCTTCTCTTCTGAGCAGGACCTCAGGTCATCCCTTGGGGAGGATGGTCCTTTTCAAAGGCCAAGCCACCATTTGTGAATTCCAGGTATTATTAACACTTGTCAGTAATCAGGCCATTCTAGTAACTATTGATCGAGCACCAACAATGTAGGCAGTGTTGGTAAAGTTGCTGGTGTTTTGGGGAAGCAGAAGTGCCAGCTGTACACTTGGTGTGTGGGTCCTTTGGGGAACCAGGGAGCTGGTTTTGGGGTTCACGGGCATCAGGAGATGGAAGCCACAAGTCAGCAGTGCCAGCCCTTGGTCGCGATGAGCATCTCTGTCTGGACCTGTTTCCCCTTCCAGTTGTGCTTTCCTCTCTACCACTCTGGGTGGAGCCATTTATCCTGATTAGCAGATAATATGCCCATTAATGGGAAATCAAAACGGATGACTCAAGGTGAATTTTCAAGGTCAAGACGTGCCCTTTCTATTGAGAGTTCAGCTCTGTAGAGAAGGAAAGGGAGAACCTACGGCCAGTTTTCCTGCCTAGTACCCAAGGGGGTAGGGTGTGCCCCCAGATCCTGCTTGAAACCTGTCAACCCCACTCTAAAACTTCACCTCCTCCTGCTTCTCACCATGAGAAGACTGAGCCTGGTATTAAAGAACTCTTAACATTAAAACAAAACTGAATTTCTCCCAACCGATTGGCAAAATCAAAAAGATCAATAATACCCAGTGCTGTCAACGGTGTTGAAAAATAGCATTTTTGTATGCTATCAATGGGAGAATAAATTGGCCCTATGTTCTTTTTGGATAGTACTTTGGCATTGCCCAGAAACAATTTTTACATGTGAGGAATCTGCAAAATTCATTTGAATGCTAGTGTGAGTGCATTAAAGATATGGATAGGAATAGATTTTTTTGTACCAGCAAGAAATTGGAAATAATCTAAATATTCATCAGTAGGACATTGGTTGAATCAAGAACAATATACTTAAAAATGCCACGCAGTGTTTCATTTTAAAAAGTATGATTCATCTGTAGGTGGTGTTTTGGAGGATGATGTGTGGTGTATTGCTGTGTGGGAATAAAGTAAGTTGCCTTTCTGATATCCCCGGAGCAGGGTCCATGTATCCCATCCACACCAATATTCTCTGCACTTGGTACAGAAGCTGCCTGACCCCAGGAGGTGCTCTATAATTGTGGCTCCTATTACTATTGTCAGCAAATCATAAATTAATGGTGTTTTTTGTTTTTGTTTTTGAGATGGAGTTTCACTCTGTCACCCAGGCTGGAGTGCAGTGGTGTGATCTTGGCTCACTGCAACCTCTGCCTCCTGGGTTCAAGCAATTCTCCTGCCTCAGCCTCCTGAGTAGCTGGGATTACAGGCCCACGCCACCACGCCCAGCTAATTTTTAAATTTTTTTTAAGTAGAGATTGGGTTTCACCATGTTGACCAGGCTGATCTTGAACTCCTGATCTCAAGGGATCCACCTGCCTTGGCCTTCCAAAGTGCTGGGATTATAGGCGTAAGCCACCATGCCCAGCCCATATGTGTGTGTATCTATATACACACACACGTATACATATGTATACATACATATATACACACATATGTGTATATATATGTATATATGTATATGTGTGTATATATATGTGTGTGTGTGTGTGTGTGTGTATATATATATATATATATATATATATATATACATATATATATAAAGGATAGGATCTTCCCCTGTTGCCCAGGCTGGAGTGCAATAGTGCGATCACAACTCATTGCAGCCTCCACTTCCTGGGATCATGTAATCCTCCTAATTCAGCCTCCTGAGTAGCTGGAACCACAGGTGCATGCCACTATGCCAAGCTAAAGTTTTTATTTTTTGTAGAGACCTGTTGCCCAGGCTGGAGTACAATAGTGTGATCACAACTCATTGCAGCCTCTGCTTCCTAGGATCAAGTAATCCTCCCAACCTAGCCTCCTGAGTAGCTGGAACCACAGGTGCATGCCACTATGCCCAACTAAAGTTTTTATTTTTTGTAGAGACAGGGTCTCAGTGTTGCCCAGGCTGGTGTTGAACTCCTGAATCCAAGTGATCCTCCCACCTTGGCCTTCCAAAGTGCTGGGATTATAGGCATGAACTACCACTCCTGGCAGTAAATAAATGTTTGGTGAATGAATCCTACTTTGTAAAATTCCATGTGGAAACAGAAAAAATTTGGAAGAAGCCCACGAAAACATTAATAGAGTTTACTACTGTTTGGAGGAGAATTGGCAGGGAGGGGATGGGGAGTTCACTCATATTTTGTTCATTTCTATATTGTTTGAATTTGGTATGAGTTTGTGCTATTTTTGTATTTGTAATAAAAATCAAACAGAAGTGGGAAAAAAATCCTTTCACTGTTGTTCCTCTATATCCACGCTGGGGTATCCACTGTGAATGTCCCAACACACGTACTTGGGCTTTTGCAGGCCTGGAGACCAGTCCTGCCTCTATCACTTCCTCCCTCATGATCGGTGGTGCAAGAGCTCTTCTCCGGGGATGGTAGGGAGAATCGTATGCAGCAAGCGATCAGCACTGCTCCCAGCACATAGATGCATCACTTTTAAGTGCCATCCACCTTCCTGTGGGGTCTCATTTACTAACTCTTCCACTCACCTTTTTTTTTTTTTTTTTTTGCCCCAAGGCCTTTGCTTGAATTCGGCAGAAAATCATTCATTTCGGAAACGTGGCCAGGGATGAAACCCTCAGGAAGATCCAGCCCAACTCTGTCATTTTGTGGAAATCAGAGCTCAGAGGGGTTAAGTGACTCACTCGAAGTCACATAGCATCCAAGTGCTTGAGATGATGATATCTGCACCGAGCTCCAAAGCCATGTGCTTTCATTGCATTGCCCTGTTTGGCAGTAACTTAATGAATTAATGTTTTGTCTCCCCAAGAGGACTCCTAGAGGTCTCCCCATGGGGAGGAGTCTTTAGTGGGAGCTTTTCTTAATCTGTCAGAGGCCACCAGGTCTAGGATCCACTCTGTCTGACTCTGGGAAAGGGAAGGAAGGGGCCAATCTCAAGAAGTGTGTTCATATTTATCTGGGCTCAGGAACGCATCACAGTCTCCCTCCCTGGCCATCTCTCTCCAGTTGTACACACACTGAGGATGACTTCCCCATGAAAAAGTCTTCCTTGATCATTAAAATCCTCAGAGTCAACCAGATCTGGATGGAAAATGCTGCTCTATTTAGTTGTGTGTCTCAAGTTACTCAACTGCAAAATGGAGAGAGTGAGACCTACCTGTCAGGTGCATTTTGAGAATTAGGTAAGATAACAGTTACACTACTGGGTGCCATGGGCTGGCTGGTAGGATGATAGACAAATTTGAACCTGTTTGACCTGGAGGCCACCTGCTGAATACAATGGAGCTCTATGGCTTGGGGATAGGACAAGAAAGCAATGTTTCTGACTATATAGAAGCAGGTCATAAGTGACGAAAATCATGGTCCTTGGAGCCTTAGAGTCCTGAGTATGAGTCCCAGATCCATTGTGTACCATTGACAAGACCTTGGGCAAGTCCCTTGAATTCAGGGCCTGTCTTTCCTCATCTGTAAAACCGGGCAAATAGTAACATCTATCTAGTAATGAGTGTTAATCAAAATAACGGGCATAAGGTACTTAGCCCAATGCCTGGTATATGATAAATGCCAATTAACTGTTAGCTTCTTTTAATATTTGATCATTGTTACTGCTTTTACTATTATGGTGTGGTGGTCATTTGTGCTATTCACCAACTATTTCTTGTTTGCTTCTGGGCAAATGGAAGGATTGCACTTCTCTGCCCTGTTGAAGTTAGTTTTGGCCTCTGACTTGCTTGGGGTCAATGAAACATAAGGAGGATGTGTGTCCCTCTGCCTAGACACTCTAGGGCCTAGCATGTGATTTGTTACCTTCCTTTCTCCTGCCACACTGACTGTGATGGGAGAATTCCAGCCCTGAGCACATTGCACAAGTGATAGATAAATCCTTTGGTTGGGGTGAGCCACTGAGAGCAGGCGTTCAGCTGTTACAGCAGCTCCACTTGGCCTATCCTGATGGATACATGTGAGTGACCCTGACATGGCAAGACAATGGGTGATAAATGGCCGTCTGGTTTGTAATGTGAAGAGGGAGAAGAGCAGAAACAGAGGAGCTTATACAGTTCTTCATCCAGGAAGTTTTTGTCGAATAACGTGATTGAAACTTGCAGGCACCCTCCTCCCCCAGAATGGAAGAGTTGGAATGTGGGTGGGTGGTTGCACAGATCGGAGACCAGATTGCAGCTGTGCATTTCCTCTTTGGAATTGGCTGGTCCTATGCCTGAACTTCCCCCATCTATTTCTCTGCAGAGTAGGCTGTCTGTGCTTCTTGCTGTGTGAACTTCCAAGCGACTTCCAATGATCTCTGCCCAGGAGGATTTGAAAACTGCCCTTCCTGGAGGCAGCCCTGGTGAAAATTCCCCTCCGCTTGCTCTTAGCCAAATCCACTAGCAGCCTCCCTGTGCAGGGCCACCTGGGTGAAATCATAGAGAAGGGACCGTGCACTGAATATCCACCCCCTCAGTAATCTCTGGATCCCTTTACTAGAGAGAAAGAAGACTGGAAACCCAGGCACCCTTGAACGAGCTAATGTTTTGACTCACACTCACTTATATTAAGGTATAAGTGACAGATGTAAAGTTATTCAACCCTGCACTGAAAAACCCACTGCTTTAGTGGAGATGAACAGCAAGATGAAAATGCCTAAAAGCCGAGAGAGAGAACTGAAAGGGGTAAAAAGGGACACTGAAGAAGAACATTGGTGTAGGGAGGGGTGGGATGGGCACTAAGTCAAACTTCCTTTGGGAGGTGATGTGGGTGCTTTGAAGTCAGACTGCCTGGATTCAAAACCTGCTGCTGCCATTTGGCAGCTGTGTGATCTTCAGGGTAAAAGGTGGATCATTCTGAGGCCAAGAGAGTGCAGTTGGCTCTGTTCATGAGATATTCAAATACCTGTGCAGGACCAGAAGTGGGGCTGTCTCCACCCATCCAAATGCCTTCTCCTGTGACCCCTAAAACTCATTAGCATCAATACCAGGAGTTATGTTTTCTTTATTTTCCTGTGGGGATATAATCGAGTAGAGCCCAGTTAAACATTTACTGAGTTTTTCCTATGCAAGGGCTCTGAACTGGGTATTGTAGGTAGGGAAGAAAAGGGTGCCATTGGTGGAACTCTCTAGAGACCGCAGGGAGAACTCTGGGTTAGAAAACACAGGGCATGCAGTCTGGGAAGGTCATTTCCCCTCCTTGGGATTCAGATCCATATGTAGTAGGGAGAAACCAATATCATCTCCTTCATCGCATACTGGGGGACTAACCAAATGGGGTGAAAGGGCGTGTGTGAAGACCATCTGCAAACAATAAAGCTTTAATTATGATTGAACCATTGGTGTCCACTGAAGGTCATCTTTGATTATGTCCCCTGTCCCCGTCAAAGCTCACTGGGGTTTCCACAGGATGACTTGATGGGAGACGTTTGACCAAACTTGTCTTGTCTTGGGGGACTGGGCAGCTCTCCAGCACAATTTCTTGGAAGAGAGGGGCCTGTTGCTATTGTCCATCAATGGATTCTCCACCTAGAGCCAGCCCTCTACATTCCCATTCTGCGGAACTGTATCCTGCCTGAAGAATTGCTAACCATCTGGCCCACGCAGCCACATGCCAGAGGATTATCTTCAGTGTGCGAACAGCAGAGATTCAGAGGCTGGGAGGAAGCATTTTAATCTCGACGAGGGAGGCGGTGCAAATGGTTAGATACCAGAGGACCTCAGTGCGTCCCTTGAGAACCTGGAAAGTATTCCTATTTTTAAAATATCACTGACTTTTGCGATTTCTAAGCCCAGATGCCCCTGTTGAGCTTCCTGATTATTTCTTCCTTGAGGGGTTTTTTTTTTTAAGTCATTATGGTCTTAACTTCAAAGATGACCTGATTAGCTGCCAACCACAAGCTTCCTGGCAGAGTGGGGAGCTTTCCCCCTTTTAGCTTGAAGCTTTCAAGGTGGTTGGGGCAGGGCATTCTATGTGCCATACATCCATGTGCATATATACACACATACCTGTATGTGACTTTCCTCTCTGGGAAGATGGGAAGGCCTCAAGTTTGGCTTAAGAGTGCAAACCTGCCAGGCATGCTGGCTCACGGCTGTAATCCCAGCACTTTGGGAGGCTGAGGGGGGTGGATTACCTGAGGTCAGGAGTTCGAGACCAGTCTGGCCAACATGGTAAAACTCTGTCTCTACTAAAAATAAACAATTATTCGGGTGTGGTGGCACAAGCCTATAATCCCAGCTACTTGGGAGGCTGAGGCAGGAGAATTGCTTGAACCCAGGAGATGGAGGTTGCAATGAGCTGAGATGGTGCCACTGCACTCCAGCCTGGGCAACAGAGTAAGACTCTGTCTCAAGAAAAAAAAAAAAAAAGAGTGCAAACCACATGAGCCAGTTACTTTCAGGCAAAGGTATTAATGAGGGTCTACCTAGAGCAAGCATGGTGCTTGTTAATGGGGGAACAAAGTCATTGCTAGTAGATGATGACCAAAGAGTGATGGGGAAAGAGGCAAATACATGGTTGATGACATAAGAACACCAAAGAAATGTCCCCGATCCTGCTTGGTATGTGGCTGGAGGAGAGGCATTGGAGCAGATCCTTAAAACGGGTTGGAGGCTGTAGGTGTGGAAAGGGCACACGGACATTTCAGCAGAGGGGGCAGGGTGGATAAAGAGAGGCCTGAACTTGGTGAGAAGTTCTGGTGTGTACAGAAGAGGCCAGTGGTAAAGGAATGTGTGTGAGGCTGGGGAAGGAGTAGAGGCCAGACTGGGAGGGCCTGAAACACCAAAGAGGAAGCTGATGCTGTCAAGCCTGCATTTTGGAAAGACCTACTGTTTGAACACCTCTTGTGAGGGGAGGCTCAGTACCTCTGGGACAGCCCGTTCTACCTTCATCTCTGACCAACACAAAGTTCTTCCTGTGAGCAAGCCAGCGCCTATCCTTGGTCTTGGAGATGCCTGCAGGATAAACCTATGCCATACTTGGCCCTTCCATGCCTGTTTTAGACTTAATGGAACTCTGAGCATTTGTTTTTTTGGATCAGCACTATAATTTCTTTTTAAAGTGACCATTGTAATAGTTAGGCATGTGCATAGAACTTCTGGAACTTTCTATCAATGACCTAGGTTGGGCTACTATAGGCAACATCATCCAAATTCATCTTCACAGTTTGCCTAGGGGCAAAGAGCTTGGGGTTTGGTGTTCAACAGTCCTGATTTTGAATCCTATCTTAGCTATTTTGTAGCTTCCTGGCACTGAACAAGTGACTTTCTTAGAGTCCAGCCTCCTCAGCCTGCCACAGGGGGTTACTGTGAAAGCCGATAACACAAATAACACATACAAATCACTCTGCTCCGGTTAAGGGGTCTCTCTCTTCCCAGGCAGTTGAGAGGGAGTTTTGGGAGATTCTTGGGCAGTGCTGTCATTGAGAAGATTCCAGAGCCCCGACCTCTTTTCAATCCTCTTACTCCCCTCAAACGTGTTTATGTGTTTTCTGATGAAAACAGGATGCTTGCGAAAGTCTTGCTCCTGTTTCTGTCAGCGTATTCATTTAAGGCCTGCACTTTTGGTTCAGTTTCTGGTGGTTCAGGATTTTGAGCTATGCATTTTGTGGGTTTGGTATGCACGCGAAATATGTGTTTTGAAGGCTGCTTTGGTCTGTTTTTAGACAATTCAAATATTTGGATAGTGCATTCCTGTCTTGCCTCTCTTGCCTGTGTTTGGGGGACCCTGGGATTTGCTTTCCCTGAGCTGTTGACTCTGATTGTCTAAGCCCTGAATGTCTCCCAGGATCAGCCTTGCTGGCCACAGGCCTGATCGGGAATCTAGAGCCACCCAACGTTAGAGAAGGGAGACTCCTTAAGGATCACCCAGTTCCCACCCCTCCTGTCATAGATGGAGAGACGATGGCCCAGGGACCGGGGTGGGGGTGGGGCTTGTCTAAAGTCACAGGGCAAATGGGAAGCAGAGTGGGTGACACTCCCCTCCGCTGGCACCATGCAGGGCCCTGGGGGTGCAGGTATCGTTCCTCCCACTGCACTCACCCTCAGGCCTGCACATCTTTCTGTAGGTCCACAACCCCATCACTTATTAACACCCAGGCTGCCTGACTTGCAAATACCCAGAAATTCAAAGCCAGTCAAACAGACCATTGTTTTCTGAACTCCAGTCCTTCTGCCTGGGTTCTGGCTGAGGGGAGCGTTGTGCTGTGGTAATGCTCAGGAACCCTGCAAGGAAGGTGGTGAATTCTAGCTGCTCCCTCTCTCCTCTTGGCAGAGCATGTATGTCTGGGACAGAGGAGGGAGCAAGAGAAGGATAAAGGGGCCCGTGGGACAAAGTTTTTACTGGTGTCTAGGGTGACACCCAAGCAAGTTTCTTGTGGGGTGTGCTTTTTAAAAAACTTTTTAAAATTGTTATGTTTTAGAGACATGGTCTCATTCTGTTGCCCAAGCTGGAGTGATCACAGTTCACTGAAACCTCAAACTCCTGGGCTCAAGCAATCCTCCTGCTTACCCCAGCTTCCTGAGTAACTGGGACTACAGGTGCACACCACCACACCCAAATAATTTTTAAATATTTTTTACTGATAGAATCTTGCTATGTTGCCTAGGCTGGCCTCAAACTCCTGGCCTCAAGCGATCCTCCTGCCTAGACTTCCCAAAGTATTGGGATTACAGGCATGAGCCACCATGCTGGACCCCGTGGGGTGTTCTAGTTGGTGGGTTTAGGGCAAGCAAGCATGATTTCCATGGGGTCATCACTGTGCCATGCCATCTGCAAAGTTCACGCAGGGTGTGGGGGTCAGTGTGGCGAGGCAAGGAGGTTGTGTCTAGCTATCTTATAGGGAGGGTGGTCACCAAGAGGTGGTTGTATAGGGCAGGTATCTGGATCCACCCCTCTGAGGAACTGGGAGGAGGCAGAGAACTGGAAACTGTGTCCTGGGTGAATGAACCCTGCTCTGGTCTGAGAAAGTTAAGCCTTTATGATGCTACAGCAACATAAAATAAGAATTCATTCCAACCCTGGTGGCTTTGCTTCTCCCAGCCTTGGCTACCTGGGCCACCTACTAACCAACAGGGGCACACATGGAGGGTCCCCTTGCCCCTGCTCTGGAGCTTCCCGTGGGGTCCAGCTAGTCTCTGCTTGAGGTCCCACCCTTGCTGGGCCCCTTCCCTTCCCTGCCCTGTCCTTCTCTCACCGCTCCCTCCCAAGAGCCTTTCCTCACTGCCTCAGTGCATCCAAATCCTGCCCTGCGCTCTGCTTCCAGGGAATCCGCCCTAGGTCACTTTCCCTTCTGCCCTTTTTCCTTTTTCTTCCTCCTTTTCTTTCTCACTAGAAAATCAGCTGAATCCGGAGAGTTTAAATCAGGGGTGTGGCCCGCAGCACTAGATGCCGAAGGCAGTTACAAAATCAAAACGAAAGCGTGCTCATTGGCTTTGGCCTTTAGAAAGTTTATTGGTAACTCCTAATAGTCTAATTGAATATCAAGGAGCAGTTAAACTTCACCTTTCTCCTTTATTACTGGGCCTGTAAATCTTAAGGAAACAATCTTTAATGGGGGGAAAATGCCGGGCAAGTCAATTCCTTTGTCTTAGCCTTTGTTTTTCTACCTGCAAGTTAAGGCTTTTGAGCTAGACAATCTATCCAAAATTCTATGATTATACAAATGCATTCTTGCATAACCTTATGCAAGTGAGAACATTCCTGTTTACCAAGCTTTCAGTTTGTGGCCTAGCACAGTGCTGAGCAGGGTGGAGTGAAGTATCTATTTCACCTCTCACAGCCACCTTGTGAGACAGGAAGTGTGTTACTTGTATATTGCTGCTTCACTCATGTGTCAGTATGCCAAGGCCTCCCAGGTTTATGTCTCCAGCCTGGATCTTGTCCCTTGAACCAGCTAGAATTGGTCTGTTTCTTCTAACCATAAAATCCCTGACCATGAGAGCATTAAATAACCACGGCAGGGTTCAAACCAGCATGGGAACTCTAGTAGACATTGTAGAACATGCTTCAAGGTTATCCCCAACAAGGGATGGGGGAACTGGGGTGTTTATCCACCAAATCTTGTCTATTATTGGTAGAGAGCTGCTTTTGGGAGGTACCGACTCCCTGGCACTTCTGGTCTGCCCATGTGAGCTGAGCATGGTCCAGTGACCAGAAAAGGCCCTCAGGCAGAGTTGCACATGCTATAGTGGAAGCTGTAGGGTCTGCATGCTCAGGAGTGGTAAGGACTGAGGGAATATGGGCATGGGTGTGGTGCTGGCAATGGCTGGAAGGTCTGAGGGCTGAACCCTTGGACATGGGCATGCTAACATCTAAATCCGAGCAGAGGAGGAGGTGTCAGGGTGACATTAGAAGGGACAGTTTTGCTGGTGGTGCAAGTGGTGCAGAAGCACATTAACAGCTGCATAGCAGGTTGTTAGAATGGGAAAGAGAAGGATCAGAACTGGAGTGAGAATGACTCTACAGTGACGAGAAGACAGGAGCAGGGAGAGGAGGGGAACGTGGGGTCAAGAGAGAGTGTCCTCAGTTTAAGATGGGGGACTCCAGAGCAGGCAAAATTGGGGGTGAGGGAGTTTTGGAGGAGGAAGGAGAGGAAGCCATGAAGCCTCAAAGACAGAGGAGAAGTCTATGGAGCATGGGGTGGGATGGGAGCAAGTATGGTGCAAACATACGTGGAGTGGCTGGTTTATGGTCAAGACAGGGAAGAAGGGAAAGCTGGGACCAGTCGATGGTAGATATTTTTAGGGGCATATGGTTGACATCAAGATGAAGGAGTGAAGAAACACTGTAGGAGGGGCATTGCCATCACGGCCCCATTTCTGTGGTCACTGGTGAATTGTGAAAACTCAGACCCAGAAGACCCACATGGTACCAAGAACTTGGGTTGGGGTGGCAAATTTCTTTGCAAATTCTGGGACAAATAAAAACGTCCCCTTTCTAGCTAATTGCATGTTTATGGATCTAATTACCAAATTACAATGATGAAAGAGAGAATTCTTCAGACTTCAGGAAATGACTTATAGTCATAAATATCTACTCCTTTTCTCTCCTTACGTCTTAACTGAAAAAAAAAAATAGCAAGACAAGTTGCTTGTATCATGTAATGTTCTTCATTTGCTGCTCTGCTATGGTTTTCAAAAATGGCATGCTGAACAAGTGTATTAATTCGAGTTTGAAGTCCTTTTATACTAAAATGTTGGGTACCGGAACACATAAAATTACATATTTTTGTTGTCTGTGACATAAGTTATATACCCAGACTGTCCAACATGACAGGAGACAATTTCATTTTCCTGACAAGAAATGAAGATGCCTAAACAGCCTGATAGTTAACATTATGAGTTGCAGTTAGACATTGGAACACTAAATTTGGAGCATGATAATAACTTTTCCAAGTGCCCAACTTATCTCCCATGCCTGCCAGCATGTGTACTTCTACATAGTTTATGGTTTTAATATGATTCTGCAGGTTTGTCCAAATCGTATTACAATGAATTCCCTTTCAAAGAAGATCCAGCTGAGTAATGAAGAACAATGTTTGCATTAAACTTAATGATGGATTTCTTGGGCTGAAATGAAACACTTGGATCTCTTGCATTTTGTTAGGTAGGGATAGAGAAGCTAATCAATTTGGTCATGTAAAACAGTTTATGACCTTTCGAACTCTGTACTTAACCACTGGAAGAAATGGAAATTTTCTATACTTTATTTTGGAAGAATAGAGTACCAATGACATCAAAGATTTTATTCCAGAGGTAGGAAGAGCATTCCATACACAATCACACACATGACCATCTCCTCTGTAATTGATGAGGTTATTCATTGCACACATGCATCTGGATTCCCTCAGAGCTCTTGGAGATTCTGCACAGTTTATTTAGGAGGTGAAATCCCAGGATGATAACTGGGGGCCAGGAGGTGGGAAAACGCAGATGTGAAGTGGCATTGGTCAGGTAGAAACGACCTAGCAGCCAAGAGAATGAGCTTCCTGTCCTGGCCCTGACATAATGCCTGCATTAGGCATTTCCTCCTTTGGAAAAATGGGAAATCGGAGGGTTAGAAAGAGCATATCCCCAAGGTTCCTCCCAACTCAGATATGCTAGGATTCTACAACCCTAGATCTGATTTCTGCTGCTTCTTGGATTCTTCAGAAAGTGGGAGGGGGGCTTTTAATGAAAAATCCAATCACACACTTTAGCGAGGCTTACAGATGAGACAAGGGGAGTCAAGGGGCAGAAGAAAATGGGAGCTCTGCTAGGTTTTTTATTGTACTTGGGAGTTTCAGTTGGAAAGGGACCTTTTCTTTTAAAAGCAAATTATTTGTAATGGGAAAAACTTACAGGTTGGTTTTTAGGCAGATCTGATCATTGGCTAAATATGCAGGGTGGGCAGTGGGTGTAGGGTATTGGGAGGAGTGCCTTCTATACTTTAAAGAGCATTTATGATTTCTTAAATTGCACAGTGGTAGCATTGTTGTAATATGAAGCAAGCAGTTGTCAAGAAATTATTAAAAATTAGCAATGGGCTAAAAAAATGCAAGGTGACAGATTGGTGCCCAGGGTGCTGGGGGAAAGAATAATTCACAGCCTCCAAGTGAAATCTCAGGTTGTTTGTTTCATTTCTAGAAGCATAACACAACATTTGCAGCATGTGTTGGGTAAATTAACCTCTTGTTAATTTTGGAAGCTGCTGTCAGCCCCTTCACTTCCCTTTCTCAGCTTCAGTGACGAGGCCAACTGGGTACAGGGATATCCAGCACTGTCTCAGGGTGTCAGCCTTCTCCTGGGTCCCCACAGGGGCCCTGCTACATTGGTCTCTGGCATGGAAGCCCCATGAGAGCAGGGAGTGTGTCTGTTTTGCATTTCTGGTTGCCTGGCACGCAGTAGGTGTTCAAGAAATATTTTTGAATGTGTGACTTGCTTCCAAATTGGCTTTTGTTTATGGCTTTATCCAGCTCCTGGGAGCTATATCAGCATTAAGAGCAAGACAAGCTCTAGGAGATGAGGGGGTGAGGGATTGGGAGGTTTGTTACCCCTGGTTCCCCTACAACAGACTCCCCCTAAGACTCAGAAGAGAATGGAGCCAGTGCAGGCCATCTTTAGAGTTCTGCATCTCCCATTTCTGCCTTAGCGTCCCTCAGTCCTGGAAGTCTGCCAGCTGGGTAGCTGGAGAAAGCCAACAGGATTGGCAGAAATGCACGTTTTATGCAGGTCCCACATATGGAGTGGCAAGAACCACTCTCCCTTGGGGATTCCAGAATCTGCTCTGGAATTAGACTTCACCAAGGCCAACCTGGGGGCACCTGTGAGGGAGAGAAGCCACCATGGCCTGGTCTGGCCACAGCTTCCCAGAGGAAGCTCTGTTGTTTGGATGAGAAGTAATGTATGTTTCTAGTCATACATTCTCATCTGGACATTATTCGGCTTTTACTAATTGGCTTTACAATTTTCCCGGTAGTTAATATTCATCTGTCAAAAATGGAAGCATAAATAAATAACTTTGGTTCACGCACACCTCTTATTAGGCCATACATCATGTTAGAAAGTTCGCATTCTTTAACCAGGAAGATGAAATTAGAAACATCTTGAAAAAGCCTTCTTGTTATCAATCATGTCATCTTGAACATGTTTCGAAGCTTGCTGCTGGCATCAAGAATAGATGTTTTATTCAAAAGAATGTATTTAAAGAAAATGACAGCACTTTTCGATTTCAGCTTTTTAAAAACAGGAAATCTTTCAAATCCTCCTGACTGTGAGCATTCCAGTGCCTTGGAAGATGTGTGGAGTGGCTCTAGCCTAGCTGCATAAGGGTGGAGAATTTCCCGAGCCTTTACAACAGGTGTGGGACAGGAGCCGATCATGATTCAGCAGAAAGTCTTGGTTCTTGTGTGGCTTGAAAAGGTTACTTGCCCTCTCTGGATTTCAGTCTACTTATTTGTAAAATGAAGAGGTTGTGCAAGATTAACGTCAGAGCTCAGGCTGCTATAACAAAAATACAGAATTGGGTAATTTAGACAATAAACATTAATTTCTTATAGTTCTAGAGGCTGGGAAGTTCAAGAACAAGGTGCCAGCAGATCTGGTGTCTGGTCAGGGTCTGCCTCCTAGTCTGCAGATGGCTGCTTTCTCCTTGTGTCCTCCTATGGAGGAGAGCAGAGAGAAAGATCCCATGTCACCTCCTCTACCCTTATGACCTCATCTAACTCTGATTACTTCCCAAAGACTCCGTCTCCAAATACTCTCATATTGAGGGTTAGGATTTCAACATATGAATTTGGGGAAGACACAAACATTCAGCCCATAACAATTAATGTCCTCTTGGGACAGAGGAGGGTAGCACTGGGTTCTCAGAGCACCAGGAGAAGGAGGCAGTAGACAACTTCATTCATCATTCAAGTAGATTCTGCACAATTTTCCCTGATATATGTTTGCTTAAAATAGAAAAGTTGACTGTAAGTTACCCACATTGAATCCACTGACCTTTGTAAAATGTGCCTTGCTCCCAGCATCTTTTCCTGCCCTGGCTCATGTGTACTCCTCCTAGGATGGGGAAGGCAGGATGAGACATTCTCCATTGTTCCTCCAGCTCAGACCTCTGACTTTAGGGGGCTTGCGAAGGTGCAAGTGGCTCCAGGTATCCAGCCATCCCCTTCCAAAAGGGGCAGGATTTATCCCCAACCCCAGCCACACTTCTGTAGTTGCCTCCACTAAGTTCCACAGCAGTGTGTGTGGTAAGGTAATCCCTGTTCCAGGAGAACAAGCCCCTGGTCCCAGCTCTACCCCACTGTCCTTTACAACCTTAGGCAAGTCATTTCCCCTTGTCTGGGCCTCACTCTCCTCATCCATGAAAAGAGAAAGTTGGACAGATCACTCTCTAAGAACTCAGATTTAGGAATCACCCTGGGAGTTTAAAAGATTGTGAGGGCCGGCCGGGCGCGGTGGTTCACACCTGTAATCCCAGCACTTCGGGAGGCCGAGGTGGGTGGATCACAAGGTCAGGAGATCAAGACCATCCTGGCTAACACGGTGAAATCTCATCTCTACTAAAAATACAAAAAATTAGCCAGGCATGGTGGCGGGCGCCTGTAGTCCCAGCTACTCTGGAGGCTGAGGCAGGAGAATGGCATCAACCCCAGAGGCAGAGCTTGCAGTGAGCAGAGATCTCGCCACTGCACTTCAGCCTGGGTGACAGAGTGAGACTCCATCTCAAAAACAAACAAACAAACAAACAAACAAACAAACAAACAAACAAAGA
The DNA here is from genome assembly GCF_028878055.3 of Symphalangus syndactylus. Classification (NCBI taxonomy): domain Eukaryota; kingdom Metazoa; phylum Chordata; class Mammalia; order Primates; family Hylobatidae; genus Symphalangus; species Symphalangus syndactylus. The sequence goes on from NC_072433.2 coordinate 27,626,788, forward strand.
TTGTGAAGGCCTGGATGTGTTTTTACAAAGCAAATAGAACTCGATCTATTTCCCTAAAACCCAGATCCTATGGGAGCAGTGCTTTCCTTATCGCAAAGATAGTTTAGAATCTGTGCATCTGTCAAATGAATCCAGAAAACAGAGATGCAGTCCTTCAGGTCCGGGCCTCTGGCCATCACCCAAGGCCATTCCAGGGGCAAGAGCATTCAAAACTTTTTCACTCTCCCATGGTCCTGAAGAATAAATACCAGAGTCCACAAATGCCACTCAATTGGCATTCAATGATCCTAGAATATTGGACATAGAACAAACATCAAATACATCCCCTGAGAGAGGAATTCACTGGCTGGTGGTCATCACAGGTGGTGCCAGCAGTGGGACTAACACCCAGGGATCCCAGCTCCCTCTCCAGGGTGCTCTCTACAGCCTGAAATTTGCTTTCTGTTGAAGAACGTTAACACAATTCCCTGAAATGCACAACTTAATTTTGAATTCTTTCTCTTCTTGATGCATAAATATAAAGTCGTAGTTTGTAAAAATACATAAACACCGAAAGTACACTTCAAGCCATATGCTGCTAACCACACCCATCTGCCACCCCAAATTTCCAACATGACTGACTGTCAAAAACTCATCATGGGCAGTTTGCCAAACACGTCACAGCCAAACCTTGTTGACAATTAATAATGTTACGGGTGTCTATGACATCCCATATTAGTCAAATGGATTGATTTATGAAAAACCTGTCTCCTCCACCCTACCCTGTTTAAAAATGGAAGGCATGGGATTGAGTTACTAAGAGTTGCAGCCAGGATAGAGATGATGAGGACAAATTCTAGCTCCTAAGAGCCCACAGTCTGGCAGGACAGAGATGCCTTGCAAGCAAGATTTGATAATATCAGACAGACTAAGAAAATTCTCAAAGTGCTCCTGGGCCTCAGCAGAGCAGGGAGCACTGCTGGCAGGCAGATTGTGAGGAGGGGGGAGAGGCATCTGAACCAGCCATGGAAAAGAGGAAAGATTTAGGCCCAAGTAGGTGTATGACTTGAGGCCCAAAGGCGAGAATGCACAGTGTACATTCCAGGAACAGTGGGTGCAAGTGGAGCTAAGATTGGAAATGGCTTATGGAAGTCCAACTTTAAGGGTCTTAAATGCCAGGGCAATGACTTTAGCCCTCACTGAAGAAGCAACCAAGGTACTATCATAATGGCAACTGACAAAGAGGGAAAAATATAGACTTTGGAGAAAGACTGTCTGAGGTTCAAATCTTGGGTATTCTGCTTTTCAGCTGGTGACCTTTGGCAAGTCACTTAACCTATTATCTCTATAATGGGGGCACAAATCTGTATTTTATAGGATGGCTCCTCTAAGTTATGTATCCCTTTTTTTCACTAGTGAGAGCTAATATGTATTGTTGTGTGTATATCGTGCATTGTGCTAAACTTTACATGACTTACATCACTGACTCTTCAAAATGACTTTCTGTGGTAGATGCTATTATTATTGCATTTCACAGATGAGGACACTAGGACTGGGAACAGGGATCCCTGATTCATACTGCCCATGGTCAGAGAGCTTTCCACCTATGCAAGGATGTCAGGGAGTTGCCCACAGCCAAATGCCATCACTCAGCACCCATGCCATCTTCGGAAGAGCCAAGCATGTGCTAAGTGAGCATTTCACATGAACTAACTCCAAAATCTTTGCAGCTGCCCCAGGAGAGTGGCATATTGCCTCTCCCATTATACGGATGGGGAAGGTAAGGTCCAGGGAGGATGAGTACCTGTTCTTACCAGACAGCTTGGACCTGGGAAGCTAGGGTCTGGTTCATTGACTTGCACTGCATTGCTTGCCCAGAGATTACAGTTTAATTGCTTAGGGTGGAGTCTGGCATTGGTATTTTTAAAGCTGCCTGGGTGATTCTGATGTGCAGCTGGAACTGAGAACCGCTGGCCTGGTGGCAAAGCTCAGCTCTTGACCAAGACTTTAAAAAGGAAGAAATCCAAGCACTTCTCTAGTCATGGGGTCCATGGATTCCCAAACCTAGATCTTTGTTCACGAAACAGACTGGCTTCAAACAAAATAAAGTCTGAATCACACTGCTACTAGTATTGTTTTGTTCATTTTAAATAAAGGCAGAAGGAGAGATTTTTTTCAGTAATTTAGATATCCTGGTACATTAACAGGAGTGCCCAGGGCAAAAGAAGCTTTTTTACCCATCTGTCAAGTTTGTGTCATCACCTGCCTGCACAACAAATTTTATTTTCCAAAGATATTTAAAAGAATATGAATTGTGGGGCTTCTGAAAACTAGAAAGTGTAGGCTAGTATGAGAGAACAAAACAAGTTTTCAGCTTCTTTTCTCCCCTTCGAGAATAGAACTACTATCTGAGGGCTCTTGGATAAAACAGAAAAGACACTTTGATTTTTGATACTTCAGAATTCAGGAGATCAGTCCTGAGGATGATTTGGGGTGTGAAGGTTCACCTGGCTCCTTTCTTCTGTTTTTTTGGGGTAGTTCTTTTCCAAGCTAATCAAGGACTCCGTCTCCATGCGTTGCTGCCCCAGCCCTCTGTAGGACCTGCACTTCGTGCAAGTTAATAAACTTCTTTTCTCCCCTAGTCCTGCTCTCCTGGCTTCTCTGTCCCCATGAACTCAGGACATGTTTGGGCACCATGTGAATAGAACTTTCCATGCTTTTCACAGAAGATTGTGTTGTCACCTTACTGACACTTCTAGGAGGGGAGGCCATAAGGCTGCCTCCAGGATCAGGCGTGAGATGCTGAGATTCCTTCAAGTCATGAATTTCAAGAAACTGGTGAATTGTTTGGGTGTGTGGCATGAATCAAGGCTCAAAGTGGATCCAGCTTTTGCCAAGGAAGTCTGCCCATGCTGTTGGATAGTGTTCTGTGGTCCGTTCAGAGGTCATGTTTGATGTCACCAAAGAGGCTTTGCCTGGGAAGGGGTAACTTCCAGCCTCCCCCTTGAAGGAGGGGTGCCTGCCTCAGTGTGAAGATGACAAAAAAACTTGATGGTAACAATATTAACTCTAATGATGATGATAATAATAACTGCAACTAGTTGTAAGTCCAGCACCATGCTAAACACTTTGCAACTATTATTTATTTTAACTCTCACCACAATCCTCTGAGGTAGGTTTAGTTTTATTCCCATTTAACAGATGAAAAAACTGAGGCTTAGCTTAGAATATTCAAGTAGATGGTCTCAGTAAGTCACAGAGCCATTTGCAGCCTGAGTCTTTTCATTTCTAAGGCCTGCGACCTTTTGTCCCTCAGGAGTACAGATGTAGAAAGTTGTTTTGTAAATTTAGTTGACAGCTGCCTCTTGAGAGCTTCCTGAGATTGGCTCAGATTTTGTTCTGGAGAGAGAGGAGAGACACACTGCCTCTTCTGCATGACATCTCTTCGAAGGGAAGCAGACCATTCCTCTCCGCTCTCGTGTTCTCTCCTCTGTCAGTTAGATAACACTGCTTCCTTCAAAAATTTCCCACTGGGCCCTTCACAATCTTATGCTGTAGTCCATCTGATCAATAATTCTCTTAAAACCTTACTAGTTCCAAATATAAAACTAAACACACAATCCCACTAGTGGCATTTTTTTAAAAGCAAGAAACTGCAAGGCATAAAATGTTTGAACTACATGGAATCTTAAAGACAATTTTATCCAAACTCCCCATTTTATACATGAGACAACTGAGGCCTGTAGAGGGGAGCAAACCAAGGCTGGGGAGCAAGTTAGTGGTAGATCAGCACCCCTGCATATCAGCCTCAGTTTACTCATCTCTGAAGTGAGGAGCATAGGGCTGCCGGGAGGATGAAATGCAGTTGTCCCATGACATCCTTAGCTCAGTATTCGTTACACAGAGGTGACTACATCCTGGGGAGAGATAATGCAGGCAGGACCATGAGAGGGATGGGGAAGGATTCAAGAGAGAAAAGCAATGGAACCTGGGCTGTGGGAGGGAGAACTGGCAGGGCTGAATGACTCCCAAGTTTCTTGGTTTCAACTCCCATGAAATGAATCTCAAAGGATGAATAGCAGTTTATCCAATGGGCAGGGTGGGGAGAGGCTCTGTGCCTGGACAGAGTGGCCTGTGGGCACCTGTAGAGCCGGACGTGTTGAGACACGCAACGCACATCATCTCTTGGACTTTGGTTTTCCCAGTGGAGCACAGACAATCGTGAAACAGGCATCTTAGAAGCAATAACAGCTACAAAAACAGCAGGGAGAGAAAATGAAAATCAATGCTTGAAATAGTGTTCGAAAGACATTTCAACACCTTTGTTTGCTGACATCTCATGAGCTCCATCCAGAGCCTCTGAGTTAATGAAGTTTAAGCAGCTGTCCTCTTCCTTGACATGGTTTGTCCCTGATGTCACCTAAGCTGCGGTCCTGATGGCTGTCCAGAGAGCAGTCCCTTAGATCTCCTTCGGAGCTGCCTCTTTTATGGCTGTTATCATCTGATGCTGGACTGGAACTGGAGTTGGTGGGAGCAGTAAGACCCATTATCAGAGGCCCCAGAGGGTTTCCAACTATTCATTCCTTCCTCCTTCCAAATTACATTTTAATCAAAGTTTACAAACGTGTTAATTTCTGGCCAAACTGCAGCAGTGTGCAGAAATGCCATTTACTTTGGAGTGCTAAACCAAAGCCTGTTTTCTTTGTCCTGCTTTGTTCTTGTTTTTAACTTTCATTTGTCCCAATTCCAGAGCTGATCCCAGGTGTTGAGATCCCAGGCCTAGGAGCTCCCTTCTGAAAAGGGTGTGTGTGTGGGACTGTGCACAGACTCTCCGCTCCTCAGTAGCAGAGCTGAGTTGGTAACTTGGAACCAGCATGGCTGAAGCTTGCACACTGGCAAATCTGACTTTCTGCCCATGTCCCCAAAAGGGATGCTGTAGATGTGCAGGTCTCAGTGTCCCAGTCCTGCCTAGTCATCTCTCCATCACACCCTTCCCCACTGTACAGCAAACTGTTGGCACATTGGAAACCATGGGGGTACTTCACCCAGAAATCTGGCCTCACACACTCCCTGGGACAGGAGAGTTTGGCACCATGGGATCTCAAGGCGCCATGAGTGGTCTGTTTTCTCCATGTTGCCTTGAACTTGCCTAGGTGAAGAATTAATTGCCAGGTGGGACAGGATGCACAGCATCAAATGTAAAGCCTGACCTACACCTTAAATAAACTCTGCATGTGCAGTGTCATCTCGCTTCATCTTTCCTACATCCTTGGTGGCCCAGAAAGGTTCAGACATGTGCTCAAAGTCACACAGCCAAGGAGGGATGGATCAGGATCAAGAAACAGGACAGTTGCCCACAGAGGCAGTGGGTAAGCTTAACCCTGGTGTGACTACTGTTCTTGGGGAGTGGCTGTGGCATGTCTACACCATGTTAGTTATTGAAGAATTAGGACTCATTTTCTGAAATACTTGTGAGCTGCAGAAAGAGTGAGGGGGTCACCCTGCAAAGGCTGGGCTCTCTTGAAAAGGGATGCAGGCAGCTAGTTGGGGAGGGGGGCTACCGGAGGAAAGAATCTCCAATGGGGAGGAACCCCAACATAAGGCCTTGGAAGGAAACTCTCAAATGACTTGAGTTCACTAGCCTGGAGGAGGGAGAGTAGAGAAATATCTGAACTGGTTTAAAGAATCCGTGGAAAAGGAATTAGCTAGTTATGCATGTCCCAAGTATGGAGCCATTATATAGCAGCAAATTCTGTTTTGATATAAGGAAGGACCTTCAAGTATTTGTGATACCCAAATGTGGAACTACCCGACTCAACTGGTAGTGAGTTTCCTGTCACTGGAGCATCCTATCAAAACTGAAACTGGCCGGGCGCGGTGGTTCACGCCTATAATCCCAGCACTTTGGAAGGCCGAGGTGGGCGGATCACGAGGTCAGGAGATCGAGACCATCCTGGCTAACATGGTGAAACCCTGTCTCTACTAAAAATACAAAAAATTAGCCGGGCATGGTGGGCGCCTGTAGTCCCAGCTACTGGGGAGGCTGAGGCAGGAGAATGGCGTGAACTCGGGAGGCGGAGCTTGCAGTGAGCCAAGATTGCGCCACTGCACTCCAGCCTGGGCGACAGAGTGAGACTCTGTCTCAAAAAAAAAAAAAAAAAACAAACAAACAAAAAAAAACCTGAAACCACCTGCCTTACTTAATGAAAATTCGAGTACTCACTAAGTGCACTGGGGGGGAGCAATGATAGCCTTTTAAGTGTAACATAAAACTGAGCCAAAGTTTTAATTAATCCCAGGACTTTGGGAGGCTGAGGAGGACGGATCACTTGAGGTCAGGAGTTTGAGATCAGCCTGGCCAATGTGGTGAAACCCTTTCTCTACTAAAAATACAAATTAGCCAAATACAAATTAGCCAGGTCGTGGTGGCGCATACTTGTAATCCCAGCTACTTGGGAAGCTGAGGGGGGAGGGTCGCTTGAACCGGGGAGGTGGAGGTTGCAGTGAATGAGATAGTGTCACTGCACTCCAGCCTGGGCGACAGAGCAAAACTCTGTCTCAAAAAAAAAAAAAAAAAAGGAAAATGCAGGTTGCAAAAGTATGCATACATCATGACCCTAATTATGCACATACATTTATTTATTCCGTATTTGTCTCATAAGAACTATTGAAGACAACATGGATGAACACACCTGCATATGCACCCCATATGCCTAAACAAGTCTTCGAAAATGTGAATGGTTATTCCTGGGTTGTAGGATTGTAGGTATTTTCAGTTTTTTATTTTATTTATTTTTTCCAGTATTTTACAAGTTTAAAAAAAAATGTCTCTATAACAAGGCGGGAGCCCCCAGAAGATCCGAAAGCAGTTGTTGGAACGCCTTAGGGACTCAGTGATGATTAGTTCCCTCTCCGCCTGCTTTCTCCCCATCTGCTTACCCCTACCAAATGAGCAGATCATGCCGGTCATTCTAGACAATGGGAAGTCAGTGCTCTCAGAGGGTCTCATGCCCTCTAGGGGTCCTGGGGCCAAGAAGCCGCTAGGGGTGCAGACCAGCTGATCACTGATCACTCTCTTTTGAAGCAAATGAACAAGCACCTTCCCCAGGTTGAGCCAGGATCCCACCAGGTGTGAACCTAAGGAAGTGCTTGTCTGTCACTCTGGAAACTGGCTCAGGAAATCCCAGGTCTCTGAGAATGACTTCCAAACTCAAAACGCCTTGTTAAACACAATTGCTCTGAATTCATCAGCTCAAGCCAAGCCTTGTCATAATCCCCAGAATCACAATGAGTGAAACAGGGGGTGCTGATACCTTCTGTGTGCACATCAGGTTTACTTATACTTTTATAAAGAGGTTATTTGCAAAAGTGCAGTTAATCCCATCATGCTTTATAATTTAAATGTCACTAGAAATGATGGCTGACATGCAACTGATTAACAGCAGCCTTTAGTGCCAAATTAATCAGCATCTAATCCAGAGGATGTATTAAGATGGAATAAGATTTTGAAAAAACATCCCTCCTTCCCAGCCCTCTCTGCTGTTATTTCAATAGAATGCCCAACTTTCCCATGCAGTTTGGGAGTTTGACTAAAAGGTATGTTTGAGTACTTTTCTTACATAGAATGGATGCACAAATGATAAACTGTCAAAACAGAAGTGTGATTATCCCCTTTGGGGGAACTGAATTCCCTCCTCTTCCTTTGATGTGGCTGGGATGACCTGTCAATCATTCTGCCCAAAGATGCCTGTTGGGGGAGGTGGGTGAAGCCACATCTATCTGTCTCCCAACATTTTAGAAAGATAAGCTGTGTGTTGACAGTCCCAGGAGTTCTGGTCCTTCTGAAGGTATAATACATTTTTGATTTTACCTTTGATTTGGTGAGTGACCCTGTGTCCTTGCAATAAATTCTTTTTTTTTTTAAAGAGTTAGCCAGTGCTTGTTTTCATTGTTTGACAAAAAAAAGAGTCTTGATATAAATGTGTTGAGGGAAAATGATTCTAAAGTATTGAAAAGTTCTTTAAACGAACAAAAGATTAAAGAGTTAAAACAGCTCTCCTCCCCAGGATTTCTACTAAAAATAAACAATATTTTCAAGGAAAACATGCTGAAAGAGTGGAGGATTTTCTCATGGGTCAGCTGCCATCTAGGTGTGAGTGAATTTTTCTACCTTCCTTATCAAAGAGTCTTAATGATATTCTTCAGTACTTCCTGATTCTTAAACAAGGCCCTGGGGCTGGAGAGCAGGCATCAGCCCTAAGCGTACATTTTAATTTCCTTCCTGAAGTTTTATCTTTGTTTTCCAGCATCTTTTGCCGCTCCTAACTCTGGGACCTTGGGATGTTACCTATTCCTGCAGGTGAGATCTCCTTCCTTACAGCCCAGGAGTGCAGGAGCCAGGGTGAAGTTCTGAGGGTGACTCTTGCCTTCTAGTCTGGGAGAGACAAGATGAGACTGCTGACCTCCGTGGGCCTGATTGCCAGGCAACCCTCCGGCAAGGTCACCTTTCCTACCACCTCCAGCTATTCATATCTAAAAACCTTGCTCTCTGCCTTTTAAATGCATTTCCAAAGGTTGTAGTACATGAAACAGATGACTTAGCTCTCTGAGAGCTCAATTTTGACTTTGTAAAATTGAAAGTGATGGCTCCTATGTGGGAAAAAAAATGTCTCTTGAAACAAAATGAATAATTACATCATGTGTTCAGTGATTATTACCAACATGTGTCAAAAGTGGGACTCACATGTCTTTACCATAATCCCCTATATTCAGTCTCCCACCTGCCGGAAGCTCAGTATTCTCAAAGAGGCAGCTTTCCCACTGGAAAGATGTGACTTCTCCTGGGTCTTGAAGGCACAAATCTGTACCCAGAGGTGCTATTATCCAGGATGGTTGTTTTCAAACTTTATGTTTTTCGTTTCCTTTCTTTCTTTCTTTTTTTTTTTTAAAGCAGCAGAACCTTAATTTCAAATGATATATTATGCAAACAGACTCTATTTACAGCTGGAGCAGACTAAACAATGATTTCCAACAAGTGAAGGTTAGCGGACCTAGATATTTGCATATATTTAAATAATATTCCAATTCTTTATTACTTTCACTGTGGAAGGTGAAATGTTGATGTTGTATTTCTCTGCCTTGATTGATCTCTCTCTCTCTCTTTTTTTTTTTTTTTGAGATGGAGTCTTGCTCTGTTGCCAGGCCTGAGTGTAGTGGTGCGATCTTGGCTCACTGCAACCTCCAACTTCCTGGTTCAAGCGATTCTCCTGCTTCAGCCTCCTGAGTAGCTGGGATTACAGGCATGCGCTACCAGGCCCGGATGATTTTTGTATTTTTAATAGAGACGGGGTTTCACCATGTTGGCCAGGATGGTCTTGATCTGTTGACCTCGTGATCCACCCGCCTCGGCCTCCCAAAGTGCTGGGATTACAGGCTTGAGCCACCGCACCCGCCCTGATCTCTTGACTTCATAGGTCAAGGTAGAGTGGTTACCTGTGACTCAGATAAGCACTCTGTTCAAAGCCTACCTGCTGGGATCACAAGAGACCATGACCTGGGCATCCTCATCTTCCTCTTTTTGATGTAACCAAGTTTCACAGAAGTTCTTGGTCAAGTAATAATGATGCCCAAGTTGGATCAATGCTTGCTGGGTGCCAGACACAGCTGCATTTGCCATCTTCCGCAGTGCTTACAACAGTCCCAGAAAGGAGGAATTATTTTACTATGGATATTTTACTGATAAGCAAACTGAAGTTCAGAGAGGTTGTCTAACTCACACAAGATCACGTAGCAAGGGGCACCCTGCGATCTGTACCCTGGTGGAGAACTTTAGAGCCACACTCGTAAGCACCACCACCTGGAGCTCCGCAAACCCTAACTGGGTGGAGCAATAGCAAGTCCTCTTTCCCCTTTCCGCTTCCTTCCGTTGTGGTTCATCTCTGTTCTTCCCTTCTCTCCTTCTCCCTTGCTTGGAGACAGCCTGATCAATTTCTTCATCTTACTAGGAGACCCAGGGGCTGCTAACACCCACTCTTTTGCTTAAATGGAAACATCACCAGGGCCAGGTGCTGGCACGCACTCTGGGAAAGATAAGGTGGAAAGTTTATGCATCAGAGCTTCCAAGGAATGTGCAGAGAAAGTGATTTGTGATGTGTGATTTGAAACACCAAGCTCCTTCTGGGCTCAGAGCTATGTCCTACCTCTGGGAGCTGCTGGATCTGTCTCTGCTCTCATGGCTGGGTCATGCGTGCCTATTTGAGGAGGAATTCTCCTTTTAAGGAGAATCCAGCTGGCGGATGTTCCTCTCCAGCTTCCTGCAGGCCCAGACACTGGGCTTCTGTCAATGTCAGCCTGAGGTGGAAGCAATGCTGGCAAATAGTTTGCCCAGGTCCTAATGCTTCCAAAATCCTGTTGGTCCACCAAATTCCTTCTTCCCATTGTGCCGGCAAGGTTGCTTCCCCCGACTGCACCCCAATGTTTCCCCTCTTCCACTGTACCCCGTGGCTGCTGTCATAGGCCTCCCATCTCCTTCTAAACGTAGCCTGGTCAGATGGAAAAGGGGAGGCCCTGACGGCAGGAAACCTGCTCCCACATCCCTTCCTTTACCTCCAGTTCCGACATAGCACGGGGCAGGGCTGGTCCCAAGCTTAGGTTCAGTGGCAGGCTCAGGGGTGGCACACTGGTGCTCTGGCAAGACCAGGTCTGGAGATGAGCCTGGGGGCAGCGAGCATACTGGTAGCATCCGTAGCTTAGGCAGGGAAGTCACATGACAGGAACCAGGCAGCCCTGTGGACCTGGGCAGGCAAGCAGAAGAGAACGTGAATTTTCAGAATATAGGATGTGGGAGGCAGTCAGAGGTTTCCAACCAGCACTTCGTTTCATTTGTCATGACAGAATGGACCCTAGAATCTTTAATGTCCCTAGAATGACCCTAGAATGTCTCCTGATTCTCAGTGACTCTTACCTCTTAGCCATTTCCTTGCTCACTCAAAGTGAATTTCCCCATCCCTCTTCTCAGATGACATGTGACTTATTCCAGCCGTCCCAGCACAGTCCATCCTGTCTCCCTAGTGAAGACTTAGGCATATTTCCTGTGCACTCCCTTTCTCCAGCTCAACTCACCATGGGTTATCAAGCTCTTTAATGGTGGGGGCTGGATCCCAAGCCTTTGGGAGCTGCACCCAGCAGTCTGGAGATCCTGGTGGGGATGGGTACCTGAGGAGAGTCAGCAGCATCACCAGATGGCAGAGAGCCTAGTGCCAGTGGCCAGAGGGCAGGGACAGGGTTATTGACTTGAGCCGCAAAGCGGAAGCAGATATCGGGGGATGCACATGGAAAAGGCTCACTGTTGGTCAGAACTCTCCGGCAGCAAGTGGCAGAAACCCACCTCCGTCTGGGTTAAGAGATAGAGGGGATTTGTTGGAAAGCACTGGGGTAGCCACAGATGGGAAGAAAGAGTTGCTTTCCGTATATCTCTCATTGTTCCTGGGCCCCCTTCTCTCATCCCCTGGAAACACTCGTCTGGAAGGGCCCTGGAAGTGATGCCTCCTAACACGCCATGCACTGGGCATCTCACTCACTTCGTCTTGTCCCAGCCCTGGCAGAAAGCCCCAGCCACACACCCCTAGTCCTCCAGCTCCAGCTGAAAACGTCTCAGGGAAGCACCCTGTTGGCTTGAGTCACATGCACAGCTTGGGTCTCAGTTTGCCTCAGACTTAAGTGGCTGGTGGAAGTAAGAGATCTCTAAAGATTCACCCAGTCCCATTGTTCTAAGGGAATACATCCTATAATTGCTGTATCCTCAGAACCCAGCATGGGGCACTGTACACAGTAGATCTGCTTAACCATGTACCAAATGCACCCGCCTCTTCCCCAACACCCATTACTACTGTAACCCACCAAGAACTGAATTCCATGGTACTTCTCAGGATCCTTGAGGTCTGGACCAAGCCCTGGATTGGGAAAGACATGTTTATGATGCAGACCAGTTGGAGAGATTTATCTTGAAGGAGCACCAGCTTGGGAACAGCTGACCTGGTGAGAGCATTCCTCTTCATCTCAGCTCTGTCTGCTGTAGTTGGGGATGAGTAGGGGGTTCAGCAGTAGAGGAATGGGAGCCCAGAGAGATGGTGATGAATGAGAAGGAGACAAACAGCTCTAGCCTGTGTGCCCCTGTCTTGTTGAGGCTGAGGGCCTGCAGGGACATTCTGAGTGAAGAACATGCCAGGCCCAGTCGCTGATAATGAAGGTAGCTAGACCTGGGTGTTGGTTAAAGGTGAGGGCTTGGGGGAGCTGGGAGAACAACCCACCGTCATCTCAGCCCCATTTCCCCTTTAGGAGGCTGAGAAGGGCTAACAAGAAATTTTGCCATCAGAGAGAGCAATGAGGCTTCCTACAATAGAGTCACAGTGTGAGCACCTGAGGTTGAATGTCCTTGGACAGCTAAGCCTCAGTCTTACCCTCTGTAAGATGGACCTGATAGCATAATCTACCTGATAAGGATATCCCTGAATAGTAAGTGCACAAACATTAAGCTTAATTTCAGTCATTCTGTCATTTTTGATTGAGGCATTGCTTTGTGAAAAGTTCTATCGTAAATTCACGATTTCAAAACTGAGTGTGTGGAGCTCTGGCCTCTTGGAGTGACTGCCAAGGCCAAGGTTGGGGGTGTAAAATGAGGAGGGCATCAGCATGAGTCTGAGCTCTGTCTTCTGATTTCAGCCAGGCCAGCTCCACTCACACAGGTTTTCTGGGTTGGGGCTCCCTGTCAGATTTCATGTGCTGCTCTAAAGCCTATCCACAACTGACAGCAAAGTAGAAGGAACATGGGCTCTGCATCAGCCTGTTCAGGTTCTTCCCCAGCAGCTTCACTGTATATGGTTGTGTGGAGGATCAGGATGCCAATGTCCCAGGACCTGAGATGGGTGCTTAAGTGAGCCCAGTGACACTCACAGAAACTGTGGGAGGTGGGGTGGGTGCCTCCTGCCATGTGGATGCAGTAGCTAGAGCTCAGCTAGGGTGGGTAACTTATTTAGGGTCCCATGGGTAGTAAGTGTGGGGAATTGAGATTCAAGTCTGGAAAATTCTCAGTCCCCGGGACATATGCTACTGAACAGCCTCACACCTGACCTCAATCAAGCCTGGTGTGGCTTTTTCTTTGGTTGACAAAGATGCACTGCATCTCTTTGTTGATTTGGGGAAGGGCTTTTCCCTGCTCTGGCTCTTCTCTATCCTGCCTCCCACTTCATTCCTCCTCCTTCAACTTCACCTCCCATTTTCATCCTTTCTCTGCTCAGTTTTCTTTCTGCCTCATCCATGACCTCCTGGAGGCTCCTGGCTTATTATCTTGGAATGACCGAGGACAAAGAGGTCTGCTTCATAAAATTCGAGGGTCCCTGTTAGCACTGAACTTGACATTTGCACCTGTCTGTATCTGATGGGTTCTCTTCCCTCTGTGCCCTGCTGTTCCACAGCTAAGCAAACATCTCCAGGTCCAATATTCATCTCTGTGTCCCATTTAGTGAATAAGACGGTGCTTCTTTGGTGACCCATCCACACCAGGGTGGGTCCTGGTATTAATAATAAAAGATGTCTCAGGTTCCATTGAATCCATTAATGTTTCTAACTTAGCTGACTCATTGTGTAGAATCTGCATGACTAATCCATCAAAAAAGAGAGAATTCTCACACTGCAAATTTTTGTATGTTTATAAGAAAGTTAGATTTTCTTGTGCTTTTCTCCCCAGAGCACCTGTCGTTCTGGATAAGGACGGCATGTTCATAAAAGGGAAATGAGTGGAGAAGGAGGGAAGGAGATGTGAGCAAAGCATTTAAAGCATTGCCAGAATATAAGCAACAGTGCTTCATGTCGTGAAAAACTGAGAAAAGGAGTCTTTATGTACAGGAAGAACTCAGCAGCTGACCTCGAGAAGAAAGGAAAACATCCTCTCTTCACTTTTCTCCAGGATGCATGTGCCCAGGGTCTTGAGTTTCCAACTGGGGCGTAATGGATTTTTGGTGGCCTGTGACTTTATTATAGGTCTTTTCCCAAAGTGTTTTGAAATGGTATGAAAGAGTGTATTCAGTTAGAAACCTTGAGTTCTACTCCCAGGCTACTTAGAGGTTGTTTTGCAACCTTGAACAAGTCAAGTAAGCCTGACTTCAACTCTATGCAGTGGATTATGCAATGGTTGAATTTCTAAGCTTGGAAGTTTCCAATGAGAACAAATAGGGGTGGTGAGAGCTGCCCTGCCCCTTTCAGGGGCATTAAGAGGGTAACCACGCTGGTGAATGTGACAGTGCCCTAAAGTTATGAAGAAATCTGTGCAAAACTGTATGTTGTTATAGTTCTTCTTGGGGCTGATGCACTGTGACCCCTTCAACAGTTGATGAGTCATGGGATAATGGTTGATGAGTCATGGGATAGGTGCTGCTTCAAGGGATGTGGATGTAGGTTGGACAGAGGCCGACCCCAACTCTCATTTGCACTGTGCATGGCAAATTTGTTCTGGGAGTTTCTGCTTTGCTCCTGTCTTAAGTTATCAGACCACGTGTTCAGTAGTCCAGCCCTGGCCACAGCCTCTCTGCCTGGCTGGGCCCAGGCTACTTCTAAACTCTCTGTTTTTTTTTTTTTTTTTTTTATTTCAGATTTTATCCAACATGGATGTCTTGATCCAAGAGAAAAAAAGGGATCCCTTCAAAGTCCTTTCCCCAGTTTCCTATGCTTAGTCCCACTCCTAGAGCCCTAGGGGGTTCTGTAGCTCCTCTATATTTTCAGGGAACTGAGCTGAAGCCAATAAGAGATTTTAAAATATATCCTATCCTTAAGCAAAGTGAGTGATGGTGCTCAGCATCCATGCCAAGGGTCAAATTTTGGCTGACTGTTCTATTCACATAACTATGTAACTTGTAGCTTTTTGGGGGGTGGGGTGGAGGTGGCTGGACCAACAACATACAAACAGCTAATCTAAATGAGACATTCCTGGAAAATGAGGCATATAAAGCTTTCTCTTTTCATATCCAAAATGGAAAAAACAATTCCACCAGCGACCACAGGAATGCTGCTGGGGCAGGAGGGCTTCAGCCTTCCTGATGGTCAGGCACTGACTTTAAGCTTAGACTCTATAATTTGTTAATGAGAGGCCCTCCTGGACAGGAAGGAAGGGGGCTTGCTTAGGGTCTTATCTGTAAAGCACACTGGTGGAAGTGTTCAGATGCAGCTACACAAGAGGCCTCTTCCTGAGTACCAGGCCACCCTCGGTAAGACACTGAGTGAGCACCAGGTGTCACCAGGAATCAGGTCTCTGCCCCAGTCCTGGCCAAGTGGAATAAGAAAACAGACTGAGGGTGTGTCAGTGGCTTTCCTGAGTTCCCGCACCTGGTAAATGATGGAGCTTACACTTGAAAATTCTACCTCCTATCTTCAGGTCCAGGGATCTCTCTGGGACCTCAGAGAAGTCAGGTAATCTCTGCCATTCCTTCCTACCTGGATGTTCAATGAAAAGCCTGTTGGGCTTTCTGAGGACTAGAAGGGGGATACTGCCGAGAATTCAGTGAGGCCAGCCCACACCCCCACCCCTTCTAGGAGATTACCTTTAGATCCTCCAGCCCCAGTCTGCAGCCTCCTGGGCTGATGCTTTCTTCCTTTATTTACAGACACTAATCATTTCCCATGCAATTGAACAACTTAATAAGCTGCGAAAATTTGATAAGACAATTTAATTATCGGCTTTTACGTATCTGCTCAATATAGTTGGGTTTCTCGGGAAGGTGAGTGGGGAATGTGAGCAGAGACACTTAATTAAAGAACTAAAACAATGGGGCTAGATTAGAGAGAACTCTGGCAGACACCAACCCTGGACCTACGTCTCTTCTCTCCCCCTTTCAGATGGGGCCTTTCTTTGAAATTTTATAAGCTCCATCCTCTGGGTAGTAGCAAAATAGAGATGCAGGCCCAGGCACTTGATGTGCAGTGTAGGGAGCTGACTTTGCATGGGGTGGCTCCCAACTGTTATCGGGGAGCTTTTTCTCAGGCCCAAAGTGGCTGGGTTTTAAGGGGAAGACCTAATTGTGTGTGTATGGTTGCAGTTCAAAGGGATGGTTCAAAACGGCCTCCTCACTGATGGGGAAGGATGGGGGCTGAGTCCTGAGGAGCGCATTTGCAGGTCTTTGTGAGTTACTCATAATCATTTTTTCGGTCTTTTCCTCTGTTATTTTGGGGAATTTTATGGCCATTTGGGCGATGCTGCATCATGGAGTATTGATGCCAGTTTTAAATCACACATCCTCATTTTATCTAATTGAATTCTCATGCTAACTCTGAAAGGAATAGGAATCATTATTCCTATTTCACAGGTGCAGATCCTGAGACTCAGAGAGGTTAAGCAACTCGCCCAAGGCCATACAGCTAGATAAACACCTCAGGATTTAAATAGATTGCAGGGGACACCAACAAGGCTCTGCTCAGATCCCCTCAGATCCCTCTGGCCCATCTGTGCATGCAGTAACATCTGCTTCACCTTTGACTGCTTGAACCTGTGGCTCCACTGCTCCTAAAAGCACAGGGAGCTGAAAGGGCCTGGAATCCTGTTGCCTCCTGGGCAGCCTGCAGCCAATGAGTAACTGGTGCTGGAGAACAGAAGGCTGCTCCCTTGCTGGAGGTAGGACAAACACTGAGGTGTAATCTATGCTCCAGGGTCCCCCAGGGGATCAGGCTGAGGTTGGGATGTTGCCTAAAATCCCACCCTTGCTTGGTTTCTTCCCTTTCCCTGTTTTTCCTTCTCTCGCTCTCTCATTTCTTTTCCTTCTTCCTTAAATAAATTTCTTGCACACAAATTCTCATCTCAAGGTGAGCCTCTGGGCAGCCTGATGTAAGATACAGATGTGTGTTTGACCTCAGCCTGCCCTATCTGGAGTCCTGCAGCCTCGCCCCTTGTTTTATGGGGTTATCAGATCTTCCTAGCTAGACTCGGGGTATGGAATACATCCAGCTTGGAATTTCTGGGTGCTTGCAAGTTCTCGGTAGAACAGGAGTCAGAATGCTCTTGGAATGAATTACTTAGCCTCTTTAGGCTGCAGTTTCATCACCTGTAAGACAGAAATAGTACTTGTATTGCTCTTAAAGGACTTTTACCTTGTGCAAAGCAAATGAGTCTGCATATGTAGAACACAGCAGCGAGCACCTAGTAAGTGGTTGATAAATCTTCATGATTATGATTATCAGTATTCAAGTATTTGCCATCTCGTCAGACCTTGGCTTGTAGTTGGGAGTCAGAAATGAGGTCACTGTGCTGTGAGTTCTTGTTGGGCAGGAATCTGCCATGTGTTCCATGCACTTTAAGCACTTATTAAAACATTTCGGATAGAAACATTTTCACAAAGGCTGCTCATTACTGTAGCCAGCATTTGCCTACGAATGTCAGGAAAACCATTTTATGATGTTGCTCTAATGTGTCGTGTTCACTGTCGTGTTCTCTCTTTTGGTCTCCCTTTCACTGGTGAGACACGTTTGCCAAGCATTTCACAAATGCAGTGGGGGGAAAAGGGAAGAGAGGAAGAGATAGGAAAAGGATAGTGAAGGGAGGAGCAGGAGCAGGCAGCTCCGCGGCATTCCCCAGGCACCGCATTAAGGGCCTGATTAACTTAAAATATTTCCCAGCTTCTGAGGCACTTGATTAAAGTCAATTGGGGGGAAAGAAGATAAGCTCTTACAAGGGCTAATTTGAGGCTTAGAAAACTTGAATATGTCTAAATCTCAAATTGTCGGGTGTGTAGCGCTGGTGATTGTCGGGTCTGTGGGGAGAGCGTTTTAACATGCTGGTGGTGCATCCGCGGTACCGCCTGCCCCAGCTCCCTGGTCCCCACCCTTCCTCCTGGCAACTGCCTTTCGTCCCCTCCCATTTTCCCTTTTCTTCCGCTTGTGAGGGCTTAGATGATTTTGCCTTTTGAAGGCATGGAAATAGATGGCTTTAGATTCAGAACACAGCCTCTGCCTCCTTCTTCCTCCTCCAGATGCCTGGAAAAATCAAAATCGGGGTTTAGCAATGCAGTCCCGTGGCACTCTCCTAATGTGTTAATGGGTCATGCTTGCTGCACTGCCGTCCCAGCCACCATGGACACTGTGATATGGGCAGAGTTCCCCCTTCCCCATCAGTGCAAGTGGCAAGGAGCCAGGCAGGGAGCAATTGGTTTTCCTGTCATGAACCACACCGGGCTAACTTTTGATCTTTGACAGGGAATTTCCTGCAAAGATGCAGACAGAGCAGGGCTCTAGTCCAGGCCGCTCTGCTTAGCACAGTGAGGAATCAGGTCTGGGAGGCATGGTTTGTTGCCACTGGATGCTGTATTAGTTTTCGATTGCTCCATAACTAATCACCACAAATTTAATGGCTTAAAGCAACACCCATTTATTAGTACACAGTTTTGTAGGTCAGAAGTCCAGCATGGTATGGCTGAATTCTCTGCTCAGGGTATCATAAGACTGATATTAAGGCACTGGCTGGATTGAGTCCTCTTCTGGGAGCTCTGGGGAGACATCTGTTTCCAAGCTCAAAGTATTGGCAGAATTTGGTTCCTTATGGGTGAAGGACTAGAGTCTGTTTCCTTGCTGGCTGTCAGTCAGGGGCCTCTGGGAGCGACTTAAGGCCACTCACATTCCTTCTCCTAGGGTCCCCCGCATCTTCAAACCAACAAAGACAAAGCAAATCCCCCTGTGCCTCAAATCTTTCTGATTCCTCTTCTCTCACCAGCTGGAGAACATTCTGCTTTTAAATGGCTCATCTGATTTGGTCAGGCCCACCCAGATAACCGCTGCTTTTTAAGGTCAGTTGATTTGGGACTTTACATCTACAAAATCCCTTTACTGCAGTACCTAGATTAGCACTGGAGTAACTAGGGGACTGGAATGTTGGGGGTGGGGGGAGATTCTGCCCATCATGTGTGGCCTAAGACTGTGCCCTGGTTATGGCCAGAGGACCCCAGATAGACTTGAACCATCTCTGCCATCTCTGTGAAGTCCCTTAGGGAGGGAGAGGGCACCTGGGAAACCATGGCAAATGGGAACAAAGCTATCAGCTTCTTATTCTCAGCAGGGTCTCAGTGGTAATACAGGAAAGACCTTTGGGAACCCAGAGAGGTGACACAGTTTGAGTTCATGGGCTAAGGAAACTCTCCCTCTCCCAAGCTGCTGAGTAGTCATTATTCCTTCTTTCTGTCTTCCCCAGCTTCCTAAGACCAAGCAGGGGCTGTCAGCAGCACCCAAGAGAAAAATTGCAGCCACTTCTTAGAAAACTTACTACTGAAAGGCATTAGCATTTTATATTTATTTATTCACTAAAACAAGTCATTGGTGACTTCTAATTCCAGGTGGCACCTGGCAAGCAAGTCTTAGTACCTTCCAAGGCCCATCAGATATACTTTTTTTTTTTTTTTTTGAGATGGAGTCTTGCTGTGTTGCCCAAGCTGGAGTGCAGTGGCATGATCTCGGCTCACTGCAACCTCTGCCTCCTGGGTTCAAGCGATTCTCCCGCCTCAGCCTCCCGAGTAGCTGGGACTACAGGCAAGTGCCACCATGCCTGGCTAATTTTTGTATTTTAGTAGAGACGGGGTCTCACCATATAGGCCAGGCTGGTCTTGAACTCCTGCCCTCGTGATCTGCCTACTTTGGCCTCCCAAAGTGCTGGGATTACAGATGTGAGCCACTGCTCCTGGCCCAGATATACTTTTAAAGTAACAGAAAGGAGCAGAACAGGATATCACTGCCAGAAAACAAGACTGGTAGCCCATGATCCAGGTATCTAGGGGCAGTTTCTACAGGAAGCAGAATGGAGATTGCTGTTAAATGCCAAAGCGTGTTCTGCCACTCCAATCTGAATGAACGTATTAGCCAAAAGGGAAGAAGACAGGTCTAGGGGTTCTCCCTCTCTCCGGGCTTCTTGGGCCAGAGGGCTAGTGTCCTGTCTCACCTAAGAACTGAACATCCATCCCAATAGACAGTAGTCCTGCCTTTGAGGCCCTCAGAGCACATTTTATATCTTCCCTCTCCTAGCCACCATCCCAGGACATCCTCTGGCTGCTGTCTGGGACCTGATGAAAGGACCATTCTGGCCAGAGTGGTTCATGAGCTCAGTGCAGTGGGCAGCAGAGGCACCAGTCAAGCCCTGGAGAAGTGGATTTTGGGAACTGTAGTTTCCAATGAGCGCCTTTGTTTCAAGGAAGCAGGCAGTTAAGGCTTAAGATCTCCTTCCCAGCTCTTCCATTTCAGCATAGGTAGTGCGCTTGGTGTGGAATTAATTCTCATATGAACACACCAGCCAACGTGTATGAGATTCTTGCTGTTTATTTGAGACCTCTTTCTATTCTGGATTCAGAATTAGAACATTTTGATTAGCACCACACTCTAACCAACTGAGCTAACCGGCCGCTGTGTGAATTAGAACATATTGAAAAACGGAACTCTTACTTTCAGGAAATTGAAATACAACATGAGACTAGTAATTAAAATGGTTTAGCACAGGAGTAAGACCCAACCGACAGGTGAATAGAATAGAATAGAATAGAATAGAATAGAATAGAATAGATAGTTCTGTGTGAACTAGAAGTTGGTATAGATTAAAAAACCTTCAGAATGAAAACAATAAGGGCATATAGTTCAACAAATTATATTGTGAAAATTGATTATTTGGAAGAAAAATCAATCTAGATAGATCCTCACCTTTTAAAAAATCCCCAAAATATTAAAAAATTTAACCCTCCCTCATTCAATATACTCTATACAATTAAAAGGCAAACAGCAAACTAGCTGAACGTCATACACATTTGGCAGAAAAAGGGTTAAAACCTTTGCTATACAAAAGGGCCTTGCATACCAGGAGAAAAACTAGTAAAAGATGTCAACTACAGGTGAAGTCAAAGGAACTATCTTTACAAGATAGCTTTACATTTTTCTTTTAGAAGAAAAATACAAAGGAGTTCATTGTAATAACACTTACAAGAACCAAACATTACCCCAAATCCTTGATATGTATAATAATTAAAGAGTGGTTAAATAAATTATCAAAAATTTGTGTGATGTAATGTTGGGTAACTATTGTAATTTTGCTTTAGAAAATACTTACTATCACAGGATCAAATATGAAATTTTGGCCAGGTGCAGTGGCTCACACCTGTAATCTCAACATTTTGGGAGACCAAGGTGGTTGGGTCAACTGAGGTCAGGAGTTTGAGACCAGCCTGGCCAACATGGTGAAACCCCATCTCTACTAAAAATACAAAAAATAGCTGGATGTGGTGGTGGGTGCCTGTAATCCCAGCTACTTGGGAGGCTGAGGCAGGAGAATTGCTTGAACCCAGGAGGCAGAGGTTGCAGTGAGCCGAGATTGTGCCACTGCACTCCAGCCTGGGCGACAAGAGTGAGACTCTGTATCAAAAAAAAAAAAAAAAAAAAAAAGAAATTTCATTTTTAAACAGTGTGAAATGAAATATGCTATATAATGACCCACACAAGTGCCTGCATGTGCAAGAATAAAAGAGGCTCCTTGAACCAGTTAACCAATTGTTCTCTCTGCATGATACAATTATATAGGATTCTTAGCTGCTTCTGTATTTTCTTTTTTCTTTTGTGTTTCTGTTTTCCAAATTTCCACAAGTTTTTCCAAGCAAGTTATATGAGTTATTTTAATAAACCAATAGCTGTTAAATTAATGTATAAAAAGCAAAAATCCACTATGGGAACAAGTAAAAATAGGTGGTGTGTATTATAATATTGTTATATAAATATTGTTATATAAATAAAATGGGTGGTAGAATATTATAATATTGTTAAAAACACAATATCTCTTTAATTTACTTATTAACACATTTCAGTTAAAACATGAAGAGGATTTCACTTTTGAAATTTGGCAAAAGGATTAGGAAATAACCTGGGAAAAAACAAGCGTGTAAAATTAGGACAATTCTGTAAAAAATAATAATAAAGGAAGAGTGGTGGTTGGAGATGTTAAAATATATCATGAAGATACAATAATCAAAACGTTTGGTTTCAGGAAACAAATGAACAGAATGGAGCCCCTAAATATACTAAATATCCAAGGGAAATTTAGGACAGTTAGTTGACCCTTGAACAACAGGGATTTGAACTGCAGTAATTAACTTACTTGTGAGTTTTCTTCCGCCTCTGCCACCCCTGAGAGAACAAGACCAACCCCTCCCCTTCCTCCCTCTCAACCTCCTCAACTGAATACAATGAGGATGAAGATCTTTATGATGATCCACTTCCACTTAATGAATAGTAAATATATTTTCTTTTCCTTACGATTTTCTTAACATTTTCTTTTCTCTAGCTTACTTTATCGTAAGATACTGTATATAATGCATATGACATACAAAATATATGTTAATTGACTACGTTATCAGTAAGGCTTCCAGTCAACAGTAATAGTAGCTAAATTTTGGGGGAGTTGAAAGTTACACATGGATTTTTGGCAGTGTGGGAGTTTGGTATTCCCAACCGCCAAGTTGTTTAAGGGCCACCACAGCATGTTAAAAGAAGCACGTCAAATCAAATCTTGGGGAGGGAAAAATAGATTTATTTCATTTTATTTATGTATTTTGAGACAGAGTGTCCCTCTGTCACCCAGGCTGGAGTGGAGTGTCACGATCTCAGCTCACTGCAGTCTCCACCTCCTGGGTTCAGGGTTCAAGCGATTCTCCTGCCTCAGCCTCCTGAGTAGCTGGGATGAGAGGTGCCCACCTCCACACCCGGCTAATTTTTGTATTTTTAGTAGAGACGGGGTTTCACCATGTTGGCCAGGCTGGTCTCGAACTCCTGACCTCAAGTGATCCGCCTGCCTCGGCCTCCCAAAGTGCTGTGATTATAGTCGTGAGGCACTGTGCCTGGCCAGGATGAATTATTTAATAAATGAGACAACTGACCAGCAGTTCTGAGTAAAGACAAATTATGAGGCTAGGTCTCTCTTTTTTTTCTTTCGCTAAACTAACTTCTAGATGGATCACAGGATGGTGCCCTCCCTGGTTTAGAGAGCAGCAGTGGCTGCTCCTTGCAGTTAGAGTGGCGCCCCACGTGTCTCTGGAAGCCCCTTCCCACCTCTGTGAGGTGATTCCACCTCTTATGACTGAGGAACTCCTCTGAGGCTGCCCCAATATCTCTGTGCCTGGGACTCACCGGGCTCCTTCCTGCTCAGCAACTTGACACCTGGCACACTCGTCCCACGCTGCCTGTTTCTCATCTTGCTCGTGTGTCCCCTCCTGAGAGACCCCCCTGGGCACCCCTATCCTGCTTTATTTTCACATAATGACATTCATAATCCTGCTTTACTTCAAGTTTATTTTACTTAAATTTATTTTCACATTCACATAATCCTGCTTTATATTCTCCATAGCTCTTGTCATCTTGGAAAATCATTTATTTCTTTTCTCCATTTACCTTTTGTGATGGGCTCATGATGCCCACACTGGGGTTAGAGTTTTTGGAGGGCCGCTGTCTTGTTCACACAGTAATCCCAGTGCCTACAAACAGTGCCTGGAACAAAGAAGGCACTGAATGAAAAGGAATCTTAATGAATGACCTCGAACCTGAAAATGAAACAAGAGATCAATACCTTTCTAAACGTCCAAGAAAAATGCAAAGCTGTGAAGGAAGGGGATGGGAATTCTAACTAGACATGAATTCATGCATTAAATAAGAACTGGGGAGGGGCTACATGTTTCATGCACTGGTAGAGATGCTGGGCCACAGCAGTGAACAAGACAGACAGGGTCCTGTCCTCAGGGAGCTTATATTCTGGAGGGGAAATGACAGAGGGAAGCAAACCATAAGTACCTGTACACTGTGGTAAGTGTGAGAAGACAGACAAGGAATGGAGACAGAGGATAACCAAGACAGGCCTCCTTTAAATGGGGGATACCAGAAGCCTCTCTGAGAAGGTGACTCTGAAACCATGGCTTGAAGAATGGAAGTGCCGTCTTCTGTCCGCTATCTGTTGACAAGAGGAAAAAACATTCTAGATGGAAGTTAAACAAGGTACCAAGAACTGACATGAGCAGGAGCTCAGGCATGCGTGGTGCCCTGTGAGTGAAGGGGAGGCATGAGCTGGAGAGACAGGCAGCTTCTGGGCCAGGAATGGCCTTCAAGGTCATGGTAAAGTTGCAGAATTTATTCTAAGAATGATGGAAAACAGTAGGAAGGTTTTACGCAAGGGAGCAACATGATCTGGCTTTCGTTTTTAAAAGATTACAGTTTTGGTAAGAGTGAAAATGAAAGGATCTGTTAGAAGGTTATTTTATACATTAAAAAACTCCATGGCAAAAAATATGATAAAGAAATAAATTAATAATAAACTGGGGGGGACAAAAGTGTGTACCACTTAACCAAAGGCTGCTTTCCTGAATGTATAAGAGGGTTATACAAAGTAAAGTGGGAGAAAAAGTAGAAAAATGGGCAAAGGCTATAAACAAGCATTTAATAAGGGAGCTTCTACTTCATCTCCCTCTCTCTCTCTCTCACACACACACACACACACACACACACACAGACACACACACCTTCCTCTAAGCAAACCAAAACAACACTGCACAATGCCAATCAACATATGAAAAGAAGTTCACTGGTAGTCATAATATAAGAGATACAAATCAAAATAGTAATAAAATTCCATTTTTCACTTCTCGGGTTGACAAATATTTAAAAGTTTTCTATTGTACTAGATTGACAAGAGTTTGGGAAAAAGAGACACTCCCATACACATTTAATGGGAGAAATGTATGTGTGTGTGTTGCGGGGACTGCTAGTGTAACGTCTGTCTGGACAACAGCTTAACCACATCTTTCAAGACTTGAAATGCACATGGTGTTTGACCCAGTAACTTCCAGTCTAAGAACATATGCTATGGTGATTCTCCATGCTTTGAAATGAATGTATGAGGTGCACATGGCAGCTCTGTTGGAATGGAAAAAATCCCAACAAGACCACAAATGACCATCAACAGGAGTGTGGTTAAAAACTTTCTAGTTTATCCATTAATGGAACACTCTTTCCTGATTAAAGAAGAATGAGGTGAATTTATATTGCTGCTGTGTAACCCTGTCCGAGGTATACTGTTACATGAGGAAAATAAAATTGCAAAGTGTAGAACAATGGAAAAGACACACATACACATGCACATGCTATTTTATGCAGAAAGCATTTTCTGGAAGGATCTATAAGAAACAGTTATATTAACAGAGGCTGCCTTTGGGGAAAGGAGTGGGAGTTTGGGAGGCTGGGAGAAAGACTGTGACTTTTCATTTTATGTTCTCTGTAGTGTTTGAATTTTAAAATATACTTTATTAAGCAAACAAAATATGTTAAAAATGAGAAACAACTTAGTGATCATTATTCCAGGCACAACGAACAATAATAACTCCTAATAATGAATAATAAAGATTATTAATAACCCCTTTGCATTTGCAGGACTATGTAGCATTTACTAACCTAATGTCTTCAGACATTACCTCATTTAATTCTCAGCGGGGCAGTTGCAATTATCCCCCTGTTACTGATCAGATATCAAGAACCATGTTGGGGGAACTGAGAGTCTACGTCTGATTCTCTGATTCTCTTCCCAGGCCTTTTCTCTACTCTAATCTGATGACAGAGACAAAGGGGCTAACTGTGAAGGCAACTGCCCTTCCCAGCACATGCCAATAGAGGCAAAAGTTATGGGTTGCTCATCTATCCCCACTGACCCTACTGTCTGCAGTGTGACCTTGGGCAAGTCGCTTGCACTCTGTGGATGATCTCGAATGCCTCTTCCAGCTCTAAATATCTTTGATTTATGCTGAATGTCTTGCTGAGGTAATTGAATTTTCAGGGTGGTGTGTCATAACTCATTCCTAAAAGTTTGAAACAGAAGTTCATGGACAACATCTAAAGAACTGGGGTCTTGAGCAACTCTGTAAATCACCTGTTCCACAAAGCACATTAGTCGTACCCTTGAGATGACTGTGGGGGAAGAGATGTGGATGGTAGCCCTGCCTTGCTCTGCTTCCAGCTCAGGCTGTATGTCCTCCTGCAGGAGGTCTCTCGCTTTGCCCCTTCCAAGGGCCACGGGGCCCTCCTCTGGATCCGAACACCCACCCTAACACTGCTCTTCCACCATTTCATTATGTAGTTGACCCTTGAACAACAATGGGATTGGGAGGTTAGAGATGCTGACCCCCTGTGCAGTCAAAAACATATGTGTAGTTTTGACTCCCCTAAAACTTAGCTACTAATAGCCTACTGTGGACCAGAAGACTTATCAATAGCACAAACAGTTTATTGACCTGTATTTTGTATGCCATGTATATTATATACTATATTCTTAGAATAAAGTAAGCTAGAGAAAAGAAAATATTCTTTAGAAAATCATAAGGAAGAGAAAATATATTTACTATCATTAAGAGAAAGTAGATCATCCTAAAGGTTTTCATCCTTGTCGTCTTCGTGTTGAGTAGGCTGAGGAAGAGGAGGAAGAGAAGGGGTTGTCTTGCTCTCTCAGGGGTGGCAGAAGTGAAGGAGGTAGAGGAGGAGGAAGGGGAGGCAGGAGAAACGGGCACACTCTGTGTAACTTTTACTGAAGAAAATCTTCCTTGTCAGTGGACCTGTGCAATTCAAACCCATGTTGTTTAATGGTCGACTGTTCAGTTGGTATTAATCCCTCTTCTCAGGGCAGCATTCCCATTGTGTATCTTTTGAGCCCAGTGCAGAATCTGGAACACCATATATACGTGGCAGATGTCTGTGAAACAGGTAAAGGAATAGCTAGCCTTGGCTGATTGTCTTGCCCCACTGTTTAAGACTTTATTTCTTCGAGTGTTAGATTTTGGAGTTGAAGACTTCTAGAATCTTAGAAGCAAAGGACTATGTACTCAGGTAATTCTAAGGATAAAGTCTTAGAAATCAAGTGGAGGCAGTGTGTGTGTTAAATGTATGAGTGACAGAGAGATGCCCTGGGTTTGAATCCTTTTTGAATCTCGCTTCTTCCTAGTTAGTGTGGCAGATGCTGTGAGGACTCCACTCAGGACCCTCTGGCTGTTCAGTGTGTCCTCTCCACTGCCAGAATCTGCATCTGCATGCTCAAGGGGTTCCCCACCCCAGGACTTCGCAAAGCTGCTTTGCCATGTAAGGTGGAATGGAAGGTCCCTGGAATCGATAACTTCCCTCTTCATCCTCCCAGCATCCCCCAACCAACCATCCTTGGAATTAACATTGTGGTATTTCATGAAATTTCCACTTCTATTGGTGAAAGATGAGTGGCAATTTCATGTGGTTGAATTTCATGTAAACACCGTGGCTCCTTTGTCCTGTAGGTGGGCTTATTTGATGGTGGGTGGTCTGCCCACTTCCCAGGGTTGTCCCATTGGATTGATGCAGTCGCCACTGTGTAGCCAGTTTACCAGCCACCCTCTATGGCCTGCAATTCCTTCCCTGCGTCACTTCCCCACTTCCCTGCTGATATTTCCTAGGATCATCTCCCAAGCCAACTATATGCACATAGATTTTTGTCTTAGAATTTGCTTTTGGGGGAACCCCAACCTAAGCCACTCAGTTTCCCATTTGGAGAATGGCCTCATTGTCAAGATCAAATGAGGAAATGCACATAAAGCTCTGAGCACACAGCGAGTACAAATCAGTATCAACTGCGACTGTTATCAAGTACTACATATTCCTTTTAGAGACATGATAACTGAAGCCCAGAGTGGTGAGGGGGCCTTCTCAGTGCCACTCGTGGATTAGCTTGGGCTTCTCATTTCTGGCCAATCACAGGGAAGGTGGTGCCAAAAGCAGGCAGAACACTGGCTGGCTTCTTCTTCATTCTCCTAGAACAGCTGCATGTTAGGTTGTGATGGGGTAACCAGCTGCCACTCCCTCTGTACACACATGCAGCAGTGCACCCAAGTGTTTACACATGCTTGTGCACAAATATTGACATCCAGTGGGGGTACTGGCACGTAGGATGGTGGGGCTTCTTTGAGTAGTGACCAGAGAGAACACTGGGCAGGGAGTCAGGAGTAAGGATCCTAGTGCCATATTTGCTGCCAAGACTCCACACAGCTGGGCTGCCATCATCCAAATGGCAGGATTCTTGGGTGGAAGCCTTGTCAATATGTCAGCTCAAAACAGACGGAGGGATGAGACAGATGAACCTTTTGGATTGACCTCTGATCCGTCAGAAATCTGAATGCAAGTTTGTAATGGAAAGCTGTTTTGTTGCTGACCACTCTGGGGCTTTGGATCTAAGTGTGAGTCCTTTCTGAGGATCTATTCTCTCTCTGCTCTACCACCCAGCCCTGGTGTAGGTTGGCCAGGTGGGGAAGGGGACATGGTGACAGAGGCGACCTCCTATGCAACTCCTTTTAAAGGAGTCTGGCTTGCTCTATTGGACAGCATCCTGGGCAAATACAGGGTGATTCTGGTCCTGTCTGTGCCATGAACTTGGTGGCAGATCCCCAACCTGAAGCCAGTTTTTTCCTGTTTGGGTGAAAATTCTAATGGGCCCCTGATACCATTCTGCAACCATCTTGCAGGAAGGATGCCTCAAGCTGATAGGAACCAAATTTAACCTGTCAGCCCCTCTCCTACCTCCTCCTTATTGCTGGGTGGTGGCCAGAGCCAGGATCCAAATTCTCTGGGGTGTGACAAGCTTGGGTCTTTTCTGGGCCAGTGATATTGTCTAAGCAGCAACATTTCCAAAGTTTGTTCTAGAAAACACAGTTTCATGGGCTGTTATTAGGTGTTCATTATTAAAAGTGTTCCACGGTGATTAGGTTAGCATGCCAGTTACAAAAGAAATATTAACTCACTTTCAGGCCAATTAAATTAAAACCAATGTCAATCTACTAAACATTTATTGTGTTAAGCCCTGTGCTAGGCATGTGACTGCAGAAAGGAGTGATTGATGTGCCCTGGAATGGAAAGAGCTTAGCAACTAGATGGGGAGACAAACTGATAAGCCCATCATTACCATAATACCATAAATATACAAGGGCAAGAGCAAATGCGTATATTGGTTATGGTGTTAATGTGGAGGAAGGAGTAACTCTGGATGAGGGCAGGAGAAAAGGTCTCATAAGTGTCAATTTTTTAAGGCTGGATACATTTCCCTGGTGGCAAGATGACTCACAGGACTTTCCTGGTAAGTATTTCAAGCACTATGTGTAAGGCACAAAGGCTTGAAGCAGCATGGGGTGTTTGGAAAACTACATGACATTTGGCAGGTTTAAATGGATAGTTCCTGAGAGCAGGGGTGTATCATCTGATAAGGCTCTGTAGCCTCATCCTTCTCCTATATTACTATGAAAAATAGAGATTGGAGTGTGTGGCTCCATTGACCCTTTGGAATCACTGTAATCAAATGTAGACAGCTGCCCAGATTGTCTGAGTCACCAAGGAGGAGATGCTACAGAAATGTGGCAGCCAGGAGATAGCCAGGCTGATAGAGGTGCCAGACAGGGGAGATGCTGACAGTGATGGGAATCCTTCACTTTGGGGCTGTAATGCTGGTTGGATTCACAAAGTGTGTCCTCTGCAGCAGTGCCTTGGAAACTTGAATGTACATGCTTTTCACAGGGAGGAGGGGTACGACAGGGGTGGGGGTGTTGGTGGGCCGGATCTTATTGAAACCTGAGGGTCTCCATTTCTAGCAAGCTCCCAAGTGTTGCTGATACTGCTGTTTCTGGGACTGTGCTTTCAGTACTGAAGCTCTAGAGTAGGGGTTGGCAAACCACGGCCCTTGACCTATCACTTGTTTTTGTAAATAAAGTTTTATTGAAACACAGTCCATTTATTTATATATTATCTACAGCTGGTTTCACCCTACAATGGCAGAGTTGAGTAGCTGTGACAGATACCATATGGCTTGTAAAGCCCAAAATATTTACTATCTGGCCCTTTGCAGAAAAAGTTTGCTGACTTCTGCTCTAGATTCTTGAACGTGGCTGTATTTTAGAGTCACTGGAGAAGCTTTTAAAAATCCCAATGCACAGAATGCATTCAGACCACTTAAATCCTAATATCTGGAGGTGGGCTCCAGGTATCAGTACTTTTTTGGATCCCCAGGTGATTCTAATATGCAGCCAACACTAAGATGCATTGTTGGAAAGGCTGCCGTGGTTCTGATTCATATTATGGCTGCAATTCAGGAACAGGTCACTAAGAGGCAGTGGTGGCACTAGTCAGCAAATGCACAAGTGGCAAAACAGCGTTCCTTAGGCATGGATATCTGGGTGAGTCGAATGGACTCTAGCTATCAAGGTCTCCCAGCATTATGAGAATTTGCATTAAAACCATGTAATCACTCATGGATGATCAGCTAATGTAAGCCACTTACCCTATTGAGCTAAGGCAAGCCTGTGAATCTGTGGGCCTCAGAACTTTGTACAAAACTACCTGCTTTAGATCTTTTATAAGCAATTCTTTAATAGAAATGGCTTTTTACCTGGGCCTTATCTTTTCTAGTCTTGGCTGGTGTCATCTGAATTTGTCCCCTGGGCTCTTTGTCAGGTCTTCCATTTTATATGTGGTACACACTGTGGCTTAAATGAAACTAATCATAAGCATAACCAGCATCCGTGTGGCTCTCAACAGCTTATAAAGGACTTCACATCTACCGTACCATTTGGATCCTTGCAAAGTCTTGTGTGTCAAGTTTAGTCTCATTTTATAGGTAAGGAAACAGGTTCATAGAGTGGAAGTAAGCTTTTCTAGAACTAGTGAGTGGTAGAGGTGGGACTCCTACCCATATCTTCTGTCTATGACACCAGTGATGGCAATGGTTAATGTCCTCTCAATTTCAGAAACAGCGCTTTTTGGCCGACATTACAAAGCTGTCTCTCATTGCCCCTCGTTCCTCTCTCACTGCAGCCTGGTCTCCCCTGTCTCATTTCCTGGTCTCTCTTCCAACTACTTTCAAATGAATAAAAGATTCTGTAGCTTCTTTATAAATACTCTGCGGGTTTCAATCCAGCCTTTCTACAGATTCAAACAAAGTCCCTAAGGGGCTTGATTCCCTCTTCTTTTTCCTTTCTGTTCAATACGTTTGAACCATTTTAAACCTAACACATCAGAACTGTTTCTAAAGGCAGGTACCCAGTAATTGACTCACAGATGTGAGTTTGAGCCTTGCTACTTGTGATGCTATCACTTGAGACCACTACAGGTCATGGGGAAGACAAATAACCTCCAACTGGAATTCAATTTCATTTCCTCTGCCCAAGTGAAACTTTTTCACCTGTCAGCCTCATGCTCGTTGGGAACAAAGAACCAGCCTCCTTGAATCTGACCTGGGTGGGCTGTAGTGTTTGGGAGGTACTGAGAGATGGATGTTGGACCACTCCAGTCTGGCCCTTTGCCCTGGGACATGCTCGTTGATTAGATTCCAGCAATCCAATTGGTTTTCTGTCTTAAAGCCCTTACCTTTCACTTTAGGGAATGAACTGTCTAAACCACAAAGGCGATAGGGGGGAGAAGTCCAAATACTTGTAGTTGAATTTGTGTTTCATCCCCTACCTCCTGCCATCAGGGAATCAATTTCTGATGTGCTCCTCTGAACAGGGAAAATGCGAAACAAAGCAAACCATGACTAAATGTCCAATGGGAAACATCAATTTTAGAATGGACAATAAATATAAGTGAAGAATATTCAATGTTTATCAACCTTTGCAGATTTACTGCACCCAAGTGGTCTGACCAGACAGAGAGGATGCAGGTTCTGACAACTTATCATGGATTATCTGGGACAGAGCTAATTTTATGTCATTTTAGTCATAAAGGTGGTTCATTACATGTACAATGAACCATAAAGGTGGTTCATTACGTGTACAATGAACCTTGATTGTATCTTTATATCTGTTTTAGCCTTTAGAGATTGATGTTCCCTAAATCATAAAGAAACAAACTCTTTGTTAGATGTGGGTGGGGGAAATATGGGTAATTACAGAGCTGTAATGGGATGTGCTGAAGCTAAGATCAGTCACTGGTCACATTAGTCAGGGGACTAACAAATCATAGACACCAAACTTGAACTGGTTTAAGCCAAAAATAAGATTTATTGGAAAGCTTCTAGAATTAAAGGACAAGAGAAATCAGGCCACAAAAAGCCAGGAACCAGGGCAAGTCCATGGAGCCCAGGAACGGGAAATAGATCTTCAGACACCCCAAGGACTGTCCCTCCACTTCTCATCTCTGTCTTTAGCCTCATTCTCGCCTTGTGAATTCCCTCTATAATTGCAAGGTCATCTGCAGCTTCAAAACTCACATCTCCACAGCTTCACCAATGGGAGGAAAAGGGAATCATCTCTCCAGGATCAGTTAAATGTCTCTGGAGAAATAACTCTGATTGGTTGGACTTGAGTCACATGTCCAAGCACTGGACCTATCACTATGGCTAGAGAGAAGGCATTTGACAGGGAGATAACAGTTCCCGTTTTCAGTGCAAGGCAGGGTTGCAGGGAGAGAAGCAGCTTTTAAAGAGTTACAGACACAGGATTGGTCTTGGGGACAGTCTTTGAGAGGCAGCCACTCCTATTTGTGTCTGTACATTTATGACTCAGAAGAAAATACAGAAAACTATAGGGATCATTTATTAAAGACTTATGTATGTGATGTGTCTTTAAATAGATTGTCCTACTGATTTCAAGCCACTGATATAGGCACAGTATAGATATCCTCATTTTACTTATGAGAAACACAGGTCCCGAGAGGTTAAATAACGTACCCAGAGTGACACTACTGATAAGAGGAAGAGCTGGAGTTGGAATACTTGCTGGGTTTGACCCTCAAGCCACTAGCTATGCTGTTGTCCCCATAGCACAGAGCACGTTGCAATCTTTCCCAAACACAAGTTTGCTCATGGCCTTTGCTTGCTTAGACCATCAGTGGTCTCCTCACTTTGCTTACAAGTTTAAGTTCAAATTCCTTGTCCTGGTCGACAGACCCCTATCATCATCTCTTCCTGGCTAGTCCCTCTCTCCCAGCAAGAGTTCTCATTCCGTGCCACACTCCCAGTGCTTTGTCTGAACCATTGTCAATGGCCCCGTCACATTCTGTAGTGGGTATTTACATAGCTGTCTCCTCTGCTGGGCAGCAAGGTTGGAAACATTGCCCTGTCCTTAATTGTGTCCCTGTCTGGTCCTTTGTTTTCCTTGAGAAGACCAACAGTCCATGAACAGACAGTCATGGAATCCCCATGCTGGTCCATCCTCTCACCCACCATATGCACAACTCATCTTCCAGCACCTCCCTGTCTTAGCCCATTTATGTTGCTGTAACAAAATACCTGAGACCGGGTCATTTATAAAGAACAGAAATTTATTTCTCACAGTTTTGGGGAAGTTCAAGATCAAGGGGCTGGCAAATTTGGTGTCTGGTGAGGGCTGCTCTCTGCTTTCAAGATAATGCCTTATTGGCCGGAAGCAGTGGCTCACGCCTGTAATCCCAGCACTTTAGGAGGCCGAGACAGGTGGATCACCTGGGGTCAGGAGTTCAAGACCAGCCTGGCCGACATGGAGAAACCCTGTTTCTACTAAAAATACAAAAATTAGCAGGACGTGGTGGTGGGCGACTGTAATCCCAGCTACTCAGGAGGCTGAGACAGGAGAATTGCTTGAACCTAGGAGGCAGAGGTTGCAGTGAACGGAGATCACGCCATTGCACTCCAGCCTGGGTGACAAGAGCAAAACTCCGTCTCAAAAATAAAAAACAAAAGATGGTGCCTTTGGAGGGGACGAACACTGTGTTCTCACATGGCAGAATGGATGGAAGAGGCAAATTTGCCCCCTTAAGCCCTTTTATAAGGCACCAATCCACCCACAAGGGCAGAGCCCTCACGGCCTAATCACCTTCTAAAGCCCCGCCTCTTAATACTGTTGCATTGGAGATTAAGTTTCCGCATGAATTTTTGAGGGGACACAAACATTCAAACAATAGCATTCCATCCCTGCCCTCTCCACCCACCAAATTCATGTCCTTCTCACATACAAAATATATTCATACTATCCCAATATCCTCAAAAGTCTTAGCTCATTCCAGCATCAACTCAAAAATCTAAAGCCTCGATTCTTATCTAAATATCATTTAAATTAGATATGGGTAAGATTCAAGGTATAATTCATCCTGAGACAAATGTTCCCTCCAGCTGTAGTCTGTGAAATCAAACAAATTATTTACTTCCAAAATACAGTGGTAGGACAGGCATAAAATCGACATTCCCATTCCAAAGGAAGGAAACAGAAAGCAGAAAGGGGTAAGTGCTCCCATCTAAGCCCAAAACCCAACAGGGCAAACAACATTAAATCTTGAGAATTATCTTTTTTGACTCCATGTACCACTTTCTAGACACACTGGGGCAGTGGTTGGGCCCTCAAGACTCTGTGGGACCCCAACCTCCATGGCTTTGCTGAGTGTGGTCCCCTTATGAGTTGGAGTTGAGTGACTGCACCTCTCCTAGGCTGGTACTACGTGCTGGTAGCTCTATGGTTCTGGGGTCTCAGGGATGGCTCCACCTCCACAGATCCACTAGGCATTGCCCAAGTGGGGACTTTCTGCTGTGGCAGTTCTCTGTCTGGGCCCTGAGGCTCTCTGAGGCATCCTTTCTAATTTAGGTGGAGGTAGCCATCCTTCCCACAGCTCGTGTACTCTGTGAGCCTGCAGATTATTCACCACCTGGATGCTGCCAACGTTTACCACCTATGCTTTCCACAGCAGTAGCCTGAAGCAGACCTGTGCCCACTTGAGCCACGGATGGGGGGTGCAGGGGAGCACTGTGCCTAAAAGTGGGGAGCAGCAACTTGAAGTGGCCCTGAGCAGTGAGCCCTGAGGTCCCATAGGTGCTCTGGGTCCTTCCTTTGAAACTGTTCTGCCCTCAAGGCCCTCCTGTGATGGCGGTGGCACCTTCATGGTCATTCTTCCACTGTCCTGATGAGTAGCATCTGGCTTCCTTCTAGCCACACTAATCTCCTTATCAAGGGGTCCCTTGGCCATACCCATGGTGTTTTCTCCCAGACACGTTTTTGAATTTTTAATAATCTGGCCAGGCTGAGAATTTTCCAAATCCTTAAGCTCTACTTCCCTTTTAATTATAAATTTCATTTTTAATTCATTCTCTCTCCTCACATTTTGCCATAAGCCATCAAGAGAATGCATGCAGCACCCTCAACACTTTGCTTAGATATTTCTTCCTCCAGATATCCTGGTTCCTTGCTCTTAAATTGTGTTTCTATAAAGCCCTAGGACATGGACACAATTCTGCCAAGTGCTTTGCCGCTTTCTGACAAGGAAAGCCTTTCCTCCAGTTTCCAATAAGATATTCCTCATGTTCATCTAAGACCTCATCAGAATCACCTTTACTGCCTGTATTTCTACCAACATTCTGATCATAACCACTTAAGTAATCTCCAGGAAGATTTAGGCTCTGCCTACCGCTCTCCTCTTTTTCTGAGCCCTCATCAGAATCGTTTTTAGTGCTCTGTTCATGGCAGTGTAGGCTTTTTTCTAGCCTGTGTCTCCTAACTTTTGAAGCCTCTGCCCATTATTCAGTTCAAAAGCCACTTCCATGTTTTTCAGGTGTTTATTATGAGAACACTCCATCTCTCAGTACCAATTTCTGTTTTTGTCCATTTGTACTGTTGTAACAAAATTCCTGAGACTGGGTCATTTATGAAGAACATAAATTTATTTCTCACAGTTTTGGAGGCTGGGAAGTACAGGGCCAAGGCACCAGCAGGTTTGGTATCTGGTGAGGGCCTGGTCTCTGCTTCCAAGATGACTGCATCCCCTGAATGGTTCTCCCATGGGTGCCCTGGGCCTCTTTATTGGGAAAAAAGGGTATGTGGAGGGGATGGAAACTCTGTCCTCACATAGATGGGATGTTCTCTTCTCTTCCGTTACTTTTCCCACCCTGCTTTGCCCTGTTTGGCTTAGTTCGGCCCTTCCCTCCTCCTTTCCTTCCCCCCTTCCCTCCTCCCTTCCTTCCCCCTTCCTTCCCTTCCCCTTCTCCCTTCTTCCCCCCTCTTTCCCGCTTCCCTTCCCTTCCTTCCCCCTTCCCCCTTCTCTTCTTTCTCTGTTCCCCCTTCCCTTTCCCCTCCCCTCCTCACCCACCCCCACTTTCTTCCTTTCCCCTCTCCTCCCCTTCCTTCTTCCCTTCCCCATTAACTCCCCTAATCAGCTGGGTGTTGGAGGTTTGTTCCTGTTTTAAGAGAATCTCTACTGATCTTGCAGGAGGAAGAGGATTCTCATTTAGAGGGCCAGGGGAGCCTGCCTATGACAGACTGTCCCATGTTTAAATAACCAGGCAGGGAAGTCCAAATGTATCCCTAAGGTGTCTTGGCAAAATTCTAGAAAATGAAATGTTTTCTGAGTGGCTTCTTGTGAATGCACTGTCCCTCATTAATCTCTCATGGGTCTGGGACTCATGTGCTCCCCAAAGTGAGGTTGTTGGCCAGGCTGTTCAGAGGGCCCAGGCTCTGGGTGTGCCTGATGGACATTAGTTATTCTGAACTTCACTGGATGAGATGAGATGCACCCATGAGCCAATTCAAGGGGCAGGCTGGGAAGGGCCTGGCTGGAGACCCTGGAGAAGAGAGGGCATCTGTGGCAGACAGAGATGGGGAAGGTGGGTCTGAGGGATGGGTCAGAGCAGCATGTCTGGAAGCAGACACAATGAGCAAGCTGGTAAGAACTATCCAAGGTGGCCCATCCCCTGGTTCCAGAGAGAGCACTGGGCTGGGAGTCAGCAGGCCCGAGTTCTCTTTTCAGCTTTGCATTGACTCAGTGTGAGTTTGCAGGCAAGCTCTGTGCAGCTACTTTAATGCTTCAGGACCATCTGGACCTAAATACAATTCCGGTCTGTAATAGTTAATTTTATATGTTTACTTGATTGTGTTACAGGGTACCCAGATTTTTTTTTCATTATTCTGGGTGTATATATGAGGGTGTTTCTGGATATTGACATTTCAATCAATAGACTGAGTAAGGTGGATTGCCTGCCCCAAAGTGGATGGGCCACATCCAACTTAACGAAGGCCCAAAGAGAAAAAAAAAAGGCAGAGTAAGGGAGAATTTGCTATCTCTGCCTGACTTTATTCAAGCTGGGACATCAGCCTTTTTCTGTCAAAGGACTCAAACCCAAACTGGAGCTCTCTCATTGACTCTCCTGAGTCTCCAGCTTGCCAACTGCAGATTTGAGGCTTCTCCACTTCCATAGTCACATGAGCCAATTCCTTATAATAAATATCTTCCTATATATTTCGTGTTTGTGTGTGTGTGTGTGTGTGTGTGTAGGTGGTATTGGTTCTGTTTCTCTGGAAAACCCTGACTGATACATGGTCCCTTTGGAACACTGGGAATTGTATAGTTTATTCATGATGTCCTACCACTGACTTCCTTAAAGAAAATGCCTAATGCCTCTTAGAGACCTGCACAAAGATGCTCAATAAATATTTCTGGAATGGATGAATACATAAAGCAGACATTAGAAACCCTTAGAACATTTCTTCTTAATGAGTATGGTATACTGTCAAAAGGGCATGGACTTTGGACTCATACAGTTCTGAGTTCATATCATGACTCCACCATTCGCTGAGGAGCCATACTTTGTAAAATGCAGTTGGTATTACCTTCTTTCCATGGTTTTTATGAGGACTGAGCAACATAACGCCTGAATTTCCCAGAAGGTAGTAGGTGTGCAGGAATTAGTGGAAGAGGCTTTGAAGAGCCAGGAGGGTCACGGGCTTGACTTTTGGATGGATTCTTGAGCCATCTCAGGCAGACTGGACTCTAAAGGACTGTAGTAATGGCCTCCTCCTCTGCTCATAGACATTGAAATGCTTGCTACAGTGATATTTGTCATTGTTTTAGGTTTGTGGAACTTGCAACAGAGAGGCAGTTTATTGCTTTTCTACTTGTGATTCATTGGTGTGTCACACAAAGTATGTGTGTGTGTGTGTCTGAAAAAGAAAGAATCCTCCTGTGGGGCTAATGAACTCACAAAAACATGTATTTCACAATATTCCATCCAATTGAGATTTCCAGTGAAAAAGCATGAATCTTAACCATTGTATTGGGTAAGGCCTTGATGGAGTCATTTAACTACTCTAGATTTCAGTTCACCCCGTTGCACAATGTAAGGACACATTCTCCTTGCAGTGGACACAGAGATGTACCACCTAGATCTCCCTTCAAAGAAGATGAGATGACCCAGCTGTAGGAGTGCTATCAGCGACTGTCTCCAGCCATCAGCTCTTTTTTTTTTTTTGAGACAGAGTTTCGCTCTTGTTGCCCAGGCTGGAGTGCAGTGGCACGATCTGGGCTCACTGCAACCTCTGCCTCCCGGGTTCAAGTGATTCTCCTGCCTCAGCCTCCCAAGTAGTTGGGATTACAGGCGCCCACCACCATGCCCAGCTAATTTTTTGTATTTAGAAGAGACAAGGTTTCACCATGTTGGTCAGGCTGATCTTGAACTCCTGACCTCAGGTTACCCACCTGTCTCGGCCTCCTAAAGTGCTGGGATTACAGGCATGAACCACCAAGCCCAGTCCCAGCCATCAGCTCTTACAGGGAATCCCTCGGGGCAGAGCTCTCCTTCTTGGAGGCTTGGGCCTCTGACTGCTGGAGGCAGGGTGAAAAGGCTCAGCCATTTAGTCCCCATGTGGGAGGGACTCCAGCAGGCAGAGGGCTTCCTGGAGTGCAGGGTATGATGGTCTGAATATCTATGTCCCCCCAGAATTCATAGGTTGAAATCCTAACCCCTAAAGTGATGGTATTAGGAGGTGGGGCCTTCAAGAGGTGATTAAATCATTGAGGGTGGAGCCCTCATGAATGGGATTAGTGTCCTTGTAAAAGAGGCCTGAAGGAGCTTGTTTGCTCCTTATCAGGTATGTGAGGTTATAGAAGATGGTCTTCATCAGACATCAAATCGCTGAGGAGTTGATATTGGACTCCCAGGCTCCCAAGCTGTGAGACATACATTCATGTTGTTTATAAGCCACTTAGTCAATGGTATTTTTTTACAGCAGCCCAAGTGGACTGAGACACAGGGAAAGGATTTAACACAGGGGAAGGAAGCAGGTGCTGATAGAGCTTCTGCAGGGAACCAGCACTCTATGAGGGAATAGGATGGAGACATCTTCCACTCCAAATGCTGCAGGAAGCTTCCTGTGAGCTCTGTCTTCCTCTCCAGCTGCACTGCCTTCTTCCAGGCTCTCCCACCTCCTGCCTCTCACCCTCCCAGCCCACACCTCACACTGAGGCCAGGCTACCTCTCACCTCCCCATTCCTCTCACCCACTGGGAAACATTTAAGCTCTATACCTAGGCTGAGGCCCTTCATGCCCCACGCTAGCCTCCCACGCTGGCCTTTTCCCCATGCCACTTCTCGGATGTCCAGCCGCCCTGCCATTGCTCGTGTCCTTCCCTGTGTCTAGAACATCTTTCCTCACTTTGTCTCCCCGGCTGAATCCTACGTAATCAATGAGGCAGAACCCAACTGTTTCCTGGACACACCTGGGCGTGAATTATAGCTCACTTCTCCATCCGTGCTTTTGCAGGCTCTCAACACACCTTTATCCTCCCAACACTATGCATTGTGATGTTGTTTAATTGTCCAGCTCCTCTGTCAGAAAGTGGTTCCCTGCAGGCAGTGACTGACTGTCAGACTCATTCTGATTCTCCAGGGTAGTGCAGGGCCTGGTCCACGATGGAAACCTAGTGTAGGTTTCTGGAAAATAATTGAATGGCCTTGAACTCTACTTTCTTATGTCCACATGTTCCTTCTTTTCACCCAGGCCTTAAACACCTAGAGAGTAGGTGTTATTGATTACAGGTTCTTTTTACAATCTTCGTTGCTTTCTGACTCCCCCACAGCCACTCGTGCCAGCCTGGTCATGTTATTGCGTGTGATAAGTAGCTTTTGGATGAGAGAATGGGTGACATTCATTCTTTGAGCTCCAGAGCTCACCTCAGTGTCTTCTATCTCACATGGACACACTGTCAGAGAATATTTTTATCATCCTGTCATGCTTAGAAAGCCGAGTCCTTGATCCAGGTCATTTCTAAGTCAAAAGTGATACTGTCTCCAGATCCCTGTGCTCAGAGAAAATCCCTGGCAGAGCCTCCTGCTTCGGGAGACACGGCATGTGCTTTTGCAGCACATCTCGCACACCTGTGGGGTGACGAAAGGTAATTTAACACCTGTCCAGGCCTCCCTTGTGGCTCTGCAAGTGGGTTAATGAGATGTTGGGTACAGTGTTAAGGGGAGAGTTGGAGCCCACCAGTGTTACAGAGAATGAGCACCTCAGGCAACAGGCTCTGCCCCTACTCAGTTCCTATTCACAGGGGCAGCCCCTGCTGGTCTGCATTCCAAAGGCAGGCTTCCCTGGTAATAACACACCTTCTCTGTGGTTCTCTATGGGCTCCATTATGTAGGGAAGTGCTCTAGGGCATGGTGCTGGACAGCTGTTTATTGGATCTGCCCACTGCGAGCACTAGAATCCAAGATGCAATTGTCACTGTGATCTCTCAGATCAACAGTACCCAAGATTCTGTAAAGCTTGCAAAACCATTCACTGAGAAAGATAACTTGAAATATGAAATAAAACATACTGCATTGACCAAACAATTACTTTAACGGTTACTATCCTTTCAAGCAAAGTAATATACAGCCTGGGTATGATGTTAAGCTCCCATCTCTTCCCTTTTGGTAACTGGGAAAACCCTCTGAGCCAGAGTGACTAGAGCTTACCAGTATTTCAGTAGGGGATATGGAGGCCTAGAAATACAAGACAGTGAGGTCGCGTATTATTCTTGCTTAATGAATGCAAATCCAATGGGAGGAAAAGGAAGAGAGTAGGAGAGGAGAGAGAGCAACTTATGTGGTCTGGTGGTTATGCCTGCCATTCTCGATGAGCACATTTCCAGGAACAGGTGAGAGATGCTGTTGATGCTGTTCTGCCACTGGTCTTGTGACCTGTGAGCCTCTTACAGGTTGAGCCCCTGGCTGTGATCCTGGTGCCTACAGAGGTGTGCTTCTTACCCACAGCCTCCTTTATTATATTCTGCCCATGACTGATTCCATTACACATAGTTACATCTTTTATTGAGCAGGGCTGTATGAACCAAGTGAAGAAAACTGTGATTTATGGACAATTTAAGGGATCCTTGGGAGGCAATTTGAACAGATTTTTTTTTTTTTTTTTGCCTTATGTGTTGAACTTCAGACCCCAATCTCTGGGTCAGATGTAGCTCCACTGAAATGATTACAGGGATGATGAGGACAACATAAACAATAATGCTAGCCATCATTCATTGGCTATCCACTCATCTTAGCCACCAGAACAGCTGCATCCCATGAACTATCTTCATTTCATCTTCGTAACAATTTTGCATAAGAGACATCATGATGTTTTTGATGCCATCTTTTAGATTGAGGTATCCATTTCCGTTTCATATAATATACTTTGCTGACTTTTTTCACATGTGCACACTCATGTAACCACCACCCTGATCAAGATACAGAACAAAGCCATCTCATCAAAGAGTTTTCCATGCCACTTCCTAGTCAACACTGTCCCCAGCCCATGGGTCATTATTCTGACTTCTAAGACCATAGCCTATGGCCTCATGTTCTAGGACTTCGTACAGTAGAATAATGCAATAGACACTTTTTAGTGTCTGACTTCTTTAGCTCAACATAGTGTTTTTCTTGTGTTTATCAATAGTTCATCTTTTTATTGCTGTGAAATACTCCACTGTATAAGCATACTGCAATGCATGTATATTCAGGCATCAAATGTTATTATTTCCATTTTATAAATGAAAAAAAATGGAGGCCTGGAGGGACAAGGTAAGTTATATAATGTCACACCAGTAGCACGTGGTACAGCATGGATTTGAACTGAGGTTCATCATACTCCAAAGGCTCTTGGGTCACTTTAGCTCCAGCTTTAGTCCCAGAAGAGAAGGCTGCACAGAGCAGATGAACACATACAGATTAAATACAAGTTTATTGACTATAAGATGCAATAAATGTACCCATACCACTAGCCCATTACACTGCCTCTTCCCAGACAGTTTTCTGCAGATAGATTAAGCTTTGAAAATTCAGGCACTTCCCAGGATAGAAGGCTAGGCCATTGCTAAAGCAGAAGTCTCCATTCCTTTACTTAGAGTCCTGACTCTTGAATTTACAGAAGAGGTATTACTTTGATG
This sequence comes from Symphalangus syndactylus, assembly GCF_028878055.3. Taxonomy (NCBI): domain Eukaryota; kingdom Metazoa; phylum Chordata; class Mammalia; order Primates; family Hylobatidae; genus Symphalangus; species Symphalangus syndactylus. Next base: position 27,669,000 of record NC_072433.2, read on the forward strand.
TTTGAATTGTGCCTTTGATCAAAAGCTTGCTGGCTCCCTTGTGTCTCTTAGAACAAGACAGTAGTTCTATTGTGCTGGCGTGTGTTGTAACATTTTGGACAGCAGAAATGACATTTACATGAAACAGCCATCCTTGGAATGCATGAGATAAGACAATTTCAACAGCTCATCGAAGAAGAGTCCCCAGCATTGACTTTAAATCAAACAGAAGTAACAGCGTGTCATCCTGGCTTCCGCTTCTCTACCTGATGTTAATTAAAATCCTGATAACAGAACTCAGTCAACATCCATATGAGGAAGACCAAAGCACAGCTGAAAAATGTTCAGATGAAAGTACAGTTAATCAGAATTAAAACAAAAACACCCCCTACACAGTCTTCATTCTCATTTGGCTTCTATTGGATGAGATGATTAATATGTGAAGGTAATTTCTAAGGACCCTCCTGTTGTACTTCCTGTACTGAACCGCTTGAAATAATTGAACAATTACTTTGTGCAATGTTATCAAAGTTTATTAAATTGTTCCCATCAGCTCTGTCCAATTACCAAATTTGCTTGATTTGCATATTGCAAAGCAGAGTGGTGAAAAGGGTTCCCAGAGTAGAACCTATTTATTTTTGAGCAGAGAGAAGTCGTGAAGTTCATTTGGTTCAAATCATGTTCTCTTATGGATTAGGCAGCTGGGCTCAGAGGTGGGAAACGACCTGCCGAAGATTCATAGAAAGACACAGACAGGGAATGGCTGTGCCCCCATTCCCCTGATCCCCATCTGCCTGCAAGGCTCCCAATGGGCAAACCCCATGTTTTCTCCAATGAGGCCGGGGTGTGCCTCCATGTTTCTGAATGTCCCAATTAGTTCCAATTTAGACATGATGTTGAGCATACACTTAAAATGCAAATCTATTCTAAGAGGACAGGAAATAATAAAGGCAAATTATTCCAGTTCAATTTAGTAGCTCAAGGAACTTGAATTTGTTGAAGTGACAGGCTCAATAGTCCTAAATGAAACATTGTTCTTTCTTTGGGTACAAAAAACTAGCTTTAAACACTTTCTATCTCCATTCTTATCTCAGAATCCTCCTCTTCTATCTAATTTGGACATGGCTTTTTTTTTTTTACTTTTATTCTGGAAATTTACCAACATGCTCACGAGCTAGAGAATCATATAATGCACCCTTCATATGACCACCATATAGTTTAACAGTTACCAAGATGTGGCTGGTCATATTGTCTATTCCCTCATACTTTCCCATTCACTGGATCATTTTAAAGCCAATCACAGGCATTAAAATATTTTTGTCCATCATTTCTTCAGTATGAACCTTATTTGTTTTAAGGTCACTTTAATTTATATAAAATAAATAGTGATATATGAAACTTCAGTAATGACTATTTTGCAGCTATTAAAATAATATTTCTAACATGGGAAAATAGTCTTCATAATTTAAGAAAACTTAAATACCAACAGAATGTAAAGTATGTCCTCATGCTGTAACACACACGTAGAATCTAAAAGGATGTGTATCAGATTGCAGGGTTTAAAATTCTTTTTGCTTTTTCTTTTCTTCCCTGTTTCTTTTTCAAAGAATGTGTATTAGTTGTGTAATAAACAGAAACAAAAATCTGGCTGTTTAAAAGCCATCCATGAAGACCATGTGAGAGGGTAGAAAAGGGAGGCTGGATTCAACTAATTAGATTGGAGGAAGATGTAGCAAGGAAGAAGAAATGGGCCCCTGGCATGTGGCAGGGAGGGGACCTGCTTAATCAAACTCAATGATAACAGGAGTAAGGGTGATTAAACTTCTTTGATTCAACAAATGTTTAAGCAATCACTCTGGGCCAGGCATTAATGCTGCTTGTGGGATTGCAGTGATGAGACCAGAAACATTTTATAAACTTACTCCTGTAAGTGTGGGGCATGGACCAGCAACATCAGCATCACCTGGGAGTTTGTATGGAATGCAGATTCTCAGGGCCCCAGACCAGGCTTCCTGAATCAGAATCTGTTTGTAATGAGCTCCCTGGGGGATCTGAACGCTCCGTCAAGTCTGAGGGGCACGGGGCTGGACTGTGGCATCTGTGACTGCCAGGAGTGTGTCCCACTTGTTCCTGCTTCCTTACCTCGCTCAGGGCCTTTCCCAGGAGGGCATGCTGGGAATTTTCAGGGTGTAATCTGGCAGTAGAGGTGGGATCCTGGTGCACCTTGGTTGACCAAATGAATGGACGATTGTCTGCACATACTGCTTCTGTCCTGCCTGCAGCCTTTACCGACTGACCACTGCCAAAAACAGGTCTTCAGGCACCTTGGCCAGCATGCGAGGCCAAGGGCAGATAAAGCCTGTGAGACATTGGTCTTTTTATTCTTGAGCATCCATCCACTTTCTCAACTCTCTGCCTTTTTCCCTGCCATAAGTACTCTAAAAAGGCAGATCCACACCTTCTCTGTACTTTAAAGCCCAGGTGCAGTGCCATTTCTTTCAGGGAGACTTCCAGGGGCACACCAGCCAGAGGAATCTCTTCTGCCTCTGTGCTGTGAAAAACCTTCAATCCCCGAAGCCTCCATTTCTTCATTTGTAAAATGGAGATAATAATTCCTTCTTCATGGGACTGGCTTGAGGGTAAAAATCACAAATACATATAAAGCACTTAGGGTGATGTCTGCCTAATACATTCCATGAACTGTTCCATGCTTAGCAATATTGGAAAAACATTGAACTTCTATGAGGCGAGTACTAAATTCTCCTTATTTTACAGCTGAGGAGACAGGGACACACAGAGGTTCAGTGACTTGCCCAAGATCACCACAGCTAGTGAAGGGAAACCAGATGTGAGCTCAGGCAGTCTAACTCAGACGTATACCCTCCTTATATTTGATTGCGGTAAGAACACTGAATATTAGATCTACTTTTTTTTTTTTTTTGACAGAGTTTTGCTCTTGTTGACCGGGCTGGAGTGCAATGGCTCAATCACAGCTCACTGCAACCTTCACCGAGTTCAAGTGATTCTTCAGCCTCAGCCTCCCAAGTAGCTGGGATTACAGGCGCCCACCACCATGCCCAGCTAATTTTGTATTTTTAGTAGAGACGGGGTTTCTCCATGTTGGTCAGGCTGCTCTCAAACTCCCGACCTCAGGTGATCTGTCTGCCTTGGCCTCCCAAAGTGCTGGGATTACAGGCATGAGCCACTGGGCCTGGCCTTTTTTTTTTTTTTTTTTTTTTTTTTGAGACAGAGTCTTGCTCTGTCACCCAGGCTGGAGTGCAATGGCGTGATCTCTGCTCACTGCAACCTCCGCCTCCCGGGTTCCAGCGATTTTCCTGCCTCAGTCTCCCAAGTAGCTTGGATTACAGGCACCCGCTGCCATGCCTAACTAAATTTTTGTATTTATAGTAGAGATGGGGTTTCACCATGTTGGCCAGGCAGGTCTCAAACTCCTTACCTCAGGTGATTCACTTGCTTTGGCCTCCCAAAGTGCTGGGATTACAGGCATGAGCCACCACGCCCGGTCAGATCTACCCTCTTAACAAATTTTTAAGTGCACAATACACTATTGTTCACTGTAGGCACAATGTTGTATAGCAGATCTCTAGAACTTTTTCATCTCACATAACTGAATCTTGATGCCCGTTGAAAAGAAACTCCCTATTCTCCCTGACCCGAGGGCCCCTAGCCCCTAGCCATCATCCCACTCTCTGCTTCCATGAGTTTGACTATTTTTGGTTGATCATGTAAGTGGTATCATGTAGGATCTGTCCTTCTGTGTCTGGCTTATTTTACTTCGCATAATGTCCTTCAGGTTTATCCATGTTGTCACATATGGCAGGATTTCCCTCGTTTAAAAGGCTGAAAAATATTCCATTGTACGTATATAGAAATTGAAACTCTTGTGCACTGTTGGTGGGAATGTAAAATGGTGTAGGCAGTACGGAGATTCCCCCCCAAATTAAAAAGAAAACTACCATGTGATCCAGCCATCTTCCTTCTGGCTATGTTCCAAAAGAATTGAAATCAAGATCTCAAAGCAATATCTGCACTCCCAGAGTCATTGCAGTATTACTCAATAGCCAAGATGTGGAAACAGTCTAAGTGCCCACTGGCGGATGAATGAATGAAGTGCACACTCTTAGATGCTTGCAATGGGGTACTAAAGGTGGTATTTTGTCCCCTGTCCCCATCCCCCAGTGCTAAGCTCAATTACAGCATTGCATAAATCAGTGCATGTTGATTATACATTTTCCCCGACAATATGCTCACCTTTAGGTGCCATGATTCCAGCTGGAATGTAGCCACCCTCTCCATCCCCACCAGTTGGCTAAGGTGTCTCGGAACAAAGACACATGCAGGCTTCTTAGAAAGAATTGCAGCCTTCCTCATGGCCTCCTTTAGTACCAGACAGATGGCCTAGACACCTTCCCATCTGCTCACAGCATTAGCAGTTCTTCCTGGTCATCTCACGTGGTTAGCTGATGGAAGTAAGGAAAGAGCCCTGGATTTGGAGTTAGGAGACCGAAATCAGAGCTCCTGCTCTTGGATTTACATGTTGCATGCATGTTATTTAATCTCTCTGAGCCTCAGCTATTTTATTTATAAAAATGGGGACCATAGACCATACTATCAACCTCACAGCATTGTTCTGATACCCAATGAAGCATGACCAGAAAGATCTTTCAGACTACTGATGTTTAAAAGCATAACCCACTAGAAGTGATGCATTTGAGTGCAGAAAGCAAATGCAGTTATTGAGTGTAACATTCTGTATTTTTTGTTTTACTTGAAATTAGATCCCAAAGATCCCAAATCTTAGTTCAAATGGCTAGTCTCCACAATTACGTTCAATAACTACATATTATATCCTTGGGTGGATGTATCTCAATTACCTGGACCTCTTATACTAGAAAATGATACACAGAACATCATTAAGCACTCTTGTTCTTTTTGACTTGTAACTTAGAATAAATTCCTAGGTTTATTATTGGTGGGAGGGGGGAGATTATGTGCACCATTCTGATTCTTTACTTGCATTTTCATATTATTTTCTTATAACATTGGGCAATTTTCACCACAAGTTCATCAGCATTGTGTTTTGACCTTTTTTTTTTTTTTTAACAAAAATACCAACTCTTGTGTTTGACAAATCACAGCTTGGGCATCACCCAGTCAGCTGAGTCTCTTTCACATACTCACAGTATTGCAATTATTATCTCTAATGACAAACAATTTATTTTTACGTTTATTTCCCAGCACTCCCACCTAGCTGTGAGGTGCGTGAAGACAGAGTCTACGGCGTCTTGCACAGCTGGAGGAGAGTAGGCTGACAATAATTCATTATTTGTTGAAATCATCTCTATTTTCTTGCTTAACAGTAACAGTCACCTTATACTGTTTTAAAATACAACTTAAATTTAGTTTTGCCCAGAGATGGTGGATGTTGGGTTAGAACCCAGGCTCTAGTGGACTCTGATGAGTTCTAGGGAAGAGTCTGTGAGTTTTATCAAAGCACAGCTGCACTGCTGCTGTGAGAAAATGCTGGCGAAGCCTCTCAGTCTCATATTTTGTAGAGGAAATTTGGGTGCACAATCCAGTAAACTGATTATAGATAAGATATTTTTCATCAAAGGCATGCCGACGTAGGCTGGGAGGTGTTGGCAACACACATATCACCTGATTTAGTCAGACGAAGTCCCCTGTCTGAAGAGACAATGGTTCAAAACCCAAGCTGGATATTATTGCAGCGAGGGAGGCTATTTTCAAAAGAAGTTTTTTAGAAACTTATTTTAAGCTAAAAAGCAGATTGAGATAAGGGCTCGGTTGGTGAGGAGGCTGTGTGTAAAGAATGCATCTGCTGTGGTTTCAGGAGGGGCGATGGAGATGCTCCTGAAGCCGACGGGCAGGCGGAGGCTGGTGGGAGGATGAGTGATGTCAGTCAGGGCTCTGTTGGAGGATGCTTGGAAAGCACAAAGAAGTGCTTGACAAGATACAGGGAAAGAAAAAAATACAGCTAGAGAAGACTGGCTGCCAGGCACCAGGAAGAAAGTGGGAGAAGAGAAGGGGACAGGGAAGGGAGGTGCTTGTGAGACATCTATTTGGTCAGGAGTGGGGTACCTCACCTCTGGGCTCACACCAAGGGTGGTGCAGAGGGGAAGAGGCAGCATGTTGGAGGATCCAGGGCAGTGCCTCTTGGTTCCAACCACCTGCCGCTGGACCCATTTCCTGACCACTCCCTGCCCTAGCCCTCCTCACCTTCATCTGTCCTGCAGCCCACAGCCCTGGACTCTTCATGTACCATCTAGACTTTTGCAAAAATCTCTTAAATGGTTACCTTACCGCTTTGTCTCTTTCCAACACTCCATCTTCCATCTGCTGCCCAGAGTGAGCTACCTTTCAAAGCAATCAATCTGATCTCATCATTCCTCCACCGAAAACGCTCCAGTCCTCATCACCTCTGGGAAGTTTCTTTGGTGTGGCATTCAAGGCTGTTCACAAGCTGCTTCATGGGGACCTTTTTCTCATCTCCAACCACATTACCCCACCCTATGCTTCTTTCCTTTCTGGCTTCTTTGGTGATTTTTTTTCTCAGATCTATATGCTTCTGTATAAGTGATTCTATCTTCCTGGAATTTCCTTCGCCCCCTTGTCCCCTTAAAAAATTCCCCCTTATCCATCAAAGCCCAGTTCAAGTACCCCCTACTTTATGGACACTTCCTTGTTCACATTTTATTTTCTTTTTTGATTCTAAAAAATTTATTATTTATTATTATCTTTCTTAGTGATGGGCTCTTGCTATGTTTGCTAGGCTGGCCTCAAACTTCTGCCCTCAAGTGATCCTCTCATCTCAGCCTCCCAAAGTGTTGGGATTACACGTATGAGCCAACACACCTGGCTCCGGTTTCCATTTTAACAAGAGAAGTGGTTGTGTTAAAGGAACGAAGATCTAACCACACCCTGGGGCACAAGGTGAAGAGAAGTTTGTTGAAGGTGTAGGAAAGGAAGGAAACTGACATAGAGTACCTACAGTGTGCTGGGAATTAACAGACCTAATCACCTTTGGACATTTCAAGGATTCTAAGAAGTAGAGAAAACTGAGCCCAGGGTGGTACAGTGGCTTGCCTGAGGTCTCCCAGCTAGTATGAGGCAGATCTGGGACTGGAACCCATGTCTTCTGGACTCCAGTGCCCATAGATTTGGCAGTGTCCTCAGCAGCCCTGAAATTAGGGCATGGAGACACAGCTCATTCCTTCAGTGACGGTGGCCCTGTTTGTCTACAGTTGGAAATGAGGAATCTGAGGCCCAAAATTGTCCTGAATCACCCTTCAGTATTGCAAGACACCGTTAGTGTAGTTAAGAGACAGAGATACTTTAACAAAACTTTTTTACCTCTAGGGTTGGAAGATGACACATTTCTTGGTCAAATTCCAGGTGGCCAGAAGCTTCTGACATTTGAACCACCTGGTCACTGAGTACTCTGGGTAAAGATGGGCTCACGCACCTGCAGCTCAGGAATGAGATGGCTTGCCCCCTCTGTGGAGGCCTTCACACTATATTCCTCCTCTCCCTTTTTATCCTGGATGGCTGTCACCTCTTTTTCAAGCGTCAGTTTACACATCGCTTCCTTGGGGATAACCTCCCTGAATTTAGATCCCCCTCATGCACTCTATTGTCTCCTCCATGGCACTTGTATCACTCAATTGGAGTTGCATTTGGAAGCAAACTAGAAGTGTTGTTTGCTTAATTGCTGCCTCCCCTGTTGCACTGTGAGGGTCATGAGGAGAGGAACTGTGCTATTGTTGCCGTAATTTTTTGGCTCACTGCTATATCTTCAGCCCCTTCTTTGTGCTTGGCACGTGACAGTCAACAAATCTTTGTGAACTCAATGAAGAGCACATAGTAGATGCTCAATGCCTTCTTGTTGAATAAAAGGACAGAGTGGGTGGTTCTGCCGAATCTCTGCCACTGGGGGGCAGAATCAAGAGAAGGCTCCTGAAAAACCCATTCCCAGGATGCTGAAGTCAAGGAGGGGCTCTTTTCTCTTGAGGAAGTCCTAAGATTAAAAAGGAGCAAGCAGAGGGAGGGGCACAGAAAAGGGGCTGTGAGGAAAAGAAGTCTAGACCTAGGCTCTGGCCCCAACTCTAACGTTCACTTTGACTTTTCATCCTTAGTCTCCTCATCTGGAAAATGGGCGTTTGGGCAAAATGACCCTTAAGGTTCTTTCTAAGAACTGTAGCTGATGATCAAGTTGGCGGGATATGGTAAACATTGGCCTAAACTGAGGACCAGGGCTGGAGGTCTAGTTCTAAGTCTTCCAACTCATTCCCTGTGCGACTTTAGGTAAAGTACTTGCTCTTTCTAAACTCCATTTGCCCATCTTATAGTGGGGTGTTTAGGTGAGACAACCTCCAAGGTACTATATATATATATATACACACACACACACACACACACACATATATAGTTATCTATATGGTTTTATATATATATTATATATAATATATATTATATATAAATATAAATATATATATTATATATAATATATATAATATATATATAAAAAACCAGAGGCCCCAGGAATCCTGACCTAACCCACTTGGTTTCTTCTGGTCTACATACAACCAGGTAAGATCATAAGTTATTTCCTCCCTTCAGGCAAGGTTCTTCAAATTTAGAATATAGGTGGATAGCTTAGTGTGGAAACATACACACCCCAGCAACAATTAGAAGGCCTATGTTTCTGTCTTGATTCTATCACAATTTGCTGTGTGACCTTGGGTTGGGTATTTACCTCTCTGAGTCTTACAAGTTACATTTCCAATGAGGAGGAAGTAGATAATCCAGAAAGGCCCTTTCAGCGAAACCATTATTTGACCTTACTTAAATGGCATGTAGAAATTCCACTACACAACCAAATATAAATAAGCCTTGCTAAGGCAGCCTTGGGAGAAGAGAGCCCCTTACCTGATTGTGCCAACTCTGGGCTCCTGGGTCTGAACCTCACAGGTTATTTGGGGTCTACCCAAACATGGCTTGGTCAGAGCATCTGGCGGGAGATCTTTTCTTCAGATTTAGTGAAGACTTTGACATGATATGTTGGGGGTGCCACAGTTTACATAGGTATGAGAACTGAGTACCAACTTGTGTATGAAGAACTCAGTTGATACTAATTTGGGATCCTTGCCCCTTCTCACCAAGGACTCAAGAGACCTATAAATGTGTGCCTGGGATAGTGGGAGAAGTGATCATCCAGACAGCATTCCTCTTTTTTCAAGTTCTGCAGATTTTCTTCTTTATGTTCTGTATAATCCCTATCACGCTTATATTATTCATTTTGCTAATATTAATTAAGGACTTACTGTGTGTGCCAAGCACTGTTTTAGGCCATGAGTCTGTAGCAGAGAACAAAACAGACAGAGATCCCCGCCTTTTGAAGCTTACCTGCTTGTGAGAGGAGGCAGAGAATAAGCCGATAGGTAGATCTTTCATGTGGTAGGTAGGGGTAAGTGTCAGGGAGGACAATACATAAAGGAAGGGCAGCAGAAGGCTGGCAGGGGCTCTATCTGTGGGGTGGCCAGGTAGGTGAGGTGAGGTGAATGAAGGGAGAGAGTGAGCCAGGCAGGTATCTGGGACATTTGTCTGGGCATCTTTTTTTTTTTTTTTTACTTTTGAGACAGGGTCTCACTTTGTCACCCAGGCTGGAGTGCAGTGATGCAGTCATAGTTCACTGCAGCCTCGACCTCCTGGGCTCAACCGATCCTCCCACCTCAGTCTCCTGAGGAGCTGGAACCTTAGGCCTAAGACACCATGCCTGGCCTGCTTCTGCTTTTAAGTGGCCTCTACATTTAAAATGTACAGGAAGCCATTGCATCTTTTTTGTTGCTCTAATATCCACCTCACTAATATCCAAATGCAACGTGGCGACTTTCTGTATCTTTCTCCAATCTCATCCTCTAGTTTCTGTTTTCTTTGACGACTAGTCGGTCTCTCTTTGCCTAGAGGGAATGGCCGTGTCTTGTGTATTGTCTGTGCTGAAGCAGATTCCCCTTTGGGCAGAAACATGGTCGCCATGAGATCCTCTGTGCAACACCATTTTACTTCCCCTGGAAACAATGTTGCAGAACTTGATGGCTGATAGCTTCATGCCCAATGTTGTGAGCATTTCAAAATGATCTTTCAGAATTCAATCATTAATGTTCATTAGATGTGGGGGGGAGATTCAATGCCTGACAAAATGGCCAGTGTGGAATTACTGAATCAGGAGACTTTGGAATATAAATGAGGGCTTTTCTAGTCTGAACACCTGGTTGCTGAGAGAGGGGCACCCCAAATCATGGCGGGAATGCTCATCAGGAGAGACAGCAATCACAAGTGCCAGATATTTGGCTCTTGTGTTTGTCAGTGATTCATGAAGTGATTATCAACATTCGAAACCACTTCATGAATCAACCAGGAGCTGGAAAAAATATTTAACCATAATGAGCTCATTTCCATAGAAATAGGACCAGACCCACTGGTAGGTCAAAGAGTTGCTGTGTCTGAGACTTCACACCCACTTCTCTTGCCACCTCCTTACATCTGACAGGCTCATTTTAGGCCTCATTATCTTTCATCCTCTCGGCCTCATCATTGCTTTGCTCTCTAACCAAAAGCTGTCACATCCAGGAATTTGGAAAATGATGAAATCAGATTCTTTGTTCAGCTTGGAGGTGGGCATCTCTCTTGGGGTCGGCTGTGGGCTGAACTGAGTCCCTGCCAAATTTATATGTTGAAGACATAACCTTCAGTAGCTCAGAATGTGACTTTATATGGCGATAGGATCTGTACAGAGATAACTAAGGTAAAATGAGGTCAAATGTGTGAGTCTTAATCCAATATGACTGTTGTCCTCAAAAGAAGAAAAAATTTGGAAACCGGCATGTATAGAGGGACAGCAGGATGAAGAAATAGAAAAGATGACCACCTACAAGCCACAGAGAGAGGCCTCAGAAGAAATCAACCCTGTAGAAGTATGAGTTTGTTCTCATACTTCTAGCCTCCGAGACTAAGAAGATAAATTTCTCTCAGTCTGTAGTGCTTTGTTATGGTTGCCCCAGCAGATTAACACAGGGTAATCGAATGCCCATTTCTCTTGGGAAGCATTCATACACCCAAACTATACTGACAAGGTTGCATGGTCAAGGCATCTTCTCTGGAGGCCACCTGATGTCTTTCCTTACAGACGTATCAGCTTCCCCTCACAGTGCTGGAATTTGCTGTCCTTTGACTGCTGACACTTGTCATTTGAACACCTGAGGCTGTTGGGGGCCTCCATACCAATAGACCGGTTTCCCCACTGTCTTAGTGGTTTCCCCACTGCATCCCTAAATGCAGATCCTAAGATAAATACTGGGTATGCAAAGTTTACTTTGGAAGTGATCCCAAGAAACTCTATAGAGGAGTTTGGAAGATGAGACAGGGAAGACAGCAAAGCTAATAGATGGGGTGTGAATGAATGACTTACTGCTGCAGGCAACTGGGCTCATTCTCACTGGGAGCCCTCTGGGAGTGTATGGGACACACCTAGGATTATTCTAATGAACATCATGGAAACCAGGATATATATTCACAAACTCCCACCTCACATCGGTTGAGGGTCTCATTTGAGGCACCAAACTCTCCTGTACTTTAGCTTGTCTTTTTAAGTGGGCCAAGCACACTCCTGCAGCCAGCAAAAGCCCTCGGGCAGAGAGATGGAAAAAGATGTTGGCATGCATGGGAATACTGGCAAATGACCCCCAGAGTGGGCTGAGGGGTTCTGGGGTAGCACCAATAGTGGCAGCCACACAAAGCCCCTTCCTCCCCGCACCTCTCCTTCTATGGGCTCCAGCATATTCTGCACTGAGCCCACCCAAATGCCAAGCACTTTCCCTCTCCCTCTCTCTGGCTGAGTTTTCAACTTCTTTCCAAGAGGGATTTGCTCTGTTAACACTCAGCATCTGGTTCAGACGTGGTACTTCAATAGAGCCACTTCTGTTCCTCTGGACTCCCCCTCACCTAAATGAAAGGCAGAGTCTCACAGAAACCAGAATGAAAGGATTCCTCTGGCAGGTCTCTTTTCTGTTTTCAGATCTCTGCATCCTGTTGCTTTAGAGAATCCTGAGTTAGCCAGGCAGCACAGCAGCAGGGTGAAGAACTATTTCTGGAGCAATAGCTGTCATTGCTCAATAGCCATATTTGAAAGTGGAGCCCTTCTGGGTTCTATTTTACTGGCCCCTTTAAAAGAGATTGTGATACAATTTCAAGAGGATTGTGCTCTCTGAATACTTCAATAAGTGGTTCAATATGGCCTACAAAATTCTAGACTTGGAGGTTGGGTGAATGACATTTGTGTCAAGTATGAAGTTTATTCCACTTTCCTCTCTGAGAAGAAAACATGTCAGAAATGATGGCCAAGTTTCTGATGTCAGGACCAAGCCTCCAGGGGCATTGTTTGGTAACCCCTGGAGGTGGGGGAAGATAGGCTTGTGGTTGACAGTTTTCAGAGCTTGGGTCAAATGCCGGAAAAACAAATAAAACAAATGTTGACCACAGGAGAGTTGAGCAGCCTCAACAAATGAACAGGCTGTTAGCCTGTTAATTTGGTGTTCCCCCAAATCAGAGGTGGAGATGAGGATCTGGGTGCAGATAGTTTATTTGGGAGATGATCTTAGAAAGTACAATGAAGGACTGGCCAGGCGCAGTGGCTCACGCCCGTAATACCAGCACTTTGGGAGGCTGAGGCAGACGGATCACCTAAGGTCGGGAGTTCGAGACTAGCCTGACCAACACGGAGAAACCCCATCTCTACTAAAAATACAAAATTAGCCAGATGTGGTGGCGCATGCTTGTAATCCCAGCTACTTGGGAGGCTGAGGCAGGAGAATTGCTTGAACCTGGGAGGTGGAGGTTGCGGTGAGCTGAGATCCTGCTGTTGCACTCCAGCCTGGGCAACAACAGCGAAACTGTGTCAAAAATAAATAAGTAAGTAAGTAAGTAAGTAAATAAATAAATAAAGTACAATGAAGGAGCAGAGAAAGCAAGACAGGAAAGGAGAGAAAACAAAAACAAAAAAGGTACATTAATGAGCTAGTTATTGATGAGGTTGTTGGGTCTCAGTCCTACTTGTGACCTTATGAAGAACAATGTAGAATACACTCAGAATTGTCCCACAGAAGATGGGGAGGCAAGAGTTTCTCTATTCACCCCCATCCCTTAGTGGTTGAGATGTATTCATGGGCACATTGACTGCCCTGTACTTACCACTTCCTATAAGGTAGCTGAGTGGCCTTCTATGGGTTTCATTTGAAGAACGACACTGGTGTCATCCAGGGAACTGTCTATCACAGGTGTGCTGAAATCAGGGAGGCCGAGGGGATGGGGTGTGGTGCATCACAAGTCTCTACCACAGACATTTAGTTTGAAGAATGAAGCTTCATTCATGGTTCCCATCCATTTCATTCCAATTTGAGCATCTTCTATATGCCAGGGACTGTACTAAGAGTTGGACATAGAGTGGTGAGCTCTCATACTCCTCTCTCTTGGGAAGCTTATAGCTAGAGGGGAAGGCAAATAAATTATATAATCACAAAATTCTTAGAATCTCCAGCTCTCTCCTGGGAGAGGGGAATCAGGCCAGCTGAGATCTGACCACAGGGCCCTTCGTTCTCCCCATACACACTTGCAAAATAGATCTAGAGATGGTCCTCCTGGAAGGGGCTCTGTCGTCCCATCTTGCTGAGGGAAGAATGCCACATGTGTGGACAAGAGGCTGGTTTTTCCACTCTCGTGAGATTATTTGCTCATTGGCAATCAGTTTCTCTACTCTAGCCCCAAACAAAATGGACCAGCTGCTGATCAAGGAAAGGAATTAGCTGTGAAGGAGGACTTCCTGACAGGTTGGGCTCACATATGCTCCTCAGGACATCCTGAGGGTAGGACAAGTGAAGAAGGGGGAACAGAGGTCGACGCGATGAGCTGCACTTGGATGACTGGACAGGTGTTGTGTGCTGTCCACACAGCTGGGAAAGTCAGTAGAGGGGCTGGCTCTGAGACAAGGAGGAGGAGCCCAGCTTTGACCTGTTGAGAATGAGGTGAGGGAGAGGCCAGGCTGATGGGTTCAGGTATGACTGCCCATCTTCCTTGTGCTCTCTCCATCTGGGCCCTGCCTGAGTTTCCTTTCTTGGTATCTAGGAATCATCTCTTCCAGATCCTGGCAGCTCTCTCCTCTGGATCTGGCATCATCTCTGACTTCCTGATTTGCCTTGATAATTCTTTCTGCTTCCCAGTGAGAACAGGTTGATGCAGTGGAAGCGGCATCCGACCTGGAGTCAGACAAAGCTTGGCGGTATCACTCTATCACTCAAGAGCACTTTTGGGGCCAGAGCATTCACTGGCCTCCAGTTTCCTCTGCTTTCCAGGTCTCTGCTCAAAAGTTACCTCCATGGAGAGGACCTCTCTGACATCTTAACTAAAATAGACCTCATCCCACTACTCTCATGCTTACCTTGCTTTATTTTTCTCTGAGCCTGTTATTACCTTCTGACATTTAAATGTGTGTGTTTACTTGTTTATTGTGTGTATATGGCCCACCAGGGAGTAAGCCAACAGATACCTTGTTATTTTGTTGATTTGCTATACTGCTAAGTGCACAAAGCAGTTCTTGGCACATAGTAGGCTCTCAGTAAATATCTGGTGAATGAATGAATGAAATAAATCAATTTGTCAAGATTGTAGGTGTGAAGAGGCCCAGAGTGTACCCCAGGATATGGAAGAATTATTCCACTCCAAGGCTTAAGACCCATCCCATCAGAAATAATAACATGGAACCCCTTCCAGCTTTTATTTGAAACAGAAAAGGCCTGCATAAAACACACACCAAACATTCATTTGATCAGCTGGACTTACTACACCAGCATGTCTAGGTAATATTTCGTTGGATTTCACCCTGCATTTGAAAACAAAACAATTCGCATTTGAAAATCTCATTACCAGCATCTTCCCTCCAAATCCATTAATGGCGTGAGTGTTTCTGGCAACTGAGATCACCTCGGATTATAGTATGAAATTCAGCTCTGGGGAAAACTGTATGTTTCAAGATGTTCATACCATTCAATTGTCAAATATTCACATGGTTATGATTCTCAAAGAAATCACACAATGTAGGGAAATTGGTAACAAAATAAGAGCTCTGGGATGTATTGAGACTTCGCAGCCAACGGATTCCTCTCTGACATACCTAATCCCAAAGATGGGAAATTAAAAACCATGCCAGAATATGAATGCCTCACACAGGGCATGGCTTTCTTTTCTTGAGTAAAAAAAAGGTCTCATCCTGCATAACAATCACAGATTTCTTCACTGGACCTTCAAGTCTCCTTGTGACTACACTTTGTCCCATCTCACAAAAAAAGGAGCTCCTCTTTTCCCGTCACTCTCCACACTAGCTAAAATAGGCCACTAGCTAATCTGAATCTACATGGTCATCTTTGCTTTGGTGTACTTGGATGAAGTCACAGACTGTTAGAGATGAAGAGGCCCTGGAGATCATCCAGGGTAGTGTTTACCGAGTTCCTGTTCTAGCTGAAATTATAAGATAGACAGTGAAAAAAATAGA
Source organism: Symphalangus syndactylus (assembly GCF_028878055.3). Taxonomy (NCBI): domain Eukaryota; kingdom Metazoa; phylum Chordata; class Mammalia; order Primates; family Hylobatidae; genus Symphalangus; species Symphalangus syndactylus. The sequence continues at coordinate 27,684,616 of NC_072433.2, forward strand.
TGGTGAAACCCTGTCTCTACAAAAAATTTTAAAAAATTAGACAGGCATGGTGGTGTATGCCTATAGTCCTAGCTACCTGCAGGGCTGAGGTAGGAGAATTGCTTGAGCCTGAGAGGTGGAGGTTGCAGTGAGCTAAGATCGCAGCACTGTACTCCAGCCTGGGTGACAGAGCAAGACTGTGTCTAAAAAAAAAAAAAAAAGGAGAGTTGGGGTTCTGTAATGAAATGAGTTTGGAAACTACAGCATATTCTACCCTTCTCTTGGAGCTTCCTGGTTCACACAGGTGTGTTCATATCTGAGATATCCCATGGTCAAGAGGCTTGTGTATGTTTCTTTAACCTAGCATGGTCCAAAATTAGCTGATCATGCATCCTTTATTTTGAACATATAAACTATTCAAATTCTGTGGAAAACAAGTGTACAAGTTGGAATTCCACCATTTAAACACACAGGAAAATGAAGGGAAAAAAAAGCTACTCAAAGTTCATGTTCACTAGGCTGGTCAATGGCAGAGTCAGGAAGAATGGAACACCAGAGACCATGACACCCAGCCCAAGGATCATCTACTGCTTTCCCTCAATTAACTGCAATCTCATCCCACTCCATCCCACCCCACCGCACCCCATCCCATTTAATTCCATCCTATCTAATCTCACCCAATTCCATGCACCCCATAATACCCCATTCCATCCCATCCCATCTTATCCCATCTCATCTCAATCTACTCCACCCCACTCACTCCATCCACTCCATCCCAACCCATCCCATCCCATCTCATCTCACTTCATCTTATCCCATCCCATACATCCCATCCCATCCCACTCCACCCCATCCCATCCCATTCCATCTCATCCCATCTTATCCCATCCCATCCCATCTCATCCCATTTCATTTTATCCCATCCGATCCCATTTCATTTTATCCCATCCCATCCCATCCCATCCCACCCCATCCCATCTCATCCTATTCCATCTCATCTCATCCCACCCCATCCCATTCCATTCAGTTTCATTCCACCCTACACACCCCACCCTATCCCATTCCATATCATCTCATGCTGATCAGGAGTCAGAACTAAGATCGTCCCATAAATATTTCTTAAGCCTTTGCCATGGCCAGGTGCTGTTCTGGGTGCTGGGGACACTGGTGAACAGACAGACTAAGACTGGACAATACAGAATACAACTTTGCCTTCACAGAGCTAGGAGTCTAGTTTATGCTTCTTATCATTTTCCACCCTTCTTTTCTCTATTCTCTCCCCCTCGCCCTTTCTTCCTTTTCTCCTTCACTCTGAACAAGATAAATGGTCCTCAAACTCTACTTAAATTGCATCACTCCTTGGGCGAGGACTCTAATTGATTTCATTTTGTCTCCTACAACAGGTTTATTCTGTGGGACTGTGAGCTTTGATAGCAGGGCTGGGGTTGGTCTAATTCACTCTTTGTGTAGAATACCTGGCTCATAGTAGATGCTCAGCTGATAATTGTCTCTTGGCTGGATGCTTGCCAATCTTGCAAGACATCCTCTTAAACTCTTTCTTTTTTGAGACGGAGTTTCGCTGTTGTTGCCCAGGCTGGAGTGCAATGGTGCTGTCTGGGGTCACCGCAACCTCTGCCTCCCAGATTCAAGCAATTCTCCTGCCTCAGCCTCCCGAGTAGCTGGGATTACAGGCATGCGCCACCACACCTGGCTAATTTTGTACTTTTAGTAGAGACAGGGTTTCTCCACGTTGGTCAGGCTGGTCTTGAACTCCCGACCTCAGGTGATCCCACCACCTCGGCCTCCCAAAGTGCTGGGATTACATGCGTGAGCCACTGCACCTGGCCGACCTTAAACTCTTAGGCTCCTTCTCAGCTGAGTCTGAAACCTTCCCTCCAAGCCAGGCAGTAGCCCTAATGGGCTCTCCACACAATCCCACATGACTTTCCTTGTGATTTTTCTTGAACTGATTTCCCAGCAAGGGAAAGTGAGCCCTGTTCATTCAGTCCCTGCCCTGTTGATTCAAATCTCATATCCAGCTCAGACCTCATTGGAAATTTCACTGAAATCCTTTCTCCCCACTTCCTTCCCTTTCCCTTTCCAACTCACCTGGCCCTGCTCCACCCCACCTTGCCCTCCTTTTCTTTCCTTTCCTTCCTCCCTCTCTCCCTCCCTCCCACATTCCTCCTCCTCTCTCCTTCCCTCCATCCCTTCCTTTCTTGTATCCCGACTCCTAACTCTATGAAGACAAAGCTGTATTCTGTATTGTCCAGTCTTATGTCTGTCTGTTCACCAGCGTGTCCCCAGCACCCAGAATTGAGCATTATGCCAGATCCGATGGATACAAATATGAATCATGAGTAACCTCTATCTTTGGGGATCTCATGGTCCACTGGGGAAGACAGACAAATAAATAGTTGGAATGCAGTGTAATTTTCCACGACAGATGTATGCACAAGCTGCCAGAGACCTACAAATGGAGAGCCAGCTCATATGGGGTCAAGAAAGGCTTCAAGAAGAAGGGGATACGCAAGCTGGCAATTGAAGTTCAATATGAGGTAAGACAGGAGAAAACTTACTGGGATTGGTGGAGAGGAAGGGTGGAGAGGGAGTTTGAAATAAGAGTTTCAAATCAGGGATATCATATCTTCTCAATTCCCCTGCGATTGGAGACCTTCTCATTTCTAAATGTTATTTGGAGTCAGAACTAAGATCAGGACCCAACTCTGTAATGTGCTTTTTTTAGACAAATTATTTAGCTTCACGAAGCTAAGTAACACTTACAAAACCAGAGTATTCTCCTTTTGGACTTTATTTTTAGGTTCAGGGTACCTGTGCATGTTTGTTATATAGGTTAATTATGTGTCATGGGGGTTTGGTGTGCAGATTATTTCATCACCCAGGTAATAAGCATAGTACCTGATAGGCAGCTCTTTGATCCTTGCCCTCCTTCCATTCTCCATCCTCAAGTAGGTGCTGGTGTCTGTTGTTTCTGTCTTCGTGTCCACGTGTACTCAATGTTTAGCTCCCACTTATAAAGTAAGAACATGCAGAATTTGGTTTTCTGTTCCTGCGTTAGTTCACTTAGGATTATGGCCTCCAGTTCCATCCATGTTGCTGCAAAGGACGTAATCTCAATGTTTTTTATGGCTGTGTAGTATTGTGTATACGTGCCACATTTTCTTTATACAGTCTATTGTTGATTGGCATTTAGGTTGATTCCATGACTTTGATATTGTGAACAGTGCTGCAATAAACAAACACGTGCATGCGTCTTTATAATAGAGTGATTTATATTGCTTTGGGTATATACCCAATAATGGGATTGCTGGGTGGAATGGTACTTCTGTTTTAACTTCTTTGAGAAACAGCCACACTGTTTTCCATAATGGTCGAATGAATTACATTCCCATCAGCAGTGTTTAAACATTCCCTTTTCTCTGCAATCTCGCCAGCATCTGTTATTTTTTAATTTTTTGATAATAGCCATTCTGACTGGTGTGAGATGGTATCTCATTGTGGTTTTGATTTGCATTTCTGTAATGAATAGTGATGTTGAGCATTGTTTGTTGGCCACATGTATGTCTTCTTTTGAAAAGGGTCTGTTCGTGTCCTGTGCCCACTTTTTAAATGGGGTTTGTTTTTGAAATCAGAGTATTCTTAGCATAGGGCCTGGTACTTAGTAGGTGCTCAATAAATATATGTTGAACAAATGAATGAATATCTACCTAACAGTGTTTATTATTGCAAGTATATAAAGTAATGATGTTGCTTGTCATATGGTAATTCCCTGTGGTTTTAGTTGTTGTTGTTTTTGCCCTAAGAGAGGTACAGAGAGAACAGGGTATTGGCTAAGACTTGAGAAAGTCTGTGGCTCATATCTTCCTCTCAAGAAGGTTCCCTAACTTCCATTAGCAACTCTTTCTTGGCCCAAAACTTCAGACTTGACCTTTCTATTTAAATCCTGATAATAAGATAAATGGAGCCTATTTTTCTCCTCCTCTACCCCCCAATTTTTCTGAGTAAAATGTCCATGCAGTGGCAGAAGAATTGGCAACGATCCCTTTTAAAGTTGCCAGGTGATTGTATTTTACTAAATCTGACTTTTTCTTCTGTCACTCTCCTGACCTTTTGCCCTGCATTAAAATGAAATCCTTCTGTGTCACTGTCCTGTCAGTGGCTGGCTATGGCTCCCTTTGCTATCATTTTCTGCTCTAATGAGTTGCTCCAATGAGCTTCGCTGACCTTGCTGCACCGAAGTGGAACCGTATTTTAGGCATTCCCTTTGCCTCAGCAGAAACTGGGAGGGCACAGGTGACAAAGAACAACTGGCATTTGTCAAGTCAATAACTGTGCCAATCACCGTGTTTACTGCCTCACCTTCAGTATTGCATGTAATCCTTATAGTGGCCGTGGTTGTTTTAGAAATTTGGAGTTCAGGCTTCACTCCAGGCTAATCAAATGAGAATCTCAAGGGTGGAGCCTGGACATTGGTATTTTTAAAATGTACTCCGGGCCATTCTAATAGGCAGGCCAAGTTTTAAATCATTGCTTTATACCAGGCTGCCTCTCAAAAAGCATGTTTCAGAGAATTTTAGGTGCTATCCATGTAAACACCAGTTTGAAAATGAAAAGATACTTGGAGTAAGGCCATTGGTTATGGTCATAATTTAGACAAGAATAGGCTTTCTAGGGAATACTCTAGTCAATCAAAAATACAATTTAAGCCTTTTTCCCAAACATAAAGGAAGAGGAAATACGAACAGCTACAATACCTGGGGGACGTTTCATAGAGTAACACAGGAAAAAAGTCTAGCATGAATAGCCTTCCTGCATAACAAGGGGCAGTTTTTTACTTAGGAAGTTCCCACTTCCTAAGAGTTGTGTGCAGTGATGCCAGAAGTCAGCCTGGCCTCTTTAAATCCCCTACTGCAGAGGATCATAGAGAATTCAATCCAGACAGACATTGTGTGCATTTTGCAAATCCAACACCAAAATGTTTAATAAATGTTATTTGTTGAGATTAATGGAAAGAGCTTCTAACAGAAAGTAACTAGTCTGCTATGCACTCCTCTGAGACATGGAATAGTCAGAGACATGGACGTCTTGATACTATTTCAGAACCATTTCCTTATGCTACATGTGCCTGATGATTTCCCCAATTCTTTGGTGGGGAGAGATTTGAATTAACACCAGAAATGTACAATAGTAATCTGGCTATTTGTTGTTTGATGCGCATTTGTTTATATAAATCACATAATAAATTATTTTAATGCTGTCCATATTGTGGATTCAATCATTTCCTGTCATTATGTTATTAGTTCAAGCAACCTTTCCAGGTTTGTAAAGATGGGTATATAAGAATAATAAGCCTAGCCGATAACGTATGCAAGTTCTCTAACCCTCAATGGGAAAACTAAGCAAGCACGCCATTTTACAGAATATAGGAGAAACATCTTTGGATTCTTTGGGAGAGAGCACTTAAAATAAGTGCAAACTCATCTTGTACCTTTTAGGGTAGAAAAATCAGTATGTTAAAGTCCATTATTAAGTCACAGTAGAATTAACTGGCCAGACACACAGATGGATTCTCCCCAAATGTACAAAACATCTTTTGTTTCTCCTTGGAATCATTTAAACAACATACTATTGTTAAATACCATTATGGAGTGGCAAAGGCATGGAAAATTGAACTAGGTTTCTAGACTTTAAGTCACAGCTCTGCCACTTACCAGCTGTGTGACCTTGGGTAACTCACTTAACTTCTCTGAGCCCTATGGTTCGCTTGATTGAAATGGAGATAAAACGGAGATGACAAAAATACCTACATAAGAAAATTGCCATGAGGGTTAAATCAGTTAATCAGTTAAATCAGTTAATATTTGTAAAACATGTGGAACAATAAATGCGTGTATTCCACATGTTTTACAAATATTAACTGATTTAACCCTCATAGCAATCTATGTGTTTCTTAAATAACAGCAAATTAACTCCCACTAGTATTTCTGAAATTTCAATGTGCATCTGAATGACATGGAGATTTTGTAGAAGTGCAGACTCTGTTTCTGTAGGTCTGGGGAGGGGTCTGAGATTCGGAATTGCTAACAAGCTCCCAGGCAGTGCTCATGCTGCTGACTCATGGCCACACTTCGGGTGGTGAGAGGTCTACGTCCTTCAGGAGGACGGGAGTGGGAAGGATTCAGGTGTGACTCATCTGCTCTATTTAACTTGCCCCAGCTTTCCATCAGGTGTAGGTGTTTGAAGTAAACTCTTGGGACCAACCTCTTGTAGTTGCTAAGAGAAAACCCAGGCCTGAACACTCGCTTTATTCTGTCCTTCAGCAGGATGACTCTTATTTGTCACTTGGGCACCCAACCACTTCTAATCACGTGTGGTATTCAATCCAACGGGTGCACTCTGAGTAAGAAATGAGTGTGGACTAAGACTTCTGAGTAAGAAATGAGTGTGGACTAAGACTTCAGACCCTTCCAAATGGAGCATCTTAGAGACCAGTCAGCATCTCACCCTGCCTCCTCATGGTAAGTATCTAGGGAGTTACTATACAAAAATGATTTGTTTCATGTCTGAATTCATTCAGCACCCTCAGCAGCTAATCTCTTTATTATCCTGTTTTGGTAATTTCCAGACCCAAGGAAGAGGGTGGGGGAAAGATGAGACCACTCCTCTCAACACCAAGAAAAATGGTTTACATTTAAGCTCTCTGGCGTTCTGCTTATTTATTTTTGAATGCATGATCTACAATTAGGTTAAATTTGTCATCCACCAAGTAACTTGATGAAAGCTTCTTTAATATCTCTTGGTATATCATGTACATTTAAAGCATCTGAAAATGGTTTCAGGAAAACTAGAGCCCAATGTGTACAAAAGCCCCACTTGTTGGGATAAACACCAAAAAGGCTAAGGGGGAATTGAGAATGATCTATACTGTGATCACGTTCATTGTTTCATATCACATCTGGCAGCTCAGCATTCAGGTGCTGATATGGTTTGGCTGTATCCCCACCCAAAATCTCATCTTGAATTGTAATCCCCGTAATCCCCACGTGTCAAGGGAAAGACCAGGTGGAGGTAATTGAATCACGGGGGCAGTTTCCCTCACTCTGTTTTCATGATAGTGAGTGAATTCTCGCGAGAGCTGATGTTTGGTAGTTCCTCCTGCATTCAGTCTTGCTCCTGTTGTCTCGGAAGAAGGCACTTGCTTCCCCTTTTGCCTTCTGCCATGGTTGTAAGTTTCCTGAGGTCTCCCCAGCCATGTGGAACTGTGAGTCAATGAAACCTCTTTTTATAAATTACCCAGTCTTGGGAAGTTCTTTATAGCAGTGTGAGAATGAACTGATACAGGTGCTTATTCTTGACTACCTGGGCCTCACGTAGGTGACAGTGCCATTCGGTAAGTGGTAAAGACCAGATTACAGCCTTATAGTTTGACCAACCAACTGTATATACTTAATGGCACCATTGTAAACTTACTAGAAAATTAACATATTTCTCCTAGTAGGTATGCTTCAACAGGAGGGGCAGGAGGAATTACTTACAGCAATCATAGATAACATTGGAGAATGAATCATTTCAAAAAACAAATTTTCTTTCTTTCTTTTTTTTTTTTTTTTTTTAAGATAGTCTCACTCTGTTGCCCCGGCTGAAGTGCAGTGGCACAATCATAGCTCACTGCAGTCATAAACTCCTGGGCTCAAGTAATCCTCCTACCTCAGCCTTTCAAGTAACTAGGACTATAGGCACCTGCCACCATTCCCAGATAATGTCATTTGATTTTTATTTTTGTAGAGAACATGTCTTGCTATTTTGCCCAGGCTGATCTGAAACTCCTGGCCTCAAGTGATCCTCCTGAGGCCTCCCAAAGTGCTAGGATTATAGGCATCAGCCACAAATTTTTAAAGAATACAAATATTTCAACATGATTTGGTGCCCTTCATTGATGCCTGCCTGCCATTAATCACTGCTTAACTGCCTCCCGATATTTTCTCAGGCTTTTGTACATGTTTTATTTTCCCCATTTCTCCTTTTAAAATGTTAGATCCTTGTTTTTTAATTGACATATAAATAATATACAGTGAAATGCACAGATCTTAAGAGTCAAATTTAATGAGTTTTCACAAAAGCATACAGCTACGTAACCCACATCCCTGTCAAGACACAAAACGTTTCCTTCATCCCTAAAATATTCCTCCTGCCTCTTCTAATCCATTCTGTTCCCCATCCCCCTTGCCCTCAGGAAAATACTGCTCTAATTTCTTTCAGTAGAAATTAATTTTGCCTGTTCTAGAACTCTATATAAATTGAATTGTACAGGATGTATTCTTTTGTATCTGGCTTTTTTCAACACAATGTCTTTGAGGTTCATTCCTGTTGTTGCATGTATAAATGTTTCATTCCTGCTTACTGAGCATTCTTTTGTATGTTTATAACTCAGTTGTTTGTTGACTTGTTGAAGGACATTTGGGTTATTTCCAGTTTTTGGCTATTATGAATAAGGCTGCTATGAATATTCTTTCACAATTCATATTGTGGCAATATGTGGCAATCATACTACTGGGTATCTACCCAAAGGTAAAGAAGTCATATATACCTGCAGATACATATTTATTGCAGCAGGATTCACAACTGCGAAGATATGAAATCAACCTAAGTGCTCATCAACTGATGAGTGGATGGAGAAAATGTGGTATGTATACACCATGGACTACTACTCAGCCATAAAAAAGAAAGAAATAACATCTTTTACAGCAACTTGGATGGAAGTAGAGGCCTTTATTCTAAATGAAGTAACTCAGGAATGAAAAACCAAATACCTTATGTTCTGACTTATAAGTGGGAGCTAAGATATGGGTATGCAAAGGCATACAGAGTGGTATAATGGATGTTGTAGACTCAGAAGAGGGGGAGGAAAAGAGGGTGAGGGATAAAAACTATCTGTTGCATACAATGCACAGGACTTGGGATGACAGATGCAGTAAAATCTCAGGCCTCATCACTGTGCTTTTCATCCACGTAACCGAAAACCACTTGTATCCCAAAAGCTATTAAAACTTTTGTAAAAATCAGATTTCCCTAAAAAATGAATTTTTAAATAATGATTGAGGTTTGAAGAATTCTTTATACATATTTAGGTTTAAGGGCTTGTCAGATATATATTTTGTGAATAGTTTCACAGAGTTTGTCTTATCTATTCTGTTTCTTAATATATTTTCATAAAGATTTTTAATTTTGATAAAAATCTAATTTATCAAAATTTCCTCTTATGATTAACATTTTCTCATTCCTGTCTAAAAATATATCTACCTCAAGGTTGCAAAGGTATTCTTCTGGCAGTTTTATTGTTTTAAGCTTTTATGCTAATAGGTATGATCCATGTTGAATTAATTTTTGAGACACACGTGGCAGTTTTTCCTTTTATAAATCGATATGTGTTCCAGTGCCATTTATTGCTAAAACAATTCTTTCCCCCATTGAATTGCTTAGTTTCCTTGGCCAGAAATCAATGGTTATAGAAGTATGGATCTTTCTGGACTCTATTCTTCTCTACGGATCTATGTATCTTTCATTACCAATACTACAGCTTCTTGATTACCATAGCTTTATGGTAAGTTTTGAAATCTGGCAGTGAAGTCCTTATCAATTTCACTCTTTAAGATTGCTTAGCTTTTCTAGCTTTTCTGCATTTCTTTTTCCACTTTAAAATGACATCAGTTTCTACAAATAGAAGCTAAGATTTTGTAAAACGGTGGTTTAACTCAAATCCAGTGAAATGCACAGATCTTAAGTGTATAGGTCAACCTGTTTGACACACATACATACTCACGTAAACAACACTCCTATCAAGGCATTTCACTAACCCTAAAAAGCTTCGTTATGTGTCTTCCTAGTCAACCCTCCACCTCCGCAAAAATATCTTCAGTGATAGAAATCAGAACAGTAGTTTAGTTTCCTGTTCTAGAAATTCCTGTAAAGGGCACCAAAAAGTGTGTACTCTTGTGGGAATGGCTTTTGCTTAGCATCATATTTTTGTCTTGTCAGTGGTTTGTTCATTTTCATTGCTGAGTATTATTCCATTGTATGAATATTCCATAGTTTGTTTTTCCTTTCATCTCTGATGGGCACCTGGGCTGCTGCCGGTTTTTGGTTGTTGTGAATAAAGCTTCTATGGATATATAATGCTTTTTTTGTGGACATTTGTTTTCATTTTTTGTAGGCGAATACCTTGGTGTGGAATTGCTGGTTGTAGACTAAATATATGTTAAACTTTAAAAGAAACTACCAGAACTTTTTCCTGAGTGGTTATGATATTTTACAATCACTAGCAAGGCACAAGAGTTCTTAGTGTTTCACATCTTCACAAATTTTGGGGGTTCATTTTAGCCATCCTATGGGTGTGTCATTGTAGTTTTAATTTGCTATTCCTTGGTGACTAAAGTTGTTGAGCAAAGTTTTAAATGTGTATGCTTTCTTTTGTAAATGTCTGTTCAAATCTTTTGCCTGTTCTTTATTAGCTTTATTGCATTATTTGTTTTTATTATTTGGTTGCAGAAGATTATGTATGCATGTATATATGTATTATGTATCTATTACATATATATCGTGTAGAGATATATATTAATACGGTTTGGCTCTGTGTCCCCACCCAAATCACAAGTCGAATTGTAATCCCCACATGTCAGGGGAGGGAGTTGGTGGGAGGTGATTGGATCATGGGAGTGGATTTCCCCCATGCAGTTCTTGTGATAGTGAGGGATGTCTCAGGACATCTGATGGTTTAAGAGCATGGCAGTTCCCCCCTCACTGTCTCTTTGTCACCACCTTGTTTAGAAGGTACTTGCTTCTCCTTTGCCTTCTGCCATGATTGTAAGTTTCCTGAGGTCTCCCCAGCCATGTGGAACTGTGAGTCAATTAAACCTCTTCTTTATAAATTACCCAGTCTCAGTTCTTTGCAGTGGTATGAAAATGGACTAATACACATATATACTTAGAAAATATATCTATCTTTTCCTATATAATGTACATATGCATATATATGTAGAACATTACCTATCTTCTATATATCTTTTGTCAGGGGTGTGTTATGAATAGTTTTCCTTATCTATGGCTTGCCTATCAATTTTCTTAACAGTGTCTTTTGATAAGCATAAGCCATGTTTAAAAAAATGATAAATTCAACTAATTTTTTATGGTTATGTCTTTCTGTATCATAAGGAACATTATTTAGGCCAGATTCACAAAAAATATTCAAAAAAATATTCTCCTAAAATATTTTAGTTTTTTTCCCTAAAAGTTTTATAGTTTTAGCTTTTATATTTAGGTCTACGTATCCTACAACATTGATACATTCACTTACTAGTGCTGCGTTTGTTTTAGATTTGTTAGAATTTGCTCTGTAGACTATGATGTTGTCAGCAAATAAAGGCAGTGTCACTACTTTAAATTCATTCTCTGTGCCCTTCATTTCTTTTTCTTTTCTTATTAAACTGCCTAGAGCCTCCAGTTCAATTCTAAATCGAAGTGGCAACAGAAGAGTAGACATCCCAGCCCTTTTCCCAGTCTAAGTAGGAAAGCATTAAGTAGAATATTAATTGTACCTTTTTCATAGATAATATTTAGTAAGTGTAAGGAAGTTAACTCTCTTCCTAGTTTGTGCATTTTCCCCCCTAAACCATGAATGGATGTTGAGTTCGTCAAATGCGTTTTCTCTACCTGTTGAGATTATCATAGTTCCCCTCCTCCTTCTATTAATGTGTGAAATATTATTAATTAATATTTGAGTGTTGAACTAAACTGCATTCCTGGGATAAATCTACAAATAGAGTTTATAAAACTGAGGTTTAACTTAAATACAGCAAAATGCATAGATCTTCCTATCAAGACATTTTTAATTTAATTATTGATGTAATTGGATTTACGACTTTGTTCTTTTTTCTTTTTCTGCCTCTTTTTGGATTAATTGAACATTTTCCAGCAATCCATTCATTGTATCTCCTCTATTGATGTAGCAGATAAATCTCTAGACTGAGTTTTACACTATACATCCTTAACTTACAACAATGTACCTTTAAGTAATATTATACCACTTCACATTTAATATAAGAAGCATATAGGCCGGGCACGGTGGCTCATGCCTGTAATCCCAGCACTTTGGGAGGCTGACGTGGGCAGATCACGAAGTCAGGGGTTCAAGACAAGTCTGGCCAACTTGGTTTAACCCCATCTCTACTAAAAATACAAAAATTAGCAGGGTGTGGTGGTGCGCGCCTGTAGTCCCAGCTACTCGGGAGGCTGAGGCGGGATAATCGCTTGAACCGGGGAGGCAGAGGTTGCAGTGAGCCAAGATCACGCCATTGCACTCCAGCCTGGGTGAAAGAGCAAGACCCTGTCTTAAAAAAAAAAAAAAAAAAAAAAGGGCATATAGCAATATAGTGCTATTTTTTTTTTTTTTTTTTTTGAGACGGAGTCTCACTCTGTCGCCCAGGCTAGAGTGCAGTGGCGCAGTCTCGGCTCACTGCAAGCTCCGCCTCCCAGGTTCATGCCATTCTCCTGCCTCAGCCTCTCCGAGTAGCTGGGACTACAGGCGCCCGCCACCACGCCCGGCTAATCTTTTGTATTTTTAGTAGAGACGGGGTTTCACCGCGGTCTCGATTTCCTGACCTCGTGATCCGCCCGCCTCGGCCTCCCAAAGTGCTGGGATTACAAGCGTGAGCCACCGCGCCCGGCCTAATATAGTGCTATTTTATCCTGTTGCCTTTGGGCTGTTATATTCTTGCATTTTACTTCTACAGATGTTATAATCCCAAAATATATTGTCACTATTTTGCTTTAAATATTTAATCTTTAAAAAAATGAAGAAATGACAGAAAAAGTCTTTTATGTTTACCCATCTGTTTTCTATGTGTGGTATGCATCATCCCTTTGATACAAGATAGAAATTCAGATTTACACATTTTCCTATTCCCTGAAGAACTTCCTTCAACATTTTTTATAATGTTGGCTTTTTAGCTATAAATTTTTTTCGGGTTTGTCTAAGAATTTCTAAATTTGCCATCATTTTGAAGGGTATTTTTTTCTGGATACAGAATTTTAGAATAACAATCTTATTTTAGCCCTTTAGAGGTGTTCTAATATTTTTTGGATTGCATTATTTCTGGTGAAAAGTCAGTGGTGATTTTTTTTTTCAGTTTTTAAATTCTGTAGATGTCTTTTCTCTGGCTGCATTTAAGATTTTAAACTTTGGTTTCTCAGAATTTTGTTATAAGTCTCAGTGTAGTTTTCTTTATTATTTTTGAGGTGTATGGAACTTCTTAAATTTGTAAGTTGATATTTGTTGGCAAATTTGGAAAATTTTCAGTCATCAGTGAATATTCTTTTTCTACCACAGTCTTTGTCCCTTCATTTTGGGACTCTAATTTCATGTGTATTAGGCTACTTGATACTGTCTCATAGTTGAGATTGTTCATTTTATTTAGCCTTTTATCCCTCTGTGTTCCAATCCAGATGCTTTTTTTTTTTTTTTTTTATCTACAAAGCTACTGATTTCTTTTGTAAGGTCTAATCTGCAATTTAGCTCATTCAGTGGATTTTTAAATGTCAGATAGTCTATTTTTCAGTTTTAGAAACTTCATTTGGCTCTTTTTAAATTAATAGGTTTATTATTTATTTATTTATTTATTTATTTTTTGAGACAGAGTCTCACTCTGTCGCCCAGGCTGGAGTGCAGTAGCGCAATCTTGGCTCACTGCAAGCTTCGCCTCCCGGGTTCACGCCATTCTCCTGCCTCAGCCTCTCTGAGTAGCTGGGACTACAGGCGCCCACCACCACGCCCAGCTAATTTTTTTGTATTTTTAGTAGAGACGGGGTTTCACCGTGGTCTCGATCTCCTGACCTCGTGATCCGCCCGCCTTGGCCTCCCAAAGTGCTGGGATTACAAGCATGAGCCACCGTGCCCGGCACAACAGATTTATTTTTAAAGCATTTTAAAATTAACAGAATTGCATGAAAAATGCAGAGTTCCCATATACCCTGTCTCATCTCTCTCTCATACAGTTTTCTGTACTGTATAGTTTGATGAGTTTTAACACATGCCTAATGTCATGTGTCCATATTACAGTATCAAATAGAATAGTTTCACTGGAACTAAAATCCACAGCCCCCTCATATTCATCCCTTCTTTTTTCCCCTCCCTCAAACCCCTGGTAACCAGTGATATTTTTACTCTGTCTCTAGTTTTGCCTTTTCCAGAACATCATGTCATTGAAAACATACAGTATTTAGCTTTTTCAGACTGGCTTCTTTTCACTTAGAAATAAACACTTAAGATTTCTTCATGTCTTTTTTGTGGATTAATAGCTGATTTCTTCTTAATTGCTAAGTAATATTCCATTGTGGGAGTGTAGCATAGTTTATATATTGAAATATATCTTGGCTAAGTCCAATATTTGTCAATTATGAATAGAGCTTCTATAAACATTCATGTGCAGGTTTTTGTGTGGGGATACGTTTTCATTTCATTTGAGAAAGTACTTAGGAGCATGATTGCTGGATGGTATGATAAGCCTATGTTCAGCTATGTAAGAAACCATCCAACTGTCTTCCAAAGTGACTGTACCATTTTGCATTCCCACCAGCAATGAATGAGAGTTCCTGCTGCTTCACATCCTGATCAGTATTTGGTATTGCCATTGTTTTGAATTTTAGCCATTCTAATAAGTGTAGTTATTTTTATAGTCTTCATTTCTTAATTGAGAATTTCTATTTGTTCCCTTTAAGTCTTTGAACTACCAGCTGTTCTAAGATCTTGTCTCTTAATTCTATCCTCTTTGACCCTTCTGAGTCTGTATCTATTGACTGATTTTTTTCAGTAGATACAGATATGCATCTCATTTTATCTACTTTGCATGTTGATATAGTTTGGATATTTGTCCCCACCCAAATCTCATGTTGAATTATAATCCCTAATGCTGGAGGTGGGACCTGGTGGGAGGTGTTTGGATCATGATGGCAGATCCTTTATAAATGGCTTGGGCCATATCCTTGGTGGTAAGTGGGTTCGTGTTCTGAATTCACACAAGATTTGTTTGTTTAAAAGTGTGTAGCTTCTCCTCCGTCTTACCTTCTGTTGCTTCTGCTCTGGCCATGTGATGTCCCTGCTCTGTCTTTGCCTTGCACCATGATCTGAAGCTTCCTGAGGCCTCCCTAGAAGCCGAGCAGATGCCAGCACTGTACTTCCTGTAAACCTGGCAGAACTGTGAGCTCATTAAACCTCTTTTCCTTATAAATTACCCAGTGTTAGGTATTTCTTCATAGCAATGCAAGAATGGACTAACACACATGTCTAGTAAGGCTTTTGTTTTTGTTAAATTGTATGCTGAACTTTGTGGATGCTCAGTTCTTAGGTGTTGAGATTTTGATGTCTTCTTCATTCCACAGTTTGGTTCTGTTTCGTTCCAGCAGAAAGTAACGTTTACTTGTGGATCTCTTAATTCATTCAAGGATTTTAAAAATAGCTCTGTGTGGGTGGTTCTAGGACTAGCTTAGCTCTATGTCTAAGGCATGGCCCTTTTACTGTCTCTACCAAATGCCTGGGGTGTTGAACTATCCTTTGATTCTCACTGGCTGGAGCCTGTCAGCCTATGTGAGCACAGGCAGTTCAGATCACAGTTCCTCAGTAGTTTCTTTCCCCTACTAGCTATCCTTTGTCTCCTGGAGTCTTGCGTTGTGCATTCAGGCTTAGAATTCAACAAAAGATTCAAGAGAACTCCTATGTACATTTCTGGAGTTTGTCTCCTTAGACACCTTCTTTCCAGTACCATGCCCTACAAATTGCGGCCACCTCAACCTCTTTCAAGTCCAGTTTTTGTTGCCTCTTCCCATGGAGGTATCAGGCCATAATGAATCACCCAGGCAGAAAGTCAGAACCAACATGGGCCTCAACTCATAGCAGACTTGCACTGACTGTTGCCTACATCTGAAATCAGTTATCTCATGTATTTTGTCCAGTATTCTAGTTATTTAATATAGGAAGAAAACTCTGATATCAATTATCCCTTCATGGCCAAAAGTAAACATCCCACTCATTCTTTGTCACATTTAACTTTCTTTTCATGAATTTCGTGTTTCACAGCATCAATCTTATTTGGTATCTGAGGCTCTTGCCTTTTCCCCCTCTTTCTAGGAGACAAGTCTGATAATATCTCGGTATTTATTAATGCTTCAGTTTAACAATAATAACTAGCATTTGTTAATTAGCATTAACTAGCACTACCCAGGGCTATTGCTGGCATCTTTATCCCAATGGAATAAAAATAAAAATTACCATTATTCAACTATTCCAGATGAGGAAAGGAAGGCTGAGTTTGGAGAAGTAATTTGCTTAACACCTGTCAGCTGGTAGGGGAGGTTTTCTGACTCTAAACCCTCTGTACTTGTAGATTTTACCATAGTTTCTACTGTCCTTGTAAATTTTCAAACCAACTTCCCAGAGCCTCGGGCCTCAAAGAGTAAGAGAGATACTCTTATCCCCACCCACCCTATATGCTGTTTGCACTAGAACAGATATGCTTTTTAATGTTTAACTTATTAGAGTTCCATGCAAAATATATTAAAAGCCTTTCTGCAGCAAACAAAACAAATAAATTTGTGTGACACTATTGTGCCACATGAGACATTAATTTGCCCTTTTAAAATATTGGTTTTCTCCAAGAGGAGCAAGAAACTGCTAAGGAAGAGAAAAGTCTCTGTAGTTTCCTTTCCCTATTGTGTGATGCTGCAGAAAGCATATGTTCTTCAGTTAGGATCCCAGCTCTACCATAAAGCTATAAAGTTGTCTTTAGTTTACTCACACTTCCATGGACTCAGCTATACAGTCTGCACAATTAGGAAAAAAATCCTCTCTACAACATCTTGTTTTCAATAAACATATGTAAAAACCATTTAAAAAGGTCCCCAATGATCCCTGCCTTCCGCTGTTGGTACCCTTGTGCGACCCCCTCTTCCTAAGCCTGGACTGGACCTAGGGACTTGCCTCTAATGAGGAGAATACAGCAATGGTGATGAGGTGTCACTTCCAGGATTAGGCTATGAAAAACTGTGGCTTCTATCTTGAGTGCCCTCTCTTGCTCTCCCCTTCACTTGCTCTGAGGGAAGCCAGCTGCTATGTCAAGAGCTGCCCTCTGAAGAGGCTCACATGGCAAGGAAAGGATGTCTCCAGCCAACAGCCAGCAAGGACTGGAGGCCTGCCAATAGCCATGTTTGTGAACTTGGAAGCAGATCTTCCCGCAGTTGAGCCTTGCAATGCCTTCGGCTCCTGCCAATATACCTTGATTGCAGCCTTGTGAGAGTCCTTGAGCCAGAGCACCCAGCTAGGCCATGCTTGCTTTCCTGACCTCAGAAACTGAAAAATAAATGTTATCAAGCTGTTAAATTTTGGAATAATTTGTTACTAGCAAAGACAATGCATATAAATAGTGTCTGGCACAGAGCTGATGCTCTGTTAATGATAGTTTCTCCCTTCTCCCCGCTTTCCTCCTATTCCATTCCCAGGGAATGGTGACTTGCAGCACCCTGACTCTGTTCCTCTGCAGAGATGGTGCTCACTTTGGACTCTGACCTAACAGAAGAGGAATTCTCCATTGCAAGTTCTTCAAGTTCTCCTTTCCTTTTTGATAAGGATTGCATTTGGGTGTGGTGAGAAGTACAACTTATATCCTAATTGCTATCAGAGCTGAGAGTCGTAACACATAATTAGATGTGCATACAGTTGGAGATATGGAAATTGCAGTTCCTATCATAGGACACCTTTTATAAAAGCTCTAGATGTACTAGACACTTAAAGCAGGTACAAGATGGCTCCACCACATGAAGGTGATATTACATCGTTTCCTGTGCAGGCACATTTGGAATGTGTGTGCTTTGTGAGGTTCTTTCTTCTTTGCTTTTCCTTCTCTTTTACATTCTCTGGCTGACTAAAGTTAAGTCTCTTCCCATGGGATCATGTTGAACTTTTCTCTCTTCTATAGGTTCTCAGTTTTCAGCTCCCACATCCCCTTTTCTAAGTTAGGAATCGACAGCTTGAAAACTGAGAAGTCTGAAGTCTCCAGGGTATTGTTCATTTGATGAAATGTCCATCCCTCAGTGATGCAGATGCTTGTGGAATTTCTGGGGTTTGCCTGCTGGGATGAATTTCATTTGATCTCCCTGAGAATTGAAGAAAATCAAAGTCTTAGATCTAAAGGGAGATTACTGAGGACTGGTCCCCTACTTTGTTTTGAAACCTTGAAGTTCTGGAAAAGGCCTCTCTTTTTTTGAATCTCAGATTTGGGGGGAAAATCTCTGTTAGGTATTTGCCAGGGCTTGGTATCTGTTTCAGAGGGGGCGAGGAGTAATTTTATTCTTTAAAAAATATTCTTGTCCAGGCGCTGTGGCTCACGCTTGTAATCCCAGCACTTTGAGAGGCCGAGGTGGGGGTGGATCACCGGAGGTTGGAAGTTCGAGAGCAGCCTGACCAACATGGAAAAACCCTGTCTCTACTAAAAATACAAAATTAGCCAGGCGTGGTGGTGCATGCCTGGAATCCCAGCTACTTGGGAGGCTGAGGCAGGAGAATCGTTTGAACCTGGGAGGTGGAGGTTGCGGTGAGCTGAGATCACGGCATTGCACTCCAGCCTGGGCAACAAGAACGAAACTCTGTCTTAAAAAAACAAATATATATATATATAAAATGTATTAAATATAAATATAGATAATATATAAATATATAATATAAACATAATATATAAATATATATGTAATATATGTATATTATTTGTATAACATGATCAAGGTTCAAGAATATATTATATTCTGAAAGGGAATTGCTTGAAGGTTATGGTCCATCCACCCATTCATTCCCCTAAGTCAGCACTCAGAAACCTGCAGAGGCCAGACAGCTTTAGATGTGTAAGAAGCCTGCAGAAAGGCCACAGGGAGGGAACAGATTTTTGATATATACATATATTATGTATATTTGTATGTATATATCACAGTGTATATATACTGACACATATTTGTATATATTTAAAAATTGAGTCTGCAAGCCACCCTTAGCCCAGTGACTTCTTTCTGGCGCCTCACTCCAAACATCATTAGATCTAAAAGCTACACATCTGGGGAGTGACATTTCCCCATGTTGAATTAAGTTTAGCCTAAAGCTGCCTCCTTACGTATTTTAAGTCAGGCCTAAAGATTTCTCCATACATAGGGAACTGTAACGTAAATGGATATGGAAACAGGCTGTAACCTACTCTTGGTACCTAGAGTACAAAACTCTTGAGTTTCGGCCAGTCAAAGGTGGCCAACTGTTCAAATCCTGTTCAGATAAAGCAAATGCCGGCTGTAACAAGTCCAGCTGCTTGTTGACTGCACTTCATTTTCTGCAGTCACTTTCCTTTCTCTGTCAATCAGTCTTCTTTGACCATGCAGCGATGCCAGCGTCTCTGAACCTATTCCTGTTTGGGGACCAGCTAGTTTGAATGTGTTTCCTAGATGTGGGGTTTGATGCCATCTGACTGTACCACCATCCACCTTATGGTTGCAAGGTCAATGCCTGTATTGTTTATCAATGTGTCCTGTATGCTTAGAACAGTACCTGGCTCACAGTAGGCCCTCAGTAGATATTTGTTAAATGTTCTATAAATTTTGCTGAACATGTTGAATAAATAAGGATGAGCCCTGTGAGAATTTTCAGAGACTTTGATCTAAAATGTTGCTGAACGTCACATTCCCTGTATATCATGGTATTCTCTCACGGTATTTTCAAGAAGAACTTTTGGGAGAATGAACTTCGTTTTAGAATGAAGAATAATTGCGCCTGTCCTGGAAAAAGAAATCACTTAAATTATGTGGACATAGATTTCCTCTTTGGGCTGGCTACTAGGAAACTCAAAATATGTGTTTGATCAGCCTCGTTGAATTACATGAGACTCAGTGGGATCCTTTGTTTTCCTTTAGAAGCATACTTTTCTCATAGCCTCCTGACGTTTGGTGATCATGCTATATTGTAAGTGTTTTTGAAAGCAAGTTCCAGGGAGTGAATAAATAAAGACAATGCCATAGAAAGGGAGTAGGAATTAAAGAAGTGAATGGCAAGAGAATGAGGGTGGGGTGAAGAAAACAGAAGGAATTCACTGGAAAGGGAGAAAGACAGTAGGATGGGAGGGATATGAGATTGAGCTGGGATCTCTTGCAGACCTTAGGACATCTCAGGAGGTGGTCTTTGAGGGCCCATTAGGCTTTGATAATGCAGTGGGCATGTGGCTAGTGCCTCTGGGTCAACTTGTGCCTTGGAACTCTCTGAAGATGGAGAAGGAGGCAAAACCATGAGGATATTCTCTGGAGCCAGATTTACGTCTCCACTTTGGCACTACGAGCTGCCACTTGCTTTTGTTGAGCCTCAGTTTTTTTATTTGTAAAACGGGGCTAATAGTAGTGCCTTCTGTTAAGGTTCTCTTGGAGGCTCAATGAGGTAATGATAACATTTCCAGTGCTCAAATGGTAGTTATTGTTATTATTGCGTTGAGCTTTCTAGATTTCTGTCTCATCTTCTGTCATCTCATGGCTAGGATAGAGTAGCATAGAAAAGAAGGAGAAAGTCTCAATTTCTCCACGTTTACCATCAGACCTTTCTTGAAAGTTTTGTTTAAAAAAAAAAAAAATTGACCCCGATTTACTATGCCAAAACCTTGGAAGTTTTCTTCAAACCTAAACATAACTGGACCTCTTTCAATCATCTCTGCATTTGCCCAGTACCTCCTGTCTGTAGGCAAATCTCGTGAACTTGGCATTAGTAAAAATCACAAATATAATCCCAAAGTTTTAATAAGGGATGGAAGTTTTTAAAAAATAATGGAAGACTTCTTCTCAGGGTGACCAAGGGAATACACTGAATTGCATGCTACAGAGCAAAACTACAAAAATCCATCTTAAACATCTGATTTTCTGAAGTTTCTCTTCATGCCACTGTCAAATCACTGCAGTCCTATTTCACTCTCTTTCCATCAAATATCTTCTTTCCCTCTCAGGCTATCTTCCTCCAGCTTCCTCCCCTCTTCCAATTTCTGTAGACCTTTATTTAGAGAAGGGATCATCAAGCTTTTTCTGAAAAGGGCCAGATAGCAAATACTTTAGGCTTTTGGGGCTCTATGTTCTCTGTCACAGCTACTCTACTCTGCTCTTGTAACAAGAAAGCAGCTGTAGACAATAAGCAACTGAATAGGTGTGGCTGTGTTCTAATAAAACTTTATTTACAAAAACAGGAAGTGGACACGGTTTGGCCTTTGGGTTGTAATTTGTTGACTGCTGATTTGAAGCAACTTATGAATCTATCTCCACGTGATGAAACTTCAGTTGATAGTTTTTCTATCACCCCCCTCAGCAAAACTGAAGATTCTGTTGTGGATGTACCTATCTTGAGAGGCCCAGGAAGATAAGTGGGGTGTTGTAGATAACCATTAATATTTTCTCCATCTAATGTTGATTATACAGGTCAGAACAATTCTTTGCTTATGCTGCCTGTAAGACACTTGTGTCAGGTAGGACAAAGCCCAGGTACAACATAGCTCTGGGGCTTAGTGTGACAGATTTCCCCAGGTGATGTGTGTGTGTGTGTGTGTGTCTGTGTGTGTGTCTGTGTCATGTCTGGGACCAAAGTTCTCTTGGCCAATAATGGAAAAAGCTAAGCCTCTATTTTTCTGGCTTCTTTCACTTTCTCATATGATTATGGGAAGATTCTCACATCAAATTGTATAATGGAAAAAGTACTGGACTAGAGCCAGGGGATCTGATTGCTATTTTGATTGTCTTACTACTCTTGTGTTTGACCTTGCGCATTCATTCATTCCCTGGTTTAGGTCTGTCAAGTATTAAACTAGAATCTTTGGTCACCACATTTTTAGTGCTTGATACTTATTTAAATGAAATCTTACCTGGAGCTCAGAAATGTATGGGATGAAGTCAGGCTGGAGAATGACGGCCCTGTCCTGACACTCAATCTTACTCCTACCCAAGGGGGACCCTAAAATATCTCTGCTGGAATTCGTGGGCTGTAGGCAGCATAGGGGAAAGATTGCTGAACTATGATTCTTTGGTTTCCTGTCCCATCTTTAGCCACCCACCTGGTATTCTAGAAACTCCCCCAATTTCTTATGTTCCTCCAAAATGGCAGGGATTTTGCATAAATTTGTTCTCATATACTCACTCATGCCCTTTCCTGATTGGTGTTCCACTCTTTTCAATCTTCATTTTTACCTCCAAGACTCCTACTTATCCTGTGCAACCCTACTCAAAGTATCCACTTTTGGGTTTATCTAGCTGATTGGTTTCTTACAGAAAACTTTGGAATAAACCATTGTTTCCAGAAGAATCTCAAGTCACAGCTTTCAGTTATCTTTGTTTCAATGAGCCTTTCTTACATCTTAGATTTTAGGAGGATCCAAATCCCGATGTTGTTCTGGCAGGGCTCTCTCTGGAGGAACCACATTTAGCTCATTCCCAGTGCCTGAAATATGTCTTGCACCTGTTGAACAGCTGAGCTTGCCCTTTGAGTAGGTGGATACAATATTACTGAGCTCATTTTCCTTAGGTTTCTTTTTCCCTGTTGTTACATTTTCTGCCCCCCTCATCCAGCCCCCCGACATCACAAGGTAAGAATGTTCTGGGGAAGAAAATAGAATTCTGTCTATCAGTGGAAGGGAGTTTGGGGACAGAACAATTTGGATGTGGAAAGGTTTTCTTTGAGAAATCAGTGGGAGAATGTTATACAGTCAGACTTCCGAGTGTTGTATGTGAATATCTCAAATCCTTGCCACATATGAACTTCTTTTTTTAGGATTCTGTGTTAACAGGCTCTTCTTCAGTCTGGATGACTGACAGATTTAGCAGTCCCAACTCTAGCCAAATCCCACTGTTCCATTGTCCACCTGGATCCTTCTTGGCCTCAGAGGGAGATGGGCAGATGTTCCACAGAGCTGGGATGGAGCTTTGACTGAGCCAAACCTGATATAAATGGAGACAGGGATTCAAAGACAAAAAAAGAAAATGATTTAGAGAGGAAACCAAAAGAAATTACAATTAGCCGCAAGGTTGCTGAATCTCGATTAACCTCCCACTGTGCTGTTGTTCTGTAGCCAACTTAGATGATCCAAAGACAATATTTAAAAGCCATTTTAACTAAATTAGCAACCATGTAAAATCTTCATTCAGAATATATGTTTATCTCCACTTTCTGCCCCCCCAAACACTTTCTGTCAAGGAATGGCATGAAAAATTGAGGTCAAAAAGGATTGACAAAGAGCAAAGATGTCTCTAGCAAGACATCAAGCATTTGAAGTGAGCTCTGTGTGAATGAATGATTTTTGATTGTTCCTTCTAGCTAGGGTGACTGTCCTGGTTTATAGCTGTGGTCATGGCATGATGCTTAGTCGTATCATCCTTTAGTCTTAAAAGTTTCCAGATCTGGAGAATAAAATATATGATCACTCTACATCCATGCTGAGAAAATTCTAATTTCCCAGAAGATGCAGGAGATGATATTATAGACAAATCCCTTCCACATATGATGGTTCAATACTTAGTCTTCGAGATCTTGAAAGATGGAACATTTCCTCAATGACAGAGATATTTATCACAATTTATATGTCTTGCTACAATACACTAGAATTTTAAATTTTCCTACCACAGTGTTAGGCATATTGTAGATCATTAAGAATTTCTCATTTTGAAGAATTACATCTGAGTTAATGTATTTGCTATTTGGCATTTTTTGCCATGTTGGGGAATGGTTTCCGTGTATGTCTCTAATCCCGGTTCTGCCCTTCCCCTACACATCAGAGAGGCTGAAGTAAGTTTCTCAAGTTGAGCAGGGAGTTTGCCTACTGACCGTTAAGATCCCTCCCACACTCAGAGTCTGTGCTTGTATTAAAACCCACAGTTAACTTCAATGTATATAATAAAAGAGTATTGTAGTCATGTCAGTTACACCTTCCCTCTGTCAGGCTGTGCTGTTTGACCCTTGGCTCTGACCATTTGATAGTTATGTGGTCATAATCGAGTTACTTAAACTTTCTGAGCTTATTTTCCCATCTGTGAAAGACGAGCTACTAGTGTCTGAATCCTCTACCCTAAAATGTTGAGGTGAGGCTCATGTCAGCGATGTCTGGAAGAGGTGTGCCTCTCCATGCAAAAGACGATTTTGTCATCTTACTGTCGTATTGGAGAGCAATAATCAGGTAATTTCTGACAGCTCAACCACAGATCAGAATGAGATAAGGTGAGCATCTGACTTTTGGGCCCCATTCTGGCAGTCATATCCCCTCTCTTGGTAATCTCTTGATTTCCTTTTGAGGAATTACTTTTCTTCTCTTGTGAGCTTTGCTTTCTTCTATAAACTGGGTACATTTGTAACACCTAAGATCACGTAGGATTGATAAAAACTGAATTGTTCCTAGAACCTTGTCTTGCCCAGTTTATGGCTCACATTTGGCCCGTTGGACTTTTTCTATCCTAGAACTTTAAATTGTACCACTATCTATTTTTACTAGAAAGGCAAAGCTCATTCTGCTCCCGAGTCATGGAACTAGGACAATCAAGCCAGGTCCACTTTGACCTGTGAAGTTCAAATTAATTAATTCACTCATTGAGCAAATGTTTATTGATGTCTTTCTGTCAGAAAATGTGTGCTAAGTCTTTCACATATTTTTCTCATTTAATCCTCAATACATATCAGGTATTGGGTCTCGCTGCTTTGCTTTGCAAATGAAGAAATGGGACTTAAGGAATTTAACCAATTTGCCCCAGGTTATATAGCTAGCATGTGGGTAGGCTGAGATTTGAACTTGGATCTCTATGACTTCAATGCCTATGTTTTCTTTGCTGTGGGATTTGGCCTGCCTGCCAGAGGAAGAACAATTGAAAGCATATTTTGCCTAAGACTAGAGAGTTATTGTCCCTTTCTTTTATCAAAGTGTCTGAAGTAGCAGTAATGGAAGTTTCCATTAGCATGGAACATATGGGTGGGTAGGGATATTTATTGGTTTTATGTGTCTAGCATGCCTTTCTCCTCCCTCTCTTCCTGCTCCTCTTCCTCCTCCTCCTCCTAATAATAGTAACAATAATGATGATGATGATAATAATGGCAGACTCCTCCCTTTGGGAGGCACACGTTATTGGCCCATTCCATGTAAGTCTTGTAGTATTTTCAGTTACAGAACAGCTCCTCTGGCCATAGAGGTTTATTTCTGATCCAAACCTGGCCAATCAGATCTTTCCCTGACCGCAGCAGCTTAGTGGTCTAAGAGGTAGGCATATAACCTAAATCAGCCAATCAGTTTCTTCCCTAAGTCTAATCTACACTGAAGACGGAAGAGACTTTATTTTCTACCTCTAGGATGTTAAATCAGGATCCTGGCTGCAGCCATTCTCCCATCTGGGCAGGTAGAATTGGGGGAAGCCAGAGAGAATGGGAATGACCTGCAGGGGGACACTGAGGAGTAAGACAGCTTAGAAATACCACTTTGAAAATACGACCTTTCAGTTAGGTGTGCCAAGAAATCACTCCCCATTCCCACCTTTTTTTTTTTTTTTTTTTTTTTTAAATTTTGAGTCTTGTCTCTGTCATTTGTAATAGCCTAATACAATATGCTTCCTAGCATATGTTTGCAGAAGCCCAGTGTCTAGGAAGTGATTTTCTTTCCCTGGGAGAGACTGACAGGGGAGGAGTCAGTGGTGTCAAAACTGGGGAACGATTATGGGTATGAGCTGTTGTTTTTGGCATGCTTTTTTCCCTAATGATAAGTCATGTATTTGTTTACTCCCTTAGATGTTGACCCATGCAAGTAGCCCCTGAGCAGCATCTGCCATGGTCCAAGAACTGTGCAGGTGCTGGGGGTATGGTGGTGACCAGTAGCCATGGTCCCTGCTCTTGTGAAGCTCGTTGTCCCGAGTTCTCTTTTCCTTGGGGCCTCTAGAGCCCTCCTCTCAGCAGGCTGTTTGCCACTTAGAATCTACTACTTGGGGGTGCTAAATTATTTACAAACACTTTTTATGAGAGCATCCGAAAGCTTGAAGACAGACTCCGTTTCTAAGCCCTGGGGTCAAAGCTCCTTTCAGAGAGACTTCCCTTTTCTTCTTTCTCTCATCTTTGCCCCCAGCCTACCACGAATTCAGAATAGATCTCTTGCCAAAATTATTCCTAGGGGAATGTTTGAGCTGAAACTGGAGTCTTTTTTGAATACATTGTCTCTGCTCACTGGAATTTAAACTCACTTGTAGGTCCTGATGATAGCTCCCTAGGAAGGCTGCACTCACTGATCACAGGCACGGAGGGCCTTGATGCCTGCACAGAGCATGGCTATTGTGTCTGCTCACCTTCCTCAAGCTGCCAGCTGACCCCCGCAGGAATTGCCTCCCACCATCCTGCCATCACACATGGCTGGAGTTCCTCTATCCCACCCTTCTTCCTGTTCCACTGCCTCCTTTTGCACCTGAGCCTCATGGCACCAGGTTGAACTTCTCCGTAAGATCTTTCATTCCATGAAAGGGTTCCTTTGCTATTTTGACTTATTTTTTTTAAAGACGACGTATTGCTCTATCACCCAGTCTAGAATGCAGGGGTGCGATCATAGCTCACTGCAGCCTCAAACTCCTGGGCTCAAGCAATCCTCCCACCTCAGCCTCCTGTGTGGATAGGACTACAGGTGCACATCGCCACACCTGGCTAATTTTTATTTTTAGTAGAAATGGAGCCTCACTATGTTGCCCAGGCTGGTCCTCAACTCCTGGGCTCAAGCAGTCCTCCCGCCTTGGCCTCCCAAGGTGCTGGGATTACAGGTGTGAGCCACTGTACTCAGTTATGAATGAGTTCTTTTGGGTATTGTTCACCTCCAGCACCTCCTGGTGCCCATTAGCCTAGGACTATGCTCCTGGGAAAGGGTCTGGTATAGAAAACAGCAGGGCGTAGGTGGAGGTGTTAGAGCATCAATCCTAGACAGGCACCGGAGAATCAAACTGGGGCAGTGGTGGTGGGAGTGGAGCAGCTAGAAGGATTGGGAGTTAGTAGGGTACAACAGAGAGGAAAGAGGTGTGTGTACAGGAACACCCAGCTAGAGACTGCCTTAGCTGGGCCCCCTGACCATTTGGTGGTGCTGAGTCAGCTTCCCTGACTTGTCTCCCAGCCACCAACCTCTCCTCAAATACTGAAACTGGAGTCTTTTTTGAATACATTGTCTCTGCTCACTGGAATTTAAACTCACTTGCAGGTCCTTCCCCAGAGGAAGCCTTTTCCAATTCACCAGCTTAAAACAGGTTTCCCTGCTGTACATTCTCACATGCCCTTCACTAGACAGATGATAACCCGTAAATGCTGGTGTGATTATTTGCCTAATGTCTGCCTTTCCCTTGGAAGCCAGGCTGGTCTTGTTTACTATGGGGTCCCCAGTAAAATGCCTGGAACAAATTAGATTCTCAGAAATGTTTGTGGAATGGCTGAAGGAATAAATCCTCAGTCTGTGGATTTTTGTTCCTCTTTACAAGCTTTTGGCCCAAGATATTCATCTACCTATATTAGGACTTCCTGGCAAAGAGACAGACTGTGCAATCACTGCGATTCATACACATTTGATCACAAGCCAGTTTTATTTTACTCAACACAAAAATACAAATGAAAAATATTTATGTGAACTTCATGGAAGATACAGGGGAAATGAAGAAGCCACTTAAAGCTGCAGCGAGTGATAGTGCATCTGCCATTAGAAGCCAATTTCATCAGCTTGAGTCCCCAGCCAGGCATGAGGAAGGCAGGGATGTGGGATCTCAGAGGAAAAGACCTGGTCTCCTTCCCCAGGCAGCTCCCCTGTCAATGGCTGCCTGGATTTCCACCATTAAAAATTATCGATATGTTTTAGTTGAGATTTTCTGATCCCAGTTAAATTTCCAGTCTTACTCTGAGGGGGCTGTTTTTTACATTGTTGGGAGACCCCGAAATCTGAATAACTGGGGGGGGCTGAGAAGAGGTGAGTGTGAACCAGGACAGGTGTACAAGGGTGGTGGGGTCCCTGAATGGGTAAGGAGAAGGCCCCATTAGGGAGAGATTAAAAAAGAGAGAGAGGACACAGTTGGGTTCTGAAGATACAAGCTGACCTTTTGGGAGGTCTTTTTCCATTAATGGAAGGATCCCAGGGCTGGGAGATAGGTATCTTATTAAAATATGCCTACTGAGTGCCTGTTATATTCCAGGCACTGTGCTGGGCACTGGGGTTACAGCAGAAAATAGTACACAGTCCCTCTTGCATGGCCTCATGAAATTCTCCACCCAGCGGGGAGTTCTGATAAGTGTGGAGACACCAGTCAGTGGAGGTCATGGAGGTGCTTGACACTGAGTAGCCAGGCAGGAGTTCTTTGAGGAGGTTTGGCTTAAGAGCTATAAGGTGAGCTGTGCAGAGCGGGGAAGAGCACCCCTGGCAGAAGGGACTGCAAGTTCAAAGGTCCCGCAGCAGAAACGGACTTTGTGTACTTGGGAAGGAAGGTGGCAGAGTGAGCAGGGGGTTGTTAAGTCAGCAGGTAGGTTAGCAGGGGAAGCCATACGGGGTGAGTATGCATGGTAGGCTTTGAGCAGAGAAATGACGTGGCCTGATTGAAGTTTTACAGAAATCACCCTCTTTCCCTGAGGACAAGAAATAGGATGAGAAGAGAGATTGGGAGGAGGCTGTGTGGAAATCCAGGAAGAGATGATCAGCTGGAGCAAGGAGGAAGGCAGTGGAGAGGGGAAAAGAAAGGGACCAGTGTGGGAGCTTCTAATCCTTTTGTTGACTGGCTGTGGGCCCAGTTTACCCATCCGTAAAGTGGGAGCAACCCTCCAAGGTCCTCCTAGCTCTGGGTGTCCTGGAGGGTCTGTTGACTCTGGCCCTGCAAGCTCTTCCAGTGTCCGTGTTTTATTGCCTTTTCTTCAAGCCTGAGAAAGCTTCACTAGAAAGAATTTCAATATATGGTTTAAAGATAAATTTTCTAGCTTTCTAAAGTTCTGTTAATATTTTAAATGCATGACTATCTTGTGTCCCCCTTGGTGGGAAGTGGTGGGTCAGAGTGTCACATTAATAAAATATGAATACATTAAAACATTTATTTTAACGTAACTTATGTGGGAAACATCTTTTGTGAAGCTTTTTGGCAAATGGGTGAAAATGCGTGTTTGCCCCAAACTTTGAACGTCCTTGATTGGGTTGGGGTCTTTGTTTCCAACAAAGCCCTTGACCCCTTGTGGTTTCCATTCTGTTTACTCTTGGCAAGTGTTTTGGGTTCAAAGGGGGAATCTTTAAAAGCTGCATTGGGAGAGTCTATAAAATCTTAACGCATCTTTGACATCAAATAGCTCTTTCAAAGCAGTGATTTGATGAAGTAAATAGGAATGCAGCACAAACCATATGGAACGCATTTTCCATAACTGCTCTGCACTTGAATAACAGACAAGAAAAGTTCTTGGCAAAGGGAGTTTGGGATTTTAATGACCCTTAAATATTTGGCTCGGTAACCAGATGTGTTTTACCAGGCTGAAAACCCTGAGGATAGGCCTGCCTTTCTCTTTGGCAAAACATAAGCTAACGCGATGTTGCTGTTCGTGAAAAGATGTTTGTGCCTCATTGCAGAAAGCTTAATTCACCATGATTTCCTTAATTATCCACCCCTCCCCCAAACTGGCATAGCTCCCAGCATGCCTCGGAGCATCATTTCTGATCTGAGACACTCAGCTGTTTACGATG
The DNA here is from genome assembly GCF_028878055.3 of Symphalangus syndactylus. Taxonomy (NCBI): domain Eukaryota; kingdom Metazoa; phylum Chordata; class Mammalia; order Primates; family Hylobatidae; genus Symphalangus; species Symphalangus syndactylus. The sequence goes on from NC_072433.2 coordinate 27,714,399, forward strand.
ATGCCACAGAAACCTCCTTAATTATTTGAAATTGGGAATCAAAGGGTTGAAACATGGACCGGAGTGTATCCTGTTGATGGAACTGGGGTGGGGCAGAGGGGCTTAGGCTTCCTGGTGTGGATGGCTCTGCTCCTAACTGGCTAGGAGAGCTGAGCAAGACCCTTGATCTGGGATTAAGATAAAATGGGACAAACCATGTTTGAGCCATTACTGTCAAGTTCTGGTTCCGATTATGAACAAACTTATACTAGAAACACAGATGCACATTGGCAACCTCTCAAAGTCATCTTGAAAGTCCATGCCTGGTGGCTTTAGACAATGGCCCCTTACTTGGTGGATTGTTGCACACCCCCCCCCAAAAAAAAACAACTTCCCCAATAAAAGATATAAGGTTGCAATTTTGGATGGAAGAGGCCTTCAAAGTGAAGTCCAGCATTCCCATTTCAAAGATGAGAAAACTGAGGCCTAGAGACTAAAATTGGCCTGTCCATGACTACACAGTTTTCAGCATCAGGACCAAGACCAGAATCTGCCCAATTCATCAGCAGTCTGAGCCCTTACATGACTTTTGTTTACAAAAGTAAAATGTGTCTGCATAGTATGAAGATTTCCCAACACAGAAGACGTTCAAGAGCATGCCCTTCAGGAGGGGATGAGCCAATGGAAAAGGAACAAACCACACCCTGAGTTCTGAGCCGGCACTGCTCTTTGGCTGTGTTGCTTATTCTTCCATCACAAAAACACAAAACATTTGAAAGAAGAAGTAACTGAAGATTAGAGATGTGATGTGGCTCCTGCATGTGGCCCAGCTGGTGGCTCTAAAGCCTTGGCTCATCCTGTGATGTGAATTTGGCCTGTGCTTAGCCACTGTAGTGTCTTTGTTTTGGCTGCTATAACAGAACACAATAGACTCTATGGCTTATAAACAGCAGATACTGGAGGCTGGAGAAACAGCAGATACTTATTTCTCACAGATCTGGAGGCTGGAGGTCCAAGATCAGAGTGGCAGCATGGTTGGGTTCTGGCAGGGGCCGCCTTCCTGCTTCATAGACAGCGGATTTCTCACTGTGTCCTCACATGGTGGAAGGGGTGAGGGAACTCTCTGCTCCCCCTTTCGAAAGGACATGAATGCCATTCATGAGGGTTTCACCCTTATGATCTAATCACCCTGCAAAGACCCCTACCTCATGATACCATCGTCTTGGGGGGTTGGGATTTCAATGTGTGAATTTTGGGGGCGACACAAACGTTGAGACCACAGTGCATGAGTTTGGAGGCCCATGGGCCTCCTGTCTCTGCACTGGGGCCCTGTCTCTGCACTGGGGTCTGTCTCTGTGCTCAGATTCTCTGTCTCTGTGCTGGATCGAACGGTTGGATCACTGCCTTTCCCTCCTCTTGTCACCCTGGAAAAGACTCAACATGTTCCTCTCAGCTGGGCAGGAGCCCCCAAAATGAATCCATTTTTCCATTCCTGTTAATAGATGGATATAGACGAAAGCCCCCATACTTTGTGGAACTAGGAGAAGGTACAGAGAAGCCCAGATCAAAGTCACAGCAGGAACCAGTTCTAAAAATGTAAGTGGCATTCTGCTTAAAAACAAAGAAAAAGAACCAGCCCCTCTACTCTACCCCCTAAAAACCCCAACCAAATGCTGAATATGTTTCTCTACCTTATGATGTACAGAGCTGTGCGCAGGGCTGGTGATTGTCACTAAGGGGAAGGAAGTACAGCCTGCCTCGCTGGTTTTCACGCTGCTTCCAGCTTTCCTTGCTTTTTTTCACTTCTCCCCGCCACAACCTGGCCAGCTTTTGTAGCAATGTCCCCCTGGCTGATCACTGACCTCCCATTTTCTAACCCATCAGACATTACACAATGGATAGCATGAACTTTCCATCAAAGACAATACATCATTAAAAGAAAAAGGGCTGGGCATGGTGGCTCATGCCTGTAATCCCAGCACTTTGGGAGGTTGAGGTGGGCAGATCACGAGGTCAGGAGATGAAGACCATCCTGGCTAACACGGTGAAACCCCGTCTCTACTAAAAATACAAAAAATTCACCGGACATGGTGGTGCGTGCCTGTAGTCCCAGCTACTCGGCAGGCTGAGGCAGGAGAATTGCTTAAACCTGGGAGGCGGAGGTTGCAGTGAGCTGAGATCGCGCCACTGCACTCCAGCCTGGGTGACAGCGAGACTCCATCTCAAAAAAAGAAAGAGAAAAAGAGATCCAGCCAGAGTGATAGGGGCTGGATCAGAGATAGAGAAAAGAACTGAGTGAGAAGAGCAAGGGGTCAGAGCCAGGACTGGTCTCCAGCCAACCCTAGGGAAGGTCTTGTTGTTCCTGCCCTGTGTGGCACCTTCATCCCTGGGAGAGGCAGGGAGGGTCACCACATCAGGACAACCAGGAAATCACTCTGCTTTTGATTCATGCCAGCTGCTTAGCATGCTTTCCAGGTTTTTGTTTCTCAGTCCAGAGGCTAAGAAGTTCTGAGACCTTCCAGCAGCCCCAGACGTGGAGCAGGGAGAGGAAAGCTGTCTCTCCATCTGAGCCAGCTCTGATCCTGTATACGCTCTCTGGGAGCATCGAGCAGAATGAGGGATGATGTGGACTCAAGAGAGAACCGGGTTGAAACTGAGCAGCTTTGCACTGTTTCAGGAATGTTAATTAAAGGCGAGATTATGTGCCCCAAATCTTCACAGAAAGTAGATTTATTGTACCTCATTACCAGATTTTATACACTCCGCTTGGGTGAGACTGATGTTCTGTATTATAAAAGAATGCTGGATTTTATGGTCTAAAGCCTTCAGATATTAAGAGAGAAACATTCAGAAATGACAACAGTGAGACCCAAGGTGGCACTTGGAGGCGCCTGATGAGATGCTGAAGTAGACATGGCTCAAAATGTCCCAAGTGCTCTCCAGCCGTATCATAGGCAAACACATTCAACTTCAGTGCGGTTTGGACCAAGTTAAGCTTTTGCATTTCTAAGGACCTGTGGACTTCATTTTCACTTCTTCTGAAACTTGTCCCTCTGAATTTCACAGAACTCCTTCCTTGGTTCTTTACTGCACTCAGCGCTTTAACACAGCTGTGTACATACATGTGTAGGTAAGTGTGTTTGTGTGTGTATAGATGGGACTCAGAATATGCTATCCCAAAATAGGGCACCTTAGCATCTGAGAAATTAGCAGAAGCAGAAATGTATCTCTGACACTCTGTCACCCAGAGAAGACCCTGAAGTGGGTCATAAAACCTAGGAAGAATTACCTGACCTTCTCCCTTGTCCTAGAGTAAGGCTCTCATGTGGGGTGTACCCATCCTATACTCTGTTCCCAGAGGAAAGGGATGTTCTTATCTCTAGAACCACAGGGACACAGAGAATCTGAACCAGCAGGCCTTGCTAAGTTTTGCCGACTTTATTACTGTGAACCCAGATCTGAATCAATTTAGAAAGTTTATTTTGCCAAGGTTAAGGACGCATCCCGTGACACAGTCTCAGGAAGTCCTGAAGACCTGTGCCCAAGGTGATTGGGACAGAGCTTGGTTTTATACATTTTAGGAAGACATGAGACATCAATCAATACGTGTAAGATGTACATTGGTTTGGTCTAAAAAGGAGGGACAACTCAAAGAGGGGGAGGCTCTTAGATCACAGGTAGATAAGATTACATTCTTTTGGGTCTTCGATCAGACTTTCATTAAATGCACAATTTACATGTGAAAGGGGGTAGAGGAATAGTCACTTGTGCCTTAGTCCGGCTCTGTGAATCTGCATTTTTACATGAACAATAGGGCAGAGGAAGCAATCAGCTATGCAGTTGTCTCAGGTGAGCAGCAGGATGAGCACCTGTGAAGATCAGCTATCAATGTCCACTGCCAGGGTGAAATTCAACAGAACTGTTGAGGGTAAATCTTGAGGCCCACAAGGAATTTCCTTGAGGGCAAATTGTGAGGCAGGTATGTAGCTTTTTTTTTTTTTTTTTTCTTTAATCTCTGTAGCTGTCTTATTTGGGAAGAAAATGGGAGGCAGGTTTGCCTGATGCAGTACTCAGCTTGACTTTTCCCTTTGGCTCAGGGATTTTGGGGTCCTGAGACTTATTTTCCTTTCACATTACTATTAGATCATACATGCTTTGTCCAATCATTCTCCTCTGCACCTATCCAATTGTTTGTTAAATTTAACAACACACAGGCTTCCCTGTTTCTTTGGGTCTTTTTTTCTGAAGGCTCAGGTATCACATAAAAAATAAATTTGTATGCTTTGTTGTTGTTGTTGTTAATCTGGTTTTTGTTGTAGGGGCCTCAGCCATGAGAAAAGACTTCTTCACTCCCTACAGTGTGTATGTATATGCATGGTGTGTGTATATTATATATGTAAGTGTGTGTGTGTGTATGTATGTATATATGTAGTATGTGTCTATGTATGTAGCTAGGGGTGTGTGGGTGTGTGTGTAGGTAGGTAAATAGGTTTGTGTTTGTATGTTTAGATAGCTATGTGTGTGTGTGTCCATGTATATATGTAGATGTATGTATATAGGTAGGTAGGTTTGTATGTATTTGTAGATAAGTGTGTATTTATGTAGATAGGGGTGTGTGTGTGTGTGTGTGTATTGGTATGTGTGTATGTAGGTAGGTATGTGTGTCTAAAACTTAAATATAATTTCAATTTTTATCAAAGGAACAGATTAAAATGTCAAGTAGTTCTGCTAGGATCATAATGAGAAACAGCAGACCCCTGATCAATTCCTTCTCACTCCTGGTTTCTGTTCCCCAAAGGCAACAGCTTTCAACTCCTACTTCTTTTTTTATATTCACCTTTATATCTCTAATGACATGTATACTGCTATTTTAATTTTTCCTATATTAGACGTGATCTATTGTCTTCCTGCTGTGGAGGATGAGGATATAGCTCTTTTCTACCAGCCCCTGCTCCCCAGTCCCCAAATATACATATTTTCTCCCCCTCCTACAATTATTTCTCACCCATCTTGGTTAAATACATATTCAGCGCTTTTGTTATGACCATGTAAATATCGTTCACAGTTGAAACATGTAATGTCTCAAGATCACATGTTCTTTCTTATTCAACTGTTTATTGAGTCAAGAGCTAAAGTAATTGTTTTGCGAGGTCATTTGCTGGGTTACTTTGTGCCTATCCTGGATTCATCCACAGTCTCTCCAGGCCTGTCAATGAGATCAAACCCACAAGGTCATCTTGCAGCTCTTGCCACCTGTTGCCCTATTGGCCCAGTCTAGGGATTGCTCTATATGCTTGTTGCATGGTTCTAGAAATTCTTCTAAATATCAGCCTGGAAGTACTCACCAATCCACTGTATTGAATCTTCTGTTTCTTGAATCCCACCCTCTTCCTCTTCTCTGGTTTATTTCTCATTTGATGGGCCAAATTTTAGGAATATCTTTTTTTCATACCTGAACACTGGTTGTGGATATATGCTGAACACAGAATTCTAGACTGCAAATTTTTGTTGTTGTTTAAAATTTTGAATTGGCTTCTAGGTTTCAACATTACTGTTGATGACACTTTAATTACCGAACTTTTGTACATGACCTGTGTTTTCTTTCATGGAAGCTTTTAGTATTTTTTTATTCCTCTCCCTGGTGTTGTGATATTTTACAACGATATGTCTTTGTGTTGATCTTCATCTTATCACTGAGCTAAACTCTCAGTGAACTTTTTCAATCTGGAAATGCATGTCCTCTGGGGAATTCTTCTATTTCTTCAATTTTTTTTTTCTCTTCTCTGTTTTTCTCTTTATTCTCTAGAGCTTCTAGCATTTGTCTATTGTTTTCCTCCATAGATCTTTTAATTTTCTTTCTTTTTCTCTTCTGTTTTTCCATCTTTTTGTTCTACTTCACAAATTCACAAATCTACTTGTTATTTATTTATTTTTAGCAAAGTAAAATTTCTGCTTTGTAGATAAAATATTTCCTTATCCTCTGTGATGGTTAATGCTGAGTGTCAACTTGATTGGATTGAAGGATACAAAGTATTGATCCTGGGTGTGTCTGTGAGGGTGTTGCCAAAGGAGATTAACATTTGAGTGGGTGGTCTGGGCAGGGCAGACCCACTCTTAATCTGAGTGGGCACAATCTAATCAGCTGCCAGTGTGGCTAGAGTATAAGCAGGCAGAAAAATGTGAAACGAGAGACTGGCCTAGCCTCCCAGCCTCCATCTTTCTCCTGTGCCGGATGCTTCCTGCCCTCCAAAGTCGGACTTCAAGTTCTTCAGTTTTGGAACTCGGACTGGCTCTTCTTGCTCCTCAGCCTGCTGAGGGACTATTGTGGGACCTTGTGATTATGTGAGTTAATACTCAATAAACTCTCCTTTATATATATAGCTATTCCATTAGTTCTGTCCCTCTAGAGAACCCTAACATACTCTCTTTAAGAAAATAAGATTGTGATTGTTTTTCTTCTTGTATCTGTGTCTTAGTTCCTTTATTATTTCTGTTTACTTTGCTCTGAGAGACTCCTCAAATACTCAGTGATTCTTGGCTGTCCACACATACGTTTGGGGGAAATGTCAAACTGATGATTGGGAATATTAGTGTGGTCAGGCAGAGCTTGTTAGCTGGGGGCTTTGTTGTCCAGAAATGGAGCCATGACCTGATAATTTCTCTGACTCCCTCCCTTCAGCCCAAATGTTAGTATCAGTAGGTCTTTTCCCTTGGGTGGTTCAGTTTGCCCAAGGAGGAATTTTCTAATCTCCTGAGTGACAATTCAAGCTGGGCTGTGTGTGGTCCTAGCGTCTCCCTGTTCAACTTTTGCCAACTTTGCTTACTCCTCCTATTTTTAGTACCATGCCTTATTGCAGCCCCAAATTGTCTCTGCTGACTGTGAGTGTGGAGCTTCTCTAGTTCCCTGTCCCTAGAGAGCAACAATACCTGAGTCTTCTGCCAGGCTGGGGAAAGAGCTGCCACCTAGATGCCTGATTATATGGGGAGGGGCAAGCCAGAGCCACAGCAACTCCTTGCACAAATTTTCAAGGAATAATCCTGTTTCCATTCTCATCTGCACAGTCCATCTTCAGGGCTTCTACCCTTGAGACTATACAGGGTTCTGTGGTCACATCACATCAAATGTACCTCCTCATGGCCTCACCTGTCTCTTGGACCCTCGGCCACTTAATCGATTCTAGCTACATGACAGCAACCTACCCCGTTGGTCCTGGGCAGTTCAGCCACCAGGAGTTGATCAGGGACAACCTCCTCCCACGACTTTGCCACATAAATGGGTTTCTGGGACCCCACAGCTGGCCTCACAGGGGATCTTCTTCCAGGAGAAAGAAATGGGTTTCAGCACACACAAAAATTACACTGATTTTCTCCAGACTTCATCTGCCTGGTTGTGTGAGTAGAAAATGAATCCACTGCAGAATGTCAGACGGGCAGCAAATTGAGGACACTCACGTCCAGGTCCTCCTCATGCCCCCAGTACTCCATCCTTCCTCTAGTTCTACAAGAAGTCCTTCCGTCGTCATTCTTTCATTTGATATATCAGTGTAAACATTGGCGACTTAAGGATAATTTATTTAGTTTTATTTCTCAGGAAATCACAGGGAAACTAGGAAGCTCTGGAGAGAAAATACTCTGGATATCAATCTTGTTTTTGAGATTTAAAAACCACCTAGTACAGACATGCAGCTGACGGCTGTGAGCACCTTCAGCTTCCCTGAGCCACATTTCTCACCTCATTTTGACATTAGGACCAATGAACAGGACCTTTGCCAGAGGAAATGCCTGCCATTCTCCCATGTGGGCTCCCTCTCCTCTTCTCCCTTTTCCCACTTGGTGTGATAAAGGGCAAAGACCTTACCTTGCTTATCTCAGTGGCACCGGCACCCAGAGAAGTGCTTGGCATTGGTTAGGTGTCCAAAATATTTGTGGAATAGATGACCGGAAGCCTCTTACACATCTACCGTCCATGCCACCCACCCCTCTCCTGGGAATTTGTGTACCTGGAGGCATCAACCTTTGAAGCAAGCAGAATGGAGGGTCTGTGAAAGCACACATTGCTCATCAATCTGAACTAGGCCATCCAGCTGTGAACCTGCACTTGCCCACTAGAGCAGGGACTCTGTTTCCCTCGCAAAGGTGGTGCCAAGTTTTAGGGATGAATACAAACTTAACTTCAGATATTCCTTCCAGCCCGGAAACAGTTCTTTCTCCTTAACCTCACACATTTGGGAATGTCTGTTTGCCTCAGTAAGATCCACTTGGCATGCAGGTCCTTCCAGCTATACTGTCAATTCTGAGGACAGCATCCTTTTCCCCTCCCAGCATCACGTCTCATTCTTCCATGCAGAAACCAGACCTGTGCCAGACCTAGTGAGTCAACCCCATCGTTAAAGACCATTTCTTAGCTGCAAAACCAAATATGTAGTTATCTAAGTTGTTAAATGTAGTAATGAAAGAAACACCCATGAGCTCAAAACTTGATATAAAAAGATTACAAGACTATCACCATTGAAGTTTGCTTCTCTTCCATATACATAACTGTATATAGATTTTCTGGATTTTATATTCATCATTCACCTACTTTTCTCTGGAAAATTCCCTATATGTATATGCATATACCCCTAAAAGGATATTGGTAGGTATTTTTGATTTAACTATGTAAAAATGGTATCATGCTATAAGTATGAGATTCTTATGCATATTCTGAATTTTCATGCAGCTTGCATACAACTCTTATCTTTAAGTTTGTGAAGTTCATTCATGATGGCCTATGTACTGTACTATGTACTTTGTTAATTTTCACTGTTGTATACTATTCCATGGTGTAACTATACCACACTTTATTTCACTATTCTATTAATATTTGGATTGTTTCCAGTCTTTTTCTAGAACAAGTATGCTACAAACATTATTTTAAACATATCTGGGTGAACATGTAGCATCTACCTAAGTTTAGGATTACTGGGCCACACGTAATACTCAAACCAAACTCTCCTAGCCAATGCCAAATTGCTTTTCAAAGTGCTTGAGTCAATTTATACTCTTCCCTGGTAGTGTATGTGATTTTTCATTAATGTACATCTTCGCCAGCACTTTATACTGTCAGATTCTTGAATTGGATATATCATATATATTCTCTCTAGTTTTTAATTTGCATTTTCTTCATTACATAATGAGGTATTTTTTTTTAAAAAAGTATCAGCTATTCTAGTTTCTATTGTTGAGAATACCTGTTCAAGTCTTTTCCATAGTTTTTATTTGGATTGTGTGTCTCCTTGATTTTTAGGAGTGAAATACATGTTCTGGACTCAAATCATTTGGTCTCTTACATATTTGGTAAATTTCATTCCCAGTTTGAGCCATCTTCTCGTTTTCTCTCAGGTATCTTGATGAACAGAAATTCTTAATTTCAGTATAGTCGAATTCGTCAATCTTTTCTTCTTTTCTCAAATGGCTTTATTTTTCCATGTGGATAATCAATTCAACTGTTGCAGTACCAATTATTGATAAGTCTTACTGTCTCCCACTCACCTGAAAAATTAGCTCTGTCGAAAAAATTGATTGTGTACATATAATGGATCTGTTTTTCAGCTCTCTGCTCCATTAGCCAATTTGTCCATCCCTGCACCAATATTGTACTGTCCACTTAGTTAATATAGCTTTCTAATTATTCTTGATGACTGGTGGGGCAAGTTTCCCTACCATTAGCTTCTGTGGTGTCTTGACTATTTTTGTTTCCATGCGTGCACTGAAGAATGCTTAAAAATGTGCACTACACTGTTACCATGTCTGAAACTTAATATCTTCACATATCCAGTCAACAAAGCAAATTTCTCAAACTCTTTCATGTTTAAAAAGCTGTTTGAATCAAGATCCAAGTAACATCCATCTCAAGAATTGTTCATAGTCTGGATTATACTATATCACCATAGTGTTAACATGTTCGTCCATTCACTATATTTTTTGTAAATAAGATAGTTTGAGATTTGATCAGATTCAAGTTCATTTTTGGGGGGAGGATAGGCAAGACTACTTCACAGGTGGTGGAATGCATTTCCATCAGGAAGCACATAATATTTATTTGTTTCTCTTTTGTGTTAATAGCAGCCATTGGTCATCATAGCCTAGATCCATTAATTCATCAAGAATGCAAAAATGGTTGCATTCTAACACTCTTTCTCACTTGTTAGCTAGAATAATTTGTAAAGAGAAATTTCCTCTAATTAACTATTTGGTTACTTTGAGGTAGAATTTGTAGAGGAAAAACAAGACAAATGCTTGATTCTTTTCCTTTTACTGGGTTTCAGGACAACGACTTGGGGCATCAGCATCCTCCAAAAGTAACAAATAGGTTTACTAAAATATTATGAATTCAAGGGCTAAATCTATTAGTTGTGTTTTAATCCATTATTGTCATTATCTTCACTGATGTCCAAATTTTCCCATCTGTGGTGAGTGGGAACTTTAAGTTAGCACCTGAAATCTTTTTACATGACCCAGTAGTCTTTGTTACTTTTCTTGAAATCTGAAATTACAAGGTGTTCCAGATTCATATTGGACATTTCCTACCCCAGACTTAGAATCAGTCATTTGTCCAAGAAGTCCTGGTTCCTATTAGTTTGAAATTCTACTTAGAAAAACTACAATCTCGGCATTAAGAGTGCTTCTTGCTATTGCTTAGTAATTGTTTCTGGACCATTTTAGTGGATAGAGATAGAGAATATGTATATTGCATATCCATATTAAAGATATATCATGAGTTCTTATACTTCCAACTTAAATTTGTGATTACATGGTTTTATTTAACTTCACCAATCTTAGTTCTGTAAAATTTCCCCTATATGGCACTAATGCCATTTTGAGTTCTTACTAACTGTATAAAAGTGCTTTTTAACCCATGTATTTTTAGGAAACTTTTGGATGAGAATTGGCATCTTAGTGTAGTTTCAATTTACATTTTTCTTATTTGAGCAGGCAGAACATGCATATACATATACATTTATTTATTTATAAATCAACTTGTCAAGTTCTACAGTTACTTTGTTGGGAATTTTTATTAGAATAATATAGAAAATATATGTCCATTTTTCTCGAATTGATATTTTTATGACATTGAGTTTTCCTGCCCATGAGGTAGGTCTATTTATTCATGTATTTTGGTCTTCTTCAATGTCTTTCAACAAGTCTCTCCAATCTCTTCCATAAAGGTCTTTAGCATCTTTTGTTAGGCTAAGGATGAATCTTGTTGTTACCAAAAACTGTATATTATTAAACATTTTCATTTATATCCATTTGATGGTGAAATAAATATTGATTTTTGTACATTGCTGTTATGTCAAATAATTTTGCTAGTTTTTTTTTGTTTTTTTTTTTTTTTTTTTAATAATTCTAGACTCATGTATTATTTTTTCTGGAGATGGGGTCTTGCTCTATTGCCCAGGCTGGAGTGCAGTGGTGTGCAGTCATGGCTCACCACAGGCTTGAACTCACAGGCTCAAGCTGTCTTCTCAACTCAGCCTTCTGGGTAGCTGGGACCACAGGTGTGTGCCACCACCTCCTGCCAATTAAAAAAAAAAAAAAGTAGAGATGGGGTCTCTCTATGTTGCCCAGGCTGATCTTGAACTCCTGGGCTCAAATGATCCCCCTGCCTTGGCCTCTCAAAGTGCTGGGATTACAGGCCAACCACTTTGGGAGGCTTTGACCCACTGCACTTGGCCTAATAATTCTAGATTCTTTTGGGTTTTTCATGAAGCCCATCTTCTAGAAATAATGATGGTTCTATTTTTCTATTCTAGTCTTTTTACATTTGATTTTTTTGTGTCTTGGCCTGCTGTTGAGGACCTTTAGGATGACGTTGGTTCTCATTGGAATCTTAGGTTATCTGCAGAAAACATTGTCAGGTGTCCCTCATCTGGCCTGGAAGCAAAACTTATAAGAAAACTTTACTCTTATCAACTTGCCCCAACCTCTCATCTCTGTTTGGGTTTGACTTTTGTGCAACAAAGACTTCAGCTGAAGTTTTCCAGCTGACTTGCAGCTGTGAAGCCTCTCATAGCCAGCTTTTAGTCAACCTGGATGGGCAGAGGAACATGAAATGTGGCTTCTTGGACCTCGTGCACTATGAGCAGGACGGACTGGGCTGGGACCCCAGGAAGTGAAGCAAGTCCTGGGATAGGAATCCCTGAGTCATAGCTGGTCAAGTGGGTGGGTCGAGTCTGTGGAACAGGGAGTCTTATGTCCTGAAGGTATTGAGGGTCAAACATAAGAAGCCATTCCACTGTCAAGACAAAGGAGGCAGTAGACCATAAGGCAAAACCTAAGAATTAGGTGACCAGTGGGCAGAGGCAGGGAGCAGGAACAAGTGCTTTGATCCAGGCTGTGTTGTCTGGACATTACTTCATCAGCCTAAGTGCATACTTGTATCTGTGGGTCAGTGTGGTTAGACTCAATTTTAGCACTGAATGCCATTATACATGCAAAGCCCCTAGCTCATGTCCTGGTGTACAACAGGAGCTCAATAATCAGCAGTTCCTGGCCAGTGCAACACCTCTGTAGAGCTTCAGTGCTACACCTGTCAAGACCTGCTGTTCATTGAGCTCCCGTTACATACTAGGACATGGGCTAGGTACTTTGCTATCTGTCGGCTGTGGGCTCTTCTGCCAACTCAGTCATCCTCCCCAGGCGCCATGTCCCTGGGGTGTTCACAGCAAGCCCATCATAGCACCCATTCTGGAAAACAGCTGTCTTTTTTCCTGGTCTGTGGATGTTCAGCTCTGTGTCCTGGCTTTGATCCCTACCTTATTAACACGCTCTCTAGTCCCTTTCCAGTTTCTGGGCAGTGCTCAGGCCATGGGTCCCATCAACACGCTGGCGTCTGGCCCCCACAGGGGCTGGAGGAATCTTTGTAGCCAGGGCCAAAGCTGTTTCAGTCACAGGCTTGGTTAATATACACTAGTTTTTATCTTGATCATCCAGGGAATAAAGGAAGAATGCAAATTCCTAGGATACACCCCATCTAGACCACAGGAAATCATGGTCATTTTGGATTAGGGTCTGTCATTTGCTGTATGACTTTAGGCACATCGTCTCCAATCTCTAGACCTCAGCTTTCCCAGTTCAATTGGTCCAGGATTCTCTGAGCAAAGACTGGCTGTCCCCTCCCCAGCCTCTTCCAGGCAGGCTCCTGACTCCAGGCAATATCTTTCTACAGAAAAACTCAGCCAGGGAGAGGTTAGGAAATTCATTGCTCACATATCTTGTACTATTATCCTGACCAATCTCCTTTCACACATATTATCCTTCATTTTATGATAGCTATTAAAGACTGTTAGGAGCTCTCTCGGTTCCTTGAGGAATATTTATGCATTTTATAGGACTCTCATGAAGGAGAGAAGCCCTTATTAGGAGCAGGCAGGGAGATTCTGCATTAAGGGGGCATTAGGAGGCCTCACCCAGAGAATAATGATGCTTGGGGCTTCCTGTTTAACTGGCTAGTTTATACACCTGTTTGAACTGTTTTCTTTTGGGGGGATTAAGGGATCTTTGAGAATTTCAAACAGCGCAGAGAGACTGCTCTCTCGTTAAGATCTTGCTTCTGTTTGCAATAACGTCGGCATTGGCCAGAGAGGTGGGGAGAAATGGAGCCTGAACTTCTTGTTCTGATTTCCCAACCCATCTATCCCACCATGCTTCGCTCACTCATTAAGAAGTTGGCACCTGGCCAGTGGCTTGGGTTTACTCCTGCCATGTCCCCAGTAGTTTTAGCCCCCTGCCTATGCTTCACCACTTAGACTCCCCAGTACTCCCCTATTTCATGGGACCTGAGGCAATCTCCAGCCCTGGTTTTTAATTTTTTTCAATAGACTTTATTTTTTTAAAGAACAGTTTAGGTTCATAGCAAAATTGAGCAGAGAGTACAAAGTTCTCATATACCCACAGCGTACACACAGGCACAGCCTCCCTGACTATCAATATCGTCACCAGAGTGGTACCTGTACCTACATCCACACATCATTATCCCCCAAAGACTATAATTTACGTTAGAGTTTACCCTTGATGTTGTACATGCTATGGGTTTGGACAAATGTATTAAGATGGTTATCCACAATTACAGTATCAAACAAAGTAGTTTCACTGCCCGAAAAATCCTCTGTGTCCACCTATTCATTCTTCCCTCCTCGCTAGCCTCAGGGAGCCACTGGTCTTTTTGCAGTCTCCATGATTGTGTCTTTTCAAGAATGTCATAAGTTGGACTCACACAGTACGTAACATCTTCAGATTTGCTTCTTTCACTTAGCAATATGCATTTACATTTCCTCATGTCCTTTCATAGCTTGATAGTCTCTTTTTAGCACTGAGTAATATTCCTTCCACCTGCGGATGTACCCCAGGTTCTTTATTCACCTACTGAAGGACATCTTGGTTGTTTGCAAGTTTTGGCAATGATGACTCAAGCCACTATAAACCTGTGTGCAGGTTTCTGTGTGTATGCTAGTTTCTGACCCTTTTGGGTAAATACCAAGGAGACAATGGCTGGATCATATGGTGCAAGTGTGTTTAGTTTTTTGTAAGAAACTGCCAAACTGTCTTCCAAAGTGGTCCAGCCCTGTTTTGAGTCATGCTTCTTGGGAAGCAGGCTACCCAAGCCAGGAGCCTGAGAGATTTCAAAGACCACCCCTTTCTCCATCTCTCTGACCAAACTCGTCTCCCAAATTTTGATTTCTTCCCCTTAAACCCTCCTCCAGAAGGCTTCATCTTCTCTGGAGGGGCTGATGCAAGGGTCTTTTTGCTGTTTGTCTTCAGGTTTCCTGCAGCAATCCCAGGGATAAGCAATGCCTGTGGTCATTGCTGCTACCATGGTGACCAGGGGCACAGCATGATCTCTCTAGTCTAGTTCTTGCTTTGCAGAGTGTGGTCCCAGACCACCTGCACTGGATCCTGTGGGTGGTTAGATGGGCAGATTCCCAGTCTTCCAGAGACCTAATGAATCAGAATCTGTAGATATGGGGTCTAGACTGTTTAACCCTTTACCTTCATGCCCTTGAAGCTGATTCTGACCCTAACTGAGAACCCTTGACCCTTGGTCCATTGACCACCAGTCCCCCAGATCTACGAAATGAAATCTTCTAGCACCCCAGGATTCCTCTCTTTCCCAGGGGAGTCGTCTCCTTGGGTTGAGGTCCTTCTGTTCTGCTCCCCAGTAAGCCTCTCTCCTCCCTGCCCTCTTTCTTTCCTGTTATCCTCTATTTCTTTGTGACTTTTTCTCTATCTCATTTTAATTGATTCCAAAGTGTTAAGGCATTTAGTAAGTATGAATTTGTGTTTTGCTGAAATCAATCTCTTTCTGCAAGCTTGCTTCCCCCTTCTTTCAAGTCAGCTAAATGTTGCCTCTCCAAAATTAAATGGCTCCGAGTGGAACCAGCTTTGAGTTGGTTACCTAATGCTGTAGCAGCTCCAAGGCTGCTGATCTGACTTGACCTAATTTGACCCAAAAATGCTGTCCCACTCATGAGCATAGTCCTCACTGCAGAAAATACGGGTGTCCTTTTAATCTGTCATTCAGAGGGCAGAAGGCAGGGAGGAGAGGGAGGTTTGGGGGTGATGGGGCCATTTTGCTCAAATGAAAAAGGAGAGAAACATCAGGACTTGGAGTGGGGATGTACTGGCAGGGGTAGGGGGGAAGGGGTTGTTACTGGCCTCTAAGGAAGACCCCAAGGAAAGTACAAAAATTCCTTTCTCAATTATTATTTAAAGCTCGTTGTCTTTCCTGTGGGCCAGGAACTCTGGCACCCTGCATCGTGAGGAGTCAGGAGGTGTTGTGAAAACAGATGGGTTTCTCCGTATGACCATGTGACTCCAAACCTGTTTCCTCATCAGCAGAACAATGAATATCATGTCAGGCACTCAATGATGCTTTTGTTATTATTAAAGCTGTGCTGGACAGGTATTAACCTACTCATTTTATCAGTGCAGAAGTGGCCACTGGGCGCACCTTGGTGGCTTATCCAAGGTCACACATCTGCCTCCACAGGAAGTGGCAGGGCAGGATCTGGATTCACTGCCGACTCCCCATCCACCAGGCCATCATGTGCAATGCGACTGGCAGAGGCCTGGGAGACAGGGGGGTCCTGGCTGGGCTGGATCTGTCACTCTGATTTCTCAGGGTGGTCGTGGCTTATTCTTCGGCTCTTGCTCATTCATTCCTTGGTCCGAGAAAGTGATACATATTCAGACAACATGGGGGACCCCCCTCAGACCTGTCACTCATGCCTGTAGCTGCTGTGCTGAGAACAGAGCTTGAGCAATGAGCACTGGAGATCACACGAGTCCTGTCAAAGCCTGAGATGAAGGTGCTCATGACAGCAATGTCTTGGGTGGAACTAGTTCTCCCCTCTGTGCCATCTTCCACCTTGGTTCCTTCAAATGTCAAGTGGGAGAGAATAATACCACCCCTCACTCCCACAGGGCATTGTGATGAAGAGTGAATATGTTAATGGATGTGAGTAGATGTAGCACATTCCTTGGCACCTAGTAAGCGTTCAAAATGTTTGTATAAAAATATCTGTACCTATAGAAACAAATAATGCAATACAAATCTGTTAAAACATCTGTTAAAATATCCATGAGAGCTGCGTGTTGGTTGATGAATGCGGGCAGGATAGGTTTCACGCCCCCCTGCATGCCCAGGGCAAGCGTCCAGCTCTGCAGCTTGGGGAACAGGACGTGACTCCACATCATAAGGATACCTATCTTAGTTAAAAGATATACAGAGGGTGATTAGGGGGATGCACTGATTACATGCACATGAAAAAGTTCAGCCTCTGTCGGTTAGATCAGCAATTCTTCCTCCTGGTTTCTTATCACCCCAGGGTGTCTCCTATTATCTCAAGAAGGGTCAGGAACCACTCAAGATGTTATTAATTTTAATCCATTCTGATTAAATATATAAATGGGCCATGTACCACTTTGTGGAAGGAGAAGAGAAGGGGGAATAATATCTTAAAATCAAATATGTAATTCTTCAGTACCACCAGCCAACTTCTCAAGGACTGAGGCTCTTTCTTCTTTGCCTTCTCTTTCTCCTCCTCTTTCTCTCATTTGGCGCCTTGCTGGGTACTCTGACTGATATAGCCAAAGGTTGATTATATTTGGAGAGCCAGCAGCATGATAGGAAAAGTGAGGCCCAGGTTGTGGTGGTGTGTGCGTGCAGAGACCCAGAGGCCTGGGCTCTTCTCCTAGTTTTGCTTCTCACTGCTGTGAAATCTTGGTCCAGTCTGCTTTGAATGAGTCTTTGAGGAGGCTCTGTCCTTCCTGCCTCATAGGTCATGGGGAGCTTCAGGACCATAATGAATGGGCCAGTGCATAGTAACTAGGATGTCTATGCATTCATGCATTCCTTCACTGCATGTAACTAGCACCTTCTTGTGCCGGGCATGGGGCCACCTGGAGGGGAACAAAGATAAGCCAAAATTAATGGGGTCCCTGCTCTTGTGCTGCTCATAGTGGAAGGGGTTGAATTGGGATCCTAATAGTGCATGAAGAATGTTGCCCAGGGGAGAGAGAGCTGCTCTTGCCTTTGCATCAGGATATTGCTGGGCCTCCAGAGGCTACTTCCAGGGCTAGGAGGGAATGGTCTCTGTTCACAATGAGGACTAATGGGGGAGGAAAGGATCCTGGCCCCCAGGCTTCCATCTTTTCCTTCAGCAGTTCCCAAGGGTTTTACGTTCAGGCTCTCTTCCTCTGAAGCTCTATATAGGTTGGGTTAGAGGAGGCAGAGGAAGACCACAGCTCAGCCTGCACTGGTGGGGTGGGGAGGTGTGAAGGGGTGGACAGAACTTATGAACTGATACCACTCGCAGTAAGAAGAGGGAATCCATCACATAGAGAGAGCCAGATTGCTGGAGAGATGCTTTGTCCTCCAAGCTGCGACATTTCCATATGTACCCCAGGCCTCCCTGCGTGCCGCCTGAGTGTCCCCACCATGAGGTCTGGGGTGAGCCAGTGGGATTCTTGGGGGGAGGAGGGAAGAGGAGTTTCTCACTCAGGAATTTAAGAGACTAAGCCACTGGGTGAGCAGAGCCCAGAGTCTTGTGGGAAATGGAGTCCATGGCTACTGAGGGGAGGTTGAGCAGGTGACCCAGATGGAGGGCCCTGAAGCAGGCCTGGCTTCATTGCTTTTGTTCTTAAATGCCCTGTGCCTCTGACCTTGGGATGTTGCATGTGCCACTCCCCTGCCTGCTGTGTGAGTTTCTCTCTTCCCTTGCATTCTCTCTGCACCCTGGCTCACCTTTCAGATCTCATCGTCAATTTCCTTTCCTCCAGGAAGCCCCCTGATCTCCTTGGATGGGGGAGGGACTATCCCAGTGGGTCCTTCATTTCATGGCTATCAACCCCCTGAATCATAATGATTGTTTTCACATCTGTGGCAACATTAGCCTGTGTGCTGCATCTCCCCTGGCTCTGAGCACAGGGCATGGTACCTAGGAGGTGCTCAAGACATGTTTCTGGAATGACTCATGGGCTGAGGTTGTGTATGTGAAGCCATGGCAAAGGAGTTAGGGAGACCAGGGCCATGGCAGCAGGAAGCAGACATCCCTCCTTGCCATCGGGGCTCTGGAATTAGGCACTACTGGCCTGGGTCATAGATGGTCTTGAGGGTCCTTCTCTTCTTTGGAGCCCAGGCTACTCCTTCCTGGGGCTGAAGCTGCAGCTACATTGAAATTCTTTAAATGTCTTGGGTGATTTTTCAAACGTTTTACCTCCAACGTGCTTTGCATACTGCCACACATTTAAAAACCCACATATAATTTAAGGAACATTTAATCAATAGAGTCTTGATTCATTTTTTTCCCTTAAATCATCAGTATTATTGTTGTGAAGAGCCCATTTGAAGTTCAGGAAGGCTCTTAAGCATTTTTAATAACCATTTTCTTCCCCTGCGTGCTATTTTTTTTAACTATATTTTTGAAAGATACTTTTTCCATGGTTGAACAAGCTCAAAATGCCAGGTTCCCGATTGCTTAAATTGTGTCCAATATGCAGTTCTGTAAGGAAAATGGACTCTTCCTGAATACTTTCAAAGATTTTTTTAAAACAGAAGTAGTTTTTGCTGGTGTTGTTTGAGTTATCTGAGAAGGACTCTTGGCTCCCAGTTGTAACTTGAGGAACTACTGCTGGGGTAAGGTAGACAGGTCTCAAGAACACTGCACCTTTTCACATCTTTGAAGCTCCAAACACACATACGGCAGCAACTATCTCTGTTTCCTTGGGTCTGATGCAATTCTCTGTCCCTGTGGTGGTTTGCTTATTTCATCTTACATTCATTGAGTGCTTAGTATATACTAGATTCCTTGCTAAAATGTTCCAGTGCACCATCTCCTGAAGTTCTTATCCCATTTTACAGACAAGGAAACTGAGGCAGAGGACTTGTGTATAAGTTTCTTGTGGTTGCTGTGACAAATAACTTATTGGTTTAAAACAACAGAAATTCATTCTCTTACAATTCTGGAGACCAGAAGTATGAAATCAAGGTATTGGCGGGGCTGTACTCCTTCTGGAGGTTCTAGGGGAGAATCTGTTCCTTGCCTCTTCAAGCTTCTGGTGGCTCCAGGCACTCCTTGGCTTGTGGCCACATCAAATTCTCCAACCTCTGCCTGTGCAGTCGCATTGCTTCCTCCTTGTCCTGTGTGCTGCCTTCTCCTCTCTGTGTCTGTCTCATGTGAAAACACTTGGCATTGGATTTAAGTCCTTTCCTTCAGTGTCCTTAACTTAAGGACATCTTTTGCCCCGTATGTGATGGTTAATATCAAGTGTCAACTTGATTGGATTAAAGGATGCAAAGTATTGTTCCTGGGTGTGCCTGTGGGGATGTAGCCAAAGGAGATAAACATTTGAGTCAGTGGACTGGGAAAGGCAGACCCACCCTCAATCTGGATGGGCAGTCTAATCAACTGACAGTGTTGTCAGAATAAAAAGTAGGCAGAGGAATGTGGAAAAACCAGAATGGCCAAGTTTTCTGGGCTCCATCTTTCTACCAAGCTGGATGCTTACTGTCCTCAAACATCAAGACTCCAAGTTCTTCAGCTTTGGGACTCTTGGACCTTTGGCCACAGACTGAAGGCTGTACTGTCAGTTTCCCTACTTTTGAGATTTTGGGACTTGGACTGGCTTCCTAGCTCCTCAGCTTGCAGATGGCCTATTGTGGGACCTCACTTTGTGATTGTGTGAGTCAATACTCCTTAATAAACTCCCCTTTATATATATATGTATCTCCTATTAGTTCTGTCCCTCTAGAGAACCCTGACTAATACACCATACAAGGTAATACTCACAGGTTCAGGGAATTAGGATAAGAACATATCTTTTTGGAGGTCAGCATTCAACCCACTAAAGCTTGAAAGGAGTAAAATCAGGACTTAACCCAGGCAGTTTGTCTGTAGGTCTGGGGCTCCCTGCTCCACAGCTCATGTGCTAGGACAATGGTGATGCCAGCTGCTGACAGCTGCCAGGCTCAGACAGCTTGGTTGGGATTTTAATTGGTCTGTCCCCCAGAGTGTACTCATAGCTTTTCTGCCTTCCCCCCCCCCTCCTATCTTGGCAAAAATACCTGGGTCTAACTCCATCACAGAAACTCCAGAGTTTACTTGGCTGGTGTTCTAAATTGTGGACGATGGTCTGTATTGCAGACAGTTATGTGTCTGCTGCCAGGGATGTGGGGTTATGTGTATATCTGATTGAAACACCTCCAAGTGCCATATTTTTGGTCAAGAAAGATTAAATATCAGCAATTTTATATGGTTCAATGTCATATTTACTTAAAATATGTTGCCCATCAGCATTCCTCCTATGTCCTCCAAGGGCCAAGGAAATGTTCCAGTTTCCTGCATGTGCCTTTGGCTTCAGCACATGGCTAGTCTGACCCATGTCTGTTGCTTAGTTATTCCAGCACATCTTTGGCAAATTTGGTGCTCCGTCATGCCCCAGATCCCATCTTAATTTTGACTGTCTCCAAAGAAGCCACAAAGTAGTCAGCCCATCTTGAAGTCATCAGCTTCCATCAAGGGTTCAGGAACATCTGTTTGAAACCAACATGTTATTTTCCTTCCTGGCAAATCAGTAGCAGGATTGCATACTCTGCCCACGAACACAAAGTACTTACGGGTAGTGTCAGGTTGTGTCCAAGTCTAAAAATACTCTCCTTCAGCATCTCATTTTTTTCTGTAAAGTGGCTTGGCTCACAACTGGAACTTTGCCACTCTCTAAACATTTACACATTTAATGCATCCTGAAATATTAACCTATAGTATGTATGAGCAACAGTGTGAATGCTTCCTTTCCTGGCGAGGACTGTGTTATTGGAAATCATTTATTGAGATTTCTATTCTAATAGAGATGAAGGGCTGTTTGCATTGTTAAGATTCCCAAAAGCCAAACTGGAAATTCTGGGGTTGGGGTTCCACAGAGATTTGGAGTCACTAGAAACCCCCTCCCAGGGACGGAGCTGTCAATCAACCCATAATATTTATCGCATGCATGCCATGCATGTGTGTCTAGAAAATTACAGTCATACCTCACCAAGGTTGTGTGACCTTGGACAATTTCCTTTCTGTATCCTAGCTTCCTGTTTACAGGATGGGGTGATAGCAATGACACATACTTTGCAGGGTTGCTGGAAGGGCTCGTGGACTTGGTCCAGAGCCAAACCTACTGCCGTGTAATTCTAATTTTAGAAGAGCATTTTGTAGGTAGTGAGCTCTCAAATGCTGAAAGTGTTTTGGCGAAGATTGAGAGATCGATGGGCAGGAGCCTTGCTGAAGGGATTCTACTACTGGAAGAGAGAAAGGGATTTGCCCACCTAGCCAGGAGAGCTAGAATTAAGTGCTACCTTGGACTAGGAAGAAAGACAATATACCTACACTGAAAGGTGAAAGGCAAGAGAAATGATCAGAGACTTTGGTCTCTGGTGACCAGCACAAAGTCAACCACTCAGTAAGTGATTAATTATTGTATATTTGCTTAATAATAAATATTTACTGATTATCTGCCATGGTGCCAGCCTAGTACAGGGTGCTAGGGACAAAATAGATGGCTGTGCCTAAACATCTGACCTAAAGAAATGATGTCTCAAAATGTCTAATCCCATCATGAGAAGAGCTTGTGGGAAAACAGTGCAGAGAAGAGAGTGAGCAAGCCGACGTGTCAAAGGCCCGCAGTGTACCAAGCATGGTACTTTGAAAACTATGAGATACAGTTGTCCCCATTTTACAGGTGCAGAAATCGAGTCTCAAGGAGGCTGTGATTTAGTCAGTGTCACTGTAGCAGTCAGGATGAGCTAGGTTATGCTATAGTAACAAATAGTCCCAGAATCTTAGCGGCTGAAAGCAAAGACTTATTTCTTGATCATCCTATGTATCCATTGCAGGACAGCTATGGGTTTTTCTTCTTATTTTCCTTATTTAGGAACCCAGGATATGGAGCAGACACAATCTGAAACTTTGCTGTTTGCCATGCCAACTGGAAAAAAAAATGCATTGGTCCTTAAAGTTCTCATTTCTTAGGTCAAAGCAAGTCTCATGGCCACACTCAGCTCCCAGGAGGTGGGAAGATCATTCTTACCACATGCCTGAGAGGAGAGTGCTGGGATGTTGGCCAAAAGCCCTATTGATTACTGGTTTCTCAGCCAGTGGCAGAGCCAGAATTTAAACTCAGGTCAGGCTCTCAAGTCCACACTGTTTTCAGTAGACCATGTGGCCTGGGAGGTGGCAGAAGGCCTGTGGACTCTGAGTCTGCTGGCTTCTGCAATGGGAAATGGTCCCACCTTGATGGCAGTGACACTGTGGTCTGGGACCAGCCCCCTCCACTGTTGCAGCTCTCAGCATCCTTAGTCCTGGGTAACATCCCCGCTCTTCGTGAGAGATTTGCCCATCACTGCCATAAGTGGCTAGGCCTGATAAAGGCTTCAGGCAGTCTCCTTCTCTGGGCTCCAGGAATAGGGACAGATCCCTGTGGCACATGCAGACCGGATGGTAGTAAAAGCCTCGTCATCAAGATGGAGTAAATAAGCTGGCCATGATATGAGGAAAACAAGGGGGTGAGAGGGCTGTAAACGAACCTAGCAGGCAACAAGAAATCCAGTCCTTGAAAGTGGCTGTATCAATCGGCTGTTGTTGCCATGACAAGATAACCCCCACAGAGTGGCTTAAACAACAGATATTTATTTTCTTCGAGTTTTAGAGGCTGGAAATCCAAATTCACGTTGCTAGCAGGGTTGGTTTCTGGTGAGGTCTCCCTTCTTGGCTTGTTGATACTCACCTTCTCACTGCGTTCTCATGTGGCCTTTCTTCTGTGTACGTGGAGAGACAGAGCACGCTGATGTCCCTTCCTCTTCTCATAGGGACTCCAGTCCTACGGGATAGGGCCCCATTCTTATGATCGCATTAAACTATAATTGTTTCCTTAAAGACCCTATCTTCAAAAGCAGTCATTTTGGGGACTTCTTTTGAACTGTGACCCCATGAGGGCTTCAGGGGACACAGTTCAGTCCATGACAGCAAATTAAAAATTCCATATTTGAGAGATGGTGGATGGAGGAGGCAGGAAAAGTGGGCTTGAGTCCCCAGTTCTAGCAGTTATGACCTCTGTGTCATCTGCTTCACCTCCATGGCTCAGTGCCTCCATCCACAGAATGAAGAAGGCTGAGTTCCGTGCACAGCATCAGGCATATAGAGAACACACAGTTGTTTCCCCCTCCCTTCTGAGCCTCAGTTTCTCACTTGTCCAGTGGACATGGCTATTCTCACTTCACAGAACTGCTCCAACAACCAGAAGAACGAGGTTTCCTGAACATTTAAAAAGCTAGAGTTGCCTCAGAGATGCTATCATCGCTCTTCCCCTACCTCATGCCCAGCACAGAAGTTGGGACACAGTAGGAACAATAAATATGTGTTGAAGGAATGATGGAGCAATAAAGTTTTTTAGAGTTTTGCTCTGTTGCCCAGGCTGGAGTACGATGGCATGATCTTGGCTCACTGCAACCTCTGCCTCCCAGGTTCAAGCGATTCTCCTGCCTCAGCCTCCCTGGTAGCTGAGATTACAGGTGCATGCCATCACGCCCGGCTAATTTTTTGGATTTTTAGTAGAGATGGGGTTTTACCATGCTGGCCAGGCTGGTCTTGAACTCCTTACCTCAAGTGATCTGCCTGCCTTGGCCTCCCTAATTGCTGGGATTACAGGCGTGAGCCAACGTGCCTGGCCTAGAGCAATGAAGTTCTAACAAGAGAATGAATAAGGTGCTTGGTGCATTGGAGGCTCTCCACCCATGTTGAGCCAGAATAGGTCAGCCTTGACCACCAGGGACAAAGAATGATCAGGGAAAACAGCTGATGTGGGGCAGAAGACAGACTAGGAACACTGGGAACACATGCAGGATTCACATCCTGGCCCCCAACACTTCCTAGATGTGCCATTTAGGGCAAGGTTTTATCCTCCCTGTGCCTCAGAGTCTAAGCCTCTAAAGTGGATGTGCTGGCCCCTTCTTTGTGTGAAGATGAGGAGCATGGTCCCAAAAATTAAACACGTGGGTAGAACTCAATACGCAGTGTCTGGTATGGGTGAGATACGTATCAGCTCCTTGTGGCCACTGGACATTCAGAGAAAATTCTTGTCCCTTTCAGTGCCTTTCCCTGGGGTGGAACTGTAGCCTGGTGGCCCCCTGATGATGGTATAGCAGCTGTGCCCTCCTAAAATCAGCCATTCCACCTGAGCACCAACCTGAGTGCCTCCATCAATGACCTTTCCTTGTGCCTCCCCTCCTCTGCTAATTCTTAAGCTGTGGATGATGTAGAATCACAGTGCTTTTTCCTCAACAAGATTCCTGATGGGAGGGTGTTTAAATTTGACCAATGGCTTAATATTTTGTCCTCAAGAGGAGGCAGTCTCCCTGAGGGGCCCTCTGGCTATGAATCATTGTAATGGCCCCTCTCTGAAGTACCTGGAAGTCACAGGGAGAAAAATAGTCCCTTCTAACCTGACTTCTGTGTGTGCCATTGGTTTCTGACAAGCCCTCCTGATTTCTGCAGGCGCGTTTCTCCAGGCCCTCTCTGAGGTCCAGGGGCTCCCCATGGCTCCGGTAAATGTCCTGGTGGCTGCTTAGTTATTCCACCATCCTCTCTTTATTACT
Source organism: Symphalangus syndactylus (assembly GCF_028878055.3). Classification (NCBI taxonomy): domain Eukaryota; kingdom Metazoa; phylum Chordata; class Mammalia; order Primates; family Hylobatidae; genus Symphalangus; species Symphalangus syndactylus. The sequence continues at coordinate 27,739,555 of NC_072433.2, forward strand.
CTTCCTCCCTCATCATTATTCTTGCAGGACCATAGGCCATGGGTGCATGAACTCCTTCTGGGCTGAGGCCCAGAGATGCCACTGAATTGATGGATGTGCTTAATGGTGTTCACAGTCCGGATGGCTGGAGGCGCCATCAGGATGCCCTCAGCCATCTGGGGGTCCCGGCTGGCCTCTTAGTTGTATTCAAACTAAGTTTTATTAAGCACCCACTGTTGGCTGTGGCTATCCTTGGCAGTGGGGCAGCACTTTACAACTTACCACACCTACTCTTCATGTGCTTAATAAGCATTCCCCATTCATTTACTCATTCATTCCCCATTCATTCATTCATTCATCATGTTTATTGAGCATCTATTATACAGTGTGCAGTGCACAAGGGCTATATGATTCCTAGTGTTAATATAATATAAAATGGTCCCTGTCCTTTACAAGCCATGAGGGAAAAGAAACAGTCGCAAGCAATATCTCATTCAATGAGAGAGAAAGGAAAGCATTTTGGGAGCCCATAAGGAAAGACATTTAGTTCAGGAGTTCATGTGTTGAGAGCACAAGGTGGGAGGTATTAGAGTGGCCTTCCTAGAAGGGGTACTTCCCGTGCCGAGCCCTGGGGGATCCACAGGACCTAGGCAAGGTAAGAATGCCATCAGGAGGAAGGGGGGACAGGCAGAGGTGACAGCACGGGCAAAGGCTTAGAGGCATGGTGCATTGTGCAGTAGGGCATTACAGGCCATTTGGTTTTTCTCGGGGTAATGGGTCTGTTTAAGGGGTGTCGGGAGAAGATAATATGGGAGCTTCGCTTGGTAGAGCACTCCTTCCCTTATGTAACAGTAAGAATGCATTGCTGTGCAGAGAGGGTGGGTTCTTGCCTATGAAAACCTAGAATACGGTTGTGGAATGAGGTGGCCTTTTCATCTCAGGGACGGAGCAGGGCAGTAAGTTGGCAAGGGCCCATACAGTGGTTCTTGTTTCAGCCCTTTTCCTTCCAAGCCCTGGTCCTGAGCTTTTGCTTAAGGACTTGGACTCCAGAGGCGCTGTCTTGGACCTTCCTTTCCCTATTCTGCCTGCCCTGTCTCCAGACACAGCACAAAGCTGGGAGGGCATCCATACTTGGCCTGGTGGAGTGGGAACCACTGGCCTCAGTGTCAGGGCCTGGGTTCCAGCGTTGCCTCAGCCCCTGACTCCAGGCTAGACCTTGGGCAAGTCGCTTCTCAAATTCTTGGTGTAGGGTACGAGGCTGTGAAACTAGATGAAATGTCTCCCCTAGATCTGCCCATCATGATTTTGTGCTTCTAAACATACAACTAGATCTCTGACGTTGTGTTAGTTAATATGTTATTAACCATTCCTAGAAACCCAATTTTTTTTTTTTTTTTTTTTGCCAAGTAACCCTAAACCAGTAAAATATTTGGCTGCTTCAAAAGCAAAATGGAGTGAGGCAGGTAACGATTGTGTTATTCTGTTTTCTAAGATCACAAACTCTAGAGACTTGTATGTTATAGTCACATAAAGTTGGGCAAATTACTTTCTCTGATCCCCATTTTTCTTGTCTCTAAATTGATGCTACAAATAGTGTCTTCTTCATAAGCAGAGTGCTGAGTAGGGCTGCCATGTACAGTTGTGCCTGTCACACACTGCCTAAGAGAACCTGGCTGAGCGGCAATGGGGGGCTGAAATCCGGCCTACACTCTGCTCACCAAGCCATGTGTCCTGTCCCAGGTCCCTTACAAATGGGTAAGGGTTGGCAGCTGCCCTGATCCTTGGCATAGCGTCTGGCCCAGAAATAAGTCCTCAGTTTGTTTGCTTTTCTTATTAGGAAAATTAATATTTGAGGACCTACTTGAACCCAAAGCCTCAATATCCCCATCTGTAAAGTGTAGGAAGTAGGTTTGTTCATGTCTGCTATTCTCATGAACTTGGATCATCTGTGTGATTTTCGACTCTAGGAGATGAGGGCACAACCTCGAAATCATTTATGCATTTCTTCCCAAGCATATGCTCAAGCTGATTTGAGTCCTGAAGCCTGGCATGGGTGAGACTTCCTGGTTGCATGGGCCAGTTTAATGGATGGAAGCTTATTTCTCCACCCCAGGTTTGCCACCAGAGCCCCAAGTGAGGCATCTGGATGTGTCTTGGCAGCTAATGGAGACATAAGTCACTGCTTTGGTGAATTTCACTGAGGAAGCAAGGATGCTATTATGAAGGACCCTCTGCCAGGCTTTTCTAAAGAGTCATGGGTAGGGGTGGGTAGAAAGGAGGATGGGCTCCTGTGTAGTGCAGAAGAACCACATCCAGCAAGGATTCCACCCCCTCAAAGAACCACTCTGTGAACTTGTAAAAATTCCTTTCCAGTCACTATGTTTCCTTTCCTCCTTCCTCTCATCACATAACTTTTCTCCAATGAAACCTAGGCTTGAAGTGAGTTGAGACAGAGTTTTCAGAACCTAAGTGACTCAGGCTGGAGGTTTTCAGGCACTTTCAAGCAGAATCTGGTCTGGCTGGCTGCCTGGTGCTCAGTCTGCCTCCCAGGCCCTGACCTGAAGGCTGCTGGACCCTCACTGGGCTTGGGATTGAGTCCTCTGTTTGGTGAGTCATCTGCCAAAGAAGCACAATTAGTGAGAACTGCCTCTGGTGGAGCCAGCTGCATTTGCCCACCAGGGCCTGTTCCTGGGCCTCCTCCTCATTAGCCTTGACTTGGTCTCTGGTAGTAAGAGGAGCTGGCTCTTTGACGTTTGACACCTGCCTCTGGCCGTGAGTCCCAGAACCACCAAGCCTGGCTGTTCTCCGCCTTCCAAAGGCTAGGGCATGCAACCTGCTCCACTTTCTCCAGTGTGTTTTGCACTGCGGTCTCCTATTCTCTGTTTAACAGTGGCAGGAGTGTTCTGGCTTAACGCAAAGACTGACATCAGTCCACTCTATTCCCTCTCCAACCTCCTTTCCCCCAGGGCCCAGCACAGTGGCAAATCAATGACTTAAAAGACTGATCCATTACGAATACTGAATAGTACCATATCTTTACTCCCTTCTTATATAATAGTATTATATATCCATACCCTCTTGCCATATGACTTTGCAATATCTATAGGAAAGGTAGTGTATTTAACTCAGTCTCATTTCTCATTGACTTTGGACATGACCATGAAACTTGTTTTAGCCAATAAAACGCTACTAGGTGTGGCAAAAGCAGGTTTTGTTTCTTTTTTTCTTTTTTTTTTTTTGGAAACAGGATCTCACTCTGTCACCCAGGCTGGAGTGCAGTGGCACCATCATGGCTCACTGCAGCCTTGACCTCCCAGGTTCAAATGATCTTCCCACCTTAGCCTCCCAAGTAGCTGGGACTACAGGTGTGAGCCACCACACCTGGCTAATTTTTGTATTGTTTTGTAGAGATGGGGTCTTGCTATGTTGCTCAGGCTGGTCTTGAACTCCTGGGCTCAAGAGATCCTCCAACGTTGGCCTCCCAAAGTGCTAGAATTATAGGTTGAGCCACTGTGTCTGGCTTAAGTGTATCTGTGGAGTTTTGCTCAGACTCTTGCAATTCTGCCATTTGCTATGAGAAGACAATGCCCATATTTGCTGCTGGTCTTGGAGAGAGACTTGGAGCAGACCCAAACATGCCCCACTTCCCCAAAGCCAGAACGGTAAATCTACAGACTTAAAAGCAATAAATGATGTTGCACCACTGAGAGTTTGGACTTGTTACATGGCAGTATTGGAGAAAAACATCTGCCTATCATAGGGATCATCTGGGAGCTGGGGCTGTGTCATCTTTGTTTCTGGGTGTCTCAGATCTTAGGCATGTAGTAGAAATGCCAAAAACAATTTGCTGAATGGAAACAGGGACAGGGAGGGTGAACTCTGGTGGACTTACTGTGCTTGGTTGACACTGCTGTCAGTCTGGGTCCAGACTCCCACATTCAATCCATCACCAAGCCCAGTGGAATCTGCTGTCAAGATATAGCCCAGATTTGTGTGTGCAATCTCACGATCATAAGGTATTGAATCAAATTGTTACACCACTCTACAAACAAAGTAAAAACACTTTTGTCCAGTCCATGGATCCTGAATGTGCCCTTCCTCTAAGCCCCTGACATTGGTTAAAACATGAATGGGAGGATCCAGGAAGGCAGAATAGCAGTCAGCCTAATGGCATATCCTGTTCCTTGGAGAGTTCCTTTGGTCTGTTGAAATAGTTCAGATCTGGCCAAGAGAGCACTAGACTGAGAACTCAGGGTTTTGAGTTTGCATCCTGCTGCTAGTTTGACCTGCTCTGTGACACTGAGTGGATCGCTTTCTCCCCCAGTCCTTAGTTTTCCCATCTGAATAGTGGCTTTATCACTTACAAGCTGAGAAGGTAAGAATCTGAGAACAATTCACTAAACCTCTCCAAGTGTTAGTATCCTCATCTATAAAATGAAATACTGGCCGGGTGTGGTGGCTCACGCCTGTAATCCCAGCACTTTGGGAGGCTGAGGTGAGTGGATCACTTGAGGCAAGGAGTTCAAGATCAGCCTGGCCAACGTGATGAAACCCTGTCCCTACTAAAAATATGAAAATCAGCTGGGCGTGGTGGTACGTGCCTGGAGTCCCAGCTCTCAGGGAGGCTAAGGCAGGAGAATCGCTTGAACCTGGCAGGGGGAGGTTGCAGTGAGACAAGATCACACCACTGCACTCCAGCCTGGGCAACAAAAGCAAAACTCTCTCTCCAAAAAAAAAAAAAAAAAAAAAAAAAAAACAAAAAAAACCCAAAAAAAACAAAACAAACAAACAAAAAAAAAACTGCTGCTCACCTCTCCAAGTTAAACAAGGATGGAATAAAATGACAAATGCAGCCAATAGTTCACTGCCTGGATACACAGTCCAGTGGACGCTGCTGATAGTTTTGTTGTTGTTGTTGTTTATTTCTGAGGCAGGGTCTCCTCTGTCATCCAGGCTGGAGTATGGTGGCATAATCGTAGCACACTGCAGTGTCCAACTCCTGGGCTCAAGCCATCCTCTCATCTCAGCCTTTTGGCTAGCTAGGACTATAGGCATGCACCACCAAACCTGGCTAATTAAAAAATTTTTTTTGTAGGGATGAGGTCTCACTATGTTATCCAGGTTGGTCTTGAACTGCTAGCCTCAAACAGTCCTCTTGCCTCAGTCTTCTAAAGTGCTAGGATTACAGATGTGAGCCACTGCCCGCTACTGATAATTACTAACAACAATAGTAAATGGAAAATGACCTATTTCAAAGCAATGCCATAGATTAGCAGACCCTCTCCAGTAAAATAAACTTGCTTATAACTATCTTGAAGAAAAACAGAATAATTGATTCACGTAACTTGAAAGGTCAGGGGTTGAGCCAGGGCCTCATATACATTGTCATCTCTCTCACTTTCCTTCTCTATCTCCCTCTGCTTTCACCCCCAATTCCTTCTTCCCTTTGCCTGGAGGATGCCCTTCATACCTTTATAGAACGTGATTGGCGTAAACCCCAAAAGAAATAGGACAGCTTTCCTTCCAAGCAATGATTCTGATTGGCTGCCCTTGGGCCCATCACTGTTGCTGGAGGATGAAGAGCCACATCTGGCTGTGGCTGGATGTGAGCCTTGCACTGTAGCAAGTGTGTGTGAGGTGTGCTGTCCCCAACATTCTCTCCAGAACCCAGCAGCATGAGGGAGGTGTGGCTCTCTAAAGGATACGGGCTGGGCTGCCCCTGAGTGCTCTGCCTGACCTTCCTGGGACAGTGTGCAAAATCCTCAAGCCACTTGGTTCTTGGTAGATTTCATTTGGCAATTCAAGGTGGGGGGATATGCCCATAGACCTCTTTGCTGTAGGATGACTCGTATAGACTGTCAGGGGGATGGGAGGACCAGGTGGATTCAGCAGCAGTGATGTCTTGGATGATGAAAGGATTACACAGCAATTTGCATAAAAGCAGAATTGTCTGACATACACATGTGCAGAAAGCAGAGGCTGGATATTGTATAACATAATAAGCCAACTTGTGTTTACATGGCTGGGGAAGGCCTCATGCTTCTTTGTTTTTTACTGTTGTTGTTGTTTTGTTTTGAGACAGAGTGTCACTCTGTCACACAGGCTAGAGTGCATTGGCATGATCTTGGCTCACTGCAACCTCTGCCTCCTGGGCTCAAGGGATTCTCCTGCCTCAGACTCCTGAGTAGCTGGGATTACAGGTGGCACACGCCACCACATCTGGCTAATTCTTTTGTATTTTTAGTGGAGACAGGTTTTCACCATGTTGGCCAGGCTGGTCTTGAACCCCTGACCTCAGGTGATCCAGCTGCCTCAGCCTCTCAAAGTGCTGGGATTACAGGTGTGAAACACCATGCCCGGCCAGGGCTCATGCTTCTAAATGGAAACGGGTCAGCCAGCAGCGCATCCCTTGTCTCTGCTCTGTCTCCCATTGCCTTTCCCTATGAATCCTCTAGGTGGGGCCTCATCTCTGCCCCTTTAGACCTGGCTCTTTTTTTCTGGCATTGCCACCTCTCTCTGCCTCCCTCCTGTCCATGTCCTATGGAGCTGCAGGTGCAGCTCTTACTGCGTTCCCCTGTTCACAAGCCTCTGCGGATTCTTATTACCCATCAGAATAAAGTCTCAGAAACTTCATTATTTTCACATAAAACCCTTACTTTGCCCTCTTCTCCAGACCAGAATAAGCACATGTTGGAATATGATTGACCTGGATTTGAGTCTTGCTGCTTCTTTCATATGATTTTGAATTGGACATTCATCCTCTCTGGGGCTCAGTCTCTTGTAAAATGCAGTTAAAATCTTTCCCTTCTTCTCTCCCTCCTCTCTCTCTTTCCTCCTGCTCTCTTTTCATTCTCTTCCACTCTATCTCCCCCACTTTCCCTTTCTCTGCCATCTCCGTTATCTTCATTCCTTTCATTCTCCCCTCTCTTCTATTATCTGTCACTTTCTCCACTTCTCTTTCTCCATTTCTCTCTCTCTCTTCCCTTCCTCTCTCCCTCCCCTGCACATACACTCTACAGTGATGTCTTGAGAATCAGGTGATAGCACAAATCAGAGCACCCAGAGAAGCAGAGGTGTGGATGGGAAACTCAGCATGTGCCTGTTGCGTACTGTTCTCTGTTGCCTTGTACCTTTGCTGTGTAAAGCAACATTTGTCTGGTCTTAGCCCTAGGTGTCTGGTAAAGAGCTTGTAAAACTCTTGGATTTTTTTTTCTCTTTTCTTTTCTCTCTCTCTCTTTCTTTTCTTTTCCTTTCTTTCTTTCTTTCTTTCTTTCTTTCTTTCTCTCTTTCTCTCTTTCTCTCTTTCTCTCTTTCTCTCTTTCTCTCTTTCTCTCTTTCTCTCTTTCTCTCTTTCTCTCTTTCTCTCTTCTTTCGACAGTCTTGCCTGTCGCCAGGCTGGAGTGCAGTGGTGCAATCTCAGCTCACTGCAACCTCTGCCTCTCGGGTTCAAGTGATTCCCCTGCCTCAGCCTCCTGAGTAGCTGGGACTACAGGCATATGCCACCATGCCTGGCTAATTTTTTGTATTTTTTAGTAGAGATAGGGTTTCACCATGTTGGCCAGGATGGTCTTGATATCCTGACCTCGTGATGCACCTGCCTCAGCCTACCAAAGTGCTGGGATTACAGGTGTGAGCCACTGTGCCTGGCCAACTCTTGGATTTCTTTAGTGATAGGAGTATCTTTGTTATGCAGGATCCCCTTGGATCACACATGAGTTTATGCCGAGATGAGATGACTTGGGCTGGAGGCTGGTCACCAGGAAGACCAATCAGGTGGTTAGGTTGGAGCTTGGAGCCAGCCTTACTTCCAGTAAGGTGAGGGAGGCTGGAGATTGAGTTATCAATCATGTCTATGTAATGAAACCCCAATAAAAACTGTAGACACTGAAGCTCAGTGGAGCTTCCTTGTTGGTGAATACACTGATGGGCCAGAGAGTGACAGGCCCTGATTCTACAGGGAGAGGGTATGGACGGATGGATGGAGGGATGGATGGAGGGATGGATGGAGGGATGGATGGATAGGTGGATGGATAGGTGGATGGATGGATGGATAGGTGGATGGATGGATGGATAGGTGGATGGATGGATGGATAGGTGGATGGATGGATGGATTGGTGAATAGATGCATGGATGGATGGATGGATGGATGGATGGATAGGTGAACAGATGGGTGAATGGATGGATGGATGGATAGGTGGGCAGATAGATGGATGAGTGAGTAGATGGACAGGGAGAGGGCATGAAAGCTCTATATTCCGGACCTTCCTGGGTCTCACCTTGTTGTTTGGCTTGTCCTGATTTGTATCCTTTATAATAAAATTGTAGTAATGAGTATAGTGCTTTCCTGAGTTCTGTGAGCTATTTTAGTGAATTATCAAATCTGAAGGGAATACTAGGAGCCTTCACATTTGTAGCCAGTTGGTCAGAAGGGCAGGTGATGTGGGACCCCACTTGAGCTGGTGTCTGAGGTAAAGACAGTATTGTGGAGGACTGAGCCCTTAGCTTCTGGGGTCTGCACTATGGGTGGTTAGTGCCAGAACTGAATCACACTTCACCATTTTAGGGTGAAATAGAATAATCTTCCACTGGACTGCCCAGCTCTGGGCTCTACTCTTGTGACATCCCTTTCTGTCTGGATTGTTCCTCTGCTCCTTATTTGACCAGAAACTCTTATTCACCCTGCAAAACTCAGCCCAGATGCCCAGCTCTTAGAGGTTTTCCTTCTCAGTTTCTTATTATGGAAAATTTCAAACATATGCAATTATGGAGAATAATACAACCAACTCTCATACACTCATTGCCAGCTTCAACAAGCACCAACTTCCTGTTGTGCTTGTTTCATAATTCACCACCCCTACCCCCGAACTTTCAGAGGCTCCTCATGGTCTCTGCAGTGAGAACCAAGGTGCCTTCTGGGGTCAAGGAAGTGAAGACTAGGCCAAGGTCATCCTTCAGGGAGTGTGGCAGACCTGGGGTTTAGCTGCCTTGCATCAGTGACTTGTATGCGGAGGAAAATGAAATGAGAAATGCACTTACGTAAAATCTGAATTGGCATGACAAGCAAATTTACAGAGAGAACTGTGTGTCATTTCAAATAATAAGACAAGCATTGTTTAGAAGGCAGCAGAGGGAAAGAGCACACATCTTGTCAGCCAGAACTTAGGTTTATCTAACAGCCCTGTGTTAGTTCAGTTCACCAAATATTTCTCCATGGGTGAGGGGGTGGGATGGACTTCACACCTACTCTGGAGGCTGGATATTAGCAAGGAAGTGGTCATGAGCAGGGGACTGAGGAAGGGTGGGGAGGAAGGGTGGGAAGGAAGGGGCTTCCAGGGGTTGCTGACATATCATCTCTCCTCTTAAAGATTTTTACTCTACCCTTTCTCTCTTCCTCCATCCCTTCCTCCCTCAGCTGCCTGTGGAGCTCTAGCCATGCTAAAGCCTGGGCTGGGAGGTCATGATGGTGGTGGTGGTGATGATCATCATGATAAAGATGATAATGATAAGAATATGTAATAACAAGCACTTACATTGGCTTTAGTGCGTGGCAGGCACAGTTCCAAATGTTTCACATGTGCTCACTCATTTCATCTGGCAAAAAACCTGTCAAGGTCAATCGTTACATTATCTAAGTTCCAGAGAAGAGACTGAGAAAGAGATGAAGTCACTTGCCCAGAGTAGCAGAGCTACTAGACATGCAGAGAGGAATAAGGCACATGGCTGCCAGCTTGCATGGGCTCCCACAGGCCAAATTTAGATCAAGTTTTGAGCATCAAACAGAACAATACTGTATTCATGAGTCTATGGTTGATAATAGACGAGCGGAGAGAAAAAGAGAAAGAGAAAGAGGGAGAGAGAGAGGGGATGGGGGAGGAGACGAACTCTTCTTTACAGAAAAATGCCAACTAATCAATGTAGACAGAATGAGAAAATTATCATTTTTCAACCTCCAGTGCAATAATATACTCAAGCAAGGAGCATAAGGGATGCTGAAACTGTCAGGTGAAAGGTGCTGGGGAACAGTATATCCTTATGGTTTCAAAGAATCACCCCGCATGTTAACTACAAATTACAAGGAAAAAAATGGACCTTTACCAGTGGTGAGACCTGGCATTCACCATCTTAACTAAATGATCAAATGTAGCATCACCAAAAGTCAGGACATCTGACATTATGAGCTTTCTTCTATGATACAGTAATAAGTTGAAGACATCATCTACATGGTTTTCTCTCTAAAAATGTTGCTCTGAATCTAATCACAAGGAAACAAGTAGACAGATTCACATGTGGGACATCCCATGAGACAACTGGCTTGGACTCTTCAAAAAAACAAAAAAAGCCACTGCCACAAGAAATAAACAAAAAGGGTATAGATGTGTGTGTCGTGTGTGTAGGTTTATGTGTGTGTATATGTATGATGTGTGTAGGTATGTGCATGTGTATATGTGTGTATATGTATATATGTGTGTATATGTCTGTATGTGTATATGTGTGTATGTATGTGTGTATATGCATGTATGCATGTATAGGTATGTGGGTATATGCATATGTTTGTGTATACATGTATGTGGGCATATGCATGTGTATACATGTATGTGGGCATATGCATGTGTATGCATGTAGGTATGAGTGTATATGTATGTGTATATATATGTATGTGTGTGTTTTTCAAGGAAGAGCTTTTACACTTTAACATGTATACAAATTCTGTGCAGATCTTGTTAAAATGCAAACTCTGGTTCAGAAGGTCAGGGGGTGGAGTGAGGTTGTGCCTTTCTAACAATATTGAAGCTGATACTGCTGCTGCTGTGGTGATGACCACAGTTTGAGTACAGGGGTCTGGACTAAGAGAGTTTTGCATCACCACCAGATTCAATGCATGGACTTTCATTGGTCTTAGACTCAAATAAAACTATGAAGGACACTGTTGGAGCAACTGGGGAAATTTGAATATGGATGATATATTAGATGGAATTACCAACTTCCTGTGAAATTTCTTACGTGATTATATAGGGGAATGCCCCTATTATTAGGATGAAGGCCAAAATACTTTCAAATGCTTTGCCCAGCACACACATACACAAAGAAAATGTGTAGAACATTAATAGTGATTGAATGAAGAGGATATGGGAGTTTGTTGTACTTTTCTTCAGTTTTTCTGTTGGGCTGAACGTTTTCAAGAAAAGTCCTAGGGAAAATGAGGTTGGAGGTAAGGAATGCCTATTTGGACTGCTGAGAGGTGGGAGCAGGTGTGTCTAGGAGTTCAGATGGTGAACTCAGGGGGCGGGCAGGATGGGTGGAGGAGCGGCAGGTGCTGGACTGGTAGCTGAGGACAGTCTTGAGGGTTCTGAGTTCTGAGTTCATGGCGGGAGCTGACAGACTCTGGCTGGTCGTGCGTGGGCCTTCAGGCGCACATCACTCTAACTCAACTCACAGGGCCCCAGTAGGGTCTGCCCACAAATTAATCCACTGGGCAAATACTTGTTGAACACCAGGCTCCAGGGAAGGTACTGGGGAAGTGAAGTGGACAAGGCAGGTGTTGCTCCTGGCCTCAGGGAGCTCAGGTATAGTCTGGAAACAGGACAGATCAAGTAAAGGGCTGTTACATAGTGTGGGGAGGGCCACCATGGGAGGGTAGGCAGAGCTGGGTGGGCTCACTGTGTGGCCTCTAACCGTCCCAGGGTAGCTGAAGCTTCCTAGAGGAAGCATGCCTTGAGGTGGGGGGTGGGGTGACACTTGGGAGCAGGGATGGGGCAAGAGGGAAGGGTCGATATGTCTGGTCAATTGCACGAGAACAGGGTCAGATTCACCATTTACATGATTGGGGCTGCTTTTCTTCTCTATCGGCTGGTCTTTGCATCTGCTGTGGGGCACACTTAAGGAGGGGCCAGTCCCATGTCCTAGCAGTCATTCAGGGGGAAGGGAGGTGCACATGAGAGGGTGTGGGGTTCCCCAGGGATGTCATGGGGTCATGGGTCCCATCGTCTTGTGAGTCCTGGGAGAGGTTAAGCAATGAAAAGAACAGGTACAGATGACTCAGCCAGTGTGACCAGACGGAGGTGAAGGCTGGAGCCAGAAGGGCTAGCTTAAGGTCAGCAACCCAAAGGAGCAGGGACTAGAACTGAACAGTAGCCAGAATTGGTGGTGTTCACTCTGGGTCCCCAACACCGAGAAGAGCACTTGACATATCCTGGGACTTGATACGTACTTACTGAACACACAAGTTAAGCATGTGAGCCTACCAGCTAGTAAGTGTTGGGGCTGTTCCCATCGTCTGCTCTTATCCGTGGCACTACTTTTATGAGTGATAATTTAGATATATATTTTTCATAGTTATTCCTACACTTAAAGGGTTACATTGTTTTCCAAGATAGGTCATGAAAAACTACAACCCTCCACCTTTTCTTCATTTCTTCTTCCCCGGAGCAATCACTTTCAACTCTTTTAGTTGATTCTTTTGGCATGCATCTCCATATCTCTAATCCCTTGTCCATATCATGTCTCTTGACGTCTCAGCTTTCAACATTATCGGATGCTGTCTCATCTGTGAATGATGTGGGTGTAGCTGTCTCTCACCCTCATGCATTCTTTCAGTGCCTCATCCTCTCAACATGATTATATCATAATGTCCATTGGATTGACCTTCAGAGTTTGCATTCTTTTGGCCATGCAAATGATATCCACAACTGAGCCATCATTATGGTCTGATTGTTTTTTCTTGCCTACAGTTTCAGGAGAGAATTTTAAAAGATGAAATGCTAGATATATCTGAGCATAGAAGGAGGAAATTTAGACAATTAGCAGGGATTTGGGGGTAGAATTAACAATTCACACCTAGAAACTAAGCACATGAAAAGAAAGCAATGATTAAATCGGGGGTAAATAAAGTTGTGCAAATTAAAAAAAAGTAACCATAGCTCCTGTATTAGTCTGTTCTCACACTGTGAATAAAGATATACCTGAGACTGGGTAATTTATAAAGGAAATAGCTTTAACTGACTCACAGTTCCACATGGTTGGGGAGGCCTCACAATCATGGTGGAAGGCAAAGGAGGAGCAAAGCCACATCGTGCATGGCAGCAGGCAAGAGAGAGCTTGTGCAGGGAAACTTTTCTGTGTAAAACCATCAGATCTCATGAGACTTACTCATTATTAGAAGAACCACATGGGAAAGACCTGTCCCCATGATTCAGTTACCTCCCACGGGGTCCTTCCTGTGACATGTGGGAATTACGGGAGCTACAATTCAAGATGAGATTTGAGTGGGAACACAGCCAAACCATATCAGCTCCCCACTCCTGTGTGGAGGAACTAAAGGGAGTCTGGGATTTTAGAATATTCACTGTGAGCCAGAAGCCAGGCTGTGATCTCCCGCTACTTGGGGAGAGAATTAGTGGACAGTCAACCAACATCTACAGAGCTCCATGCACTGGGTTAATGTGCTAAGTTGGACTTTATTCCACAAGCTGGGAGAACTAGTGAAGGATTCCAGAGGTTCCTGGAGCAGAGCCTTTTGGGAGCCCCATTATGTAAATGGATTTGCTTCTCAGCTCCCTGCAGACTTAGGAGTATGTTTCAGGGTCTAAGTCACTTACTCCTCATCCACTTGCTTCCCTGTATCCCATATTTTATTGTTATTGTCTCCTTGCTCACTCTCTTTATATTTGCTGGTTTATTGCTTATTTCTTTTTAAAAATCCATTTATTTTCATTTCAATGAGATTTTGAGAGAGAGAAAAAGTACATGTGAATGTAAAATTCCTCTCCCCACCGCCCTTTTTTTTTTTTTTTTTTCAAAGACAGAGCCTATCTCTGTCACCCAGGCTGGAGTGAAATGGTGTAATCATGGCTCATTGCAGCCTCGACCTTCCTAGTTCAAGTGATCCTCTCACCACAGCCTCCCAAAATGCTGAGATTACAGATATGAGTAACCACGCTCGGCCTGAAGTTGCTCCTTTTGAAAACTTTTTCCAGCCGGGTGCGGTGGCTCACGCCTGTAACCCCAGCACTTTGGGAGGCCGAGGCGGGTGGATCATGAGTTCAAGAGATCGAGACCAACTTGGCTAACATGGTGAAACCCTGTCTCTACTAAAAATACAAAAATTAGCTGGGTGTGGTGGTGGGTGCCTGTAGTCCCAGCTACTCTGGAGGCTGAGGCAAGAGAATCGCTTGAACCTGGGAGGCGGAGGTTGCAGTGAGCTGAGATTGTGTCACTGTACTCCAGCCTGGGCAGCAGAGTGAGACTCCATCTCAAAAAAAATTTTTTTTCCTCCTTTCCTGGCCTTGTTGTAACCTCAGTTGTACAGGAAAGTCTCATCTTTTTAGGGCATTTGGCGACTCAGGAATGGGGGCATAAATATATATCCCGGTTCATTTTGGATCCAGGAACAGGGCTTGGTGGGCTTCCCTGAACTGCAGAGAGAGGGTGAGCTCTGTCTCACACCTGGGGACATCCCTATTCCCTTACTTCCTTGTTGTTCCTTTTCCTCAGTGCTCAGAATGCAGCTTCAACCCTCCCCTTTGAACCTACATCGTGATTCTTTTGTGTGCTTCAGTGAATTCAACATTTGTGGGTTATATTTCTGTTTTGAAATGAATTGGGATTAGACAAGAGGGTGAAACAAAACAAAGCCCTCCCCCACCAAAACAAAAAAACAAAAAACAAGTGTGGAGTTGCAGCAGCCCTGGGCTGGTCACCCTGACTCGGGAGCTTCCAGCCCATTGCAGGCTGCAGAGGCTTTCCTCTTTTGAAGTAGGCTTTCTGCTCTGGGAAATATTTAACGAAGGCACGTTGCAGACAGGGCTTGAGAAGGTCTCAACCTACTGGCCTGCCTTCTAAAGTGTGCTGCCCTGATTCTGTAACAAAGAGCTCAGAAGCGCTGGGAGGGCTGGCTGGTGCTCGGTGGCCCTGGCGAGGCGTATCCTCTCCTCTCGGTCAAGTTGGAGTTGACCCGCCCGGCACCTGCTGCCCATTGCTGGGCTGACCCTGATTGCGGGCGTCCACATTACTTCTGCTGAAGCTGTCTCGGGGTTTGTGATGTCCAGAATGAAACATTGCTTCCTGCTGTCTGCTCTCGATTTGCCTGTCTCTGCTTTGGACTTGGGCGCCCTTTGTTCCATCATCCTCACAGGGCAGAACTTAAATGCAGCCCTCCCTGTGATGTGATCTTTCCATTTACAGTTTTACCCAATTCCATTTCGTTGCTTCCTACCCGATTTGGTTCTGAGGTACATAAAGCTACTCCCTTCTCTACAAGCACCTTCATGTTGCTTCTCAGCTACTTTATCTTAAAGAAGGCATGCTTCACCATCTCCCCATGCTTCATGTTTGCCAGAAGACTGAGCCTTCTTCCCAGTCCAGCCTTGTCCTAAGTTAAAGAATGCCCTTCCTCAGGGCTGGATATGGTACCTCATGCCTGTAATCCCAGCACTTTGAGGGGGCCAGGGTGGGAGGATCGTTTGAGATCAAGAGTTCCAGACCAGCCTGGGCAGCATAGCAAGACCCCATCTCTAAAGAAAAATTAAGAAAAAAAAAAAGAATCTTCTTTCTCAAACAGAAATTGAGCCATATCATTTCCTAGCATACTTTGCTGCTTCTACCCAGGCAAATAGAATAAATATACTCCAACTTAACCTGTATGAGGCATCCAGGAAACACTGGCTCACTGTAGGAATCCATGTCTCGTCCACTGCCTGCCTCTCTGAGTTTACAGCCCATGACTTTCCCAATCAGACAGAGTATTTGAAAACGCCAGACACCGTTTTATTCTCCACTTATCTCCTGCTATTTTGTCCCTCTATTCACTTGATTGAGATGCACTGGGTGTCTGCTGTGCACCAATTATTCATCCAGATCAGCATTGTCCAATAGATGTGCAAGCTGCTTATGTAATTTTAAATTTTCTGGTAGCCAGAAAAGAAAGGTTAAAAAAATAGTGAAATAAATTTCAGGAATTTATTTTATTTATCCAAATTTTCCAAAACATCAATATGTAAAAATTCTTTTTTCTTTTTTATACTGTCTTTGAAATCACTGTGAATACTATACTTGAGTCACATGTCAAGTGCTCAATGACCACACGTGGCTACCATATTAGATGGTAGGGCTCTAGGTGATAGGATTCAGCAATGAGCAGGGTATATGGAATTCCCCTCATGGAGTTTACATTCTAGCTGGAGAGAGAGATTATAACACAATGATATGGTCTATAATATCAAGTGGTCACCCTTTCTATGTCACCCCTCCCTGCTCCTGTAAAGCAAAGCCCCCTGAGGACTGCTTCTGTCTATGGCAGTGGTTAAAACCATCAAATGAAGGTTTCAGTCTCCCCTCTGCCCCTTACTACCTGTGCTGGGTGGGATCAGATCACTGGCCCCAGTGATGTCCGTGTCCTAATCCCTGGGACCTGTGAATATGTTACCTTACATAGCATAAGGGGCTTTGAAGATGTGATTAAGGCTAAGGACCATGAGATGGGCGAGAGAATCCTGGACTATCCAGAGGGCCTGATCACATGGGTACTTAAAAGTCAAGCACTTTTCCTGGCTGCAGAGAACCAGAGAGACTAAAACATGAGAAGGGACAGCCTGTATTGCTGGCTTTGAAGATGAAGGAAGGGGCCGTGAACCAAGGAATGGGGTGGCCTCTGGAAGCTGAAAAAAGCAAGGAAACAGATTCTCCCTTACAGCCTCCAGGAGGAACAAGCCCTACTAATACCTTGATGTTAGCCCAGAGAGAACCGTGTTGGACTTCTGACCTGCAGAACTGTAAGATGATAAATGTATGTTTTAAGCCACTAAATTTGTAATGATTTGTTATGGCAGTTATAGAAAACTAACATACTAACTTTGGGTCTAAGTGATGAATAATTCACCTTTCTGAGACTCAGACATTCATTATATCTATCTTACAGGATTTTTCAGTGGATGAAAATGAGAGACCATCTGTAAAGCATTTAGCCCAGTGCCCAGCCCATTATAAATGCTCACCTACTGTCAGCTAAGACAACGTATGTTATGGTTTCTCAGAGTGGTCATCCTGGAGCAGGAAGTTTGTAAATGTTTGTTGAATGAATGCTGAACAGACTGACCTCTGACCTTGCCTTCCATGACATGGTTGCTGGCTTCTTAGAGATCATCTGCTTCATTGTTTTCCAACTGTGGTACCCAAGGGGATTTGGATGGTACACAGTCAAACATGTTCTATTTGAGCAGTTATGCATTTTAAAGTGCATTGGGAAGAGATGGCTGGCACATCAAATTCATTATTCACAGATAAAGGACAACAGAGAGAACCTGTTTTTAAAAAGTGTTATATAAACACTGGTTCCCATGGTGAGGGTGCCAGGTAAGGGACTGAAACCATGATATAGGCAGCTCTCTTGTTCTACAGATGAGGAGATTGAGGCCAAGGGAAGGAAGATGAGGGATGGGCCACACCCATTCCATGTGTGCCTGAGAGGTTGCATCTCTCAACTCTCTGGCTAGTGTTCTTCCTCAGATCCTGAGCTATTTTGAGTTAGGACCAGCCTTTTGGATTCCTTAGAAACCAGTGCCTAATCTTCAGGCATGGAAAACTTTTCAGCTGAATCTCCTTCCTGTTATAGAATGAAGAGGCATCATTGTAGAAGAGGCTTAGCTGACCCCAGTTTTACTTACCTGGTCTCCAACAAAGGACTAGGAAATGTGCACATAGGATCTTGGTATCCATCTGAACTTTGATTGTCAAAAACTAAAATATAACCACTACTAGCTTAGACAGAGAGGTATTTATTGGCTCATGGATTGCAAGGGAGAATTCATTGAAGAACTAAGCCCCAGGAAGAGAGGAGACCCAGCTGGACTTTGGGCACTGACCACACACGGATCTCAGACACTGCCATCCCTCTCTGCTCCTGTGTCATCTCCACTTTCTCCTGAGAATGGCTGCCCACTGCTCCTGGCCTTCATGTCAGTCTCACATCTTCTGCTGCTAGATATCAGAGAGGGTCTGGCTCTGATTTTCGGTTCCAATGTGAAAAATCCCAGAGAAGGATTCTGATCAGGTTTGGGTTGAATGTCAAACCCTGGACCAATCAACTGTGTTTAGTGGGGGGCTGGGCAAGGCCAAAGCCGAGGAAGAACATGGCTGCTATATTAGTCTGTTATCAGGCTGCTAATAAAGACATAACCGAGACTTGGTAATTTATAAAGGAAAGAAGTTTAATGGGCTCACAGTTCCACATGGCTGGGGGTATCTCACAATCAGGGCGGAAGATGAAGGAAGAACAAAGGGACTTCTTACGTGGTAGTGGACAAGAGAGAGCTTGTGCAGGGGAACTCCCATTTATAAAACCACCAGATATCCTGAGACTTATTCACTTCCATGAGAACAGCACAGGAATGACCCACCTCCATGACTCAATTACCTCCCACCAGGTCCCTCCCATGACACATGGGAATTACGGGAGCTGCACTTCAAGATGGGGCTTGGGTAGGGTCACAGCCAAACCATATCAGCTGCCTTCTCTCAAGCCACAGGATGTTGTTCTGCAGAGAAGGTGGTGGTGGGGCCTGGTGATCAGACCGAACCAGAGACCACCTCTGGGTAAACTTGTGGAATTGCAAAGCTTGTTTGCACAGCTCAGACCTGTGCTTCTCTATTTACTAGCCTTTTTCACCTTGAAAACAATTCCAACTTCTCTAAGCTTGAGTTCCTCCATCTGTAAAGGTGGTAATAGAAATAGTTATTTTGTAAGATGTTAGGGGGATTGTGGGCAATAACAGGTGAAAATATCTAGTGCAGAAGAAGGGATCAAGAAATCTTTGCTTTCATCTTTCCCTAGTGGCCAATTTTTCTCCTGGATTTTTGCTTAAGAAGCAGATTTCTCAGCTCATGATTGAAATCCTTCTCTTATTATTTCTTCCTGTTGATTGGAAAGAAGCAAAACTAGTTCCCTGCTATAATTACTTCTAAGACTGGTTTTAAAACATACTGGGTTAATGATAATTGGAGAACACCTAGGACATCAAAAAATATGTAGGTCATGTTAATAGTGACTGCTGGAGTTCCTGAAATAAACACGATGGAAACTGTCTGGGGAAACCACATTATGCAAAATGCTAAAATGAATGGGGAGGTGATGGTAAAGGGAGGCACTGGCTGCCTCTGAGTGAACTGCTTGGGGAGGGTGGCATCAGATCGTAGGGCACAAAAACAGCAG
The DNA here is from genome assembly GCF_028878055.3 of Symphalangus syndactylus. Classification (NCBI taxonomy): domain Eukaryota; kingdom Metazoa; phylum Chordata; class Mammalia; order Primates; family Hylobatidae; genus Symphalangus; species Symphalangus syndactylus. The sequence goes on from NC_072433.2 coordinate 27,758,735, forward strand.
GACTCAGCATGGACCAGGGTGGACTCCTCCCTTCAGAAGGGTCTCAGGACTTCTCTCTTGCAGAATGTCTGGGTGATGGCCTTTGACACTTACCAGATTTCTGAGGACCAGCCCAACTGGGTGATAAGGATATAAAGAAAGGCTTTTCATAGTGGAGGAAACTCATTTCTCCGGGAGACAAAGAGAGCCTGGGAAACCTCTGAGTTACTGAGACGTTCTACCTACTGGGGAAAAACATCAGATTCTGTCCCAAGAGTAGTCTTGAAAAATGCAAAAGGATAATGAATCTGGGGTGCTAAGAATAGAGAAGAGATCATGAAGGAACAGGGAAAGAAGTGAAGTCCCTTCCACCCACCCATGCACCACCCCTCTGTCAGCCATCCACTCATCCGTCCTCTCTTCCATCCACTTTGCTGAATACATAATTCAGTTCTATTGACCTAAGGTGGCAATAGGGTTAACTAGTCAGTGCTGGAGCAATGGAAATGAACTAAACAAGGCCTTTCCTACATTACAGACTTCACAACTTTTTTTTTTTTTTTTTTTTTTTTGAGATGGAGTCTCGCTCTGTCACCCAGGCTGGAGTGCAGTGGCGCGATCTTGGCTCACTGCAAGCTCCGCCTCCCGGGTTCACGCCATTCTCCTGCCTCAGCCTCTCCAAGTAGCTGAGACTACAGGCGCCCGCCACCACGCCCGGCTAATTTTTTGTATTTTTAGTAGAAACGGGGTTTCACCGTGGTCTCGATCTCCTGACCTCGTGATCCGCCTGCCTCGGCCTCCCAAAGTGCTGGGATTACAAGCATGAGCCACCGCGCCCGGCCTAGACTTCACAACTTTATATTTTGCACAATGCACAGTGCAGAAAGGAAGCTTTTGTTCTGTACATGTAGCAACAAGAAAATAAGGAAAAATATTTAAAATACACAGTGCACACCAGAAAACCTGATCTATCAACTCAATTATCCCTGCTTATTCTTTTTTTTTCTTTTTTCTGGAGCTTTGTTCTAGAATTCCTTTGGGGAAATTCACCGGATTCAGCTTGAATTGGGGTGCAGGGGACAATTAGTTTTCCTGAAGTACTCCTTCACTGCTACTTCCTTGCCCTTCAAGAAAACATTGTATTCTGACCTGCTAGAAAAGACCAAGGCCCAGCCAGCCTGGTTCCAGCTCACCCTTTGTGAGCAGCAATGTTGGTGAGGGGAAAGGATGCTCGCTTGGGAATTCAGAGCCTGGGTTTCTAGTCCTTGTCTTGTCCTGTTAAACAAGTCACTTCCCCACTCTTGGCTGGGCTGTATAATTTCTCAGGTTTGCACATCGCTGACATTCTAAGGCCCTCAGACCCTACCACTTGGGGTCTCTGTGTGCCTTGGCTTGTGTGTCAGTATCTGTGGGGCCACATTATCCACGCTCCTCACTCCAGAATGGGGGATTTTGCTTGGTTGATATGTCAGTAAATGTTCGAGTGAGCCACTTTATGCCACTTTTTATTTATTTTTTTTGTTTAATTTTTTAAGGCAGAGACTCCCTCTGTAGCCCAGGCTGGAGTGCAGTGGTATGATCTTGGCTCATTGCAACCTCTGCTTCCTGGGTCCTGGTTCAAGCAATTCTTTTGCTTCAGCCTCCCAAGTAGCTGGGATTACAGGCATGCACCACTATGCCCAGCTTATTTTTGTATCTTTAGTAGAGATGCAGTTTCACCATGTTGGCCAGGCTGGTCTTGAACTCCTGACCTCGTGATCCACCCGCCTTGGTTTCTCAAAGTTCTGAGATTACAGGTGTGAGCCACCGCACCCGACCTATGCCACTTGTTTAAAAAATTTTCTTTGTTGCCAACATAAAATACCAACAATGCCCAGGACTCATCTAAGGATAGAAGGGAAAGCCGTGTGGCCCTTTAAAAATGTCTACATGCACCTCTACAGTGTGCCAAGCTCTGCAAGTAGCCTGGGCCTCCACGGACAGATGAAGACCTGGTCTTACCCTTGAACTCACATTCTTTCAGGGAAGTAAGGCAATACACAGATGTTGATGCCATGAAGGAGCCACCAGGAAAATGCATCTGAGTGCAGAGGTTGGAGTGGGCAAGGATTCCCAAATAAGGGAGCATTAAACCATGATCTTGAGGCCTGAGTAGGAACAAGATGGGTATGAGGAGATGGCGAAGAGAGAGCTCAGCATGAGAAGATGTGAGGGTGTGCAGCTGGGTGGCGGGTTTCAACTACAGGTAAGGAGGTGCAGCTGGCATTCGGGGTTCACATGAGTAACAGTCAAGAAGCAAATTCATCCTCCAACCACTGTCAATGCCTTCCTTCAGAAGCGTTGCTCAGAGTGTGCCATTCTTCCTGACGGTCTGATCTCTCTATGGGAGATGCTCTTCCTGGCTGCATCTAGTCAGCCATCTACCAAACCGCCACAACAGGAAATTCATCCATATGACATCACACATGTACCTCCTGAACCTAAAATAAAATTTGGGAAAAAAAAAAGAAGCAAACTCTTTTTTTTTTTTTTTTTTGAGACGGAGTCTCGCTCTGTCACCCAGGCTAGAGTGCAGTGGCGTGATCTTGGCTCACTGCAAGCTCCGCCCCCTGGGTTCACGCCATTCTCCTGCCTCAGCCTCCCAAGTAGCTGGGAATACAGGCGCTTGCCACCACACCCGGCTAATTTTTTGTATATTTAGTAGAGACAGGGTTTCACCATGTTATCCAGGATGGTCTCGATCTCCTGACCTCGTGATCCACCCGCCTCGGCCGCCCAAAGTGCTGGGATTACAGGCTGGAGCCACCTCGCCCAGCCAAAAGAAGCAAACTATTAAGGGCCTTGAATATTAAGCTAACGAGCTTCAGGTTCAGGTTCATCTGAAACACAAAGATTTTGAAAGGTTTTAAGGAAGGGAATGAGATGGTGTCTTAGTTTGGGTTTCTCTGAAAGCAGAGACTAAGATGAGGATTTAAGTGCAAGTGGTTTAAGTGGAAGGTGATCCCAGGAAACAGAGGGAGCATGGGAAAGCAATGCAACAGTGTCATTGAGCTAGAAACTACCAAGGGCCAGGCAGATCTTAATCTTGCTGGAGGTCCTTTAATGAACGATGTGGAACTTGTCTCTGAATTGTCCTACAGAAGAATGGGAACTGAGGACATTGATGCACTGACTTCTATCCTTCATTGGCAGAAGGGTGCCCTCAGAAGCAGTAATTCCTTGCACATCGGGCTGCATCTACCCATGGATTAGCTGGCTTCTGGAACTTCAGAGAAAGCCTAGAGCTAGAAAAGCAGAGAGACATCTCAGTGCATCCTTGAGGTGGGATGCTGGTTATGTGGACAGGACTACCCATCACAGCTGCCTTCAACTTAGGTGAGCTTTGGGCATGTGGGGCATCTGTTCTGCATATGGTCAGATTTAGTTTTTAGAATGTCACTTTGGTCTTAGTAAGGAGTGTTAATTGGAGGGGCAAGGCCAGTGGTAGGCAGACCGACTTTAAGTGAGACATCCTCCGGTAGTTATTTCAAATCTCATAAAAGCTATTTGACTTGAATATTTACTGGTGTCAAGCCTGGTGCATCTACAGGAAAATGTCCAGGGAAGTAGTGAGAATAAGTTTATCTAGGAGGAAGGTGGAGCGTGTGAAGGCAAAGTTAGCCTGGTCTGTGATAAAGGATGGTTTTTCTCTCAACTCATTGGATCTTGAGAATTTTCTCCTTGGCGGTGTTCGACAGCAAGAGAAGTGCAGTCAGACACCAAGAAGGCAATTGGAATTTTGACCATTCCTCTTTTTTAGAACCTCTGGAAGACAGGTAAAAATTTATAGAGTTGGAACAACTCCTAGTTTGAGAGTCAGAACTTCTACATTACTGCTGTGGTACAATTCAGGCCCACACCATGTTGGGGGGAAATTAAAGATTAAATCAGAGCTTTCAAATATCCTGTGGGGTATATTACTATAAATGTGGAGCATTCATATCAGATGCCTTTGGTCCAGAGAAAGAAAGGTTATATATTTTTTTTCTAGTGGAGAAATAACATTTAGACCCTACAGAGCTTTGTCCTTGCATTTCCAGTGTCTACCCTGTAATTGAGGTAATTTTTCTCTTTCTTTTACATTTTCTACCTGCTGCTTGGAGGAAATAGCTTTCCATTGCGTTGAAGCCATCTTTCTCTAGACTTTAGGGCAAATAAATTCATTCCCATTTTCTGGCCATAAAAATGCTGGGAAACTCAGGAAAGAGCAGGGTCAGCAGAGCAATTACTAAATTTTTATTGGAAGTGCTGGGCCATGGCTGTGGAGCTGAACTTTGTAGGAACTGAATAGAGAGTAATCCTATTTCCTATAGCTAGGTTGTAAAAGTGTCTGTAGTTACAGGTATGTTGTGCGAGCCATTGCTAACATGTCAGTAACATCTGTCTGCACTCAAGCTCTGCCCTTACTATCTGCATCAGAACATTTCACACATGTGCACATGCAGAGTAGTTACCACTGACGACAGAGAACCATGCCTGACCTTCTTCCCTCTGAGCTCTGCCTCCAATGAGTTTTAGTCCATTCTGTCTCTGTGCATAGTCATTTTAATCTTTTAATCTGATCTCTCCATGGGAGATGCTCTTCCTGGCTGCATCTAGTTAGCAATCTACCAAACTCCCACAATCCCAACATAGTAATTTGTATTGATGGGATAATGCACTCAAGCCCTCCTTTCGATGATATTTTCATGGGATTCTATGCCTCCTGGGCACTCAATAAACATTTGTCGAGTGAGCAAATGAATAGAAGAATGAATGGGATGAAGCAAGATTCAAGGCATTGGAAAAGATAGCACGAAAATGTTAACGGTGATTAGGACCAGTTACGTAATTAGCAGAACCCAATGTAAAATAAAAATGCGGGACCTTTATTCAAAAAATTAAGAAATTCAAGATATGACAGCAGAGGCTTAAACCAAACATAGGAACCTTCTGAGTGCAAAGTTTTTGTGACTGTACAGGTTAGATGTCTACGAAGCTAGTCCTCTTTGAGGACTGGGATTATGGAATAAGTATTGCATATTTCAAAAATTCTGTGTCAGGAACATACTTTTAATCAGAAGAAAGCTATTTTAAAATAAAACCTATATGGCCAGGCACAGTGGCTCATGCCTGTAATCCCATCACTTTGGGAGGCTGAGGTGGGTGGATTGCTTGAGGCCAGGAGTTCGAGACCAGTCTGGCCAACATGGTGAAACCCCATCTCTACTGAAAATACAAAAATTAGCTGAGCATGGTGGCGCATGCCTGTGATCCCAGCTACCTGGGAGGCTGAGGCAGGAGAATCACTCGAACCTGGGAGGCAGAGGTTGCAGTGAGCTGAGATCATGCCACTGCACTCCAGCCTGCGTGACTGAGTGAGACTCCATCTCAAAAAAATAAAAATAATAAAACCTATAGAATATGAATGGCTGGCTGGGCTTGGTGGCTAATGTCTGTAATCCCAGTGCTTCAGGAGGCCAAGGCAGGCAGATCACTTGAGGCCAGGAGTTCGAGAGCAGCCTGGCCCAAATGGCAAAATCCTGTCTTGACTAAAAATACAAAAATTAGCCAGGCATGGGGGCGCACTCCTGTAATCCCAACTACTTGGGAGGCTGAGGCACAAGAATTGCTTGAACCTGGGAGGTAGAGGTCGAAGTGACGTGAGATCATGCCACTGCACTCCAGCCTGGGCAACAAAGCAAGACTCTATCTCAAGAAACAAAAGAATACAGCTGCATATGGACTGGATCATGAATTGGGAGATGATCTGGATTCTAATCTTGATTCTCTTTCTACTTCAACCTTGATGAGTCTTGTGCAATCTGTGTTTCTCATTTGCTACCCCAATAGCATTACTGGAAGGGTGAGGAGGAGGTCTGAGGCCACCTATGCCCTGTGAGTCTAGGATACTAAGATAATCATCAAGAAAACTTACCCTAAGAGTTTCTTGGACATAAAGGTTAGAAAACCATGTGAAGGGAAGGTCCGACAAGGTTTTCCTCCAAAATGACTTTGGAAATATTCCTGGCTAGGCTGTTGGGGGCATAACCCTCTCCACAAAAATATCTTCTTGACAGAAGCTGCTGGTCTCCAGGGGGATGGATCTTTGTGTGACTCTAAGTCAGCAAAGCAGAAGAGGATGAACCAGGCAGCTGCCTGTCATTCTAACCTAACACCTTGGCCCAGGGTAGGGGCCGGTGAGGAGGGGAGCAATCTGCAGCTCACAGTCCCCTGTTTTCTTACAGCAATTGCATGAGGACTACAAATATTTGAGCTGATTGTACTCACTTACATGCAGCAATGAATCATCTTGTGATGAGAGGCCCAAAATATGCTGGGATGAAATTAACGTCAATTGAAACGGAAAATGGATTCTAGCTCCCACTGCAATGAGCTTCAGAAGATGGGCCCAGAGCACAGGCAGTCGACTGCTGCTATTCTTAGAGGCAAAAAATAAAAAAATAAATCCTATGCCACTGGTATTACTTTTTCTATTTTTATTTTCTTATAAAGCTTCTTTTCAGCTCCTCCTCTAGGGGCACCTTCTAATCAGGGACTTTGATTCAGGCTCCTTCTTGACTTCTTGGGTCTCTGGGGATTAAAAAAAAAAACAACTAGCATAGATCTTTCCTCACCTTGAAAGTATAAAGGAGAGGAAAAAAAATGAGGAACTGTATCCCCCCAAAACAACTGGAGGTTTGCACTTCTTTTTTATTATTATTATTATTATACTTTAAGTTTTAGGGTACATGTGCACAATGTGCAGGTTTGTTACATATGTATCCATGTGCCATGTTGTTGTGCTGCACCCATTAACTCGTCATTTAGCATTAGGTGTATCTCCTAATGCTGTCCCTCCCCCCTCCCCCCATCCCACAACAGTCCCCAGAGTGTGATGTTCCCCTTCCTGTGTCCATGTGTTCTCATTGTTCAATTCCCACCTATGAGTGAGAACATGCGGTGTTTGGTTTTTTGTCCTTGCGATAGTTTACTGAGAATGATAATTTCCAGTTTCATCCATGTCCCTACAAAGGACATGAAGTCATCATTTTTTATGGCTGCATAGTATTCCATGGTGTATATGTGCCACATTTTCTTAATCCAATCTGTCGTTGTTGGACATTTGGGTTGGTTCCAAGACTTTGCTATTGGGAATAGTGCCACAATAAACATACGTGTGCATGTGTCTTTATAGCAGCATGATTTACAATCCTTTGGGTATATACCCAGTAATGGGATGGCTGGGTCAAATGGTATTTCTAGTTCGAGATCCCTGAGGAATCGCCACACTGACTTCCACAATGGTTGAACTAGTTTACAGTCCCACCAACAGTGTAAAAGTGTTCCTATTTCTCCACATCCTCTCCAGCACCTGTTGTTTCCTGACTTTTTAATGATGGCCATTCTAACTGGTGTGAGATGGTATCTCATTGTGGTTTTGATTTGCATTTCTCTGATGGCCAGTGATGATGAGCATTTTTTCATGTGTTTTTTGGCTGCATAAATGTGTTCTTTTGAGAAGTGTCTGTTCATGTCCTTCGCCCACTTTTTGATGGGGTTGTTAGCTTTTTTCTTGTAAATTTGTTTGAGTTCATTGTAGATTCTGGATATTAGCCCTTTGTCAGATGAGTAGGTTGCAAAAATTTTCTCCCATTCTGTAGGTTGCCTGTTCACTCTGATGGTAGTTTCTTTTGTTGTGCAGAAGCTCTTTAATTAGATCCCATTTGTCAATTTTGGTTTTTGTTGCCATTGCTTTTGGTGTTTTAGACATGAAGTTCTTGCCCACGCCTATGTCCTGAATGGTAATGCCTAGGTTTTCTTCTAGGGTTTTTATAGTTTTAGGTCTAACATTTAAGTCTTTAATCCATCTTGAATTAATTTTTGTATAAGGTGTAAGGAAGGGATCTAGTTTCAGCTTTCTACATATGGCTAGCCAGTTCTCCCAGCACCATTTATTAAATAGGGAATCCTTTCCCCATTGCTTGTTTTTGTCAGGTTTGTCAAAGATCAGATGGTTGTAGATATGCGGCGTTATTTCTGAGGGCTCTGTTCTGTTCCATTGATCTGTGTCTCTGTTTTGGTACCAGTACCGTGCTGTTTTGGTTACTGTAGCCTTGTAGTATAGTTTGAAGTCAGATAATGTGATGTCTCCAGCTTTGTTCTTTTGGGTTAGGATTGACTTGGCGATGTGGCCTCTTTTTTGGTTTCATATGAACTTTAAAGTAGTTTTTTCCAATTCTGTGAAGAAAGTCATTGGTAGCTTGATGGGGATGGCATTGAATCTATAAATTACCTTGGGCAGTATGGCCATTTTCACGATATTGATTCTTCCAACCCATGAGCATGGAATGTTCTTCCATTTGTTTGTATCCTCTTTTATTTCATTGAGCAGTGGTTTGTAGTTCTCCTTGAAGAGGTCCTTTGCATCCCTTGTAAGTTGGATTCCTAGGTATTTTATTCTCTTTGAAGCAATTGTGAATGGTTTGCACTTCTAAATGCTGGATGAATCAATGCTTAACAACTGAGATAATGTATTTCTTGGTGGAGGGGGGCATGGTGGTGATACAATTTTGAAGACTTAACCAGTGTTCCTGCCATTTCCTTAGTTCCCCCTTACTCCTCTTCCAGTCATCATTTTGTTACTGGCTTTTGAGTTTTCAAAATGTAGGCCCTGCAGCAACTAGAGATAGATTGGAGAGAATTCATGATGGATCTGAGCAAAGCTTCCCACCACAGCATCAGAAAAGGATTCCCTAGACTGAGCAGAGCAGACTCAGAGGGAACACAATGTGCACTGAGATGCTGGAGTGTCTCTGGGAAAATCTTGGTCTCATGAGAGCCTTCCCAACCCTGGAGATCCCCAGCAGGGGCACTGACACCTCGTTGCTCCAGGCGTTATTCCTGAGTTCTGGGCCCTGCTCCTCATGCCCTCCATGTCTAATGGCTGGTCACACCACTGTCTGAATAGTGCTGTCCATATGCTCCAGCCACCCCACCCATTCGAGCTCCTTGGGTGACCTAAGCCTGAGTCAGCCCAAAATCTCTGGGCAAGGACTCGAGCTCTGTAGGGCAAACAGACCCAATGGGCCCTAGCACTTATCTTCTCTGAGCTTCGGTTTTCCCAAAAGTGAAATGGGAATAATGTACTCAACAGAGATAGAGACCGTGTAAATTATAAAACCGATAAAGCTCTTGGCTCTGCATTCATCACGTGATTGCCAGCTCGTGGTTAGTGGCTTGTTGTCTGAGGCTATAAAAAGCATCGCAGCTGATCTCCCTCGCCTCTGGCCTGAGTGCTGGGCCAGGGGCTCGGCCTCATTCAAGCCTCTCTCTGTCTCCAACCAGTCCCCTGAGGCACCTGCATTTTGCTTTGGACAAAATCCCCTTAAGAAACGAAGAGATCCAAGGCCAGAAACTTTTGGAGACCATAACAACACTGCATTGGCAATATGATAAGTTCTGAAGGTGTGAAGACCCACCTCTGAAAGGAGGGCAGACCTCAGCTAGTGCCATGTGGACTGCTTTAGTGTGGTGCTTAGGGGCTCAACTGACCCGGTTTGAGCCTAAATCTGACACACTCAAGAGCAGTGTCAAATCACTCAAACTTTCAGTGACTCAGTTTCCTCATTAGTAAACTGATGATAATGATAGGAACTACCTCATAAGTGGTTGTGAGGATTGCATGAGTCAACACACTCAAAGTGCCTAGGAGAATACTAGGCATCTCAGAAATGCTCAAGAAGGGCTAGCTAGTACTGTTGCTCTTTTAACATCATCTGCCTCCAACCCACCATTTTTTGCCTTGGTTTGGCTTGCCAATGTAATTAGGTTCTCCAGGGCGTGCAAAGACCAGGACTTTTCTCTGGCCTTTGAAGAAGAGGGCTTTCTCTAAGGTATCTTGGACCTAGGCCTGCACCTGGAGAGCCACGTGGTACTGAGGCTGCTTAGGGGAGGACCCCCCAGCCTCCCCGTACCCACTCTGGGCCTTTGACTCCCTCACCCTTTCCTCTGCCTCTGCCACTCCTGCTTCCCCATAACTTGGTTCTCCATGTCTCTCCATGACCTTGTCCATCACCTTAGAGGGCTCCTTGAGATAGACTTCAGAAGCAGATCCTGATGTGAAGATTCAAATACAAGTGGCTATTTGGAAGATGAGTCTGGGAAATACCAGAAAGTAGGTGGGGAGTGAGAAAGGCAAGGAAAAGTGGGCGAGATGGAGAAAAGGAAGCCAACGAAGGATGTTTTATTAAGCAAGTTACCATTCTGGGCAACTGGAGCCTAATCTTTCTTGAGGAACTCAAGACATCAGTGTAGAATATGTGCTCTTGAGATAGTCTACGTAAGGGACAAGAGAGCTTGGGCAATTTATATGCCAAATGCAGTTAGTCCTCTTTCGGGGCTGCATTAACTCTTGCTTGTAGAGGCATTAACTCTTTGGCACTTCCTGCTTCCTCTTTATGTTGGCCAAATGTGCTTCTGCAGCCAGAGTTGCAGGTGTTTGCAGACAGCAGCTTTCAGCATATAAAGGTGAGGACCTAGAGAGCATGGGAGGGGGACATTTACAGTAATACTAGAATCCCCTCACTGCTGACTCAGAATTTGTCTCTCTCTTCTGCAATTCCAGATATGAGGTGTACGAGAGGAAAGAAAGAAAGTGAGGAAGGAATAGAGAGCAAGAGAGGAAGGGATGGAAGAGAGGACAGAAAGAGGGAGACAGAATAAATAGGAATAGGTATATGAATCTGGGAGACCCATGTCATCTCTGTTCCATCCTTGGTCTGATCAGCTATGGCCAGGAAGGAGGGATCATGTGTTCCATGAAGGCCTCTGGGAGGGGAAGGTCCATTTGAGTGGTCAGTCTTTTACATAATTTCCTGTGGGTTAGGGTGATGGAAGTAGGTTTGTTCTGGCAGCTTGAGGAGAAGAGACGTGAAACCCGATAGTCGCAGACTTGCTCCTACTTTTTCCCGGCATCTGCATCACAAGCTACATTGAATTTCATTCTGCTCATCATAAAGCTGGATGAATCCTTGGGACACTGGCCATCTCAGGATAGTTATTTTACCTTAAAACAAGCCTCATCTTGGCTGTGTCATCATCATGAGAGAAGTCACACATGGCTGTGCTGTTTTCACTCTCATTAGCAAAGAAATTGAAGAGGAAGTAACAGCTTCAACCCCCTGACATTTTTCTTGCTCCAGGGTAAATCTCTGCTAGGAATGGTAGAATATCTTGATCCAACCATGCTGGAAAAAAAATGAATCAGGATTTAATACTCTGGAGGCAGAATCACTTTGAAGGATACTTGGAAAGGGTTCTTCTAGAACAGTGATATTCAAATTTAAACTTGAGTGACATGGCGATCTTGCTTAGATGCAGATTCTAATTCAGTAGGTCTCAGATGGAACCAGGGAGTCTGAATTTTCTAATAAGTTCCAAGATGGTGCTGGTGATGCCAATCAAAGGACTTTGAGTGGTACAGGTCTTTAGACTTAACTGGATTCCAGTCCCAGGCCCTTAGACTTAGACTTAATTGGATTACCTTTAGACTTAGACATAACTAGATTCCATTCCCAGCTCTGCTGCTTCCTGGCTGTGGGAAGTTGGGCAAGTGACCTAACTTTTCTGAACTCCAGTTCTTTGACATTGAGACTATAGAACAGAACTCAAGATTGTTGTGCAGATGTGATGGGGGAGTACCCGCCAATGCACAGTGATCTACACTAATTATGGAGTGGTTGGGATCTTGTCATCCCACCCTTGTCCTGCTCTTGGAGCATTCCGTGGGCTCCCAACTGATTTCCGATTCTGTCCCTGGTCCCATACCTGCATGTCCACTCACTTGTTGAGTTTACAAGCGCTTCTGAGCTTGAGTTGCAAGAGCTACTTGTCCCCAGGTTGTTAGCCCAAGCAACAACTTTTTTCTTCCTGTTAATCCCCTCGTTTTCTGAGCAATGAGCACTTCCCTCTCTGTGTCTTGGTTTCCACATCTGTACAATGCTGAGTGTAGTTCAAGCCAGCTTTCTAGGACAGTTTTTTCCTTAGAGGGGCTCAGCTACAACAGTCCCAACATTTTTTTTCTTCCTGAACTCTTTTCATTAATCTTCCTTATTCATTATCACTGACCATTTGCTGCATATCCTGCCCCACTTCCAGGCCCTATAGATGTAGGGCTGAAATATTCACATAAAATAGTGTCTCCTGGAATTGTGCAATGCACAGCTTGCACAACTGCACATTGGAAGCTTGCATAACCATACACTGGAGCCTGCATAGACCTACTGCTTTGGACTAACAGTACCCAATCTCTCAGTTCCAAACTTTTCCAATCCTATATTGACTCCTAGATTTTAAAACCCCAGTATGAACGAGCCTTCTGGCTTTTCTTCGACCAAGGGAATTGGAGCTCCAGAGTGAAGCTGAGGGAGGCTGGGCTAGCACTCAAAGAAGTAAGGCATGAGTTGAATGTGCATGAAGCCAGATGACAAAACCAGCACTCAGTACTGTAAGCCTTTCTTGGGCCCTACACCTCAGGCTTAATGACATGACTCAATGTTTTAGTAAATATTAGGATTTAGTGCTCTTCAGAAAGCTGCTTGCTCAGCCTAGAAATAGCATCTTGAGTCCATTCATTTTGGACACTACATAACAAGCTCCAGTTGTTTAATAATTGTTAGTCTCTGTGGCATCCATAGCAAGAAGGCAGATCCCAGTTAGGCCTCCATCAGTTTCAGCACCTAACACCACTTCCCTTTGATGGAATTCACTTCAGTAGCTTTGTTTCAACGTCGTTCATGTTTTGATGTTTGCGTGTCAGCACTCACATTTTAGTGCCACTCTTCTTGCCAGCAAGGAATCTGTGAGATCATCCATTTCATTTCACACTGGAGATAAATTAAGCATATTAATATAAAACCCAGAAACACATGACACTTTTCCCATCAAAGGAATACTATGTGCACACATGGGTAAGGGAAAGAAGAGTTGCAGTCTGCGAATCGAAAACTGAACCATACGCATGCCATGGCTCCCACTGTCCAGAATTGGAGCTGAAAATATGTGGCAAGTATGCCAGGGTGTTCTGAGCCTGGCTCATACCAGCTTATGAGGGCCGATCATGTGCATTTCTTCACAGCTCTTCCTTATTATGCTGTGTTAGTGGCTTGGAACTGGCCATGGTGAGAGCATTGTCACCATAGAAATTGGCCAATGTCACAAATCAGGGCTTTTCTTCTTTTTAGAGAGTAGTTGTTAAATATTTACCACTGCAAATGGGTCACAATTTTCCCCTTCGCATCCACAGCAGACCTCATTAATAGATTCCAGCACATTTTCCCCACTTTTGAGCACATATGAGGCTCAGGATTCTTTTCAGTACAATGAGTTGGTGTTAGCTCATGGAATAAAACTCGCTCAATAAAATTGGCTGACCTTGGTCCAATGTGTCCTGCATAAGACCTCCAAATGGTACAGAAGAGTAGACCTCAAACTTTTAAATTTTATAAACCTTTAAGATGTTAAATATTTTTGGAGCACATTAGAATAACCAACTTTTTCCTTAGCTAAGTAAGGGCATAAAGCAAGGGGCCATAAAACAACAAGAAATATCTTCCACCGTCTATTAGGAGGGATATTTTAACCACAACCCACTAGATATCAAGTGTATAATCTCGGAATAAAGGAAACTCCATTAAAGTTAACAAATACCTTTTCATTTTCCTCATGTGCTGCATTTCAATGTAAAGTTTCCCTTGGAGCAGCTGCAAGTCTGTGTAGGAGTGTTTGGAGACAGCATGCTTTTAGGGTTCCAGAGATATTGCCTCAAAGCTATCCATACTCCTTACTTGTAGGGCTGCAGAGATGATTGACATAAGATGAAGCATGCAAAAATATTTTCCTGCTAGTGTAAAGAGCTTGACAAAGTTTGACAGTCTTGCCATTTTGCAGCCACTTTTTCTTCAATGTTGCCAATTTCTCTCTAGCTAGACTAGCAAAATTAGAGTACTGTTCCACATTAGTAATGAAAAACAAATTTTTTAAAACTAAATCCTAATATTTTTATAGTTTGCTTAGCAGGACTTGGATCAGTGAGATGAGTATGTTTATATTATTGGGCTATTTATAATATTAGGAATGAATTCACTGAATTACAAGAAAGGGAATGACTCATTCATTCATTCACCTGCTTATTTATTCAAAGGACATTTTTACAGCCCATGACCAGTCCTTCACTGCAGCAACTTTCCCTCCTCTCATTTTTCCTCCTGTCTGGCTCCTGCCATGTGGCAGCACAGGATATCAAACTAAAAAACAAATCTGCCCAGGTCAACCCTCTGCTTAAAATCCCCAGCAGCTCCACCTTGTTCTTTGTTCTCAAGGGGATGCTAACCTCCACTTGTGACATACAAGCCCCATCATGACTTAGTCATCACCTACCCCTCTATTCTGAATCCTCCCTATTCTCCAGCATGCACTGTCTCCTGCAGATATAACCAGTTTATTTTTCCTCTCCTCGTTGTCTTGCTCATCTTTTTTTCCTTAGCAAGGCTTCTCACTCCACTAGAATTACCCACAGCTTAGATGGGTTCACTCCTATTCTCCTTTTAACATTCAAACCAGGGATGGCGTTCTTTTGAAAGTCCTCTGAGCTCCCCCTGGGTCTGTATCCCCATAACAGCACACATCTCACTATCCCTCAATTGTCCATTTGCATGTCACTCCCATTTGTCTCAGAGCTCCTTGAGGAGGCATCATTGAATAACCTCACCTGTGTTATGGTAGCTGCTTAGACATTTGTTGAATGAGTGGGTGTACGCTAAGAAGAGAAAGAGGACATCACATGAAAAGGGAATAGTCACAGTAAAGATGAGCTGGTTCAGAGGAGAATGTCATATTATGAGAAGAGGGAAACAGCCAGTGTGTCTCAGAGGAAGGGCACATGTGGCTGGATCTGGACAGGTAAGGCTGGACAGGTGGCCTGGAGTCAGTTCCTGAAGGACCTAGAATGCCAGGTCTAGGAGATTGGGCTTAATCCTGTGCATCAGAGAGGCTTTAGAGGAAAGGAGTGAGAAGACAGGCGTGCCTGTTATTCTGGAAACTGGCACAGAACATAGAATAATGGGATAGTATAACTGGAGTCAGATTAACCAGTAACTCTGCTGTTGCCATGGTCCAGGCAGTGGATGGTGATGATCTAAAGTAAGGAATTGGCAACAGAGGTGGAAGGTAGGGGGCATTTAACCTAGTCTGTGCCTAGAGTGCAGGTATGTTCCTGGAAGCGGCATCAAGACATTATGAACAGATGTTCCTTTGCAGGATGTGGCAGAGGAGGCAATCAGGTGTGCTGCACTAGGGAAGCCTGAGATATAAATTGGAAGCACTCTGAAAAATCATCCAAGGAGTCTGACTGTGCAGGTTAACATGTAGCTAATTTTACTGGGAACAAACAGCCATGTTTACGTGGCGTGCATTCTCAGGGTTTGCTGAGTTGGAACATATTTTGATGTTTCCCTTTGCCCCCTGCCCACTAGGAAAATGTAACTCTTATACAAGGTTGTTGTTGCTTAGAACATTTTTCATTAGAACAAATTTGTTTCAAAATTGACTGTAGATTATGTTGCATTTTGTTTGAAATAACTTCCTAAGTTAATATACGGAGCTGGATATGCAAGACTCAACATTAAACAGAAGTTAAATTACCTGCAATTATGGGCATGCTCTTCTCCATGTGAGCAGAGATGGAGTCACATAGGTAAAGAATTTTGGGGCTGGAAGTTGCTTTACAGATTACTTAGTGCAGAGATGGAAGCACAGAGAGGGAAAGAAAATTGCCCAAGGTCACACAGCAAGTTAATTGCAGAGTTGGGAATAGTTTAGGTATCCTGATGTAGCTTTTTGATGAGATTTAAAAAAATGCATGTTTCTGAATTTCCATTTCACTGGATATTCAATAGTTCTTTTTCTATGAACTAATGTTAATATACTTTTGCATCACACAGATTCCAGAACAAATCTAAGGACAAAATATGTTTGAAGATACCCAGGGCAGTGGCCAGTTCACAACATGGAGAATCCTGGAAAGAGCAGCACAGCTACCACTTTTCAATGTTGTTCAGTCGAGTAGCCTTCCCCAATCCTACTTTTTGACCACATCTATTTTCATGAAGCTGTTTCTTCGTTTTGTTTTGTTTTTGATATGGAGTCTCACTCTGTTGCCCAGGCTGGAGTGCAATGGCACCATCTCGGCTTACTGCAACCTGCATCTCCCAGGTTCAAGCAATTCTCCTGCCTCAGGCTCCTGAGTAGCTGGGATTATAGGCATGTGCCACCATGCCCAGCTAATTTTTTATTTTTTATTTTTTTTTAGTAGAGATGGGGTTTCAGCATGTTGGCCAGGCTGGTCTCAAACTCCTGACCCCATAATCTGCCCACATCGGCCTCCCAAAGTGCTGAGATTACAAGCATGAGCCACTCTGCCTGGCTGAAGCTGTTTTATTTGGCTTTGAATTACCTTGCATGAGTGAGCACTGGATGAACAGTAGGGCCAAACCCAACACTATAGTCTTCCTTACCCACTCTAGACAATCCATTGCCAGTTCAGCTGATTTTGCCTCCTAGAATATGTCTCTGGGGTATATCCTCTCCACTCCATTTCCACTGCTGCTATCCTACTCCAACCCCAATTTCATCACTCTCACTGGGACCACTGTAATAGCCTCCTATTCAATTTATCTCCCTCCCTCTTGACAAAACCTACAGGCCAGTCCCTGCACAGGAGCAAGATTTATTGTACTTTTTTTTTTTCCAATATTCAAATCTAATCATGTTGACCTGTTATTCCAACCAAAATTCTCACCGTGGCCTGGGCTCTGTGCAGCCCATCCCAATCTCCACCTTCCTTGTTTTCCAATTCCCATCCATTCTTGGTTCCAACTCACAGGTTTTCCTTCACTGCTTCATATTCACCAGGTTCCCTCTTGCAACAGAGCTTCCGCACACATTGGCCTCCCTTGTCCCCAGCCCTCTAACCTCACTTTGGCTATTTAATGCCAACTCATTCTTCAGACCTCAGAAATTATTTTCTTCCTCATATAAATCTTTTACTGATTTTCAAACTAGGTCATTTTCCCATATTATTCACCAGCACAGTATGCTGTGTTTGGTCATAGCCCTTACCAAACCTATAACTTTACAGTTACTAGTGTATTGTTTGGTTAGTGCCATACCTCTCCATCAAGATCATGAGTTCTATAAGCTGCAGGGGTCCCCAACCCTGGTGGACTGGTGCTGGTCCATGGCCTGTTAGGAACTGGGCCACACAGCAGGAGGTAAGTGGCTGGTGAGCAAGCTAGTGAAGCTTCATCTGTATTTACAGCCACTCCCTATCACTCACATTACCACCTGAGCTCCACCTCCTGTCAGATCAGCTGTGGCATTAGATTCTCACGGGAGCATGAACCCTATTGTGACCTGTGCATGTGAGGGATCTAGGGTGGATGTTTCTTGTGAGAATCTAATGCCTGATGATCTGAGGTGGAACAGTTTCATCCCAAAACCATCCCTGCAGCCCACCATCCATGGACAAATTATCTTCCATCAAACCAGTCCCTGGTGCCAAAAAGGCTGGGGACTGCTGATATCAGGGATCACTCTTGTTCTGTGTTGTTGATTACCATCATATCTTCAGAACCTATCACAGTGCTAGGCACTCATAAATATTGTTGAATGTGTCTCTTCATAAGATAAACCCGGGATTAATAAGTTCCAATGACTTGGTTCTGCTGGTGATCAGAGCATATCTCAGAGTTCAAATCTGCTGATTCTGTTAGTTCCCATAAGATGTTACCAAAATGCAGGATTGTAGCTGGAACAGTGTCTCATAAATGTACTCGGGACTCTGCAAGAATCTCTGAGATCTATGAACCTCGTGCTTTCTATTTTATAGGTGAGGTGGTACTACAATCTTTTAATAGTACCTCCTTATGTTGATCCCCCATGTGTCTGTTCCTGTGTTAGGGGCCAATGAGGTAGGCAATGGACTTGGGGAGAGGACTGTCCTGGGGTCTCATGATGAGTAATTGAGAGTGAGAGAAGCCAGAGGATGAATGCAAACCGTGACTTAGGCTCAGAATGCTGATGGCTAAACAAGTCAGATATATTCTCACCTCCAGGGTGAGAATCACAGTGGAGTTGGAAACAAAGCAAAAAAAAAAAAAAAAAAAAGGGACAAAAGCAAAGCCAAAAGTGTTCAAAGCAAGGCAGACTCTAGAGAAGGGTTGGGGAGAACAGCAATGGCAGAAACAAGGCAGGCACATGCATGACACTGAGTGTGGTGAAGACTGTAGGCCAGAGATGGGCATTCTTCTGTGGCAGCTATGGAGGGTGGTGAGGGGGTCAGTTTGGTTTAAAAATAGGATATCCCAGTGAACAACCTTGAGTTTCCTTCTCCTCATCAGTATTTAATTCCTATCCAACTCATCTCATTTTATTCTGGCTCTGTTCCCCAATTAGTCTCTTTCTATTTAACTAATAATTATTATTCTGAAGTCTCCTAAGCTTCTTATGAATATTATTGTTCATAAAACAATATATTGGTTCTTACCTCAAAGTACTCGCACTCCCTTTATGGAGGTAAAGTAGTGCATAGAATAATTCTTTTAAAAAAAAATTCTTTCCATACTGAGGAAAATGCTAAGCTAGCCATTTTTACTGCAAACTTGAAGATGAGAGGGTGAAATATTGAAATGCAATCAAAAACCAAACTCCCTTAGTTACTTAAGCAGCCAATCATTTGCCAGAGTCTTGGAGGCATTCCGCTAGTTATGAATGAGAAGGTAGAATTCTTAGAATAAAACTAGATGGCCATTCACCCTCTGCAAAGGTCAGATGTGAAGCCACGTAAGAGGCTCCATCCTAAATCCATTTCGTGTGTAGGCACTGAGATGCAATGCCCTGTCCAGAGCACCCAGCAGCTATGGCAGTACCTTGAGTCTCCTCACCTGTGTCGGTTTCTCTCACGCTGTGTCTGCTTTCAGATCCTTGCTTCCAGAATGCAGTGGTCAGGAAAAGCAGGAGATGGTGGTGACATTTTGTATACCAGCATGGATGGTTCTTCAAAACAGGGCGGTGTAGGTGGGGAATAGCCACTTCCTGCTGGGATTTAGTCTAGTAGGCATGGACATAGATTAGAAGAGAAGCGTGTTAATGCTTTCTCCAAGTGTTCCCATGCAGAACAGCTGAGGATAAACCATACACCTTAGCTACATGAGGACCTACGTTCTCTGGTGGCTATAATTCTCCAATTACATTTTCCAATTATATATATTCTCCAATTATATCCCCTATAGTGGTTGTAATTTTTTAAAAGACTCACAGTTTTTTTTTTTTTTTTAATTATACTTTAGGTTTTAGGGTACATGTGCACAATGTGCAGGTTTGTTACATATGTATCCATGTGCCACGTTGATTTCCTGCACCCATTAACTCGTCATTTAGCATTGGGTATATCTCCTAATGCTGTCCCTCCCCCCTCCCCCAACCCCACAACAGTCCCCGGAGTGTGATGTTCCCCTTCCTGTGTCCATGAGTTCTCATTGTTCAATTCCCACCTATGAGTGAGAACATGCGGTGTTTGGTTTTTTGTCCTTGTGATAGTTTACTGAGAATGATGTTTTCCAGTTTCATCCATGTCCCTACAAAGGATATGAACTCATCCTTTTTTATGGCTGCACAGTATTCCATGGTGTATATGTGCCACATTTTTTTAATCCAGTCTATCGTTGTTGGACATTTGGGTTGGTTCCAAAGGACCTCTTCAAGGAGAACTACAAGCCACTGCTCAATGAAATAAAAGAGGATACAAACAAATGGAAGAACATTCCATGATCATGGATAGGAAGAATCAATATTGTGAAAATGGCCATACTGCCCAAGGTAATTTATAGATTCAATGCCATCCCCATCAAGCTACCAATGACTTTCTTCACAGAATTGGAAAAAACTACTTTAAAGTTCATATGGAACCAAAAAAGAGCCCGCGTCGCCAAGTCAATCCTAAGCCAAAAGAACAAAGCTGGAGGCATCACCCTACCTGACTTCAAACTATACTACAAGGCTACAGTAACCAAAACAGCATGGTACTGGTACCACAACAGAGACATAGATCAATGGAACAGAACAGAGCCCTCAGAAATGATGCCGCATATCTACAACTATCTGATCTTTGACAAACCTGACAAAAACAAGAAATGGGGAAAGGATTCCCTATTTAATAAATGGTGCTGGGAAAACTGGCTAGCCATATGTAGAAAGCTGAAACTGGATCCCTTCCTTACGCCTTATACAAAAATTAATTCAAGATGGATTAAAGACTTAAATGTTAGACCTAAAACCATTAAAATCCTACAAGAAAACCTAGGCAATACCATTCAGGACATAGGCGTGGGCAAGGACTTCATGTCTAAAACACCAAAAGCAATGGCAACAAAAGCCAAAATTGACAAATGGGATCTAATTAAACTAAAGAGCTTCTGCACAGCAAAAGAAACTACCATCAGAGTGAACAGGCAACCTACAGAATGGGAGAAAATTTTTGCAACCTACTCATCTGACAAAGGGCTAATATCCAGAATCTACAATGAACTCAAACAAATTTACAAGAAAAAAACAAACAACCCCATCAAAAAGTGGGCAAAGGACATGAACAGACACTTCTCAAAAGAAGACATTTATGCAGCCAAAAAACACATGAAGAAATGCTCATCATCACTGGCCATCAGAGAAATGCAAATCAAAACCACAATGAGATACCATCTCACACCAGTTAGAATGGCCATCATTAAAAAATCAGGAAACAACAGATGCTGGAGAGGATGTGGAGAAATAGGAACACTTTTACACTGTTGGTGGGACTGTAAACTAGTTCAACCATTGTGGAAGTCAGTGTGGCGATTCCTCAGGGATCTAGAACTAGAAATACCATTTGACCCAGCCATCCCATTACTGGGTATATACCCAAAGGACTATAAATCATGCTGCTATAAAGACACATGCACACGTATGTTTATTGCGGCACTATTCACAAGACTCACAGTTTTATTTTATGCTACTTACAACCTTTGAAAACCTTTGCAATAGATAAATGCCTTCTAGACACTGAAAATCAGCCCAGTAGTTAAATACTTAAATATTTCTTCCAGCTTGAGATCCAAGAGAGATGACTTTTCTAGCATCCATTGAGGGGGCCAAGAGTAATTTAATTAACCCATTTGCTACCCACACTGGTCTGTCTGGTACATGACATGGCAGCCACTCAGAAAGTACTGAAGTGAATGTTTTAATGAATAAATGAACAAACAGAACTTCTCACAATAAAAGCTATACTTTCCATTTAATAATCCCTGTAAACATTGTTTCATTATTTTCTTTCTTTGCTAAGGAATCATTCTTATCAACATACACATGTGACCTAATATCTTCCGTCTTAACAAAAAAAAGGGCAAAAGCAACCTTGACCCATTGACACCATCCACTTTCCTGTTCCTTTCATTCAAATTGTCTCAGAATTTGCCTCTGTGGTCTGAACTTTCCCACCTTCTGTTCTCTACTCAGCTTCCTCCAAGGGCGATTGGTCCCCTTCTGACCTAGCTTTTGAGGTCACCAAATAGCTCCATGCAACTAATTCCAACAAATCTCTTTTTCTGCTTCCTCTTGACCACTAAGTAGCATTTGGCAGAGTTGCCCACACTTTTATACTTGAAACCCTTTCTTTTCTTGGCCTCTGTGACTTCATGTGCCCATGACATCAACATTTTAATATCCAGATCTGCTATTTCTAAATATCTTTTCAACATTTTTATTTGTTTGACTGATTTGCATTTGGAACTTAACATGTTGAGAATAGAACTCTTGAGTATCCACTCCAGACCTCCAGATGCCCATCTTCCCCATCTCAGTAAATGTCACCCTGGTGTTCAAGCTAAAAACACCCAGATTCCTCTCCTCCTTTTCTCCCATGTCCCATTCATTCTTTCAAGGATTTCTATTGTATTTGTAATAAAATACAAACTACTTGCTATGGATTAGATCAACAAATAGACTATGGGGGCAGAGACACAAGTTTGGCAAACACGTGTCACTCTATTTCTCGATTTCTCCCTTGCCCATAGCAGGGATTTGTTGTTAATGTAGATTTCCCTCTAAAGCAAGATGAAACCACCCCAGCTTTTCTAACTTGATGCTCCAGGAAGCCAGTAAAATCAGGTAGGCTTGGCATAGGAGAGACAGAACAATTAGGTGTGACTGACCGGATGAGCCCAAGGGAATATCTCAATCAGAGCTTGAGTGATAGGGTAGGTGATGGTGGATCTAGAGGGGTCAGGGTCTTAACTGGCCCCATGGTTTTAAGGTCTGAGATTCAGATCACTGGGTACACAGTCCTCTCCAGATCCCTATGGTGGGTTCTTAAGATGTTCCTGTTGCATTACCAGCAGACCTGGCTTTTGCTGTCTCTAAGACTGGGAGCATTAGCGTTTTTATCCCAGTAGGTAGAGTAGACACTAGGTGGGAGGGAAATGAAGTAGACACTCCCTGCCTTGGTCTGTTGGGCTGCTACCACCAAATACCATAGACTGGATGGCTTATAACAACAGAAATTTATTTCTTATAGTTCTAGAGGCTGGGAAGTCAAAGATCAAGGCACTGGCAGATTCAGGGTCTGGTGAGGGCCTCTTCTTCAGAGACAGCTATCATCTCACTGTAACCTCACGAAGCAGAAGGGGTGAGGGGTCTTTCTCAGTCTTCTTTTATAAGCTCACTAATTCCATTCATCAGTGTCCCACCCTCATGACCTAATCACTGCCCAAAGGCCCCACCTCTTAATACCATCACTTTGAGGGTAAGAATTTCAATATAGACATTTTATGGGGACATAGACATTCAGACCACATCACTCCAAAATTCCATTCACCATTTACTCTGTGTACTCACCAATGCTTGATGCATAAAGGAGGTACCCTGGGGTTTTTGTAATTTCCTCTCTACATTTTGACCACTATGAAAGCTCTTGTGTGTTTAACTTGGCTCCAACACTGAGCCCCGATCCTCTGCAAATCACCACACATCAGCAGCACATGCTCACTCTTGCTTTTGCAAGGAAGACTGACAAGGACTTGTCATAACTCAGTGTCCTCCTTCTGTTGTGGCCAATGCTCCCTGCTGGGAGATTTGAACATCTTAGCAGTTGAAATAACAAAATGAAATGGTGTAAATGAATGTGCTATTGCAAATGCCCCACTCCTTTAATTTAGGATTTGAGATCACATTTCACTCAATTCTGCCAAGTCACAGAGTGATTTGTGATAACACATTCTGGTGATGATTTAGCAGAACCAAAATGATATTTGAATAGAGCTGCAGAGACGTCAGAGCTAAAGGACTCCCACAGGGGACTTTATGAAATAGAAGCGTTCATTTACTTATTACCCTTTGGAACAGTGGACCTGACCTCACCTTTGCTCTGTCCCTTTAAGGTTGACGGGCTGGTCCCTCCTTTTCTCCATTGCTTCAGGCCTCTCTGAAATAATCACATTAATGATTACAGAGGTTTGCATTTATTGATTACATATAAAGGGCAGATCATATGCTTACATGCTTCATCTCATTTTAGATACTTAATACAACAACCCTAAATGGCTATAGTAGCTGTTAATTACTTTATAGAGGAAAAAACAGAATTTCTGAGAGGTTAACTGGCTTCTTTGAGGTTAGCTGTGGTGGTGGAGCTGGATTTAACCCTACATCTGTCAAATTCCCAGTGGTCATAGGAAGAGTTGTTGAGATGATGAGGAATATAGAAAGCGCCCTGTAGAGAATGGGTAGAAGACTGAGGATTTTTACCTTGAGGAAGAGGCAGCATGAGCCTGGTCCAGGGGTGCTATGTTTCTGCGTGGGTCCCTGGGACGGAAGGGCAGATTTCAGTTCGATAGAATGAAGGAGTTTTCTGATGAGATGGGTGGATGCCTCTTACTGGAGCTGAACAAAACTGTGCCATCTGTGCCAAGGGTGCCAGGGAGGTTGGATTACACAGTAGACAGGATTGCTTCCAACTCTTAAATTCTATGATTCGGTTCCATGCCATAGTTCTATTCTTGAGGCCCAAAAATATCTGGATGCAACTGTACCATCGTGTGGAAATTGATTTTTTCACATCTTACACATTGTTTCCGTCATGGTGAGATTACAATACTACTCTTTCTGCTGATGTTGCCAACAGGCACCCTTAATTGTGTTTGCAATGGTAGCTGAAAAGGATTGGATAATGAATTTAAAATCTTTAGGTCTTTCCCTAAGAATCCTGGTAACCATGGGTATGCTCCCAAATTTGAGCTCCATCATTTTCTCCCTTTCTTTTAGCATAACAGTTATGAGCTTGAACATTTGAATACGATAGAACTGGTTTAAGTCCTGGCTCTTGCCACTTACCAGCTTTGTGAATGCTGGCAAGTCATTTTGTTTCTCTGATCCTGTTTTCTTACCTATAAAATGAAGTTTGCAATACCTATTCCATGGGTTTTTCTACAGATAGAATTATACAATGTAAAGAAAGCATTTGACCTAGTGGCACATAGTACTTACAAAATGCTACTTATTATGATTTATTCTATGTCAGTCACTATGCAATACATGTTACATTATTATTCATGGTGCTTGCAGCCACATAAGTATTATCTATATTTAAACAAATGATCCATAGGCTAAGAGATGTTAAGCCAGTAGCCTAAGTTCACCCAGCTCAAAGAGTGTCTTTCAATCTCCATTATCTCAGGTTCAGCTCCCTTGTGTTGCCTGACAGAGTGTGCCTTTCCTGGCAATGCTGCCATCTCAGGCTGGAGATCTCTCACACATGCCACATACAGAGGAGATACCCAACAAATGCATTTTGACTGAATGGACAAGGACCAGAACCTTGTCATCTCCATCTCTGTTTTCTCTGTAGCAGATCAGGCATCCCTTCCCCTTCTCTGGGCCACAGTCTCCTTGCATGTAGTAGAAGAGGGTTTGGACCAAAAAGATTCTCCTTTTGCCTAATTAACAGGTTCTAGAATAGCGTGAAGCACATAGTAGGTATCTTACATATGACTCTTACTAGTAAGGCTGGGACTGGGGTGAGGCCAGCAATATGCCTAGGTTACAGATTTGAGAAGGCACATGACCTGAGGGTGGTGTACGTGCAGTCTGGGGCTCTGAGAGCGTGTCCTCCTCAAATCTTGTGCCCAAGGCACCTCTCCTCTCTCCATCATCTCAGCCCTGCTCCACAGGGTGGGTGAAAGAATTAATGACTTAGTGGCCAAAAACAGATTTATTTTTTTTTCTCTTTTTAAACACTAGGGATGTGAGCAATGATATTTTTAATAAGAATTGGCTGATACTTTGAATAGCTCTGCTCAAAAATACATGCTTGAAAAAGGCTATTATTCATCTAGTTATATATTTTAGGCTTCTGGGGGAAAACAGTAGGGGTACCAGGGTTGTAAGAATTAGAAGAGATGTAAAAGGGAAAAGATGAAGTTACTGAACAACCATTAGGCTAGCCAAGGAAATAATTTCCAATGAGATGGTCATTATTTGTACAAGCATTCCCTCCCCAAGAAGAGCAGATCAACAGAATTTTCACACTTACTTCTTTGGCTTAATTGTCTATTTGTTTCAAAATGAAAGCTAATTAAAAGATTATTTTCATATGCTTTAATCACACTACAGCTAACTGTTGGAAAATTTGCAATTAATTGATGCAACAGTTGACATAAGAATGCGTTTTTAAAAAAGTAACATCACAATTTGAATATACAGAGTGAAGCAATTAGTCCTTCATTAGGTCTGAGTTATTTCAAATGCTTTGAAATACTAGTGTGTTTAATGTTTAATCAGCAAGGAAATATATCTGGCAATGGTGCTAGCTCCAGTATTATGAATTAAATATAGCCCCTTTGGGAGAGGGGAGGGTTCAGGAAGAAAAATGGCAGCCTCCCCAGGCCTGGCTGCAGGCACATTCCTCCTTCCACTGGGCTCCAGTACAGTGAAGCTGTTCTGAATGCATCCATGCTTGTCACTTCACAAGAATGGCTGTGCATGCTGCAGTGGGTTGTGGTGGGATAGAGCCCATAGGGAAGGACAGCCCCCGAGTCTAGAGCCGCCTACTGGAGAGGTGATGAGGAGGGGATGTCGGCAGCCACAGCAGAAGATGAGAGAGGGACTGGGGGTTGGCAGGTGGACTGCAGTACTTGTGGTGCCCAACACTCTAGTCAGAGTATGTTGCAAGAGCCTTTGGCAGGCGCATGGAGGTTAGGTGGAAAGAATCTTTCCAACAACAACAGGACTTGGCAAGGGGGCACCACCTGGCAATAAGGCTTCAGAAGGACACAGACATTAAGGCACTGATTGGCAGACAATGACCATGGCTTTAGTCCACAGCTGAATCAAAAGGACCTGCCCAAACTGGCAATAAGAGGCTCCTTCCCTGGAGTATCCATACGGCCATCAGGCACAACACATGTCACGACCAGAGGTCCCATTCCCTCTGGATCAAGGAAAACATACCAAAAGGCTGTAAGTTTTTATCTTCTGAAGATATGCACATAATAAACAGACTTTTCTATCCAGGCTGCACACTGAGTTCTCTATATACATTTTCTTATTTAGTTCTCATAGCAGCCCAGTGAAGTAAGCATGGATATAATCCCCACGCTATATGTAAGAAACTGAGGCACAGAGAGCTTAAGCAACCAGTTAACTGGAGCTGTTATTAATACTAACGCTTACCTCCTTGGCTTGTAGGGGAAATAAAACAGTATTACCTATGGTCAAAAGGAAAGTGTGGCTTATACAGGTTAGAATACCTGCCCAAAGGCACACACATACATTTGGTAAGTGCCTGAACCAATGTTTGAGCTCAAGTCTTTCTGACTCCAAATTCATGCAAGTCTCAGCACATGGGTATATGTGTTTGTGCGTGTGCCATGCACATCCAAACACAAAGAAGCAGCCCTCTTGGGCACCCTGCTATCACAGGAGGCTCACTCTGTGTCATCAATCAAGACAGCAGAATCGTGGAAACAAATGTAGCTTCCAGGAGGCCCCTGGTTATGTTCTCTCTTCTTAGCAAAACAAGGAATCTTCAACTCAGAAATTTAAAAATATCAAAGCCTGAGACTGGGTCAATGGCAGCAAAACAAATTCCAGACCTCCTGTCTGCGGATATATCCTAGGGTCAGACACGATCATCCTGGGGAATGCAGGACTGGGGGAAGCTGGCAGTGACCCTGGCTCTGTCTCCATTTCTAAAGCTTGTATTGAAAGTGAGTAATGAAATATCTCTCGGTCTTTCCTTTTCTTTTCCTTTTCCTTTCCTTCCTTCCTCTCTCTCTCTTTCTCTCTCTCCTTCCTCTCTCTCTCTCCTTCCTTCCTTCCTTCCTTCCTTCCTTCCT
The DNA here is from genome assembly GCF_028878055.3 of Symphalangus syndactylus. Taxonomy (NCBI): domain Eukaryota; kingdom Metazoa; phylum Chordata; class Mammalia; order Primates; family Hylobatidae; genus Symphalangus; species Symphalangus syndactylus. The sequence goes on from NC_072433.2 coordinate 27,786,217, forward strand.
TCCTTCCTTCCTTCCTTCCTTCCTTCCTTCTTTCTCTACAGGGTCTCAATCTAGTCAGAGGACGTTGCAAGAGCCTTTGGCAGGGGCATGGAGGTTAGGTGGAGAGCATCTTTCTAACAACAACAGAACTTGGCTAGAGTTCTCATAGGCTAGAGTGCAGTGGTGCGATCAAAGTTCACTGCAGCCTTGACCTCCTGGGCTCAAGGTATCCTCCTGCCTCAGCCTACTGAGTAGCTAGGACTACAGGCATGTGCCACCATGCCCAGTTAATTTTTCTATTTTTTGTAGAGATGGGGTCTCACTATGTTGCCTAGGCTGGTCTTGAACTCCTGGGCTCAAACGGTCCTTCCACCTCAGCCTCCCAATGTGTTGGGATTACAGACTTGAGCCAGTGCGCCTGGCCCTGCCTGTCTTTCCTGACGTGAGCCAAGGCCCTATCTCCTCTGTGCCTGCCCTCTGTGTGCTCCATCCCCAGTGGAGACTTGAATCTAAAGTGTGGTCCTTCCACCCATAGGGAGCTGGGAGATTTGTCAGCAGGGAATGAGAAAAGCCAGTGTATTCCACAGATCAGAATTAGAGTATGTCTGTGGTGGGGGTGGGGGACAAAAGCCCCACCAAATGAAGGAAGTTGCTTTCTTTTTCTTCAACAGCCACCTACACTTATTTATTTATATTCTCTCTCTCTCTCTTTTTTTTTTTTTTTTTTTTTTTTTACAAATGAGTGATAATGCATGTATTCTGAATTAACTCATACAAATAAATGCAGTTGAAAATAACAAAATACATTACCGAGGGAGCTGGGGCAGGGATTAGAATCTGTAAGAGCACAAATTCTGTACCATTGCAAGTTGCTGCTGAAATAGCACTGAGAGTCCCAGAGGCCAAGGCTAAGAGTGAAACAAGTTGAATTTCCCAGCCCATAGTGGATGCATGACACAATCAAACTGGAATCAACCTTTCCTGATACAGAAGAGGAAATGCTGCCATGGATACACCAAAAGGAGCCCTTCAAGAGGCATCTCAGGAATTTCAACAGGCTGTTTCCTTTGGGGTCCCACAATGTGGGCTGATGGGATTCCACTGAAGCTTATTTTATTTCTAGAAATTCTAAGGGCAGCAGAGCAAAGTAACATGACCGAGGCTTGCAGAATTCTCACCATCTGGCTTGATCACGGAAAAAAAAAATTACGCAGAAGTGATGGCTTTTGTTCTTTCAAGGGATAAGCATCCTTTTTTAAAAAGCTGATTTCTTATATGCAACTCCAGTACCTACTACGCAACAGATCAGACCTCCCATTCTCTGCGTTGGGGTAGAGATAGGGAATTGGTTTCTAGGGAACCTCAGGGATACTCTCGGGAATTCCAGGGCTCTGGGGAAGGTAATCTGAAAAACTGCTGATCTAAAGGAGTGATGGACAACATGTCCTTCAGGCAATACTCTGTAAATATTATTTCTCACAGTTGGGGTTTTGACTGGGATTGAAAGGTAGCATATTCTGCTGGAGATTTGCCAGGTGGATGTTTTGTGCTGCTGATTACAGGTGATTTAGAAAACACTGACAAGCAGTAAAGGGTCAAATTCTCCAGGCTCACATAGTCTCCAGTCCCAGGTCTCACAGGAGCCTGCCTTTGAGAATTCAAGGCCCTGAACGTGGGCTCACAGGCCATATCACCCCCACATTGGCCCTGGCGGGAAGCATATTCAGTCTGACAAAAATCTCTCAGGACCATGTTGCACTAGATCTTTTTAATTGTTTCTTGACATGCCATTTAAGCTGTCACACTGAAATGTGATTCCCATCTCTATTTACCTAAAGTCACTGGAGGAGGCACTTGGAGAATTGTTACGACCAGGCATCAACCTGCAAACCCACTCTCTCCCCTCAGTGATCTCTCTCTACCTTCTGGAATGTCTCTGTAGCTGCTCAGCAACTGGCAAGGTCTTTAGCAGCAATTTTTGGAACCAGCCTTAGGAAAAGCAAGCAGCTGGCTGGTTCCCCATGATGCTTGATGCTTCTCCTGGAGATTCAGTTACACATAGCCTTGCACCTCCTCTATGCCAGCCACTGAGATGGGTGGTGGGAGATGCTCATGGGAAGGAAGGGGGATGCATGCCCTTAGGGGGCTCACCATTAGGTAGGTGAGGCCAGCATACCCACATGTGTGATATCCCATGTAAAGGAGGGCCCAGCAAGTGTGATACAAGGGATATAGACTTTGTGATAGCAGAGCAATGGGAAGATCTACTCCCTACCATTTTCCTGTCTATTTTCTGCCCCAGAAGCTGAATTGTATGAATGACATCAATGGGTTCATTTGCCTGCTGCTTCCAACTGGGTCCAGCCAATGTGGAGCCACACAAAGAGTTTGGAGGGATGTCAGAGAATGCAAATCATCCATCTCACCATTGTCAATAAACCATGCTAACAAACTCATGCAAACCAGCTCCAATTTCCTTGGGCTGATAGTTACAAAACAACATTATTAATCACCACATTTCATGGCTTGACTAAGGGTCAATGTCATCCTGGTACTTTATCAAAATAGCTTGGGTCAATTCTATTTCTCAGGAATTAATTTTCATAGCCAAGGATGAAGTCAGAGTATTTATCCCCTAACAATCTCCCTGCAAAGTCCCCTCTTGGCTGGCCGTGTCCTTTGACTGAAGACCATGGCTCTTCCTGAGGAAGCTGACTCTCTGTGCCTCTCATTCCCTGGTTCCTGGTAACTACTCCTGCCTCTTAGCCTTTTGGTCCTGGGGTGGTAAAGTCCTGCTTCTACCAAGCCCCAGATATTTTCTTATCCCTTTAGTATCCTCTACCCACATTTTCCTACCCAGCCCTTCAGAAAGAATCTTTTTGAGTCACTCTATTTTCAGTGTGTGATTTCTTACTTTTTGGGATCTGGACTGATTCAAGAAGGAATAGGTCAATTCCAAAAATAAGGAAAGCAGTTTTCAAGGGTTGGGTCTTAACAGACAGTGGGATATAAGTAGGGAGAGACAGAGCCAATGCTCAGTGGTATGTCTGGTTGGTATCACTTTAATTTACAGAATCCTACTTAACTCTCCCAGTAGCCTCATGGACAGGAGTGCTCCATAGGGTAACAGCCAGGCTTGGGGAGGTCTTCTAAGAGTATACATTCTGTGTGGCAGAGAGGGATTCTAACTCTGTTCAGCCCACCTCCACGGGTAAACTATCCCTTGCCCCATGTTTCCTCTTGTGAAATACCTAAGTCAAAGCCCAAACAATAGGGTGGGATGGAGGGAGCAGGAAGACCTGAGAAGAAAGGAAGATGCTTTAGAGACACCTTGGATGGTAGAGGTGACCTTGGCAAGTTCTGTATCTTGGAAGCCTAGATCATGTTGGGGCTCAGAAACCAATACCCCAAAGTGTAGCTCTTTGACATGCTGAAATGAAGAAGCCTCAAAGTCTCTCTTACCTTTCCAAAACCCTGCACCACTGTCTCTCCCAAAGCACAGGATGAAGTTGAAGTTCCTTTGCCTGCCTAAGGCCCAGACCCACCAAAAGGAACAATTGTTTTTTCTTCACCTCTCTGTAATACCAAGAATGCAACCACACCTGAACAGACCCTTTCATGAAATAATATCTGTCTTTCGGGCTTATTCAAATTCCCAAGAAAACTGTTTACAAATTAATCCTGTTCCAGGATCCATTAATCTCCTTACTGATCCTTTATTGCCCCTTAACAGAATTCCTCTTGTCTCCCTCCCATAACCTGTTTTGCCAGGATGGTTTATAAGCTTCTGAACCCCGTTGTGGGGGTGAGGGGAGGTGATCACCTGTGGTTCTCCCTGTATACATATTAATATATTTGTGTACCTGTAAATGACTTGCATAGTGGTAAAGTCTGAAATTTTAATGCACTTGTCACCTGAGTAGTGTACATTGTACCCATATGTGGTTTTTAATCTTTTATTTCCCTCCCATCCTTTTCCCTTCTGAATCTCCAATGCCCATTATACCAGCAGTCCCTAACCTTTTTGGCATCAGGGACCAGTGTCATGGAAGACAATTTTCCCAAAGAACCAGGGCTGGGAATGGATGCTATCAGGATGAAACTACTTCACCTCAGATCATCAGGCATTAGATTCTCATAGGAGCCCACAACCTAGATCCCTTGCATGCACAGTTCACAACAGGGTTTGGGCTCCTATGAGAATCTAATGCTGCCACTGATCTGACAGGAGGCAGAGCCCAGGTGGTAATGCTCACTGGCTGCTCACCTCCTGCAGTACGGCCCAGTTCCTAACAGGCCATAGACTGGTACCAATCTGTGGCCAAAGGGTTGGGGATCCCTGCATTATACCACTCTATATGCCTTTGCATACCTATAGTTTAGCTTCCACTTGTGAGAACATACAATATTTGGTTTTCCATTCCTGAGTTACTTCATTTAGAATAATGGCCTCCAGTTCCATGCAAGTTGCTGCAAAATACATTATTTTGTTCTTTTTATGGCTGATTAGTATTCCATGGTGGAGATATACCACGTTTTCTTTACCTACTCGTTGGTTGCTGGACACTAGGTTGGTTCCATGTTTTTGTAGTTGTGAATTGTGCTGTGATAAATGTGTGTGTACAGGTGTCTTTTTGATATCATGACTTCTTTTTCTTTGAGTAGATACCCTGTAGTAGGATGGCTCGGTAGAGTGTCAGATCTACTTTTAGCTCCTTGAGAAATGCCTTTTCTCTTATTAATTTGCTGTTTGTGAGTTGGTTTTTCAGTGAGACTTCAAGAGGGCAAAGGAAAAGTTTAGCTCCTACAGTCATAATTGTTGAGAGGCGGTACAGCAATGTGGATTTGGGACTTCAAGCCCCAGAAATGTTTTGTAAGTAAGAAGTCCTGCTACCTTTCATAGCCTGGGGTTCCTCAGCCCTCACCTGGGGATAACAATTGAGTGTATTTCAGAGGGTTGTGGTGAGAATTAAATAAGAAAAGGTGTGTACAGTATTTGGCACAGTCTCTGATTCATATTTGTCATTCAATAAATACTGGTGATTATTACTGTTGACAAGCAAGAGGTAACAGGTGTGTGGCTGTTAAGACAGAGAGGAGAGATCATAGCAATAAGATTTTATGGCATGAGAAGTCTCAGACCAGAATGTGACTGACTGCCAGAGCTGGAAGGATACCTAATTGATCCCTTTCTCTAAATCTCTTCATGTTCTAATGAGTAAACTGAAGCCAGAGTGGAGCCTCCCATAGAAATCTTTCCCTTGATTTCCTCACCTCAAGGGAAGTGATGACTCTCAAGGCTTGTTAATGTTATTTTGCAAAATATTTAAGGAAATGGTGTCAATTAATCATGCCAGTTTCATTCTTCGAGGGGAAAGAACAATTGTTGATTTTACACTGGTTTAGTAATAAACCCAGAGACACATAGCTCACAGAGGTAGAGGCAGGGCTAATTAAGACGACTTTTCTGATCTCCAAGTTTATATGCTCTGCTCTATGTCATTCTCTTTCAGCTGTTTCTCAGCTGAAATTAAGAAATGTGGCTTCAAACACAGCCACTTGCTTCACACACTCCTACTTCCTTGCTCCAAGAAACCCTGTCTTTGTGGCTAACTCATACAGTGTTGGTTGTTAAAAAATGCCAAGGGACAAGAAAACAGAGTCTGAAATGTTTCATCTGGAAAAACAAACTCACATACTGGCGAACAAGGGGACAATTAGTTTCTGTTTGGGCTGAAGCCAGAGGGGTATTTGTGTCATGTAAGTGGAAGTCTGTAGAATTTAATAGGATTATGGTAGAGTAAGAAAGTCCATTCGGAGGTGGGGAAAAACAATAAAAAACAGAGAAGCAAAACATGCCAATATACATTTTTTATCAACACTAAAAATAAAAAAAATAAAAATAAAAGAATCCAAATCTAGGAGTAACCTGGTAGGGGAAAGAACATCACTACCACTAACGACAATTGATTGTAATATTAACAAACTACCATTAACTGTGTCTCATTTTAAGCATTCCACATACGTGATCTCATTTAATCCTTGCAGGGCTTCAAAGTCTGTATTATTTAAATGGACTTTATAAAAATATGGACTTTATAAAGTATGGACTTTATAAATATATAAAGTCCATATTTCTGCTTTGGTGGTTAAACACACTAGGGCTAAGAGGGGCTGAATATCTTATGCAAAATCACAAAAGTAGAAAATGGTGGCAGTGGAATTTGAGCCTCTGTCTGACGCCTCTTTCTCAATTCTGCCTCTTTTGCAATGCCCTAGGAGTGAGGTAGGACCCAGAAACTCAGCTGATACATGAAGAGTGACATTGCCAGTGTGGGCGTCGGAGCAGGTCAAAAGGCTAGGTCAAAGTCTGTGGTTAATCCAGGATCCGAAATCAAGTATGTCCATAAAATAAGACTGATGAGAAGACAGGACCCTGCGTATCCAGTGTAATTCTAATGGAAATAGGTTTCCTCTTCCCCTAAAAGTTGTAAACAGTGCCTTCTGAAGCGTGGCTTCCCTCAGGCAGCATCTGCAGGGTCATTTTTCTAATTCTTCTTCCTGCCCCAGATGACCAGCAAAAACTGGCCTCAATATGGACATGCTGATCTATTGACTGACTGATTGATTGATTAATTGGTATCTTTGTGCCTCTATGACTTGGGGCTCCCAGCTGTAGTTGGGAATTGATTTTAATCTTCACAGGTTAAAAACAAAAGCTATCAAATCCCTTACAGGAGATGGTGATGAGAGACAATCTTATTAAAGAGAAACTGACAATTTATCATCTCCCAACAGCCCGAGGCCCAATTTTTTGTTCATTCTTGCCAGGATCTCAGCATCTTGTTCAATATCTAATTTATTTGGAGTTTTATCGAGAGAGGAGCATCTTCTGCAATGCTTGTCTCCAATTTTCAAAGCGTAGTTAATGCCCCCGCCCTCCAAAAAGGAGCTCACAGCAGAGGACTCGGTGGGCACACAGGGTTTAGTCTACGTAATGGGCTACATACATGTTGTCTCTGAACCCGGGGCCATGACAATTTTCTTCCAAACCCAGTTGCTTACGTTTCTATTTTTTTTTTCTGACAAAACATTTCTTTGTTTCTGTGTTGTCACCTTGATTTTAAGGTTTTTCTCTTTCCCCTGCCAAGTACTGAATTTTTTTTTAAGCAAAACTTATCATTTAAATGCATTTCACAAGCTAATTAAACCCTCAAGCAGCACATATAAATTAGACCCCCTGGCTAATGGAAATGCCCACCTCATCTGGACTGGCTAGGAGTTTGTCTCATTCAGCATTTAGCACATGACAGACAGTTCTCCAGGAAGGAGGCTACTGGGTACTCGGGTTAGTACATGGGATTGGTTATTACCTGGCCACCATGACTGGTTTTGGGGAGGGTGCAAGATCTAAGTGTGGGCTACCTATCAAAACCATCCTTGGGCTTGGTATATGAGCTCTGAGAGTGGTTTTTATTTCCACCAGATTTGCTAATGTGGGTGGGTAAGAGCAAGCCTTTCCCATCTTTCCAGGCACGGGGTGAGAGTGCTTAAGAAAGAAGAATGGGAAGGCAAATCTCACAGATGGAGAGGTGGCCATGTCTGCAATGAAATTCCTCAGCCCCTCATTCATAAGACTCAGTGAATTCCTTCTTCACTCTAAACTGGCTTAAGTTGTATTTCTGCCATTTACTGCTAAGAGCTTTGAACAACTCAGGTAGGTTCATTTTCTGCTTTCTACAAGTAGCTACACTGAGACTCAGAGAGGTTAAAAGACTTGAGAATTAAACAAATGGCAATTGGCAAAGCAAGCTTTGAGCCAGCACCAAATGATCAGTCATGTCCCCCTGTCCCCTCCCAGGGTGAGTAGGAGATCTTCCTGTTTTCCATTATTCCCTTGACTTACTTTATAATCATACTTCCTTATTTTCTAATGTTTTCTAATTATAAAATTAATGCATGCTCGTTGTGGATGTTACAGAGAAGCATAAAGAAGACAATAAATTTACTCACAATCTTGCCACCTGGAGGAAAACAGTGTTAAAATGGTATGCTATTTTCTCTCCAGGCATAAGAAACCTAAATGTTCACTGAAGTCATCTGGTGCCTTAATGAATAGATAAAATTGGCTCCAACCACCATTCCATGGCCTGCATGAAGTCCCGTGTCAGAGGATTGAGTCCCAGCTCTGTCCTATAAGAGATGTGTGATCTTGGGCAGGTTATTTAAGCTCCTCGAGTCATTTTGTTATCTGTCCACTGAAGTTAATGATCTCCTTCTAGCTTGAAGGGTATGTGAGAACCAAATGAAACTAATCAACAAATAATCTGAAAAGTAAAAATTGTGGTGCAAATAAGTATAATAATAGTCTACAAACATTTTTCTTTCTTTCTAGTCACAAAAACATTTTATTAAAAAATTCCTATTTGGAATCCTAGTACATAAAATAGACAAAGAGGGGCTTCTCTGATTAACTCAGAGCCATTCCTATCCCAGCTCCGTTGGGCTATGAGTGCCTTCACTTAAAACCTAGGACTTGGAGGAGCTATATGAAGACCCTGCCCTCTTACAGACAATTTCCAAAGTGCTTTAAGAAACCCAAGGGAAGATGGCCAAGGAGACTATACAGGCCTAAAAATTGGGGGAGTAGACTATGTGGTAGGGAAAATCCCAATACATTGACGACTGTGAATTGTAAATGAACAATAACCCCACCCAGCACCCATCCTTTGAAGACGACACTGAGGAAGATGAAATTCTAATTCTGGAGATTCCTTGGCCATCGCTGTGTGCAATCAAGTTCTTCTCCTGTTACCTCCCTTCCTCTAACCACTTGCCTAGATGTGCTGGGACAAAGCCAAATGCTAAGACTGCTAACCCTATGCACACACACACTCAAAGACACTTCCCTGGACTCTGGGAGTTATCCAAACAATATGTGTGCTAGGTACTTTGCCAAATGCTGGGAATATAGTGGTGGACAAAACCAGTCATAGTTCTATTCTCTCCCTATTCTCTGAAGGCCAGCTAGGGAGTTAGACACACACCAAATAATCCTAAAAATTAATGTAAAATTGTAGTCTTCTATATGCCAGATGAACCCAGTCTGGGAGATCAGAAGGAATATGGTGAAGTTGCGCCACTTCGGCTATGATCTGAAGTTAACAAGCATCCTTTACCAAATAAGAAAGACGTTCAAAGGCCATATGGGGGATGGGGATTAGTACCCTCCAAGATCTGAAAGAAAGCCTATGTGTGTTCTGAGTGTGAGACAAGCCTGGGAAGGCAGACAGGAACCAGGACAAGCAAGTTCTTGTGGGTCATGCCAAAGATTTTGCTCTCTATCTTAGGAGTCATGGGAAGCCAGAAACTGTGGAACCTATTCATTTGAGAGATAATGGAAGGGAAGGAGGTGGGGAGATGGAGAAAAGTAGATGCATCTGGGAGTTATTGAGATAGCAAAATCAAATGGACTGGTTAGGGTAGATTAGTAGGGGGTACTAGTTCCCTATTGCTGCTGTAACCAATTGCTACAGACTCATGGCTTCAACAGCAATGTATTATCTTACAGTTCTGGTGGTCAGAAGTCAGGAATGAGTCTTACATGGCTGAAAATAAAAGTGTTGACAGGACTAGTTCCTTCTGGAAGCTCCAAGGGAGACTCCATCGCTTGCTTCTTCCAGCATCCAGTGGCTGCTGACATTTTTTGGCTTGTGGCTGCACCGCTCTAATCTCTGCTTCTGCCATCACATGGCCTTCTCCTCTTCTACCATCAAATCTTCCTCTGCCTCCCTCTCATAAGGGATCCTGTGATTACATTTAGGATTTACCCTGATAATCTAGGATAACCTCTCCCTCTCAAGAACCTTAAGCTAATCATATCTTTAATGTTCTCTTCTGCCAATACAGTAACATCACAGGTTTCCTAGATTAGGGCCTGGACATCTTTGGGGGCCATTATTCATTCTACCTTATAAGATAAGGAGGGAAAGAGATCACAGATATTGCCTGGGATTCTGGTTTGCAACTTGGATGGATGGTGCTGAGATGGAGTTGGGGGTCACAACATGAACTCAGTTTTGATTCTGCTAAGTTTGAGGTGCCTCTGAGGCACCTAAGAACAGTGGTCTATCAGGCAACTTGGAAATAGAGATCTGGAGTCCAGAGGAAGGAGCTAGAAATATAACTTTGAAAGTCACCATAGTAGAGTATAAGTAATGCTGTGGCATGGATGAGATTGCCCAGGGAAAGAATACAAAACAAGAGAGAGAAGGGCCCATGACAAAGCCCTGAAGGACACTTACAAAAGAGGAGATTGATGAAGTCATGACAATTTTCAAAGAGGATCCAGAAAGGCAGGAGGAAAACCTGAAATGTTCTGGCTCAGAAGTCAAGGAGGAGGTGATTTCAAGGAGAAGGAAGTAGCAATGCTGTCCAAAATGCCTGAAGGCTCAAGCTGAGGATTGAACACGTCCATAAAATTGATTGTACTAACTTCAATGACAGAATGATGGGAGCAGAAGCCAGGTTAGGTTGGAGCAGGTTAAGAGGTCAATGGACAGGAATAAAACGGAGCAAGTACAGAACACTCTTCTATATTCATATAAATTATTTTCTCTTTACATATTATACATTTGCACTTATCTTTCAGATCACACTTCAACCATTCTTCGCCAGAGCTTTTCCTGATCACTTGACCCTCACTTTTATAAGTTCTTATAGCCCTATTTCTTTCTGCTATGTAGCTGTGATCAAAGACAACAGAAACATATTTATTTGTGTGATCATTTTATTTATGACGTTCTCTCTCACTGTCTTTGTTCCTTGAAAGTGGGGTCTGGGTCAATTTTTGCTCAATATTGTCTTCTCAGGACATAGCCCAAAGCTGGCACATAATAGGCACACGATTGACTTCATTGGATGAACGCATGATCAAATGAATGCTGTAGCTCTAAGTAGGGGAGGTGGAAGCATTTTTAATTTCTAGAAAGAAGCTTACTGTAATTAAAAGACTTTGAACTCAGATGCCCAGAGTTTTGAATTCGGAACCTTCTGTTTTCCAGTTATGTGGCTTTGGCAAAATCAGATTAGCTGACCTTTGGAGGCTTGGTTTTCACTGCTATAGAGTGAGATAATTACTTTTTTATAGATGATACCGTCTATCTGACTGAGTCTGATACATTTTCTTCCTACAGCAATTCTATCTTGTCAAGAGCTGACAATCAGACACACAAAACAAGTGATACGTATGAATTTTGCAAAAGTATTAGTTTGGGAAAACAGAAACCAAAACAAATTGAGAGAGAAGTGGGGGAACTAAGAGGCAGGGAGAGAGACATAGATATAGAAAGACAGGGAGAGAAAGGAGAAGAGCATGTACTGGCTGCTTCATAAATCCCATCCCTTGTTTGTGTTGGGTTTAATTTTGTCCTTAGCATGTTGTGGTTGGGCTGTTGTAGCTGCATGAGGAATGACTTCCTAATTAGAGAAGATGTCTTGGTGGAAACTTGTACCTGCTGATGTAGATGAGGGCTCAACATGTCTGAGCAGAGAGGTGAGGCTACGAGGGCCTAGTTCTCCTGCATGGGGGCCTCACATTCCCCTTTCCTGATGCCTTTCCAGCTGGGCACCTGGCAAAGGAAACCCAAGCATTTTCCCTTCTGTGCGCACACCTCTGAGATCACACGTGAAGATGGGCTGCCTGCTGGAAATCTGGAGTAATTCCAGTTTATTAATTTGGGCCCATGTAATTACACAGTCATATTAATTAGCATTGCTGCTTGTGTACCTTCCTTTTTCATGTTAGAGCTGAGACTCCGAGTAATTATTTATATGATTTTTCAATTTGTTTTGGTTTCTGTTTTCCCAAAGTGATACTTTTGCAAAATTCATATATAGCACTTGTTTTGCATGTCTGATCGTCAGCTCTTGACAAGGCAGAACTGCTGTGTGAACAAAATGAATCAAATGGTTTCTGTGTTCTGGGTAGTAGTAATTCAGAGAATCCATTCCTTCTGAAGAATTTGCAAGGAACTTTGCAATATCCATGTGAAGAACACTTAGTAATTCTTGATTGTTTCATTGTGTATATGTTTGTATGTGTATTTTGTTGTACATGTGGGAGCATTAAATTTTTTTCTCTCTAACTTTTAGGTTCAAGGGGTACACGTGCAGTTTTGTTACATGGATAAATTGCATGGGGGTTTGGTGTACAGATTATTTCATCATCTAGGTAATTAGCATAATACTCAATAGGTAGTTATCCAATCCTTACCCTCTTCCCACCCTCCACTCTCGAATAGACCCTAGTGTCTATTGTTTCCTTCTTTGTGTCCATGTGTACATAATGTTTAGCTCCCACTTATAAGTGAGAACATGTGGGATTTGGTTTTCAGTTCCTGCATTAATTCACTTAGAATTATAGCCTCTCATTCCATCCGTGTTGCTACAAAGGCCATGATCTCATTTTAAAAAATAGCTGTGGCTGGGCACAGTGGCTCACAGTGGCCACTTTGAGTGGCCAAGGTGGGTGGATCACCTGAGGTCAGGAGTTCGAAACCAGCCTGACCAATATCGTGAAACCCCGTCTCTACTAAAAATACAAAAAATTAGCCAGGCATGGTGGCGTATGCCTGTAATCCCAGCTACTTGGGAGGCTGAGGCAGGAGAATCGCTTGAACCCGGGAGGTGGAGGTTGCAGTGAGCTGAGATCACACCATTACACTCCAGCCTGGGCAACAGAGCGAAACTCCATCTCAAAAAAAAAACAAAAAACAAAAAACAAAAAACTATGTAGTATTCCACGGTGCATATGCACCATGTGCCGCATTTTCATTATCCAGTCCACTGTTGCTGGGCATCTAGATTGATTCCATGTCTTTGCTATTGTGAATAGTACAGCTTGGTTTGGGCACCATAACAATGAGCCACCATTTTGTCTTCTCAGTATTGTGTTAGAATAACGGGTCCTGCTGTGATATAACCTATAGCATGGAGAAAGATGGAGAGTTTTAGGGATTGGTTTGAGGGCCTTTCTTTTTACCAGCAGTTCCCTTTCATTGTTGATGGGAATGATTCCTTCCGTGGGCATTTGTGGAACATGTCTAAGCAGCTACTGTCATTCAAGATGAGGAAGGCTCTGGTCCTTGTTGCTGAAGAATTTATTATATCCCTCCAGAGAGATGAAGTCAAACTAATGAATGGATCCACACCAGACCCCCACCAAAAACACAAGAACAGGCAGGAGATGGAGCACAGTCCTGGTGGTGACATTCATAAGATGCAGAGGCAGGAAACTGGGAGGTAGAGAGTTGGGAGAGGAAAGAGGAAAAATGAAAGGAAAAGGTGGAAGGGAGGAAGGAAATGAGCATTTATGGTATTCCTGATGACAGTTTCTTTTTTCACCTATAGTGACCTAGCAGCTTTGGTGTCTAGACTGTCCCCCACCCCCTATTTTACAGACATGAAAGCACAGGCTCCAGAAGGATTGAGTGACTTCACCCAGGACCACCCACTAGAAGGTATCATAGCCAAGACTTAAACTCTAGCCTGTCTGATTCTGTAGCCTGTATACCCTCTATTGTCCTATGTAGCTGCTCTCGACACTAATTAGCATGTTCTTTGGAAAACATTAGAGAATTCGCCAGCAATTCATGACTTGCTGACCATTATAAGCCAAGCTTTTTGCTATGGGCATGAAAAATTATCAGTGCAATACCAGGGAGAGCATGGATTTGGAGTCAGAATGACTTAGCCAGAAACCTTTAAGATACCAACAAATAGTAGTTAACATTTATTGAGCACCGACTGTGGTAGGCTTGTGCAAAACATTCTGTATTCATATTCATGATCTCATCTGATCTTCATAGCTATTGCCTGAGACAGGTACCATTCTGATCCCATTTTATAGATGAAGAAATTGAGGAACAGAATGGTTACTGGAGAAATGGGAGAAATGGATGTAAGTCAGTGCTGTCATTCTAGGTATGGCTGAGGAAGTCTTGCAGGGATTGGAGGTATCATGAATAAATGGATGCTATTCCAGCTGGAAGCCAGGCAGATGGAGCTGTAGCATCCATAACAAACTCTGAGACCTATTCTCAGCAGAACTGAGGCATACTCAACAAGGTGAGTGAAGCCCAGTTAGAAAGCATTGAGCTGTGGGTCCAGCAACAGCAGGGTGGCCAGTGGAACCAAAAGGAAAGAGCATAGGCTTTGGAATCAAGTCAAACCTGGTTCAGATCTTGGTCCCATCTCTTACTCAGTGTGTGATGTTGAGCAAGATAATTTCCCCGGGCCTGATTCCCTCTTCTATCAAATAGAGGCAAAAAGACTTGTCTTGCAGGATTGTAACGAAGATTACACAAGCTACCATCTGTAAAGAGTCCAGAGCGATGCTTGACACGTGGGGGGTACTCTATGAATATTTGGGAAAGGATGAAAAGGAAAGATAGAATTCAAGTGAGGGAATCGTGAGATACTTCAAGGAGGAGATAGCATTTGATTTGGGCCCTCAAAGTCGGGTAGGGTTTCTGTGAACGAAGGTCAGAGATGAGTCCAGGATGGGCTGTCTCTTGGAACCTTTTGAGGCAGGCACAGCTGCGCAGGATACTCCACGACTTCTGAGATGCCTTGAGGAGACAAGAGGAAGCCTGACCCAAGGGGTCTATACCATGGTTGGTGATCCAGTGAAAAGTATTTACTGAGAACCTACTATTAGCCAGACTCTGTGCCTGGTGGGTGCACATATTATTTCCTACCTACCTGTAAGAGAAACTCAGTTCTAGAAAGGTTAAGTGATTTGCCCAGGGCATGCTGCATTGTGCTGAGTCACGCAGGGTAATGCTGAGTCATGCAGGGTCATACTGAGACTGAGCGGCAAGGCAGATTTGCAGCCCAAGCCCTTTCATTCCGTTACACCCTGCATCTCCCAGATGAACATTGTAAAGATGAGCCCTTAGAGCTTGTCTGCACTGCTAGACCCATTGCCCTGCTCTAACAAATAGGGGCTTGGGGCTTGACTGTCAAGTGAAGCTGAGCTTGCCAATGAAGATGCATGCATGGTTTACAGAGGCCATACATTTTGACATGATACCTCCAGCATGAACATTTCGAATTCTAATCATGGAAATGATTTGGAAGAAGGAGATGAAGGTTATCATTTATTTAGGGGGCTTTATCAACAGACGGCCTCTCTGGCTTTAATAAACAAGATGTGTTGAATACAGCGGGATCACTGAGGCATGAGATACTGTGTCTGCCCACGAAGGGCTTTGAATAATTTACATCCTGAAAGGATATTTTATGACAGTGTTTATAATCTTCTTATTGGTTCAAAATCAACATTTACAGCACATGTCTTTGAACTGATGCAGCTGATAAGCTTATCTCTTTATTATGTGGCACGAATCAAGCCCTCTCAGGAAAGGGAGGTTTCATAGAAATTGATTCCTCTTTGGGTCTCAATATTTTATTCTCCAAAAACAGCCAATAAATAATAGAGGACAGCCATTAATATTTCATTTTAGTTAATATATTAGTAGAGGGAACTCTTTTAATTTGAAGGGGCATGGAAAGGAGGCTTTGGAGTTTTGCAAAGATGCTTCATCTGGTGGCTCCATCTCCCATTAAACAGGTCTTGGGCTTTTCTTCGATGGGAGACATTTTTTATTGATTCAGTCTCCTTACTCATTGGTCTGTTTAGATTTTCTATTTCTTCCTGATTCCGCCTTGGTAGGTTGCATGTTTCTACTCATTTCTTCTAGGTTATCCAATGTGTGTGGCAGCATTTTTTTTTTTTTTTTTTTTTTTTTTTTTTTTTTTGAGACAGGGTCTCACTGTGTCACCCAGACTGGAGTGCAGTGGCATGATCATGGCTCACTGCAGACTTGACCTCCCGGGCTCAAGTGATCCTCCCATCTCAACCTCTGGAGTAGTTGGGACTATGAATGTGCACTATCACACCTTGCTAATTTTTTGTGTTTTTAATAGAGATGGGGTCTCATTCTGTTTCTCAGGCTGGTCTTGAACTTCTGGGCTCAAGCAATCCTCCTGCCTTGGCTTCCAGAGTGCTGGGATGTGTTGGTGTATAGTTGTGCGTTGTAGTCTCTTATGAATCTTTTTCTGGGGTATCAGTTGTAATGTCTTCTCTTTCTAATTTTGTTTACTTGAGTCTTCTTTTTTCTTTGTTAGTTTAGCTAAAGGTTTGTTGATTTTATCTTTTCAAAAAGCCAACTTTTAGTTTAGCTGATTTTTTGTTTTTTAGTTTCTATTTTGTTTATTTCTGCTCTGATCTTTTTTATTTCCTTCCCTCTGCTAAGTTTGGCCTTTTTTGCTCTTTTTCTCTTTCCTTGAGTTGTAACGTTAGGTTGCTGGTTTGAGATCTTTCTTTTTTTTTTTTGATGTGGGCATTTATTGCTATAAGCTTCCCTCTCAGGACTGCTTTTGTTGCATCTCACAAGTTCTGGTATGTTATGTTTCCATTTTTAAGATATTTTTAAATTTCCCTTTTCATTTCTTCTGATGATTTCACTGCTGAATTCTATCAAATATTTGAAGAAAAAACTAATAGCAATCCTTCTCAAACTCTTGCAAAACCCAGAAGAGGAGAAGTACTTCTTAACTCATTTTACGAGGCCAGCATTACCCTGATACTAAAGCCAGACAAGAACCCTCTAAGAAAAGAAAAGAAAATGACAGGGCAATATCTCTGATGAACATAGATGTAAAAATCCCCAACAAAATACTTATAAACTGAATTCAACAGCACATTAAAAAGATAATTCTCCATGATCAAGTGGAATTTATCCCAAGGATGCAAGGATGGTTTGGCATACATAAATCAATAGATGTGATACACCATATTAACAAAATAAAGGAAAAAACCACGTGGTCATCTCAATAGATGGAGAAAACGCACTTGAAAAAATTCAACATCTATTTAAGATAAACACTCCCAGCAAAATAGATATAGAAAGAATGCACCTCAACACAATAAAGGCCATATGTCACAAACCCACAACTAACATTCCAAACAGTGAAAAGTTGAAAGCCCTTCTTCTAAGATCAGAAACAAGACAAGGATGCCCACTTTGCCACTTCTTTTCAACATAGTAGTGAAAGTCCTAGTCAGGGCAATTAGGCAAGAAAAAAAGTTATACATATAGTAAAGGAAGAAGTGAAATTGTATATGTTTGCTGATTATATGACCTTATGTATAGAAAACCATAAATAGCCCATCAAAAAACTGTTAGAGCTGACAAACTTATTAAAGTTGCAGGTTACAAAATCAACATGCAAAAATCAGTAGTGCTTCTATACATTAACAACAAACTTTCCTTGGGAAGCTGAGGCAGGAGAATCGCTTGAACCGGGAGGTGGAGGTTGCAGTGAGCTGAGATCATGCCACTGTATTCCAGCCTGGTGAACAGAGTGAAACTCCATCTCAGAAACAAACAACCAAACAAACAAAAAACAAACTCTCTGAATAAGAAATTAAGAATACAATTCAATTTACCATAGCATTCAAAAAAATAAAATAACTGAAGAGGTAAAACATCTGTACACTGAGAACTACAAAACATTGATGAAAGAAATTGAAGAAGAAAAACAAATGGAAAGATATCTCATGTTCATGGATTGGAAGAATTAATATTGTTGAAATTTCCAAACTACCTGAAGAGATTTACAGATTCAATGCAATCTCTATCAAAATTCCAATGCCATTTTTCACAGAAATAGAAAAAGCAATTTAAGAATTTACATGAAACAGAAAAGACCCCAAATAGTCAAAGGAATCTTTTGAGGGAAAAGAACAAAGCTGGAGGTATCACACACACTGATTTCAAAATATATTATAAAGCTATTGTAATCAAAAGAGCATGGTACTGGCATAAAAACAGACACACTGACCAATGGCACAGGATAGAAAGCCCAGAAATAAACCCAAGTATTTACTATTGATAATTTAAAATTTTTTATTTCCATAGGTTTTTGGGGATCAGGTGGTATTTGGTTACATGAGTAAGTTCTTTAGTGGTGATTTCTGAGATTTTGGTGCACCTGTTACTTGAGCGGTATACAGTGAACCCAGTTTGTAGTGTTTTATCCCTCACACCCCTCCCACCCTTTCTCCCGAGTCCCCAAAATCCATTGTACCATTCTTATGCCTTTGCATCCTCATGGCTTAGCTCCCACTTATGAGTGAGAACATATGATGTTTGGTTTTCCATTCCTGAGTTAGTCACTTAGAATAATAGTCCCCAGTTCCACCCAGATTGCTGCTAATTCCATTAATTCATTCCTTTTTTGTGGCCAAGTTGTATTCCTTCATATATATATATATATATATGAATATATATATTTTTCATATATATTCATATATATGAAGTCCTATATGTTCATATATATGAAATATATATTTTTTCATATATATTTCATATATATGACATATACATCATATATATGATGTATATGACATATATATTTCATGTATATATGTTTCATATATATGTCATATATATGAAATAAAAAATATATTTTCATATATAATTTCTTTATGGTATATACACACACACACACACACACACACACACACACCACAATTTCTTTATCCACTTTTTGATTTGGGGACATTTGGGCTGACTTTTGACAAAGGTGCCAAGAACACACTACGGAGAAAGGACAATTTTTTAAATAAATGGTCTTGGGAAAACTGGATATCCACATGCACAAAATGAAATTGGATACTTATACCATATACAAAAATCAACTCAAAATAGATAAAAGACTTCACTATAAGACCCGAAACTGTAAGGCTACTAGAAGTAGAAGGAGAAAAGCTCCATGACATTGGCCTGGGCAATGATTTCATGGATAGGACTCCAAAAGCATGGGAACAAAAACAAAAATAGACAAGGAGATTGCATCAAATGAAAAAGCATCTGCATTACCATAGAAAAAATCCATAGAGTGATGGGTTATGCTATGTATTGGGAGAAAATATAAGCAAGCTACACATCTGATAAGCGGCTAATATCCAGAATATATAAGGAGCTCAAACAAATCAGCAGTGAGAAAACAAATAACCCAATTCAAAATAGGCAAGGGATCTAAGAGCAGGAACAAGACATTTCTCAAAAGAAGAAATATAAATGGTCAACAGATTTATGAAAAAAATTCTCAACATCTCTAATCATCATGGGAATGCAAATTGAAGCCACAATGAGATATCACCTCATACCCTTTAGAACGGCTGTTATCAAAAATACAAGTGATAACAAGTGTTGGTGTGGATGTGAAGAAAAGGGAACTCTTGTACCCTGCTAGAAGGAATGTAAATTGGTACAGCCATTTCGGAAAATAGTATGGAGGTTCTTCAAAAAACTAAAGACGGAACTCTTGTATGATCCAGCAATCCCACTACTGGGTAGACATCCAAAGGAATTGAAATCGGTATGCCAAAGGGATATCTGTACTCCCATGCTCATTTCAGCTTTATTCACAATAGCCAAGATGTGGAAACAACCTAAGTGTCCATCAAGGGATGAATGGTTAAAGAAAATGTGGTATATATACACAACGGAATACTATAAAGCCTTAACAAAGAAACAAATGCTGTCATTTGTGACAACTTGGATGGAACTGGGGGATGTTATGTTAAGTGAATAAGCCTGGCACAGAAAGACAAATACTCCATGATCTCACTTATTTGTAGAATCTAAAATTCAATCTCATAGAAATAGTAGATAGGTGGATACCAGAGATGGGGCAGGGGTGGGAGTAGGGGGAGGGGTGGGCAAAGAGGAGATGTTCATCAAAGAGTACAAAGTTTCAGTTAGACTGCAGGAAGAAGTTTTGCTGCTCTGTTGCACTGCGTGATGACTGCAGTGAATAATAATGCATATTTCAAAACTGCTAAAAGGCTAGATTTTTAATATCCTTGCCACAAAAAAATGTTAAGTGGGCAACGTGATAGATTCATTAATTACCTTGATTGCATCTTTCTACAGCATATACATAGGTCAAAACAGCACATTGTACCACACAAATGTACATAATTATCATTTGTCAATTAAAGATAAATAACCTCAAAAATCCAGCCTCCAGAGTTGGATCTGCTGTTATCAGTCTCTACCCCTCAAGGAAAGGCATAGAAATCAGTTGTCAGGGGCTGCAGCGGTTGTAAGAGGGGAGTTTCCTAGGTGACTTTTTTTTTTTTTTTGTCTTGAGCCTGGACAGTCAAGACACGAAAACCGCATCAGGTCCTCTGCAAAATATGAAAAGAGCATTTTGCTCCCACCAGCTCTGTGATGTTTGGGGCTTGCAGAAGAAAGGGGCGTGGAGGGAAATAAATGATATTTTCTAAAAGCCCAAAGGGCTGTCTGTCTGGACATACATATCTAACACCTCTGGGACAATCTCGGCCCATGCACTCCTGCAGGCAGCAGCCTGGGGCAAGGGAAGGGGCCCAGACTTTAGCACTCAGTACCAGTATTCAGACACTAGCTCTGTGTAATACTGGGAAAATTAGTCTACTTTTCTGAGCCTCCCTTTTCTCATCTATAGACTGGGATAATGAATGTTAATCTCACAAGTTTGTACTGAGAGTTAGATGTGATGATTTATGTAAACGGCATTGCACCATTCCAAACAGAGGTTACTCCTAATATTTTACAGTGAGAAACGCTGCTGCAATTGAAAGCCAAAACATCTGGATAATTGGGGTTCCTCATGCCACTCAACCAACAAGCAAAGAAGAGTGCCACTGAATTGGCCCCAGGAAGGGGTCTCAATTACCAAGGCGAATTGGGGGAGTGGGCAAAGACGATTATATTTGTAACTCCGGATATTTGCAGGGACACCTCTTACTCTTAATACTCCCTTTCCCAAAGTCCTAGTAAATCCAACTGTGGCAACCCAATAAAAACAAGGCTACCGAGGATTCATACCTCATAGAAATAAAGGCTTGGTTCTCCCCCAAGGTAAAGAAGCTCCCCCAAGCAGAGGCTAAGGGGAATGTGGAATGCTCAGTGGAAGATGAAACTGATTACAAACTAAAACCTTGTGATCAGAGGACTGGTGTGAGTACGATCGGACTGACATTCAGTGGCCGATGAGACATTATGTGTCATCTCACACTTAAGATGTGGAATTTTCACCTAGACAAGGGTGGATGCCCCTGGCTTTTTGTCTTGGGCTGCTGATCTTTCTGGCATCCCATCTGGCCCCCTTGCTCTCTGGCTTACTATTGGTTTTGGTCAATGGCGAGTACAGGAGTTCAAAGATTAAAGTGGGGCCTGGGGAAGAGGGTGCTGGGGTGCTTATACCCTATAATCCTTTCTTGGGGGTGCCCACGAGCTGGCTGCACCTATTGGCACAAAGCCACAGACCCCTCACCACACAGCCCTCTTAGTTCTGGTTCTGGCCATTATCTCCCCTTCCCTTTTCTGGGCTGCAGTGGTGATGGCTTCCTCCTGTCCCAAGCCTTGGGATCTCACCCTGAACAGTCCCGGTGGCTTTTCCTACCCACACATAGGTGAATAGGGGCTTTATCGAACTCTCCTCAAATATCCTTTGGAGTGAGCCATCACCTTTTCCCACCAGGCCCTGACTAATGCAGCTGGCAGCCTCACAGGCATAGGGTGGGATCTAGATGGGCAGAACCTGGGCAGGTGGGCAGATGACTGGATGGGAGTCAAGACGCTAACATGTGAGTGCTGAGCACCACTTATCTGTGGGTCCTTGGGCAAGAGGTTGAGTCTGTCTCCATCTCTGTAACTTCAACTGAAAATAGGAACAATAATAATATCGCCCACAAAATGGAATGAAATTCAAGATAAAGTCCTTTCCTGTGGTAGGTTCTCAATGAAGCATTAGTTCTCTCCCCCGGCACATGCTATGCATTCAACTGATGTTACATAAATACACACATATGTACGTGTGTGTATGTATATGTATGTGTGTGTGTATATATATATATATATATATATATATATATATATATATATGACACATAGAGAATACCCAGGGGTTGGAGGAGGGTTTTCCTAGAAAAGAGGTCTGTGGTCTGCCCACAAATGTCCCTGAATCTATGCAGAGATTTAAATTTGGAGAACATTCTGAAACACAGCTGGTTTGGGAGTGAGGGAATGAGGTTAGGGAAGGCCTCAAATACCAAGGTCAGCCTACAAGTCAAGGTCAGGGCATGGAGTGCTACAGCAGAGGGAAGGAGTGCTTTGCAAAGGCGTAATTGTCTGCTTGGAGGCTGGGAGGTCAGAGAAGCAGCCAGGGAGGAGGCCAGGAAGGAGCAAGGTCGAGCCAGTGGAGGAAAAGGAGTGGACACTGCTGCCCTGTGTTTGCGTGTGAAAATCTGGGGTTCTGGCCCTCCACCCCCTGGGGCCTCCCTTGTAAGATCAGTGGCTGTTCAGACTTGACTCATCCCTCTTAAGCTAGCTGGGGGCTTGTTGGCATGGCCTGACCCCTTCTGAGTTCATCCATGACTCATTACAAGGTTTAGGGTTTTAGAAGCACATTGAAATTTTGAGATGAACTCAGTCTACAGATTTACATAAGGAATCTGGGAATAACAGCAGAAATCTGGATGTGATGATACAGACTCACACGTGAACCCACTGCCCCAAGCAGATGGACTGGTGCATCCTTTTCCCAATTCATTCAGCAGCTATTGGCTTTTCACCTCCTCTATGCTGGTCAGTGGGCAGGATGGGAGGGCTGGGGGGAAATGATTCAAACAGGCTTCTGTGGCTGTACTTGAGGAGGTGTTTGCTTCATGTAATTTAGGGAAAGTGGGTCGTTGAGAGCTCTTTGCCCACTTTCCAATCAAAAGCATTGCATTAGGCATGCTGTCTTTGAGACCCTTCAACTGCCTGCTGGACCATTGGCTCAAGATGTGCAATGATTGGAGCTACGGGGAAAATTCCTGCCCCAGCCAGTCGATGCTGACTCCCTTAGATGGAAAAGCAGCTCTGTTTCTTATAGACGTCCCCTGTGGGAATTTGGGTGATGATAGAAATGGCCAGAGGGCAGAGCTCACGGGCATGATGATCAGACAACTTGCAACACCAATGCAAGATCAACACAAATTTGGGTCTCTCACTCACTCACGTTTATATTGAGCATCTATTCTGGGCTAAGTCCAGCTATGCCGTGAGGATTTATAGATAAATAGTACATGGTTTTGAGGTGCTCCAGTCAAGCTGGGAAGAACAAGAGGGAAGCAGGCCAGTGGAGTTCAGTTTGAGCCCACCCTACCGCAAGAGAGAGGGAGATACTGGATCCATGCGAACAATACCATGAGCTTCATGAGAGCACAGACAAGGTCTCTTTATTCTCCACTGTGTCCTCAGATCCTTGTACTGTGCTGAGCTAAAGAAATTCCTGAGATATTTATGAATTGGATGAATGAATGAATGAATGCAAAAGAGGCAGCACAAATGCCAAAGAGGTGTCAAGGAAGGCTTATGCAAAGGGTGGGTGACATTGAGTCTTGAAATTCATGTGAAGTTGGCCTGGACTGGAGAGAAGGAGGATGTCAGTCCAGAGAGAGAAGCCATCAGAGGAAGAATGGAGGGTGATGAATTTGGCACAGGTGGCACCAAGGTCCCCTGATACAGCTCCAGCTTTCATTTCTAGGCCACCTTTAGGACATAGTTGGATCAGATTTGGAACTTACGTGGAGCTTCCAAAATGCTGATAATCCCTATAACTGTGACAGTATTTGATATCTACCAATCCCCTGGATTTTTTGTTTGTTTTTTATTTTTTGAGATGGAATTTCACTCTGTTGCCCAGGCTGGAGTGCAATGGTGCAATCTCAGCTCACTGCAACCTCCGCCTCCCAGGATCAAGCGATTCTCCTGCCTCAGCCTCCCAAGTAGCTGGGATTATAGCCATGTGCCACCATGCCCTGCTAATTTTTTTTGTATTTAGTAGAGGCGGGGTTTCACCATGTTGGTCAGGCTGGTCTCGAACTCCTGAACTCAGGTGATCCACCCACTTCGGCCTCCCAAAGTGCTGGGATTACGGGTGTGAACCACCACACCTGGCCAATTTTTTTTTTTTTTTTAAACAAAGTAACAATTATGTCACCTAACCTGTTCTTCCAGAAGGTTGGTGCGCTTGGTCTGGGGAGAAGAGGGTTGACAAGTTCGATGAGGCATATTCAGGTCACTCCCTTGTCTGTTTTTATTAACATGAAGAAAGGGATTCAGACGCAAGTGTGTCTTTACTCAACCAGCCAGCCAACAGTTTACCTGGGTTCTCATCATTCATTAACTTGGTGACATGTGACGATTCACCCAACAGCTCTCAGGTTCAGCTTCCTTGTCTCAAAAGTGGAAAAGAATGGTTCACCTAATTTATCAGGATAATCCTGTCCAATTCTGTTGCTGTGAAACATCCCTAAATGAGGAGAGGGTGAACGCAGAGCTCCAGGAGTTTCACAATATCGCCCAAAGCACAAGTCTGTTGTTTTATCTTAAAAAATCACAGTTTTTGCATTCTACTTGTCGGTATAACTTGGTTTGCTTTATTTGTGCATATTTTAAATAACTTACTAGTGAGCCAGCCAGGAAAAAGGTGAGGATAGTGAGGCCCTCACCTTGAGGAACCAAAAAAAAAAAAAAACAACAATAAAAAAAACCCTCAGTGATCAAGATAAATAACATTTGGATGCAATATTTTAAAGACTCAAATTGGTAAACTGGCCACTCCTGTTTGTAAATAAAGTTTTATTGGAACCCTCAATGGGATTAGGGGGAAGCAAGTGAGGCAGGGTTGTGCAAATACAGGATGGAACGCCATTTTTACTTACAGTTTTGATGTTTTGTTCGTAATGAATTTCGGGGCATTAATTTGGATTTTAAAAAAGTACTGCATTTAAATATAATTTATGTTGATTACTGAGTTTTTGGGCATCTTTTAAATTTTGCTCTGAGGCAGGGGCCTCCCTTGCCTACCCTAGTGTACTTAACCCTTCTTCACCTTTCTCCCCCAAAACTTGGAAGACAATAGACCCTCAGGAAGATACTGCGTGTCATTCCTGTGGCCGCCATGTGGTCACACCTGGCCGGGCACTTGCGTTGAAGAAGCACCTAGATGCGTGAGGCATCTGACACAAGGCCAGGTGCCCTCGGGCTCTCTGTAAATGCTGCACCCTGAAGGCAGTGGGTTAGACTGGTCTCCCTCCTCACAAACTCATCTTGCAGATTTTGGGAAGTCCGTCACACAATCTGGTTCTCCACTTCCCCATCAGCAGAATGAAGGGATGGGAACAGGTCTTTAGGGGCTCTTCAGGCTTAATGTTTTGGGGTTCCAGGAAGGCATCCCCCTGCGGGTAGTCCGGGGTAGAAGATAGGACAGGTGCATCCCCGTGCCAGACCTTCCTATGAGTCATGGACTGAGAAAAGGTCAGCACAAAAGATCACTGGCGTTTAAAACAGAAACGCTAAAGCGATGTCGCCAGAGCGGGAGTGAGGTAGGAAATGCTTATCGGTCTCTTAAAACTCCCCAGAGCACACAGGGCTTGTGCTGGGTGCTGAGGGGGAATGAAGAGGGGCTCGAGAGAGCCTGAGTTCCTTTTGAATGGTTGCGAGGTTGTGTTCATGGACTGAGGTCTGACAGTGAGAGGAAGAGGGTGACACAGGCCAAATGGTAGGTGGAAAGTCAGCACAGAGATCTACCTTATGGCTGAGCTGGGGACAATTCTTGAAAAAAGTGGGCCTTGAGAATGTGCTTCCAATAACAGAGAACATTATGAACCCAGAGAGGAGCGTGGGGTACATATCGGGGTCCCAGAAGGAGACAGATGGTGCCCTCAAATGGGCGAATTGAGGAGAGGTCAGTAAATGGACTGTTTGTAACAGTCTGGGAAGGCAAAGGGAAAATCAGCAAGGGATGGTGAAGCACTTTTGGGGGTAGCAATGCTGGGGGGCAATGACCACCCCTAGGCCTCAACAGTAGGGCGAGGAATGGTTCCCAGAACCTGCCATGGATCTGCAGCTGGAAGGGTGAGCCTCAGAGTGAATACCTTGCTTCCTTTCCATCCTCTGATCTCTTGTCAGCGCCTCCCAGATGGACCCAAGTGACAGCTCCAGGGAAAGGAGCCTGCCAATGTCATTCACACAACCCAGCAGCCCAGGGCTCAGATCTGGAGGGGCGAATGAGGAGAGGCAGCACACTGAATAGGACAGGCACAAGAACCAAGAGAGACCGTGTCTGTGCAAACATCTGTGTGGTTAAAGAGAAGGGAAAATGAGCCTCTGGGCCAGGGGCAGTGGCTCATCCCTATAATCCCAGCACTTTGGGAGGCTGAGGCGGACAGATCACTTGAGGTCAGGAGTTCGAGATCAATCTGGCCAACGTGGTGAAACCCTGTCTCTATTAAAAATACAAAAATTAGCTGGGTGTGGTGGCAGGCACCTGTAATCCCAGCTACTTGGGAAGCTGAGACAGGAGAATTGCTTGAATCCGGAAGGCAGAGGTTGTAGTGAACTGAGATTGTGCCACTGCACTCCAGCCTGGGACACGGAGCGAGACTCTTACCTCAAAAAAAAAAAAAAAAAAAAAAAAAAGAAAATGAACCTCTGTTTCTGGTGCTTGCAAAGCAGGAACTGATTGACTTCTCACAATACCTGGTGAGGTAGACATTGCTACTTCCATTTTGCAGGAGAGGAAATGGAGGCGAGAGAGACTGACAGCTGGACTTTCCAGTCAATCATCTTAGCTAGGTGCAGAGTCTGTGGGCATTTCCGGTGGGGAGAGGCTCCCCCAGACTCCTGCAATTTGATTCTGCCTTGTTCTGTGATTGAAAGCCTCCAGTGCAGTAAGAAGTAGCTCCTTGCTGACTCCTTAGTGGAAGAAGAACAGGGCTCCAGGAAGGGGCAGGTAGAGGGAGAGGACTCCTGCACAGAGGAGATGAGAGTGTTAACTTGGGTCCTGCTAGCAGGAGGGGTTGCTAGCTGTGATCTGACACTGGCCAGGCCATGATGGAACTTGGGGCCCCTGAGTGAGGAAGGCTGGGATTGACTCAGGACTGGGCCAGCTGGGGGCCTCAGACTTAAGACTTGTGTTCCTGCATGCGTGCCTTCAACCAAGCACACTTTCTGAATGCCAGTCAGGTGCTAGGTCTGGCTGCATGTTGAGGCTTCACAGGTGAACGGAAACATCTTGACACCTCTCCCTTGCGGTCCTCATCTGCCTTCTCATCACAACCACCATTTATTGAGCTCTTGTTAGGTTTCAGGCTTTCTGTGAAGTTCAGCAAGGCAATCAATGCATTTAATCCTTACAACACCACCACAGGGGTGGATGTCCTCACTACTGTTTTACTCACAAGGACTTGGGCCACGGAAAGGCTTGAATTTCAGTGAGAGACAGTGACAAGAGAATAGGCAGGCACAGTTGGGTGTGGGAGCAGTGCTGCCATCATGGACTGTCCCCAGATATTCCGCCAGGGAGTTGAGCCCTGCCGCCTACTGCTGTGTGTCCTTGGTCAGGTTTCTTTTAGTCCTGGTGATCATCTCCTAGAAAGCCCCTCACTGGGCTGTTAGAGGAAGAACGAGATGGCCCACAGGAAGCACGTGCAGGGCACACAGAGGCCCTGGGCAGTTGTTACTCTTCTTGCTCTATCGTTGTCACGCCAACTTTTTGTCTTCTTTCTTAGTTTTCTCTCCTTTCTGTCTCCTCTCTTTATTCCTTTTCCAGCCCAGGGGCTTTCATTATTGGCTTGGGGGGTCCCCTAAGCACAATGTTTTGAAAAGACTCTCCGTTCACACCAGGTTTGTTAGGCGTATATCATGTTTATGTTCTTCCCAAGGTCCCACACTGGACTCAGAAGGAGGTCTCAAGAGGGTAGAGAAATGTGTCTACTTTTCAATTTATCCCAGAGTATGGCCTCCCTCTCTCCCTGCCTCTTTCCCTCCCTCCCTCCCTCTCTCTCTCTCTCTCCCTCTCTCCCTCCTTTCCTCCCTCTCTCTCTCCCTCCCTCCCTTTCTCCCTCCTTCCCTCTCTCCCTCCCTCCCTCTCTTCCTCCTTTCCTCCCTCCCTTCCTCTCTCCTTCTCTGCCTCTCTCCCTCCCTGCCTCCTTCCCTCCCTGTCTCCCTCCTTTCCTCCCTCCCCCTCCCTTCCTCTCTCCCTCCTTTCCCTCCCTCTCTCTCCTGCTTCCTTCCTTCCTTATGTAAGGGCCTAGGAAAGCAGCAACGTAGCATCAAATATTTTCACAGATCACTGATGGTAGTTTCCTCTAGTTGTACAGATGTGCACATTACACCAAGATACAGAATGTGATTAGGTCATGCAGCTCACTGGAGGGGGGCGGGGACTGGCAGCAAGTCTGTGGTGCTGAAACCCTGACCTCGCTGCCCTCTCACGCAGTCGCCCTCACAGGTCAGTAAGCTGCTGCTGTCTCCTCTTGTTGCCTTGATTTTCTGTTTGGTCTTTCTGAGGGGCCCCTCCCCTTCTCCCCTTCGTCCCTATTCCAAGTCCTTGCTGTCCCGAGGCTTCTGCCTGAGGCTGGGCAGGTAGGACATTGTCTCTTCATGGGGATTGGCCTTTGGAAAGTTCCAGATAGAGGCTGCACGGACATGAGGGTGAGGGAGCAAGACTGAGTAAAGAGAACAAGTGAAGCAGGCAGGACCCCAAGGACGAAGGAAGACCCTGGGAGAGCTAGCAGAAAATGGAGCCTTCATGGGATGTCCACTTGGTTCGGAACCTGGATGCAAGGGCTTCCACTTGGGCACCAGCCTGCCCTCGGTGAGCAAGTGCTTAGGCTGGAAAGAGAGGGCCCCAAACAATCGAGGCGCTCAACAGTGGGTAATAAAGCTCTCAACCCTGTGGCACAGAGGTTTTTATTAGCTTGTGCATGTACAGATGTAGCAATTTTTAGAACAGGAGAATAGTGACATATATCCTGAGGCTACTGTGGCTTCTGCCTTCTTCAGCAGTAGATTCTGTATCTCAGGCTCTGAGCTGAAGGGAGGCATCGCACCCCATCTTCCCATGCTGCGCCCAGAGCCACAAGAAACCAGCATCTGGCCTCCACTGCTGTCATGCATACCAGACCCACGTGGTACATGGCCAAAGCTCCCCAGTTTACTCCACTGTATCAGTCTACAAACACACCATCTCAGTGCCCCCATTCATCCAATAAGCTTCTGATTTTAATATTGATGGCAAAGTTGAGAATTACTGTCTTTGACCACAGCAGGGGGCAAAAATCCAGCAAAATAAACCTACAAAACAGATATAGTTTTTCTAATTCTTTTGTTTGATTCAACAAGTCAGATGGTAAATATTTACTGAGCATGCATTGTGTGCCAGGAGTTGGGCTCAGCACTAGAGGAAGAAAAAGGAAGCGGACCACAGACATCACTGTGGTAAATTGCAGTGGGCGGGGGGGGGCAGTGTGTTGTGGGGGACATTGTTAGTTGCAGGAGATACTTTCAGAATTAAATGTCTAACATACCTGTATATATCATCACATAATTTGAGCTCATCCATTCTTAACGAATCCCTCTGCTGTTTGCATAGTGTCCTAGGGTCTTTCTGGGTCTGGCTAAACAGGGGCAATGCAACTAGTCTGCAGACAGGGAGTCGACACACTGTGAAAGCTGATTAGATGAACAACGCTTCTTAGAGATGGGAGAAACTCACCCCCTTCTCCTGTACATACATAAACCTTGTATGTGGGTCATACTCCTATAGTTCCTACACTAAGTGCTTTGCTAAGCTCTGCTAGAAAGGAGAAAAAGACATTTGGGGTTTGTCATACGTGGAAATCCAGCCAGATCAGATGAAGGTTTTGTGACTTTTCCTAGATAATGCAACACAGTCATGTTGTCAACAGGGGGCCAAAATCACTAGGTAAAGACAAAGTCAAACTTCAAGTCTTTGTGTGGCTCAGATGAAACGTCGGATGTGCATATAATTTGGAAACTGCAAATCCTCTGTACTTTAGTTTTTATGTTTTTAAATTATTATTACTGCATGAAATAAGATGGTCCTGTGAATTCAATCTTAGTCCAGGCTCTCCAGTCCATGCAGCGTGTGGACCCAGACTAAGTCATAGGAGGTTCAGGTGGTAGTAGAATGCCTCCTTTGTAGGGCTTCTGGGAGGGCTGAAGATGGGTGAAACATCTGGCACTCTTCCTGGTGTGAAATTATTTCAACACAGGTCAGTGGCCATTTGTCCCCTTCCCCTGACTGATGTCACTGACTGTCCCTGAGAAGTCAGCGTGATAATAAAAAACTTGCTTTCTTGAGGGGAAATCTTGGCAAATGAAAACAGGATAAAGCAGAGCCAGATGAGATGACGTGGGATGTGAGCCTGGGGGACAGGAGCAGGAAATGGTGTCCTGAGGTGTATTTTGTATATGCATGGCCCTAGGTCCACAGACAGGGGAGGGATTCAGCTGTCTGCCACTTGGCATATGGTTCCTGTAGATCAGTCAGTTGAAACAAACATGTTGGTTTTCAGAGTTTCCTTGGGTGCAGATTTCTCTACCCACACAGCACTATGAATATAGACTAATTACAAGCAAACTTCAAAAATGTGTGATTATGTGGTGGTTGATTTACAACATTCTTCTTTATTTCATCTCTGCCTGTGGCTGGAGAAAGAAAGAGCCAGTCTTTATCTGTTAGACTTCCATAAGCCCCTGGGTCCCTTTGCCTGCCTTGGGCAGAGCTAGATAGAATTCCTGTGAATTGGATGAAGCTTTCCAGATATTCCTCTTCCCAAAGCAGAGAGCATCCTTGGCACCCTAGCTGCAGGGGAAGATAGTGTCTCTTCTCCTAGGTTTTCTTTTCTTAGCAGTAAAAACTAGGCCAGGTGTGGTGGCTCATGCCTGTAATCCTAGTACTTTCGGAGGCTGAGACAGGAAGATCAGTTGAGCTCAGGAGTTCAAGACCAGCCTGGGCAACATGGCAAAACCCCGTCTCTACAAAAAATACAAAAATTAGCTGCGTGTATTGGTGCACGCCTGTAGTCCCAGGTACTCAGGAGGCTGAGATCGGAGTATCACTTGAACCCAGAAGGTTGAGACTGTAGTGAGCTGAGATCATGCCACTGGCCTGGGCAACACAGCAAGATGCTATCTCAAAAAACAAGACAAAAAACAAAACAAAAAAAACCCCAAAACAAGAAACTAATGATGACAAATGACATTCTTCATGTCTGTGTGTAAATCAAAGTAAAATTATAAGCCCCTCTGCCCCACAGCCGACCAAATGGACCCTCCTCTTGGCCAAGGGGATCCCAAAGAAAACTTAAAAAACTAGTTCAGGCCATAATATGATGGGAAAGGAGGTCAGATATGCCTCATTGTACCTCCTCCCACTGGAGTTTAGACACAGCTGACCAGCATTATCATTAGACTAGAGCTCTTGACTGACAAAACAGACTCCTCGTAACAACAAGATACCAAGTTACAACCTGAACCCAGTTACAACCTGACCCTGGAATAGCATTGCATGACAGATAGCAGGCCCTGGAGGAAATCGAAGTATTTTACCCCAAAATATATTTCTTTGACATACTTTGAAATGGTCCTGCAAAACCATTTTTTTTTTTTTGGCGGCGGGTGGGTGGTGGGGTGGGAGGTTGCATTCTGTAGAGAATCTCCTTCTCTTACTCTCTTTTCTGGAGAATGACACCTTTTAAGGTCTAGGGTCTGATAAGAGATGTTTACCATCTTTCCTCTTTGAAGCCTGTTACTTAGAGGCTTCAATTACATAACAAGAACCTTGGCTTCCACAACCTCCCTCCATCTTAACTCGAGCATGTCTTTATGCTGACTTTAATTCTGCAGGCATTGCTTACCTCTTTCACCCAATTGCCAAGAAGAAACCTTTGAATCCATGCCCTGCTTTGAGATGTCTGGCCTTTTCTGGTAGAATCAATGTATTGGTATTTATAAGTCAATATACCAATGCATATATTGACTTATAAATGTCTTTTCTTGTAACTGCTGTTTCCCTAAAATGCATAACATCAAAAGATGTAACCAAACCACATTGGGCACATGTTCCCAGGACCTGCTCAGGCTGTGTCATGGGCTATGGCCACTCATATTTGGCTCAGAATAAACCTCATCAATATATTTTACAGTTTGGCATGTTTTGTCAACATGTGCATGTCTGTGTGCTTAAAAATAGACCAAAGCATTAGATGAATGGACCTTGTAAATCAAAAATAAAATTTGAAGCCCCCTGCCAACCATCTGAATGGACTTTCTCCTCAGCCAGGGCTCTTAAAATTTAACCTGAGAGACTGTTTCAAGCTATAATGAAAAGCAGGGGTGGAACATGTCTCATTATACCTCTCTGGCATTAGTCTGATAAGAAACATGGCCGGGTGCAGTGGCTCATGCCTGTAATCTCAACACTTTGGGAGGGTGAGGCGGGCGAATTGCTGAGCTCAGGAATTCGAGACCAGCCTGGGCAACGTGGTGAAACCTCATCTCTACAAAAATTAAAAATCAGCCGGGTATGGTGGCACATGCCTGTAGTCCCAGCTACTTGGGGAACTGAGGCTGGAGAGTTGCCTGAGCCCAGAAGGTTGAGGCTGCACTGAGCTGTGTTTGCGCCAGTGTACTCCAGCTTGGGTGACGAAGTAACAGCCCATCTCTTATTTATTTCCTCAAGTCATTTCTTTTACACATGGGATTCCTGAGGGTTAGAAAGAGGAGAACAGACTTGTCCTTCACCTCCACTATATATGGCATGAGCCCTGTTATTGGAGACATAAAGTCCTGGGTTCACGTCCCATCTCCTCTACTTAATAATCATCAAGGTAGTATTTTTCTTTCCTCTGAGTCTTAATTTTCTTATTTATAGAACGGGAAAGATTGTAATGCCCACCTAGTAGTGTTATTATTGGGATTAAATGAGAACAATTGCCTCTAGCAATCTTGTCAGTAAACCCCTTGAAGGATAGATGAAGTACCCCACCACCCAACCACAGTTCACATTATTCATCTTTATTCCTTAGTTTTCAGCACAGTGCTAGGCACACAATGAGCACTTGTTGATTACTGAACAAATAAAACATACCTGATTATGGGAAAGGGCTCTCCTGAAGTGGGATGCATAGAATGCTCCCAGGAAGTGATGCTCTCCCAAGGGACGTGATCAGTGAACGGTGGAACAAGAACCATCTTGCATTTAATTGAATGGTGCTTACCTGCTGCATGTGCTCATTTTCAAAGCCAGATTGTGCCCTTTCAGTTTTTCTGTGGCTTCCGTATGCTTTTAAGTTAATTACTTTAGGTGGAGTTCTTTTACTTTTGTATTTTTTTAAAGAACACTACAAAGAAATGTCTCCCTTGGTTTTATTTCCTGCCAGTCACTTTAAGTTCAGCATTCTTGGGCACAAACGCTGGGTAAACACCAGGCTAAGAAACACTCATGACATTTTCAATCTCTTAACTCAATGGTGCTGGTGGCCTTGGTCCTGGCCTGGAGAGAGGCCAGGGGTACTACAGAGCCTGGGTCATATACTGCTCTCTCTTGGCCCAATGGCTTTCTCCTCTCAGGGTTGTGGACCTGAATTCAGAGAGTCCAAATTAAAGTGGGTTTTGCGAGCTGGCCTGAGAACTCAACCACCAAATTCAGAAAAGGTTCTAGAAGAAACACAAACTTGTCCTTTTCTCAATAAAGGGGCCACTTCCTTTCTTATCGTTTGGTGAGCTGTGTACCTCTCCAGCTCTCTTTATGGTCAGTACTAGAAGAGCAACGGGTTGGGGGTTTATGCTTTCTCATCTGAAACAGGCTTCTAGCTATCAGGTGTGAGCAACACTCACTTTCCAGGCACTGCACCAGCTGCTTACATATCTTTATAATTTAAACTTTATAACAACCTTGCCAAGTAGCTATTGTACTCCCTTTAGAGATGATGAACCTAAAGTTCAGAAAACATAAGTCCCTTGCTCAAGGACTTCTGGCTAGTATGCTACAAAGCTAGGATTTTAGGGGTTTCTAAGTCCATGTTTTCCATGATCCCACATTGGGTATCTGCACCATTTACCTGCAGGATTTCACCCACAGCACCGTTGTGAGGATCAGAGGACCTCCCTGGGACCCGCACCCTTGGGGATGGCCTTCTACTGTCCAGTGAGATGACTGCTGTCCCCAATCCCTTGCTCCCTTAGACAAACAGTAACTCTCAGTTCCTGAGTCCACTATTCAAGGTTCTTAGTTCCCAAGTCTGCTATCCAAGGTCCCAGTGACTTCTCCAGCCTTATCTCCACCCCTCCCTTCACAGCATCCATAATGTACCTGTGCTTCTCCCTTTTCTTTCACCAACCCTGAATTCCTAACACAATTATCACACCACCTTTTGGGGGCAATGCTTCATTATCTTCCTATAGACTGTAATTTCAGTTTTATGTTTCTAACTAAATATTTCCGTGCATATTTGGATTCCTCTGTTCTAGAGATTCTCAGTGATAGCATTCACTAGAATTATCTAGTTTCTAGTGGAATGGTTAAAACAGTTTGCCGTGCACTACCCCTAGAGCCTCTGAATCAGTGCATCTGGAGTGGAGACTGAGAGCTTGTATTTCTAAGAAGTTCCCAGGTGATATGGTTGGACTGTGTCCCCACTCAATCTCATCTTGAATTGTAGCTCTCATAATTCCCTCATGTTGTGGGAGGGATCTAGTGGGAGATAATTGAATTGTGGGGGGCAGTTTCCCCCATACTGTTTTTGTGGTAGTGAATAAGTCTCATGAGATCTGATGGTTTTATAAAGGGAAATCCTTTCGCTTGGCTTTCATTCTGTCTTGTCTATCGCCATGCAAGACATGCCTTTCGCCTTCTGCCATGATTGTGAGGCCTCCCCAGCCACATGGAACTGTGAGTCCATTAAACCTCTTTCTTTTATAAATTGCCCAATTGTGGATATGTCTTTATCAGAGGCAAGAAAATGGGCTAATACACCAGGTGATGCTGATGACAATGGTTTTTGTTTTGTTTTGTTTTGTTTTAGCATTGTTCTAGTCTTTCCCTGAATACACGCTTACTAAGAATCTCCTAAGATCTTGATACTAACAGAATGGGGAATGGACACTACCTTTGAGAATCCCACAGTCTAGGTAGTAATTCGCAAGCTCAGCTACATGTTATAGAATCATCTAGGGAGCTTTAAAAAATTATATGCCTGGTCCCATCCCAGAGCAATTGATCAAAATCTCTGAAGTGGGGCCTAGTATTGTTATCATTTGTTACCTCCCCAGGGGATGCTAATGTGTAGCCATCCAAGGTTGAGAACCACTGGTCCAGGGAAGAACAGTCTTATAAACAGAAAATCGCTCTTTTAGAAGCAGCAGGATATTTCAAACAGCTTCCTCAGGGAAGTGGTTGGGCTGAGTTAGAGGGAAGGGATTAAATTGGGTGTTAGCAGCCCTGGGTTTTTGTTCAGTCTCTGCTTTGCGGCCTCAGGCAAATGTCTTAGCCTCTCTGATCTCAGTTTCCTCAGAGGCTCAGGGATATGGCGGGTCTGGAGGATATCAGTGCCTCTCCCTCTTCTACAGTGATGACTCTAATGACATGAGGATGAATGCCTATCTCACTGCAGATATTAATGAACTTAAGAGTTGGCATATTACTGCAAATGATGAAGGAAAAGTAAAAAACAAAACAATGAACCTGGTTATTTGGAGGCATAACACCAGATGACAACACAGGCTCGAAGGCCCATGAATTCCATCTCATCCATCTTGTCTTGGAGAAAGTAGCATGTTTTGCCAATGAAGCTTTCTTTGCCTACAGTAGTGGTTCTCAAACTGTGGTATCTGGTTTGGCAACATCAGCATTCCCTGGAGACTTTTTAGAAATGCAAATTATTGAGCCCCACCCTAGACCCACTGAATCAGGAACTTTAGGGTTGGGGCCCAGCAATCAGGTGGTTGTGAGAGACCTTCAGTGTGAGAAGCTCTGTGCTAGAGAAATGCTGCTCCCTCCTGGGCAGGGAGCCCCTCCTCAACCTCACTCCCAATTGAGTACAAAGAGTTGACCTTAACTGCAAACTTTGTGTGTCTCTGTAGAATACCTTGTTGTCCAGTTTTGCTTTAAAAAAAAAAATGGAAGAGAGTTCGGCAGCCTGTGTTTGTTACATTCATTGGCAATTTTTGCCTTGCTCAAATTATATACATTTTCTTCTACTTGCTTTGGTTTTGAAATGAAATTGCATATCCTTGCTTAACATAGATAAAGGGGAAGAGGCACTGTTACCATATAGGATGACTAAGACATTATAAAATTTTCTCTAAATGTGTCATTGCTCAGGTTCACTCTTGTGATGATCCTATTGTTGCATGTTCTAGCGGTCTACTTAGATTATGATGGAGAAAAGTCATTATATGGGTGTGTTGTTCTGTGCAAAGAAAGTGCCAGAACATTGGGTGGGAATGTAAATCAGCAACTGGATTCTGATTCTGGCTTGTAAAAGGGTGGGTTTGAAAGGCTTTGGAGGAGAATGGTCATATTGTGTCAAAGCAGTTAAAAGGGAAGGTCTCCTTTACTTTCAGCACAAGAGGGCTGTCCATAAGGATTCCAGGTCTGCTTTTATGAATATAAGACTCTAAGAAGTGTTGCAATTGTAAGCCACGGGGGACAATGTCACCTTGATCCACCAATTTACTGCTGCCAGCAGTCAAAAGAGCTAAACATCTTCACACGCTTCTCAGTCCACTTTCATTTGATCACCCAAAGAGGTGCCTGGGACAATAGTTCTGGGATGTGACATTGATGTGATATATATTTGCTTCAACTAAAAGGAGCAGGTGTCTTTGAAGAGCTTGAAACTAGGAGAGGATTCTGATTCCCCTCTAGCTCCCTGGCACCCTGAGGAGGTAAAAATAGTATTTTGCATCAATCTGGCTCTTGCTTGACTGAAGTTTTCCCTAATGGCAATCATGTCTGCAAGCCCCAAATTCATCACTGCCTCCTAAACCATCACAAAATCCACCTGTTTTCAGGCAGACCCCCAAAACCTTCAGCAGTGGACCCTGCTTCAATGCCTACTCACTTGCAAAGGTTTTCTTTGGATTTTATCTCAAGACAATAGCAAAAAACCCAGACATTGGGTGATGGCATTTTGCTGCCTGCTCTATTTAATTGATGTCTGGCTGGTTTCTCCCCCACCCCTCTTCAATTTAGCTTTGGAAACATCTGTCTTTTTTATCCACCAATAAAGTCTCAAAAGGGTAACAAACCTGTTAGATAAAATATCAAAGTTATGAATTCTGATTTAATAAATGTGCATTCAAGAGATGATTCATGGCATGTATGATGACTTTCAATTGCTTTCTCAAACAGTTCATGCTTCATTTCATTAAGCGCTTCAGTCAATGCCAACTGATTAATTATCACAGCACTAGTCATCTTTTGTTTAGAAAACACGTGCATGGGACCCGTCTGGGGCTTGGCCATATAGAAATTTTACTTAAAAGGCAAATAAAAATGTTTTAAAATAGATACTTTTATAAATGTTTATAGAATTCCACTAAAATGATGTTGGAAATGATATATTTCTTTGCTTAAGAAATGCCTACCTGGTACTTACAAGGTTCACAGGCACAATGAGACTCTAAGTGCCAGAACATTGGGTGGGAATGTAAATCAGCAATTGGACTCTGGCTTCATTACATTTGGCTTCAAACATCTTCATTGGTTTGCTCTGAATGATATTGTCCCAGGAGTCAATATCTTGCCCTCGATGAGCTTATTGTCTAATGGCTACCAACTCTATTAGGGAATTGATTTCAGTCTGAGGAATTCTGAGTCCTGATGGTTCCAGGTTTATGACTTGGAGTCCCAGTTGGACCACAAAGTGGCTATGTGACATTGAGCAAGATGTGTCAGCTCTCCAAGACTTGTTTTCTCCTGCTTCAAATGACATGGTTGGACTCTGCTGTCTTTTTATTTTTTTGAGACAGAGTTTCACTCTTGTTGCCCAGGTTGTGGTGCAACAGCATGATCTCGGCTCACTGCAACCTCTGCCTCCCACGTTCACATGATTTTCCTGCCTCGCTCTCTCAAGCAGCTGGGATTATAGGTACCCGCCACCACGCCCGGCTAATTTTTTTGTATTTTTTAGTAGAGATGGGGTTTCGCCATGTTGGTCAGGCTGATCTCAAACTCCTAACCTCTCCTAGGTTTTTCTCATTTTGTAGGGTTTAAGAACTGAATTTCCAGATCCACCCACCCCAGCCTCCCAAAGTGCTGGGATTACAGGTGTGAGCCACTGCGCCTGGCCTCTGCTGCCTTTTATGTCCCTAGTAGCACTACCATGATGTAATCTTAATACTCCATGTACATTGTTTGCCTCTCACTTCATTTCTAACAAAAGGGACCCATAGAATAAAAACACTGAGGTTTAGTGAAGACACTCATACTACCATGTAGAATTTTTTTTCATTTTGGCAGACTTATTCATCTTTTCTATACACTTGGAATGCTTATACGATTGCCATAATAGCAAAAGTCAAAGAGAAGATCTCATTTTAAGCAATTTAATAGGTGGAAATGGCTTTTTCATTTCATGTGTAGTGTCTTAAGGTTTTTAAAAAATATTTTAATAAATAAGAACAATTTATTTTTAACCAAATAAATAAGGAAGCTATGTCACCACTGGCTCCTAGGGACATGTGTGTTGGCTAGTCTTGGAAGAAGTGACCACCCACACAGCTGGTTTCCTTGGCCACAAGTGTGAATATGAGACTCTAAGAAGTGTTGCAATTGTAAGCTGTAAGGGACAATGTCACCTTGATCCACCAATTTACTCCTTCCAGAAGTGAAAAGAACTAAACACCTTCATTGGCTTCATTGCATTTGGCTTCAAACACCTTCATTGGTTTGCTCTGAATATTGTCCCACGAGTTGTCAAAGCAAGGGTACCCTCTTGTAATTACATTTTTCCGTGTTTGGTTTCGCTGCTAAACGATAAATTCCATGAAAGCAGGGAGCAAGCCTGTCCCATTCTAAACTGATTTCCCAGTGCCCGGCATAGTGCTGGTGTTGGAAACTTGTCTGATAGATGAATAGATGTATCAGAAGATCTATCAGACCCCTAAACATGTAGGTCTTTGCTTTATGCCCATTTTCCAGGAAGGAAAGACTGAAGTTGAGCTCTGAGCCTCTCACTGTGTACTCAAACAGCTGAGTGGCTCTTGGCTTGAATCCAGCTCTGTGTTGTCTCATCCTGTCAGAAAATATGCCTTTTCAGAGCATACTAGGTTTTTCTCATTTTGCAGGGTTTAAGAACTGAATTTCCAGCTGCCAGCAAGTGTTTATTTGTGTCTCTGTCTGACAACAGGGAAGTTCGCCTTTGCTGTCCCTTCCTGCCTGACCTCATCCTTAATAATCCCACCACTACACTGCTCCTGCTCCCACCCCTTCATAACAGTCAGTGATACTTGCTTTTCTTTGCCAAACCTGCCTTGGGTAGACAGCTGTTGTGGGAAATGACTGTTTTTCTGGCACCCTGAAGGGTTTCAAATAAAGCTCCTTTATTGAAGTTTAAAGACACCTGACCATGTAGTACCAATGGTGTTCCTTAACCAAAAATAGGATGCTGGAGTGCTAATCCATTCCATCCATTTAGCTGACCTGATGAGATGGCGCTCCTTGTAGGCCATGCAAATATTTCTGAGCAGTGCACAGAGACCTTCACCTTCTGCCTATCTACCACTGTCTATGGCACATTGTGCACTGCTGGCTTCCTTTAGACCTGGGGTGGGGAGATAAAATGCAATATTTCAGGAAACAAGCAGCCCATGAAGAAAACAGACTTGACCTGAAATTCTACTGATCTCATTTCAAGATTGCAGCTTCTTTTCCTGCCCACTGTGTGGCCTTGGGAAAGTATCAGAACTTCCCTTGACCTCATCTGAAAACTAAGGTGAAGAGTCTGGAGAAATACAAAGGGTACCTTGAGCTGGGGAAGGACTGAGAAGTCCTTCCTATTGGGGAAAATTGCAGGGGAGAGGATACTCACATGACTTCAGGAGACCTTGACTCCAGTCTGGGTTTTGCCTCAAGCCTGACCTTGGAGCTGCGTCTGTCTTGCGTGGCTCATAGCTGGGTCCCTTGGAGGGTGCCCAGCACAGAACAGGCCTGCAATAAACATAAGCTCAGTGTTTGCTCTCGTTGGAAGAATCGATCTCTTGAAATTCCTTGGGCTCCAGTGTCCTTACCTAGAAAATGGAGATAATACCTTGTATATGTAGAGATGGTAGGGAAGGATCGAGGTGACGGATGACAAGTGGTGGCTCCAGAATCTGGCACCTGGTCAGTACTCAAGGCTGAGTTACCATTTTCATTGCTTGATTCAGGCCATCTGCTTCCATGAGAGAGCACTATCTGCTTTCTCATATTCTGGTTTTAGCACAGGATGGTGAGCAGAGCTCCACTCCAAGTCTACCTGGCTCCAAAGTGAGTGCTCTTTCCACCCTGCCACCTCACAGGACTGTGGCTGTTTGATTTACCTGTCATTCATTCATTCAAGATGGAATCTTGCTCTGTCACCTAGGCTGGAGTACAGTGGTGTGATCTTGGCTTACTGCAACCTCTGTTTCCTGGGTTCCAATGATTCTCCTTCCTCAGCCTGTGGACCAGCTGGGATTACAAGCACCCACCACCACGCCCCGCTAATTTCTGTATTTCTCTTAGCCATGGAGTTTCACCATGTTAACCAGGCTGGTCTCAAACTCCTGACCTCAAGTCATCCGCCTGCCT
Organism: Symphalangus syndactylus; assembly: GCF_028878055.3. Classification (NCBI taxonomy): domain Eukaryota; kingdom Metazoa; phylum Chordata; class Mammalia; order Primates; family Hylobatidae; genus Symphalangus; species Symphalangus syndactylus. Next base: position 27,826,951 of record NC_072433.2, read on the forward strand.
CAGCCTCCCAAAGTGCTGGGATTAGAGGTGTGAGCCACCACACCTAGCCTTGATTTATCTGTTAAAGTCCATGCACTCACCTCGGCCCCAGAGACAACCTTGTCGTGACTAGGCTGTGACCAGGCTGTGACCCTTGGGCTTCCGTCATCCCAAACAGAGGGTCTTTGCTGCCAGATGTGGCAGCCCCCTGGCAGATGGTATGGATCAGGCCGATGGGTATTGGCAAAGAAATAACCACAGCATCATCGCACCCTGTAACTGTGTTTGATCCAATGGCTAATGGCGTCATTAGCAAAGGAGAGTAATTTTAGGTGTGCCCTGCCGATGGTGGCCACCAGATCAATGGCTGTTTATCATCCTCTGGCTTCCCCGCCTGGGGTGCAGGCAATGACGTTAGATTGGTACTGGCATCAATTTCTGGGAAGGTGAACACACTTTATAACCATCCCCGGTGCTCGTCAATGCTCTCCAGGGCCGCCTTGTGGTGGGAGCCTGCTGCTGCCTAGTTGGTGTTCCTCTGCCCAGAAATGGGCCTTGGCATCACGGCATTCTCAGCATGTGACACGCCGGGACCTGGGGGCAGATTGGAGATGGCACGTTTGGTCCCGAAGGCACCCAGTAAGCCTCCTTTTTGAAACAGCACCAGCTAGACAGAATCAATTTCCCATTGACTTTCAGCTCCGTCTCAGACACTGTAATTCTCGTCTGAGGGTTTATAAAGGCCATTGACTGTCTTATAAAAGATTTAAACACTTACCTTGTGGCATGCGGGAGCTCTATCTGTCATGATGCCTTTTTGACAATTTGTGGGGGTGGGATTGGTTGGGGGAGGAGGGCTGGTTGGCGTTCCCACTGCAGGTGTGGCTCAGACAGCCGGTGCCTGCCAGCCCTGTCTGCACAGAAAAGGGTTGGGATGCATTGAAAGATCTTCCTAATTTATCACCCAAGGGCTCTTTTCCATGGAGAGTCAGGCTCTCCTTGCTCCATTTTGAGAACAAATCGCATGTGACACAAGATAAACTTTACCCCAGCATTGCCTCTGCTGGAACCAAGGACACATCACTGGGTTATAATTGGAACCAGAAGCATCCAGGATTTTATAATTTTTATAAACAGGCACACAGGATTTTGTAATTAACAGCAATGAGAACAATAATGATGATCTTCTGCACTTGGACCCCCGCCCAAATCTATAAGGTATGCATACGGAATCTCTCTCTTTTTAGAGATAGGGTCTTGACTTGTTGCCCAGGCAAGAGTGCAGTGGTGTAATCACACGTCACTGCAACTTCAAACTCGTGGGATCAAGTGATCTGATCCTCCCACATTTCAGCCTTCCTGGTAGCTGGGACTACAGGCACAAGCCACCATGCTAGGCTATTTTTTTTTTTTTTTTTTTTGAGATGGAGTCTCGCTGTCACCCAGGCTGGAGTGCAGTGGCGCGATCTCTGCTCACTGCAAGCTCCGCCTCCCAGGTTCACGCCATTCTCCTGCCTCAGCCTCCCTAGTAGGTGGGACTATAGGCGCCTGCCACCGCGCCCAGCTAATTTTTTGTATTTTTAGTAGAGACGGGGTTTCACTGTGGTCTCGATCTCCTGACCGCGTGATCCACCCACCTCAGCCTCCCAAAGTGCTGGGATTACAGGCGTGAGCCACCGTGCCCGGCTGCCAGGCTATTTTTTATTTTTTACTTTTTATAGATTTGGGGTCTTGTTATGTTGGGTAAGCTGGTCTCAAACCCCTAACCCCCAGTGATTCTCCCTCATCAGCCTACCCAAGGGCTGGGATTATAGACGTGAGCCACTAAGCCTGGCCCTAGTCTCTTTTTTGATGTACAGAATCACTCTGGAATGCAAGCAAAGCCAGGATTGCTACATTCATTTTACCTATAGGGAAACTGAGATTCAAAGAGGTTCATTGTCATTTTTGGCCAACATAATCTCAATTTTCAGGCAAAGCAGAATTTTTCAATTTAACCTCTACCTAACCTTCTACTGCCCATTCTCTTTCCATCCACCCATTCTTTAGCCAGCCAGGTGGTCCTTCCTAAGAAAAAAGAGAGGCATGAGATGATGGAATTTTTTTCCTGCAGGAGCTCTGTCCAGTGGGTAATATAGCAGGGAGTGAGTGGGGTAATTGCATTCAGTGCATTTAGTATATAATAACATTATGGTCAAGGAATATGGGAACATAGACAATGCGATGGTCAGGGCTCCGGGCTGGGGAAGGGGATTGTGGTCAGACAACCATGGAATCAGGACATAGGCACAGGCTCTAAGGCATCAGGAAAGCCAATCTTTGAGGAGTTGCAGCATTGACAAGTGTTAAAGAAAAGACACATGAGGGTCAGGCTGGGGAATGACAGAGGACCATGCTGTGGCCCTTTCCCTCTCTCATGGCGTCTCCTTATCCTCTCCTTCTTGTTCACTTTGGCCACACTGGTTTCTATGCTGTTCCCCCAGTATCCCAGCTGAACTCTCACCTCAGGGCTGTTGCATTGACTTTTCCAATGCAAACTGCCTGGAGTGATCTTTGCTTTGAGAGCCTTGACACTAACAATCCCACTTCTTCCAAGTCTACTCCAGTGTTATTTAGGCTGATTCGGACCACCTAGTTTTGCAACCCTCCCACCCCATCTCCAGAACTCTAGATCCTTTTTCCCGTGACCTACTTCTTCCTTTTTCCATAGCACTTACCATCTTCTAACATACTTTGTAATATACATCCTTATAGGGTTATTAATCATGGCTTTCTCCTTCAGCTGGAATGTAAGCTCCATAAAGGCAGGGATCGTTGCCTCTGATTTATCCAAGTGCCTAGAACAGCACTGGCATGGAGTAGACACTGAGTGCATATTCGTTGAGTAGATGAATTAATGAATGGTTGCCCTTCAATTATGAGCAAGCTGAAGAGTTGGACTTCCTTGATGTGGCTGATGACATGAGCTTGGGATTTGTTGTTGTGGGCAATGGAGTTGAAAGAGGTTAAGCAGAGGAGTTATGTGGTCATATTTTGTTTCAGAGATGCTTGTCCAGTGGTTGTGTGGAAGGGAGAAGAGGATCAGGAAGACACAATCCAGATGAGGGATGAGGAGGAGGTTCTAGAGCAAGGCAGTGAGTGTGGGGATTGGGGAGAGGGAGACATATCAATGGGATTAGATAGACTTGATGCTATGGGATGCCTAGAGAGGAGAACTGAAGCAAATCCCTCACTTTGAAGCTGAGCAACTGGGTGGAGAATCTGGTCATTAATTGACCCTAAGATTGTGGTTATGGAAAACATGTTGTGAAAACGTGTGTGTGTGTGTGTGTACACATACACTAGCAAGGGAAGTGAATCCTTGCTGCATGGCAGGCTGTGTAGTAATGTCAATGGTGTTGTACATTTGGCTTGAATGGCAGGGCCATTCAGCATGGAGTTGGCCTGGCCACCAGAGGTCTGAAGTGATTTAGAATGGTTAACTGGCTCAGTAGAAAGCTGATGGGAAGGAAACAAAAATGAAAGAGTGGTTATCTGACTACCTTCTGCTTGGTATTCTAGGGCGAAGACCAAATGCACTGGTGAAATGATTTCTGACTCTAAGGCAACACAGTGCTTCCCCCAGTCAGTCAGAGCAGTGAGCACAGGGCTGTGTTTCCTGGTGTGGGCCAAAGTCGAGAGTTCAGCATGTCCTGCTTCCTCTCTGTCCTGGGATTCCTGGGGCTGGCACATCTCTTCCCTGCTCTTTTTTTTGGATCCTCTTCTGTTGTCTCCTCTTCCGTCTTGTCTTCCTCATCGCATAACTGTATGGTTAACCAGGACTTTGTATCTATCACAGCCTCTGTGCTAACACACATGGGGTCCCCAATCCTAAGGGGTTCCTCATATGGGACCTTGTGTACCCCAGGCTCCTGGGGGCAGACACCCCACCCCACAGTGGTGAAGAACCAGGCTTTAGACCCAACTCTGCTATGGGCACGGTACATGAAACCTAAGGAAAACCCTTTTTTTTTTTTTTTTTTTTCGAATTTCAAGTCTCTCATCTGGAAACGAGGATAATAATGACTGTCCTGTATTTCTTTTTTTGTTTTTTTTTTGAGACGGAGTCTTGCTCTGTCGCCCAGGCTGGAGTGCAGTGGCGCAATCTCGGCTTACTGCAAGCTCCGCCTCCCGGGTTCACGCCATTCTCCTGCCTCAGCCTCGCGAGTAGCTGGGACTGCAGGCGTCCGCTACCACGCCCGGCTAATTTTTTGTATTTTTGGTAGCGACGGGGTTTCACAGTGTTAGCCAGAATGGCCTTGATCTCCTGACCTCGTGATCCACCCACCTCGGCCTCCCAAAGTGCTGGGATTACAGGCGTGAGCCACCGCGCCTGGCCCGACTGTCCCGTATTTCTAAATCAAAATGCTGGAATTTGAGAGTTGAGGATTGGAACAAATTTTTGGTTATGCTGTTGCAGGGTGGGGGGGAGGGGCGGGGGCAGAAGGAAAGAAGGACACTTTGATCCTGAACTTCCAAATACCACATGAGGTAACATCCAGATCATATAAAAACTGCCTCTTATAGCATCTTCTCTGTTGGGTGGCACCCTCTGTGGTAGGAAGAACCATCTCGAGAAATAACTACATAAAAATAATTCCTGAAAAGAGGATATTTCTATTATGTCATAAAAATTTCAATTTGGGCCATATTTGATAAATTTTCTTTGAAATTTCTGAAAAACTTTTTATCTCCTACTAAAAGCATTTTATGAAAGGGGGATATGCCTGTGGCTGAGGGGCAGTTATGTCCAATTAGATTCTTAGTTTTCATACTTCATTTATTCCTTTTGGTGACATGTTCACTACCGCTAGGCCAACAAGGTTCTTCCTTGGCCACCATGCAGAGGAGGGTAGATTTTTGTCCTGCTATGCAGTGGGGACTATTTTAGAATGCTGAGCAAGGAGAATCACATTTCTATTTTCTTTCTTTGGCATGGAGTGGGGCCTGATTCGGGGGTATTAAGTAGATGTCTTTGGATGAGCTTGGAAGGCCAGAACACATCACTGATGCATGGAGAGATGGAAAGGATTTAAAAGCTATTAAGCAGATAAAGTCTGGACTGATGGAACTTTTAATGATTGGACAGAAGTGAGGAAGAGAAGGGAGTAGAGTGCAACTCCGCATTTGTTACTGACCTTAGAGCAATTTCATGGAAAGACAGACTGCAGGGCTAGTAGAGGGTGAGGGAGCAGAGAGGGAAGTATAGATAACTATTTGAAGAAGCTTGTCTGTGTGATGGGGCTGGAGGGAGAGAGAAGGCCAAGGGGGATTTTTTGTTTTATTTTTGAGCTGTAGGAGCTCTGAACGTATATATTTTTTTATTTTTATTTTTTATTTTTTTAATTTTAATTTCTTTTTTTTTTTTTTTTTTTTTTTTTTTGAGATGGAGTCTCCCTCTGTCACCCAGTGGTGCAATCTTGGCTCACTGCAGCTTCCGCCGCCTGGGTTCTAGTGACTCTCTTGCCTCAGCCTCCCCAGTAGCTGGGATTATAGGTGTGCGCCACCACGTCCAGCTAATTTTTGTGTTTTTAGTAGAGATGACATTTCACCATGTTGGTCAGGCTGGTCTTGAACTCCTGACTTCAAGTGATCCACCCACCTTGGCCTCCCAAAGTGCTGGGATTGTGGGTGTGAGCCACTGTGCCTGGCCTTCTGAGCACATTGATATGCTGAAGGGAAAGGTTCTTTCTGATGGGGGGAAGCTGGGCTGTACAGAATGCAGAAGTGACAACTGATGAGCAAAAGTCCTGCGTGATGCCCAGGCCCAGAGCAAGGTGGCAGCAGACGCATCTTCCAAGGAGGAGGAGGATATGGTAAGAAGAGAAGTGGAGGCTCCTCAATGTGTGGGCAGTGAAGCAAAATGTTGGAGAAGTTTATACCCAACCCTTCTAATGATCTCTTTAGTGTAGAAAGTGAGGCCGTCTGCTGTGAGCCGGGCATGGAGCTGGGGCTGGAGGCTTCAGGACAGTGGATGGGGCAAGTCTGCTTAGAACAATGGAGGGGATCTGCCTGGAGACCAAGGTGTGCCAATGTCACAGCTGGGATGGGACCCAGAAGAGGGCATGGCTGGGTCATTTTCTCCAGCATGAGGAGGGGCCTGTGGGGCAGCAACAGGGGCAGATGGTTGGGTGCTCTTGGGAATTGCGGCAGAGGCACTACAGAGCAAGAGCTCAGAAAATGACTGAGTGATGGATGATAGTGGTGGCATGAAGGCAGGATTAGGCTGGGAGCTGATGTGTTTAGAGAACAACTTAGGGGACTGGACATCATGATAAAGTCAGACAAAGGATGCCTCATGATTAAGGGAGCTGAGAGGAAGTAGGCTGGAGTCAGGTGTCAAATTTTAAGATTTTAGAGCCAGAAACTTCTGGGTGATCTTCAGGTCCAGAATGTTGGTGGCTGACAGCAGAGTAGAAGTGAAAATGACTATGAACATGGTTCTAAGTACAACACTCAGTGCTTTAGATGGATTCTCTCCTTAAATCTTATAACAATCCCTATTTTAAAGATGGGACACTGAGGCATAGAGGGAAGAAGCAACTTGCTCAGCGCACCATGATTAGTCATTGTCAGCAGCTGGGATGTGAAACTAGGTGGTGTCTTCCACTCCCAGTTGCTGCTCCTAGCACCCTGACAGCAGTTGGCTAGGTCTACTCTATGCACGTCCCTTAGGATAATGGCAGTGGTTAGGCTGGAGAGGAAGGGGATAAAACTGGGACCGAGTCTCATATGAAATGTTGACCTGTACCAAAATGATAGCCAAGCATCAATCTGCCCATGCTGGCCCCACTCCCTGTAAGCACTCCATAATGACCAATTCCATTCTGGGTTCCAAAGAGCCAATGGGTCACCTGCTGTACATGTCACTCACCCTCATGTGGGTGCTGAGCTTCCTGAGGCTGTGACTGTGTGTCTGGGGACTGGAGATTGGCCTTTGCACGGGATTCAAGTCACCGCCATCATTGGTGCTATGCGGCGACTTAGACACAGGCTGCTCCTTGTCAGGGGAGGGGAGTTTCTCCCACAGTGAAAGTGCTGTCAAACAGGGCTGCCCAGTGATCAGTGATCAGGATGGTGGCTTCTGTGTTCTTCTCCACATTCCCTCATCAGACCACGATGTAAAGTCTCCCTGGAGCCATATTTTCCATGAGGTGTCAGCATCCTGGACACATTTCAAATGGTGTGGTTGCTTTCCTCGGGTAATTCTCCAGGGACAGTCTGGGTCCAGGCAACTGATATTAGGAATACTCTGGTTGTTTCCAAACTTGGTTCAATTATTCCAATTGTTTTTATTATCTTTCTCATTCTAATGTAAATCCTTCCTCTTCTCTCTCCCCTCCCCTCCCCTCCCCTCCCCTCCTATCTTCCTACCTACCTACCTTCCCAGGTCTTGCTCTGTCACCCAGATTGGAGTGCGGTGGTGTGATCATAGCTCACTGAAGCCTTGAACTCCTGGGTTCCACTGATCCTCCCATCTCAGCCTCTAGAGTAGCTAGGACCACAGTTGTATGCCACTGTGCCTACCGATTTTTAATAATTTTTTTTTTTTTTTTTTGGTAGAGACAGGATTTCTTTATGTTGCCCAGGCTGGTCTCAAACTTCTAGCCTCAAGCTCTCCTCCTGCCTTGGGCTGCCAAAGTGCTGAGATTACAGGTGTGAGGCACCATACTTGGTCTTTTCCTCCCGGTTTATCTCATCATTAAAAGGTAGCATGGTGTGATAGAAATATCTTGATTCACTTGTTTATTTGGAAAACACTGGAACATGAATTTGGTGTGAGGTGGCCTTGGGTGTAATCCCAGCTGTGTGGGGTATGCATATAGGCAGGGGTCACATCATCACATCCTGTGGATGTCACAAATGAGCAAAGCTTTTAACCTGTAAATGACAGGGCAGCTATGACCATAGGGGAATTTATTAAACTCTTGGGTTCTCAGTTTCTTTCTCTGCACAGTGAAGCTTTTGTATCAACTTGGCATGATGTTCATGAGAAGCCAGTAAGAAAATATTAGTAAGGGCCTAGCATGGTACCAGGCATATGGCTGCATCCAAACCTGTTGATTCCTCTTCCCTGAGGTTCTTGATGGAGAAATGTCATTTCCCCAGATGAACAGGCAGGCTAGTTGCAGCGCAGTGGCCAGTGGGAGTGTCTGTTTTGTATTTGCATAGTGGGCACTGAAGGTTGTTGGCAGCCATGGGTGGCTGTGTATCCAATTAACCCGGCTGAGAGATGTGGAGATTTTGACTGGAGCAGGATAAGGGTTTGAAAGAGTTCATTTCAAAGCTTATTCCTTTATTTCATATCAGCAAATCTCTAGCCTGCTTCCTTCCCTGGTTTTGCTAGTCTGGAATGTGCCTGGCTGCAGGATGTGGTAGGATCTGCTTGACCCAGGCTTTGGACAATAATCCTTGATGTTGCGATTGAACCCAGTGTGAAATAGTCCATGATGCCTTACCATTTAGGGAATGGAAATTGCATTCTTCACACCAGATACATTTTTCAGATGGTCCAGGCCTATTCTTCACTAGCAGCTTTTATTTTAGCATTTCTGGACGTGGAATAAGGTCACTGTGTCCGAGACAGAGCCCATCCTTGCTTTGGCTTTGTGGGAAGCCTGTGTTATACCCTGGCCTTGCCTGGTGTTTCAGCTTGGTTGTGATATTATCTGGCTTCATGTCATGTTTCATCTCACACATGTCGTGCCATTTGTTCAAACATAAGAAGTGCAGTGATTCTGTGGAGAGAGCAGAGTTTGGAGTGAGACTGCCTGAGGTTGTCTTCTGACTTGTAGCCTCTCTGAGTCTCTATGATACCAAGTCCTCAGGAGTTTTGTGAAGTCCAGTGACATAATGCATGTGAAAATGTCATGCAAAATGCAAAGAGTTATATAGATATTATTTGCTGTTTTATTTATTACCTTCCAATCTATAGACCAAGACTCACATTTTAGTGACAGGCTTCAAGAGTATGACAATTTATTTTGTTAAAATATAATTAATCTTTCAAGCCACTCATAGAGAATAGGAATAAAAATCCCTCAATGTTTATGCACTTTTTATTAAACTTTAATGGCGTGTTTGGATGGTATTTGGATGGTTGGTCTGAGTTTTGAGAATTTATTTTCAGGATTTTTCTTTTTTTTAGTTTAAAAAGTCAGTGCATCATCCTCAATGACTTTAATGGAGATTAAGTGAATAAAGTTCACAATATTGTCAATGTTAATTAAAAAACTACATAAGATCTCTCAGACTCAAGGAGTTGGGAATGGTAAGCAAAGTCGATGGTCTGGCTTCAGGGTTGCCACTGATAATTGGTTCCAGGTTCTCCTTTTCTGTCTTATCTTGCACTCTCTCCTCACTCTAACACTCCTCTCCTCAAGAATCTGTCATGGCTCTCTATTGTCCAATGGGCTCTCCAAAGTCTGGCTGGTGTCTTCCTTCTTTGACATGATTCTCTCAGTCTCTCCTGCTGGTGATCTGTGTTTGGGTCTTTGCGCACTGCATTCTCCTAGAGATTTACTGTCAACTTGCACATTAGTTTTTGTAAGATTAGCATCCCTGAGGTGCACCTCCAGCAGAGTGCTGCCATTGTGACATTCCGTGCCTTTTCTCCTACAAGAAAGATCTGCTTTCTATACTTTATTCAGTGCCAGTCTCACTTTCTGCAGGAATTTGTCCTACATAGAACAGAGAAGAGGACCATGCCCCTTAAGGTCATACAGACTCACAGCCAGTCGGAAAGTTCTCATAAGATGAGTTGCTTTTCAAAATGAAGAGATCCTGGTAACTATGTTCTAACAGATCTCTCTGTTAGTAACAATTGCCCCCTCTTGCTTGGCTGCTACCTACATACCTCATCTATCTTATAGGCTGAGCAAGTTGGTACATATTTGACTCTGTAAAATGACATAGCTTCTATCACAGTGTCCACATAGAATGCACTCTCGATAAAATTCACTAAATGCATTGAAATCATGGGTTCTCACAGATCTTTAGAGGTCCTGGTCATTGAATCAGGAAACTCCCCAAATGCTGGTGAGCTCAGGTATCCCTCCCCAGCAAATACGAAATAGGATCAAAGCATGAGGACAGTGATTGGAAGGGATTTGTTTAGAATAGTGCCTATGTTTTCTATTTCTGTAACAGATGACCACACATTTAGTGACTTCAAACAAAACAAATTTATTATCTTATGGTTCTGCAAGTTGGAAATCTGACATAGGTCTCACTAGGCCAATATCAAAGTGTGAGCAGAGCTGTGTTCTTTTCTAGAGCCCTAGAGGAGAATCCATTTTCTTGACTTTTCCAGCTTCTAGAAACTTTCCATGTTCATGGCCTCTTCCTCCATCTTCAAAGCCAGTAATATTGCCTCTCTCTGATCATTCTTCCATCATTATATCTCCCCCGACTCCTTCTTCCACTTCCTTCTTCTGCTTTTAAAGGCCTCTGTAATTACATTGCATCCTTCTTGATAATCCAGGATACTGTCCCTATTTTAAGGTCAGCTTATTAGCAATATCAGTTCCACCTGCAAGCTTAATTTGCCTTTGCTCTGTAACCTAACATATTCACAGCTTCTAGGGATTAGGGCATGGACATATCTGGGAGAGCCATTATTATGCCTCACAAAAATAGAGACAAAGATATATGGTTCCTGAATCTACTTTTTCTTCACCCAGAGTGAAGACATTCATATATATAAGAGATATCCACATGGAGATCTCAACTATTGAGAGACTATGGGCCATGGCTATGATCGAACAGTTGATAAATCAGTCAACACAAAACCCATCAATCAACTACCCAAACAGCATGCATTGACTGATACCTAGAGATTCTGAGGCAATTGCTCTTATCATGGGGTATGAGAGGGAAGGTGCTAAAGGGACAACACACTGTAATGAAGGCTTCTGAGTGGAGTGGACACATCCGCTGACTCTTGAAGGAGACATAGGTCATATAAAGGTTTTCACTGGACAGGTAAAGTTGGGAGGGCATTTCTAGCAGATGGCACAGAATGTGCAAGGTATAGAGGAGTAGACCAATACAGCATGTTCAAGAATCAGCCAGTAGTTCTCCTTCTGCCATTGTGGAACCTGTGGAGGCCTGCTGGGATCAGGATCCCTAAAATGCCAAATATGTCTGGAAGGATATGGCCCAAGGTCATTTTTTCTGGAAGCATCTTCCAAACCAAAGGGAACACACAGCTCTTCTTAAAATTGAAGGTGCCTGCGATGCCTGAGCTGAAACTGGATTTGAGTTAGGCAAGAGATATGTTCATGTGTACAAAGCAAAGGATAATACAGTGTATCCTGGCAGCAAACCAAAGCCTGAGTTATCTGGGAAAAGGTCACTTGCACCCATGGAAACAGTAGCATGGTTGGTCCCAAATCCTGAAGCACCTCTCTGTGAAGGCCATAGGACACAGAATCTGTGTTATGCTGTATCCCTTAAGGATTAAAAGCTATTATAAGTAAACAAAATTCTGGAGGGGGAAAGGAATTAGACAGACTGTGCTCCTCAAAATTCACATGCTAGTCTTAACCCCCAATATCTCAGAATGTGACTGTGTTTGGAGCTAAGGCCTTTGAAAAGGTAAGCAAAGGTATGCTGGCCATGGTGGCTCATGCCTGTAATCACAGCACTTTGGGAGTCCGAGGTGGGTGGATCGCTTGAGCCCAGGAGATTGAGACCAGCATGGGCAACATGGTGAAACCCCATCTCTACTAAAAACACAAAAATTAGCTGGGCATTGTGGCATGCACCTACTGTAATTCCAGCTACTTGGGAGACTGAAGCAGGAGAATCACTTGAACCCAGGAAGTGGAGGTTGCAATGAGCTGAGATCTTGCCACTGCACCCCAGTCTGGGTGACAGTGCAAGATTCAGTCTCAAAAAAAAAAAAAAGGTAAAATGAGGTCATTAGGGTGGGCCCTAATCCAATAGAACTGGTGTCGTTATAAGAAGAGGAGACAAGGTCACAGACACCCAGAGGAAAGACCTTGTGAAGACACAAGAAGAAGATGGTCATTTACAAGCCAAGGAGAGAGACTTCAGAAGACATCAACCCTGTCAACACCTTCATCTTGGACTTTTAAATTTCCATGGGTGTGAGAAGATAAATTTCTGTTGTTTAAGACACCCAGTCTGTGGTACTTTGTTATAGTATCCCTAGAAAATGAACACAGCAGGTCATAAAAAGCTATAAAAATGACTGAATACCATAGGTTCTGGATGTGCTGAGGTACACTCATATCTCCTTTCAGGACTGATGGCTTATTCCCCTAGCTGCTGGCAGATGGCTGGCTCTCAGCTGCTGGTTCTCTTCAGGACTTGTCTTGGATCAAGTATTGCCCTTTCCAAGGCTATGCCTCTATACCTATGGTAGCCTGAATCTGAGATTTTTTGCATGTGGGTATTAAGGCTTGGTCCTCCTGCCCAACTTGGGTCAACTCTGAAAGGTCATCCAGCATTAGAGCTTCCTTTGCAGTTGGCTGAGGCCTTCATCACAACCCAGTTTCTTCTCTTCAAGCCTATCTCTTTCTGACCCCTTTTCTTCCTCATTAATTGATAACAAGAGTGCTCCCTGATACACTCCTGCATGCTAATCTTTATCTCAGGATCTATTTCTTGAAGAACTCAACTTGTGACATTATAATAAAGAAATCAGACTTTATTTGGACAACTTTGGGGAGCTATTGAACCATCATATTCTGATGTGGTATGATTTGTAGTGTGGCTGCTTTGAAGGGCAAATCAAAGAGGGTCAGACTGGATGCAGGTAGACCAGTTAGACATAGGGAGAGTAGGCAAAGGTAATGGAGGCCTCGTTGTTAATAGTTATTGTTCACTCAAGGCTTCTCTTGAATTCTCTCTTCTCTGGGAAGCTCAAAGTCATTCCAATATAAGCAATGCATGGTCCTAGCTTGACTGGCATTTACTTCTTGTTCAAAGCTTTTGAAGGAAGTTCATGTCAGATCTGTTTTCCAAGATGGGAGAGCCGATCAAGACCACAGGTGAATGTATCATGGGTGAATGATGATGACTTAATGCTCTCGTACATCTCCAGGGATCCAGAGAAATCAGAAAATAAGAGATGCACTTTCTCCTTCCAACCTGCAAGTGTCACATGAACTTATTTCTGGCTGGATGCAAGCTCTCACACACCAGCCCTGAATAGCTGTGGCTCTCCCTCCTAGCATGCCCTGGCCAGCCCCTGAGCATTTGCTCATGCCATTGCCTCTGACTGGACTGTATCTCCCTCTGCTCCATGACCTTCATTTAACTTATTCATCACTGAGCTATCTTTTCTGCACTCAATGCTTCCAGGAAACCTTTCCCAATGGCCTCCCTCAAGCCGGGTTAGGTATATTTTTACAACATATTTTTTTCCTTTAACCACAAGACCATAAACTCCAGACCATGTTTTCTTAGAGATTTGGGCAAAATAAACACTCTTCTTCCCATTCAAGGTTCTGACCATTAAAGAATACATATACAAAGAACTGATGGCCAAATGGGGATCCCTTTATTCTAACAATGGGTGCACAACACTTAGTGACCACCAAACCTGGAGACTCTAGTAAACTGTCTCTGAGCTTGTGGCTTAGACCTGGGGATGAGAGGTATCTACTACTTGCCTTCCTATATTTAAACCTCAGGATACACAGACTGGCACAAATCACAAGAAATAGAGCATAGCTTGTAGAGTTCCAAATCCCTTAGCTATCCAACTTTGTAAAAAAGGACTGCAGTTATGCCCTCATCAAACAGAGACACCAACAGGGAGCAGATTAGAGAGAGAGAGGGAGAATTGTGGGCTTTTCCCCTGAAATGGGGGAGCTCTGCCCTGCTGGCATCATAATAGGAAGGTGGGGAAGGGAAGGAGATGTGTGGCACCAGAGTCTGGATGGCAAAGGGAAGAGGGAGAGTCTTTGAGGCAGCATCCCTGACCACTAGGAAAAAGGAGCTCATTAAATCTAAACTGACCAACTGGATTAGATGAAAGGAGGAATCTCCTTCTACAGGGAGTGGCGAGTGAGAAGGTGGAGAATCAGAGTTCCCACCGTGACACTTCCCTACGTGAAGAAAATGGGTGGATAAAGGCAAAAGTTCCCACCTTTATGAGATGAAGTGGGAACATGGGGGAAAGAGCACATGGGACTTTTCATCCAGGCCTCTTGGCCTTTGTGTCCCTAGCCACTGGCATGAGACTAGCCCAACATAGGTATCAGTTAGTGGTTGCTGACAGAATGGTTGAATGGACCGTGGAATACTACCCAGTCATGAAAAAGAATGAAATCATATTCTTTCCAGCAGCACAGATGGAACTGGAGGCCATTATCCTAACTGAAATAACTCAGAAAGTCCAATGCCACATGTTCTCACTTAAAAATGGTAGCTAAACAAAGGGTACAGATGGACATAGATGGTAGAATAATAGACACTGGATACAACAAAAGGTGGGAGGGTGGGAGGAATGTGAGGGTTGAAAACTGCCTATTGGGTACAGTGTTCGTTCTTCAGGTGATGCGTACACTAAGAGCCCAGAATTTACCACTATGTGATATATGCATGGAAGGAACCTGCACTTGTAACCCCCCAAATATATGAAAATACATTAATTTAAAAATCAAAATAAAAGCATAAAAATAAATAAATTACCATAGACTTATGATAACAGGAAAAATAAAAGAATGGATGAATGAGTCAGGAGTGACAGTGGCTGATGAATTTGTGGTCATGCCCTTCTTTCCATTTCTCTCAGTTACTGATTAGTATCGCTGGGCTTTGTGGTATAAATGGAACTCATTCTCAACTTCACAAGCCTGTCACTGAAAGCCCCTCAGAATCTTTTGCAAACTCACCTTTTGCCACATCCATCATGAAGTTGTGTTGTCATCTAAAATGAGCTCCTGCTAGGTGGGCACTGGGAGGTGGACAGAAGGTAGGACCAAGAGCCTGACTGTGCCACTGCCCCAGGCCTCAGGGGCTCCTTGTTAACCTAATGAAGTGAGCTCTGTGTACATCTAAGCAGGCCTTGTTGTCTGACAAGGGACAACACAGTAGAGCAGTTGGATGCTGGGAGTGGGTGGGGATCTATGCTTCAACCACTTGTAGTGGAGTAGAAGCAGGGCGGATGCCTCATTAAGGACTCATAAGACTGACCAGGGGTTATGGTCCTCTGGAATCAAGGAGATATCAGAACCAACTGTAGTCTCAGCAGAGAACTAAAAAGCTGGGACAGGGAACTGGAGGCCAGCGCCCCATTGTAGGAGTTAGCCCGCTCAGACAAGGATTACGAGGGGGCTCTCAGAAGGCAAGTCCCCTTCTCTGAATCCATGGATTCCAGCCCGGATACATGTTGGTTGCTCTAGGTTGGGCGTGAGGGGCATGTTGGTTTCCCACACTGGTGGAGACAGGCTTACTTCTTGCTGCACTGCGGTGGATGCTGTGATGTGCTGCTGAAGTCTCCCTTCAGTAAGGTCTGATTATCTCAGCTGTGGGAGGGTAGTGTCGGCAGAGAAGCTTGAAGTCTGTCAACCTCTTTAAGGATGCTGTCAGAAACCACTCACCTAAGATCACATCCCTTCTTGTGGTGGCCTGTCCAATGAATAGTAGATATGGGAGTATAAAGTTTCTTGGCTCAACTTAGACAAAGGTGAAAGGTCATTCTAATGCTGGAGCTCCCCATAGCGTCAGCTAAGTCATCTATTGGGTGTGCAGCATGTTTGATTTTCTCCCTTTGTTAACCAATCTCCCCTTCCCTTCCCTTCCCTTCCCTTCCCTTCCCTTCCCTTCCCTTCCCTTCCCTTCCCTTCCCTTCCCTTCCCTTCCCTTCCCTCTCCTTCCCTTCCCTTCCCTTCCCTCGCCTTCCCTCCCCTCCCCTCCCCACCCCTCCCCTCCCCTCCTCCCCCCTCCCTTCTGTATTAGTCCATTTCACGTTGCTGATAAAGACATACCTGAGACTGGGCAATTTACAAACAAAAGAGGTTTATTGGACTCACAGTTCCACGTGGCTGGGGAGGCCTCACAATCATGGCGGAAGGTGAAAGGCATGTCTCACATGGCGGCAGACAAGAGAATAGAGCTTGTGCAGGGAAAGTCCCATTTTTAAAACCAACAGACCTCATGACACTTATTCACTATCATGAGAACAGCATGGAAAAGACCCACCCCCATAATTCAGTTATCTTCCACTGGGTCTCTCCCACAACATATGGGAATTACAGGAGCTACAAGATGAGATTTGATGGGGACACGGAGCCAAACCATATCATCTTCCTTTCCACAGACTTTGATCTGAACAATACTCTTAATAAACATACTGCATGCCAGACACCTCCTGGGGAACCCAACATGGGACAAACTGAAAACTGTCAAATGTCTAAACAAATTCCAGTAAGGAGGAATGACTTTCTCTCAAGCTCAATGGTCCCATTCTGTGGTCATCTTGAATGTAGAAAATCCTCCGCAACCAGACACCTCCCATCCATTGGTTCCTATTCTTTCTCTCAGTGTTAGCAGAGTGAGCCAGAGTTTGTGACACTTGAGGACTGTTTTAGCTGAAATTAGTAATCAATAAAATCTACGGTCGATAGGCACAGGGCAAAATAGTCACACGAGGGTGACCAACCCTAATTTAATGACAGTGATTCATCACTTTAAGCAAAGTGCTATTGGCCCCAGAAATTGGAATTGGATCCTTTAGCAGGGATATTAGGAGGGCCTGGGGAAGGGGAAGGGAGGGCAGCGCATATATGGGATCACAGGCCTGTTCGTTCTATTGATGCCCCTGCATGTAAAAAATGGAACTTTCTGCAGCAAAGCTGTCACAGAGCAACATTTATAGGTTACATTTAGACGGGAAAATTATTAGCGTAAATATGTTTGGTGTCCCAAAACACAAGTACTGATTAGCTAGTGAGGACAGCATTAGGAGACTCATTAAGAAATATGCTTTTGTCCTTGCACTGGCCTGAGCATCAAAATTACCATCCACACCCACACAAAATGCAAATATAGTTGTAAAACAAATTTTGAAAATTGAGTCCTTCAAGCTTCCTGGTTTCCATGCCAATCGTGTACATCTGATGTCAGTTGGATTCTGACTGCATGAAAAACACATCTTGTTCTAGCCCTTCCATAGCTTCCTAAAACATGTGGCTGACACTTTTTACGGTGTGTGTAAAAATAAGGCTGTGTTGTTAAAGCCCCTTTCGTGGCACATTTCACTATTTGGAGCTGAAAGCATCTGTGCTGTTCTTTCAATGACTTTTGCCTTTTGTGGGATCTCCCCTTCAGTAGATCTTTTCTTTCCTGCTGGTTTAGGTTTCAGCCTAAAAACCAACTACAACCCTTTTTCATCCCACGTCCTTTCAACTTACCACTTCTTTTCACTTCCAAACTTCTTTTGTGTGTGTGTTCCAGTAAGACTTTATTCACAGACACTAAAATTTAAATTTCATACCATTTTTCACATGTCACAAAATATTCTTCCCCCCCCCAAACCCTTTACAAGTGGGAAAACCATTCTTAGCTCACAGGCCATACAGTAACAGATTGTTGTTTGTTGACCTCTGCACTGTAGTGACCAAGAGCACAGCTTCTGGAGCCAGATCGCTTGAGGTTGAATTGGTTCCGTGTTTTGCTAGCTGTGTGATCTTGGGCAAGTTACTTGATGTTTTTGCACTTCAGATCCCCATCTGTGAAATGGGGAAGTGGCACCATTCTGTATGATTTTTTAATTAATTAATTATTTAGTTTTTTGAGACAGAGTCTTGCTCTGTCGCCCAGGCTGGAGTGCAGTGGTGCAATCTCAGCTCACTGCAACCTCTGCCTCCTGGCTTCAAGCAATTCTCCTGCCTCAGCCTCCCAAGTAGCTGGGATTACACGTGCCCACCACCATGCCTGGCTAATTTTTTGTATTTTTAGTACAGACGGGGTTTCACCATGTTAGCCAAGTTGGTCTTGATCTCCTGACCTCGTGATCTGCCTGCCTCGGCCTCCCAAAGTTCTGGGATTACAGGTGTGAGCCACATTTTGTATGATTTTTTTCTTCTTCTTTTTAAATAATACTTTAAGTTCTAGGGTACCTGTGCACAATGTGCAGATTTGTTACATAGGTATACGTGTGCCATGTTGGTTTGCTGCACCCATCAACTCATCATTTACATTAGGTATTTCTCCTAATGCTATCGCTCCCCCAGCCCCCCAACCCCCAACAGGCCTTGGTGTGTGATGTTCCCCGCCCTGTGTCCAAGTGTTCTCATTGTTCAATTCCCGCCTATGAGTGAGAACATGTGGTGTTTGGTTTTCTGTTCTTGTGATAGTTTGCTGAAAATGATGGTTTCCAGCTTCATGCATGTCCCTGCAAAGGACATGAACTCATCTTTTTTTATGGCTGCATCGTATTCCATGGTGTATATGTGCCACATTTTCTTAATCCAGTCTATCATTGGTGGGCATTTGGGTTGGTTCCAAGTCTTTGCTATTGTGAATAGTGCCACAATAAACATACATGTGCATGTGTCTTTATAGTAGCATGATTTATAATCCTTTGGGTATATACCCAGTAATGGGATCGCTGGGTCAAATGATATTTCTAGTTCTAGATCCTTGAGGAATTGCCACACTGTCTTCCACAATGGTTAGACTAATTTACACTCCCACCAACAGTGTAAAAGCATTTCTGTTTCTCCACATCCTCTCCAGCATCTGTTGTTTCCTGACTTTTGAATCATTATCATTCTAACTGGCATGAGATGGTATCTCATTGTGGTTTTGATTTGCATTTCTCTGATGGCCAGTGATGATGAGCATTTTTTCACGTGTCTGTTGGCTGCATAAATGTCTTCTTTTGAGTAGTATCTGTTCGTATCCTTTGCCCACTTTTTGATGAGGTTGTTTGTTTTTTTCTTGTAAATTTGTTTAAATTCTTTGTAGATTCTGGATATTAGCCCTTTGTCAGATGGGTAGGTTGCAAAGATTGCAAAGATTGGAACAGGTTGCCTGTTCACTCTGATGATCATTTCTTTTGCTGTGCAGAAGCTCTTTAGTTTGATTAGATCTCATTTGTCTATTTTGGCTTTTTTGCCATTGCTTTTGGTGTTTTAGTCATGAAGTCCTTGCCCATGCCCATGCCCATGCCTCTGTCCTGAATGATATTGCCTAGGTTTTCTTCTAGGGATTTTATGGTTTTAGGTCTAACATTTAAATCTATAATCCATCTTGAATTAATTTTTGTATAAGGTGTAAGGAAGGGATCCAGTTTCAGCTTTCTATATATGGCTAACCAGTTTTCCCAGCATCATTTATTAAATAAGGAATCCTTTCCCTATTGCTTATTTTTCTCAGGTTTGTCAAAGATCAGATGGTTCTAGATGTATGGTGTTATTTCTGAGGGCTCTGTTCTGTTCCATTGGTCTATATATCTTTTTTAGTACCGGTACCATGCTATTTTGGTTACTGTAGCCTTGTAGCATAGTTTGAAGTCAGGTAGTGTGATGCCTCCAGCTTTGTTCTTTTGGCTTAGGATTGTCTTGGCAATGCGGGCTCTTTTTTGGTTCCATATGAACTTTAAAGTAGTTTTTTTCAATTCTGTGAAGAAAGTCATTGGTAGCTTGATGGGGATGGCATTGAATCTATAAATTACCTTGGGCAGTATGGCCATTTTCACCATATTGATTCTTCCTATCTATGAGCATGGAATGTTTTTCCATTTGTTTGTGTCCTCTCTTATTTCATTGAGCAGTGGTTTGTAGTTCTCCTTGAAGAGGTCCTTCACATCCCTTGTAAGTTGGATTCCTAGGTATTTTATTCTCTTTGTAGCAATTGTTAATGGGAGTTCACTCATGATTTGGCTCTCTGTTTGTCTGTTATTGGTGTATAGGAATGCTTGTGATGTTTGCACATTGATTTTGTGTCCTGAGACTTTGCTGAAGTTGCTTATCAGCTGAAGGAGATTTTGGGCTGTGACTATGGGGTTTTCTAAATATACAGTCATGTCATCTGCGAACAGGGACAATTTGATTTCCTCTTTTCCTAATTGAATACCCTTTATTTCCTTCTCCTGCCTGATTGTCCTGGCCAGAGAACTTCCAACACTATGTTGAATAGGAGTGTTGAGAGAGGGCATCCCTGTCTTGTGCCAGTTTTCAAAGGGAATGCTTCCAGTTTTTGCCATTTAGTATGATATTGGTTGTGGGTTTGTCATAAATAGCTCTTATTATTTTGAGATATGTTCCATCAATAACTAGTTTATTAAGAATTTTTAGCATGAAGCACTGTTAAATTTTGTTGAAGGCCTTTTCTGCATCTATTGAGATAATCATGTGGTTTTTGTCATTGGTTCTGTTTATGTGATGAATTACGTTTATTGATTTGCGTATATTGAACCAGCCTTGCATCCCAGGGATGAAGCCAACTTGATCGTGGTGGATAAGCTTTCAGATGTGCTGCTGGATTCGGTTTGCCAGTATTTTATTGAGAATTTTTGCATCGATGTTCATCAGGGATGTTGGTCTAAAATTCTCTTTTCTTGTTGTGTCTGCCAGGCTTTGGTATCAGGATGATGCTGGCCTCATAGAATGAATTAGGGAGGATTTCCTCTTTTTCTATTGATTGGAATAGTTTCAGAAAGAATGGTACCAGCTCCTCTTTGTACCTCTGGTAGAATTTGGCTGTGAATCCATCTGGTCCTGGACTTTTTTTGGTTGGTAGGCTATTAATTATTGCCTCAATTTCAGAGCCGGTTATTGGTCTATTCAGACATTCAACTTCTTCCTGGTTTAGTCTTGGGAGGGCTTATGTGTCCAGGAATTTATCCATTTCTTGTAGATTTTCTAGTTTATTTGCATAGAGGTGTTTATAGTATTCTCTGATGGTAGTTTGTATTTCTGTGGGATCGGTGGTGATATCCTCTTTATCATTTTTTATTGCATCTATTTGATTCTTCTCTGTTTCTTCTTCATTATTCTTGCTAGTGGTCTATCAATTTTGTTGATTTTTTCAAAAAACTATCTCCTGGATTCTTTGATTTTTTTGAAGTGTTTTTTCATGTCTCTAGGAGACTTCAGTTCTGCTCTGATCTTAGTTATGTCTTGCCTTCTGCTAGCTTTTGAATTTGTTTGCTCTTGCTTCTCTAGTTCTTTTAATTGTGATGTTAGGGTGTCGATTTTAGATCTTTTCTGCTTTCTCTTGTGGGCATTTAATGCTATAAATTTCTCTCTACGCACTGCTTTAAATGTGTCCCAGAGATACTAGTATGTTGTGCCTTTGTTCTCATTGGTTTCAAAGAACATCTTTATTTCTGCCTTAATTTTATTATGTACCCAGTAGTCATTCAGGAGCAGGTTGTTCAGTTTCCATGTAGTTGTGTGGTTTTGAGTGAGTTTCTTAATCCTGAGTTCTAATTTGATTGCACTGTGGTCTGCGACAGTTTGTTGTGATTTCTGTTCTTTTACATTTGCTGAGGAGTGCTTTGCTTCCAACTATGTGGTCAATTTTAGAATAAATATGATGTGGTGCTGAGAAGAATGTATATTCTGTTGATTTGGGGTGGAGAGTTCTGTAGATGTCTATTAGGTCTGCTTGTTGCAGAGGTGAGTTCAAGTCCTGGATAGCCTTGTTAACCTTCTGTCTCATTGATCTGTCTAATATTGACAATGGGGTGTTAAAGTCTCCCATTATTATTGTGAGGGAGTCTAAGTCTCTTTGTAGCTCTCTAAGGATTTGCTTTGTGAATCTAGGTGCTCCTGTGTTGGGTGCATATATATTTAGAATAGTTAGCTTTTCTTGTTGAATTGATCCCTTTACCGTTATGTGATGGACTTCTTTGTCTCTTTTGATCTTTGTTGGTTTAAAGTCTGTTTTATCATAGACTGGGATTGCAACCCCTGCTTTTTCCTGCTTTCCATTTGCTTGGTAGATCTTCCTCTATCCCTTTATTTTGAGCCTGTGTGTGTCTCTGCACGTGATATGGCTCTCCTGAATACAGCACACTGATGGGCCTTGATTCTTTATTCAATTTGCCAGTTCATGTTTTTTAATTGGGGCATTTAGCCCATTTACATTTAAGGCTAATATTGTTATGTGTAAATTTGATTCTGTCATTATGATGTTAGCTGGTTATTTTGCCCATTAATTCATGCAGTTTCTTCATAGCATCAATGGTCTTTACAATTTGGCATGTTTTTGCAGTGGCTGGTACCAGTCATTCCTTTCCACGTTTAGTGTTTCCTTCAGGAGCTCTTGTAAGACAGCTCTGGTGATGACAAAATCTCTCAGCATTTGCTTATCTGTAAAGGATTTTATTTCTCCTTCACTTACGAAGCTTAGTTTGGCTGGATGTGAAATTTTGGGTGGAAAATTCTTTTCTTTAAGAATGTTGAATATTGGCCCCCACTCTCTTCTGGCTTGTAGAGTTTCTGCCAAGAGATCCATTGTTAGTCTGATTGTCTTCCCTTTGTGGATAACCTGACCTTCCTTTCTGGCTGCGCTTAACCTTTTTTCCTTCATTTCAACCTTAGTGAATCTGACAATTATGTGTCTTGGGGTTGCTCTTCTCAAGGATTATCTTTGTGGTGTTCTCTGTATTTCCTGAATTTGAATGTTGGCCTGTCTTGCTAGGTTGAGGAAGTTCTGGATAACATCCTGAAGAGTGTTTTCCAAGTTGGTTCCATTCTCCCTGTCACTTTCAGGTGTACCAATCAAACATAGAGTTGGTCTTTTCACATAGTCCCATACTTCTTGGAGGCATTGTTCATTTCTTTTTACTTTTTTTTTCTCTAGCCTTGTCTTCTCACTTTATTTCATTAATTTGATCTTCAATCACTGATACCCTTTCTTCCACTTGATTGAATTGACTATTCAAGTTTGTGCATGTGTCACGAAGTTCTCATGCCATGGTTTTCAGTTCCATCAGATCATTTAAGGTCTTCTCTACTCTCTTTAATCTAGTTAGCCATTCTTCTAATCTTTTTTCAAGGTTTTAGCTTCCTTACAGTTGGTTAGAACATGCTCCTTTAGCTCAGAGAAGTTTGTTATTACCGACCTTCTGAAGCCTACTTCTGTCAGGTTGTCAAAGTCATTCTCCGTCCAGTTTTGTTCTGTTGCTGGCAAGGAGCTGTGATCCTTTGGAGGAGAAGAGGTGCTCTGGTTTTTAGAATTTTCAGCTTTTCTGCTCTGGCTTCTCCCGATCTTTGTGGTTTTATCTACCTTTGGTCTTTGATGTTGGTGACCTACCGATGGGGTTTTGGTGTGGATGTCCTTTTTGTTGATGTTGATGCTATTCCTTTCTGTTTGTTAGTTTTCCTTCTAACAGTCAGGTCGCTCAGCTGCAGGTCTGTTGGAATTTGCTGGAGGTCCATTCCAGACCTTGTTTGCCTGGGTGTCACCAGCAGAGGTTGCAGAACAGCAAATATTGCAGAACAGCAAATATCGCTGCCTGATCCTTCCTCTGGAAACTTCGTCCCAAAGGGGCACCTGCCTGTATGGCGTGTCTGCTGGCCCCTACTGGGAGGTATCTCCCAGTTAGGCTACATGGGGGTCAGGGACCCACTGGAGGATCTGTCTGTTCTCAGAACTCAAACATCATGCTGAGAGAACCACTGGTCTTCAGAGCTCAGTTGGAAATGCAGAAATCACTTGTCTTCTGCATCGGTCACGCTGGGAGCTGCAGACCAGAGCTGTTCCTATTCAGCCATCTTGGAATGGAGCCGCCACATTCTGTATGATTTTTAAGGGAGTGACTTGATCAATGAGGAATACCTAATAAGTATTTAATAAATATTAACTGTTGTAATATTGTCTTGTCGTATTTGCATGTAATTCTGATCGTGACTGTACAAGCCAAGGTACCAGTGTTTTAGTGGAGGATCCTTTCACCATGAGCCACAGAGATGAAGAGGTGGAGACACAGGCAAGATATGAATCTGTTTGTTTGTTTGTTTGTTTTTTGAGATGAAGTCTTGCTCTCTCACCCAGGCTGGAGTGCAGGGGCGTGATCTTCTTGGCTCACTGCAACCTCCACCTCCCAGGTTCAAGTGATTCTCCTGCCTCAGGCTCCTCAGTAGCTGGGACTACAGGTACATGCCACCGTGCTTGGCTAATTTTTGTATTTTTAGTGGAGATGGGGTTTTTATTTGTATCACCTCTGTCCTCCCCCCACCGAAGTGCAGTAACTATGCAGGCAAGGTTGTTTTCTTTGGTTCACTGCTTAATCTCCAGCACCCAGAGCAGGGCCTGATGAGAATGCAATACACATTTGCTGAATGGATACATTGAATTTGTCAAATAAATTCTCAACAGATTCAAATATAGAAATACATTCCAGCAGATGGTTAATTTCTGTTCAATTGAGGTGTTCTATTTTAGCCCTTTGATCCTGGGATGTCACTCAAGTGAGCACCAGGAAAAAAGGGGCCAGTGGCTTCTTCAACAAGGAGGCCCTTGAATAGCCTCTGGCCAAATAATATTGGAAAAACCTCAAAATATGCATGTCCAGTGTGAACAGCATGCAGCCACCATAAGGAACTTTGTTTATAAATCTGTGCTTATTCTTTTAGTATCAAGAGAACATGAGAAAACTGCACACTCCATTGAGGGATGGGACAAGGAATTTGGAAGGATCTGTGGTTCTTTAGCACCTTGAAATCACTCCCAAATTGTCTTCTATTGCCAAAATAAAGTTTTTGTCTGTTTTAGAGGATAGTTTTTAAGAGAAATGTGTTAAGTCCAATGACACTGGGTTTTCTAGATGTTACCATTTTTGGTGACCAGGTGCACTGGTGCGACCACAGGCTGGCAAATGGAAAGGCACTAACTGGCCCTTCAAGAAGTCCCTGCATAATGGAATGTTGCTGCAGACAGCAATAAGGGCCCTTGCGTTTGGAATTCTTTGGAGCTCTCAGGGAGTGCTATCTTATTCTCCCCACTCAGCTCCTAGATCTACACAGAGCCAGCTTGGTTTTGTGATTTACAGTATTCCCAAGGTTTTCCTTTACTTCATGACAACACAGGGACTGGATAAGGTTGCCTGGATTCCACCAAGGCATGTTTTTTGTTTTTTTGAGACAGGGTCTTGCTCTGTCACCCAGGCTGGAGTGCAGTGGTGCAATCTTGGCTCGGGTCACCTCAACCTCCACCTCCTGGGTTCAAACAATTCACATACCTCAGCCTCCCAAGTAGCTGGGATTACAGGCACATGCCACCAAGTCCATCTACTTTTTTTTTTTTGTATTTTTAATAGAGATGGGGTTTCACCATGTTGGCCAGGCTGGTCTTGAACTCCTGGCCTCAAGCAATCCTCCTGCCTTGGCCTCCCAAAGTGCTGGAATTACAGGCATGAACCACCAAACCCAACCCACCAACACATATTCTTGATAGGAACTCTCTGTTACTCTAATCCCACAATGATAGGTGGCCTTCAGAGTGGATCTCATCTTTATTCTGATCCCTCTTCACAGGGAACTTGGTAAAACCTGCAGGCAGAAGTGGCTCTGAGAAATGTCAGTTCCATGATTGGTCACATACCTAGATTGGAAGGTCCTCTTCTTTCGTTGTTCAAGCCTCTTCTCATTCCTGAGTTTTTTATTCCCCAGGTCTCATGTTGGAATATCACTTTCTCATCTTGGGTGATCCCCAGACTTTCTGTCTGCAATTATACAAACAACAAAGCTCTCTGTTTACTGAAGACATCACTAAGTGGGTCAAATAAATAATTTCTAGGCTATTAATATACACCCCAAATTGCAGTATGTGCCTATCTATTTTTGACTCATCAATGAATAACTGTCTCATCACAGCCTTACCAGCTTTGAGTATTATTACTTTTTATTAGGCTTTGCCAAATTAAAAGACAAACCATGATAAAATTTCATTACTGGTTCAGTTTTATTCCTTTAATTATCCAAGAGATTGAGCAATTTCTCATATGTTGATTGGTCATTTGCATTTCTCCTTTTGGGATTTATCTTTAACCTCAATAAATTAATGTTTTTGCATTTTCTTCCACCCCCAGAAATGCAAATCTATTTTTTGGTTTTTCTTCTGGGTGAACTCACAAATCAAAGCAGCCAACACTCAGACTCATGCTAGTATATTGGTGCTGCATTGCACTTATAGAACATGCTGTTCTTGTTCACCATGTGCAGAATTAAACCCAGACTCAAAAATCAACAGTTTTCAACTGGACTATCTTCTGTTATTTCATTCATATATTTGTGTGCCTGTGTGTATACACACACATGTGTATATACATATTACATACACAAATATATTCAATTGTGTTTGTTTATATATATATGTCTATATATTCAACACAGATATACAGTTGACCCTTGAACAACATAGGGATTTGGGGAACTGATCCCCCACATGGTTAAAAATCCGTGTATAACATTGACTCCTCCAGAAAAAAAATACTAATAGCCTACTGTTGAGTGAAAGCCTTATTGATAACATAAATAGCTGATTAACACATATTTTATATATGTATTATATATTGTATTCTCATAATAAAGTAAGCTAGAGAAAAGAAAATGTTACCAAGAAAATAATAAATAAGAGAAACATATTTACTATTCATTATGTGGAAGTAAATGATCCTAAAGGTCTTCATCATCCTCATCTTCACATTGAGTAAGCTCAAGGGGAGGAGGAAGAGGAGAAGAAAGAAGAGAGGTTGGTTTTGTTGTCTCAGGGGTGGCAGAGGCAGAAGACAATCCATGTGTAAGTGGACACTCACAGTTCAAGTCCATATTGTTCAAGGGTGAACTGCATATTCAATTTGAAGTATGTGTCAGACTTTAATGGAGAAGGTTGGGAGCTATGATTTAGTAAGAGTATTCTCAAATTGAGCCGAAATGAAAGCCTGTGAATCAAAATATATTTTTACAGTTCCTTTATAACCCCTGAGAATTAGCCTCTGGATTCAGCATAACAGAAAATGGACTGGTCTTTAAGGGTAGCCCCTGGTGTGCTTCTTGTCTCTATGCCCTCGGCCAGCTCCTTCTGCTGTCAGATGTAAGGGTAGAAACCAGTATTTTGGTGTTTAAGTAATGTGCTCCTGTGTATTTCTTCAAAATCCATAATGCTATATTGATGCCACTTCCTAAAGTGGTGGGTTTGCTCAGCTAAAATAGGAAGATGTGATGCATGTTTTTTCCTCCACGGAAGTTTGTGTCTATTTCTAGTGTTTGCTCCAAGGGCTTGTTCTGGGCAGGGAGGGGGTTCTCAGGAAGCAGCCAGGCTTTCAGGCAATAGTTCTCCTGGAAGAGCTCTCTGGGTTTCTAGTGAAGCCACCGGAACCTGTGGATTTATGAGGTGCGTATTATGGTGACGATGCTGCTGTTTATCAGGCCGCAGAACCGGGACACTGAGGGGAGGGAAATGCAAATCTATTTTATGGTAAGATGACTGATTCAATAAACCCAGTTTATTAAAGTGCTCACAAGGTTGATGTTTAATGTTCGAATATGCCATAGATCTTCTAGTCCAACTTATCTGCTGCCCTATTTTTTCTACTCTCACCCTTGTGTGCTCTCTCTCTTCCTCCTCCTCTCCTCACTTGTTCTGTCTCTCCCGTCTTCCTATTGAAGCACAGGTGGGTGGCTTCCACAGACCAAGCTCATATGCCTCTTACCTTTGCAACCATAACTGACCACAACCAACAGATATAATCCATCAGAAGTCCGTCCCTGTCCCAATTATTGATTTGGGTTTTCCCTCCAACTTGCACACTTGAATTTTACCCCTTCCCTCTCTGTCCCAGCTCTTTGACCCTGTCCCCAACTCGCCCCATGAGCTCACCACGCCCTACTCCACCAAGGGGTTCTGGCATCAGCCTTCCTGCTAAGGACTCTGCCTTAAGCTGCCTTCAGGGGCCAGGCACCCAGCAGTCTCTGGCTATCAGACCTTGCTCTTGCACTCTTGCAGCCTGGTTTTGCACACTCGTAGGTGAGAGATATTCAAACGCTTGGTTTCTATCCCATGGGACCCATTCCAGGTTGGTCTGTTGCTTGGCTTTTCCTGCAAGACAAAGACATTAGCAATCATATAACCTTATAATAGAAGGAGGAAGGTAATATCCATTTAGGAAACATTCACTCAACTATACTTTCTTGGATTTTTTGTTTTTTCAGACTGGGTCTCCCTTTGTCACCTAGACTGGAGTGCAGTGGCAGAATTATAGCTTACTGCATCCTCAACCTCCCAGGCTCAAGTGGTTCTCCCACTTCAGCCTCCTGAGTAGCTGGGACCACAGGAGCATGCCACCATGCCCAGTTAAATTGTATTTTTTTTGTAGAGATGGGGTTTAGCAATGTTACCCAGACTGGTCTCAAACTGCTGAGCTTAAACAATGTGCCCACCTTAGCCTCCCAAAGTGTTGGGATTACAGGCATGAGCCACTACGCCCAGCCTCTTCCTGGATATTTGCTGCACCCTGGTGCTGGGCTAGAGGCTGGAGTATCTCTCTAAACTGGTCAGACTGTGCGTGGAGTTGAGGCTCAGCTCCAGGGCCTGTACTTGTGGAGGGGAACCCAGAGTGGAGCAGTGGAGAGGAGAGCTGAGTCACTGCAGACACTTGTAAGCAGGGCCATTAGTTCTTCAGTCCTTGGGCCCATCGTTTTCCAGCACTGTCCTCCTAGCATCCAGTGCGGGCCTGATCCAACTGCACACATAATTGGTGCTTGCTGAGTTGGTAAGTGAATGAACCATGTCATAAGCATAACAGTTGAAGGACTGGTGTTGTGTAGCCAGTGAAAGAGGAAGATGGGGGAATCTAATGGGACACTTGCAGTCCTGTCATATCAAAGTGTTTCCTGTGATGCCAAAGGCATGAATTAGGATTAAAGGGTGGCGGTTATGGAGACATAGATTTCAGCTTCCCATCAGGAACTTATTGTTTAATGAGGCAATGGGCTAAATCCTGGGATGATGAGCTTCTTCACCTTAGAGATATTCATGTAGAATAGGCCACATGACCTCCTCGTTTTGATGCTGTGGGAGGGAATTTCTATGTGGTGTGATTGATGTAATAATTGTTAATAGGATGCCTATTATCTGCAAGGGACTATATTGGCCTCTGAAAGGAAGAGACAATTAAGTCCTCTGTCCTCAAGAAGGGCTCTAGTGGTTCCTTGAGCTTGTGGTCCCTATTAAATAGAAGATATATACATGAGTCTCATCATGTAGATAGGGAAACTGAGGTCAGGAGAGTGAAGAGTCTTTTTCTATTGGCATTCGGCACGGAGTACCTATGGTACACCAGGTCCCATGGGAAGGGCTTCCTTACATTTTCTCACTGAGTCTTCACATCTGCCCTGGGATGAAAATAGGACTATTAGGGTTTTAATCCCGCGGCAACCCCGCTCACCAGACTCCTGATCTACTGCTCTTCCCATTCTAACAATTCACACAGGCACATTCTAGACATGCAGTCACAAAATGCTGGAGCCTCAGAAGCACAGGGCAGGGAATAAGCAGAGATTATAAACAGGTGAAGGGTGATGGGGAAGGAAATTAATGCCTTCTGAGCCTGTGGTGGGCCAGGCAGAGTTTTACCTACAACATCTGATTTTTTATGGATAAGATCCATGAGAGTTGGATATTTTTACTGCCATTTTACAAGTGATGAGCCTGAGGCTCAGGGAGGTTAAATGACTTGGTTAACCTCACAGAGGTAATACAATATGGAGCTGGAATATTCCTATTATTACTACTGCTATTTTATTGCTACCATCAGTACTCCTACTATTGCTACCATTACTGATAATACTACTTGCTTATACAATTGTTACTACTACTATAACTTTTAAAATTACTGCCATGGTTACTAGTCCTACTACTCTGACTAGTAGTTTTACAAATACTATTTGTTCCTCTTGTTCCTTCTACTGATGACACGAAGTCTTGAGTTATTGAGTGCATACTCTGTGTGATGTCCTGGACTAAACCCTTTCCAATTCTATCTATTTGTGGGTTTTTTTTTTTTTAGATCTCATTCTGTCACCAGGCTGGAGTGCAGTGGTGTGACCTCTGCCTCCTGAGGTCAAGTCATCCTCCCAACTCAGCCTCCCAAGTAGCTGGGACTACCGGCACACACCACCACGCTCAGCTAATTTTTAAATTTTTTGTAGAGATGGGATCTTCCTATATTTCCCAGGCTGGTGTTGAACTCCTAAACTGAAGTGATCCTCCCTAATAGGCCTCCCAAAGTGCTGGGATTACAGGCACGAGCCACCATGTCCAGCTCCAGCTCTATCTTATTTATTTTTTTACAAAAACAGTAGATTTATGATGAGTCTTTTACCCAAAAGCTGATGGTTAATCC
The DNA here is from genome assembly GCF_028878055.3 of Symphalangus syndactylus. Lineage (NCBI taxonomy): Eukaryota > Metazoa > Chordata > Mammalia > Primates > Hylobatidae > Symphalangus > Symphalangus syndactylus. Next base: position 27,857,306 of record NC_072433.2, read on the forward strand.
CACATTGTGGGGGTAAATAAAGGCATCTCTAATCTACAGGAAAAAGAGAGGAGGTGGAAACCTGTGTACTAGAAGCTCCTTTCCATGGATTATAAAACATACTCATGTGTTTATCTTAAGCTTGGGATTGAAAAAAAAAACCAGCCTATTTTCATTGGATATTTTGCTTAGATTAGTCTCTCTTGAATCCAAGTCAGGTAAGGTCTCCAATAGAAGAAAAAACGGTGTCACAAAGAGAAGCAGTGTTTATCACTGGGTGTTCATTGGAGCCAGTTTCGTGGCATATGGTCTGTGAATGCTGTCTCACTTAATTCTTGTGCTGCCCTGGGAGGTAGGTTCTATCGTGCCCATTTTACAGATCTGGAAGCTGAGTCTCTGCAAAGGGAATGAGCTCCTCGAGGAGGTCCCATCTCCGGGGGAACATGGGCCGGGTTATGAACGGGGTCCTTCCAATCAGATCTTCATCTCTGGCCCCTCCCACTCCAGCGTGGGGCTTCTGCAGCCGAATTAAAATGTAAATCAAAACATAATTGGCTTTGTGTGCACAGTTTAGATAAGATTTACTTTTGAAGAATGACTTTGTGTTCTAACCCAGCAGGCCAAGCTCCACGCGGCACACTGGCACTTAATAACGGCCAGGGAGTGCGGCCATAAATATTGCAAACGATGCAGTTTGAACGAAACGCCCTATGAACCATAATAAAACCACCCGTGATTAATTCCAGAACGCGCTCTGTTCATATTAGACCTGCAGTGGCTTCCCTGATGAGATCAATACAGCGTAGCGGAGTGATCCTAATAGAAGTGTTATTATCTTTTAATCTTCGGGAAAATGCCAACTTCTCGAATCCCTCACCACGCCGCCTGCTTTATTTTCTCAGTGCAACCTTGAAGGCAGTTGTTTTCCCTGAAATGAAGATACATTAGAGTATTTTCAAGGATTTATCAATAATGGGACCTGGGCCTGCTTTGCAGGGCCCCTCGCTAAAAGGCCTATTTGTGTGCGGCGAGTCAGAGCTGGTTGCGGTGACCTTTGCTGTCAGCCGCTATTTTCCCAGCAGACAAATGCCTCTGGAGAGTGAGTGGTAAAGACAGATATTCACAGGAGGCAGACGGGGAGGTGAGAGTAGGGAACGAAATACACCAACATCAAATAAGGCAGGGAGGGCTTTAGGAAGCCAGGCGTGTCCTTGTTTAGGACTCAGGCGACAGAAATGGTCTTCATGGCCTCTGCAGGCAGAGGCTGACTTTCCCGCCGCTTCTGCAGGTCTCCAGGGTCTGGAGTGCAGGGGGACTGGCTGTGATTCTCCGTGGAAAATGAAATGTCACTGTCCTGTAACGAGTGTCCAGGAGGGGAGGAAGGATGACAAGTATCTCTAGCCTGGTGCCTGCAGGGGAGCTGCATCTCCCGGCTCACAGGAGGCTCAGGAGAGCCCGTGTTTGGAGGCTTTGGCGTCATCTTGGCGAGCTCCTCACGGGGGAGGTGGAGGTAAGTGGGGCATGCCTATTGGAGGTGAAAAATGAACTAACTCGTCAGGGACGATGCTGAGAAAGCCAGGGTTAGGGTGCCAGCCGTGCTCGTGGTTGTATCCAAATCCCTCACCTGGCATGTTCTGCTGAGTTCTAATGGAAGCTGCACACAAGCCCCAGCAGACAGCCTCAAAGAAAGCCAGCCAGAGCCCGTGGAAAGGAAGGAGGAGGAATCCTCAGCATCTTTCTTCTTCCTCTCCTGCTTAAAGGAGCATACACGTCTCTGAATGGCAGCCTTGGAGGAGCCTTGGGTATCATCCAGTGCCACCTTTATCTTGTGCAAAAAGGGAAACTGAGGGCCAGAGTCAGGAAGTGACTGAACACTGGGTCTCACAGCAGGTTATCTGCAGGGCTGTGTCTCTTGGGCTTCTGGCGAGGGCTCTGTCTACATCAGCATGTTCCATGCTGTCATTCAGGGACCCAGGCTCCTTTGGTCTGTTGGCTCTTCCATTGACTGCGGCTCCTGAGCCCCACTTTATCATCTTCATCCAGCTTGCAGTGGAACAGGGAGCTTGGAGGATCTTGTGGGGAAATACGAAGATCTGGGAGTGTGTATGAGATCTATATACGCTTTTCCTAATTCCACCAAACACAACTCAATTATGTGGCCCCCTAAAAGCCAGGTATTGAAAAGTGTCACCTATCCAGTATGCCACAGAAAGAGAACACATGGAATTCATGAGCAACCAGCTTGTTACTGCTGTAGCATCCTCATCTGCAGAACGAGAGTACAAACCACCCCCTTACTGGGCCACAGCAGGGGCTATAAAGGAATTAAACATATGAGTGCTTCTGACAAACAGTAAGTGCTAAATAAATGTTAATCCTACCACTTGTCTTTGGCAGTCTCTTCTCCCATGAATTGGACCCTTTAACCCCAAGTCTGAGTCTCCATGTCCTTTTGTAGAGATATGGACAAGGCACCTTCCACATTCTGATCTGGCATCACAGGTGGTTTTGCCCTGCCCAGCTTGTGGGGGCTGCTGGAGAGACTCTCCACTTGTCCCCTGGCCCTTCCCTACTGCCCCTGCCTCCTTCTCTTTACTTGTCCCATTATTCTGAGAAGGGCCTGTGATCTGAGCCCAACAGATTCCACTTTGCCACACCTGGTGTGTTCCAGGAGTCACACTGAGCTGCCTGATATTCTATGCCCCTAAACAAAAAGCATTGACGGCATTCAAGGGCTGCCTTTGGCTCATTTGTTTACGACTTTGTGGCCTTAGGTAAGTGGCCTTTCCTCTTTGAGACTCATGCGGATTATATGAACTCTGTAAAAAGAACAACCAACACCTACGCTGTTAGGAGAAAACAAAGTCGTGATTGTGAAATGGCTAAGCACAAAGCCAGGCTTGGAGCAATTTGGAGGAAGGATTTGTCTCAGAAAGTGGCAAGACGTGCTGATGTCCCTCAGGAGGCCATCCTGATTTTTGCTACCCTGCAGGTCAGGGTGCTCTGTGATAGCTGATTATAGTGGCAGAATTGCTAAGGCACGGTTGGGGGACAGTACCAGAGTGCACCTCTCTCTGGGGTAGTGCTGAAAGATGTGACGTCCCAGCGCCTCTCAATCTCCCTTCCCAGATCTCAGCTGGATCATTGGTTCTTTGCACTAGTCCAATATTGAGAGATGCCATAGCAGCGCCATTCTCAGCTGAGCGCAGATCTGAGGGGAGCTTTTACTTTTCCAGGATGTTACTTCCAGAACCAATCCTCTGCACCCCACAGAGCTTTTAGCACCAAGCAGATGGGCTCTGAATAAACTCATCAGAGATCAAGGCAAACAGCACAGGTGAGAAGCAGTGGTGGAGTAGGGAAATGTAGATTCTTGCCTTGTGATGTAGCTGCTTTCTTATGTACCTTGGGCCATCTGTTCTTCCTTGATCGAGGTACTTTCATGTTTATGGCACCTCGAGTTTAGGAGAGCACTCTCCAAGGAGGCCAGAGCTGTGCTGATGGGAGATATCAAGCACATTTCCGAGGCCTTAGCTTTTAGGCACTTGCCTGCCTTGGTGCTTTGACTCTGCTGTTCATCGGGTAAGTCCTGGCTTGCTTATCTGGCTTTACTTTATCTTATCCACGGTCCTAAGGAAATGTCACACTTCTCAGGATGCCTCTGACGGTGCCTGAGTTGGGGGAGACTGTTTATTTCTCTACAAATGCACACACACACACACACACACACATCTTCCTCCTGTCTACCTTGTGGCAGTTCTTACATTCCCTGGTAGATATGTGATATGGTTTGGCTGTGTCCCCACCCAAATCTCATCTTGAATTGTAGCACCTATAATTCCCATGTGTTGTGGGAGGGACCTGGTGGGAGATAATCCAATCATTGCCAGTGTGGGGGGTGGTTTCCCCCATACTGTTCTCATGGTAGTGAATAAGTCTTATGAGATATAATGGTTTTATAAGGGGTTTCCGCTTTCACTTAGCTCTCATTCTCTCTTGCCTGCCACCATGTAAGACATTGCCTTTCACCTTCCACCATGATTGTGAGTCCTCCCCAGCCATGTGAAATTGTGAGTCCATTAAACCTCTTTTTCTTTTTAAATTACCCAGTCTTAGGTATGTCTTTATCAGCAGCATGAAAACAGACTAATACAATACGTTAGTGTGCATCTTCACCCATTACCTAGCAATAGTAATAATTCTAATTGTAATATTAATAACAGCCAGTCTTTATTGACTGATCTCTAGGTGCCAGGAAATTTACTGATATCATCACACTTAATACTCATAGTGACCCCTTGGAGCAGACACCATCAGAATCACTGTGATATAGAAGAGGAAACTGAGACACGCAGCTAAAGAACTTGTTAAAGTTTTTTAGCTAATAAATAGTGGCTCCAGGTCCATGCCTCAAAGTCCATGTTTTTGACCACTACAATTTATCTTCAGTTGAAATATAGAATTAATATCTTACAGATAACTGATTTGGCCACAGCATCTCATGTAGAACATACAGAAGAGAGAATGGGTTTTGGAGTCAGATTCAATTAGAATCACCCTCTTGGCTTAGGGATCTTGGGCAGTCTACTTGAAATCTTGTTCTTCCATTTTTCTTCTATAAGATACAGAGAAGTGTATGTACTTCAGGGGTGGATGTGGAGAGCTTTAACTGAAATCAGACATGTAAACCCAGTCCAATAGTGTCCCATGTGTAACAGTATTAGCTAATATTTATTAAATATATGCCCTTTGCTACATGCTTTTCTGTATGATTCATATAGATTAGCTCATTTAACTTCTCCTAAAAATCCAGTGGTTGGAATGGCTACATTAATATCAGACCAATTAGATTTTAACACAAAAATATTACTAGAGTTAAACTTTTTATAATGATACAAAGATCACTCCATCAGAAAGTTACAAGTATGAGTATGTATGCACCTAACAACAGAACTACAAAATAAATGAAGCAAAGATGGACAGAATTGAGGGAAGAAACAGACAATTCAAAAACAAAAGTGGGAGATGTTCAATACCCCCACTAAGAAAAAAAAATAAGACTCAAATTACTAAAATGAGAAATGAGAGAGTGGACATTACTACTGACCTTACAAAAACAGGTAAGTCAAGTATAGGGGAATACTATGAACAACTGTGTGCCAACAAATTAGAAAGCTTAGATGAACTAGGAAACTTCCTATAAAGGTACGAACTACCTGAAAGGACTCAAAGAGCAATAGAAAGGTCCAAATGAACTGTTAACAAGTAAAGACATTAAATTAGAATTTTAAAAATTCCCATAGAGAATACCCAGGATCCGATGGCTTCACTCAGACATTTAGTTAATAAGAATTAATACCAATTATTCCCAAAGTTCTCCAAAAAACAGAAGAGGATACCCCACTTTCCACTTATTCTATGAGGTCAGCATTACTCTGCTACCAAAACCAGGTAAAGATATTGCCAGGAAATAACACTACAGACCAATCTCTCTTATGATATAGATGTAAAAATCCTCAAAAAATACTATCAAATAAAATCCAACAATATCTTAAAAGGATTATATGCTGTGACCAAATGAGAATGCAAAGTTGGTTTAACATTAAAAAAGTAATGAATATAATATGGTACCTCAATAGAATAAAGAACAGAAACCACATGATCATCTCAAAAGTGGCAGAAAAAGCATTCAACAAAAATTAAACACTACTTAATAATAAAAATACTCCACAAACTAGAAATAGAAGATAACTGACTCAACCCCATAAATGGCATCTATCAAAACCCACAGCTAACTTACATCATACTTAATAGTGAAAGACTGAATGCTTTTCCCCTTAGAGTAGGGACAAGACAGGAATATCCACTCTCACCACTTCCATACAACATTGTATTTAAGCTAGCACCGAAAGAATAAAATACTGAAAAATAAATTAAAAAAATAAGTTCAATATGTATACCATGGAAACTACAAAATATTTTTGAAAGAAATTAAACAAGACTTAAACAAATGGAGAGATAGCTTGTTTACAAGGATTGGATGACTTAATATTGTTAAGGTTGCAATACTACCCAAAGTAATCTATAGATCCAATACAATCTCTGTCAAAATCTCAGCTGACTTGTCTGCAGAAATTTATAAATTATCCTACAATTCATATGAAAATTCAAGGGACTCAGAATAGATGGAAGAATCTTGAAAAAGAATGAATATGGAGAAATCATACTTCCCAATTTTAAATCTTACTACAAAGTTGTGGTAATCAAAACAGTATGGAACTGGCACAATAATAGAGACATAGATCAATGGAACAGAATTGAAAGTCCAGAATAAACCATAAAGTTTATGGTCAGGTGGTTTTTGAAACAGGTTCAAGACTATTCATTGGGGGAAATTTTGTCTTTTTAAAACATGATTTAGGAAAAATGATATCCTTATGCAAAAGAATGAAGGTGGACACTCTACTTCACACCGTTTGCAAAAATTAATTCAAATACATCAAATATCTAAATGTGAGAGCTAAAACTATAAAATTCTTTGAAGAAAACACTGGTATAAATCTTCATAACCTTGTATTAGTTGATGGTTTCTTAGATATACTACTGAAGACACAGTAGTAAAAGAAAAAAATATTTAAACTGGACTCAAGCAGAATTAAAAAGAACTCGTAACTAGAAAATATAAGGACCCTATTGCAACTCAATAATTAAAAGACAACCCAATTAAAAATGGGGAAAGGATCTGAATAAACCTTTCTCCAAATAAGAGATATAAATAACCAATAAGCCCATGAAAAGATGCCCAACATCATTAGCAATCGTGGAAATGCAAATTAAACATAGCATTAAATACCACTTTACACCCAGTAGGATAACTACAGTAAAAAAGACAGATAATAACAAGTGTTGGAGAGAATGGGGGTGATTGAACCTTCATATAGTGCAGATGGAAGGTTAAGATGTTATGGCCACTTTGAAAAACAATTCCTCAAATGGTTAAATGATAGAGTTACCATGTGATCCAGCAATTCCATTCCTAGTTATAAACTTAGGAGAAAGGAAAATGTACATTTACACAAAATTTGTATATGAGTCTTTGTAGCAGCATTATTCACAATAGCTCAAAAGTTGTAACAACCCAAATGCCCATCAAACAATAAATGGATAAACAATGTGGCATAGCCATACAATGGAACATTATTAAGAAATAAAAAGGAATGAAGTACTGAAACATGATACCACATGAATGAGCCTCGTGAATACTATGCTCATTGATAATGAAATAAGCCAGTCACAAAGGACCACATGTTGTATAATTCCACTTACATGAAATGCCCAGAATAGGCAAATCTATAGAGACAGTCGATTCATGGTTGACTAGGTTTAGGGACATGGGAAGAGGGTTAGGGGAGTGATTACTAAGAGGTATGGGGTTTCTTTTGAGGTCAATGAAAATATTCCAGAATTGACTGTGATGATGGATGCACAATTTTGTAACTATACTAAAAGCCATTGAATTGTACAGTTTGGATGAATTGTATGGTATGTGAATTATATCTCAAAAAACTTAAAAAACAGTGAGGTAGGACATTATCTCATTCTTTTTTGTGGCTGCGTAGTATTCCGTGGTGTGTGTATGCCACATTTTCTTTATCCAGTCTAGGTACTATGGTTATATCAGAGGAGCAAAGTAAGGTACAGAGAGATTGAGCAACACCATGGTCACATAGTACTGGGAAATAGTGGAGCCGGGATCTGAGCAATATTACTGCATTAGCCCAAGAAGCAGCACCTGTTGCTGTTGCTATAGATTCATTCAACAAAGATTTATTGAGCACCTACTCTGTAAAAGCATGCTCTGACTCCATCTATGAGATGTTGATTCAATAATGCAGGGTTTGCATTCAGAGATCCACTTATACCCAATTGCTGGTGATTCTGCACCTCAGCCATGATGGGAGACCATGGTTGTGGAGGGGCATTTTAGATGTATGTGTTTGTTGAATTAAAGGATGAACAAGTGAGCCATTGAAATTCTACTGGGACTCAGGGTGAGTCTTCAAGACCATGTCTTGATCATGAATAATGCTGGCCAGCAAAGCTTGAGTCTTCACTGGCAGACTGAGCTGATGTGTGATGGTAGAAAATGCCTGCTTAGGCCGGGTGCGGTGGCTCATGCCTGTAATCCCAGCACTTTGGGAGGCCGAGGCAGGCGGATCATGAGGTCAGGAGATCGAGACCATCCTGGCTAACACAGTGAAACCCCGTCTCTACTAAAAATACAAAAAATTAGCCGGGCATGGTGGTGGGCGCCTGTAGTCCCAGCTACTCAGAGAGGCTGAGGCAGGAGAATGGCTTGAACCCGGGAGGCGGAGCTTGCAGTGAGCCCAGATTGCGCCACTGCACTCCAGCCTGGGCGACAGAGGGAGACTCCGTCTCAAAAAAAAAAGAAAAAAAAAAGAAAGAAGAAAATGCCTGCTTAGGAGCCATGAGTAAGAAGAACATTTCTAGGGCCAACCCTTTGGATCAATGGTTGTTTGACTTTAGAAAGTCATGCCTGGACAGGAGTGCCAGTATTAGTTGGTGTTCTGTGGTGCGAGGCAGTGACAAAAGTGTTTCAGTGGCAGTTGAATTATTTACAAGTCAACATTAGCTGAATTAACAGCATTAATTAGAGATTGGTTGCACCCTGGTGTGACAGATGCAAAATACTCCTTCACAAGCTCTATGCACTGTGATCCTTACTAAAAGGAAGCAAAATCTCAACTAGGACTTGTCATTCCTAACATCTGCGATGCTATTGAGTTACTACAGTCTGCATTTCTTAATGATAGGAATATGTTCTGAGAAATGCGTCACTTGGCGATTTTGTCATGTGAACATCATCGGGTATATTTACACAGACCTAGATGGTATAGCCTACTGCACACCTAGGTTACGTGTCTTGGGTTTCACTCCTAGGATACAATCTATACCATATGTTACTGTACTGCATACTGTAGGTAATTGTAACACAATTGTAAGTATTTGTTTATTGAAACAGAGACAAAGTACAGTAAAATACCCTGCAAAATATTAAAATTGGTACACCTGTGTAGGGAGTACCTGTATAGGGTATACCTATAAATACCATAGAGCACATACCATGAATGGTGCTTATAGGAGAGGAAGTTGCTTTGGGTGAGTCAGGGAGTGAGTGGTGGGTGAATGTGAAAGGCCTAGGACATTATTGTGTACTACTGTAAACTTTATAAACACTGTACACGTAGGCTACATTAAATGTATAGAAAGTTTTTTCTTTATTAATAAATTAAACTTAGTTTACTATAACTTTATTTTTTTTTAAATTTTTGACTCATGTAATAACAATTAGCTTAAAACATGAACACAATGTACAGGTATACAAAATATTATAATATAGAATATATCCTTATTCTATAAGCCGTTTTCTATTTTAAAAATTATTTATTTATTTAACTTTCTAAACTTTTTAACTAAAAGCTAAGACACACAAACACACATTAGCATGGGCCTACACAGGGTCAGGATCATTAAGATGACACTAAATGATAGAAATTCTTCAGCACCATAATAATCTTATGTGACCACCATCCTATATGCAGTCCATCATTGACCAAAATGTCATTATGTGGTGCATGACTGCACTGTAAAATGCAGATCCAAAGGCCACTGATGTTCCTCAGAGGCAATAGTGGAGTGGTCTAGATTAGTGGAGGCAGCATGGATGCGGCTTAGGAACAATGGATCCGGAGTCAGAAGGCCTGGATTCAAATTTTAGCTTGAGCAAAAAAGTGATGTAATCACTGGCAAACCATTTAATCCTAAGCTTTGATCACACTCTCTGTCAAGTAAAGGGTAATAAGAATACCTTTGACAATTATTTTGCAGATTAAATAAAATAATGCATGGTAAGTCCCCATGCTTGGAAGAACCAGTGTTTGAAAAATGTGAGCTGTTGTTATGAGCACGATGATAAAGCCTCATCCAGGTCACTGTCACTAGTATGGTCTGTGTCCATCAACAAGGATGCTCAGATGCAGAGGGCATTCTCCACACACGTATATTTCCTTAGGATAGTGTCAACCTCATTTGGTAGGGAGGCAAATGGAGCTCGAAGAGATTAGACCACGTCTGCAGTGATCACACAGCAGAGCAGTTGTTTGAACATGGTCGTTGTGACCTTCTGCCCTCTTTCCACCCTGCCATCTTCACACCATAGGGAAGGAGCAAGGCATACCTGTGAGAGCACAGGCTGGCACTGGGGAAGGACTTAATTAGTCAGTCTTCCACAGCAATTGACTGCCCGTTTCCCAGGTGCCTCTGTTCTCTGGGTGGAACTTCTCTTGTCTGTGGGTGAGCTAGGAGGAATCTTGGCCAAGTTGCTGGGTAATGGAATTCATAATTGCTTGCGGCTTACATTGTGGGTGGATAATTCTTCATTAGTTAACGTCATCCATCCTAATGGGGGTAAGGTGAGCTGGAAACGCCAACAGCCAGCACTGTTCTGGATGCCAACTTCTTTGGGCACAGCACAATGATCTTGGTTTCCTTCTGGTTTATTGGCCACCACGTGCAGGTTAGGGGGCTTTTGTTTTCAATCCCCATCATTGTCAAGCTGCTGCCACACTTAGTAGTTATGTCCTGACTCTTGAAAGAGAAGTTTTAACTCCTGGCCCCACAATTTAGGCTTGGACAGCAGGGATGCACCCTGGAAATATCAAATCATCATTACTCATTTTTGCAAACGAACACACTGCGGCTTCAAGAAGTAACTTGTTCAAGGTCACACGGTTAGTGGGAGGCAGGACTTGTTCGCAGCCCATCCTCCTAAGCTGCAATGCTACATGGCCTTGGAGAACAGGGTCTCTTTTGACAAACCTCCATCACCTCTGTCTTTGGGACTGGCTGTCAGCTCCCTTTCTTGGTTTGGGATAGGGTTGGGCACGTAGAAGGAGAGAGAAAGGGAGAGACTTTTCCCGCATACTCTGGAGACTCAGACTTGGGGGCTGAAGAATGGATATTCCCCAAGGCATAGAGAGAAGAGCCCTCCAGGCAGAGTGAACAGCTCACTGGGATGACCGAAGGCATCACAGCATACTGTTCCAGCATGTTCTCCCCAGACACTTGGTCATGCCCACTCTGCATAATGGTCCTGGGGCTGAGACCTCAGAGACAAACAGGGCCCAGTTTCTGCTCAGATCTGAGAGCCCAGGGACGCCTGGACTTAGCTGAGCCCTGATCCTACCACAGTTTCTGCCTTTGATGTTGCCTCATGCTATTGACTTTGTGAACCACAGCTCCTCATGCGTTTTCAGCTCCTGAAAGGACCAAGAGAGACACGTGATGCCAATTGGCAGGAGTGCAGAGGAGGAGGTGCTGATGGGACATGAAAGAGTCCTAGAAAAGGAAGTGAATGTGAGGGGGCCTCTGGGGCTGCAGACAGGATGTAATTCTCACTGATGGCTGCTCATGGGTCTCTGATGTGATGAGCTATGGTATGTAGAAGACATTTGGGCAGATAGGTGCTTAATAAATATTAGTGGAATCAATGAATTGGATAAATTAAGAAAATGGCAAGGGAAGGAAAGAAGATTATATGAATGAATGAAAACCTCAAATAGTGGTAATAAGAGTCATCATTAGCTGGGCACTTGTGTCCAGGACCTGACTTCTATTATTTCATTTAACCTTCCCATCCATCCTGTAAGTGGGTATTTTAGAAATGTTTTCTAGGACAAGGAAGCAAAGCCAGAGAGGTTAAGATACTTCTCCAAGGTCACAGAGTCAGGACATGAGAGAACCAGGATTCAGTCCTTTGATGTACCCCCAAAGCCTGTGTTCTTTATAGACAAGTTTTCTTTGCTCTCCATTACGACTCTGGTGAAAAGTCAATTTTCAGTGGTCGTGGTTGTTTGCTGAAAAGAGCAATTCCCTTTCCTCCATCTCCAATTTTCCTCCAACTAATTGCAAATTAGTGGTAATTTTCAGATGAAAAGAAGGATCCTGCATGCCATCCATTTGTGCTTACCCAGCAAGACCTTGGGGCTGTGACAGCTCTGTTGCCATGGCAACCCTGCATCCAGGCCTTCCTGGGATCCTTGGCAGCGTTGCCCTGTGCTCTGGAGGTGGGGCCGCTCACCCTCTGGGTCAGCCTCTTCCTTTGCTCCAATGTCCCAGAATTTTAGGCTTAGCAAAGCTCCAGTCTTCCTACTTACTGCTCACTTTAATGCTCTCTACTTTTGGGAGTTCAGAATGAAAATAATAATAGTACAAATAAAAAGAAGGAAAGGAGAAAAGAACCAAAGAAATCTGTCCATGTGAACTGGGGACAAAATGAGAAGCTGTCTCCCCTCTGCCACCTAAAACTCGGAGAGAGCATGATCCTTCTCAATTCAACTGCTGCAGCAGGTGGAAGTGGCTCCCTGCTCTGAGGCCCAGTAGATGCAGATGTCCTGCCTTCAATAGCGCTGGCAGTTCTGGTGGATGGAAGAGGAGTGGTGGGAGAACATCATTTCAGCCCAACTCTGGCCCAGAGGGCCTCTCTGGCAAGGAGTCCCAGACCCAGAAGGTGGGGATCTTTGCAGCACACTGCTTTATTTATTTATTTATGGATAGGTACTTGCTCTCAGTCCATAACGGACATGTGCTGAGTACCTACTGTGTAGTGAGCTCTGAGGATGAGACAGTAAAAGATTCCCATCGCCTGTTATTAACAGACTGTGACCAGTGAGGGAGACTGATGCTCAATGCAGTCCTGCCAAGGCTGCAACTTAGGAGTGGGGTCAGCATGATCTGCTGCATTTGCAGACTGAGGGACATGAGCTGAGTCTTGAGAGGAATTAGCAAATTGTTGGAAAGATGAAGTAGGAAGAAACAAATCCCAGGTAGAGAGAATAGTGGAGGATGTAAAAGTGTGGAGGTGAGATAGAGCTTAATATATTTTGATAACTCCCACTGGTAAGAATGGCTGGGATGCAGGTAATTGGGGGAGGGGTTTGGGAGTGGAGAACAACGTTTATTAAATAATTTTTTTAATTATAAAAATAAATTGCTCAAGATCCTGGGCTAGAATGGATTGGGAGACAAGCCTCTATAAGGTTTTTAGATCACACAATTAACGATGGGGTACAGAGACAGACATCAACACCAGTTCATCTCAGAATGACTGGAAACCACCTCCACCACCATTACCCAGAAGGGTGGAGTCAAGTCCGTGAAGTTCTTGGTCATGTTGCTGCAGAAAAGATTGGCGGCTCACCTTGCCCCATCTTCAGTGTCAGTTTCAAGGGCACTCCTCCTACAAAGATGGGCGTCAACTAACAGAGGGAGACAGGGTGGATTTGCAGGGGATCCATGCACTGGGTGTCTTTTGATGAGGGGTGCTCAGGATTTGCAGTTTTGGAGGAGGAAGTTCCCTTCAATTTCTTCCAAGGTGATGTGAGTTGAGGTAGGACCATACGGTGAAAGATGAGGGCACTGGTAAAGTAGCACGGTCCCTGAGAAACCCTCAAAGCTCAGACCAGGCAAGTACGAGGGATGGATGGCTGAGAACACTGCCTCTGGCTCTCTCCACTAGCAGTGCCGCCTGAGCCAGAGCCACACATGGCCCCAGCCTCCGTACCCTGCACCACTGCCAATTGCTTCCTACTACCCTACCTCCCTTTCTACTCTACCCTTTTCTGCCTTGCGTTTTTTAAAAAGGTATTATTAGTTGAGGTTAAAATTCATGTACAATATCACACAGTACAACAGTTTTTGACAAATGTATCCTCATGTAACCAAACCCCAACAAGACAGAAGAACATTCACATCTCCCAGAAAGTTTTCCCAAGCCCTATAGGCAATCATTGATGATGTTTATCCTGATTTTGAAGAGGGACGGCAGGTCAGAGCACTTCAGGAAGCAGCACCTCTGAGACAGTCTGCAGAGCCCAGAGGCTCAGGTTCTGGCCCAGGTCACCTCTCTGTGCCTCCTCTGTAGAATGCGGACCACAGGGTTGCACCTTCCTCTGGGAGCTATCATGAGATGAGGCTTGTAAAATTTGTAACAGGTGCCTGGTACTTAGGAAGGGCTCAGCCTTTGTTTTTAGCATAACAGTTTGAGGGAGCACAGAAATGGGTGCCAGGGGCTTAAGAGAAGATCTTGACAAACTGCAGAGGAGAACACGTCAGCTATCTCCTCCCATTCCACAAGGACGGTGATCATGCTAGCTAACATTTGTTGGGGGCTTAATAGACAACGGGCACTAAGTGCTCTTCGTAAATATTTTCTTTAAAGTCTCACAACTCTGACGATAAGTGACTGGAGCACAGAGAGGTAGCAACTTGTCAACCATCACACAAGTATCCCGTAGCCCAGTCGGCTTCTATCCCAGGAAACCTGGCCTCACGAACCTGGCTTTTTGCCATTGGCCTATACTGGGGGACATTTCTTTAAAGTATGCCCCAAATCGGCCGGGTGCAGCGGCTCATGCCTGTAATCCCAGCACTTTGGGAGGCCGAGATGGGCAGATCACCTGAGGTCAGGAGTTCGAGACCAGACTGACTAACATGGAGAAACCCCATCTCTACTAAAAATACAAAATTAGCCGGGCGTGGTGGTGCATGCCTGTAATCCCAGCTACTCGGGAGGCTGAGGCAGGAGAATCACTTGAACCTGGGAGGCGGAGATTGCGGTGAGCTGAGATTGTGCCATTGCACTCCAGCCTGGGCAACAAGAGCAAAACCCTGTCTCAAAAAAAAAAAAAAAAAAAAAAGTACGTCCCGAATCTGAGTGGCTTGAAATAAGGTATGGGATACCCAGGAAATGGATCAACATGTAAAAGAATAGATTCTCTACTTCAAAATATTCTTAACAGAGGTCTGAACTTGGTTCTTTTAAGTAACAAGGGAGAGAAAGAAAATCAGGGATGAGATTTGTAGCCAAGCAATCAGCTGGAACAAATCTTTCTTCACAAATGTGGTTTATACTTAAGGAGAATAGTACACATGCTGAATAGCCACATTTAGGATTAATCAGAGACAAAGTGTTCCTTGAGGGTGACATTCAGGGTACTTGTCTTACATTTGCATTAAAAAAAAAACAAAAAACAGGATCAGGTTTTGCTAAGAGCAGATGACAATTGCTGTCTGTAAAGTCTTAGATGGGGCAGCTTTATTCCTGAATATTCTCATTCGTGATTTAGGATTTAGGATGCACAGCTGTGGGGAGCAACAGGCAGGTGGTATTCTGGTGTTTCAAGTCTCTGTCCCATTCAAGGGGCCTCCCAAAGAGGTTGACAGGTGCCAGCTGTTTCCTGCTTTCTGAATGAGGATTTTCTTACCTGTGCTTGGGTGAGTGTTTTCACCCTAGATCTGGGGTCGGGGTCTTTATACACCCTGATAATCTTTATGCTGGACTCACACACCCCTTGGGACTTGCCATTAGACTTTGGGAGTCATGTGTCCCCACAGGTTCCCCCCAGATTTATTAGTTTATAATTAAAGGCCTTTTTTCCTCTTATTTATATTTCTTTGAGTTTAGTCTCTTGGACCGTCAATTGCATTGCCACTTCCATGGAAATAACAACAGTGAACTCAGCAGAATGACTGCAGGGAGTAAGTGATGTGGCTTAAGTGCATCTCTAGCAAAGAGCCTGGTATGGGAGAGACCCTCAGCTCACGTCAATTCTTCCTCCTTAGTAATTCTGTTTGTATGAAGCAAGAGAGAGGCTTCTTTTGTTTCTTTTCCCCCGTTGCTGAACAGCAATACCAGTCTCCTGGGGGTTTCCTACCTACTGGTAGCTTTCTAGCTTCTCCCAGTATCATATTTCTCTTCTGGTCCTCTATCTCCCTAAGCAATAAACTTGCTACAGGATAAAATTTGCAGGGAGTAAATTTCCAATAATCACCCTAATGCTAGTTATTACTGTGAATGACAAATCAAATATAATATGATAGTCACCATTTATTTCATGTCTGCCGATGCCTGGTACTATGTGAAATGCTAGATCTATGGGATCCAGATGATAATAAGCACCTATCCAATGAATGAGGTGACTGTTTACACTCACAACTACTGTGTATAGAAGCTCCACCCAACCCACCCAGTTTACACATTAGGAAGACAGAGACTCGTGAAGGATAAATGACTTCCAAGTGAAGAATATCACAGAGTTAGCATTTAAAACCTGGCCCATGCACATTCAGATCCTTTAAGGAAGTCAGATCACAAAACCCCCTATTTCCCCAGACCCTGGAAAAGGTCTGCTCTTGAAAGGGTTTGGCTTGACTTGTAATTTATTTGCAGATCTCAGCCTGTGGGTTTGATTCTGAATTTATGATGCATGCTCAGGTCTTTCGTGACTTGTGCTCCTCGAATTTCATTACGCCGACCTGTAATTGTTGTGGTAAATGTTTACACATCTATAAATTATTATTAGGCAAGTGAGGCAAGGTCAACCTTTATCTTTTAAGGCGCTGTGAACAGACTTCAGAGATTTCCCAGCAGACAAAAGGGGTTGGGATCTGATTAATTACGGACTGTGTTGGTGTCATATTGACAACACTGTTACTGCTAATATTGAAGTCCCAAATGGGTCATTGTTTCTGAGCATGAAAAATTATCACCCTTTTACTGATTGTTTTGTAGGTGATTCAATTTTAAATCATTAATGACTATTGGTAGCTGATCTTTTTACTCAGGAAGCAAAGCCCAAGATACCTTTGGGGCCTCGGGCTGAACTTTATTTTACTTATTTCCTGCTACCTGTTTAAACTAATACCTTTATTGCCAACTCATGGCATTATATGCTAATTATTAGAAAATGGATTGCAATAGTAACATTAAAGAAATACTTACGAATGAAAAAGAATGAACATAACTACACATCCACTATGTGTTAGACACTTATATGTTACGTTATCTAATGCAACAAACACATGAGGTAGGTTTCATTCCTATTTTTAAGTTATGAAACTGAGATTCAGAGTTTATGTTATTCTAGGATAATATGAAGGATATGATGTCTAGGATAATGCAAAGTAAGGTTTATGGGTTACAAACCTAGTTCTTTCTGCCACACATTTAGGATTAACACCATGAGTCCTCTTTCCAGGTTCTGAGAACTGGGTTGAAAGGTTGAAAAAGTAGTTGCATTTCTGTTGAGTTTGGGATCATACTGTCAGCTTATACAACACCCTTGGTGGTAGCAAAATTACCAGAAGTGATACAGCATGACCTCGATCTCAATCCAACTTTCTTCTGTTTTGGGAACATAGGAAAGAGCTGTGTGAGCTTTGTCACTTCTGGAAACACTCAAGGGTTATCCTCCCAATATTAACCTGCTCAAATTTCCATTTTTTTTCTAATCCCTTTCTTATTTTCACTTCTAATCTGAAACTTTCTGTAGGTCAGGTACTATTTCTTTTTCATCTCTGAAGCCTTAGTAGATAGCATAATAGCTGAGATATAGTAGGTATATTAGGATTCTCCAAAGAAACAAAACTAATTGTTTGGATGAACAGAAAAACATCTTTTTAAAGGCAGGGTTTCACTCTGTCACTCGTGCTGGAATGCAGTGACACGATTATAGTTCACTGCAGCCTTGAACTCCTGTGCTCAAGCGATCCTTTCACCTCAGCCTCCTGAGTAGCTTAGGTGCAGGCAACCACACCAGGATAATTAAAAAATATATATATTTGTAGAGATGTGGTCTCGCTATGTTGCCCAGGCTGGTCTCAAACTCCTGGTCTCAAGCAATCCTCCTGCCTTGGCCTCCCAGTGTGCTGGGATTACAGGCATGAGCCACCACACTAATCCTGAAAGACTTTTTTTTTTTTTTTTTTTAAATGAGGGATTGACACACGTGAATATGGAGGCTAGGAAGTCCCACAGTCTGGTGTCTTCAAGCTGGAGGCCCGAGAAGCTGGTGGTGTGGCTCTGGTTAAAGCTCTAAGGCTTGAGGAACAGAGGAAGAATTTGTGTCAGTCCCAGCCTGAGTCTGCAGGCCCAGGAACCAGGAGAACTGATGTCCAAGGGCAGGAGAAGATGGAGGTCCCAGCTCAAGCTGAGAGAGAGGTGGAGAGAGAGAGAGAAAGAGAGAGTGAGAGAGAGCAAATTTACCCTTCTTCACCTTTCTGTTCTATGTAGACTCTCAACAGAATGGATAATAAGCACCTGAAATTGTGAGGGTGAGTGATCCTCTCTATTCAGTCTATTGATTCGAATGCTGATCCTTTCCAGAAACACCCTCACAGATATACTCAGGGATAATGTCATACTAGCTTTCTGGACTCCCTTAGCCCAGTCAAGTTGACACATAAAATTGATCAGCACAGTAGGTTCTTAACCAAATCTGCTGAAGGAATACATGAGTGCAATAATCCCTATCTCCACTGTGAAGAAGTTTATAAATACAGCCATACCAGAATGTAATATCCTGCATATGTGTGTGTGTGTACGTATGTATGTGTGTATATATACACACAATCTTCCATGTTTCTAAATTATCTTTGTTTCTTTTTTAGATAATTTCATCACTGATAGGAGGAAAGAAGTGGGTAAGAGAATTGCTCTGCCCTGTGGAAAAATAAATTGGAAGCCAGTATTTTCTGAAGTCCCAAAAAGAGTTAAATAGAACCTCTGACAAGTATACCCTCAAAGTCTGTAATTCAAACCCAAAGTGTCCCTCTGTACTTTGGAAAAGTCTAGGATATGCTCTCCTGGCTCCGTTAGTGAGACCGAGGACATTCAGTCTCCAGAGGATAATTACTGGCATTTAAGTTTTTCTCTCTGGAAGCACTGAGGCAAGCTCTTTCTACTGTTCTGCCTGCCTCGTGGGGCTTCTCCCTTATTAGTGAGAGAATTTCAAAGTTGGGCTTATTATTCTGGCTTCCTTTTTCCTCTTCCTGTCTACCCCCTCTTTGTCCAGGTTACCTCTTATAGTATAAATGCCCTTTATAGCCCAAAACTTAAGGACTCCATCAGCAAATGAATACTCAAGTTCAACTCCCAGTGACGGATTACCCACTGTGTGCAGGAGCATTTACTCTCCCAGCAAATGAATTTTACTTAACCCAGTTCCTACTGTGTGTCCATCCCTTTATCAAATGGGATGACAATGAGATTAGCAATGAATGAATGGCCTGGAATCAGCTCTCAAGACCACGTAGTCTGATGGGGACAGGGGTAGGCAGGATCTTTTAGGAATGGTGAAGGCCAAGAAGACATCACAGGACTGTAGAACGTCATTTAGTGTCTTCTTATATAATTTCCAGAATAAGCCAGGATCCTTATCTTTGAAGGTGTTGCAGTTTCAGTGTGTTGGTAAGAATTAACAACATTAAATTGCTTATAAAGACCTTTCTTTACCACCTTCTTTTTGCTGTATGTAAGAGCATCCCACCTGAAAACAGGAAAGGCTCTATTTAGAATCCATCTTGGAACAGGTTGCTTGACTTTTGCAAATGCTGCTTACGAGCATTTTGACTCCAAATGTCCAAACTGTCTACCTTTCTCAGAAGTACCTACAGATGCTCATTAATTAGGAACTTCTCAACGCAATGCAAATATTAGTTGAGAGGATTCAATTTACTTTATGAAATTTTCCAATAAGCTTAAGCATATTTATCTGTCTGTCTGGTCAGTTTACTACAAACATGTTGAAGGTGGGGCTGGTTTTGTGACCCTTGTCTTTGGACTCCAGGGTTGCCTTTAGGAGCAGTGATAATGAGAATGTCCAGGTTCTGAGCTGCTTCATGACCTTATCCCATTACATGGTTCTTCATTGTCTGTTGGTGCCTGACTGCAGCCTAACACTAATGGTGAGAAATAGAGTGGAGGAAGTTAAAAGCTAAAATGAGATTTGCATTTCTAATCCATGGGCTGCAAATGTGCAGATTCTCCTTAGTATCATGGGTGACTGAAAACCAAGTGTGCCATCACTTACAGGGCAAGCTATTGTTTTTTTCTTGGCCCCATTTCCTTAGCTGTTCTACAGCAAACTCCATTCCTCAACTCTTTCCTCTGGACCTTAGAGCTCTCATGTCTAAAGTGTAAGGATAGGAGGTCTCTAAATACCCCGAGTTCTTAAATGCCATGGCATTTTGGAAGATTCAACCAAATCTACCTCAGGGATTGTCGCACCTGTTGAGAGGCATTTATACCTATCCTGTGAAGGTTTTAAAACATGGATGCAGATTCTTTAACATTTTTCCCATCTGGAGATAGGGCCTATGTCTTTGACCTTTGAATCTGGGTGAGTTTGTGACTACTTCAACCAACAGAATATGATGAAAGTGACACTATGTGCCCTCCAAAGTTAGATCATAAAGGCTTTGTTCTTTCACCTTCTTTCCTGGAATATAATGTCTGAAGCTCTGAGACCACAATGCTGGAGAAGCCATCTGTTCCTAGAGTCCGTCCTGGTGGAGCTCAGCCTTCCAGCCATCTCGTCAAGGTGCAGACATGTGAACAAGGAAGCCTTCAAATGATTCCAGCTCTCAGATATTCAAGTCACCCCTGGCCATTTGAGTCTTCCCAGCTGGGGTCCTAGGAATTTTGGAGCAGAAACATGCCATTCCCTCTGTGCCTTATCTGAATTCTTTACCCTCAGAATCTGTGTTCATGTTAAGCAGCTGTTGGCTATGTTGTTGGTTTGAAGTGGTTTATTACAATCCAATAGAATGAGAATGTCTGTTAAGCAATAGAAAAACAGATAGTCTCAGAGGGACACCTGACTAGCCCTTTCAGATGAAGCTTAGAAGTGTTGGTGGCTGGGCTGGTGGCTCACGCCTGTAATCCCAGCACTTTGGGAGGCCGAGGTGGGTGGATCATGAGGTCAGGAGATCAAGACCATCCTGGCCAACATGGTGAAACCCTCTCTCTACTAAAAATACAAAAAAAAAAAAAAAAAAAATTAGCCAGGCGTGGTGGCAGGCACCTGTAGTCCCAGCTACTCAGGAGGCTGAGGCAGGAGAATGGCGTGAACCCGGGAGGCAGAGCTTGCAGTGAGCTGAGATGGCACCACTACACTCCAGCCTGGGCAACAGAGTGAGACTCCGTCTCAAAAAAAAAAAAAAAAAAAAAAAACTGTTGTTGGTAAAAATGGAAATTCTTGGCCTTTAACTCGTTTGTGTGTCTGCATGAAAATGTGTTGGGAGTCTTTGCCTCTTCTTTCCTGAGAGGGTGAGTGTCGGAGGAGACCTAGAAAGTCACCTTTTAAAAGAGAGTTCCTCTCCTCTCCTGTGCTGACACCTTCTCTCTGCTGCATCCCTTCTTGTGCTTCTTCATCCACCCTGCTGTGCGAAGTGCTGCATGGGAGCAGACCCCATCATCCCTGCATATGGAATTCCTCAGAGCAGGAGTCCTCCCTGCTTCCTATCAAAACTGTGTTCATCCTGAATGAAGAGTCGGCTTTCCACCAGAGAGACTATAGAAGGGACTGGAAACAATAAGAGGCAATGCTCAGCCGATTTTGCTACACATAAGGTGCTATAGTAAGAGCTTTCTTTACATGCTTCAACCCATTGACTCGTCATAGCCACTCTGTGAGAAAGGGAGGCAGGCATGAGTGTGGCCCCATTTAAGAGATGTGAGAGGGGTGGCTTAGAGGAGTTCAGTCTCTTGCCAGGATTTTGATTCTAACATGACTTACACACTTAACCTCTCTGCTATCCTGCTTCTCAGAAAGACCTCAATCTGGAAGCCTGTCTCTAATGGTTAGGAATGAGACCTTGAGCAACTCGTACAATCTAGACCTGCTCATATGTCACTTGGTGGTGAAACTTTCTGTCCTGCAAGATCAAAGCACTTTTGAGGGTCCTCACGATGCCCCATTTGTGCAAAAGCATTTATAACCTCTTGGGTTTTGTGCATTTCCAGGAAGCACTTTGCACTTCTCTTCCTTAGATGCTATTATATTTTGAGATGCATAGTTTTCATGTTTAAAAAAGAAGTTTAATACAATTTTGGTTCAGCACTAGGTACACCTCTTTCTTTTGTCTTTGACAAAAGCCTAAAGCAGTCAGGTTGCATGAATCTTAATCCCAAAGTAACCTCCACCTCCTCATTGCAAAGTGCCTTGCATCTCAGAGGTCATGCCAATCAGAACAATGAATCCAAGATGTATTGAATTGCAGCTTGGTGATAATTATTTCTTCTTCTTTTCAGCAGATTCCTATTAGTCAGTTTAAAGCTTGCATTTGCAGAGGGCTCTGTGCTCTGAATATAACTGAGCTCACCTCCTATGCCCCAGGTCCAATTCTGAATGCAGCCACCAAGTCCATCATTACCACCAGCTCCTTCTGTGTGCTTCCTTCCTCCCACCCCTGGCAACCAGTCACGAAGGGCTTTTCACTCTTTATATAATCTTGATACTTCCTGCCTTCTTTGCCCCACTCCAACTTTATCTTTGCTGTGTCTCTGTTTGGTGTCTCATCTGCTTTCACCTGCCATATTCTCTCACCATCCTTACTGGCTTGACAGCTGGCACCTCTTGTGCCCACACTAATCCATTGTGTACAGCACAGCCAGTGAGATATTTTACAAATGCAAATGCCCTACCTTCCACCTGGGAAGTAGCGGGGATTCTTTGAAGTGATAGAAGCAGTGGGGGAAAGGAGTCAGAGGTCACTGCCCTGTGATCATCTCCCAAGTTTGTGTCTCCCATAGAATGCAAGCTTCTTGAGGGAAGATATTCTTTGTTCTTTATCTTCATGCTCTCAACAACCCAGACAGTGTCTGCTGCAGAGGTTTAATTCTGAATGAATGAGGAGCAGTTAGGTGTGGAAAGCTGTGAAGAGTAAACCTGGGAAATCACAGGAGACGGAGAAAGATGCCACGTGCTCCTAGATCTGAACTCAAGGAAAGAAGCTAGACATATAGCTCTCCCAGCCCAAGAGGTCAAGGAATAATGCAGGTTAATGAAAGTGGAGAATAGTTTGATGATTGATGGCAGAGCTCTGTCGGACTTAGTGATGTGGCAGACGGGGAGAGAAGCAGATAAGAAGGCACTAGCAAGGGTCTCACTGAGGACTTACTTGAAGACCTGGATCTGTGGGAGCCCTCCAACCTGGATTCCATTCATGTTCTTAATCCTCATAACTCTGTGACCTGGGAAGCTTGCTTAATCTTTACAATACTCAGTTTCCCAATCTGGGAATTGAACCATATCAAGGAAGGAGAACCCTTCCTTCTCTGACAAGGTAGGAGTGGTCTAAGTGTGTGCTGTCTGGAATCAGATGGAGCATGCTTGAATCCCAGTTGTGCCCCTCTTGTGACTACTTGGGTAAGTTACTTAACATCTAAAAGCTTCAGTTCCATGCTCCGTAAAATGGGTAATACTGATTTCACATGGGTTTCAAGAAGACTAAATAAGATGAGTATTTAAAAAGTAGCACATGGTAAGTGGTCTCTGAAAAATAATTGCTTCCACTTTACCTGGGGCAAACGCAAGCTTGCCCCTTAGTGACCCCAATCCCTGTCTCCCACCCTGGGCTCTGCATTCATGGTACCCACCATTCTCCAAGCCCACTCTCCTCGCTGAAGATTCTTTTCCTTCTGGATCTCCCCTGGCACTGTGAACTGCCCTCTCTCTTCCTTCCCTTGAAAAGTGATTTTACATCCTTGGCTTTGTGTGAGCTCTTGACATACGTCAGTGTTTGGAATATCAGCCTAGAACAGAGCAGGAAGCCCTTCCAAACATGAGCCTGGAGGCAACACATAAATTACTTTGCAGAGATGGTTCTGTCTGTTGCAAGTTAAAACTGAACAAAGAAAACAATTCCCTTCTGTTCTGGGTGCCCTGGAAGCTGTGGGCATCCTTGCATCTGGGTCAGGAGTCCACTTGTTCTGCAGCCAGGGATGGAATCATCATCAAAGGTATCTTGTACTGTGTGCCCGGCATTGTGCAAGACCCTTAACACACATATGACAGATGAGAAGCAGCCTGTTTAACAGGGTTCATTAACTTGTCCAAACTCACCTATAAAGTAAATAGTTGAAGTGAGATTTGGAAGCAGACCTGTAGATTCCAAAGTCTATGTGTTCACCACTAAACTTCATAGCTTCTTAGAATGTAAAAAGTGAGGGCATCCCTTTTTTTTGACAGAAAAAAAGAGCATTTTGGAACGTTTCCTTTGGGTGCGCCATGGATTGCTGATAGGAGTTAGTGAGACTAGAGACAGCAACCAGGTAAAAGGCCATGGTGACTGGTCATGTAGAGGCAGGTAGCCTGAGGATGCCTCATTAGCTTCTGCAGGCTGTGGCTTATGAGGCACTCAGAGACCCAGGCCTTCTTCTAGGTGCACTAGCAGCAGGTCTCTGGCAGCAGAAGGACTAACCTCAGGCTCTGTCCAAGTCCACCGTAGGTTTCTGCCCTGGGTCATTCAGGATGGTCTCTGTGCCTTGTTGTTTCTAGCTCTAGCATAATGTGACACATTGTTTACAAAATTTCCTCTCAACCTTTTGCAGTGTGACTTTGTGTTTTTTCTGATTAAGTAATGTAGTCTCTTTCTCCATCCCTTGAATCTGGATTTAGTTTAACCTAAGGAACATTACAGAATGTGATGTGAACAAAGGCTTCAAAAGCACTCTTACAACGGGGCTCATCCTCTCTCTCTCTCTCATGGCTCTGGAGCCCTGAGACTATCAAGAGAAGGAGCCTGAGCTAGCCTGCTGGAGGATGAGGCACCATGTGGAGCCAAGAGGAGCAAATCCAGCTGAGACCCTCTTAAAACAGCCAGACTGCCAGCCACCAGCAATGTGAGTAATGTTGCCTAGACCATGCAGCATAGCTGAGATGCCAGCTGACCCTAGAAATCAACTGAGCCAGTCCAGCCCAGGAAACCTGCCTAGCTGATGCACAGAATATAAGAAATAATAAATGTTTGCTGGTTTAAGCCACTAAGGTTTGGAGTTTTTTTTAAGCAAAAATAACAGGTAATGTCTGAGTCAATAGGCAGGAGAATTTTCAGGTGCCTCTTGTTTCTGAGCTCCCACAACTTTTAGCACCCCTAGTTCAGCACATATATGTTACACCTGCCTTGAATTAGAGCCTGACCTCCCTGGCTTCATATCCTAGTGAACTGGGATAATTCCCTGATGCCCCTCGCAGGATGTGCAACAGCGGTGTGGCTCTCCTATTTGGTCACTGCTGCTGCTCAAACCCCCGAGGAAGGTTTAGCATGCACATGGACACGTGCAGGAGCCCAAGTGGGCATGTGTTACAGTGTGCCCTTTTAGGCTTGCTGTCTGTGGATGGCTTGAGTGTTAACCAGCTCAGTGGACCATCTGCCTTTCTGCAGGGCAGAGGGTCAATGTGACAACTTTCCATATCCTGAGCTCTTGTCCAGTGTCCTGGAAGAATCAGGTCACACATGAACTCAAAGGATGAATGTGGGGGTTTTATTGAGTGGCGGAAGTGGCTCTCAGTGGGATGGATGGGGAGCTAGGGAGCTGAAAGTGGGGATGGACTGGAAAGATGATCTTCTTCTGGAGCCTGGCTCTCC
This sequence comes from Symphalangus syndactylus, assembly GCF_028878055.3. Taxonomy (NCBI): domain Eukaryota; kingdom Metazoa; phylum Chordata; class Mammalia; order Primates; family Hylobatidae; genus Symphalangus; species Symphalangus syndactylus. The sequence continues at coordinate 27,882,794 of NC_072433.2, forward strand.
AGCAGCTGAATTCCTCTCTGACTACCCCCAGTCGAACTTCTCTTGCATTCAGACATTCCTCTTCCTCTTTGTTTCTCTGTGGTGTCATTCCGCCGTTCATCTGTTTGTCTTCTCGTCTCCTCATCTGCTTGTCTGCTTCTGGAGCCTGGGGTTTGGGATTTATATCGGTACAGGATAGGGGGCATGGCAGGCCAAAAGGCAACTATTTTGACATGAAAACAGAAATGCCTGTTCCCACTTAGGGCTGTGGGCTTCCAGGCTTGAGGGGCCCTTGCTGGGGAACTGCCCTCTTCTACCCAGTGTTTCCCTGTCTCCTCTCTGTATCACTAGGTCAGAGTTGAAGCTGAAGGTCACCACATCAACCTCCTTTATTCCCCAACTGGGATCTAGACACTTGGGGCAAAAGGCAGATCATGGAGGGTATTATACCCCTGGCAAAGAGCCCAGACTACATCCTGAAGGTGTTTAGGAGCCTTGAAGGTTTTTTTTTGTTCCTTTGCTTTAAAACCAGAATTGAAAGTGTTCTGTATTCTGTTCATGATGGTAGGTTACACCGCCATATGCATTTGTCAAAACTCACAGAACTGTACACCAAAAAGTATAAACTTTACTGTATGTATATTATGCTTTAATACAATATTTAAAAATGAATAATTTTTAGTATGGAGACACATGAGAATTTGAATGAAATCTGTGGATTCTCCAGTCCCATTATGAAGACCATACTGTTACTATGACTACATTTTGTCATACATAATTCATTAAGAAAAATTCTTTATAACTTTCATTCTTAATGCATGTTTCAGTTAAAGAAATTGTATCATGATAGAATTACAAAAATCAGCTTAGAAACAAATGCATATTCACTGTTGAAAACAGTGTGGTAATATTCTACTCATGGGGAAGGGAAGTAGATGTGCTTTTCCCTATTCCTCTTGCTAAGGACTGTTAAAAACTCTGGATATTATATGTGAAACAAACATAAGAAGACTCTGAAAGGTAGAAAAAAGCAGACCAACTAGGGCCATTGGGACCCGAGGAGCTACACAGAGGTATGTTCCTTGGATGATGATTTTTTTTGCCTCATCTATCCCAGGCTTGGAGCTGAAGGAAACAGCAACCTAGAAACACCAGCAGGTACAGATTTATTTATTTTTTAAGCCTAACACAAGCACATTCTCTTTAGCCAAAGGACCAGATAAAGGGGTAGCCTATTGTTTAAACTTTTATACAATAACCACTCTAGATAAACATCACAGAAAACAAGTAGCTCTGCCCCCAAGCCATTGCAGCTACCAAGTTGGGTTCCTAGACTTTCACCTTCACTAGAATATGACAAGGGCACAACTAAATCCTTGCCAGGCGATGTCAGAAAAGTCCAAGCGGGGAACTGGGACTTTATCCCTGCTGGGTGGTAATAAGGAGGCTCCTCCGCATTACAGTGGAGATCACAGGGGGAACCTGGACCTCCATCCATCATGGGAATGATGAAGTGCTCCTCTTCCTCCCTGCTGGGAGGTGTCAGAGGAGGCCTCATGAAAAGTCAGCACTCTGACCCCTGCCCATTTATAACAAGGCCACACACTCTTATGGTATCACTGGAGGCCAACTGGGGAGGAGTAATGAATGAGTCCCTTCCACCCTCTCAGCCTGCGAGGTATCAATTGAGGTATATGAAGTGGAACTCTGGTCTCACCCAGCAGTAATGAGGAGACCCCTCACTTGGTTGTCAACAAAGGTCATGTAGGAAATTTGAAATTTCTACCCTCACCTGAAAGTAATGAGGTAGTGACTTCCCTTCCCCTGCCAGAGCAGTGTCAGAAAAAATCAGCTAAAACAGGTTAAAATAAGAGCCATAGAGTCATAACATAGTACCCAGTATATGTCCAGGTTTCAATAGGAAATCACTTATCACACAAATAACCAGAAGGACCTCAAACTGAATGAAAAAAGATGATTAATTGAGGTCAATATTGAGATGACAGGGATGTTACAATTATCTAGTAAAGATTTTAGGCTGGGAGTTTTAAAATTTCCATTTTTGGGCTGGCTGTTCACCTGTTATCCCAGCTACTCCAGAGGCTGAGTTGGGAGGATCACTTAAGCCCAGGAGTTCTAGCCCAGCCTGGGCAATGTAGCAAGACCCTATCTTTAAAAATGTAAGTAAAGAAATAATAAATAAATAAATAAATAAATAAATAAGGCCAGGCATGGTGACACATGCCTGTAATCCCAGCACTTTGGGAGGCTGAGTGGGCAGATCACCTGAGGTCAGGAGTTTGAGACCAGCCTGGCCAACATGGTGAAACCCCATCTCTACAAAAAATATAAAAGTTGGGCATAGTGGTGAGCACCTGTAATCCCAGCTACTCAGGAGGCTGAGCCATGAAAATTGCTTTAACCCGGGAGGCGGAGGTTGCAGTGAGCCAAGGTCACACCACTGCACTCCAGCCTGGGTGACAGAGCGAGACTCTGTCTCAAAAAAAAAAAAAAAAAAAAAAATCAAAGTCCATCTTCCTCTCCCCAAGATTTGATTTGAAGTACTCTTTTAACATGTATTGTTGACCCTTGAACAACTTAGGAGTTGGGAATGCCAAACTCCTGTGCTGTCAAAAATCCATATGTAATTTTTGACTCCCCCGAAATTTAGCAGCTGTCATAAAAATGCTTCAACAAACAATTACTAAAATACTTGAAACAAATGAATAAATAGAAAGCCTCAGCAAAGGAATAGAAGATATAAAGAAGAACCAAATAGAAATTTAATTAATTAATTTATTAATTTATTGACAGGGTTTTTCTCTGTCACCCAGGCTGGAGTGTAGTGATGCAAACTTGGCTCACTGCAGCCTCTGCCTCTTGGGCCCAAGAAATCCTCTCGCCTTAGCCCCCAGAGTATCTGGGAATATAGGCACACACCACCATGCCCAACTAATTTTTGCATTTTTTTTTGTAGAGGTGGGGTCTTGCTGTGTTGCCCAGGCTGGTCTCCAAATCCTGGGCTCAAGTGATCAGCCTGCCTCAGTCTCCCAAAGTCCTGGGACTCCAGGCATGAGTCAGCATGCCTGGACTTATTTATTTATTATTTCTTTACTTATATTTTTAAAGACAGAGTCTTGCTATGTTGCCCTGGCTAGTCTTGAACTCCTGGGCTTAAGTGATCCTTCTGCCTCAGCCTCTGGAGTAGCTGGGATAGCAGGTGCACAGCCAGCCCAAATGGAAGTTTTAAAACTAAAAATTAAATAACTGAAATGAAAAGCTCAATGATGGGCTCAACAGCAGAATGGAAGTAACAGAGGAAGGAATCAGTGAACTTGGACATAGAAAAACGGCAGTTTCCTAACATGAATAACAGAGAAAAAACAGGCTAGAAAACAAAATAACAATGCTTCAGACGCCTGTGGAATTTTAGAAGAGATCACATATTTGTGTAGTTGAAGTCCTCAAAGGAGAGGAGGAGAAGGAGAGAGAGTCTGAAAAAATATTCAAAGAAATAATGGCTGGAAATTCCCCAAATTTGCCTAAAATACACATAAACCTAGAAAGTCATGAAGCTGAGTGAATCCCAAACAGGATAAACTCAAAGAAATCCCCACCAAGGCATGTAATACTCACACTTCTGAAACTGAAGGCAAATATAAAATCTTAAAAGCAGCAAGAGAAAAATGGCATCTTACCTATAGGGAAACACAATTTGAATGACAAAGAACTTCTCCTGAGAAATCAGGATGCCAATAAGTAAGAACAAGATCATGTCCTTTGTAGCAACGTGGGTAGAGCTGGAGGTCATTATCCTTAGCAAACTAACGCAGGAACAGAAAACCAAAAACCGCACGTTCTCACTTATAAGTGGGAGCTAAATGATGAGAACTCTATGTGTTCCTGAGAACACATAGAGGGGAATGACACACACTGGGGCCTGCTTGAGGGTGGAGGGTGGGAGGAGGGAGAGGATCAGAAAAAATAGCTACTGGGTTCTAGGCTTAGTACCTGGGTGATGAAATAATCTGTATTACAAACCCCTGTGACACGATTTTACCTGTAAACAAATCTACACATGTATCTCTGAACCTAAAATAAAATTAAAAAAAAAAAAAGAAAGCAGGAGGCCAGAAGTAGTGGCATAACATTTTCAAGTGCTCAAAGAAAAGAACTGTCGAGATAGAACTCTATATCCAGCAAAAAACACCCTTCAGGAATCAAAAGAGAAATCAAGGCATTCTCAGATGATGGGAAAATAAGAAAATTGGCCACCAATAGACCTACTCTAAAATAATGGATAAAGGGAGTTCTATAAACAGAAATAAAATTAGGGGGAAAGTAAAAGAATCCTGGAACATTGGGTAAAAAGAAAGAAGACAGAAAAATATAGGTAGGTACAAAACTTTTCTTCTTCTCTGAAGTTTTCCTAAATTTTTTAAGGTTGGAGCAAAAATTATAACACTCTGAAGTGGTTATAAATGCATATAGAGGAAATATATGAAGACAATTATAAATGAGGCATGGTGAAGGGATATATAAGGAGCTGAGGTTTCTATACTTCATTCAAACTGGACAGCACAGCCTGGTGCAACATTGGGTCACGTTTGTAAGTTTCACACGTAGATTCAGCCAGCGTTTTTTGAACAGTTTCTGTGTTAGTGGTTCTTAATCCTAACAGCAAGCCAGAACCACCCAAGTGGCTTTTATAAAATACTTCTGCCTAGGTCTCGCTCACACTGATGGAATCAGATTCTCTGGAGATTGGCCCAAATATTAGTGCGTTTTAAAATCTCCCTAGGTGATATTTATCAAACATTTAATGTCCTTTTGCATAATGTGTTAGGCCTCTTCCCACACATTATCTGGTTAATGTTCCCAGAAATTCCATGCGATTAGTATTTTTTCTCCGTATTTTATGGATAAGGAGACTGAGGCTCAGAAAGGTTAAGAAACTTTTCTTTCTGTATAGCCTGTAAAGAGCAGAGCCAGAATTTAAAGCTAGCGTGGACTCCAATGCCTTTGCTCGAAATCACTGCTCCCAAATGGGGTAAAGATAAGGGGCTACATGGGGAGAGAGGGCTGGTGAGGTGAATGGAAATTTTTCAAAGGGGTTCAAACATTTTCCTGAAGGTAATAGGGAGCCACTGAAGGGTTTTAAGCTCTGGAGTGAACAGGTAATATCTGCACTAAAGGAAAAACTCTCTGGTGCCAGCACTTTTGCGTATTTCTGAATCTGCTAGCCAATACGGTAAAAAGTAAGCTATACTCCTCAAGGAATTAAATTAACCGGTTCCTAAGTTTCCAGAGGAATTAAGAATAGATAATGGTTCAGAGATAGTCGGGGAGTCCTGGCTCTGGCTCTGCTGTTACCTGCCGCCCTCCCCACAAGACGTGAACCTGGTGAAGGCAGAAACAGTATCTTGCTCGTGCTGTTGTCCCTCCTGCTCAGCACAGGACCTGGCAAGGAGCAGGAGACCAACAGGGGCTCATGAATTGAAATGCACAAACTCCTCCTGCAGCTCCTTCCCAGCTGCAATTAGCAGATGGCCAAATTCCTCTCCAGGTGGTTCCTGACCTAACAGGTGCATATGTGGAAGGCTTCCCCCCTTGCAGAGCATTTCAGTGTCTGATTTATTATTAACAGGAAGTGCTGAGCCTGGATCAGATCCAGAAAACAGTCAGAGCCATGAGTAAAGAGGTAACAGCTCCTAGGAGGAAAGTTTAAAGTAAATACAGTCCCTTAATCTGGGGCAGGAAAAACAGGTTGTAATGTATGGGGTGTCAAACTTGTGAGGAGTCTTTGGGAAAAAGGCTCCCTCTCTCCTTCACTGGCATCCTCCCTCCTTTTCTGCCTGCCTGTAGCAAACATTGATCTAGGTCCTACCATGTGCTAGGCACTGTGTTAGGGGCTGGAAAGGCAGAGATGTTTATAGTGAATATTCTATGTTTTCAAAACACAATAGGGTTGGAGACAGAAAATGAATAGCTGTAATAAAACATCAAGATTAAGTGGTATGAGAGGTCAAATGGAGGAAACAGAGATCACTTCTAGCTTGAATGTTTGAAGCAAGCTACATGAAGGTAGAGGTAAACTTGAACTTAAGGGAAGGTTTGAATCGAAGTAGCAAGAATCATTAAGAATGCAGACTTTATCCAGGCAGACATGGTCTGAATCCTGATCCACACACCACTGGCTGTGTGACCTTAGTGAACTCACTTCACCTCTCTGAACATTAGCCTCCTCCTCTATAAAAGTGGGTAAAATATTCTCCTGTAATTGTCCTTTCTCCTGCATGATAGGTCCATCTCTCTCTACTTGGATATTTTCATCAGTGCATGTACATGTTGTAATAATTCCCATGGAAAAAAACCTCTCTCTTTTGAAACCACCTTCCCCATCAGCTACCACCTGTTTCACTGCCTTCCTTTAGAAGAAATTCCTCACACTAGTTGTCTACACTTGTCTCTCCATCCTCACTCCCCGTTCTCTCTTGCGCCCACTCCAATCAGGCTGTTGCCTCTATCATCCCATGGCAACTGCTAGGTCAAGGTCACCAATGACCTACACGATGCAGAACCCAAAGGTCGTTACTCGTCCAAATCTCACTTGACTCAGCAGCAGCACTTGACGCAAATGACCATTTTTTCCTCCTCTACGTGGCTTCCAAGATGCCACACTCCACTGGTCTTCCTTGAAGCTCCAGGTTTTGCCTTCTGAGCCTCTGGCTGTTCCCTCTTCATTTCCCCAAGCTTTACTTAGTGCTGGACCAGCCGAGACTCAGTTCTAGGACCTCTCCTCTGTCTACTTGCACACTTTTGGTGAACTCATTTAATAATGTCCTGACCTACAGGCCCTGACTTACCAGGTGGTTTAAATGGCTGGAATAATGCCAACTTACGTTTCTCTTCCAGACTCTCCCAGACTCAGACATCTGCGGCCCACTGGACACGTTCCCTTGGGTATGTCTCATCGGCATCTGACTCCCAAGATGTCCAAAACCAAACTCTCCACCATCTCCACCCACTCAGACTCCTTCAGAAGCTCCTCTTGTCTCAGTTATCGACAGTTCCATCATGTGCACTGCGGAGGATAAAAACTTCGTGTCATCCTTGACTCTTCCTTCTTTCCCATCCCATATGAAATCCACAGCCAATTTCATGGGCTCTACATCCAAAATACTTCCTGAATGTGACCAGTTCTCACACCTCCGCTGTTCTTACCCTGATCCAAACTACCATCTTACTCACCTAGGTTGTGAAACAGCCTCCTAAATGCCGTCTTGCTTCCACTGTTGACCAACAGCCAGAATGATCCTTTCATAATGTCTCAAATCATGTTATTCTTCTCCTCGCTGAGCCCTCCAGTGACTTCTCAATGCTCTCAGAGTGAAAGCTAAAGTCTTATTATGCCTATGAGGCCCTCATGATCTGCCCCCACCCCTGTCCCTCATCTCCCATTCCAACTGTATTGCCTTTCGACCCCCCTGCTTTAACCTGTTCCAGCCATACTGGATTTTTAGGTGTTCCTCAAATCCACAATGCATGCCCCTACTGCAAAGTCTGCTTCTGCAACAGCCTGTCTTGTCCAGAAATCTGCAAGATTTAGTGGACAGTCAGGCAGCCATAGCAAAATACCATAGACTGGGTGGTTTAAACAAACAGAAATTCCTTTCTCCCAGTTCTGGAGGCAGGAAAGGCCAAGATCAAGGTCAGGTGGGGTTTGGTTTCTGGTGGGGGCGCCCTTCCTTGCTTATAGACAGCTACCTTCTCGCTATGTCCTTCGCATGGCCTTTCCTCTATGCATGTACATGAAGAGAAATCTCTCTCTCTCTCTCTTCTGATACGGACACCAGTCCTATCAGATTAGGGTCCCACCCTTATGACCTCATTTAATCTTAATTACCTACTCAAGGCAAGGCCCCATTTCCAAATTTAGTCACTTTGGGGGTTAGGGCTTCGACATATACATTTTGGAGGGTGGAGGGAGAAACACAGTTCAGTCCCACTATATATATAGTTGTTGTTTATTAACTGTCCCCTGCTCATCTTCCTCACTTAGAAAAGAGCTTATCTGCTCTATTCACTGCTACATCACCAGTATTTGGGCAAATGTCCCAACATGTTAGGTATTCTACATATTAGCAGTGGTTTATGTTTTTGTTTGATGTATGTAAGTGCCATATTTGGTGGTACTTACATATTTACGTACTTACTTACATACTTAATGACAGTAAGTGCCGTTACTTAGTGCCTGGCATATGGAAGCATTCAATGATGTTCACATTATTAGAAGGTAGCCAGAGGAAAGAACTTTGTATGGGGTGGGATCTCTAAAGCATGGACCAATTTGCAGAAGTGGGAACATATGGCTTACTTAAAGGGAATAGCAAAGAGCAAAGAGTTTTTTGTTTGTTTTTTCGAGATGGGGGAGTGCAATAGCACGATCCCGGCTCACTGCAACATCTGCCTCCTGGGTTCAAGCGATTCTCCTGCCTCAGCCTCCCGAGTAGCTGGGATTACAGGCATGCACCACCACTCCTGGCTAGCTTTGTATTTTTAGTAGATAGAGGGTTTCTCCATGTTGGTCAGGCAAATTCCCAACCTCTGGTGATCCACCTGCCTGGGCCTCCCAAAATTCTGGGATTACAGGCATGAGCCACTGTGCCCAGCGGGAATAACAAAGAATTCTGTGGAGCTTGGGCAACCTTTGCTCAGTTGTAGGAGGGTCTTCAGTGCCATCCTCAGGTGCTAGGAACTCAGTGGCAATTGGAAGCCATTTAATGCTTTCAAGCAGGAGAGTGGCATAGTTAGAGCTGCATTAATTCAATTCATAAAAGGATTCATTCAATTCAGAAAGGATTGATTGGGGAAAAGTGAGACTTGGGGGCAGAAAACCCCAAGGAGAATTCTTCAAGTGAATCAATTTGACTCGTAAGTTCTCACTATTATACCATCTGCTACCCTCTGCCTCTGTCCTTTATATTTTATTTCAATAATTTGTTTTCACTTAAAAGTAATTATTAACTATCATTATTATTATTTTAGATGGAGTCTCGCTGTGTTTCCCAGGCTGGAGTGTAGTGACATGATCTTGGCTCACTGCAACCTCCACCTCCCTGGATCAAGCGATTCTTGTGCCTCAGCTACCAGAGTAGCTGGGACTATAGGTGTGTGCCACCAAACCCAGCTAATTTTTGTATTTTTTGTAGAGACAGGGTTTTGCCGTGTTGGCCAGGCTGGTCTTGAACTTCTGACCTCAAGTGATCCACCTGCCTCAGCCTCCCAAAGTGCTGGGATTACAGGCACGAGCCACCGCACCCGGCCTAAAAGTAATACATTTTGATCTTTTTTCATATGAGCCACATAATTGCTAACCAATTTATTTGATATTTAAATTAGATGATTTATTGAATTCTCTTTCTCACTCTGTCTTTTGATATTGTCTGTAACATTGCTGTGATGCCTCAGAATGATTCTTCTTTTACAAACTACTGAATGTTCTCAGAAGTCCAGTGATTTCTCTTTTATTTCTCTTTCTCTTGGAGAGAAGATCTATTTGTCAATTACTGGGAGAATAATGAGTTCTGGTAGAGTTTGAATGGGTTCTTGTTCAAATACTTGGGTCCTAGAAAAATGGGAACTGCTGCATTACTTGAGGTTGATTTTAATTTGCTTGGGGACCTGGCTCCTGTGCAGGTGGTGGGATCAGTAACATCTAGTGGTGGCCATTGGAGTTGGTTGCTTTCCTAGGGGCAGTATTCTTCACCTCTATCCCTCACACTCTAGACAGAGTCCTTCCCTGGTCCCCAAATGTCTTCACTTAACTTGTAGCCTCCTCTGTGTCAGGGAAGGCTGAGGGTAAGCTGATCTCAGCCACCCCCTTTGCTGCCCATCCATTCATCTCTACTCTTTGTCTGTCTGATTTTCAGATTTTCACTTACATCACGTCACTGCCACTTCCTCAAGTAGGCACTGAACCCCACCCCAAATTTTTCTTTCTTTATCTCACTGTTTTCCCAACTGCAATCTGAAGACCACTTGAATCAGAATCATCTGGAGAGCTTAGTGTACATGCAGAGTTCCTGGCCTCCACCCTGGACCCTGAGCATGAAAACCCGCATTCTATTTTTTAACCCTGTCTGCAGGATTTTTGCAGAAATAGCACATAATGTTTTGCTTCTCCATGGTACTGTTGTCTGTATTATTTAGATATTATTTATGCTATTGAAATATACATGTATTTGTATGTATATTCTAATTATATATATTCTAGTTATGTATTTACTGGTCATTTCAAAGGGAAAATTTGAAGCATGGGGAATGAAGTCTATTGATACATTGAAACACTTGCCACCTGTTTCATCACTTCATAGACGAAATAGGATTTTTATATTCTTTATAAGGTTTTATTAGGACAATAAAACCATATTGCGGAAAACTGGAAAAATAGGGAGAAAAACATAATTTCCCCAATTTGATGCAACGACTGTTTTCATGTTGGTGTAGTCCCTTTGGGTCTCTGTACAGAAATATTCATAAATGTGTGCAGCATCATTGTTAGTGTTGGTGCCATTTGGTATGATGTACAGTCAGAAAGAAGAGGCCAAGATCACTGAGTCTATTCTGGGCTTCCTCCTTCCAGGACATAGCCCACTGGACTCATGGAGAAACCCGCTTACAAGAGACCCATCCCAGGGCACCCTGCAGGACCAGGTGCAGAATATCCTAAGAGCAGATCCCCAGCTTACCAATGTGTTCAGCATCCTGAGCTGGTGCCCATGGGGTTCTCCCATTCAGACTGTGTTTATTGTCACCTCCTATGTGCCAGTGAAATGAAGAAGACCCTTTTGCTTCCCTGGGGCTCCCAGGCTTATGGGGGAGACAGGCACATAAACAGCAATTACTGCACAGTGACACACATATCACTCTGGAGGATGGTTACTTTTGGCCCTGGAGAACAGAGCACAGTCACCAAATGACCAGCCTCTGTTCTATGCCCAGACTTGTTTCCAGTGGAGCCAAGGGGCTTTACAAAATGAAATACTGAAACTCCAAACTGTGTGAGTCATCACGTTAGGCAGCGTCATCACTGCAGGGAATGGCATATTCTCTCTTTTAAATTTTATTGCATTTTTGTTGGAATTCTGAAATATTTACAGTATATAGAAATGGACACAAAATGATGAAACAGACACATACAGACAGATTTCAACAAAGAGCTTATTTTACCACATTTGATTCATATTTTCTTTAAAGGAAATAAAACACCTCACTGTTGAAGTCACCTTTTCAATTCTTCTGGATCACACTTCCCTCCCTTCCTCTCTCCTTGCCTAGAGGAAAACACTGTTTTGAAGCTGGTCTGTATTCTCCCTGTAACTGTTTTTCTTTCATTACCTAGGTATGTGCTACATGCTTTAAGTATATATACGTTTTATCATACATGTGTTCTTCTGCAACTTACTTTTATCCACCTCTCAATATTAAGTTCTTGAGATTTAGCCATGTGGATCACGTAAAACCTAGTTCCTTTATTTCAACTGCTATAGAGTATATTCCAATATTTGATAATAACACAGTTCATTTATCCATTGTCTCTGGGATGGACATTTGGATTCCTACAGACACTGTTAGGCTGGGGGTGCTGGTATATGTCTATAATCCCAGCACTTTGGGAGGCTGAGGCGGGAGGATCCCTTGGTTCCAGGAGTTCAAGACCAGAAAATACTCTTCCTTATATCTCCTTATTCATACGTGTAAGAATGTCTCCAGTATGAGTTCCTAGAGGTAGATTACCTAGGTCTTCCGAAATGTGTATTTTCAGTTTCACTGCATATTTCCCAATTGCTCTCCAAAGTGTTTATACACATTTTTACTCCTACCAGCAATAGAACAGATCCCATTTTCTAACATTGGCATTATTGCACATGGCAATTTTTGACAGTTTTGTGGATTCAAAACAGTATCCCAGTAAGTTTTTTTTTAAACTTACATTTATCTGATTAATAGAGAAGATGATTATGGTTTCATATGTTCATATGTAGTTCTTTATGTATTCTGGATACCAACCCTTTTTTCTTATATGCATTGAAAATGTTTTCTTCCAACCTCTGGCTGTCTTTTCTTTTCTCTCTCTCTTTCTCTATTTTTCTTTCTTTCTTTTTTTTTTGAGACAGGGTCTTGCTCTGTCACCCAGGCTGAAGGGCAGTGGTACAAACACTGCTCACTGCAGCCTTGACCTCCCTGGGCTCAGGTGATCCTCTCACCTCAGCCTCTCAAGTAGCTGGGACCACAGGTATACACCATCATGTCCAGCTTAGTTTTTTGTATTTTTTTGTAGATACAGGGTTTCACCATGTTGCCCAGGCTGGTCTCAAATTCCTGGGCTCAAGCGACCCTCACACATGGCCTCCCCGAGTGCTGGGATTATAGGTGTGAGCTACCACCCCCAGCCTCTGGTTATCTTTTAATACTGTTTTCAGCAACCTCTTTCTTATAGATATTTGTAAACTGTCCTTTGATGTAGTTGTGCATTGTACATTTTGTTTGAGGAATCCTCTCTGTCCTGAGACCATACATAGAGTCTCCAATAGTTTCTTCCAAAAAAGTCAAGGTTTTGTTTCTACGTTTAAATCCATAATGCAAGTGAACTGAAGTGGTCCTTTTTTAAAACTATGAAAAGTTCACAATATTAAAATGAACAGCTCAATTATCATAAAACAAACATAACTACAGTCTATGTCAAGACATAAAACCTCAGGGCCAGAGAAACCCTTCATGTGTCCACTGCCAATTATAACCCCTTCCTCTTGCCCAAGTTAACCACTATCCTATGATGCCAATCATATTGTTGCTTTTCACTGTAGTTTTACTATGTATTTAAGCATCTTTAAGTAAACAACTCAAGATTGTATTTACTATCTAATTATGGAAGCATCCTTATTGTTTAGTTCTGCTTGTATTTTTAAACTATGTATAAATAAAGTAATATAGCACATAAGCTTTCATGTCTGACTTCTTTTTCTTCAACATTCAGTCTGTGACATTAGTCCAGGTGAGGTGCAGGATCATTTGTTCATTCCCATGATGCTATGTTGTGCCCTTGGACGAATACTCCACAGTGCATTTATCCAGTCTAGGACTGGATGTTTGGAATGGATTTATTCCCAGTCTGGGGATACAGAGGTCAGTTTAATTTCTTTCTGTGTCAAAACCAATTCTTCCACAATCATCCATTGAAAAGCCTCTCTTTTCACTGCTACTTTGTGGAGGCATCTTTGTCATAAATCAAATGTCCCCTTTTTGTGTGGTCCCCTTTCTGGTGTCTGTTTTGTTACATTGGTCTGTTTGTCTGTTCTTGCATCAGTACCACACCACCTTAATTAGTTAAGCTTATAATCAGTCTTGAGGCTCAGTGGAGCAAATTCTCTCCTTTATTCTTCTTCAAAGATATCTTCCATCTTCCTGGATCTTCATAATTCTAGTTTATAATTCACTTGTCAACACACACAAACACACATACACACACACAGATTCACACCTTTTGGACTTTTAGTTGAAAACCATCTGATTTAATTTTGTGTGTGTTGTGAAGTTGAGATCTTATTTTATTCTATTGTCTATTCTATTGGGATGGCCAGTTGTCCCAACTTCATTTATTGGCTATTCATTGGTATATTAACATAGCTGCACCATTTTTCTGTTCACTAATACAGTTGATCTTCGTTATTCATGGGAATGTAATTACTTGCTAACATTTATCTGTAGGCCTAAAATAACTCCTCTTGGCACTTCCATGGTCATTTATGGACATGTGCAGCATTGACAAAATTGAGTCATCTGACGGGCACGCTCCCAACTGAAGTCAAACATGGGTACGCTGTGCCTGCTTGTTTCAGCTCTCACATGTCAACAAGTGTCCTTTTCAAGGTCATTTTAATTCCGTGGTTTTCGCATTTCAGTGCCATTTTTTCCTGGTGATTGTGCAGTTTAAAATGTTCCCTGGCTGGGTGCGGTGGCTCACGCCTCTAATCCCAGCACTTTGGGAGGCCGAGGCGGGCGGATCACGAGATCAAGAGTTCAAGTGAAACCTGGTCTCTACTAAAGATACAAAAAACTTAGCCGAGCATGGTGGTACACACCTGTAATCCCAGCTACTCGAGAGGTTGAGGCAGAGAATTGCTTGAACCCAGGAGGCGGAGGTTGCAGTGAGCCAAGATTGCACCACTGCACTCCAGCTTGGGTGACAGAGCAAGACTCCATCTCAAAGAAAAAGAAAAGAAAAAAAAGAAAAGTTTTCCCAAGCACAGTGCTGAAGTGCTATCTAGTGTTTCAAAGGCTGTGATGTTCTTTGTGCAGAAAATATGAATGTTACGTAAGTCTTGTTCAGGCATGAGCTATAGTTCAATGTTAAGGAATCAACACTATATATTAAGTGAGGTATCTTTAAACAGACACACACATAAAACAAAACAATGTTATGTATTGGTCAGTTGATGAAAATGTTGTGACCAGAGGCTTGTAGTAACCTAACCCTGTATTTCCCCTAGGAACAATGGTTCAGTATTTGCTAATTCAGTTTTCATGGTGAATTTATGAAACATAACTATCATGAGTAAAGAGAATTGACTTCATTTGGCTAAGATGCCTTTTTCTATAACTTTACTTTCAGATTTTCTGTGTGACTCTCATAAACAGCATACAGCTGGATTCCACTCCCCGACCCCTCAGTCTAATCTGAGAATGCCTGTCTTTTTAAAAGAATGAGTTTATTTATGAACACTAGTATATATTGGCTTATTTCTATCATTTGATTGTGTATGTTACATTTACCCTGTTTTTTGTGTATTTTTCTCTCTTTTTTCTGCTTTGTATTGAATTTCTCAAATTCTATGTATTTATGTATTTATATTTACCCTCCAGGTTTATAAATTATACATTCTATCTTAATTCTTTTGGTAGATACATTACCCTTAAATTGTTAACACGTGTGTTTAATCAACAAAGACTAAGGTTAAACTGTATCTTTCCTTCTTCCACACATATAAGGATCTCAGAATATTTTTCCTTTAAAAGATTTAACTTATATTGTACATGTGATATTTCTTGGTCCCTAAATTTGAGTGCTCTTTCAGAGTTGAACAAGGTCTCAGTTTGCAGTTCTGAAGAATAAGGAAGAGGTCTAGTGTTCAAATTAGTTTGTCTGCCCCACCTGCCACTCTGGCTGAAAACATGGAGCTGGTGCTAACTGCAAAGTCCATTGCAGTATCTCAACAGGGAGATAAACAGGAAGTTATCCTCCCATGTCCCTGCTCTGAATTCAGGTTTGTGCATCAGCTTATGGCTTTGTTGGGGAGAATTTGAACCTTGGACATGTTAAACAATTTTTAAAATGTGAAAGAGGAAAACAAAATAATGACCAAGATACCTGGGGGTCACGTTGACCTTCACCTTCAGACTAATGTTACAATTTATAAATGATTGGATATTGCTACAAAATATGAGGCTCTTCTTTCCCTTTTATCTCTGTGGAATTTTGGTTAAATGGGCTCTTGAACTCCTGCTAGTTCCTCCTTAGAGCTTTATAGGTCAAAGGCCAGCTCCCTTCTTTTCTAGGTGGCTCCTATCAGTTGAATGTCTGTTTTGTGCCAGGCCTTGGGCTCACTGATTTTTTATTTGCAGACTCACTTAAGTCATGCACAGAATAGCCCTTTAGAGTAGACACATTGGCTGCATTTGTAGATTAGGAAACAGAAGCCCATTGTGGGGTCCAAGGCCAGGAACTAGAAAGACGTTGACGCATGTTTTAACCCAGAGGATCAGCTCCCCATCCTGTGCTCTTTTCTTTCTAGAACAGGGGCCTTACTCTATAGGGTATCTCAGAATCGTGTGGGGAGCTGGTAAAACCGCACCTTCCCAGATGCCACCCTCCATCCATGCATTTAATGGCTCCAAGGTGAGGCCCAGGAATCTGCCTGCTTATCCAGCCCCCTAGATGACGTGGAAACACTGGTCTCAGGGCACCAAGAACTCCAAAAGCAAGCCAAGAAAAGGTCAAAGTTCACCCCAGACAGAACGTGACCCCCTAAATGGCTATCCCGGAATCTCCTGTCAATTTCTTCTCTCTGCTCTGGTTTCTCAGCCTCAGGACGTCATCTCTCTCTGGTTTCTCAGGATCTCATCTCCATGCCCTGGTTTTGCCTCTGGACCCTGTGCCTTTCTCCTGACTCAGGAGCTACTCTGTTTCAGGCCCTTCCTGGAGAAAGACACTGTGCCTGGGGTTGAAGAACAAGCAGGTCCAGGAGGAGAGAAAAGCATTCAGATCCAGGAAAAGAGGGAGCAAAAGGATCAGTCACGATGAGGTTGACAACCGTGACTTTCACTCTAAGAAGCTGGAGCTGAGAGCATTTGCAGGAAGTGTAATAAGACAAAAACTGAAGAGAGGCTTTGTTCTTCCCTCTCCCCTGGACCAGCAAGAGACAAAACCCATGTCCCTTATTTTTCACAGAGATTAATTTTCTCCCCATAACACTTCAGAAAGAAAGAGAAGTAGCCAGGCTGAGAGGCAGGCACAGAATGCGTAGACACAGGTGGGTTTGCAGGGAGCAGACATTTTACTCTAAGATCACTCTGATCCAACCAAAAATAGGTGCTTCCAGAGCCACCTGTCCCTTTCTGCCAGCAGCCACCTTACTTCTTTCTCACTCTTCATTTGCCCCCTCTCACATTCATGGGCAGCAGCCTGAAGGCCAATTCTGAATTCAGAATGACGTCACCTGGAAGGATGTTGGATTATTATAGGTCCCCTTTCCATTGCTCAGAAGATCTTAAGGCTCCAGCTGTGCACAGGGCTTGCTCCTGGGATGAAGGCACAGACCCCTGACTGGCTGCCTCACCTGACTCCTAGTTCAAGCTTTCACTGGCCCAACACTTAATGGAACCCTCATTTGTGTCTACCATGGAAAAGGAGTGGGAAAATGTAGTTGAAACAGGGAGAGATTGGGGAGGAAATAATTCAGTCTGGAATCCTGGGGGAGCTGCATGCCAGGCCCTGCTCCGGGTACTGGGGAATCCCAGTGTGGCTTGGTTTTCCAAGGCAGATGGGAATTCCACCATGTCTCCTTTGCTTTAGCATTGACTGTTTTTTAGAGATTTAAAACCCATTAGGGAATGGCTTGAAAAGTTAATAACCTGTTACCATTCTGGAGAATTACATTTGATGTTGTTTATAGCTATTTGGCTTATGAAAATAAATACATTAAGATTGGGAGCCAATTCTTATTCATGCTACTTATTGAAGGCAGATCATACAATAATAAATAAATGTCATTAATCTTAAACCCACATGGGGAGAATTTCATTTTTTAAAAATTAATTGTACTTGTGGGATTGTTTTTAAACTAGAACCTAAAAAAAGTGCAATAATACATTAAACTTTGCACCTCTGGTACAGAATTCGATTTGTGTGGGAAAAACAAATTAACTGTGAAATGTAACCAGGAAAAGTAATGTTGATTTCAAGGAGCACATAATTAGGGCAGCTCGGATATGCACTGGATTCTTCTACCAAGGCCCCTACCAAGCCTGAACTCTAGTGAACAGGTATTCAATTTGGCTTTAATTATCATGTTAGTGTTGGTCATAATTTCCATAAATGACTTTTAAGCCGCAGGAATAGATACTAGAATTAGAAGACTTGTTCTTTCTTTTTAAGCATTTGAACATTTTATTTTTCCAAATACCAGGGCCCTCTGTGCAGGGAGAAAAAGTCACACGAAGATGGTCATTTCTCAATGCAATAGTTCCAGTCTTTTTCTGAACCATGTTATTTGCTTCATTTCATTGGCTACAGCTTATTCACTCACCATTAGTTAGACACACTACTTTAAATGTGAGTGTGCTAGGAACTTCGAAATTTGTCTTTTTCCTTGTATTGCAGTTTTGCAGAGGAGCTATACCTGCATGAAAACTATGTTTTAAATAATTAAACTGTCTCAAGATATGTAACAATCACATATATTAAGGTTGATGATGATATAAGGTGACAGAAACACACAGAAGAGGGAGAATGAACCCTTCCAGGGATGAGGGTATGGAAAGGGGATATTTGTGTCAGGTTTTGACAGATAAATAGGAGTTCACCAAGGGGAGAAGGGAGAAATGGCTTGAGTCAGGAAAGGGCAAGAGGCATTCGGAAGAGAGAGTGAAGCTCGGGAGGCTGGAGAAACGGTTAGTAGGAGCATGGTGCTGGAGAGGCAAAATGCTCATCAGCTCGTTCCCACACCTGACCACCTATTCCACTCAGGGTCATCTTCCACCTCAACCAGAGCAGAAGCCCCAGCACCAGTCTCTTTGCTACCACCCTTGCCCTTCTGTCATCTGTCTTCCACGTTGCAGCCAAAGGGATCTTCCTGAAACTCCAGTATTATGTCATCCCCCTTGGCCCCTGAGCTAAAGTCCAGACCTGTGTGATCCACAGAGAAGCTATCTGAACTGGAGTCTGCTGACCTCTCAGACCTCACTTCCTGTCGGTCACCCTCTGTCTCATTCCCTCCTCTGAGCCTTTGCACATGCTCTTCCTACTGCCTGTCAAAAGCACTGTTTCCTAAAATACACCTCTTCCTTTTCCCCATTCCACTCGCCTCCCTGTTATTCTCTGTGTCCTTTATTTTCTTGTTTCATAGCCCATTATAGTCTGTAATTATTTCTTTCATTTGATATCCGTGTGTGATTTGTCTGTCTTCCTGATTAGAATGAAAACTCCGTGTCAGGAGGGATGGTGTTGGTCTTGTTCACAGCTGTATACCCAACAGCTGGCACTGGGACAGGCACCTCCTACATTCTGAAAAATTACTTCTTGAGAAAATGGATGAGGGCATCAGATTCCAGAGGGCCTTGAGTGCCAGGCAATAAGCTTTAGGTCTTAGTCTGTGAACAACAGGAAGCCAAGAGAGGTATTTAACCAGGCCTACAATGACTACAGTGTGAGTCTGCCTGACACAGAAAATTAAGTCTAAAATATTTTCAGTAATTTCGCTCATACTATGACTTCACTGGCATCCCTCCATGGTGATGTGGCGATGAGAGCAAAAAGCGATTTTCATTTCTCGAGTAAAGCATAAAATCTATTCCTGCAGGGCCTCATGCATTCAGAATGAGAACTGCACTGACTGGCCCTGGTCAGACAGGCAAGAGAGCTGGTTAGCGGGAGGGGTGGTGGGTCACTGACAGCAGAGGGGCCTCTGGCTTGCAATTTTAAGGGACATAAAATGCTGGCTGGCTTTCACAGAACACCGGGCTGAGCTGCAGAAAACTGTAAAATCTCCCCGTTGTAATATAAATATGGGATGAAAGTTGATTAACCAATTTTATGTTGTTATCTGAGCCTTCAATCCATTTGCACTTGAATTAAAAGGACAGAAATTGAATTTTGGCTGGGCAGGCGTTTTCCAACAGGCAACATCGGTAAAAGAAAGGCTTAAATTTCTTTTTCATCTGAAATCTTTATCTGGCAGAGGATTTTTTTACCATGTCGCTCTACTTGATTTCTGTGGAATAAGTGCCAGGGTTTAACACAAGGGCTCAGAATGCACAGGCTACAGTGAGGAATGGCATCGCTTGCATTTTCTTCCAGGGCCAGGGCGTTCCTGCTGCTGTGGATGCTTTGTTTCTTAACTAGATTATCACAGTAGCCTCCTCTCTGGATTCTTTGGGGGCAGCCCCAATGCATTTCTACCCAACTCCCATGACCTGTCAGCAAACAGCCGCAGGAATGCCCTTCCATTGCAAATCTGCAGATATGACTCTCCTGCCTCCAAACTCCACACTGATTCCTCATTAAGCACACAGCATAATTTTTTGGTGTTGATCACCAAGGCCTTCGGCAATCTCCCTACACATGACACATTTCTAAACTGCCTACTTTCCATTTTGACCTGCCTAACTCTCTTCTATTTTTCAGACTGGTCTATCTATTGACTTGGGCCAGAAACCATCAGGTGCTTCCACATCACCTTGCCTTGTTCCTGCTGGGGACCACCAGCCTTGCACGCCTCCATTCCCACCACTGTCACTTCTGGCTCAAGTTCTGCATATCCTTTGAAGCCCAGTCCAGAGACATGAACAGTCCATTTCCTAGGAATCAACTCAGAAGGCACAGAATTCTCCAGCTTTCTTGGTGATAGGACTCAGAGGGACAGGTGCCAGGTCAGGAAGGGCCAAATTTGCCAGGTGAAATAAAGAAATTTTACCCAGGGTGAGGTGTGCCCATCGATGGTCACAGTTCTAGATGACACCAACGTCCACTTGGCTTGGGTCCTACGGCCTTGAGCATCATGTCATAGAGGGGTCCTAGGAGGGTGTCCTCCACCTACATATTCACAAATACCTGAGGCCTGCTGGGACTGAGAGGCTACACTGGGTTTCCATTCAGAGTTCTGCTTGGGTAGCTTAGACTGCATCTCCATCTCTGCTTACCATACTATTTCCGTATCTCTAGCCCCTTGATGGCTCAAATACCCCAGAAAGGCCTGTAAACAGCAGAGAAACTACTCTTGGCTTATGAACATTCAGTCTATTCTGGAACTTTTGACCAGTTAGCCTGGCTTCATAACCCATAGCCAACAGCTAGTAAGAAGGGCGGATGACGCCTTCGCCTCATTGATGGCTGACGTCCTGAGCTTTCATCTCAAGTCCCCTTTGTGGTCCACTTCTGCAATGGCTCTGCCCATCCTGTTCAGTTCTCCAGTTTTGTCTCTCATCTGTGGCCTCACTTCTATCCTTCAGCCCTCAATCTTGATTTGAATCTCTGGTTCTAACCTCTGGCTTTGGCTTTGACATGTAAGACCCACCAGAATAATCCTCCCTGCCCTCCCTGTCCTGAACACTGTCTTCTCATCAGGGAAAGCCCTAGGCTCTGGGCTCGCCTCAACCCCGGGAGGGGCCTCGCTCCATGTGAGTGTATGACTCCCAGTTGCTCCCGGCATCAACACAAAACCTGTTAGTTTGGCCTTCAAGGATCTTCATACCCTGATCTTCCTTGCTCCAGAGCCTTGCATTGCACCTTATGCCCAGTCCTTGTGGATCAGTTGCAGTTCTTGAGGCCACCATGAACTTGACTTCTCCTGGCCTGACAGTGGCATTCTGTTGTTCTGCAGTGGAGCCTCCATGGGGCTGTAAGAAGCCTTCAAATTCAGAATCCAAAATCAGAAGTGGGTTCAAAGCCTATCACTGCTAGCATAAATGTGAAATTGGGCACACCATTTAACCCCACTAAGCCTTTATTTACTCATTTGAAAATCAGAATAATAACCCCCACTTTCATGGGGGTGTCGTGAGGATACTGGGTGAAGTGATAACTGGCAAATTTCTACCCAGGTGGTGAGATAACCTCAGGGCCCCTTCCCTGTCTTGTCATAGACTTTGGTCATGGTTAGGAAGGCTGTCCCAGGTGCCTCGACTGAGGTGTAAGCATGGTGCCCTAGGGCAGATTCCCCGAGGGAGTCAATATGATGGTTAATATTGAGTGTCAACTTGATTGAGTTGAAGAATGCAAAATATTATTCCTGGGTGAGTCTGTGAGGGTGTTGCCAAAAGAGATTAATATTTGAGTCAGTGGACTGGGAGAGGCAGACCCACCCTCAATTTGGGTGGGCACCATCTAATCAGCTGCCAGCATGGCTAGAATAAAGCAGGTGGAAGAAGTTGGAAACAGCAGACTTGCTGAGTCTTCTGGCTTTCATCTTTCTCCCATGGTGAATGCGTCCTGCCGTCAAACATCAGACTCCAAGTTCTTCAGCTTTTGGACTTACACCAGTGGTTTGCCAGGGTCTCTTGGGCCTCTGGTCACAGATTGAAGGCTGCACTGTTGGCTTCTCTACTTTTGAGGTTTGGGGATTCGGTTTCTCTACTTTTGAGGTTTGGGGATCCACCACTGGCTTCCTTGCCGCTCAGCTTACCGATGGCCTATCGTGGGACTTTACCTTGTGATTGTGTCAGTCAATTCTGCTTACTAATCTCCCATTGATACATACATATATCCTATTCTGTCCCTCTAGAAAGCCCTGACTAATACAGTCAGTGAGTCTAAGGCTCAGAGGGTGGAAGCCCCTCTTTGACTTAATTTCATGGGTCTCACTCCTTTGGAGACCACATGCAGCTTCTCTGTGAGCTGTTGATTCAGAGTTGAATTCTGATGGTCCCAGGGCTCCCACTGCACCCAGTCTTACTATCAATTGTGATTAAAAAAAAAAAAAAAATTGTGATTCTGGCTTTCGAATTTCTAACAGGGCTCAGGGAATTGTCAGTTAGCAAACCACTGAGCTGAGACAATTTCACAGCACTGGGGAAGGGGGATTAGGAGTATCTGGAGAGCACATGGACTCTTCCTATCCTTCCAAGGAGAATGTCTCTGGGCTTGGAGGCCACACTGGCTGCGGTGGACAGGGACCTCCACTGGTAATCAAGAGACCCATTTCTAATTCCACGGCTGCTGCTGATTTTCAAAGTGACCAGTGGAGAAACTCTTCCTCTCCTCATGCGTCAGTTTCCTTAATTGAAAAGTAAGGGCCCTGGATCAAGAGATCTCTAAGGTCCCTTGAAAGGCTTACACTGTGTGATTCTTATCAGTAAGTAGCCCAGAGGAACATTCTTCCTTATCTGCACACCTTGTCATGATGATGAAGTGAGATGCAGCACATAGAGTGAGTACCAGACATAACGAACTCACAGAACAAGGCACTTTGTAACTGCCATGCCCCATAAATATTTGTTCATAGAAAAATAGGATGGCGCAGTGGCTCACACCTGTAATCCCAACAATTTGGGAGGCCGAGGTAGCTGGATCACCTGAGGTCAGGAGTTCAAGACTAGCCTGGCCAACGTGGTGAAACCCTGTTTCTACTAAAGATACAAAACAATTAGCCAAGTATAGTGGTGGGCACCTGTAATCCCAGCTACTTGGGAGGCTGAGGCAGGAGAATTGCTTGAACCCAGGAGGTGGAGGTTGCAGTGAGCCAAGATCACGCCATTGCCCTCCATCCTGGGTGACAAAATAAATGAATGAATGAATAAATAAATAAATGATATATTTAAGTATACTCTTGTTTTCAGTGCCTAGCCTGTATTGGGTGCTTTGCTTCAATTGTAGGATGAATTCTACCCTGCCTTAGTTTCCCAAACCAGACTCTGAGACAAGCATTGGTGTGCAAGTAGTTTACTGGGGGAATGGTAGCAGGAGGCACAGGGAGGGAGTGGGGAAGTGAGACAGAAAAGGGAGGAAAACCAAAAAAAGGTACATTAATGAGTAGGTGATTTCTGTGGGCACCTGGGTCACAATCCCCACAGGGCTGTCTGAGAAACTGAGGAGCACATTTCGAAAATGTACCATTGCATGTTTAGAGTGTGGGGCTGCATATTTATTCACCACCTTCCATGCCTGCATTGGTGGAGAGTCTCTTCTGGGCATTAATTGTCTGGCACTTTGGAGTGCTCCTGGTGTGCGCCCATTGTGCCGCTGCAGCCAGAGAACACCATTAGGCAGAGAGTCACAGAAGGCCTTGGAACAGAAGGAAATGCCTGCCAGTGACTTCCGGAGTGGGCTGGAATCAGTGATGTGCTGGAGTCAGCTCACACGGGCTCCCAAGGGCTGATTGTCAGCTTTTCAACACTTTTTGCTAGCTGGTTGTTAAACATAGTCATTATTAAAAATTACATTTTACAAGCTTGTAATTAAATAAATTATATGGAGGATGAAGGTAACAAATGCTCAAATCTCTTTTAATTATTTTACTACCCTTTGTCGTTCTGTATGGTCTTGAGGTTATTTTCATCTATCGTATTTATATGGTGAAAATACAGTATGTTGCCTGTGTACATCAGCCATTTGGGGAATATTTACACCATGGAAATGGGTATGTGCCATCAGGGATTTGTTTCCCCTTCAAAAACATGATGATTAAACATTTTCCAGCACCTCGGGGTACGATGCAACTGATAGGACGCTGACAATGTCTGTTGCCTACTCCAGAACTGATGCCCCAGTAATTCTGCTGCCTCTGCCAGAGTCAGAAAACTGTGGATGTGGGAAGCTGCCCGTGGAGTCAGGAAGTCATCCCTACTGATGGAGCCTCTGCAGCCACCTTGGTCCTGGTCCACACCAGCAATGTTGATGCTGCCCTGCAGCCTGCCTCTCCCCTGGCTTAATTCCAACTCCATGCATGTGATGAGCAGAAAAAAGAAAGTCACATCTGGACCTCCAGTGGCAAGGGAGTCTGAGAAAGATAGATCTGCGCATGGTCATCTTAACCCTCCTGTATCCTTCAAGCCCAGCACCAGGTCAAGTATGCAGTGGGCGCTCAGTAGGTGCATGTTAAGTGAATTGATGATTCTAGAAAAGAAAATTTTGTTTACTGGCTCTTGACCTTTGGCGGGAAGTAAATTCTCAATGCGGCTTTGGCTCGGAAAGAATATTGCCCTGAATGCTTTTCTCTTCCCCTTTCTTGTCCCTCCCTCCTCACTTCTCCTTTCTCCTCTTCTCCTCTCCTCTTCCCTCCCTTCCCCTGTCCCTTTTTGTCCCTTTCCTCCTCCCTCCCTCCTTTCCCTCTCCCTTTGTGTCAGCTTCCACCACCAGGAAACCAGCTTCTCCTGAGAACACACAGGGGGACCCTTCAAACCCAGTGTACAACACAGCCTCTTGAATTCTATGCATTGCCTCTTTTAATTAAACCCCACCTTTCAGGAAGTCTCTCAAGGCTATAAGCTTATCAGGTCCTGATGAGCACGTCATCAAAGCTCCAATCTGGTATTAATGGGAAATGGCCTTTCCCTTTAGGGAGGGCCAAGCTTCTGTCCTTGGGAACAACCGCATTCTCCTTGCTGGGAGGACACGTGGATTTCCCCTCAGTGCTCTCTAGGGTGCCGCAAGCTGGCAAAGTTCACTTGCCCTTTTCAAAATATGAAATACATGCTTAATTTCCAACATCACTGTGTTCCATTTTCCCTGATAACACCTTAACAGGGGCTTTAATAACTGCATTCTGTGGAAAAAGACACTGGCGCTGTGCTGTTGGCTCTAGGCTGTGAGCTGGGGCCCTGGCTGTGAGCCTTTGGAGGAATCCCTTTACCTCTCTATCCCAGGTTATTCATGTTTAAAATGAAGTTCCTTAAGTGCTCTCAGTTCTTCCCAGAATTCATGTAATGAGTTCTAAGTGTCAGTCCTGCTAGGTCTGGAGAGACGGATGAAGCCTCTACATGAGCCAGCCTGTGTTGGTTGGGGCAGAGCCTAGAGATCCCTGGTTCAGCGAGGCTCCTGCACTAGGGAAGGGACCTCTGAGCTCCTCTTCTCATGCCAAGCCCATCTCCGCTCATCCCATGCTGACTGCAAGAATGGTGTTTGCTCAATGGTCAGGGTAGTGGTGCCCAAGAGCAGGAACCTGGCTTCACTCTGTCTCTCCTCTGGGCATCAAAGAGGCAGTACCTGCTAGGACCTTCTCTTCCTTTCTAAAATCAGGAAGTAATAAAGGGCAGGCTGGGATTGCCCATAGATACAGCTCCGTCTTTCTCTCTCTCCTAAAAGAGCCTGCAGATATTCCTGAGTTCTTGTGCTGAGATTAGGTTCATTGTCAAACCCAAACCCATTTGTTTTAAAGCCAGTTGTGCAAAAATACATTAAAAAGCAAACATGCACAAACCAGAAGCCAGGGTCGGGGTTATTGAGCGTAGCTTCGATATTAATAACATGAAATAGAGTTCCCAGTCTCCCAATTTCCCATCTGAATGGAGCTCTTTCAAAGCCCAGGAAGGCAGATGGGATGCACAGGGCAGGATGGGCCCCTTCCAGGGTTTCTCAGTCCAATGCCATCACAGAGGAACTTGAATGTTATTTCTGGCAGTGTGGACTGGCTTCACACAGAGGTGAGGTGGCAGATGATGGGGGACTTCCCGGCCATATTAATGTGCAGAATGCCTCTAAGCCACACAGGTACAAAGTGAGGGTGGAGACATTACTTCTAGCCCTTGGAACTGATAGAAAAATACTTCTGACAAAGAATATAGGGAATACTGCTGGTGGGACTCAGTATAAGGTCACTTTGCTGGAAAGTAACAGAGAATAAATAAAATTTATTGAGTGCCTATTATGTGCTTGAAATCACTTTACATGCTGGGGCCACAGCAGTTGTCAAAATTGTTGGAAATCTCTGCCCTCATGGAGCTCAGAGTCTAGAGAATTTTTAAAAATCACAGGCTGGGCAGACACTGAAGCTGGCTTTGGGGCCATTCGGAACTAGAGACTTGAATTCTAACAAGATTTCTGTGATTCAGTTTCTTGCTGTGTCTTGGAGTCATTTCCTCCAAGCACCTTCTGTCTCTACCTCCGTCAAGAAAAGGACAAAATAGCCACCATCCACATTCTTGTCCCCAGACTGATGAAGAAGATGATAGAAAGGAGGCTTTAGTTGGTAAGCAGAAAGGTGCCATGTAAGTGACAGGCTCACATCTTGTATGAAATCAAGTGGGCAAGAAAGCTTCTGCTCAGGTGGGTACAGCCCCAAGGAGGCTGATAGGTGAGCACTCTTAGGAACATGGGCTTGCAGATTTCCCAGTGAATGCTTCCTTGGGCTGTCATTTGAACCTAAGAAGAAAGCACAGTTCAAGAAGGACGAACACGTGTAGCCAACCTGAACTGAAACCAAGAAGGAAAGGATGGCCTTGTGCACCATCAGTCAAATAGCTGTCTCCTCTGGGCTTGGCTGCCTGTCCTTGGAGGTACTATGGGCACGTAGCAAGAACTTCCACCTGCAGCATCCACAGCATGTCTCCATGGGCCTTAGCAAGATGCTCTGCAACACGGCTGTTTCCCAGTATCCTTATTTTCTGTTCATAACATGTTGAGTCTTTGGGAACCACCATTATAATCATCATCGTCATCATCATCATGTGTTGGGTCTTTGGGAATTACTGTCATCATCATCATCATCACCACCACCACTACCACCAACATCAGTCTGCCTGGTCTCATCTTTATGATCCTGTTTCATTTCTTACTACTTCAAACATTCTTCTTCCCTTCCCTATGCCTGGAACATCCTCTGCTCATTTCTAATCCCAGATCTTTGCTTCAGCTGTGGCTCCCTGCACTCCCTGCCTGGGGAATGCCCCATGTACCCCCTTTTTCTTGCTAAAATATTACCTTCAAGACCATCTCAAGCCCCCCCTTTCAGGAAGCTCTCCCCTATCTACTCATGCCCTCTGATACCTGAGTATTTGCACAATATTAGAACTTAAACATTCATCATTTTAGTCTACATTCCAGCAACTCTGTAAGGTTGGAATCATTTCCTCCATTTTATCCATGAGATAACAGGTTCAGAGAGGCGGGTATTGCCCCAGGAGGAAGGAGCCGGAGCCCCCACAGCTGTGTCTATTCTACTCTGCCGTGGTGTGCTTGCTTTCCCAGGAGCACACCAGATGTTCAGAGCAGTAGTTCTCAAACTTCAGGGTGCATGTACATTACCAGGGACTGTTTGGCAGACGTTCTGGGGTGGGGAACAAACATCTGTGTATTGTTCGCCAAGGGTCCCTGATGACTATGATTTTATGGCTGGTCCTGTAGCCATTTGAGAACCATTGCCTTCAGAGGTGCACGTAGTGCCATAACTGAAGATGTGGCTCCCTGAGGCTCCTGGTTGGGAAGCCAACCACCTCCCCAGACCTATGGAATGAGAATGGAAATCTCCGGGTGTGGGGGTTGGGGATGGAGGAGGTGGACCTAGGAACCGCTAGCTAAGCGCCTCAGGGGATTTTTATCATCTGGCAAGTTTGGGAAAGCTGACTGAGAGTCAGGCCCATCCAATTAGCACTTAATTGTATCCTGCTTTATCTTCTTCCCCAATTAGTTCTTCTGCATCAATTAAGCTCCTTGGAGGCCCAGACAACAGCACTTAATTCAGCAGTGCCCTGAGAGCTGGCATGGTGCTGGGTAGGTGACTGGCATTATGGAAAACTGACTGCATCTGCGTTAGGAAGAGAGGCATGTCCAGAGTGGAAATTCTGGAAGCTCCTTGCAAAGCTAATACCTGGGCTTCTGCACCTCCCCAGCTTGATGTCTGCTCTTATCCCTCATCTCTGCAAGGCCAGGTGCTTCCTCTTGCTTAAAGACCAGCTCAAGGCTCTCTTATTCCAAGAACTGACTCCATTACCTCCAGCTAGATATAAGCCCAATGGGTCTGTGGATCCTTCTGATATGAATTTACCTGGATTTCTGTTTTTTCACGGACAGAGGTCTTCAGGAAAACTCCTGGCCTGACATGATGCTAGGCACATAGTATTGCTCTTTCCTTCCTACATCCTCTTCTAGGGAGGGCATCTTATCCACCTTGAACCTTCCGACCATGGAAAACTGGCTTGCACATAGCACAAGGTCAGTTAATATTTTGGATTCCTACATAAGTCTCAGAGATGTTAATAGGAATTACCATCTTGTTGCAATGAATGTGAGCAAATACGTGTTGTGCACATATATTATCCCACTCCCGCCAAAGGACTATCTTACTCTTTTTCAATTACCCAAGCAACTACTCCAGTGCCTTATGCATGATTACCTTCTCTGAGTACTTGTTTCTAAATTAATAAAATTATTAACTTCTCAGGGTGCGAACTGTAAAGGGGAAAATGTGTGCTTCTCTGTTTAAAACATTAGTATCTTTATCTTAAATCTACTCCAGACTTGCCCAGACTCCTTCACTACTCAGAGTCTCTGAGCATCGGCTTCCTTAACATTAAAAATGGAAATGATGATAACAACTTTGCACATCTCTAAAAATCTCTGAAAAAAAAATATTTGTCACATTGAACACATAAAGCAAGCACTGGACAGATTGTAGCTGCATGGTATAGTACAGACAACTGGAGACATAGATGGAAGGCAGAACCTATATTTTATTTCTGCCAAACAAAAATTAAAACAAAAGACATTATAAGAACCCTGTGTTGGTGACATTTGTGATGGAACAGGCACACTTATTTTGGAGGCCTGTTTAGCAATGCTTACCGGGAGTCGTAAATATTTTCATATACTTTTACCACCGCATAGCAGTTCTAAGAATTACTACAGGAGAATGTTTTTTAGAGAGGAACAAGTTAAATATAGGCATCAGTGTAATTTACAAAGGTGAAAACAAAAAGTAACCGAAATGCACATGAATAGGAGCAAGGTTACATAAATTACAGTGCAACAATGTAATGGAATATCTCACAGCAATTAAGAAGGCTAAAGACAAATCCCAGGTAGAAACATTTAGTGATTGAAAATAGTAAGTGTAATGGTAAAACACAATTTTATGTATACTTAGATTAAAACGATTCAAAATGTTGTATTTACTTATAGGCATGAAGAAAAGAACAAAGACATGAACATGTTTGCTTTGTTATATTAGTGAAATTAAATTTATTTTATACATATTATATATGTGTGTATACATGCATGTGTGTATATATGTATACATTTATGTAAACATACATACATGAATACACATATATATGTAAATATGCATATGTACATAAATGTGTATGTACACTTATACATATATGTGTATATGTATGTACATATATATGTGTGTATGTGTGTGTATGTCTACATATGTATATGTATATATACTTTTATGTACATATATGTAAATATTTTATATTTTTATTTTAAGTATTTTATATAAAATTTATACACACATCTATGTCTATAAAAGTAGATATAGATGTATATATCTGTATACATATACATTTTTAAAAGTAAACGTATATATGTTTACTTTTAAAAATCTTCATAATAGTTCTGCAAGACAGGTTTTAGTACCTAGAGGAAACAGGTGACAGTATTTTACTAAATCACATATCTGACAAAAGTTATCATAAGCTTTCAAATAAACCTTGGCCCACTGGCCCCCAAATCTTTGCTTTTTAAAATTATTCACAAATTATTTTCCTATGTGCGTACATTTGATGTTGGTTTCTCTTGATAACTCATTTCCAATAAGACCTCATTTTATGTTACAACAATGAAGATAAATAATCAAAATATTTATTATGGGTACTACATACATTTTATAATTAAAATGTGCTAGATTGTTACATTGTTAGCTCCAATCAACCACCTCCCAGTATTCACAGTTTTGTGTAGTCCCATTTCACATAGGCACTAGACTTGGCTGTGTGATGTGATGTGTTTTGGCCAATGGGTCATTGGCAAGCTTGAAATAAGAACTTCATAAGTACCTGTGAGTTAAGGTTTGTTCTATTAGAAGCTAGTCACCATGCTATCAGGACACCCACGCTAGCTGCATGGAGATGATGCAGGATTTTTCTTGATCCCGTTGCCAACTGGGGACCTCCAGCCGGCAATGACCCTGCCCAGGCCTCACTTGAGTATGCTACCTGTTGCAGAAAGTGGCCTGCCCACTCAGCCCACCCGGGTTGCACCTGAATTGTGAACCGGCTCAGCCCACAGCTGGGCTGGGCGTGCTCCAGCTCCCCTGTGTTATAGCTCATACCCGCGTTCAGTGGTTCCTGAGTTCTTGTCCCGCCTCCAAGAAGAATGAGGATATGCTGACAATTGAAGGGTGAGGAGAGCAGAGAAGAATTTTATTGAGTGATGGAACAGCTCTCAGCAGAGAGGGGATGTGGGGGTAGCCCCCCACCTGAAGTTGGGTAGTTTCTCTTCCAGTGTAGCTGAGTCTGAGGCTTTTATGGGCTCAGAATAGGGGAGTGCATGTTGATTGGTTTGTGAATATGCAAAAATGGTTAAAACAAAGGCACCACTCAAATGTGGGCATGACAGTGTAAATAAACCAATTAGGGAAGGGTAGGTATATGTAAAATAGGTGAAGGGTGAGGATCAATCAGAGGAAAGCACGCCCAACAGGAAGACAGATTCTCAGTCTGGTCTGTGGATTTAACTTGTAGTTAGGCTTAAACTGTCTTTGGCTTGGAGATGGGGTTTCACCAGGGATGTGCCCCTATCTGCCTGTGCATTTGTCTGCCTCCTGCCACTATCAGAGAGGCCACAGAGAAGAGAATTGAGGCTTCCCAGAAAAGAGCCCTGATGATGTCCCAGCTCACAATATGGAGAGATTGTTTAGGATTATCCAGTCCCTGTGAAGCCTTCAGAAAATCACAGCTCTGTTAGTAATTTTTGTTGACTCCATGCAAAGAATCATCTAATGAGCTCTGTCAACCCACAGAATCATGAGAAATAATAAATCTTTGTAGTTTCAAAGTGCTAAGTTTTGGGATGGTTTGTTAACCAGCAAGAGATGACCAATATATCAGACCTGAAAAATTTAAAGCACCAGGAAAATTTTAAAGTACCAGGAAAATTTTAAAGTACCATCCTAGCACATAGTAGATGCTTAATTAAATTGTCTATGAAAAAGAAGAGGTCAATTCTGTCACTTGGCATTCAGATTCCCTTTTTGCTCACTACAGCCTTCCACTTTAAGAAGAGAACCAACATCCCTGTTGAACTGGATTCATCTACAAACCAGGCCAGCAATCCTGGCCCAGGCAGGCCTTCCAGGACTTCCAAACTGTACAGTTCTATAGCAAAAGGGGCATTGTCCTTTCTGAAATGCCAGATCCTTTATAAGCTGGAGAGTTATAGTCACTGTTTGGTAATTGCCCTGCCCCCTGCTAGTGCTTCCATTCTTGGCTCTTATAATAAAGTTCAGTCTCATGCTCATTTTTTGTCTTCCTAAATGGAGCCTGCCATGGAGCAGCCATTTGTATTAAGATCTTAGGCAACCATGACTGTTCCCAGCCACAGCATCCCTAATGGCACTGCCTTAGTTCAGACCCCTATCATTTCTCCCCTGGATAATTACAACAGCCCCTAACAAGTCTCCTAGCATTTTGGCATACGCTCCTCTATTCCATTCTCTGTAGCAGGCAGTAGGCCATTTCTAAAGTATAAACTAAATCATTTCACCATGCTTTTTAGAACCTCCAATAGGCTCCCCATTGCCTCAAAGCAAAATTTCTCAGACTGGATTAATGAGTGAGCGTTCCACAGGGTGTGGGCTAGGAATGAGAACATAGTTTAACACATTTGGGAAACCCTGGGTTAAACATAGTTAACCAGGTATTTTTATGTGTTTGTTACAGGATTTCTCAGAGCCTTTAATATGCTGATACAAATTGTGAATCTTATTACAAGAGTGATATAAAATCGACATATACTAAACTTGCTTTCTTGGCAGACTATCTTTGGTTCCATTGAGTTGAGGTTTAGAATTTTTCAAGTATTTCCAAGTCCCTTAGTCTGGTAGACAAGTTTCTTCATAATCTGACCCCTGCTTATTTCTTCAGCACAAGTCTCTACATTTCTCCCAGGTCCTTGCTTCCTGACAATTTGGTTCCTATATACCTGCTTTCCTTTATCTAAAGTCAACCATCCTGTTCTTTCATAGCCCTGGTTAATTCTTACTCATCTTTTGAATCTTAGGTCAGTCTTCTCTCCTCTGGGAAATCTTATCCTATCCCCAGCATACCTCATCCTGCCCCACCCTCCCTTGGGCTGAGTTATACATTCACCCTATGACATCCCATGCTTTTTCCTGTTATATTGACTTTCACACAGCCTTAGAGTCCCCTGCTTAACTCTCCTTGTAGATTGCATGTTCCTTTGGGCAGGGCTGTCTGCAGGGCACTTAGCGTGCATTCAGTAAGTGTTTCTTGAGTAAATGAGTACTGAGAAATAGAATGCATTTTGTGAAAACAGTTGTTGACTAAGAATTTCCTGAATGCAGTCACACTGATAGGAGATACGTTTTCAGGTGCCAATCTATCTGTGGTGTAAACATGTCTCTTATACTGACCATACCCTCCTGGGACCACTTAAATTCACATGAACAAAACTGGGCCGACCTGACTCATTCTCTGAGGATTTGAACTTAGGAGTTGTTAGAGGTTTATTCAAACTGCAGAAACATAAACTGCAGAGCTCTGGTGGCCATTTTGTGTATGAAAAAATGGGAGCAATGGAAGTAGTTCTGTAGAAAGAGAGGGAGAGAAGTGAAGGGCATTGGGCTACAGATGTTCCTCGATGTCCCAATAAACCCATCATAGAGTTACATGACGTTGAAAATATTCTAAGTCGAAAATGCATTTAATATGCTTAACCTACTGAACATCATAGCTTAGCTTAGCCTACCTTGTGTGTGCTCAGGACACTTAGATTAGCTTACATTTGGGCAAAATCATCTATTTAACACAAAGCCTATTTTACGATAAAATATCGAATAGCTCATGTAATTTATTGAAAACTATACTAAAAGTGAAAAACAATGGTTGCATGGGTACTTGACATACGGTTTCTACCGAATGTGTATTGCCTTTGCAACCATCTTAAGTCAAACCATCGTAAGCTGGGAACTGTCTGTATTTAGAAAAAAACCAAAGATGGAGAAGTATTCCTAACTTCCTGGGTTCCTAACTTCTCACAGATTTCTCATTTCAGCATTAGCTGAGGTCTGGCTATCAGCCTGTCATACAGTTAGGAGTATGTCATCCCAGTGATTTTTCTTTCCCCTCCTCCAGCCTATTTGAAGGAGGCCCTGTTATGTGTTACCAATAGGGTCTTTACTAAGCAATGTCTAGTTTTTTTCCTTGAAAAACTTGAAATGCGGATGGCCCTCTCAACATGCTTCTCTTTATCACAGCCACATTGTGAATATTAATGGCAGTACTTAAGCAGGTCGATTGTGCACTGAGAATGTGAAATATGCATGTCACTTAAAAACAAATGATTGTCCATACAGTGCTTGGGCTGAATTATTCTCCCTTAGGTTGTCACACCTGATGCAGAGGGAAGCTAAGGCAATGTATCTGTGCCAGACTTTATAGATCCCAAGGTCAGGATCAAAATGTGCAGATTCAGGAAGATGCTTTTTCACTAATCATTTGTTACCATTAACTTGACACACTGGGTGGATTTATGTAGAGAAAAATGTTAATAAAAGGTTCTTCGAGCTACATTTCTGCTTTGCTGAGTTGTCATTCCATTAAGCAAATTTGAAGCAATGTAATTGCTATAATATTCTACATATTTGCAAATGAGTTTGCGAGTTTATTTGGGAAATGAATGGGTTTTAACTTGGCTTGTTGGACTAATTTTATTTTACTGTTTCCAGGAGATGTCCTGGCGAGGGGTTTCTAAGAGCTAACAGGCATATGGAAGCAGTTTACTATTGACAAGGTCACAGACAGATGGACCTGGCTTTAAATCTTGGCTCTGCCCTTTAGTGATGATGTGGCATGGCCCAATCACTTTCCTGAGTCTCGATTTCCTCATCTGTCAAATGGGCATGATGATAATGTTGAGTTCATAGGGTTGTTTAGGGATCAAATTTGATCATGTGTATTTAGAAAGTTGGCATTTGATAATTTGTAGTAATTATTTCATGACATTTGATAATTTGTAGTAATTATTTCATTTAAACTGTCTTTTGATTGTTGCTATCACACACAAAAAAAAATTTGCCATTTACACCCACATTTACAAATTTAAATGTGTGGCTACAAATGTGGGGTTGGGGGTAGACATAGTTGAGGGGGAGGGTGGGTGGTGCAGTTGGCCAGTACCGTATCTGCTGCAGGTGGCATCCAGGAGGGACAGTAGTGGGGACATACACATGGCACTCAAAGCAAAGCCTTCACCTTTATGATTGCAAAGTGCATGCATGGAATGTGCAAGACCCAGGGAATTACTTTGGCCTCCACATGGATACCACAGTTGTCGATTGGCTGGTTTACCTGATATTTGAAACATTTATATTTGTCAAGAGTTCTATAGGATTCTAATCTCTCCCTGAAAGTATATGACAAGCTGCTATTTTTGAAGGCAGTATGCACGATGGGAACTACATGGAATTCAGAGTAGAACCTTCTGCAACTAGTCATTTTGACTTTTTCTATTTATTTCCCTTTGGGCACATTTTTGCACCACCTGGATCCAGCTCCTGCATGTGTAAGATGGAGATAACAATGTCACCATGTGGCATTGATATCTGTCCATTCAACAAATGAAGTGCTGAGGGCTGGGGATCCAGCAGTGAACACAAAGGAGAAGCATTATTCCTCGTAGAGTTTACATTTTATTGGATGAGGAGGTGAGGTAGTTAAAATATCAGAAGAGTAAAATATAGATTGTTAGATAGTGATTGTGATTGTTAATACTGAGCATCAACTTAATTGGATTGAAGGATACAAAGTATTGATCCTGGGTGTGTCTGTGAGGGTGTTGCCAAAAGAAATTCACATTTGAGTCCGTGGGCTGAGGAAGGCAGACCCACCCTTAGTCTGGTGGACACAATCTAATCAGCTGCCCGTGAATATAAAGCAGGCAGAAAAGCATGAAGAGAGACTAGCCTAGTCTCCCAACCTACATCTTTCTCCCGTGCTGGATCCTTCCCGACCTCAAACATCAGACACCAAGTTCTTCAGTTTTGGGACTCGGACTGTTTCTCCTTGCTCCTCAGCTTGCAGACGTCCTATTGTGGGACCTTGTGATTGTGTAAGTTAATCCTTAATAAACTTCCTATATATATGTATATATGTGTATATATATGTATGTGTGTGTGTATATATATACATATACATATATATATACACACGTGTGTATATATATGTGTGTATATATATACATATATATATATATATATATATACTATTACTTCTGTCCCTCTAGACAACCCTGACTAATACAGTGATACCTGATTGCCAAGAAGTGAAATAAATCAGAGGAGGATTTCGAGTTCAGTACAAGGTGGGGGTAGTACTGACCAAGAAGGTGACACCGGAATGAAGATCTGGAGAAAATCACAGAGCAACTCATGGTGATGTTGGGGTGAGAGAGAGCAGGCAGGCAGGGAAGAGGAGGGGAAAAGGACTCGAGGTGCCAGTGGGCCTGGGGAGTCTGAGAAACCAGGACAGGGCCATGGTGGCTGGAGGGGAGTCACTGATGGGGAGAGAGGCAGGAAATGAGGACAGAAGGGTGAGCAGGGGCAGATGTGAGAGGCGCCCTGAGCCCTGGGGGGATTTTGGCTTTTACCTTGAGTGTAAGGGGGAGTCAGTGGAGAATTATGAGCACAGCACCCAAACAATCTGACTCAGGCTGAACAGCATCGTCTAGAATCAAGCTACCCCATGAGAGAGCTGTGGGTCCCTGAGAATGTGGCTAGTGATACTGAGAGGCCAAATTTACCAGCTTATTTAATTGGAATTAACTTACACTTAAAAATTCTTACTTGATTCTGTTATTAGAAAACTTCTGCGTTTGGAACGACTTGGATATGTGAATCTGCTTTTTCAACTATAAATTTATGAGGTCTTAATAAAGATGAGGTATTTACAATAAAGATTTGTCATCCAAATTGAGATGTTGTAATTCTAAAACATTTTCCAGATTTCAAAAATTTAGGATGAAAAATTAATATTAGAAAAAACTCAATTATATTTTTATATTTATCACATATTGAAATAATATTTTGAATATATCAGGTTCAATAAAATATAGTGACATTAATTGTACCTATTTCTTTTTACCTTTTTAAAAGTGTAACTAGTAGAAAATTTAACATTATAGACATGGCCCACGTTCTACTCACATTGGAGGGTGGTGATATAGAAAAAACCTTGGCTGTGTGTGGTGACTCACACCTGTAATCCTAGCACTTTGGGAGGATGAGGTGGGAGGATTGCTTGAGCCCAGGAGTTTGAGACCAGCCTGGGAAACATAGGGAGAGTCTATCTCTACAAAAAATAAAAACAATTAAAAAGTTAGCCAGGCATGGTGGCACGCACCTGTGGTCCCAGCTACTGAGGAGGCTGAGGGGGGAGGATTGCTTGAGCTGAGGATGGGTAGGCTGCAATGAGCTGTGATCATGCCATTGAACTCCATCCTGAGCAATAGCATGAGACCATGCCTCTAAAAAAATATTAAAAAATAGAAAAAGCCTTGCACCAAGCTTGGCACGTATTAATGAACTAATTCGTTCATCCTTTATAAATGTACTGGGTGCTTTCTATGGATGTGCACAGTGTTCATAGAGGAAAATACAGGCATGCCCTGACCTCATAAGATTCCAGTGGGAGAGACAGACAAAACAAGCGCACAGAAAAGATAATGCAAAAGCATGTTACTGCTGTGGGAGAGAAAAATAAGGATCTGAGAAAAAACAATGGAGAGATGTTAGCCAGGTGGGGCTTCCTCAGGGAAGGCTCTTTGAGGAGGTGAGGAGTTACTATTGCCAGGGAGATTGTTATCAAAACTGACACATGGAAGTGCTTTTTAAACCTTCAAGTGCTATAAAAGTGAGTTGTTATTAATATCCGTGTTTTCATGGGCAAGACACTTGGCTAGGATTCGGTCCCCTGGAGAATAGAGACTGAGTTTCAGTTGTTTCCCATTGGGTCTTTGCTCCATGTCAGGCACGTCAGAGGCCTTGGTGAGAATCTGAGGTGTTGTAGGCCCCTTGGGAGATGGAAGCACTAAACAGGTCCTGATTTTCAGCACATTTAGTTGGAAAGGAAAAATTCAGTGATGAAGATAGGAGTCGAGTCATTGTCAGGGTTGAATAAGTGATCCATGTGGGAGAGCAGTGGGTGAAGACCAAGTGAATGAGGAAGATGCCTTAGAGGAAGAAACCATAGCACTTAGAGGCCAAGGACTTGTGAGCTTTGGGCAGGTGGCAGCGGTAGGAGGGTGCTCCTGGCAGGAGGCACAGGACAAGCAAAGGTTCAGAGGTGGGACCTGGTGGCCAAACTAACAATGCTCCCGGGAAGGTGGGAGGACAGTTGTTATTCCACTCTGTCCTCAGCATCCTCAATAGTGGGGCTGGTCTCCTGAGTTCTGAGAAGTCATTACATAAATGGGCTCAGAAGGAAATGAAATCTAAAGATAGATCAGGTATTCCTAATAAAAATTTACCACCTGAATTGACATATTCTGTAATTGTAAAAGCACTCTGGATTTTGAAAACTTAGAATGAAAAAAAGAAGAGAGAAAAAAGTCTCAATTACATTTTTGATAATGCATTATGTCTTGAAATCATAATATTTTTGATACATTGGGTTAACTAGGATATGTTAACATTGATTGCAGTTAATTGCACCCATTCTTTTTTTTACTTTAAAAAATTTAACTACTAGAACTATTTTTTTTTTTTTTTTTTTTTGAGACAGAGTCTTGCTCTGTCACCCAGGCTGAAGTGCAGTGGCACAATCTTGGCTCACTGCAACCTCCACCTCCTGGGTTCAAACGATTCTCCTGTCTCAGCCTCCTGAGCAGCTTGGATTATAGGCATGCATCACCACACGTGGCTAATTTTTAGCAGAGACAGGGTTTAAACATGTTGGCCAGGCTGGTGCTGGACTCCTGAGCTCAAGTGAGCCATCTGCCTTGGCCTCCCAAAGTGCTGGCATTACAGGTGTGAGCCAACTACTAGAACTTTTAAAATTACAAACACAGCTCACCTTCTGTTTCTACTGGAGAGTGCTGTTCATGGCCCTGCTCTGGCCAGGACACCAGCAGGGCCAGCCTGGCCACAGCCCGGCCCAGCTCTCTATGTAAAAGTCTGCAGATGGGTCTGAAGGTCAAGGCTTCTGGAAACCTCTATAACTCATTACCATTGGACATAGATGTTGGACTCCAGTTAGGTGCACAGCCTAAGTGTATGTGTATAATGGGAAGAGCTCAAGCCCTCTCCTAGAAAGGGAGAAAATGGTTCCATGTTTAGGTGTGGCCACGTTTCTCTCCACCCAGAGCCCTTATTTGGTTTCACCATGTCACTCTGTGAAGTAGAACCTCTTGCCCTAATTTTGTAAGTTACATGTATGGAAAGTCAGGTCTCTGGCCTCAAGTCACATGAGGTAGTCAGGATTCAAGCCTAGATCATGGGCAAATACTCATTCCTTATGCTATGTTGAACCCTTGGTAATAATGCTAACAGAGACCTAGTTCTCCAGTATGACACCTCCTCACTGTTTCTCAGATGGGACCCAGAGAGAGGCAGAGGCTTGTTGAAGGTCCTGTGGTCAACTGTCTTTATTACCAGCTGTTTCCTTGTAAATGGAATTTCATGGAGAGAAAGATAGTCTGAGTCCTCTGGGGCCAGGGGAGAATGGGCTACCCTTCTCTCTGCCCATTAATCAAACAATAAAACCAAGATTTATTGAGCGCTGACCTTGAACCAGGACAAGGGCCACTGATGTGACCGTGATCGAGTTGGGAGTGAGTTTCTCATTCCCAAATCCATCATCTGCCCCCATCACTGTCCCTCCCAATCAGCAGTGAGCTCTTGGAGGCAAGAGCTTAGACATCTGGCTTTCCTCCTGCCAGGGAGACTAGCAGCTGCAGGTAAGAGTGGAGGCTGGCAGGGACCATGTTGGCTCTGGGTGACACACACAGGCACCAGCCACTGGTGATCTTGCCCAACATGCAGGGCTGGGAGATGGATGGGAGGAGATGAGGCCCACCCTAGTGACATGATCCCCATGCTCTTTATAACCACACCTCCCTGCCACCTGGCCCTGCTCCACACCTGGCCTCCTTACAAGGGAGCAAACCGTGCTAAACAAACTCTTCATTTTGAGGCATGGAGCCAGGGTGTTTAGGGCAGAAATGTGAGATGGAACAGACGCTCAGCATGTTGTAGGGCCTGAGAACTCAGAGATCTCCAGGGAGGGACTTGGCCAGGCTCCACCACGCCTGCAATGGTTGCCTAGGGGCCTAGTCCTGGGGGTTATAGGAGGCTGTATCTGGAGCTTGTCGGGGAGGTATCCCAGCTCCACAGCCACATACCAGGGAATGGACGATCTTCAGGGTGAGTGCAGCTAGGGAGCAGGATGGGCTGCCCCTGCTTCTCAAGGACACCTGTGGTCATAGCTCTTTGTTGACTGACAGCATTTCACATCCCAAAACCAACCAACCTATCTTCCTTCCTCCTTCCTTCCTTCCTCTCTCTCCTCTTTCTTTCTTTCTTTCTTTCTTTCTTTCTTTCTTTCTTTCTTTCTTTCTTTCTTTCTTTCTTTCTTTTTCTTTCTTCTTTCTTTCTTTCTCTCCTTCTCTCCTTCTCTCTTTCTCTCTTTCTCTCTTTCTTTCTCTCTCTCTCTCTTTCCTTTTCTTCCTCTCCTTCTCTCTTTCTTTCTTTCTCTCTCTCTCTCTCTCTCCTCTCTCTCTCTCTCTCTCTCCTGAGAGAGAGGGTCTTGCTGTCTTGCCCAGGCTGCAGTGCAGTGGTGTGATCATAGCTCACTGCAACTTTGAACTCCTGGGCTCAAGCAATCCTTCTGCCTCAGCCTCCTGAATGGCTAGAAGTACAGGCATGCACAACCATGTCCAGCTAATTTTGTTTTCTTGTAGAGATGAGGTCTTGCTTTGTTGCCCAGGCTGGTCTTAAACCCCTGGGCTCAAGCAATCCTGCCTCCTCAGCCTCCTAAAGTGTTGGGTTTACAGATGTGAGCCACCACACCTGGCAAAGTTACATTCTTTATCTGAAAAGTAACACCCTGAAATGTTAGCGACAGTTCATGTCTTTGGGTGCTGAGTCTGTAGATGATTTTTCTATCTCTAATTTCCTTTTCTTTACACTGAACATTTTCTTCAATGAGCCTATATAACTTTATAACAATAATATTTGAACAAATTTTTTTTTCCACTCAGATACAATATATGACTTCCCTGGAGCAGACAGCCATTTCTGATTCCGCCTCAGACCCACACCTCAGACAGTTCATCCTCCTTTTTTGCCCTATCCTTGTTTCTTCTTTCTCAGTAGAAAAAAAAAATGCTATTCTCTTGAACCCAGGGTCTTTACATAATTTACTTCATTTAATTATCAGAAATAAAGCAAGATATAAGATTGCAATAAAAAGGAGGAGGATAGCCTTTGGTTCTGGGTCTTTGGACCAGCAGTACCAAGGCCCTTGGCCAATTTTTGTTCCACAGCCATGTCTTCTTCCTCCCATGCCACATCCCATCCCCACCACTCCTCCGCTCCCACCATGACCCCAGAACCTCCACCAGACATTTCCATAACTGCTGTCTATCCTCACCTCTCACAGACTGTGCTAGCCAGGGCTCTCATCCATGCAGCTCCTGAGGTGAGACATCAAATCCCTCAGTTCAGCTTTTTCTCTCCTCTCTTTGACCAGTGACATTAGGAGCAATCAGCCAATCTCAAGATATTCATTAGTTTTCCAAAAATGTTACAGTGCCCTATACATAGTCACCCAGCTCTTTGCCTTTCAAATGGTTGATTAGGAGCATCTAATGGTGATATTTTGTGTATCTCTAGTGCCATGGCATGCCATGGACTATCAGTCCTCTCTTTACTACTGGAAGTAGAGTTATTAGCATCTTTAAATCTAATCAGATTGAAGAACCAATTCCAGAAACCCAAGAACCAACTCAGGAAACTCACATGTTTAAACTATGTTCCTCTAGAACTACTCTTGGTACCAAAATCTGTATTAGTCAGGGTTCTGCAAGCTGGAGACCTGAAAGCCAGTGGTTTAGTTCCAGTCTGAGTGTGAAGGCCTAAGAACAGGTAGAGCCAACGGTATAGGTTCCAGTCTGAAGGCAGGAGAAGACCAGTGCCCAGTTCAAGCAGTCAGGCAGGCAGAGTTCCCCATCACTCAGCCTTTTGGTTGTATTCAGGTCTTCAGTGGAATGAATGGGGCCCACTCACCTTAAGAAGGGCAATCTACTT
This sequence comes from Symphalangus syndactylus, assembly GCF_028878055.3. NCBI lineage: Eukaryota > Metazoa > Chordata > Mammalia > Primates > Hylobatidae > Symphalangus > Symphalangus syndactylus. The sequence goes on from NC_072433.2 coordinate 27,924,526, forward strand.
TACTCAGTGCAGCCATGCACATGTTAATCTCATCCAGAAATACTCCCACACACAGCTCAGAAGAATGGCCAAATGTCTGTCACTCCATGTCCCAAACAAAATAAAGTATCCATCTGTATTAGTCTGCTCTCATGCTGCTAATAAAGACATACTTGAGACTGGGTAATTTATAAAGAAAAGAGGTTTAACAGACTCACAGTTCCACATGGCTGGTGAGGCCTCACATTCATGGCAGAAGGCGAAGGAAAAGCAAAGACACGTCTTACATGGTGGCAGTTAAGGGAGGTTTTGCAGGGGAACTCCTATTTATAAAGCCGTCAGATCTTGTGAGACTTATTCCCTACCACAAGAACAGTATGGGGTAAACTGCCCCCATGATTCAATTATCTCCACCTGGGCCCGCCTATGACACATGGGGATTATTATAATTCAAGGTGAGATTTGGGTGGGTACGCAGCCAAATCAGATCACCATCACACATATCTGACATAACAGAGAAGGGTGCTGAGCCCTCCGGGGTTCTTAATTGTAAACAATAGACACCATTCCCTGATGATTTAATCAGGGAAGTTTTTTTTTTTTTTTTTTTTTTTTTTTAAGATATTGGGCATGTTGAGGGCTTGGGAAGTAAAAGCAAAACTTACATAATTGAAGTTAAAAGACATTCCATATTGTATTAAATGCTACCAACAAAAGACTTATAACCAGTATATATTTAAAATTTCTACAAATCAATAAGAAAAAAAGCTACAGAATCAGACTCTGTCTCAAAAAAAGAGCCCACAAATTGAGGTGGACTAACACTACACAAGTTTATTTCTTGTCTTGCGAAGTCCACTGTGAAATCCACTTTTCAGGACAGTAAGTCCTTCTCAGAAGCTTAGAGATAGAGTTGCTTCCATGGGGCAGTAAGGAATGATTGAGTTGGAGGTTCTTACACTGGTAATTAGATGTTTCACTTCTACCTACAACCCATTAGTCAAAACTAGTCACAGAACCTTTGATTAGCTGTGCAGTGGGGTTGGAGCAGTGTAATCCTTACCTGTATCTGTGGGGAGAGGAGAACTGGATATGGGAGAGCACAAGGAATCTGCACCGTGGTAGGCAAAGGACATATGCAGGCAGTTCATAAAAGTAAATTCTAGGATTCAGGATAGGTCGATATGGTTTGGCTCTGTGTCCCAACCCAAATCTCATGTTGAATTGTAATTCCCGTTATTGGAGGTGGGACCTGGTGGAAGGTGATTGGATCATGAGGATGGTTTCTAATGGTTTAGCATCGTCCCCCTAATGCTGTCTTGTGATAGAGTTCTGACGAGATCTGGTTGTTTGAAAGTGTGTAGCACCTCTCTCTTCACTTTTTTTCTCTCTCCTGCTGCCATGTGAAGACATGCTCACTTTCCCTTTGCCTTCCGCTATGATTGTAAGTTTCCTGAGGCCTCCCCAGCTATGCCTCCTGTACAGACTGTAGAACTGTGAGTCAACTAAAACCTATTTTCTTTATAAATTACCCAGTCTCAGGTATATCTTTATAGCAGTGTGAGAACAGACTAAAAAACACATGATAAGACACTCAACAGATATTGCACATCCATCAAATTGGCAAATAAAAATAATTATTGATGCTAAAATCAAACATTGGCAAGGATGAGGACCTGCAATGGAAAACCTCTTGCACCGTTAGAGCATAAATTGGTACAATCACATTTGAGAGCAATTTGGCCAAATTTAGAGGAGATTATACTTCAACTTTGCAATTCCACTTCTAGGTACGTGCACCATTGGAACAAGAATGGACATCACAACATTGTTTATAGCAGCAAAAACTGGTGGCTACCTAAACAATATTCACCAAAAGGAAGATAGATAAGTAATTTATGGTCTACACACATGGTGGAAGCCTGGGATATAACATCATAGACAAATTGTAACAAATACGATTTCATAACAACAAAAAAGCAAGTCACAGCAGATGTACGCAGTATGATATAATTTATATGATAATTAAAATACAGAAAATAGTGCTATAAATTTTTCTTATGTTTATATCCTATTATCCTTATTGCTTTCAGGTGTATAAATACTGCTATCTACTCCCAATCCTCGAGTTTTAAATTTCAATGGTTATATTTTTCATTCCTAGAATTTCTATTTAGTTCACTTAAGCATCTGGGTGGTCATTTTTTATGGTCTTTTGTTATTTTCCAAGATATTTTCAACTTCCCCTTTTCTATTCTTTAAATATTAGATACATATGCATGTATGCATATATGTATATATAATATACAGTCTACATTTGATCATCTTAATATCTAAGGACTTTGGGGTAGAGAAGAGTTGTCTATTTCTGCTGTTTCTTTCAGTTTCTGCTGACTCTCTTTCATGGTATATTACTTCCTCACATTGCTGTTAGTTTTTATAGCTTTCTCTTGTTTGACTGAGCTTAATTTTAGGACTAAGGGACCTCATTGGAATGCATTTCTTCGGAAAGGTTTTGCGTTTTCTTCTGCTAGGTACTCAAAGGCAGTGTCAAACTAGCAACTCTAATTCCTCAGCTTCAAATTTTATGTACTACATAAGTAGAATACACTCAAACCCTACTCTTGCATTAGAATAAGATAGTAGTTACAACTTCTTGGGGAAGATATATTTGAGGAAGAGAGTTTGTTTTGGGTGCCCCTCCCCTCGCACCTGCAAGCCTAAATGGAGACAAATACATTATCATTTTCCTTTGCTAGAACAGGGATTTTTCCCATCTAACCCAATCTTTCATTCCAGGTACAGCTCCTTAAGATTCTTGACTTTACTAAGCAGAGGCCTCAGTTTTCTATAGGCCCAAGGCGCTGGCTCCCTGCCTTGACCTTTTTCCCCTCTCTCCCTCCTCTTCTTTCTTTTTGTCGTCCTTTTTCTGTTTCCTCCTTTTCCTCCTTTTTCTTTGTAGCAAGTGCCCTCAAGGCAGCCTGGATTTTAGTTCCTCTCACCACTCTTGTTTGCTGCTTTCATTTTGCTCTCAACCCCTGTGGATTTCCCTTGTTCATGAGGTCACCTATTTATTGAAAACCTTCTTTGTTCTAAGTGTTTTATAATAGGTGGGGAGCAGTTTTAGAATATCTGCTTTCCAAATTATCTGGAGCAGAAGTTGCTCATGTATTATGTGTGTGTGTGTGTGTGTGTGTGTGTGCATGCGCGCGTGCGCATGCTTGTGTGTGTGTATGTATATACATACATATGTAAAATATTAAATTTTATATATTAGAAACATGTCTGTGCACAATTAATATCATATTCAGCATAGAAGTTACTTCTGGAAGGCAGAAAAGAAAGAAAATTAAGGAGGGATACACAGCGGCTTCAAAATTATCTGTAATATTTTATTTCTTACTACAAATCTTAAGCAAATACAGAAAAATGCTAAGATTTTTATCAACATGGATTGTTGTGAACCTGGCATATATTTTATTATCTCAGTACTTGATGGTATCTTGAAAATATTTTGTAAGTGGGAGAAGAAAGGGAGGATGAAAGTGAGGGAGGATGGGCCGGAGGGACAGGAGCAGGGGAGCCTGGGCAGCACCCACAGTAATGCCCAGAATGATGCTCCACAGTCAGCCCATGAGCTTGGGAGGACCCCCCTGCCACCACCAGACCCTGGGCCCTAGATACCCCCTTGGCCACCACTGTCCCCAGAAACTCAATGCTGGCCCCAATACAGTTGCCACCCATTACCAGAATAGAGCCTCCACAGTTCCAGAGTCTGTGTCCTCATCTCCCTACTGCATTCAGGTTCACCCATTGGCAGAGCCCCAGTTACACCCACCACTCTAGACACAAGAGAGGCTGGGAAAGGTGGCACCTTGCATTTTTTACCGTCTATATCGAGAGGCTGTTTCTGCCTCATAAAAGTGGGGGATTTCTCAAGCAGGAGATCCTCAAGTGGAGGATTTCAAAAAACAGCCAGCCAAAAATTAAGAGCCAAATGCCAGTCATGGCTATAAAGACTGAACCCTTTCTGCAAGATCCTGAGTGTTGGTTCGACCCTGCACTGACCCCTTTGCATACAGCATCTCCTTCATTCTGCCCCCTCTGCCCACCCCAACCCCTTGCTCCTGGAGGGGTCGATGTTCTCACTCTGACTGTATGAGTGACGAAGAGCTAGACTTGCTCCCTGCCACCAGATAAGCCAGAAGCCATGCAAAGATCAGAATTCAGATCTCCTTTACTCCAAGTTGTTATTTCTGAAAAATTTCCAGACAAAATCAAAGACAGCCATGTGCCATATATGCGTCCATCTCTTCTATTGGTTCGCCACTACCAACAGACGTGTCTCTATCTGGTGCATGCTTCATCTTTGCTGTAAGGAAAAGGTAAAGAAAAGGTGATCTTTTCCTTTGTTGTGTTGCAGCAAAATCATCTGATAGAGTATTTGGTTTTAATAAAGCCAACGAGGTAACCAACAGCCCCGGATATTGTATGGAATAGAGAGCTACATAGGAGTAGGCATTTTCCGAAAGCCAGCTCTCATGTGGGAGGTGGCTTCAGACACTGTGATGGTAAGGAAAAATGTCTTATTTGAGACTCTGAGGCCTCTTCAGATCATTCTGAGTAAACATCGACTGCAACAGCACACAAATGAGACAGGCTAAAGGCCTGCTGTTCGTGAGTATAAATATGAAAAAAAGCAGGGCCAGGGTGCGGATGCACCTACACAGAGCATGCGTTTTGATGCCATAGACACGGAGTGTATGCTAAGCATTGAGCCTTCCTCAGACCATCTGGCTGACTGTGTCTGCAAGGCCCAGAAATTGGTCCCATTTTCTCAAAATTAAAATTCAATAAGAGGCATCTTTCATTTCAATCTCCTGCCTTTGTGTAGCAGATACAATACTCTGGTGACAAATGCAGGTGAATTGAATTTTGTTTTTCCCATAATAGCTGCATCGAGCAGCAAACTAATGTATTAGTTATCAGAGATGAAAATAAGCATAATGCCTGATCCTGAACTTGAAATTGCATAACTGCAGCAAAATGCCTTTCGATTGAATTGCACATTTGTTTTCCTTTTCTCTTTCCTTCCTTCTTCTTTCTGTTAAATCTTCATTCATCTGTTATGATCACAGCTTATTAAGGGCTGCTTAGGAGCACACAAAAATGAGAGAGCTCTCATTTCATGCATCATGACGTTCATCCTCAGGCTCTTAAACACTCACCCTGAAGACTTTGGTATTTGTCTCCTCCAAATCTGGACTCTAGCACATGTATTGGCCTAATTCATTGTTTAATGCACATATTCAGAGCCTATGTACCTAATCAGGGAAGTGGGGGCTTTTGTCTGGTGAGCAGGGCACAATACTGAAAATAGATGCCATTTGACCCCTTACTATGTGCCTGGGATTTTACATATATTATCTGTCAACCTCATCTCATCTCAGGAAGGGAGCTATTAACCCAATTTAACCTATTATGAAACAGGGTCTTAAGGAGTATGATAAAGTAGGTAGAATGGACAGAGAAAGAGTGATAAACATTAAATCCTGAAACTGGGCCCAAGAACATGGTGGGTGGCATTGTCATTTAGAACTGGGAGACCTAGGAGATAAATGGGCTTAGTGGGTTTAATGTGAGATCAAAGGGTTGGCTTGAGAATCTTTGGATTTGAGATGCCAAGTGGAAGAGTTGCTTACACAGTTCATGAATTTAAGGTTGGAGCAGTTCAGAGAGAAATGAGCACTTGGGCTAGCCTTGGAATCAGCATACGTCAATAACTCCCTCAGTATCAGCTTGCTGGCAAGTAGCTGGGCTGAGATTCTCCATTCTTTCCATGCTGCCTCTCCAGACTGCCATGGCTGCAAAGCACTGTTCTCTTCCTTGTATCCTACTACTGAGCCCAGAGAGTGCGAGTGACATTCCATCACCCATGCCTGGACCTTCAGGATTGAAAATACTCTGGATTTTATAACCAAGTAAGAACTTCCTATATTCATCAATGCAACACATGCACTTCTGCATCTCCTTTTGTCCCCACCTAAATGCAATAGAAGATTGAAGTGAGAATTCCCATGTGAGAGAAAGTCACTTTTCTTTACCTTAAATCAGAATTATCATAAAAATCACCATTGCATCACATCACCCAGAGCTCTGATTCTTCTCCTGGTTCCCAAGAGCATTCTTGGTCTTCTACCTACAGAGTCAGACTCTAAAATTTGGTGCTCAGAATGCTGTTTTATCTCCTTTCCTTTGATTTCTGTCCAAACCAGCTCAATTCGGAAAACATTTATTGAAAACGTATATGTGTCCAGTCTGATGGGGAGAAACAGGAATGTATGATCATTATCTAAAACCAAGATCAAATGCACGATTTATCCAAGAACCTAACTTTGGGGTGATTTTATTGACATGACAATTCAAAGAGGGCCACATGAAATCACTTGTAGATACACATTAAATATACTACCTTCAGGGAAACTGACTACTTGAGCCTGTAATTGTCAATAAATGTGGATTTTAGTAATATCTGTGGTTTCCAGTTACCACGTGTGTATTTCGTGGCCTGTAACAGTCAAGGTGACTTATTCTTAGGGGAGAAGCAAGATGTCTAACTGTGAGCCATTGTAGAAGGATAGAATTAAGAGTAGAAATGAAGTCAAAGCCTGAGAATGCAGCATTTAAAGAAGACCGTTTATTAAAAATCTGTTATGCAAAAGGCTGTGTTAATGAAGCAGGGATGATAAGCATGGCTTATTGTCCTCTAGCTATTCACAGACTAATAATGGACTGATAACCTGTTCACCAGCAATTTTAATATAATTCAGTAATTTTAACGCACAATGACAGGGTGGGCGTGTCCAATTCCACTGCTGACTGGGGAAATTGGGACAGACTTTGTGACAGGGGTGTCATTTGAACTAGGTCTAAGGTGGTAAAATTTGGATGTGAGAAAGTGGATTTAGAAAGCCTTGCACGTAGAGAGAACAGCAATAGAAGTGGCTTGGAGATAAGAAATCAGGGCCAGGTCACAGGAAGAATAAGGAACATAATTTGACCCTACAGGACAGAGGTTCATGACCACTAAGATTAAAAAGGAAGTATGAAAAACAGCCAAGGGGTTGTATGAATGTGAGGCAGTGGCGGAGGCTGGAATTTATCCTTTGGCAATAGAGAGCTATTAGAGGTTCCTTGAGCAGAGAGAGAAACTGTGTGACAGCTGTGTGTGGCACAGACTGCAGGGTGGGGCATTTTGGGCCACCATCCAGTCCGGAGAATACTTTTTCTTACAAAGGTGACAGGATATCACAAACACTTGGGTCCATATAAACCTGTAAACAAAAACAAAAAACTCAGGGACTTAAACTTTGTAAAAATACTTGTTCCCCCCACATATTCTCTGAATTCTCTGTCTCCACGCCAAATGACGCATCAGATTGTCAAAAGAATCCAATCATGTCATCCTTGGCTCCACTATCTTCAGTGGCTATTATCTGCCTTTAGAACAAAAGCTAAATTTAGTGTGAAATTTAAGGTTTGTGCCAATCTGGCCTCACCTTCCCCAACTGAGGGCTCCCACCAGACCACCCCAGCAGCTCCTGAGTCCACACGCCCTTGGCATTCCAGTCTCTGCTTATACTATTGGAGGCTTTTTGTTTCTGTGTCTGACTCAGAGCTCCTTCATCCTTCCAATGCACATGGGCCTCTATTGCATTTGCTCAGCAGGCCTCTTTCGGACCCACAACAACTTGAGTTCTTATCTTTGCACTGCCAGGGACCAACACCGTGAAGAGATGATGTTCTCATATCCAGCACTGGCTTCCCTAGCAGGTGCATATGCAGAAGGCACAGACTCCCCCCAGGCCATCACAAGAGCATCCTAGACCCCTGGCTTCTCTCAGGACTCCTATTTAACTTGGCAGGAGCTGAGGCTGAACTCTAGGGCTTTTCAGCTGAGTGTCTATGAACAGGAAATCTAAAGGAAACTGACTTTCAACAGTTGAGATGACAAACAATTCTGGGTTATTTCTAATTGAGGTGACCATTGGCCTCTCTTTCTCAGATCTTCCAGGGAAAAGGATTCATAAGCTTACATGATCTGGGTGCTGGGCTCATGTAACTGCATAGGTAGAGGGAGCCTGCCAAGAGACACTAAGTGCATCCAACAAAATACTAATTAGCCTCCAACCTGGGTTCCAGAACCATCACTAAAAAGGTTTGGGAAATGGAAACAGAACAGCTCACCCCATCTCCCTAAAAACACAGCCACATGCCAATCTTCCATTTATTTTCATTTTCGCCCCATTTGTATCATTCACCTGCTCTATGCCAGACGCCACTTAGGTGCTGTACCTCTGTTAGCTCTTTGAATCCACTGAATGCACCAGTGAGTCCTGAATCTTCCCTGGACATAACAGTTCCTGTCTAAAGACTTGAAATCTGACTCCATTCCTTCCCTGTAGAGAAAAGACATGGAGATACATTGAGCATTGGCAATGCACAGAAAGGGGTGGAGGTTCAAATAACAGATGTGCAAAAATTATGGGTCAAATGCCCACTCTGCCTGTGAAGATTGAGTTCATTTTACAAAATCCTTACATCAGCCAGGCCAGACCTGGGTCTGGATCCTTTCCCTATAATACCTCCTCCTTTTGTCCCCAGACATCCCTACCACCTTGCTTCCTTGCAGCCACTCTGAAAGGTTGATGTCACCATGACCACTTTTAGAGCAAAAGGGATGGAAAGTCACAGAAATTTGCCCCAAAACACAAGTTTAATAAATGCCAGAGCTGTCATTCAACCCCAAATATGTGCAGTCAGATGCCAAGTCCAGCCATAATAAGAGGGAGATTTTGCAGGCTGGGAAAACATGGGCTTCCTTCCTCATCCTGTACCCTACTAATTATGTGACCCTGGATAAGCTCCTTTACCCCTGTGAGCCCCAAGTCTCAAATTCCAAATGCAGTGGCCTGCGCACAGGTTTGTTGAGAGGCTGAAAGGGACTAACACTTGGCTGGTGCATTGCATGCCTCTAGGAGGCTTACCTGCTGTTTTTACTGCTTTCATAATTTCATAATTTATTTTGACTTATTTACTTTTAGAGCCAAGATCTCACTCTGTCACTCAGGCTGGAGTGCAGTGGCACGGTCACAGCCCACTGTAGCCTCTAACTCCTGGGCTTAAGCGATCTTCCTGCCTCAGCCTCTCGAGTATCTGGGACCATAGGTGCATGACATCATAGCTGGCTATTGCTTTTAACAGGACTGTTTAATTCCTCTTTTGGGCCTTGCTGAGATTCTGGGGTGCAGGAGGCACAGGAGCAATTTTTCCTCTCATCATAAGAAGATGGCTGTGATATTAATTTGTTTTCTTACTTCATCATAAGTGTGGATGCCAAGACTGAAACTTGTTACCCACCATGCGCTGCTGCACAGCCAGCTGCTGGTGAGTCCCAGGCCTCCCAGCTGGCTTCGAGCAGGCTGGCAATCAACGAAACAGGGTCTTTGGAGTCTCCTGAGCTTGTGCTTCCAGAAAGACTCCCAGCCCAGGGGCACCCATTGGGGCTTCTGCCTAACTTCCCATTGGCTGTTGAGTTGGGAAAAAGTTTCCATGTATTGGAAGGCAGTTCCAATATTCCTCTCTGGGCTTTCTCTGTCTCCAATTGCTAATGCATGCTGTTCTCTGTGCACAATTGTCTTGCTTAATCAAAATTTAATATTTAGGAAAAGGAATATCTTCTTTCTTTGCTAAGTGTGAACTGAAAAAACTCATATTGGATTTTGATCAATAACATAGGATCTTAACAGTTTTCTCATCAGTTTCCTTTTCTTTGAGGCTGGTAAGTGGACACTGCCCCAAAGCCTTCCCTAGGAAGGGGGTTGGGGGGGTGACATGATCCACACTGATGTCAGCAACATGGACCCTTGTAGGTTTGGAGTCAGAAAGAGCAGGATTCAATCCCAGGTTCAACTGATGTGTGGCTTTGGCAAATCACATACTTATGCCTCTCAGCTTCCACATCTGGAAATGGAAACAGCAATGCCTCCATTCACCCATGCATAGGTGCTAGCTATGGGGTGTCTGGGCTATAATTATTACCACAGAAAAGTGCCTCATTTTATGTCTTCTTTTTTAATTGTTATAAAATATACATACACAAAACTTACCATTTCAGCCATTTTGAAGTGACCTTTTAAAATTCAGTACATTCACAATGTTGTGTAGCTGTCACCACCATCCGTCTCCAAGACGTTTTCATCTTCCCAAACTGAAACCCTGCACCCATTAAACATTAACTCTCCACTGTCCCTGGTAACCCCTGTTCTACTTTCTGTCTCTATTAATTTTACTCTTCTAGGTACCTTCCATAAGTGGACTCATACAACATTTGTTTTGCTTAGCTTATTTCACTTAGCACAATGTCTTCCAGGTTCACCCATGTTGTTGCATGTGTCAGTATTTCATTCCTTTTTAAGGTTGAATAATATTCCATTGTATGGATATATTTTGAATATATGAATAGATAAACATTTTCTTTATTCATTCATCCATCAATGGATATTTGAGTTGTTTCCACCTTTTGGTTATTGTGAATAATGCTGCTATGTACATGGGTGTAAAAATATCTGCTTGAGTCCCTGGTCTCAATTCTTTTTGATATATACCCAGAATTGGGATTGCTGTATCATATGGCAATTCTATGTTTAACTTTTTGAGGAATTGTCATACTGTTTTCCATATTGGTCGCACAATTTTACATTCCCACCAGTTGTGCACAAAAGTTCCAATTTCTCCACATCCTTGCAGACATTTATTTTCTGGGTTTTTTTTTAATAATAATCATCCCAATGGATGTGAAGTAGTATCTCACTGTGACTTTGATTTGCATTTCTCTAACAATTGGTGATGTTGAACATCTTTTCATGTGCTTATTGACCATTTGTATACAGTCATGTGTTGCTTGAGATGGGGATGCTTTCTGGGAAATGTGTCGTCAGGCAATTTTGTTGCTGTGCAAATATCACAGAATGCACTTGCAAATCTAGATGATATTGCCTACTACAGGGATAGGCTATGAGGTATAGCCTATTGCTTCTTGGCTATAAACCTTTACAGCTTCTTACTGTACTGAATATTGTAGGCAATTACAACACAATGGTAAATATTTATGTATCTAAACATATCTAAACAAAGATACAATAAAAATATGGTACAAAAGATTAAAAATGGTACACCTGAATATAGAGCTGTTACCCTGAATGGAACTTGCAGGACTGGAAGTTGCTCTGGCTGAGTCAGTGAGTGAGTGGTGAGTGAATGTTAAATGCCTAGGACATTACTGTATACTACTGGAGACTTTATAGAATTTCTATAGAAATTTATTTTTAAAATGAAGTAATTGCACTACGATATTACAATAGCTATGACATCACTAGCTGATAAGGTGTTTTTAGCTCCTTTATAATCTTATGGGATCACTGGTATATACATGACCATCATTATCCAAAACATTATTATACAGTGCATGGCTGTATCTTCTTTGGAGAAAGGTCTATTCAACTTATTTCATTCAGCTTCCCAAAGGAGAATGTGTACACCTCCCATAGCCATCATGGACTTCTAGATATCAGTGTTTCTCTGCTCCCAACTTGGCACTGGTCCTTTGATGTATGAAACAAGCCCCTCCTGAGTGTTTGCTCTGCTGCAGACCCTGAGTAGTGTGCTGGGGACATTGAGATGGGGAGAATGAGGTGCTTGCCCTTAGGACAGCAGGAAATGGCAGGCAGAGAAAAGTTCTATGAGAAAGATATATGTGATTCTAAGGTGCACAGAAGAGGGATCCTCTGACTGTATTGAGTGTTTAGAAAAAGTACCCAGGGAGGAGACACTAAGAGAAAAACAGAAAATGAGAAGAAAGGGAGAGCAGCCATTTGGGACATGGGGACAGCACTGCAGAAGCATGGGGGCAAGGGAAGCACATTTACTGTGGGAACCCAAGCCCAGAGATGCACAGTTACTTCCCACATGCATGAATGGCATTGTTTGACCTTGAAACCAGGACTTGTGCACCCTGGGTCAGAGTTGCACTGGACACAGAGTGGATTTCTATGCCACTAAATACTAATTAAGGGACTTATGTTCTGTGCCTAGCTATGCCCCCTTCAGCAGGACTCCTGCTATTGAGAGACCCCCAAGTGGAGGGCTCCCATCCCTTCTGGGCTGGAGGCTTATTCTGGAGACCAGAGGGTGAGGCGCTATGTGCTCAAGTGTGCCCCGTTACTGAGAGTCATGTGATGGGACCACAGAGGTGCCTGCAGCTGCTATCTCACGCATGTCTTTGCTCTTCACAGCGGCATCGCTGTGAAATGGATTCAGCACAGAGGTGTAGCTGCAGATGCTTCTCACCGTGGAAACCTGACTCTGGGGGAAGAAAGCTCAGATCGCATTCAGTTTACTGCATCCGTCTATCTCCCCCATCAACTCCTGGGATTCTAATACTTTGGGAAATCAAACAGATAAGTAGAGGTTCTGAAAGTACCCATGCATCTGATGTAGAATGGAACTCTAGCTCCTTCGGCTAAACTGATCAGGTCTCTGCTCTGAGCACAGGGTCAAGAGAGAATGGATGACTGAGGACTCCATCAAAGGCACCTGGTACAGCACCAAAGGAGCAGGTGTAAGCAGGAGATTGGGGTTGGCAGCTTCCTGGTGAGCCTAGGCACTCCTTGACATAATTGAGGGGTAGGTTCTTGAAAAACCTGCACAACCTAAATTTTGTATGCCCATGCTGGGCCCTGATCCATCACCCAGACTCCTCCCTGCTGCAGGGATTTCCTTGGCTGAAGAGAGCTCCCTCATCAAGTCTCACCCTCTTTCTAGGGTGGCCACATTGTGGTCGATCACTGTGGGGGTCTAAAGCTCTATCCCTCTCACTCCAACTCAGACAGCCCTGATGCATCATTCTGTCTCACGAATTCCCCATGGAGTTGGCTCAGTCTTCCATGGAGGCCACACTGCACCTCAGGTTCTCCCTCTGCCCTCTCCTGCCTCCTTCCCTTCCCTTATGTGGGTGTTGATCCCAAGAGAATGCCCTTATAAGCTTATTAGTCTCTGTCTCAGATTCTGCTTCCCAGAGGCCCAACCTGTAACAACACCCAAAGCAATTTTGCCATAAAAAAAGTCTTTTTAGGCCATTACCCTAAATGAAATAATTCAGAAACAGGAAGTCAAATACTGCATGTTTTCACTTATACATGGGAACTAAACAAAGGGTACATGTGGACATACAGAGTGGAATAACAGACATTGGACACAGCAAAAGGTGGGAGGGGGTAAATGGGATAAGGGTTGAAAAATTACCTATTGGGTACAGTGTTCACTATGTGGGCGATGGTTACACTAACAGCCCAGATTCCACCACTAGGCAGTATATGCATGTGAGAAATCTGCACTTGAACTCCATAAATCTTTTTTGTTTTGAGACAGAGTCTCAATCTGTCACTCAGGCTGGAGTGCAGTGGCACAATCTCAGCTCACTGCACCTCTGCCTCCTGGGTTCAAGCGATTCTCCTGCCTTAGCCTCCCAAGTAGCTGGGATTACAGGGGCCCACCACCACACCTGGCTAATTTTTGTATATTTAGTAGAGATGGCATTGTGCCATGTTCCCCAGGCTGGTCTCGAACTCCTGACCGCAGGTGATGCTCCTGCCTCAGCCTCCCAAAGTGCTGGGATTAAAGGAGTGAGCCACCATGCTCAGCCCCCTAAATCATTTTTTTTTAAGTTATGGTAAATGAGAGGACCAGGGGGAGTCATTCTTAAGTGGTCTATGTCTATAGCTCTCCTGGTCACATTTAAACGTGGGGTAACTGAGGGGAGACAGGCAAAGAATAACGGAGACACATGGTGAATTTGTGAATAACCACAGGTGTGAGTAAGTGAAGTGACTTGGTGGTTCCCGCCAGCCTGTGTGCTCCCTGGGGGCTGAACCCATTTGCAGGGCATAATGCGGATTTTATGCCAGGCCTTCCCTGAACCACCACTCACAGGGCAGAAGCTCCTTTATCTGGCAATGAAGGATTTCGTCTGTTTATCTGTTTCTTCTCTGCATCTGTCTCCGTCCAGTTCTGAGGATCTTCAAAGGTCCCCTCTGACTACGTCGGAGAAGCTCCTCCTTTTGAAGCTGTTGTCCTTCTACCAAGTCTCTCCACCTTTTCCCTTGCTACTTTGTCCCTTGTATTAATTTGCTGGAGCTGCCATAAAGGAGCCCCATAGACTCAGTGGCTTAAACAATGGCAAGTTATTGTCCCACAGAGCTGGAAGCTGGAAGCCCAAATCAAGTTGTCCACAGGCTTGATTCCTTCTGAGGGTTGTGAGGGAAGGATCTGTTCTAAACTTGGCCTGTAGAGGGCCATTGTCTTAGTCCATGCCAGCTGCTATAACAAAATGCCATACACTGGGTGGCTTATAAACAACATAAATTTATTTCTTAGGGTTCTGGAGTCTGGTAAGTCCAACATCAAGGCACTGGCCGACTCAGAGTCTGGTGAGGGCCTGTTTTCTTGGTTCATAGACGGTGCCTTCTTGGTTCAAGTTGAAGATGTGCCATTTGCTGCCTATGTGACTCTAGGCAAGGTGCTTAAACTGTCTCTTTTATTCTTCAGATGTAACATGAGAATAAAACTAATTAGGTATCTCTTTAGGATATGAATGTAATAATGAAATAGCGCTTGCAAAATTGCCTAACAAAACCCTGGACACTAGGTAGGTGCTCAGCAAGTATTTGCTTTAAAAATACTGTTTTTGAACAATGCTCATCCCAGTTTGCTGTGACCCTAACCCAGGCCAGCAGATGGGCCACCTTCTAGTGGTTGTGGCCTCTGTCAGGCCTCTGTCATAATCTCCTGATGGAAGATGTTACGACTGGCAGAGAGTCCTGGAAGCACAGCTACTGTTGGATGGTCTTGCAGCATAGATGTCATTCCAATAATTGGAGAAGATCACTGGATTTTTCTAACTGGAGGGAACCTGAGAGGTGATAAACTCCACCCCCTCCATATCCAAGTGTGTTAGTTTTCTACTGCTGTTGAAACAACATACCAGAAAAGGAGTGGCTTAAAACAACATGGGTTTGTGATGCAGTTCTATAGGTGAGAAGTCTGACATGAGTCTCATTGGGCTAACATCAAGGTGTCACCATGGCTGGTTCCTTCCAGAGCCTGTATAGGAGAATCTGTTTCCTTGCCTCTTCCAGCTTCTAAAGGCCACTCACATTCCTTGGCTCATGGCCCCTCCCTCCACCCTCAAAGCCAGCAATTTAGGGCTGAGAACTCATGTGTGGCCGTCCATCTGGGTTTCTTCTCCACTCCTTTGTGATGACATGGATCCCACCCGGATAATCCAGCATAATCTCCTGATCTCTGGATACTTAATCACATTTCCAGAGTCCGTTTTGACATGGAAGGTGACGTATTCACAATTTTTGAGGTTTCGAATGTGGACATCTTTGGGAAGCCATTGTGCTGCCTCCAATGCCAGGTGGGGAGCTTGAGGATCCGAGAGATCAGGGACTTGACCCACACCAAGAAGCAGCTGGTAGAGGCATCAGGACTTGATGCTTGGCTCAGGAAAAGAGGTACAAGATGGTGGAGACACAGGGAGGGAGGAATCAGAGATGATGACGGTGCTGAACAGCTCAGCATCTCACCCCCACTGCCTCTGTCTCAGTCATTTCCAGGATAAAAGGTTCCAGAGTTTGGTCCCAAAGTCAGAAACAAAGGAGGGAGCAGGAGATAAAATTATGACATCAAGGAAAAATAAACCGAACACTTCCTTCTGTTCTGTCGATGAGTCTGTGAATGATTAAACTTTCCTTGTTTTAAACTCGTGGAAATGACGAATTATCTGATCACTCAAATTAAGCCAGGAACCTACTGGAGATCACCTGCAGGCCTCAGATCCAGCAGGGCAGTTACATGCACCAAGGATACAGCTATAGGATGCAGAACCCACTGGCTCTGCGGACTCCACCTGCCCCAAGCCTGTGTGATCTGCTTGTATCCTGTCAGCAGGTGGGCAGACAGACAGTAGCTCTGTGGTTTGAGTTCTGGCTTTTCTGTTACAAAGACCCCACCTTTTGCACCGATGTTTTCTGTTCTCCTTAACTGCATGGAAACCATGAGCCTTTATCCCTGGGTCTCTCCCTGTCATGGGGCTGAAATGCCCACCCTACGGTAGGAAGATGTGATTCCAATCCCAGTTCTTCCTTTCACAGCTGCAGGTCCTTTGAGCAGGAGTCTCACTTTCCATGTGCTGCCTTAGCTTCTTCTTAATAAAATGGCATTGATGATAACTACCTCCTACAGCTGACGTGGGAATGAATGCCATGAACACTAAATTAAATAAGGAAGCACAGTGCTAGGCACTTGGGAGGCAGCGGTGAATATTGGTTCTCCAGGAGCATCCAATCAGCCAAGAACAGTGTGATCAGAGGAGACAGACTGGAAGCTCGTTCTGTCACCTGAGCACGGTTGTGCCTACCTATTCAGGGTGGCTGTTATAATGCAATCTCCATCCCATCCTAAATTGCTCCATGGATTGCCAGTAGCAGCTGTTCAGAGGGCCTCCTAGGGGAAAAAGGCTGTGTGTGTGTGTGTGTGTGTGTGTGTGTGTGTGTGTGTTGGGAAGGCAAGTGTTAGGTATGGTGACATGAGCCTGGATAGCACTTCATACTCGTTTCTCCTCTGTAGGTTTTTAATGCGTGTCAGCATCTCAACCTCTCTCAAGTTTCACGGCCACAAAGAAAATTTTGCTCAGCCTTTTTCAAAGCATTTTGATCTCAGAGACTTGTAACTGGACCACGTGGTAGGACATTGGAGTCTCAGGATCTACTGGCCACAGTTTTGGAATACTGGGCCAAGGGTATTGCTGGTTACAGCCTCCTTGCTGGGCAACAGGTGCCATTTCTTGCAAAGGAACAGACAGCTTTTTTATGCAAAGGCTGAGGCAACTCATCTTAGAAAATGTTGCACAACCCCAAACTATAAAAACCCATTCTCCACACCCCTAGAGTTTCCCTTTCTATAAGTAGATAAAAATAGCGTATGTTGCATAAAAATAGAGGGCCTTATGCGTCAGACTGATTGGCTGGCTCGGGTTTTCTCTGCTTGCTGGGTGTTTTCTGGCCAGGTGTTGGTGAAACTCCCATTTGCCTGGGCTGTACTCATTGTTTTCTGGTTCTGCAAGCCTCCTCATCCTGGCCCTCTTTGCCTCCTAAGAGAAGCCTACAGCTGCTTTAGGCTTTGGAGTGTCCCTCCCCATGGCTGGTTGCAGAGAAGGCATAAATAACTGAGTTATTCAATTCCCAGCTGGTCTTGGAGATAAAGCCCCTTCCTGCTTTGGCTAGGCTGCTGCTGTTTATCCTGGTTGGAAAATAAATGCACCCTGAGTTGCTTGCTCCATCAGCAGACAGTCTCCTCATTTACTGCTGCAATGTCAGGGCTTGTGCAGTTGACCAGTCTGTGCAGCTTTGCCGTTCTTCAGCTAGGCTTGCCTTGGCTCTCTTCAATGTTGCAATTCTACTATATTCGCCCTCCAAGACCAAGATTGCAGACTTCCTTCCTCCTGAGCTCTTCCTTTTTTGCCTATTTTCTTCTGTTGACCTTCCTATCTACCTCCTATTTTACCCTCTTTGATCGTAATTTCTGCGTGTGAATTTTCCCTCCTACCAGGCTGCAAACTTCTCAACAGAAGAAATAATCTTGTTCCAAGAAAGTGTTTATTGAGGACCATCCATGTTCCAAGCAACTTACATAAGTATTTTGTTCTCCCATCACTCTGGAGTGGGGAAGAGAGGGTATTATTATCTTCATTTTATTGAAGAAGTTACTGGGATTAGGGACATTACAGGATTTGCCCAAGATAGTGATATTTAGAAGATGTCAGGACCTGAATTTTCACCTAGATCAAACTGCAAGCTTTGTATCATCATTCAAGCTTTATTCTAAGTTTCTGTCTTTTTTTTTATTTTTGATAGAAATTTGCTGTGCATTCCATCACCAGGTTTCCAAATCCTATTTCTTTGCAATAAGGAAAATCCAACTTCATCTCCCATTTATATATCATTATCAGTTTTACTGAAATTTTTGTAGGTATAGGAGTTAAATAATGACAATTTGAACAGACTGAGAGATATTCTGGCAAACTTCTTAGACTGTGAGGTTATCCTTTTAATGTCAGGTTTTCGTTATGTTGATGAATACCTGTGCAACCAACCTGCTCAGCCATCATTTTTGACTGGAGGAAATTTCTAATCAGAAGCCTTCACAGCCCTGGGGATATGACATGCCTTTGACTTTTTTTTTTTGTAAGGAGGATACCGACAACATGGAGCAGACCCTCCAGGTAAACCAGGGTTTGCAAGCATATCAGGAACTTAGCTGAGACATATGGGACAAGACAGAGCACCAGTCCTCAGGCCCACTGGTCCTATGGGGTTTTAACAGATCCTCAGCACCACCTCAGATCTGGCACGTCATACTCTTTGAGGTGGGCTGGAGCATCTGTATTTGCAGACAACTCAGCAAGTTTTTCTTCCTTTTTTTTCTTTTTTTTTAGACAGGCTCTCATTCTATTTCCCAGGCTGAGTGCAGTGGTGCAACCATGGCTCACAGCAGCCTCGAACTCTCAGACTCAAATGATCCTCTCACCTCAGCCTCCTTGGTAGCTGGGACTATAGGCACACACCGCCATGCCTGGCTAATTTAAAAAAAGTTGTTTGTAGAGATGAGGGTGTCACTATGTTGCTCAGGCTGGTCTGGAACTCCTGGACTCAAGCTATCCTCCTGCCTCAGCCTCTCAATGTGATGGGATTACAGGCATGAGCCACTGTGCCTGGCCTCGGCAAGCTTTGAAGGCAGCCAGAATAGGAAATCCCTGGACCCAAAGAAGGAGGACCCAGAGTGTGGCCACCTTATCCTATGAAGAGCCCTGGAAGCAGGCAGGGATGCTTGACCTGGAGTCCAAGAGAACCAGGCAGGAGGATGGCCCTGGGAGGATGAGGGTCCCAGAGAAAGGTTGACTTCTCAGCTCCTAATGCACTTTTGAAATTATGAAGTTGTAGGACTATGACGGGTTGTTTTCCCATTTATTCTCCACTCAATATAGAAAAGAGACTTAAAAAAGTGAGGGTGACCTTTGCAAATAAGTTTAAGTATCTGCTATGCACCATGCACTGGTATAAGGCCTGCAACATTCACGATGTAAGGAACAAATTGTTCTGTATGATGTGGAATCATATTGTCAATTCAGCAGGTGCAAACCCCTCAGCATTCACAGAGATTGGGAAAGGAAGCGGCATGACTCCTTTCCAGAGTCAGAGTAATACCTGTGACACTCTTGTCCTTCTCAGGGCTCTGGGGCTTTAGTTATCTCAATTGATCAGTGGCCCCCAATCTCCTAGCACTCCTGTGGGCCAGGGCTTCTGAGGCCTTAGCAAGTTCATGCCAATATGCTGGTCATTTCTGATTCACTTTCAAAATAAGTTGTGGATCGATCCTAGGATTCCCAGACTTGAACTCTGAAACCCGGGGTTTCAGTCCCCAGCTCTGCCACTTATAAACTGTGTCTCCTTGGGCCAAGTATTTAATCTTTCCAAATCCCAGTTTATTTTTATATAAAATGGTCACAATGATCCCCAGGACACTGTGCTTAGGTAGAATAAGATAATTTTAATTCATAGTTTGACAAACATTTTCTCAAAAAGGCTAGAGAGGAAATATTTTAGGCTTTGTGGGCTATATGTGCTCAGCCTTAATTATTCAACTCTGCCATTGTAGTGCTAAAGCAGCCATAGCCAACACACACATGAATGGGTATGGCTGTACCAATAACACTTTATACAGCCAGTGGCCTTCATTTGCTAATCCCCGAATTAATGCATGTAAAGCACTTAGCAGAAGGCCCGGCACAAGGTAAGTCATGAATAAATAGTGCCACCACTGTCATTAGTTTTTTTGTTTGTTTGTTGGTTTTGTTTTGAGACAGAGTCTCACTCCGTTGCCCAGGCTGGAGTGCAGTGGCTCCATCTTGGCTCACTGCAACCTCTACCTCCCAGTTTCCAGCAATTCTCCTTCTTCAGCCTCTGATTAGCTGGGATTACAGGTACCCACCACCACACCTGGCTAATTTTTGTATTTTTTATAGAGACGGGGTTTCACCGTGTTGGCCAAGCTGATCTTGAACTCCTGACCTCAAGTGATCCATCAGGCTCGGCCTCCCAAAGGGCTGGGATTGCAGGCACGACCCACCATGCCTGGCCTGTCATTAGTGTTATTAGTAGTTTAGTAGTTTTACTACTATTTATCATTGGGCATAATTAAGTTCAGCATCTAGGTCCCAGCTGTAAAGATGTGTATGAGGGGTAGAATTCCAGGAGACCCTGGTGGGTCACACAAATACCAGCCCACAGCTATCCAGTGACCTTATAGAGAGATCTGATCTTCCGGAATTACTGGGAAGATAAAAATGGTGTCAGCAGAATAATACAAACCATTTGTCACCTAAATTCTCTACCTGTATCTGGCAAAGAAAACCTGTCACCATTAGAAGGGCCTTAATTGGAAGCAATACCCTAAGATAATGACCATTTTTTTGGTTTGAGCAGGACTGGAATCCTCCCTTTGACCTCTCAAAGTCACACCGTGGTGGGTGGAGGGAAGTGGGACTGCCTCTGTCACCGACCCATGGTGTAGTTCTTGCCCTCTGGCTCCCTCTTCTCCAACTTCCAGAACATTCTCTAGGACATTTTCTCCTTGGCTTTCAGAATACCTGTTTGCCTTTTTATGCCAGAACAGGGACTGGAGGCTTCAATGAAGAGGGGCAAAAAAAAAAAAAAAAAAAAATTCCCACAAGATGCCAGCATGATGGTATCATTAGCTGAGAATTAAAATGCTGCTGCCCCAGGTAAAAGTGAGGGTGCCTTCCTTGGGGGCCACAGTCAGGTTCCAAACAGAAGGCCTTAGAAGAAAAATAGCTAACCTTCTATCATGGCCCCACAGATGCTGAGTTATATAGATAAAGCCTTGGTAAAGAACATTATCATCCAACAAGGATGCTGGAAAACTGCCCAGATAGCAATTCCTGGATGAGTAACCACAGATCCTGCAATAATGATGGACCCATTTTCTCAAAGATTCCAGAGCTCTTGGCTTGTTTACTTTTTCTTTCCTTCCTTCCTTCCTTCCTTCCTTCCTGCCTGCCTGCCTGCCTGCCTGCCTTCCTGCCTTCCTTCTTTCCTCCCTCCCTCCCTCTCTTTCTCTCTTTCTCTCTCTTTTGTTTTTTAACAGAGTCTCACTCTGTCTCCCAGGCTGGAGTGCAGTGGTGCAATCACAGCTCACTGGAGCTTTGACCTCCTGGTCTCAAACGACCCTCCCATCTCAGCCTCCTTAGTGGCTGGGACTACAGGTGCAGGCCAACATGCCCGGCTAATTTTTTTATTTTTGTAGAGATTGGGTCTCCCTAGGTTTCCCAGGCTGGTCTTGCACTCTTGGTCTCAAGCCATCCTCCTGCCTCAGCCTCCCAAAGTGCTGGGATTAGGTGTGAACCACTGTGTCTGGCCCCAGAACCACCCTCTTGCAACCTGAGAAAGATGCTGGCCCAGCCGTAATAGTGTGTCTGAAAAAGTGTCCTTGGGCTCTGGCAAAAAAAAAAAAAAAAAATCCAAACAATTACTAATGGTATTCTCCTCCTCTTCCTTTTAATAAGTTAGGTAACTGAGGCTCAAAGCAGTTAAGGGAGTTACTGATAAGTGGCAAAGCTGGGATGGATTTTTGCTGATAAGCAGCAAAGCTGGGCTTCAAGTCCAATTTTGTCTGCAGAGCCCTGCTCTCTCTGCGGCACCTGCTGCATTCCTACCACCTTCCCCGAGCAGAGCACGGGGCAGTCATAGCTGCTTTTGCAGCAGTATACCCTCTGCATTTTTAAAGGGTATTACTGCACTGGTATATTTCCTTATAATACTCTTTCTTCCTCTGTTCAGAGCAGTTAACTTTGCCTCATTATTATTTCATTGGGCTGAGCTTTAGTGAAACACAGCCTTTAATTTGTTTATTTAACATTCCTGGTCTGCACTTGCTGATAGAGTATAACTGATTAATTAATTAATTGTAGCCTGTCACAGCTCATGCTAGATCATGACAATATTTCAGACACTAATGGGAACTCAGGCAGAGGCGGGTGATAATGGACATGTGTCACCAAGCCCAGGCCTGAGCATAAGGCAGGGGTGGGGGCAAGCTGACATCCCCCAGAGCTGTCCAGCAGAGGGTCTGAGGCTACTCAGGCCTGGCTGGTGCAGGAAGTAGGCTAGCAGCCTCAGCCACACAGAATCCAGAATGAGTGTTACTGCCCAGTCCAGGCAATTGCTGAGCTTGGTAGAGGCTGTCAGTGGGGAAGCCAGCTTGTCCTGGCCTCTTCTGCCTGTGTTTGCACCATCAGTGTGAGCCATGATGATTGACGAAATCATTGGTTATTGGTGAGCAACTCAATCTTTAGCTCCTTCTCTCTCCTCCCAGGAGGTTGAACGGGAGAGGCTGGAGCTGAAAATTCCAACCCTGTAATGACTTGGTTGGTTCCCCTGACAACCAGCCCTGAATCCTGAGACTCTCCAGGAGCCCCCAGCCACTGTCATGTCATTGGCATATAAAAAGACACCTATCACTTTGGAGATCTCAAGAAACTTGGGAGCTGTGTGCGCCAGGAAAGAGGGGCAGAGACTAAATATATCCATTTCTTACCTCATGGTGAGCCATGGCGATGAAACACAAAGGCTTTGGAACTACTGGGACCTTACTTTGTGGCCTGGTTGTCTGAGCTCTGGGACCAGATAAAAGTATAAACACCTCTCGACTTCAGTTTCCACATCTAGGAAAGTGGGAATGGTCACACCTGACTTTCAAAAGTTGTTTTGCCAAACAAAGAGCAAAGGTAGGTATTTGTGGCACAGGAGGCATGTGACAAGGGCTGAAAACAGCAATAATTATTATTACTAAAGTCAAGGGGATGCTTAGGAAGCAGGTGATGAGCACGCCGTCCCCGGAGGAACTCAGCTGAGTGGATGCCCCTCCCTGTCCCTGCTTAATCAGGGGTTTTGGAGGCAGTGGAGGAGGGGGATGTGATGACCCATAAGGTCCCACCTTGCTTGGATGTTCTTGGGGCTGAGGGCCAAAATGGATGCCAACCTGAGTTAGTTGTCCCCCAACATGGTCATGTTGTTATTTTGAATTTATGTATGTATCTATTATTATTATTATTACTATTTAGAGACAGAGTCTCACTCTGTCACCCTGACTGGAGTGCAGTGGCATGATCATAGCTCACTGTAACCTCAAACTTCTGTGCTCAAGGAATTCTTCCACCTCAGCCTCTTGAGTAGCTGAGCATACCTGGCTGAGTTTACTTATGTTTTTTTTGTGATAATTCTGATCCTTAGGACTATATCTGGAAAAGAATTGGACCTTGATGAAAAAAAACAAAGAAGAATAAGACCTTAATTTTTGGTCCACTCTGGACCAGAGTGACAAGTGAGGATGCTGAACTAGAAGTCAGGTGGTCTGAGCTCGCTCCTGGGTTTGCCTCCCACGCAGGAGTGTTCTTGCCCAACAGATTCATTTAACCGTTAAGTACCTACTATGTGCTTGTTGCTGAGCTGGGCCCTATCATATAGCACTAAGCATTACCATCCGTGCCCTAAGAGAACTTGTCTTTTGTGAGTTTGTGAGTGCCCTCTTGTAGACACGAGCCTGCAGCTGTAGGTGCACAGAGAAGGGAGACGTGGACTTTGCCTGGAGAGATGGAGGGCACTCTATGGGGAGGTGGCACAAAGTGATTTTAAAGGGTGAGTAGAAATTTTCTAGAAAACAAAAAAGGGGAAGGACATTTCTCAGTGAAGGAATAACAAAAGCAAAGGCTCAAAGGGGCGAGCGTGGAGGAAGAGGTGGGGCTCAAGGCAAAGAGGTCTCATAGAGAATCCTGCTCTTTGCTGCTGTGTAAGTTTTTTTGGCCATTTGTTAGCATGACAGCATTTTTAACTGTGTGTTCCAGGCCTGGTTTCTCCCTGTGTCTAAAATCATGTGTGGGTGGTTCTGATGCTTGCTGCGTCCCATGAGGACAAAACACAACATGGAGAAAGGAGGAGATCTTGTTTAGAATTGGGCAAGCTCACTCCTCACTGGGGATTCCTCCTCCTTTCTCTCCCTAAGGATACTGGTCTTCAAACTCCAGGACATCTCAAAGAATGTCCCAAACATCAATGACCATAGTTCTCTCCTAGGCTGACCCATGACTTGTACATCATCTATCTCTGTGCAACACTTTTAGTTGTATTCTGGGGCTTTGGTTATCACTGTCTTTCTGCAAAACTGGTCCAGAAGTTCCAGGAAAAGATTTCCAAATATGGGTATGTCTAAAATGGTCCTAGCCTGAGTGGACTTGCCTAGGACAGGGAGGAGCTTTCAGGAGCTCCATCCACTCATCCTAGCAAATGGTATAAACAAAGTGACCCACAGCTGGAACCTAGGTGCTTTCCTCCTGGTTAAGGTCGAGGCTCTGCCTTCCTCCAGCAATGGGATCTGAAGGGATAATGGCCTTTCTGTCATTGTCCATCCATGCATTGGCCCTAGACCCACGGTCACAGGACTCAGGTTTTGCCCACCATGCTCTCCACCACTGGCCCCTCTTGAACATGACAGCAACCAATATTCATTTATTCCTGAATTCAACAAATGTTTATGAAAATTCCTGTTATGTTGCAGACTATCTTTTGGCATCAGGGACACAGTTGTTGCCCCTGCCTTCATGAGGCTTATTCATATTCCATTCTCTCCTGGTTTCTCCCCCAAGTACACACACTGCTTTCTTCTGTCTCTCTGCAAACTTCCCACAGTGTCTGACCAGGCTGGTGGATCTTTTTTCTCATTTGTCTTAAAAAGTACCTGCCATGTGCCAGGTATGCCATTTCCTTCAGTTTTCACCCTACGCCTGCAAGAAAGGAATTACTATTTGACTTTATGGGAAATGAAGTGTTCGAGAGGTGGCATAACCTCTGTAAAGCCAGAGAGTGTGAGGGTAAGTACTTGAACCCTAGAATTATACTCTAAGTCCCCGGTCCAGTCTACCTAACATGCCCAACCGACTTCTGGCCATCCCTGCTCTGGTCTAGTACTGCTGCCAAAGAAATGACTGTGAGCTAGTGTGCTCTGCTGGGTCATTTCTCTCAGGTTTGGGAGAAATGAAGGGTCTTGTTGCAAAATTGTATTTAGTGATCCTGTAATTACCTTCATCCTTGGAAAGAGAATAATGCCAAGATGAGACAGATTTTTCCAGGGCATGGGTTCCTCCTTGGACACGGCCCCAGCTATGCAGTGCGTTGTGTCTGGCTAGGACACACCAGGCCAGCTTCAGATCAAAGCCCAGCCCTGCGGGAACACTGGCTTCTCCTAGTGGCCTGCTTTGTTTGTGGGCACAGTACCTGGCACCAGGTCATTCTATAATAGATATCTGTTGAAGAGTGAATAAAAATGAATGAATAAACTATTTAAATTTTTGTTTTATCACATTTTACATGGAGGGGCCTTGGGCAAATAACTTTATTTCCTTGAGTCTGAGATTTGTCAGCTACAAAGTGACATATGTACTACACAAAGTTGTTGTGAAGATTAAATGAAATGTGAAAGTACCCAGTTTGGTTCCTAGTATAATGTAGGTACTAAGTGCAGCTTCCCAAAGTCAGGTTCTTGTAGATCTGGGCAAAGTCCTTTAGATTAGTTCTGTGCTCGTCGGTTCACAGGTGTCTGATCCTGTTTGTTTAGCTGTGCTGAAAATGGAGAAATGCAGATGCAACCAGGTGTTCCTGCCACACCGGCAACTCTGGAAACATGTGCCTTGTCTGTTCTCAGTCTTTCCATCCAGAAAATGGAGACATGGGCCTTTTATCTAGAGAGCTCCACAGGCAGCATGGCAACCCATGGCACCACTCAAGACCCTGGGAAGAATGAGCAAAGTTTGTTTTCAGTGTGCTGGGCAGGAGGAAGATGGAAGTGAGAAGGGATTAATTGTATTACCTGTTTATCTCTAAGATTTGACCTATGAATGTTTCTGTTCAAACAATGGTGTTTAGCAATGCTCAGCTAGGCATAAAACTCCATCTGCTCCTTGGGTTTTCAGTGGACAGAACCTGGTGGGGAGGGGAAAATCACCTTTCAGCCTCACAAATGTGCTTTGCTTTTTTGCTACTTTGAATGGTTCACCTTGCAGAAACACCAGTGATGGCTCAAGGACCAACTAATTTGTCTTCTGTTTTTTAATGGAAGAGTAGTGAGGCATTTCTTGCAAAACATTTCTGGATAGAAACTTGAGTAGGGACAGAGTGGATCCTAAAGATGATAATAATTTTTAAAAATCATTGCTGTATTGGAGGAAGAGTAGCTGATTTGCTTTGGGGCTGCTGCACTAAGGTGAAATATGAAAAGGAACAAATTTTTAAAGTAGGATCAACTCAAAGCATCTAAGTAGCAAAGATTTAGCACTGATCTACACTGGGAAAGATATTCTGGAAGGAGTGGAAGTGGCAATGGGAAAGTAAAGGATAATTGAGATGGAATCATCCTTCAGGAGCTCAAGGTCAGCTGAGAGAGACCCATCATGGACAAAATAGAAATACCAGTTGACATGAAATGACCAAAACTGACCTGCACAAGAGGAAGGACAAGAAGTCAAAAGGGCTCCTCAGGGAGGCAGGAGAGGTACTTCCTAGGGGCAGCATGGGTTTTGATAGAGAAAAAAGATACAAACATTTGTAGGGGCATGAAAAGCTTGTTTTGGCATGAAAGGCACTATTCAGAGAGGGGTCTGCTCATGGGGACTGGTGGGCTTACAGTCGGACTTGCTCAGGGGTCAGCAGGGTAGAAAGTCCCAGACTCCAGTTTTTTGCTTTGTCAATTAGTAGCTGGGTCATCTGGGGTTAGTTGCTCTCCCTTTCAGGACATCAGTGTCCTACTTAAAACTTGAATCTCACGTCTAATTAAAGACCTGCAGTGGTAAAGTGAGTGTGAAGACTGGCCCTGGCTCAACAAATGCTCTCCTCCCTCTTTCTTCTGAAATGTCTGAAAATCAATTCCACCTGGCCAAAGGCCAATGAATAAGATGAGAAACTTTCCAGAGCCCTCAGCCACTGGGTATGACTGGCCAGTGTTACCTGCCTCCTTCCTCCAGAGGGATGCCTGGGAGTCTTCAGGAGAGGATGATAGCATGAGATGCTGTGGCCACAGCATCCTGTGTATGCAGCATCCCGCCATACTGGAAAATGAGCTAAATGGGTCTTGTCTTCCTGTAACCTTTGAACTGAGATCTGGCACCCTGCCGTGGAGTGACGGATGTGCTGAAACTGCTCCTATTGTAAAAATGTTTTTATAAATGACAAGCTTCTGCAGAAACATACAGTGGTAGGCAGAATAATGGCCCCCAAAGATGTCCATGTCTTAAACTGTGGAACTTGCAAATCCCTTACCTTTCATGGCAAAAGGAAGATAAAAATTGTGGATGGAATTAAAGCTGCTAATCAGCTGTCCTTAAGAAAGGGAGGTTATCCTGAATTATTTGGGTGGGCCCAGTGTAATCTCAGAGTCCTTCAAAGGGGAAGAGACCACAGACACTGGGTAGTAAAGCAGCATGAGAAAGACTTGGCTGACCTTGCTGCTGTGAAGATGGAGGAAGGGGTCATGAGTGGAGGAATGGAACGTGGGTGGCCTCTAGAAGCTGGAAAACACAAGGAAACAAATTCTCCCTTATAGCCTCCAGAAAAAAATCCAGCCCTTCTGACCCATGTGATTTTAGCCCAGTGAGACTCATGTTGAGCTTCTAACCTATTGAACTGTAAGATGATACATTTGTGTTATTTGAAGTTACCAAGTTTAGCATAATTTGGTATAGTAGTAATAGAAAACCAATATCCCTACCCTTTACCCCTAATTCTCCTTGAATTCCAATAGGCCATGTGGTTCATGCACTGACTCATCCACTCATGCCTATGTATATTTATTCATGTATTTTGTACCATAGGTTCCTAATTTTTAAATAGAAATTAATAATATTAAAACGAAATTTCATAGGATTGAATTAAACAAAACAAAAAAGGCCTTAGTGTATTGACAGGCAATGTACAAGCCCGTAAGTATTCACTGTTTCTATTTTTATTTTTTGGGTTATTTAGGCAGCAAACATCTTCCTGGCACTAGGCTTGTGCCAGCTCCATCTGAGCTCAGACATGGTTCTTGGATAGGAGAAGGAGAGGCGAGAAATGAAAGATGTTTTCTCCCAAACCCCACTCAGTACCTTCTGCTTATGTCTCATTGGCCACCCCTCTCTGCAAGGCAGGCTGGTAGACATCATTGTTCAGCTGGGCTCATGGCAGCCTCCAAATTGAGTCAGGGTTCTGCTTCTAGGGAGAAAGGGGGCTGATATTTTAGTAAGGAGTCACCCACAGCTGGATAAGGCTTTGGAACCAAAAGAAGGAAGTTAGAGAGAAAGGGAAAGAACAATTTAGGAAGTACCATTATGTACCCTATTTGTATATTGTTCCATTAACCTTCACAGCCACCATACGAGGTCAGTAGTCTTGTTCTCATTTCACTTTGATAAAACAGGGACCCAAGATCACACTTGGGTAGGATAGGAGGCAGAGGTGAAATTGAACCACCGGACATTGGATGATGAGTCCATGCCCCATCCTTCCACCGCTGCCTCATCTTGAATGTGTGGGGGGCTGCAGACCAACCCAGCAGATAGAAAATCCCACTTCTCCCTGTTTTTCTACTCTCCAGCTTGACTGCAAGAAGTTGTGTTTAACCCGACAGGACATAGACTGTTTTCCTCTGGCTTCTTCACTTCTTCCCTTTCAGAGCTGTGGGAACAATGTTGCCCTCAGCCCTCACACTATCCTGGTACCTGGGCAAGTCCACCCAACAGGAAGCATCTCGTGCAGAGCAAGTGAAAACACAGCAGGCTCTGCTGGAGCAAGTCTTTCGAAAGAAAAGCCCTCTCCATTTTTGGTTCTTAAGAAACCACATGCCTTGCTAACTTTTACTTTGCAGCTTCTCCAGGATACGGGGGAGCTACCCCCAGTGCTGCCTGGCATGACCCTATTTGCTTTTGCCAGAGCTTTCTTGCATCACTGATGCGCATTGAGCTTTTCTGTTCACACTTCAAGACAACCTTTTGCTTCCCGAGTGCTCCCTGGACAGCTGACCCCATCTTGCTTGAGCAAATTGTCATGGAAAAACCCTTCAGGTGGCTGAGACACAGGCAAGAGGATCCCCACTGGTGAGTCCACCTGTCTGAGCCAAGATCTGTCATCAGTTGACCTAATTGAAATTGAGGCACATTAATAATTAGACAAACAATGGGCTGGCAAGTAAAATGGGGCCTTTAGCTATCATTGAGAAATAGCCAAATAAAAACTGGTTCAGTGATTAGGCTCCGTATCTGAGGCAAAATCTCTTACAGACAGTTGATGCCCAAGGGTGACTGATGACAGAGAAAAGCCACTGTGTGTATCTCTGGGACCACATAAGGAGGCACAGGCAAGAACTTTATAATGCCTTTTTCCTAACTCGCTGCAGGAATGCAATTTGGGGCTGAACTGCAAGAACTTTAACCAAAGCACTGGTGATGCACCTCTGACTTTGCAACTATAAGAATCTTTCATCCAAACAGCTGTTTTACTAAACATGCACATCAAAAATTTTACTCACAAGTAAAACCGGCATCCCAAACCGTCCTCTCCAATCAGCCTGTGTTCACAACCACAGGATGGCCATGATGATTAGCTGAAATGGCTGTGTGTAGTATGCACTGCAGAAATGCAAAATTTCTCATGCCCTAATGTCCTTGACCTGTCAACATTGCCTATATGAGAATAGTTAGGTGGTCTGCAGTGTTTTCTGACACTTTCTCTGCACATTTATTTTCCATGTAGCTGGAGTAGAATCCAAAAGAAGAGAATGGACAAAACAAAGTTGACTTGATTAAGTATTTACTATGAGTCAGGGATTGTGCAAAGGGCTTTGTAATCATGGTCTGATTACTTCCTTAAAGCAATGCCATTATATCAAATTTACAGATTAAAAAACTAAGGCTTGTGGAGATTAACAGCCAGCAGCTCATACATTTAGAACTAGGACTCAACCCAGATCTGCTTAACTATGAAGGAAATCCATGTCATTTTTACTAAATCAGTGAGAAACCTCTAATAATCCACATGTTCACCTGTATAAATCTTGAAAAATGGATGTTTCTTGTTATGCCTTGGAGGCAATACAAAAACCTACCATGCCTTACAAACTCTGTGATAAATATTAAGTTATGTTTGATTAAAATTTTTTTTAAAAAAACCGGTTTCCAAGTTTCAATGTGGAAAACTATGCAATATCTGGTGCCTTCCAGTTAAATAGAACATTCAATTAATCAGGACATCAAGTTCCTGAGCATTCCAGATAAAAAAGTTTTCTTTACAAATATGTAATAAATACAATACGGAGAAGAACTCACAGACTGTGTTTTGAGAAACTCTTTGGAAGTAGTGGGACTATACCAAATAATGGATGACAATTGACTTCTTTGCCCGTTTCTGTCCAATTTCCATCACCTGTCTGGGAAATTGGGAGTGGAATGAAGGAGGATCACAGTCTCTGCTTCATTTTTGCCCTTTATGTGTCTGCTGCCTTGATGTGTGGGAGAGGAGGTGGCGCAAGATCCACAAGTCATGGTGGTAATAGAATGTGCTCCAGCCCTCTGGTACCTTTCACTCTTACACTGGTTTTCCTGCCTGGCAAAGAGAAGACTTGAGTTAATCGGCCCATGACCTTCTCTTGGTTGTATCTATTATCTACTGCAGATCCCTCCTTTCTCAAGAGGGGACAGTGAAGGAACCAAATGCGCATGCGTTATTTCATTTCCTCAACACAAATCCCATGGAGTAGGAGTCATTTCACCCAAGTTATAGATAAAGACACTGAGGCTCCAGAAATTTAAGTGACGTGTCAATAGCAATATAGCAAGTGAGCAGCAGAGAGGAGCTTTAAATCCAGGCATTTCATGCTCCAACAGAAAATAGAGTCTCATAAGAGCCTACAGGAGGCTATAATAGGTAGCACTGGTGTGGACCTCCCTTAAAAGAACTGCCCTGGTGAGCAGGGGAGCGATGTCCTGGCTCCACCTATGATCTATGACCTCTGCATAGAAGGAGGCTGTTATTATATCATTCAGAACAGAACTTTATGTATTAAAAAAAAAGTGTTCTTTCCCTCAAACTTGATAAATAAGGCAAAGAGGATTGAGTGATTGAATTTTAACAAAATAAACTCCTCAGAAATAAATGAACATTTCATATTGCGCTTCATTTCAGTTTCATGAGCTCCAAAATAGCACTTCAAGTGATTAATGTTGTCTTTATTAACCGTAACTAAGCCTGAGCAAAGCCTCTCTCTTTTCTCTAACTTGTTTTTTGCAGGAGATTGAGGGTAGTTCATTTCTAAAAGTAACCCTTTGGAACCTGCTGTAGGTGGCTCAAGGTAGCAGGGGCCTTATAGATTGTGCTGTCAGGCAGACCTGGGCTCCAATCTTGGCCCTGTGACTTTCTGCATGGCCTTGAAAGAACAAGCCTTAGTTCGACATTAGAATATGGGGATATAAATATTAACCTCATAGAACTATGGTAGTCTGCGACATTGGTGGCTCCAATGAACTGTGCGTCCTGATATTCATGTGCTTTGAAACTGGGCTGTGTCTATGGCTTGCTTTAGTTAATAGGATGTGGTGGAACTTCTAAGAGTGCTGAAGTGCAAGTCCTTCTAAAGCCCTAATTCTCAATGGAGAATGGTTTTTCCCCACAAGGGGACATTTGGCAGTGTTGAGAGACACATTTTTAATATCACAATTGGGGAAGTACTACTGGCATCCAGTGAATGAAGGCCAGGAATATTGCTAAATACTCTACAATGCACAACCTGGTATCTACCACCTCCTCCCTCCAACAAATAAGTCTGCAGCCCAAAATTTCAACATCATGGAGGTGAGAAACCCTGTTTTAAATATTAGGCTGGGTCCTGGTCCTAATTCTCCATGTAGGAAAACAGTTTGCAGGAGAGATGGTGTGAAGGGGCTGCCTGTAGGTGACAAGGTCACGTTGAGAGAAAGAGGCCCTGAAACTCCTTGGAGAGAACAACAGAAGCCCAGCCATCCTACTGTCCCAGCTAAGCCCAGCCCATAGCTGTCTCACCAGATGAATGCAGCCAGTAAGTGATCAGCAGCAAGACCTGCAGAAGAACTGTTCAGCTGAGCCCAGCCCAGTTTTCAGAAACGTGAACTGAATTTAAATGTTTGTTGTTGTTGTCTTAAACCAACTTTGGAGTGGTTCGTTACACATCAGTAGATAACTAAAAGAGCATAGGTTAAAGAAACTGTGAGGTCTCAATAAACATTAGATTCCTTCTGCAGGGAATGCTGTGGTGTATCACTGAGATGCACTCTTCAGGACTGAGGCTCTCATCCCACCAGCAGCTGATAATATTAGCAGCTGACATTTCACAGCTGAGTGCCTTGCTAAGGTTTGCTTTTAGCTGAAGAGAGTTGCCTCACCTAAACTCACAGACCTTTCCCTGGGGCAGCTGCCTCCAATGACTGGTCCATGTAGTTGAGAAGAAAGGCCCTTGCCTCAAAACAGGACAATAATAAAGAGCCATCCCAGTTCTAGAGTTCCCCAGGGCCGTTGGTGAGTTGGCAACTGTTAAACACCTCTCTCTTTCAGCTCCAGAGTTCTTCAGCACTTCTAGGTCTTCATCTTGAGGGAACTGCCCCAAGAATCTCCTGTATGCAAATCTTATTTCCCAGGGAACCTGACTAGGAATGCTTTCTTCCTCCTTGTCTTCCATCTAGAAGTTTTGGTCTTAGGACCCTCAAGACACAAGGTAGTTTGGCCAAGAGCTCTATCCTTGCATGCTCAATCAAGCTGCAGTCTCTTCTCCATCCCTAGCTTTCAGTCTTTGTCAGGTACCAGTTGCCTGGACAATAAAGAAAGAAGCAATAAGTCTTGCCCTAAGGTCAAAGAGAGATTCAGAAATTTAACTGTATCTCTGGGAAACTTTTAAATAGAAAAGAAACACAAGGAAACATATTAATCTTTATCAGAAATGCAAGAAGTGTGAATTAAATCCACCTTGAGATACCATTTTGCACTGACTAAATTAGCAGAACAAAGTAAAAATATATTCAAATACACATTGCTGGTGACATTATGGTGAATATTGGGCCCTCTTAATCTGCTGATTTAAATATAAATTTCTTAACATTAGGAGAAAGCAACATGGCAACACAGTGGAAGCCACAAATGTGTTCTTGCCCTTTGGCTCATTAATGGTGTTATGAGAATCTATCTGAATAAATTTGTTTAAGAGAAGATTCAGGATTTAAATTGTGATATCTTAAATTCCACCAGGCTGAAAACCATATATGTAGTTTCCATAAATACGTAGTGGATAACAAAAAGCTGGAGCATAGAACTGAAGATTGACAGCTACATATTGCATTAGAAAAGCAGCCGGAATTGAACATTTCTACCGTAGTCTCCCTTGTCTTCGGTTTCACATTCTCTGGTTTCAGTTACCCATGGTCAACCTTGGTCTGGAAATATTAGGAAAATTCCAGAAATGAACAATTCATAAGTTTTAATTTGCACACCATTCTGAGTCGTGTGATGAGAACCACACGAGAACCATGCTGTCCTGCTCTGTCCTGCCCAGGATGTGCATCAGTCCTTTGTCCAGTATATCCACACTCTGGACACCACTGTCCAGCGTATCCGTGCTATAGATGCCACCCACCTGTGGCACATAGGAGCCATTGAGGTAATCAGGCCAACAGCCACCATATCACTTTTACTTAATGTTGGCCCCAAAGTGCAAGAGTAGTGATGTTGGCATATTGTTATACATATTTGATTTTATTATGAGTTAGTGTTAATCTCTTACTGTGCCTAATTTCTAAATTACACTTTTTCCTAGGCCATGTATGTATAGAAAAAAAAACATCGTGTAGATATGGTTCAGTACTACCTGTGGTTTCAAGCATCTACTGGGGGTCTTAGAATGTGTGCCCTGCTAATAAGGGGGACTATTCTATCCCGATGCTTCTCAAAGCTTGGCCTTCCAACAACATCCAGATAGCCTGGGGCATTATTAACAAGTGTAATCCTGACCCTGACCTCAAATCTCAGGAAGCAGTTTATGTGAGTTGGGCCTGGGAACCTGCATTTTAAATACATTCTCCAGGTGTCCTTGTTCTCCCAAGTGTGACTGCCCTATATTGAAACTGTTGCTTTACGCATTTTTGAGGGGCATAGAATTAGTAGGGATATTATCTTTTCAAATTTGCTATAGTTATTTTGTTATAATGTTTTCACAATTTTTAGGAGGAAAAAAAAGTGTAATTTTCCTTGAGCACTCCAAAGAAAAGTCATTTTAATTATAGACGTCTTAATAGTCCCCCATTAAGGTGCATAGCTTAACCTCATCTACGTGGGTAGGTTAAGTATCAAGAGAGAAAAGTCTTGCACTAAGTAAAGGACACTCTTATCATTATTAATCTTCCTGGTAATAGATATTTATGATACATTTAAGGATCTTTTGTTATTAACCATTCCAAAGCCCCCTTGGTTCTGTTTCTGGCACTCTTCTGGCTCCTGACTTGCAGAGGCTGGGATGCCTAGTATACGGCTGGAGCTCTGTCATTGGTTTTAGGGAGAGTTTTTCTGAAGGCTAAAGCAAAGACATTAAATTCCAAAGCTTAAAAATATTGTCCTCTTAATCTGGAGAGAGGAACACACATGTGAGACAAATGCCCACTTCAGGGTGGAACTGGGAAGACAGATGGAAACATTAGATTTTGAGTAGCCCACGGCACCCCCTCCTTGCCTGGTGGAGCCATTAGCACAACTAAAATAGCTGTAATAAAAGTAATGCATATCTGTGTCTTAAGAATTTATTCCAATGACTATTTAACCATGTGCTAGCCTAGTAGACTTCCTGGTCTTTAAAGAAAAAAAAATCTTCTGGCTTAGCAAAAATATCTTTAACTCCAAATTCTGTATCAGAGGAATTTTGGAAAGGGAGACTTTTCAAAGGTGAGCTCTTGATGCCAATTTATGTTCACCTGATAACCAGCCCAATTACTGATTGGAAGAAGCAAAAGAGAGGATTAGAATGTTGGTATGTGTGCATATTTGTGAATGTGTGCATGCGTACACACACACACCCCCAAAAGCCTCAAATAGGCAAATAATTCATACAGCGAAGAAATATTACAGGGTTGTAGAAGGCACATATTGATGCTGATGAAGCCAAATGACAGAGGTAGAAATTCCTCTTTTATTCCTTGTCATGACTGAAGAAGATGAAACAAAATTCTGTCCTTGGTTTCATGTGAGCTGGGACCAGGTCATGGGGGAACGGAATGACTATAGTGGCTTTGACTTAAAATGAAGTTGTACAAACCTTGGAGACCAGAGAAGTCTTAAACATTTTGGTTTTCTTAATGAAAGAAATATGTAAAGATTATGAAAGGACATTCCAATTAAGATTGATTCCTAAAATTGAGATTTCACCAAGTGGTTTAAGATTAAAAAGAAATGGAAAAAGGTACTCAACTCAATCTCAGATTTTTTTCTTTAAATCTTGCCCTGTTTTATTAGTGTTTAAGTAGTACCTCTAAGTATTGGCAGTTAAAATAATTATAACTAAATTTTGTAACTGAAAATTACACTTTTACTTTTAAATTAAGCCACGTATTTGATTAAAAAACTCATGCTTATTTCTGAATATCTGGTAAAATGTGTGTTTTGCAATTTAGACTATGTATCTCATAAGCAACACCTTGCTGCTTATCTGAAAAATCGGAAACTGGAACGCCAAAATCAAGTGAGGACAATCATGCTACAATAGTGTTGAACTTTTCAGGTCATTTACATATATGCCTATGCATGTATGTGTGTCTGTCTTTTCTTCCTTATTCTAAGAGAAATCAAGATTCTTTATAAATATGGATTCCTATGGTATAGTGTTTTGCAAACATACAATCTGACTGAATATTAATAATATCTGTTAAACCTAGAGGGCTATAAGTATGATTCATTGAATTTGGTTCTGCATTTAGCTATATGTTTGAAATATTTTCCTACTAAAAGCAAATACAGAAGCAGCAACATTACATGGTCCAGGATATATATTAATATGTGGTAGGAGTAACTATGTGTATATGTGTGTGTGTGTGTGTGTGTGTGTGTGTGTATGTCAGAGGTAGTAGATAGACTGTTCTTTTATAGGGATGAGCAAACATTTCTGTAAAGGGCCAGATAGTGGATATGTTCAGCTTGGTGGGGCATAAGGTGGTCTCTGTTGCATCTACCCAACTCTGCCATTATAGCATGAAAGCAGCCCTAGACAATATATTAAAGACTGGGTGTGGCTGTGTTCCAATAAAACTTTATTTAGAAACACAGGTGGTGGGCCAGAGTTGGTCCTTAGTTTGCCAGTCCCTGGTTTAGAGAGTAAATCAGGTAGTGTATCATTAGAATTATTTTTTCACACTCAGCATTTTGCCTATGGAGACGTGAGACCCAGAAAGGTAAAGTGACTTGCCCGAAGGCACACAGCAAAGCCAGGGCCAGAGTCCATATTTCCATGATGTCCCTTGATCCCCTTAACACAGAGTAGAAGCCAAAGTGACGGCTCACTCCCCAGGAAGAGGGAAGGGCGCCACAAGAGAGAATGAAGGCCGTCTCCTCCTGACAGTATTCAGGGTGTGCCTGTGTTTTGCCCATGGTTTCTTGTTTGGTTGGTTTTTAATGGCAGAAGAACCACCAAGCAGGGAGGCTCTTGGATCTGCCACTCCACTTAGCTCTGTAGCCTTGAAGCAAATCGTTTCTCTACCCTGAGCTTCATTTTCTTTAATCTGTAAAATGAGGGCTTTAACTTGATAATCTGAATTCCATTTTGTTCTCAAATTTTATGATTCTTTTAGTGTATTTCTTCCAGTTCAGCATTTTCCCTATCAATTCACATTGATTCACTGGTGGGCTAAAACTTAGCCAGGTCTTGGGTGCAGAGAGGCCTGAAGTTGGTGGCCCTGGATGCAGAGAGGCCTGAAGTCCGTAGCCCCATCTGAGTGCTGTATGCCAGGTCACAGATTTCTGTGCTTACCAGGGCACCCACTACTACCACCTTTCTGGAGCATCCCAGGAACTCCGATGACCTCATTGTTTCTTGGGCCCAGAGTTGATTACCATAATAAAGATACCTACCTGCTCACAAAGCCTTTCTGTTTTTGGCTCTGAACTGCTGAGCTGGGTGTTTTACCAACTCACTGGTCTTGCTCATAGATTTATCTGTCCCCTTAGAATCCCTACCTCTCACTGAACTTCTGCAGAGTAAGCGTTTTTATAAGAAACCATGCCCTGGTTTCAACATATGCAAAGCAAGGCAGCATGAGGCCCTCCTGTGGAGTTATTCTGGGTGAATGTATTACTGCCACCCATTGGTACACTTCTTCCAAGGGGACTTAACATTGTCCTTTCTCTACTCCAGGACCTCCTCCGTTTTAGTTCAATTTTATCCCTAGAAAATGTGGTGTAGGAAACAGAGCACTGGACTCAGTTGAGAGACCCGGACTCAAATCCTGATGGCCAGCCCTTTAACCTTTCTCCCAGCTTCCCAACTGAACACTAGAGAGGGCAGCCTCTGCCTTATCTTCCACAGCCCATTGCAACAGATCTGAGCTCTGGTTTTACATGGGAATAAGCAGGGATGTAAAAAAAAAATTCAGACTCCTGAGCTCCTCCCCAGATCCACTGAACCAGAGCCTCAGGGGTTGGTGCCCAGGCACTGAATGTTACTAAATGCTCCCCACGTAATTTTAGTGAGCCACGAGGCTCAAGAGTCACAAGATGTAATAGACTAAATGAGATCATCAATATGAATGCACCTTTAAAAAGGGCCATATCAATGTGTTGTCCTATTATTTTTGTTGGTATTTCTATTTAAAAGAAAAATATCAAAATTCTGTACAAATAAATCCCAAGTAAAATAAAAAAACAAGAGAACAAAATCAAGCAGCCTATTCTCCAGCACATTTTGGTTCTTTGAGGTTTCCCTTGAGATATACAACCTTCCTAGATTGAAATGAGGGTCCAGGCGGGACGCAGTGGCTCATGCCTATAATCCCAGCACTTTGGGAGGCCAGGGTGAGAGGATTGCTTGAATCCAGGAGTTCAAAACCAGCCTGTGCAACATAGTGAGACCTTGTCTCTACAAATAAGAAACAAAATTAGCTGAGCATGGTGGTGCATGCCTATAGCCCCAGCTCCTTGTGAGGCTGAGGAGAGAAGATCACTTGAGCCCAGGGAAGTTGAGGCTGCAGTGAGCCAAGATCATAGCACTGCACTCCAGCCTGAGTGACAGAGCAAGACCCTGTCACAAAAAAAAAAAAAAAAGAAAAAGAAAGAAAAGAAAAGAAATCAGAGTTTGGTAACACCTACCCAATAGCCCAAGGGACTGGATTCAATGTGCTGCCATTTATTTAATCCTGTGGAAACCCTGAGAAATGATGTTGGTGGCCCCATTTTGTAAGGGAAGCATCTAACGCTTGGGGAGGCAAATCACTTTGCAGAAATTCCCATAACTAGGAAGTGGAAGTGATGGGAACAAACATCAATGTCAAGGGCTCTTTGAATTAGGTCTTAGCTGTTCCCTGATCCTACCAGACAAAGCTGAAATCACCATCACTTTAAGTCTCAGATGACAAGTGAATAACCCTAATGATGGCAGTAATATCACATTATCATCTTTCATGTTGTCAACTCTCCAAGATACTTTCTCATCTTTTGTATCTTAGAGGATCATCTCATTGAAATCACAACCTCAGGTAGCGACTAAAAGGCTGTCCTCCGTTTAAAGGTGGGTGGAATTTCAAATGTTTTAATAGGAAATCTCCCAAGGAACGAATGATGTAGACACGTAGCGGGTAGGTTCTTGCTATCCCATTATAACCCTGTCCAATGCTGAGGAGGAGGCTGGATCTGTGGCTGGTCAAGACCCCACCAGTGTAAACAAATTTACCAAGTGACCTAGCAATTCCACTCCTAGGTATATACCCAAGATAAATAAAAACATTTGTTCATATGGCTTTGCATCCTTACAGCTTAGCTCCCAATTATGAGTGAGAACATACAATGTTTAGTTTTCCATTCCTGAGTTACTTCACATAGAATAATAGTCTTCTGTCCATTCAGGTTGCTGCAAATGTCATTAATTCATTCCTTTTTATGGCTGAGTATTATTCCATTGTATGTATATATACCACAATTTCTTTATCCACTTGTTGATTGATGGACATTTGGGCTGATACAATGGACTTTGGGGACTTTGGGGAAAGGGTGGTGGGGGGTGAGGGGTAAAAGACTACACATTGGGTTCAGTGCATACTGCTCAGGTGATATGTGCACCAAAATCTCACAAATCACCACTAAAGAACTTAATCATATAACCAAATACCACCTGTCTCCAAAAAACTATGGAAATAAAAAATTAAAAAAGAAAAAAACCCCAAAACATATGTTCAAAATGCTTGTACATAAAAGTTCATAGCAGCATTATTTATTATAGCCAAAAAGGGTAAACAATACAAATATCCTTCAACAAGTGAATGGTCAAACAAAATGTGGTGTATTTGTACAATGGAATATTATTTGGGCATATAAAGAAATGAAGTGCTGATGTATGTTACAACATGGATGAATCTCTAAAAACATTATGCTAACTGAGAAAAACCAGATGCAGAAGACTACATAATATATCATTCAATTTATACAAAGTGTTCAGAAAAGGCAAATCTATAGAGACAGAAAAGAGATCAGTGTTTCTCTGCAACTTCCAGAGGATGGGAACAGACATTAATTACAAACGAGCACAATATCTTAAACTGAGAAATGTTCTAAGATGGAATTGTGATTATTTTTATTTTTATTTTTTGTGAATTTTGAGGGTCCCCCTATAGGGGTATGACAGCAAGGTCATCATGATTCAGAATTCGTCTTCTCCTTTTGTCACCAAGATATTTTGGCAGAACATCCAGAGAAGATCTAGCCCATGAGGGACTGCACCAGAAACCAGATTCAAGAGACTGAAATGTAAACCAAATTCCATCTCATAAATTGCTATAAAGAAACCTACCTTCCCAGGAACAAAAATGCTCATGCCATCCTATCAGGACCCCCACTTTCTGCGCTGAGTATTTGGGAGATGGTCGTTCATCTGTGGCTCACTTTCTGGGTATGGAGGAAGAGCACAGAGTAAGGGATGTTTCACACCAGCCACCCAAGAAGCCTGTGAACAAACCAGCCTTTTACCAGAGATGGCCCTTTACGGACCACTTAGCTGCTTCCCGGATTCAGTGAGTCTTGACGAGCACACTGCAGGTGAATGACTGCCAAGTCTGCTTCCTTCCTTCCCCCTTCACCATGCTGCATTCAGACAACCTGCCTTCTGTTTGAGCAGTCTTTCTCCAGCCAGGATACCACGCAATGTTTTAGGTTTCTTTATTCTTATGTACTATGACATTACAGATCTGTCTTGAAATTTTGGTGTAATTATGCTGACCTACCTTCGGAGAGTAAGATGCGACCAGATAGCTGACACTCCCAATACTGGTTCAAAGACCCTGTTCTCTTGGATTCTGAAGATGCTTGCCACTCCTGTGGACAGATGCAGGGTAGAGGCATTATCTTGAACCTCATAAACTTCCTATTCTCTTCAATACAAAGTGAACAAACAGCTGTTTTTTCTTAAAATTTGTTTACTACTAGAATGCAAGGCATTCTCCCTTCACATGAAACTCAAATCATTCCAGTTTACTTCTGCTTCTTCCTCCAGGAAATGGATACAAACATGGGATGGACCTTGGTCATCGACGTGCTCCAGATGTCTCAGTCCCAAATGCCTGGGTAAGTGGGCAATTGTAGAGTGGGCCTTCCTCACTTGTAAATGTCACATGAATCCTGTCCCCTCCTTGAACTGCCGGAACTCGGACTGGATGATGGCTGGGCTGTTTGCATCTGTCCATACAATTGCTGGGCTTTGGTTGTTCTTTGGAAAAAAAAATCTACTGACAGGGTTGTCTCACAGCTCTACCCTTAATCCCCACCTTAGCCTGAACCATAGATCTATCATGAATCCTAGTCTTAGACTTGAATGAACACCAATCTACAATGCTATAAGAATACACAGTACTTAGCATGATGGCTGGCACAATTTCACTTCTAAGATTATTATTTCACCTTTAGCAACTTCCTTTATTTTATCCCAACCCTCATGGTATTAATCCTGTCTTTAGGTTTAATTTTAAAATCACTTCCAAAAAATAAAAAATAAAAAAATAAAATAAAATCACTTCCATTTGTTGATGCCTAGCATGTCTCATGTGAGAATTATCTCGCATCTACCTAGCAATCAACTAATGTCCATGATAAATATATATATATATATATATATACACACACACACACATATGTATATATGATGGAAGCATAAATATGACGGAGATATAAGACATAAATCATCAACTTCTCCATTTGCTATTTATGTATCTTGTATCATCTACCTACCTATATCTAATCTAGAGTTTTTCAGTGTCAGTATCAGGTGTCAGTACTACTGGCATTTTGAACCGAATAATTCTAGGGGTGGGGGATACCGTCCTGTGTATTTTAGGGTATATAGCAGCATCCTGGGCCTCTATCTACTAGATTTTGGGAGCAATATTCCCCCCCTTCCAAGTTGTGACAATCACAAATATCTCCAAACAATGCCAAATGTCCCTGTGAGGTGGGGAGGGACTGATCTAATTTATCATCTGTCTATTTATTTTTCCTGGATATATGCAAAAATGTTCAGAAAGCACAGAGTAGACACTATTATTCCCGTCTTGCAGATGAAGAAACTGAGACTGAGAGTTTTGGTGACTGGCACATGGTTACATAAGTATTAAGAGATGGCACAGAATTGCAAAAGTAGATTTGCCTTATTAAAAAAAATCCATGTTCTTTCTATGACACTAGGCTATTTTAAATAATGCCATATTTTATCCTCAATGCCATCATTCTCCTTTATTCTCAATTTGAAATCATCCTCACACTTAATTCTGACTCTCATAAAACATATGTCTTCCAGCCAAAACATATGTAAATGTATTTAAACCCCAAACCTTCTTCATAAAAAAATTTATGTTAGATCCAGAAGCACACATGCAGGTTACATGGATATATTGCACAATGGTGGAGTTCGAGCTTTAAGTACTCATCACTCAAATAGTGACTATTTTATAAAATTCTATCATCCACTCAAGACTTAACCCTACTTCCAATCCTGATTCTTAGTGACACAATTGCTTTCTCAATTTTGTTTCCTAT
The DNA here is from genome assembly GCF_028878055.3 of Symphalangus syndactylus. Taxonomy (NCBI): domain Eukaryota; kingdom Metazoa; phylum Chordata; class Mammalia; order Primates; family Hylobatidae; genus Symphalangus; species Symphalangus syndactylus. The sequence continues at coordinate 27,967,068 of NC_072433.2, forward strand.
GATCCCAGACCATGAGGATTTAGCTGAGAAGAGGGAGTCCTGAAATGCCAGTTAACCCAGCAGAAGTTGATAAGCTCACTCACAGCCAGGGACATGGTTTCCCAGGTATACAGTTCCATTGTAAAGGAGGCAACGGGTTTCTTCTCCTCTGCCGATCCACTGAGTAAGTATGCATATAGACGCTGGCCTGCCACAAACCCCCTGAAGTTGGGTTATCTGGAAATTCTAATAATGGAATGTATCTATTTGCACTTTCCCGTGATGGACTGGAACTTATAAATTTAACTTCTGAGAAACCGAGCGCTATGGTCTGAGTGTGTCCCCCAAATTTTGTATACGGAAACTCAACTGCCAGTGTGGTAGCATTAAGAGGGGGGCCTTTAGGAGGCAGTGAAATCATGAGAGCAGAACTCCGAGATAGGAGTAGGGCCCTTCTAAAGGAGACTGAAGGAGTGGGTTCATCTTCTTCTATTTCTTCTGTCACATGAGGACACGGTGCTCAAGGCCCCATCTTGGAAGCAGAGTCCTGGCCCTCACCAGACATGGAATCTGCCAGCACCTTGATCTTCAACTTAGTCATAGAAATAAATAAGACATTTCTATTATTCCATTTTTTCTATTATTATTGTATTAGAAGTCCATTTAAATTATTATAAATTACCCAGTCTTGGGTATTTTGTTAAAGCGGCACATCCAGATTAAGACACTCAACACATGAAAAAAAGGATTTCTAACTGATCTGCTGACTTCTCAGAATCTGACATTTCGGTTCAGCTTTTACACAGTAATTTTGATTTCTGCTCCAATACCCTGATGTCCATTAGATGGCTGACAGCTTCAGGTCTTCATGTCCAGAATTCAAACAGGGGGAGACATTGTTTTATAGCAATTAACAGTGATGCTTTGAAGGGATGGCAACAAGCTGAAAAAAAAATTAATTGAAAATTTAACCTTTAAATAAAAATACTCAGACCTTAGGCTTCCATTTGTAAGCAGCTTATGCTGTCTGTGCACATTCTGTTGTATTATTTAAGTATTTTCTAGACCATTTCTGATTAATACAGCAGTGCTATTTTCCAGTCCAGTCTCCTTAATAAATATATGTGTCAAATATCTGTTTCCTCCCCTGAATGCAAAGACTTTTAATTCCCCTTGTTTGCATGTGCTAACTGGTTGCATAACGAGATTAACAGCTCTGTCTTTTTTTCCTGCTGCAGATTTTATAAGAAAAGCCAGTGGGCTCCCAGACAAAGTTAAAAAGGTACCTTCTTTAATTTTGCATATTGTTAGCTGCAATCCGGTTGCTAATGTTTGTTTTATTTCCATCTGTCAAAAGCAATGCCAAAATACGTTGTGTTTGCCTTGAGTTGGCTCAATTAATCCTCCGCTGGAAACAGTTCTGTCATTTCATGTTTGGTTAAGGACCTGATTCAGTAGCTCCCAAACTGAGAGCTCATCTCTGCCAACGGCAGCCAGTATCTGTTTTACTACAAATTTATGGGGAATATCCACTTGACAAAGACAAAAGAGAAAGGTGGGGTGGAGCCCTTAGAGGAATGTCGATTTGGGGCCAGCCCCATGTGTGCCTTGGGTATAGATAACACTACCCTGGGCTTGGCCCTGTTGACCTGCTCTTGCGGCACTAAAAGAACAGCTAGGCTGGGCGAGGGGGCTCACGCCTGTAATCCCAGCACTTTGGGAGGCCGAGGTGGGCAGATCACCTGAGGTCAGCAGTTTGAGACCAGCCTGGCCAACATGGTGAAACCCAATCTGTACCAAAAATACAAAACTTAGCCAGCTGTGGTGGTGCATTCCTGTAATCCCAGCTACTCAGGAGGCTGATTCAGGAGAATCACTTGAACCAGGGAGGTGGAGTTTGTATTGAGCTGAGATCGCGCCATTGCACTCCAGCCTGAGCAACAAGAGCGAAACTCTGTCTCAAAAAACAGACAGACAAACAAACAAACAAACGAACAAACAACTAATGGGTTACCCTGGGTGAGTGACTTTGAAGGGTCTCAGTGTGGGGCAGACCCCAAGAAGTGCAGCCTCCTTGTAAGTCTAATGATGGTGGATTAGTTTCTTAGGGCTGAAATAACAAAATACCACAGACTGGGTGGCTTAAACAACAGATTTATTTTCTCAAAGTACTGGAGGCAGGAAGTTTGAGATCAAGGCGTCGGCAGCGCTGGTTTCTTCTGAGGCCTCTCCCCTTGGCGTGTAAATGGCTTCCTTCTCCCTGTGTCCTCACATGGTCTTCTTTCTGCACTGTGTCCAGATTTCCTCTTCTTATAGAAACATCAGTCATATTGGATTAGGGCCCAGCCATATGGCCTCATTTTACCTTAATTACCTCTTTAAAGGCCTTATCTCCAAATACAGTTATACTCTGAGGTACTGGGGGTTAGGGCTTCAGCATAAGAATTCTGGGAGGACACAACTCAGCTCATAACAGATGGTAGCCAAAATAACATAATACAGAATAAACGCATAATGAGATACGAAGGGAAAGATCTCAGAACAAAAAATGTAAAAGCAGCCGCTCTGTAGTTTTCCCTATATATGTAACCTCTGATTCTTCTTGCTTCTCCTCTTTTTCTCTTCGAATAAAAGCTCTATTGCCATCTTTATGGAGCTAGCATATTTGGGAGAATATAGGCTTTTGAATTAGTATGTTCTGAGTTCAAATCCTGACTTGACCTCTTATTAGCTGTATGGCTAAGGGCAAGTCATTTAAGTTCTGTCTCACGTTCCTCGTTCTTACAATGGCGTTAGTAACAACTACCCCAGCCGTTTTTGTTTTGTAGGGATCGGACTATATGTGGGAGCCAGAGGCATACGAGAGTTGGATAAATGGAAATGGTCTGTCCTGAATGAAGGCCATAGTGGGTGTGTTGTCTACAGAGAAGGTGCAAGTAATAACACAACTGACTTTTACAATGATGTCAGTGATGAAATACTCCTTGTCAGAGCAGGTGGCTCTCACTGCCAGCACCTCCTCCCTTGCATGGAACTACAGAACACACCATATTGTGTTCTCCCTTTCTCTCTTTCTTTCTGTTTCCCTGTCTCTCTTTCTACCTCTGTCTGTCTCTCTCTTTCTCTCTGTCTTTCTTCCTCTCTCCTCCACTCTCTTTCTCTTCCTGTCTCCTTTCTTCCCCTGAATCTCTGACGTGCACACACAGTCACACATACTCACATCTGTATCTTGAATTTAGTCATTCTCAAAAAAGCCTAACCAGAGGTATTTCACATGGTTGCACATCTTTTTTCTTTATTCATTTTTTCCCAGAAATTGCCAGACTTCACATAAATCCTATATGATTGAGAATAATCATCATTTATTGTTGTTTTGGAAGGAGGAGACCTAGTGGTCTCTGGTTAGGGCCTTCCTCCTCTATCCCAAATGTCCTCAATCTCTCCAGCCAGCTCCTAGGGCCAAAAAGCATTCTTACTACGAGTTAGGAATCAAAATGTGCAACAACTAGTAACAGGAAAAGCATGCTTGACTGGGCTCATAGTTTTTATCATTTCCCACTCCTTTCTGAAGTGGTACTCAATCCCTGGCATCTTTATATAAAGTAGCTGCCTATATAACTAAGTAGCTATACTTTATAAGTAACTACTTTAAATAAACAGAAGAACAGAAAATTGGTTAGTTGTGCTAAAAACAAAAACAAGAAGAGCAACAAGAAACAGAACTCTGAATGGCATATTTCCTTTCTCAATGGGAAACATCTGTCTTTATGCGTTACCAAAAAGTCTAAACCCTGGGCCTGAATCATTAAACTTTTCCAGAGAAATATTTCACCTTGGGATTTTGCAAAGTAACTTTCTCATTCTAGATGTCCAGTGATGTAAGAAATAGATGATGGTGTATGCATTGTATGAGGTATCATACAGCTACTTAAATGATGGCTTATCATGGCCATGTAATATGGAGATATTTGCAAGCTATATCACATTAAGTGAAAAAAAGATGCAAAATGTTATATGTTATAAACCTCATGTTAATATGTTTAAAAAATAAAAAGGCACTCCTAATTATGTCTAATAATGTTTAAAATTTAGCACTCTCATCCCAGAATGCGTACGCAAAGAGGCCTTTTCTGTGAGGTGGGTGGTAGGTCTTTTACCTACTCTCTCCTTGTTGGGTCTCAGAATCCCATTGGTTTAGGTTTGATTCGGGTATCTGTAATTAACAGAACAGGTGGCATGTGAGCTGTGAGTGAAAGGTAGGATCTAATTTGGGATTTAATGAAGGTAATCAAAAGATGGGGTTAGTATGGTTGAACCTAATCTGAAATGACAACTTTACAGAAATTTTTTTAAACAGTTGGCTTACCTATAATTTATGTAACCTTTGAATATTACAAAGCAGAACTATAATGAGGGCCTCCACTTTTTTCTAACTTGGACATGGTAAAATGTTCAGCTTATAGAGGATTGTTTGTCTTTACTTAGGTGGGTGTGTGTTTTTTGTTTTTGTTTTTGCCTGCCAAGTTCTTTCCATACAATTCTGGATGCATATAGATTTTCCCACGATAACAATTCCATGGGTCAGGTCCATGATTGTGAGCTGCAGGATTTTCTAGGTTTCTGTTCCTAGAAATTGTTTAATTTTAAAAATGTGAATGATCGAGTTGTTATAAAGTCATGTTTAGAGGGCATTCTGCTTTCCTCCAACATGTTCCACCACATGTAGCCACCTCTCTGGTTTGCTGTGAGCTGCTCATTCTTATTTCTGTCCCCTGGAATGGTTGGAATGTTTCTTTGATTGCCTTTGGGTGTGGTGCTTTGAAGGGTTTTTGGGAAGAAGTGATTATTTTTCAAAATGGGAAGTTAACAAAGAATAAAAGTAAAAAGTAATGTCTTAGTAGCAGAACTACAAATTCCACTCCTTTTCCAAAGAAGAAGAAGAAGAAGAAGAAGAAGAAGAGGAGGAGGAGGAGGAGGAGGAGGAGGAGGAGGAGGAGGAGGAGGAGGAGAAGGAGAAGAAGAAAACAAGAAGAAGAAGAAGAAGAAGAAGAAGAAGAGGAAGAAGAAGAAGAAGAAAAGGAAGAAGAAGAAGAAGAAGAAGAAGAAGAAGAAGAAGAAGAAGAAGAAGAAGAAGAAGAAAAGGAGAAGGAAGAAGAAGAGGAGGAGGAGGAGAAAAAGAAGAAGAAGAAGAAGAAGAAGAGGAGCAGCAGCAGGAAGAGGAGGAGGAGGAGGAGGAAGAGGAGGAGGAGGTGGTGGCTAGGCGAGGTGGCTTATGCCTGTAATCCCAGCACTTTGGGAGGCCAAGGCAGGAGGAAGAGCACAGGAGTTTGACACCAGCCTGGACAACATGGTGAGAACCCCATCTCTAGAAAAATAATTTAAAAAAATAGCTGTGTGTGGTGGTGTGCACCTGTAGTCCCAGCTACTTGGGAAGAGGCTTGAACCTGGGAGGTTGAGGCTGCAGTGAGTTGTGATTGTGCTACTGCACTCCAGTCTGAGTTAGAGTGAAATCCCATCTCAAAGAAAAAAAAAAAAAGAAAGAAAAAAGAAAAACAACAGACGACAGAACAATATTTTTCACCCATGAGAGAATGTGGGATGAAAATGTGTTCCCCTCTTCATCTCATACCCATACATGCACACACATGTCACACTGTCTCCATCTGTCCCAGAGACTTGGGTTTTATACCAATCATAAAAGTAATTATTTATTTAAAGCATCTCTTGTTCTTGAAAAGGGCAGTTGACTCCTGCGTCTTGTTCTATCTCACTGACATCCACTCATAGGAAATAAAAGTATGCAGTGAGGGTGGGGAGGACCCCCTGTATCTCTAAGGCCAGAACTCATAACAGGGAGAGGGCTGTGTTGGGGCTGGGACAGGAAGGTCCCTGGAAACACTGCATACAACAAAGGCTATTTCTATGTTAACATTGAGTCATTGGTTTAAAGTGTCAGAGAACCAAACAAATAGATTAGGAGATGATTCCCACCTTCCTCTAGCAGTGCCCGAGCAGAGGCACCTGTTACAACAATTTCATGCGCTATCACCTGGGAGTGTCTATCAAAAAATAGAAGTCAATGGGGGTGACTGGGAAATACTATAGAACAAAAATAAAAACAACATTACACTGAAAATGATTTATTGTATACATTGGGTGTGGGAAGAGCATGTAGAATGCTTGGTAAGATAACAAAAGTTGAGGCCCTAAAACGCTGTTTAAAAACCATTTTGAAAACAACAACCACAGCACAGATGGATATAAAAAAATAGATGGAGTTGCCTGGGACAAGAAAAGTTTGCACGGAACTTACTATTCGGCCATGGGAGGCAAAACGCTAACTGTCCACAGTTAAGACAGAAATGATCAGAAAGTTAAATCAAAGCTGAGTAGGATAAACTTGAAAACATGTCCCCAGATTCCTGCCTTCCTTCCTTCCTTCCTTTCTTCTTTCTCTCCTTCATTCTTTTCTGTCGTACTAAAAGAAATATTTATTGAGCATCAGACATCAGAGGAATACAAAGTAAAAGATGATAAAAGGAATAGGGAGATGGAGAACTGCTACCATATACATAAATTGTAGATATTTCTAAAGATTAAAAGACAGCAAGTGAAAGAAAACAATCATCAAGGTATAATTAGATACGATTTTCTGAAGCTGAAAAGATCTAAATATGGAGATCAAAAATTCCTACCATATTTTAAGAAAAGGAAAAAAGGATTCACACCTAGAAGAAAGTAGTAAATGCCAGAAAATGGGGCAACTTGTACAGTATTTTCAGGGAAAAGTGTGCAACCCAAGAACATTGTCATCAGCAAAATGGCCACTCGTGGGTAAAGGTTAAAAAAAAAAAAAAGCAAATAAAGGACACGAAAACAAAATAAAACAAAAAAATACTTAAACTCTTATTTGAGGGAGAAAGAACTTGAATGTGGTCTACATACTACTAGGACTGACTGGCACGAATGACTCAAGAGTGAGGGAAACCATGGTATTAAAAGTGATTTTGAGAAAACAATTGATCTTAAGTCAAAAACTGTAAATACCCTTCCAATTTGAATGCAAATGTCAATATAATTCTCAAGAGATAGTTCTCAATTATGCAGTGCTAATAGAATAGAGAACAGGTTTAGAGAGAGGCATGAAAAACATAAACACAATAAATTGCTCATCTTATAAAGGGGATGAGAGTAGACATCAAATCTTGAAAACCAGAGAAAAAGCGATTCAAAGATGTAAAATGAAGCCAAAGTAAAATTTTGAAAAGATACCTTCCCAACTACTGGGAAAAAATGAGCAAAAGCAAAATGCAGACCAAAATAATAAATAAAAATAATAAATAAACAAAATATTTAAGAGAAGAAATAGCAAATTATTATGCAAAGCAGTTATGAAACAAGATGGCCAAGTCGGTAATAATGTTAGCTAACCCCTGCCTGTCAGTTACTGCATACCAAGAGATTTGCTCTAAGCACCTTATGCACACTCTATTGCTTCATGTAATCTTATTTTACAGATGAGGACATTGAGGTATAGAGATTTTAAGTACATGCAAAGAGCTTAGAGCAGATCTCTTCACATATAGCATTGATACCTGACACCTCCCATGGCACTGTAGACAAGGTCCCTGTCTAAGCCTGCCTTGGCAGAGAGGATAACACCTAAAATCTATAATATGAGTTTCTCCAGTTTTCTGCAATTTTATTCCCTGTACAACACAACTCTCATATCACTCTACTGTTATTTTGAGAGTACAGGAGAAAATGGCAGTGGGTATCTATCAGGTACACATGGAAAAGTACCGATAATATCACTACTGTAAACATCTAGATTTTACCTAGATGTTCCCTGTCTTGTTTTACTTGTATTCTGAGTACCAAAACTGACTCTCTAGCCTAGAGGCATGCTGGTTTAGCCAAGGCACATAGCCAGGAGTGAGATGAGGCCAGGGGCTGACAATTCACAGCTCTGCCTCTCTGAGGAAACCACACAGAGATGGCGCAGTGTCTGCCAACAAAAGGTTTCCACTGGGCACTTTTCAGATAATTTTTAAAGATTCTGTATAATTAATGATATTTCCCAACAGTTGAAAAGGCCAAACTTTTATTGTGTTCAACACTACATCTCTACCTCAATGCCATAAATGCCACACAAAATGAAAAGACCAAGTTGAAAAACTGGTTAAAAATATTAACGGGGAAATGAAAGCAGGGCTGGCGAAGTTAGTTCACACAAATTTTACTCCAGACCAAATAGTATTAAAGGAGACAAAGAGTGCCACTTTACAATCCACAGTGAAGATAAAATGTCATGAAAATTTATTTGCTGAATGACATAACATCAAAATATATAAAGCTAAAAATGTTAGAAATAAAGTGGGAAATTTATAGAAACACGTTTGCTTTGGGAGAAAGTAACACACCTCTCTTACCCTTGGCAGTTAAAATAGACTAAAATACATAAATACATCATACATAGATACATTTAAATAAAATAATTAATAAGAATGTGACTATTTTAAAATAAAATATGTTCTTTAAGCTTTCATGAAAGATATAAAAATTTTTGCCTTATTCTAGGCCACAAAAATAAGCCCAATAAAGTTTTATTTTTTTCTTCTTTTAAGTATACACTTTATTTTTAAATTTTTATTTATTTTATTTTATTTCAAATAGCTTTTGGGGAACAGGTAGTTTTTGGTTACATAGATAAGTTCTTTAGTGGTGATTTCTAAGATTTTGGCATACAGGTCACCCGAGCAGCGTATACTGTACCCAGCATGTAGTCTTCTATCCCTCAGCCCCTCCTACCCTTCCCCCCTTAGTACCCAAAATCCAGTACATAATTTTTATGTGTTTGCATTCTTATAGCTTAGCTTCTATTTCTAATTGAGAACGTACAACATTTGGTTTACCATTCCTGAGTCACTTCACATAGAATAATGATCTCCAGTTAAAAAAAAAAAAGAATGGTCTCCAACTCCACCTAAGTTGCTACAAATACCGTTATTTCATTCCTTTTTATGGCTGAGTATATTCCATGGTGTATATATACCACATTTTCTTTATCCGTTTGTTGATTGATGGGCATTTAGGTTGGTTTCATATTTTTGCAATTGCAAGTTAGCACAATAAAGTTTTAAATCTTTTAAAATAAAGATTATAAGATAAACCCTTCAAATTTAAGGTCAATTAAATACAAATTAAAAATCTAAGTAAAAACAAATAATAATGAAAATTAAAATTTCTAAATAATTAGAATGATAGGCTCTAAATTACCGGTTATTTAGAAATAAACCTAAGAAAATTTCATCATAAACGTATGTTATACTGACAAAGCTATACTCCTAGGCAAGCACATAACAGTAAGTCAATTCTTTATTAAACAAGAAATAATAATAACATGAAAGTATTCAATCCATTTAAGATACTAGACTGAGACTCCAAAACCAACCTGAGGAACTAGGTAAATGCAAATTATGAAGATAAGAACAGAAATAAATTGAAATAGAAAATAATTAGAAAATGGAATAGATAAATTATTCCAGGAAGTTATGTCCAAACTAACCGCCTCCTCATGTCTCAAAAGTAGATAAAGTAGATCAACTAGATCAACTTCTGGTAATCTAATGAAAAAAAAAAATAGGGAATCACCATTTACCCTTAAGAAAAATGAGAAATAAGAGAGACCAAATAATTCCAGATATACCGACAATTTATAAAGAAGATAATACAGTTACAATGGCCAACTGTAGGTTAATACATTGACAAAATCATTGATAAAGTTAATTATTTAAGGGAGAAATAGAAATAATTGAAATGGATTCAAAACAACGCAAAGCAAAACAACTGATTAATTGAACAGACCAGTAACCACGAAGAAAATTAAAATGTACTGTCTCATATGGCAGGCAATTTCATTGAGAGTTTCTCTTAAACTATTGAAAATCAGATACTTTCTATAATTAATACATTCCTCCAGGTACGTGAAATACGAGTAAGTTAGTAATGCCACAGACTATTTATGTCTGATATGCCTTTGAAGATGCAAAAAGACAAACTAGGAAAACAGCATGAAGTTAAGAGAAGAGTGTAGGACCTTATGCTGCCAGGTTTATGGAATGGATTGAGAAGCACATTCTCAAAACCAGACAGGCCATATAGCTTAGCAAACCTAGAGGAAAAACAGTCTCTGCATTTAACAAGCACCCTCCTTCTTTCTCTTTTCCACATAGGGCTTCATATGCTTATGCATATATACGTGTGCATGAGTATATACATTTTCATATTTTCTCTCCATTTTTCTCTCGTGTGCACATGCGTGTGCGTGCACATGCACACACACACACACACACACAACTTTGAGACTGACCTTCACCGTCTAACCTTAACTTGAAGTCCCTGTAGTTTCAGCTGATGAGAATAATAGGTAACCATCCACAAACACTGTGAGAAATTCATGAGAAACCCAACAGTTCCAGAGCCCTACTCATTGCTTGGGTTTCACTTAACTTCCTTATTACTACTTACTTCCAAAGGCATGCAAATAATAACCCAGAGAGATGCAGAAATAAAAGTAATGGCAAAAGGTGTTTTATTCTGGATTATTTTCTTGCATGAAAAGAAATGGCAGAGAATCCATTCATTGGAGCAGGAGAAGCTTAAACCCAAGCCCATCGGGTGAAAAACTGTGACCAGTATTGCAGGGAAACTGGGTGATGACTAGGGACACTATTTATCCTGGTACTTAGAAAGCACAGGGCTTAGTTTTATTCCTTGTAATTTTGAATGAGTTAAATACATAAATCAATAGCACCAAAATGAGAATCTGTACTTAATAGAAAAACAAAACAAAACAAACCATTGCTCTGGAGATTTAAAGAAAAAATTAAAGTTCTGGAAATTATATTTTCCAAATATAAGACTTCCCACTTGCATATCATAAACAGCCAGTTTGAAACAAAATTATGATTGGTACAGGAGAGGCAAGAAACTAAGGTGAATGCAGAGATACAAAGAGAGCCTGTTGGGATAAGAACAGAAGATAACAGTTTTCAAAAAGTCATGGTGAAATTTCAGATTTGCATTAGAGGTAACAAAGAATAGAACCAATATCACAGAAACTGGAATTGATATGGGGGGAATATAATAAAGACATATTGTAATCTTCTATACTTTCTTACTAGAGGATCTGGAACATATTTTATTTTGTTTTGGCAATTTGGGATTCTCCTTTTAATTTCCAATTTTTCACTCTTCTCCAATGTATAGGAAAGCAATATGTTTCTTTGGAAATTTGGAACATATTTATTTTATTTTATTTCTGATAATTTAGGATCCTTGTTTTAATTTCCCATTTTTTACCCTGCTCCAATATATAGGAAAGGAATATATTTCTTTAGAAACTTCTGAGTATATGTAGACTTTTGCTTCTTTGCATAAGTGCTCCAGCCTGCTGCAGTTTTTGAGTCATTCTTAAAAATTCTCTTATTCAACATCCTCTCACCTACTCTCCTAACCCCCATAATTTCTTTCTGAGCTAGGTCTGCCCCTCTTTTTTCCCTTCAAGCTTTACCCACTAAATGTACATCTTCTAGTCAGCTATGCACTAGAAAAGCAACCAACTAATTTTATTTGATGTATGTGAAAAATAATTGCCAACAGACACTGAATCTTTAAAATGATGCTGCATAAGGTCATGAAGAATTTTTCTTTGAGAGTCAGTTAAGAGACATTATGATCCTCATTTTAACTCCTCCCCTGATTTTTCTTGGTTTCTCCATCATGATGCCCTCTCCTTCTGCATAGTAGATTGATTTAGTTATTTAGGTGTTCCTGTGTGTAAAATCATCTTAATGAGTATTGACTGAGGCACGTGTTTGCTTGAGAGCTTTGCAGGTGTTCTGTAGAATACCAATATGGTAAGGCCATTGGTTTTCTTTTGGGATGATTCACAAAGATGGGGGTGACTGTTGTTGTGCAGCCCTGGTAACTAATGTCTCAGTTTGTAGGAATAGTTGGAAGGACTAGATATTAAAGTAGCGATGTGGGAGGAGTTTTCCCTTATCCTCCTCACAGGGCATGGGACAGGGGTGTGGCTGGATTATTGGGTGCCCCGCTGCTCAAACCCCTAGGGGGAGCATGCAGATGGGCAGGTCATGGGGAATGTGGGATGCAACCCCACAGCAGTGTCTACGGTTAAGTGTTTACAGCTCCCAAAGCCTCACCGGGCGTGTGTTACAGTGTGCTCTTTCAGTTTTGCCGTCTGTAAGCGGTTTGTGTAAATCAGTTAAATTAGACCCTCTGCCTTATCGCAAGGACAGAGGGCTTTCTGTACCCAGGGTGCTTGCCCTGGTGTACTGGAAAAACCGGATCACATGTGGGCATGGAGAATGAGTGCAAGGTTTCATTGAATGGTGGAAGTAGCTCTCAGCAGATGGATGGGGAGCCAGAAGGGGGATGGAATGGGAAGGTGGCCTTCCCCTGGAGTCAGGCCGCTCAGCAGCCGGACTCTCCTCTGACCATCTGCAGCCGAATTTACTCGGCATTCATGTTGTTCCACCATCGATGGCCTGCTGGCATCTGTCTGTGTGTTCTTCTGCTGGTGTGTCCCTCTTGATGCCCAGCCACTTGTATGTGTCCACTTAAGGTCTTGGGCTTTATGGGCACAGGGTGGGGGGTATGGTGGGTCCAAAGGCAGCTTTTTGGGTGCAAAAACAGAAATGCTCATCCTCATGTAGGTCCGCGGACACAGGCCTGAGGTTGGAGCCCTCGCCAAGGACCCCACCCTTCTCTACCCAGCACTTCCCTGCCCCCCTCCAATATCAGTAGGATATTTTAAAAAACATTCCTCGAAGCTGAAATGACCCCTCCAACCCAAGTCCTAATTGTTCTTGAATCCGGGGAAAACCTGGGCTTACCACCTTCCAAGCTTCCTTTCCTTCAGCCAAAAGCAGTTTTAGGGATGCTGGTGGCACATCGCTCTTCAGTTGTTACCATGCCTTGAAATGTAGTTTATATAGAATAGCCACAGTGGGAGGAGGAGTAGGAGGACTTCTGCAGAGGACATGTCGGTTACTGCAGTGGAACAGCCTCCTGAAACCAGGCTGCTTGATTCTGTTTATGTGGGGGACTTCCCAACTGTGTTTCAATCGGCTTGCTCTCTAAAACTGCACAGTGTGGGCTGAGGATCTGCTTGTGGGATGATCACTTGCTCTCTGACAACCCAAGAATTGGCACATCCCTTTATGGACAGTTTTTTTTTTTTTTTGTAGCTCAAATTCAGATGCATGAGAGTTATACGTTTTAAATAAAATAGCCTGATCTATTGAATAGCAGGAGAGACTGAAGTTGCTCCTGGACTCATGCATTTTATTGCTTTGATTTAGTGGCTTATTGGGTAGTAGGGTATCATTGGGGTCATATCACTGACTTTCTTTGCACAATGAAGAAAGAGGAGAAGGAGGAGGAGGAGGAGGAAAGAGAGGAGAAAAAGAAAGACGAGGAGAAGGAGGGGAGACAGTGCAAGGGGAGGAGGAAAGGGAAGGGGTGGAGAAGTGGGAGGAGGAATAGGAGAGGGATAAGGAGGAGGAGAGGGAGCAGGAGGAGGAGGAGAGGGAGGGAGATGGGGGAAAAAAAGTACTAAAATACATGCATTACTTCTTTCTTGAGAGAAATTTGGATATAGGATCCACCGTGATTCAGTATCTGCCCTAAGTAAAAGAGAAAAAGCTTTTGTTTTCATGCCTCAGCCAAAGACTGAAGAGAAAATAAAACAAAACAGACAGACACATAAACATAACTAGTTAGTATGTCTCTCTGGGGACTGAGAGATGGAAAGTCAACTTAACTCTGAGCCATAAATCCTGGCCCAAGGGATATCGTGTATGGAGTTCGGATTTTAAATTAGTGGGGAGTTTGGAGAGCTTTGCATTCAACTCCCAACTCCGTGAGAAAGACACATTGAAGAAACCCTTTGACAGATAACTCATTCTTTGCATGAATTTGTCTCAATCTGACAGAGCAGGGAGTCAAAATTCACTGCCTCACTCAGGTCTACTTTGTTTTTCTCCACTCTCTCACCTGCCACGTGAACAACGTGGGTTATGTTCTAGCTTCTCTTTCCCCTAGTTTGTAGTTCTCTTTCCCACTGCAGAGAGAAGGCTGGGACAATGACTTTAGATAATGCATCGGTCCTGAGTGCACTTTGGGAGTGGAAAGGCTTTTGAAGTGAAATTGCTTGCAAGGTGCTCCAAGACTAAGGCCAAGCAAACCCGCTCGATAACATCAAGTTGAGAAAGACATGGGAAAACCAGTCTGGCCCTAGTGGGAAGTGGATGGCACACTCAAATTGCACACCTGGAGGAATGTTTATAAAACAGCGAGTAGGGTGTAGGGCACTCACAAGGGGCAGTGCCGCACCCAGAGACTAGGAACAGTGGAGGAGGCATTATTATGTCTAGGCCAATAAGGGCAGAGGGAAGCAGTCACAAGCACCTGGAAGGAGAGAATGGTGCTGGAAGGAGAGGGATGCCATGGCAGGAGTCCTGTCAGGTTTTAGCCAGCTCACAGAAACCTGCAGGGAACAAGTTGAGGGCTAAGTACCCTGATCTCATTCTTCTTCCTCTCTAGGGTCTCCGGCTGGGGCTCTGCATTGGCCACATGCAAAGAGATATGATGAGCCTAGGGAGTCCTTTCATGCAGTCCATGCAGGTCAAGCTTCCAGAATAGAGGCAGGAGAGAGGAGAGCGAGGGGTGGACTTGGGCAGGGGCGTGAAGTGATGAACAGCTCTAAGGAAGAGGACTGTGAAAGTCTGGAGAAGCCCTGACTTTGACCCAACTGCTATCTCTCTTGCATCATCGTGCCTACAAGTTACAGGGATGGTATGCGGAAAGAGCGGGGCACAGAGAATTCCCTTTCCTATTTTACCCATTAGCCAAAGAGGGAAAACAAGGGTTGGCCCCAGTACCATGCAGCCTGCCCTGGGACAAGACACCAATCCCCAGGAGGAAGTACTCTCCGGGTACACACCAATCCACTGACTAACAGATGTGGCAGACTCAGTAAAGCACTTTTTACAGGACCACAGATAGCATGTTCCCCTAACTGGGGTAAAAGAGTAACAGCAACTCATGAAACCCCATCTGGTTATGGCGCACATACCAGACAACATGGTTATCTCTTCCATCATTTGGTTTTAGTGGAGACTATTTTCAAATGGAAGCAATCTGTCTTTCCCATGTCTGGGAACAGTAGCTATTAACGATGGGGAAACCGTCTCCAACAGTAGGTCAATCAATTACTGCATTTTAAAGCAGCTTCTTGAAAAACAACAATTTCCCTGCATTTCTGGGTGTGCCTTCTCCATGCCTTATCTACTTAAAATCAGTGTTATTCTTGGCAGATATGGAGACTTTATTATTCCTGAGAGCTTTACAGGAGGTCATATTCTGTTTTTTTTTTATGTATGCAGGGATAGAATTAGATTTTAATTATCACTGGCACCTTTTCACTATTAGATATAGACTTGAAAAGACAGAAAATGGGAAGAATTTATACTGAGAGTTGATAAAAACTCAGAAAGATGACTTAGCCAAACACATCTTCAAGTCAGAATGCTATCTGATCAGAAAAAAAAAAGAGATAGGATCCAAATGCAAAATTGGCTATTTCTGTTTACTTATTAATATTCTTCATACTTTCCTGATGTAATGGGCTGGGACTTCCATAAGCTTTTCCCTGAATGAGAAAAATCAAAGAGGCTGTTTTCAGCTGTTCCTTAACCTTCACATTGGCATCAGCTGCATTATCTTTTACTCGGTTGGACTCTGCTAGTCGGGCTCTCCTATTCGGTTTCCCAAGAAGCTACAGAAAAAGCTTGACTGACTTTTGTCCAAAGGGCAGTGAGCAATAATTTTTCACTGTCATATATTACCTGGTTGTGGGAGCTAGCTAAATCTGGGTTCAGAGACAAAACAGAAGTTGGGCATTTTACACTGACCTTGCCAGCCCATCTTGAAAGTGTCTAATTTTAAGCAATTCTTACAGGTATTGACCAGGGCTCCTCAACCTTGGCAGTTTTCACATTTGGGGCTGAATAACTCTTTGTTGTGAGGAGCTGTCTGGTGCATTGTAGAATGTTTAACAGCATCCCTGGCCTCTACCCACTAGATGCCAGTAGTACCCCTCTCTCTTCAGTTGTGATGTTTAAAAATGTCTCCAGGTTTTGCTAAATGTCCCTTGGGGGGCAAAATCATCATTAATTAGGAACCAGTAGTATAAACACAACTGCTTATGATTATGAAATTAGATAGATGGATAGATGATAAATAGGTATGTTAAGTAGGTAGATAAGTTGTAGATAAATATGCATGGGCACCTGTGCATAGCTCAACAATATGAGGGTTGTGGTTTTGGAAAGACCATGTGATGTACCTTCAAGCACATCTGGATTTCAGACTGGGCTCTGCCCAAAACGAGCTCTGGGATACTTCCTTATCTACAGAGCCTAGCAATGTTGACCTCATAAGGTTTTAGTAAAGACCAGATGAGCAGATGCTTGCAAAGGGCTCTCCACTGAGCTTGGTGCAGAGCAGGTGCTCTAGGAAAGCCATTTTCTTCCCACATGCAGAAGCTGTTAGTGCCAAATAGACTGATAGTGGCACTAGAAACAAAAGTCATTCCATTCAGCTGGGCGCAGTGGCTCATGCCTGTAATCTCAGCACTTTGGAAGGCTGAGGTGGGTGAATCATTTGAGGTCAGGAGTTTGAGACCAACCTGGCCAACATGGTGAAACCCCATCTTTATCAAAAATATAAAAAATTAGCCAGGTATGGTGGTGGGTACCCTCCCAGCTACTCAGGAGGCTGAGGCAGGAGAATCGCTTGAACCTGGGACACAGAGGTTGCAGTGAGCTGAGATCATGCCACAGCACTCCAGCCTGGGTGACAGAGTGAGAATCCATCTCAAAAAAAAAAAAAATGTTATTCCATACATTGATGGATGTTTCTACCCTCTTTGCTCTATGTCAGCTGAAAGAGATGTCTGTCTTTGTTTCATACCATGTACTTGTTCATCATTTCACATAAAATTGGTTTTATTTAAAAATTAAGGGGCCAGGCCTGGTGGTTCACGCCTGTAATCCCAGCACTTTGGGAGGCTGAGGCGTGCAGATCACCTGAGGTCAGGAGTTCGAGACCAGCCTGGACAACATGGTGAAACCCCATCTCTACTAAAAATACAAAAATTAGCCAGGCATGGTGGCAGGTGCCTGTAATCCCAGCTACTCGGGAAGCTGAGGCAGGAGAATAGCTTGAACCCAAGAGGTGGAAGTTGCAGTGAGCTGAGATCACGCCATTGCACTCCAGCATGGGGGACAAGGGCAAAACTCTGTCTCGAAAAGAAAAGAAAAGAAAAAAAAAGAAAAGAAAAGAAAAGAAAAGATTAAGTATGTAAGAAACATGTAAACACAGTCTCATTGTAAAACTTCAAACACTGCAGATAAATCTTGGATCTGCCTTGCCTGACATGGTTTGGCCTTGTGTCCCTACCCAAATCTCATCTCGAATTCTAATTCCCATAAATCCCCATGTGTCAAGGAAGGGGCCTGGTGGGAGGTGAATGAATCATGGGGGCAGTTTCCTCCATGCTGTTCTCATGATAGTGAGTGAGATCTGATAATTTTATAAGTGGCAGTTCCCCCTGCTTGCTCTGTCTTCCCTGCCGCTTGTAGCTTGTGAAGAAGGTACTTGCTTCTTCTTCACCTTCTGTCATGATTGTAAGTTTCCTGAGGCTTCCCCAGCCATGCAGAACTGTGAGTCAACTAAACCTCTTTCCGTTATAAATTACTCAGTCTCAAGTACTACTTTATAGGAGTGTGAAAATGGACAAATACATTGACCTTCTATGCCAAGTCTGCCCCTATCCCCAGAGGCACCTGCTGAAATTAGTTTGAGGAATTTTCTCTCAGATCTTTCATCTTGTTTTTATGTAATTATCATTTTGTGTGGATAAACATACATGTTTTGGCTTTATACATGATGATGTGTTACGTTTTTATGGCATATACTGTTAGTGCATACTAAACCTAGATCATTGTTTTTTTGTTTTTGTTTTTGTTTTTGAGATGAAGTTTCACTTTTGTTGCCCAGGCAGGAGTGTGATGGCTCGATCTCGGCTCACTGCAACCTCCGCCTCCCAGATTCAAGCAATTCTCCTGTCTCAGCCTCCTGAGTATCTGGGATTACAGGTGCCCACCACCATACCCGGCTAGTTTTTGTATTTTTAGTAGAGACGGGGTTTCATCATGTTGGTTAGGCTGGTCTCGAGCTCCTGACCTTAGGTAATCCACCTGTCTTGGCCTCCCAAAGTGCTGGGATTACAGGTGTGAGCCACTGCACCCTGCCAGATCAATTTTTTTTTTTTTTGAGATGAAGTCTCATTCTGTTGCCCAGGCTAGAGTGCAGTGGTGCGATCTCGGCTCACTGCAAGCTCGGCCTCCTGGGCTCCTGCCATTCTCCTGCCTCAGCCTCCTGAGTAGCTGGGACTACAGGCGCCCGCCACTATGCCCAGCTAATTTTTTGTATTTTTAGTAGAGACGGGGTCAGATCAATATTTTTAATGGCTACTTGGCATTCCACAGTATGAGGACTTTGGTTATTTCAAAGTTGGGGTTATTGCAAACAATACTGCAGTGAACAGCCTTACATCTCACCGTGCATTTATCTGCAATAGATAGTAAGAAATGAAATTGCTGGAACAGAGGGTATGCACATTTTAAATTTTAGTAGAAAATACCAGGTTGCTCTCCAATGTGGCCAGAACATTTTACATTACTACAAAATTCAGTAACATCAAATTTAAAATTTCTTGCAATCTGATGAAAAGCAAAAAAAAATAGATACCTTGCTTTAATTTGCATTCTACTGACACTGTCAAGATGAGTATATTTTCTTATATTTATTGACCTTCTTTCATTTTCTTTTGAGATTTGCTAGTTCCTTTCTTATACCTGTTACTGTATTAGGCGTTTGTCTTCCCCTTATTGATTTCTATGATTTTTAAATATGTTCTGCATATTAATTCTGTGCCAGTTTTACACATTGCATAAGAAGAGACTCGAAGATGCCACATAGTAAGCATTTCAAAGGGCATCAGGTTAAAAAGCTGCTGTCTGAGATAATTAGTGAGCTTTTCCAAGATGTACTTCCTGTCTCCTTGTCTCTGCTTTCCCCATTAGAAAGCTGGGCATCTACTCCCAATTACACTTTTGACATTAGCTGCAGTTGTCTCCCTGTAAACTCCTGGGTCTCCAGCATTTCAGACAGGCCTCCTCCTCCTCCCTGCTTCTAGGCTCAGAGGCCATGGCCTATGCCTGCTCAAGGGAAGTACAACAGTGCCCTATTTCCTCATATTCCTATTGCCCCATAAAAGCCCCTCATTCCTCACAGCAGCATCCCCAAGTGCTCAATACAAAACACTGTTTCCATGGAATATTAATAAATTTTGTGTGCAAACCAGACTCATGACGTCAGTTAGCCAGACACTTGGTTGAACCAAATCTTTTCTCATTACAGCTTATATCTTTTTATTTCAGAGATTTTGTTTTGCCACCCTGCATGGTGACCTTCCAAGAGAGGATTGAGTTAGCAGCATTTTTCCAAACACATTTGATGAGACAAGACTTTTTCCCTGGAGCATCTCTTTAGACCACCACACCATGGAAGATGGTGCATGCAACAGGGATGCAGTTTGTCAGCTGTCTCATGCTCTCCCTGGAATGGGTTTTTTGGGGGGACCACTCTGTGTCTTATTTCCCTTATGCTCTGGGCATATCCCCCGCATATATGGCATTAGGGCATTGCGAGTGGTAGAAGCTCCATGATAACGGCTAAATGGCGAATACTAACAGAATAAATGTGGGAAAGTGGTGCAGCCTCCTAGGAGAGTGCTGTTTGTAAGATTTCAGGCCTGGGTCTGATGGGTTTGGGTGTCACTCTGGACAACCAACCTATTCATCCTCCATAGGTAGTGGACTGCCCACTCTACAGTGGAAATAATAATACCTGATTTTCAGGAACTTTGAGGAAAACTGAATGAGATAATGGATGTGCTAGCATAGATAAGATGCCTACAAGTGTTAAAACAATATTAATTTATGATTTGAGTCTTGGTACAGTGTAAAGTATCTGAGAAAACCAAAACTTCCTGTGTTTTCTGATGCTCAAATTCATTCATTTGTTAGGGAGATAGGTAAGACTTGAGATGGGAATATTTTTGGAGGAAGAAATACAGTGGCTCTCTTCCATTTAGTCGGCATGGCGGCTTACACCTGAAGTCCCAGCTACTCTAGAGGCTGAGGTCGGAGAATCACATGAGCCCAGGAGTTTAAGGCTGTAGTGAACAATGATTACACATGTAACTAGCCACTGTGCTTTAGCCCCAGTGACAGAGCAAAACCCTGTTTCTCTAAAAAAAACCAAAAACCAAAACAAAACAACAAACAAACAAAACTAATAAATAAATGCACATATATAGTGGCAGCTTTCTTCCTTCATAATTGCTTTCTCCGGGCTTCTTGTCAGTTCTCAGTCCTGTGGGAGGACCTGTGGGTGGCACCCTGGCCTTGCTTCTTCTCCCGGGCAGGAGCAGTTTCTTCATGCACAATTGATTGCACTTTGCAGTTTTTCCAACACTTGCAGAACTGGTCCCATCCCACCCCCTCCAGATGCCTGCTGGAGCTGGTGGGCATTTCCTCCTCAGAAGTCTGAGTCCCAGCTCCATGGGGCCATTCCCTGAGAGTGTCATAATTCCAATCTCTTCTCTTTGTTTTCCCAACCCTAGGAGCGGTAGCTGTTTCTTGCAGTTGACTAAACTATGATACCGCAGGGTTCTCTTTTTACCCTTTTCCAACTATCTAGTTATCAATTTTATTCCTAGTGAACAATTCTTTATATCAAATTCTCCCTGTTCAAATAACTGGGTTGGTTTCTGTCTTCTGAGTGAACCCTGACTGATTAAGGAATGAAAGGAGAATGGATGTAAGAGAGGAAGGAGTGAATAAGAAGGGAGGACTGACATAGTTGATCTTCTAAATCCATGTCTGATGTTCATTTCTGAAACTCTCAGCTGTCAGCCAGTTAAGGGCTCAGCTGACTTGCACCAGGTCTTTTGATAGAAATCTGAACATTCAGTGTGTGAGGCCTCCCCCCAAGCACAATAACCCATTTACCATAGATTAGTTTATTAATCATTATGTGTCTCTTTTGTTTTCTCATGGGATTGGCTGCTCAAATGTGTTTTTCTTTAAGGTGATGGAAAGTTATCAGTAATTCATTACAGTGTTCTGGTGATGTTGATTGCTGTTATAATGATTACTACATTGTTGTATTAGGTTATAGGTATTAACATTGTCTCTTTATGGGAAACCGTTAATGAGCTACACACACTTCCGGAAGACACAAAGCCCATGAGTTTGGTATTTGGGGCCTGCTTGTTTCACGAGCTTAGATGGAGACAAAGGACTTTCCTAGTCTAGGGCTCAAGAGTGTGTGCTCTGAAATCAGACAGCTACAATCCTGACCATTTGGCTGTTGTCCCACTTGATCCTCATCCAAATGCCTGCCATTGGGTTTATGAAGGTCCTCATCCCAAACTGGAAGCATCATGAATGCAGGAATGTTTGGCCATTGCATTCACTAGAGTATCCCCAACACCTACAACCTAGCAGATAGGTAGCCATGTTTTCTCTCATTGGAAGGGAATTAATTCTGCTGGAAATGAAGGCCCTGATAACATCTGCAACCTGCCAAAGCTTGCATAGCCTGGAAATGGTGGAGCAGGAGCCCAGCTCCAGCTTACCTGGTTCTGCAACCTGATTTGTACACACTTATCCATGTGACTGGCCCAGCTCTTCCATCAGGGGCAGGCTGGGTGTCACTCAATGCCCTGAATGCACATGGACCTGGGTGCTGAGGGACCACCCTTCTCTTCCTTTGCTCTTCTGTTCTCCTTCCTCCTCCTCTCTCTCTCAGACTTTTCCATCGCCTCATTAAATTGCAATTGCGTGATTCATCAACACTATTGGAGAAAGCTGTTAGATAAAATAAAGGGGGAGAAATTAGTATTTGCAAAGACAAGTAGTATTGAGCTTTCTACCTCATCAAAGGGCTAAATGCATACGTGTTAGCTGTATCACTCTGACTGCCAGAAATCCCCTGAGTGTGGGTTTGGTTTTTCTTTTTCTTTAATGTTTCCCTCTTTCTCTCCTCAGTCTCATATACGATCCGTGATCTTTACATTTTGCCCACAGTCGTGAAAGCTAATGGCATCATTTTCATGCATGGACATGGGCCTACCAGCTGACAGTGGTTAGCAATTCTTATTACAAATATATCTTCTAATTCCCGAGCTGGAATTGTAAAGCTTTTTTATAGTGACACTGAACCAAAATATCGAGATTGCTGAAGCCTTTAAAGAAAGCAGCGGCAAAAGGTTGCGGAATGCCTTTTAAGTAATGCCGCAGCGAGGCTCTCTGGAATACAGATGGGATGCCTGCCTGAGTCTTCCTGTTACCTCGGATCACCCGGGAACGTAGACTCCAAACTCCCAATGGCTTTAGCAGAAATTGAGCAGAGATAAAGAGGGGGGGCGGTAAAAGAGAGGGCGAGAGAGGTCTCTTTTAAGAAGTAACTTCTGCATGGTTTTGATGGCTGCCACTATCTGAACACAGAGAAGCCCCTTTGCTTTGGAAATGGTAAACCAGAATATGTATGTCAGACACAACCTGTAGGCCTCTCTCAAAAGCATTCTCCTCCCGTTCCTTAGCCCCATTCACTTTGGCTCATTCTTGAAGACACAGTTGAAGAGCTTGCTGCCTATATTCCTAATGAGGGCAAACTTTCCCCTCTTCCTTCCAGCCCTGGGCTGGGGAAGTTTACCTCCTTTGGGTTTCCAGTGCCACCCATCCTGTACTTCTCTCTATCACAGAAAAGTAAGTGTGGAAAAGTGGGCAACATCCTGGCTTTGAAGTTGGTCTGGGCGTTCATCTTGCGTACATGACTTACGATTTAGGACAAGACATTTCAGTTCTCAAAGGCTTAATTATTTTACCTGTCAAGTGGACTTAACCATACTCACTTCATGGAATTGTTTTGTGGGTTAAATGAGGTAATGTCAGCATCAGAATGAAAGACAGGTGCTGTTTTTCTTTTTGTGGCTTTGCCGTATGCAGTTTTTGGTGGCTTTCTTCCCTAGAAGATGGGGCTCCTTGAAGAGCCAGCTGGATCCACAGCTCCGGTGTTGCTGCCAGGACTCTGTCTTTCTTCTGGACTCCTGGCTCTGCCGGCCCCTGTGTGTGGGCTTTCTGCTTCAGGCAGGCTCTCTCTCAGTGGTTAGAAAGATAGAAGTTGGCAATTCCAAAGCAGAATCACATCCTCATAGCTTAGCATTCCAGTGGGAGCAGCTGGAAGGGGACTGAGGATTCTTTCTCCCCTGCTAAGGCTTCCTTGAGCCTTAGTCTCCAGGGAGGCTCATTGGCATGCCTGGGTCACATTTCTACCTGCAGATCATGTAAGGGAGATGGTATAGTATTAATGCATGCCAGAGCATCAACTTCCATTGCCTCTCATCCTAGCTTTCTGGAGTGAGGGTGGACAGCAGAGGTGCTTATTCTCCCAGGACCACATGAGATGGGGCAGTGACAGTTATCTGATGGAAAGGGACTGTTCGCACCAGAAGAAAGGGGAGGGTCTGTGAGAAGTCAAAACCAAGAGATGTGTATTGCAAGTCCAGACACTTATTAATAAATGAATTAATCAGCAAATAAATGAAAGATAGTGGTTTTATGCAAAGAGCCTTGGCTTGGGAATTAGGAGAACTAAGTTCAAGTCTCAATGTCTCTATTCAGTTGGGTGACTTTGTTCTTGTCACCTTGCCTCTCTGGGCCTGGTGTCTTGGGCTATAGAATTTTCTGGTTGGATTAGAAGATCTCCAAGGTCCCATTCCAACTTTACATGTCTATTATCTCATGCTACTGCTCATTAAGAGAGAATTTTAAGTTAATTGAAACAGGGCTCTTTCGGCAGGCTCTGGAGAAACCATATAGATATCTATAGGTTAAACAGAAGGGAGGGTAATGGCAGGCTTTCCCTGGCTAAGGGAAAATGGAAAATAAGTAAGACTGGCAGCCCTACTTGGGTCAGTGCTGTGCTTTCTTCAGGGAAGACTACAGACAGGAATGAACATTCTGCAAGCTGCCCACCAAGGCTCAGCTTGTCCGGCAGGAAGGACGAGCTGGAGCCGTGTGGATGGGGGTAGGTGGGGAAACCATCCCCACAGGGTTGACAAGAATTGCATGCCGGGTTCTGGACAGATATATAGTTATAATTAAGCATGCATCAGACTGCTCTCTGGCCCGCTTCCTTGTTGCTAAAATTCAGGCAGCACCAGATACTGACCATTTCCATCCTCGTTGTTTCTAGAGACAGAATTTCTGACATTGAAATCATAAGGCTTCTGTTTAAGGATTGCTTGGGATGTTTTACAGACCCCGAATTCCAGCAACCAGTTTGAAGACCCCCATAGAGGAACAGGATGAGTATGAGAACACAGCTTCTTCCTCTCCATTTCATGACTTCACACTTCACCCCGCACTCTTCAACCAATCGATAATCGCCGCATTTTGGCCCCCTCCAAAACCCTTAAAAACTCTAACCCCAAACTTCTTGGGGAGATATATTTGAGGTTCCCTCCCATCTCCTTGTTCAGTGACCCTCTGATTAAACCTCTGACTCTGCTGCATCCCAGTGTCTCAGCGTATTGACTCACTGTGTGCTTTGGGCAGCGGACTTAGTACATTTACACATTCATGACTGCTTTCACCATTAAACACCATTTGTTAGATGATTACTTAGTATTCCATTATGTAGTTGAGGAAGCAGAGGTTCAGAATAATGAAGGAGCTTGTCCCTGACACCCAGCCAGGGCTGGGGTTAAAGAGCCCCCAGGATCCCTTCCTCAGGCCCCATGGAAAGGTTGGAGTGGTACCTGCCACGTGCTCTTCTTGAGCCAGTCATGGGTCAGTCAGGCTGCTTGACGTTCAAAGGTCAGGCGGGAACAAGCCGAGGGGTCGGTAGCCCATCCTTATGGCACCTGAGGTGGGGCTGCACACAGCCCTGGGGTCTGACCCCTCCTTCCTACATCTCACCTTCTTTTCAGCGTCCTATCTTCCAACACACCCCACACAGGACCTGGGATGTCACAGGGGAGCTAGATGTCTCAGAATTAGAACGGAATCGAGTTCAGTACTAGACAGGCAGCTATTGATAGCCTGGAGGAGAGCAGGAGGGCTGAGGAGCTAAGACCCCAGGTGAGGGCTGGGCCATGTTCCCATAGGGGCTGGGTGCATTGCCTGGCTTTCCCAGACTGCCCTTCATGACCGCGGGTCATTTTCTCCTGCCTTTGTCTCCATTTCTCTCCTATTCTATGCCGGCCCCTCTGACATTTTTTCCTTCGGTCCATTTTTCTCTTGTGATTCCATTTGCTTTTGACTTTCTTATTCTCTTCCCTCCGCTCTACACATTGCCCATCCCACCTGACTCCCCTCCTTTGCTCCCCTCTCTGGCCATGCCTCTCTCTGTCCTGGCTGTCTCTCCCTGATTCTCCCTGTTGCCCTCATTGGCCCCTTTCCACTCTGCTTCTGCCTTTACAGGCTTGGCTGGGTCCACTCAGCCTCTGTCAGAAGTCACCACCCTCCCTAGCTTGGGTCTGTCTTGCCCTGGATGTCTAAATCCCTGGGTGCTGCTGCCTGATGGCTCAGTCCCTGGCCCCAGTGGGGGCCTCCCCCTCCCTCTCTCAGCTGGGCCATTTGCCCCCGACCCCTCTAGGAGGTCCTCTCAGCCTGGACATGCTGACGAAGTCCCCTCACCCTACAAGATTGGGGGCTGTCACTCTGAGAGCAGAGGGAGTCAAGGAGCAAGAAACCAAGCTGTGTGAGCTTGACCTTGCCTCTGCCCTCAGCCGTCTGTAGGCCTCCCTTCCAGAGGACTCCACCTGAATCCACCTACCTCCTCCATAGTGTGTGTGAGGAGCCTTGGAGGACCTGCCATCCACATAGTTGGTCCTCCACAAATGTCATTCTTCTGTGTCCTCATCTTCTGTCCTGGGGGCAGCCCTTTATGGTCTCATCTGTTCACTCAGTCTGCATTCAGCGAGCATCCATGGAGTACCCATGAAGTGCTTGGCATCATGCCAGGTGCCATCCAACCTCTATGCAGTGGAGAACAAGCCGGGATGGCTCCTCTCATCTCAGGGCTTCTGTTCTATGAGCAAAATCAGACAGACAGGTGATAGCTGATGATGTCAGGGTGCAGGCTTTGTGATCACGGCATCTCCCTGCCAGGAAAGTTTTAGGGGTGCAGGCTCTGGGGAGAGTGCACAAGACCCCTAAGGGCCTGGGTCAGTGGGAGGCACAGCCAAGTCAGCACAGCTTAGGAAAGCCTGCCCTGGGCACATGCTCTCAAGCTGTGACGCTGGAGGATGTATACTATTAGATTTTCCTGGTAAAGGGGTGGTGTATTTATTGTGGAGGCCGGGAGAGAGGAAGGAGAGTTGGAAATTGTCCAAGGAAAAGGAACAGTTGCTGTGAAACCTTAGAGGTCAAGGAGAACATTTCTCCTTGTCCCCCAGGAGAATATACCTTTATCCTTCCAGACCAAGCCCAGCCTTGAACCTCGGTCCTACAAGTCCCTATAGCTCCTTCTCCTAGTCCTCCAGAAAGAGCCTCCATCACTGCCTCTCAGTGGGCCTAGAGTCTAGTCCCTTCAAGGAACAGGAGCCATCTCATCTCTGATATCCCAGAACCTGACACCAAACCTGGAACAAAATCAACTCTCAGTCAGTAAGTTCTGGTAGATAGAGATGCATGGGTGGAAGGATGAGCAGATGAATAAAAATAAATAAATAAATAAATAAATAAATGAATAACTAAATAAATAAATAAAATAAAGGAGCTCCAGGCACAATCTGAACTCTGAGGCCACCAAAGCTTATTCCATCTTTCCCAGGTTCCTTCAGGACACACCAGTTCTTTCCAGTGTCCTGGGAATCTGGAAAATGCTGATCCGTCATTACCTCAGGCTGCAAAGAACTCCTTTTTCTCCCAAGAAATCAAATGAACCCTCACATGTTGGGTGTTTGCGCGTGTTTCCTGCAAGCTGAGGCATGGATTTCGAGAAGTAATCAATTTCAATTGATTGGCGTTGTCTCAGCCAACTTTGGATGGGAAAGTTCATTAAAAGCGGGCCTCTGGCAAGCCTGACACCCCTCAGTGCTGCGGTAATCAGGGCTTCATTATGCCAAGCAGCAGGATCTGCCCTAAAGAGTCCCTGGCACGGTTTTGAGGGGACTTGCCCATCTGCGGCAGCATTTTTTGTAAATGAGTAATTTGACCATGATAAAAATCCACAAGGAGCTTTTCACCGCTTGGCCGGTGAAGGGCTTGGAGAGAACTCAAGAGAGAGGAGAGCGAGCTCTTTGCTGGTGGAGCAGACACCCCATCCCCTTCCTTCTCCCTGCTGCACCACACGCTCCCCTGGACAGAAAGAGATTTCTTGGCGTCACCATTGGGAAAGTGTAAGTGCCCCTGGCAGACAAGGGGCCTCCTGTGGAGCCCCGTGGCCCTTCTGAGGGGCAAGACAGGTCTCTTTCCAGTTGTTTGCTTTCAGAGGCTCCGGAGGCTCCAGCCAGGAAGGTGTAAATTTCTTTCTGAATTTGCACAGGGCAGCAACTTCTGGAAGTCATCAACTCTGGAAGCAACTGGCGCAGGGCTCCCTGAATGAGTGCTCCAATCCCAGAGCAGGAGTCTGCTTCTAACCCATATTTATAGGTGCCTGTCATGTGCCAAGCTCTGTGCTGGGCTTGTCCATGTGCATAGCCAGGCTCTCCTTCTTTACAGCAACCACCAGAGCTGGAGGTCACTGAAACTGTGATTTTAAAACAAAACTTAGTTATTCAAAAAAAAAAAAAAAAAAAGGAAATGCTCATGTGGAAGTATTAAAAGTTTTTGCGAAACAAATGTTACAATTTTCTTAAGACATGGAGCTTGGGAGGAGGCTTTGAAATTTTACTCTACACTCTAAACATATCATTCATAACTCTAAGGAGTAGCTACTAAAAATGCTTATTATAGAAATTTTGGAAAATAAAGAAAGGTGAAAAAGAAAAAAAAATACCACTAGTTAGAGATGATCAACATTTCCATTTTCATCCAGTAAACTAAGTCTGAAATGTACCCATGTTAACATAGATAAATGGTGAGCTAGGATTTGGCTCAGATTTTATAGTGATTTCTGTCCTACCAGGGTTTCTGAAGGTGTATTCTACATAATACTTGGTCCTAGGAAAATTTCTGTTAGAGGGAATAAAAAGATGCACACTCAGATAAGACTGGAATATGGTGAGATCCATGTCTTATAATTGACAATTCACAGTTTGCTTGCAGTATTTATTTGCTTACTGAAGGCTATGAGAAGTCCTGCAAACTTACATGAAAAAAAGAAAAGAAAAAACCTTCACTACCTCCCATTCCTATTAACCTAGCTACATCCTGCCAAACTCATTTTGGAAAGTGCATGGTACCTCTTGCCCATCACCATCCAATCTCATCCTTCCTTCCACTTGAGTCTCTGAAGCCTTTGTGGGCAGGTAGGGGTTCCATGGTCAGGGGCAAGGGAGAAGTGCCCTCCAGAAAGTCACTGCTAGGAGGAACTGTGGGAATCGTATTGGCTGTTTTTTTTCCTTTCTTTTCTCTTCTCTTCTTTTGTTTTCTTTTCTTTTTAATAGAGAAGGAAACTAAGGAAGAGAAATGAGAGTGACTCACCCAGCGTAACAAAAGAAGTAAAAGATAAGACTGGAGTTTGAACCCAAGCCTCATGAGCAGGACATGGGGTTCCTACCAGATGCAGTTCCTGCTCAGGCAAAAGGCTCAGGTGACATCTGATATGAGATGGGGCCTGGCTGGCCTGGCTAGGATCTCCCACTGGCTCTGGCATGTGTAGGTCTTCAGCAGAACCAGACCATGAACTCTAATGTTCAGCAGCAAAAATACACCAACCTGGCTGGCTGGTTTTTCTTTTTGTCACATAGTAGAAGTTATTTCTGGACCTGGAGGATGGATGGGGCTGCTTCTGCTCAGTCTCTACTAGCCCACACTTTTCCCCATGGCAGATCAAGTTGGGTCACAGCAGAGACTGGCTTGTCCTGGGGCATCCTGTGTGCTGTGCTCAGGGTGAGGGGCTCCTGCTCTCATTCTGCTCCATGATTCAAGGGGTGGATAATCCCATCTCTTTAACACTCTGGAGAGGGGCTGCATTTTTGAGAGGCCCAGGCCCCAGAATCCATCCCCGTCTTCTATGAAATCCCATCTACAAACCATCACTGACCAATGTCTTTGAATTCCCAACTCTTTTAGCTGTCTGCAGGGATTAGAGATCCCACAGACACGAATTCACTAATTTGTTTTCCCCTCTTCCACTGAGCATGACCTAGAAGTCAGGAAGCATCTAGACATAGAAATCCAAAAGCAATATAACATCTAGTTGGGGATGGGTGTATAAACAGCTCAGTGAGGTAGGGCCACTGACAGTGCAAAATTGGAGGTACTGGAAGGCTCAGTAGGACCCTCCAAAAAGGAACAATGGGATGGATTTTGAAGGGTGAAGCAGGTTAATCTGAGGAAGACAAGAGGCTAGGCTTTCGGTGGAAACAGCTTAGCTAAAGGGGTGGAAGGGTCAAATAGCACATCTGGAGCCCAATAGTAGCTTAGATCTGGGGGAATGGGCTGGTTTTGGAGCAGAAGCAGTAGATGCATCCTGAGTGGTGGGAAGCGGTCAGATATTGAAAGAAGGGTGTGAATAAATGCACCTGCAGAAAATCCTCTGCCTCTGGAGTGTAGGAGGATGGATTGGAGGGCCCCTCAGGGAATGAGGGAGAACCAGACAGAAGATCCCTGCCCTAGACCAGGGGATGCCTGGGACAGTGACAGAGCAGAACTGAGACTGTTGTGGAAAGGGCCATGCACCTGAGGGGTAGAAGTGAGAGAGGGTGTGGTCAGATATAGGGAGGATTGTAGGGAAGGCTGAAGTCAACTTTAGTGTCTCCAGCCTGCTTGGCTGCAGAACGCAGACCATGGTCTCAATTTCACATAATTTTCTTCTTTCCACCAAGAATGAGCCACTAAATGCACAACTAAAAATGATTTGATAACTACATCTTTGAAAGTCTTTTTCCATACCTTAAATAAGCAGTCAGGCCAAGTGCTGTGGCTCACGCCTGTAATCCCAGCACTTTGGAAGGCCGAGACGGATGAATCGCCTGAGGTCAGGAGATGAAGACCAGCCTGGCCAACATGGTGAAAACCCGTCTCTACTAAAAATACAAAAATTAGCCAGGCATGGTGGCAGGTGCCTGTAATCCCAGCTACTTGGGAGGCTGAGGCAGGAGAATCACTTGAACCCAGGAGGTGGAGGTTGCAGTGAGCCGAGATGATGCCGTTGCACTCCAGCCTGGGTGATAAGAGCAAGACTCCATCTCAAAAAATAAAATAAAATAAAATAAAATAAAATAAAATAAATTAGGCAGTCATATTTTTAAATACCAGGTCTCAAACGGCAGCATAACACAGGCAGGGTGGAGAGGACAGTGCACACTGGGTGTAGACCATAACGGAGAGTGGTGTCTGCAGAGCATTTAAATCCAGTAACACAACAGAATACTCTCTCTGCCAAAATGTCCTTGGTTTTTGGGTTTGAACATCCAGCTGCCAAGCTTACTGACTAATTTAAGCTAATGCCATTTAGAAGGTCTTGTGCTTTACTAGTCAAAGCCCTGGAAACACCCCCGTTTAGCAGGCTACAAAGTCTGGATTTGAGGGCTTTTACGCTATTTCCTCAAGAATATTTTTGAGGTCCTCACTCCTCACTTGTACAGCCCTCTCCCACCCCACACCTGCCCCAGATCTTTAGACTCCAGAACAAATTGCCCTGCCAAGTGGGGAGAGCATAACAGCTTCTCACCAGCACATTTTCAGGCATATTATTGACCTGGCCTCTGGCCAGGAGGAGGCCCAGCCTCTCTCCATCTCAAGGGAGGCACTCCTAGGCCCTAAATAAACCTCATAAGTCATGCAAATGCTCCCAGAAAGAGCCTGAAATGTTTGGCCTTTCCCTAGAGCAGCAAAAATGGTTCACGAGAAACATAGTAAATATCACCCCTGGTGGGTGTCGCGTCAAGGGCCTCTCGGTATCAAGGCTCTGAACAAAACTTCACAGAGAAGGGGAGTCCAGGGGAGTAAATGAGGGTGGTTCTTCTAGAAAGCGTTTTTGGGGTACTTCCTGAGAAAGCGGAACCCGACAGCCGGCCCTGAGGAAGGCAGGGATGAAGCTCTCCTCCGACAGGGCTCTAAGGCCTGGTTGTAAATTGCAGGAGAACAGGGGGGTCTGAGGGAGCAGCTAGCAGCATCCTCAGCCATCCTTGCAGCTGAGGGTCTCCTGCCTTTCTTCCTAAACCCTCATAAGAAGATTTTAGTGTGTTGATTTGGGGGTAGAGATGCCAGTGGATTGAGGATGGGCTAGGGGCACCTGGATGCAGTGATTCAGCATCCACCAGGAACATTTTCTATGTTTCTCCTCAACTAAAGTCTAAATTCCTACCTGGACCCTAGGCCCTGGTACTCTGGTTTGAGTCTGCAGTGACATCTGGGCCATGCCCATCTCTCAGGTATCACTTAGGCCCAGATTAGAGGCTGAAAATGCAGCAATTGTTATCCGCAGATGTGGGATTTGTCTTTGATGGTTCAGGACAAATCACCCTCAGGTCAGCTTGCTCCTGTTGGCAGTTCTTCCAACAGCTCAACTCACTCAAGTCATTCAAGGCTGGAGTCCCCTCACCCAAACTCCACATTTGCACACAATTGTTTAACCAGTGGCAACCCTGTGGGTGAAAATGACATCTTGTCATTGCTTCAATTTTTGTTTCCTGATTACCGTGAGGGCAAATATTCTTTAATATGCATGAGCTGTGTGTACTTCTGTTTCTGTGGATTGCTAATATAAATCCTTAGGTCATTATTCTGTTGGTTTATTTAGTCTTTTACTTATTTATTTGTAGACATTTTTATGTGTTCTCATCATTAATCTTTTGTCTGCTATATATTTTGAAAATATTTTTCATCCAATTTTGTAATCCAATGTTTTACTCTTTCTTTCACAGCATTTGTGTTTGAAAAGCCCTGATTTACCACAACATTATAAGTATATTTATTTGGGCTTTCTTTTAATCATTTGATATTTTTACTTGTTCAATATTTGATACTTTAATAATTCTGAGATTTATTTTTGGAAATGATATTAGGTCGGGAGTAGATAGGCATCTATTTAGTTACTTATGTCAAATGAATAGCCAGTTGTTCTCACACCATTTATTGAATTGCCCAACATTTCCCAATTGATTTGAAATGATTTCTTAGTCATGGAACATGTACCTATATGTGTTTTTAAAATGTGTATGTGTAGATATGCATTACACACACAGATATGTGTAATATCTGTGTATACAGATTATCTGCACATAATTTTAATGGAAATATGGGCAGATGGAGAAGGCTGTGGCCTTGGTGCCACTTTTGAGGTATTTGCATTGATCAGCAGCATAAGAAACCGCCGGGCGCGGTGGCTCACGCTTGTAATCCCAGCACTTTGGGAGGCCGAGGCGGGCGGATCATGAGGTCAGGAGATCGAGACCACGGTGAAACCCCGTCTCTACTAAAAGTACAAAAAATTAGCCGGGCGTGGTGGCGGGCGCCTGTAGTCCCAGCTACTCGGAGAGGCTGAGGCAGGAGAATGGCGTGAACCTGGGAGGCGGAGCTTGCAGTGAGCCGAGATTGCGCCACTGCACTCCAGCCTGGGCGACAGAGCGAGACTCCGTCTCAAAAAAAAAAAAAAAAAAAAAAAAAAGAAACCTTTGCTAAGTCTATATTGCTTGTGCGTATTTAATAAATGCATATCTTGTGGTTGTTACCTGGAGTCTTTGCCTTTTGGGAAGTTTCATTGCCTAGTGAATAGGCACAAATTGGTAGGTTTTAAAGTTAAGAGACTTAGAAATAATTGAATTAGCATCTAAAATCCTGGATTGGATTCTGGAATAGAAAAAGACATTAGTAACAAAACTGATGATATCCAAATACAGCCTGTAGTTTACTTAATGGTATTGTACCAATGTTACTGTCTTAGTTTTGACACATCTACCATGATTATTATAGGACCAGTAAGTTTGTATGCCTTCTGTACAGTAACATACCAATTATTCTGAGACAGCAGTCTGCAGCAGAGAAAGAGTTTAATGATTGCAAGGTGCTGAGTGAGGAGATGGGAGGAGATCCTCAAATCCTTCTCCCTGAGGAGTTCTGGGATGGAATTTTTGAGGGGATAGTGGAGGATGAGGGACCAGAAAACTGGGCTTGTTGATTTGTTGGGGCAAGGGGGATGAAATCATCAGGATGCAGAAATTGAGTTATTTGGTGAATAAGCTCCTGTGGGTCCTTCAGACCAGCTGATATCAGTAGTTTCACCGGTACACAGGACCTGAAAGAATGTCTAAAAGGGAAAACAATGTTTTATAATGTTCAAGTTGTTATCTATAGAGCAGTTAAGGGGGACAATAACCTTGTAGCAGGGTCTATGTGATTCTAGGACAATAGGCACCAAACAACTATTAGGAAGCAGGTCAGGGATCAGGCTTAGGATTAATGCTGAGTAAGCTGCAAACTTGGCTTGTTTTCATTTCTCTCTCTTCCTTCTTCCCTGATTAATTTATTAATTGTATAGTTTATAGGGACAGTTTCATGACTATGGAAGGTGTTAACATTGGGGGAAGCTGGATAAAGAACCTATGGGAACTCCTCATACTATTTTTGGAAATTTCAGTTAATCTAACATTACTTAGGGATAAAAAGTTTATTTAAACTTAAAAAATTAACATGCAAAGTTAATGTTACAAAGAATATGCAATTATGAGTTCCTCTGGGACAACAGTGAATATATCCCAGAAGAGAGGGGCCATTTGAAGTGTGTGACTTCACCAAGTCTCCTCACCAATTTGGTTCTTGCTCCACAAAACAGAGGAACAAGTACAAGATGATCTCTGAAGCTCCTTCCACATTTTGGAGAGAGAGTTGTTTGCTCTCTTAAAAAGACCTCTGACTCAAAATTCCTCCTGCATCTGTGGATTTTACACTCAATAGATGCTTGATGAGTTTTGGCTCCAAGCAAACATAAGTCATCAAGTTATAATGCTGAAAGAACCAGGAGTTCGGATCAGAAGAAAATAGTTTAATTGCAGTTCAACAAGCTGACCGGCTGCTGCCCTTTGGTGGGACACTTAGCCTCAGTTTGCTCGCCTGTAAAATGGGGATTAAAAACGTTTTGCCTCCAGGGCTACTGTGACAATTGAACATGGTAATGTGTATGAAAAATCTTCCTGTCAGTACCTGGCATGTTGTCCTTGCCCAAGAGACACAGTTCCTGTCTTTTCTTCCCCCACTCTTGCTGCATTTTAACTCCTATTCCAATTAATACAGCTGTGCAGTAACCCTGGTTAACAGCCAAAATCTCATTTAGAGTTTCTCATCATCCTCTTCCAAACTGTCATATCACTCAGTGCTTACATTTCTTTCCAGTTGCTGGGGACAATAAAGCAGGCAAGACGTTTTCACAGTAATTCAAAATGTGATTTTTGCAGGATGATATTGCATGGGGAGGCCATCTGAGTTGAAAGGAATTTTTAGTTGGTTCACTGTCACAAATAGAATAACAGGAAATAAAACAAATGAGACTCAGGCAGTACACCAGCAGTGTCAAATTTCTTAAAAACCAGCTAGTCTGTCCTGGCAGAGGTTTAAATATCAGCCCCACTCTGGATGTAAAGCAAAGAGGTAAAAGCATGGGATTTGGCAGGACCCCAACATCACACAGACGCCAAGAGAAGGCACCAGTCCCATATACTGCCTGCAAAAGGTGCCTCCTGGATTTGTGCAATATACTGCATCTAGGGGGCATTAGGCAGTTCCAGGGATACATCTTGGCTCCATGGGGCACCAGTTGAGGGACTAAAGTTACTGAATCCCTCTACATTTGACATCGCTATTTGTAAAATGGGGACAGGATTAAATGAACCAACAGGGTCTATAGCACCCACTGCAAGAGAATTTTTTTCATGAGCTCTTGTTAAAATTAGTTACATAGAATATATTTCTAGGGGTCAAATTCTGAGAAAGAAGCCTTCAGGGGTCCTTAGCACTTTAGTGACATTCTACTTCTCAGGCCAAGGGTTCTGCACACGGGTATGGGTTTTATGATTTTGCTTTATAACTTGTGTATACCTAATATACACTTCATTGTATATAAAATATTACATAATTTAAAGACTCCCAAGGCAACCACTCTGAAAGCAGGTTTATGTTAAGAGGTTTATTGAATGGTAAAAAAAAAAAAAAAAAAAAAATTCCAAGACAGATACCGATCATCAGATGTAGAGACAGCAAAAAGACACAGAAACTCCGTGCACCATTAAGCTTCAAAACCCATTCCATTTGCACTGAGCAGGTGTGGCTTTCTTCCCTTCCTCCCCATGTGTGGTAGGCCATGGGATTGGACTTCTGTGTCCACCTCTCCCACCTGTGCACAGCTTGGCACTCAGCTTGTTGCTCCCAGCAATGCTGGCCCTGGGGCAGGGGGAGTACATGAACGGGGAGTGTTTTCCTTTGGCGGGAAGGTCATTATTAGTCTTTCCTTCTTCTTGCTTTTTTCATCTAAGGAGGGAGAACAGCAAATCTCCTCAAACGGTCTTTTAGCACATGGAACTCTCAGGCCACCCCTCTCTCTGCTACCTGTTTCTATGTCATGTGGTCTTTATATCTGTGTAACATCCCCAGCACAAGGCACTCAACAAGGACTCACAAGGATTCATTTCCTTTTTCCCATTTTAGACAGGCTCACTCTCAGTTTCTCCAGCCCTGAAATGGGAGCCCCACCACCTACTTCAGAAGGACATCGTGACAATTCCAGAAAGCTAATGTGGTTACCCCCAGCATGGGAACTAGTACAGAGGAGACAATGCAGAGACAGATTCATTTCCCAGGCTACCCTAGCTCTCCTGCATAAGCGGGCCATTTTGCCCTTTGGGGGCCTCAGTATTCCCATCTGTCAAGTGGGCATATCCATTTCTGCCTATTTGTAGGCCTCAGAGGTAGAGATGGAAGGGGAAGTGCTGGGACAGGTGGAAAGCCTGAAGTTCCTCCTGTCCCAGCACTTCCCCTGAAGTTCCAGTGGTGGGGTGTAAATGTCCCCAGAGTTTTGAAGCATCTGTCTATGCAGCTTTCTGATGGCCAATGTGTCCCTCCTAGGTTATAGAGTCATTGGTCATGATAGCAGCAGCTTCACAAGCCCCCCTCCCCATCAGCCCAGTCATCCTTTTTTGTTTGTTTGTTTTTTGAGATGGAGTCTCACTCTGTCACCCAGGGTGGAGTGCATTGGTGTGATCTCGGCTCACTGCAACCTCTGCCTCCTGGGTTCAAGCGATTCTCCTGCCTCAGTCTCCCGAGTAGCTAGGATTACAGGCACCCACCACCACACTTGGCTAATTTTTTTTTTTTGGCATTTTTAATAGAGACAGGTATTCACCCTGTTGGCCAGGCTGGTCTGGAACTCCTGACCTCAAGTGATCCACCTGCCTTGGCCTCCCAAAGTGCTGGGATTACAGGCATGAGCTGCCATGTCCGGCCCCAGTCATTCTTTTACCTTCCCTTCTGCTCAGCTGCTTGGCTTCCAGGTGAAGGCTGAGCTCACAGGCGTGGAATCTGACAAGATGAAATTGCTCTGGGGTAATCTGTCATTCGTGGGCCAAGGGTCACAAGGAGGTCATGGCCTCTCTCTCCTGCTTTGTCTCGGAGCCAAAGGCAGCTCCTCCAGCTCCCATCGCCTGTCCCTGGTCGCCACAGCTGGGAGTTCTCCTTGCATCTTGGCTGTGACACTTGACACGATTTGCAACATATGGAAATCAGCCTCTGTCTGCCTGTGGAGTGGTTTTCAGTTTTCAGGTCCCAGAAGGTGTCGGAATGCAGACCAGTCTCTCTACTGCCCTAGAGAGCAGGTTGTGTTCACAACACAGGTCTCAAGTAACTTGTCAAAATTGGGAAATAGGGACAGCAGGGAGCCACCTGGGACTTGTGGCCTTAGAGGAAAGGGAAAATCCACAAGGTGTCTTCAGGGTGAGACAGAGGCAGGCACCTTTTCAACCCTCCTGTTACTGCCTGCAGGACACCTCGATAATTAAGCTGCCTTCCCTGTGGCTGGTCACATTCCTTTGATCTGTTGGTTCCACCTGGGCCAAGTTTTAGCTGAATGACCTTGGCCAAGTGACCTAACTGCCCTGAACCACAATGTCGTCGTCTGTATAAAAGAAGGAAACCGTGCCCTGCTGAGTTATTTTGAAGATGAGAGTTAATGCGTGCTGTAGGGGAGGAAAAATAATTCTCTCCTCTGCCCTTCATGAGTTCTTAGCTGGGACTCCTTGTACCAAAGGACATATTAGCAAGAGAAAACCAAACAGAAGTTTAATAGGAATATGTATACATCCTGTATCCATGGGAGTTAACAAAGTGAAATGAATACACCTCTAGATCAGATCTCCAAGAGTTGTCTTAGACTTCAGGCTTAAATACTTTCTGAAACAAGGCTGGGCACGGTGGCTCATGCCTGTAATCCCAGCACTTTGGGAGGCCACGGCAGGCGGATCATGAGGTCAGGAGTTCGAGACCAGCCTGGCCAGCATGGTGAAACCCCGTCTCTACTAAAAATACAAAAAATTAACCAGGCATGATGGCACGCGCCTGTAGTCCCAGCTACTCGGGAGGCTGAGGCAGGAGAATTGCTTGAGCCTGGCAGGCAGAGGTTGCAGTGAGCCGAGATCATGCCACTGCACTCCAGTCTGGGCTACAGAGAGAGACTCCGTCTCAAAAAAAAAAAAAAAAAAAAAACTTTCTGAAACAAAGATAGTTGTGGGAAGGGTAGACAGAAGCCTGATTAAGACAAGGTGGCTAGGAATTCACCAAATCACGGTAAAACAAAGGTAAGATTTGTTATGCAGATTTAAGTAAGTCATTGCCTTCTCCATTGATTAAGTCCTTAGTGATCAGTTTTCCTTCTCTCCCTGGTACAGGGAGGGAGACACCCTTAAAAATGGAGATTTCCTTTCTAAATGTAAATTTCTCTGACAAAAGAGTTAACTTTCTCAGGGCTTCTCCTGTGTCTGCAGTTCTCAAAGTAACAGGTCGAAATTATCCTTATACCAAAGAGGCATATTTTGGGGTGGCACGTGCTGGTCTCCTACAGTCATATTTTGGGATGGTGTGTACTGAACCCCATCAATGTGGAATTCCTGGCAGCCGACCAAAGACCCAGAATGTTGGAGTTACTGACATTGGTGCTTTGTAGAGTTGTTATATCTCCAGCACATATAGCTTGAATTTTGGGGGACATTGTGGGTATTCGATGACTGATCATTGCCTGTATAAATTCTGAAATCTGAAAATGGGAAGCTGGAAGAAATTTTGAGCTGAACTCTCTTTGCTCTTTTTCAATTTGAGATACATTTTCTGATTTTTAAGATTTATGGTATTAAAGAAATTAATTTCCTACCTCTCTTATCATTGAAGTAATACCAGATCTGTTTGCTGAGCAGCCTCTTGAAGGCTGCATCTCCTTTCTTTGTTCATCTCCTCATTGGTGATTCACTGCAAACTCACTCACCTGCTCCTTAGACCTGGTTCTTTGGACAAGTGTGATGCATATAACCTAATAACCACACATCAAGGCTGTGATCTTGCCTCTGATAGATGAGGTTAGGCCATACTTTGCATATTTACAACGTGTTTTTCCTAACTTGCTACCTCATAACAAAGGAAGAGCCAAATTACACCCTCATTAGCTTCAAAGAGAAATACTGATTTTTTTTTTCTTTTTCTTTTTCTTGCATTGGCAAGAGATTTCGTTTTGCTTAAAGGAAACACAGATGACACTAATGAGACCGCAGTGTCTTAATTTGCATATTAGATGAGATAAATATTGAGCTAATTAACACCTCGGATGAATTTTCATTGCTTGGTACAATTGTTCTATGGTGATAGTAGTTCTCTGCTTCTTACCCAGGAGCAGAACAGTTTGAAGGCAGAATCACTTCTCCACAAATAATTCAGGCCAATGAAGAATCCTCCCAGGAAATGCTCTCCAGGATTCTTATTTTAATTTGTAGTCAATCTTGGAAGCACCACAATGTAGCAGTCTCTCATTGCCCAAGGTGGTACCCAGAGTCCTTTGTCTCATGACCACGAAAGTTGAGGAGCTTGGACACCAAGGGTAAGGTTGGAAGAAAAGTTTAAAAAGCAAAAGAAGAAAGTTCTCTGCTGTGGAGAGGGGACCGAGAGGAGAGTTGCCATTTTTACAGCTGAATGCAAAGGCTTTTATAAGAAACTGATGAGGGCTGGGTGTCTCATTTGCATAAAGTGAATTTCTGGTAGCTCCACCTTGTCCTCCTGGTGCTTATGTGGGCCCTTAGCTTCAGTTACTCCATATTGCTTTGTTCCCCTTACTGCACATGTGTCAGGGTACAGAATTTTCCATTTTGAGCATGTCTGAGCAACTCACCTTTGTAGCCTTTCTTATCTGTGCAGCTGTGGGCATGTCTTACGCAAGCCTCCCTGTGCAAGTTCCCTTACCTGTGCCTTCAGGCTATTGTTTTGTTTGAAAGAATTCAACTGAGGACTTACCTTAACTGCCTGCCTGACTGGTATCTTCCTTCCTCCTCTCTCAAAGTGATACCAACAGATGGGCTGGACAGACCAGAGAAGAACAGAACAGACAATGCAGAGCAGAGAGGGAGCTGTGGGAAAGGGAAGTTTTCCTTTCCAGGGTTCTGGAATAGGGTTTAGAAAGGATTTAATCTGGGTTGGACAATAATTTATTCTACAAGCAGGACTGGCTACATAATGTTAAAAAAAATTCGATACTTGTTAACTCTTGGTAAAGTAGACTTTACTCAGGATCATGTCAATAGGCATAGGGGCTACTGTAATGGGGTTTTGCAGTCAGGGAGAGAGATTAGATTCAACTCAAAACACATAAGGACAAGTCAAAATCTATAGCCAAGGTGCAGGGTTGGGGCCAGTGGATGGAAAATTACTGAGAGGAAACATCAGAGATAAGGGGAAGGATTTCTGGCTAAACCAACCTAACAAGATTCTTGCTGAAGAAAGGCCAGGGTGATCAGACACCAGATGGGGAATGGTGGAGGGTGAGGAACCTGATTAGGTATAGAGGGTGATCAGATATCAAGAGTAGGTATTTCTGGCTAACCTGATTTTTCTGGGCTCCTTGCAAAATCTGCCAAGGGCACAGATGAACCTAGGAGAAGGCTCAGGAGCCTGGCCAAAGTTTGGACAAACAAAGAATCTTTGTCAACAATTTGTTGGGTCCAGTACAAGATGAAAATGTAGAGTTCCTTTTCAAAAATTAATTTCAAAAGTCACCTCAAGAATGGCAAGCTTCATAAATTTGGAAAGGAGAGCTTCATTTCTCATAAAGTATTATCCCTGCAGGGTGGCCATTCTGACCATCTGGAAAGCCTAGCCATCAGTCAGAAGCCAGAAACAAGTGCTTTGAGGGTGGGAAGAATTAGACTGGAATTCATGTGGTCAAACCCTTACCTGTGCCTGCAGGCTGTTCTTTTGTTTGAATGACCTCAACTGAGGACCCACCCTAACTGCCTGCCTGACCAGTTTCTTCCTTCCTCTTCTCTCAGTTTCAACACTGCAACCACCCAGTATTCCTTCCTGATAAGAGACCACCAACAACAAAGTGGTTCTGGCCAATGAATGGAGGATGTGCAGTGAGTGTTTTCATTTCCTCTGATTCTCTTTTTGACATCAGAGGGCCAAAAACTCCATCCTTGGATATACCAATGGAGTGGTCAAATACACATATTCAATAGGTTACAGGAGGATCTATGAATATTCATGAAAGGACAAAAATGCACATGGGAAATTGAGCTTTATTCTTCTTCATGAGTTCCATGTTCAAAAAATAGTGGAATAGTATGATCCAGGGATGGAGTTTTTGGCCCTCTGATGTCAAAAAGAGAATCAGAGGAAATGAAAACACTCACTGCACATCCTCCATTCATTGGCCAGAACCACTCTGTTGGTGGTGGTCTCTTATCAGGAAGGAATACTGGGTGGTTGCTGTGTTGAAACTGAGAGAGGAGGAAGGAAGAAACCAGTCAGGCAGGCAGTTAGGTCCTCAGTTGAGTTCTTCCAAACAAAAGAATAGCCTGCAGGCACAGATAAGGGAACTTGCACAGGGGAGGCTTGCATAAGACATGCCTACAGCCACACAGACAAGAAAGGCTACACAGGAGACTTGCTGAGACATGCTCCTGATGAAAAATTCTGTCGCCTGACACATGCACAGTAAGGGGAACAAAGCAATATGGAGTAACTCAAGCTAAGGGCCCACATGCACACTAGGAGGAAGGAGTGGAGCTACCAGAAATTCACACCTTATGCAAATGAGATGCCCAGCCCGCATCAGTTTCTTATAAAAGCCTCTGTATTCAACTGTGAAATGCAACCCTTTTTTGGGACCCCTCTCTGTGGCAGAGAGCTTTCTCTCTTTCTTTCACTTATTAAACTTTTGCTCCTACCTCACCCTTGGCCCCCATGCTCCTTAACTTTCTCGGTAGTGAGACAAAGAACTTCGGGTGATACCGCGAGCTATGAGAGACTGCTATGTTATGGTGCATTGGCGAGACCATAACAAAACCACAAAAGGCAGGGGCAGTCACGAGGTTGGTTGAAATCAGACCTGGAACAAGTCTTTCCATAGGGGTGGTTTCTGGTTAGCCCTTAGGAAACAAAGCCTAATGGTGGTTAGCAAGGGAGAGGGCATAATGAGGCTTGTCCAACCTCCCAGCCCATATGGCGAGCAGTTCAGTTTTCAAGGTTTTTCTGGGGTCCCATTGGTTGAGAGGGGGTCCATTAAGTTGGTTGGGGAAGCTTAGGATTTTATTTTTACTTCTCTCACAAGACAACAATAGAACATTAAACCCCATGTGGAACCCTTCTAAGTGTGGCTTCTGTTTTCCTGCACACATGCTCACAAAGCTGGCTCTGTCTAGTAGTAGAATGTGAGCCTTATAGAGAAAAAAGAAAGGAGAAAAAATCAGGAAAAAGAAGTATTATTTCTTGTCTAGCTCATTTCAATGAACAAAATGAGTATAATTGAATTTAAATAAAATTAAATGAAAACACTGAATGCTTAGCACCAGGCCTGCTGGGGCTGTGCTGCCTGCTCTCTTTCTCCTCCAGGGCCAGGAAGGCTGTGTCTGTTGCACTTGTGATTTTACTGACTTCACTGAGTACGGACCTCAATCCTCTCTCCTCCTCCCACCTGGTCCAGAACTCATTCCACACCTTCCACAATGCTTGCTCAACTTTCAACTTTGGAGCGCTAAGCTTTGCTCTGCCTTTTGTATTTTAATTGCTTTCTCTCCTGCTTTTAATGAGCAATCAGGGCTATTTCTTTATTGAGGACCTGCTGGCAAATTTCAAGCAGTGTGTGTGCATGTGAAAGGAATAGGTGAAATCACATCTTCTGGCATGATTAGCCACAAGGAGGTGTTAAATAGACATCCATCTAAGGGAAAATGTCTACTTAACGTGCAATCTCAATTCAAAGGAAATGTCAAGTACTCAACTAGATGCTTTGTGGCAATTGAAGAAAAGATTGGAAGGAGGGGTGGTGGGGAATTTAGCTTAGGCAGGTGTGTGCAACTGCGTGCTGGTGCACTTGTGTGTTTCATGCCCCACATGCTCCATTGGAATTAAGTAGGTAGGAAGTAGGCAGTAGGCAGGAAATAAAGGCCAAAGTATTGTGGGCTAAGTAGGAGAGAACATAAGCTCGTCATTACAGAGTAAGGTGCTGGGAATATTAGTGCAGGGAATATTACATTTTAGGATTCCCCGGAAGGAATGATCGCTTTTGCCCCACATCTTGTTATTTTGGGGAGGTGATTTGTAATAATGTTGCCAGTGGGGTATTTATTTCTTCAAATTTCTGTATTTTCTACAACCACCCTGGCGCCCCACATTCAGATGACTGACAATACATGCAAGCTGATTGACAGGCAGAGATGAAGAAAGCCATGAAATGAATTTCCTCCCCGAAGGAATGGAAACTTTGGGCCATCAATTAGTCTCTTTCCTCCTGGCGGGAACTCTTCAGTATGACAAAGGCATCAGGTTACAAAGGGATGCGGGGAATTGTCCTAGCAGGACCACAGATGTCACACATGTCCCGAACTCTCTGAGACAGCTGAGCTCAGTGATAGCAAACGTGGCTGTGTGTCTGTGTGGTTTTTTATGAGACTCCCCTGTGCCCTGAAGGACAAACTTCATGGTTTAGAGATACAACAGCCATTGCCTCAGATGGGCAATTTGACCACTTAGCTCAAAGTGAACAAATATTTTCTATGATTAAAAATTTTTTTTTGTTAAACTAACCCAACAAAATGGCAAATGACAACATTTTAAAAAGGAAAGTTCTGCAATCCCACCACCCCAAAGCTATTGAAAAAGGATTTGCAGGCTGGGTGCGGTGGCTCATGCCTGCACTTTGGGAGGCCGAGGCAGGCAGATCACCTGAGGTTGGGAGTTTGAGACCAGCCTGACCAACATGGAGAAACCCTGTCTCTACTAAAAATACAAAATTAGCCAGGCTTGGTGGCACATGCCTGTAATCCTAGCTACTGGGGAGGCTGAGGCAGGAGAATTGCTTGAACCTGTGAGGCGGAGGTTGTGGTGAGCTGAGATCGTGCCATTGCACTCCAGCCTGGGCAATAAGAGCAAACCTCTGTCTCAAAAAAAAAAAAAAAAAAAAAAAAGAAAAAGGATTTGCTTCTTTCAAAAGAGAGGACTGGACATTTGGAAGTTCTGAGTATTCCATTATATCAACCACAAATGGAGTGAGTGAACATGTCATGTGTGTTTGTGTGTATGCGTGTGTGGGCTTGGTCCTTTCTGGCCCTGTATACCCCTCGTCAGTCTGAG
The DNA here is from genome assembly GCF_028878055.3 of Symphalangus syndactylus. Lineage (NCBI taxonomy): Eukaryota > Metazoa > Chordata > Mammalia > Primates > Hylobatidae > Symphalangus > Symphalangus syndactylus. Next base: position 28,011,257 of record NC_072433.2, read on the forward strand.
TGTGCCATATTTAAAGTTGTCTGTGTCAGATGTAACTGTAGACTCTGTCTGAGTCAGCTCAGGCTGCCATCACAAAGGACTGTAGAGTGAGTGGCTTAAACAACAGACTTATTTTCTCATAGTTCTGTTACTGGAAAGGGGTACTGATCTAGACCCCATGAGAGGGTTCTTGGATGGCATGCAACAAAGAATTTGGGGCACGTCCATAAAGTGAAAGCAAGTTTATTAAGAAAGTAAAGAAATAAGCTGGGTGCAGTGGCTCATGCCTGTAATCTGAGCACTTTGGGAGGCCAAGGCAGGTGGATCACCTGAGGTCAGGAGTTTAAGACCAGCCTAGCCAACATGGTGAAACCCCATCTCTACTCAAAATACAAAAATTAGCCGGGTGTGGTGGCAGGTGCCTGTAATCCCAGCTACTTGGGAGCTGAGGCAGGAGAATCGCTTGAGTCCGGGAGGCAGAGGTTGCAGTGAGCTAAGATCAGGCTACTACACACTTCAACCTTGGCAACGGAGCGAGACTCTGTCTCAAAAAAGAAAAAAAAAAGTAAAGGAATAAAAGAATGGCTACTCTGGCAGGGTACAGAGGCTTACGCCTGTAATCCCAGCACTTTGGGAGGCAGAGGCAGGAGGATCACCTGAGACTGGGAGTTCGAGACCAGACTGACCAACATGCAGAAACCCTGTCTTTACTAAAAATACAAAATTAGCCAGGTGTGGTGGTGCATGCCTGTAATCCCAGCTACTGGGGAGGCTGAGGCAGGAGAATCGCTTGAACCCAGGAGGCAGAAGTTGTGGTGAGCTGAGATAGTGCCATTGCACTCCAGCCTGGGTAACGAGAGCGAAACTCCATCTCAAAAAAAAAAAAAAAAAAAATCAGGGAGAGGAACATCACACACTGGAGCCTGTCGGGGGGGTGGGGGGCTAGAGGAGGTATAGCATTAGGAGAAATACCTAATGTACATGATGGGTTGATGGGTGCAGCAAACCACCATGGCACATGTATACTTATGTAACAAACCTGCACATTGTGCACATGTATCCCTGAACTTAAAGTATAATAAAATAAATAAAAAATAATGGCTACTCTATAGGCGGAGAAGCAGCATGGGCTGCTGGTTGGCTATTTTTATGGTTATTTCTTGATTGTATGCTAAATAAGTGATGGGTTATTCATGAGTTTTCCAGGAAAGGGGTGGGCAATTCCCAGACCTAAGGGTTCACCTCCCTTTTTAGACCATATAGGGTAACTTTGTGACATTGCCAAGGAATTTGTAAACTGTCATGGTGCTGGTAGGAGTGTCTTTTGGCATGCTAATGCATTATAATTAGCATATAATGATCAGTGAGGACGACTAGAGGTCACTTTCATCGCCATCTTGGTTTTGGTAGGATTTCACCAGCTTCTTTACCACATGCTGTTTTATCAGCAAGGTCTTCGTGACCTGTATCTTGTGCTGATCTCCTAGCTCATCCTGTGACTAAGAATGCCTAACCTCCTGGGAATGCAGACCAGTAGGTCTCAGCCTCATTTTACCCAGATCCTATTTAAGATGGAGTCACTCTGGTTCAAATGCCTCTGACAGTCCTGGAGGCTGGAAATGTGAGATCAAGGTGTCAGTAGGGTAGGTTTCTTCTGAGGCTTCTCTTCTTGGGAGCAGGTGGCTGCCTTCTCCCTGTGTCCTTACATGGTAGACCTTCAATCTGTGCATGTCTATGTCCTAATCTCCTCTTCTTATAAGGATACAAGTCAGATTAGATTTGGGCCTACCCAAATGACTTTCATTTGACTTAATCACCTCTTTGAAGTCCCCATCTACAAGCGTCTTCAAGATCCATGTTCTGAGGTCCTGGGGATTAGAGCTTCAATCCATTAATTTTGAGGACACAATTCAGCCCATAACAATGATCAAGTAATTTCCCTTCACGTGAGCAAGTGCAGGTTGCCCAAAGTTGGAGAGTAATTGAAAGCACTTGAAGAGATTGGGGCAAAGATGTTCCAGGAGGAGAGGGATGGACACCTGGTTTTTCCTTTTCTGCAGGCCTCAGGTCCCTTAACCCACTCTATGTACCCCTTTGGTGAGTGTCATTCCCATAGGGCCAGACATTAGAGGACACTCCCTGTACCAGCTCAGGCTTCTCTGTTTCTCCTGGCAGCACAGAGGCTCACAAGACTGTCGGCTGCTGAATTTCACTCTATTGTTGATAATGTTTGCATCAAGATTTTATTAGTGACACCTGACAGAAGCAATGAGGATGGAGGAGAAAAATATAAGGGCTCTGGAGGAGGTTAAGACTATTCAATGTTATGTCTTGCAATTTTGATCCTCCATCCATCACTCCTTCTGCCTGGCTTTTGTCATCTCTCTTAAACGTGCAGCTCTTGTGAGTGGAAAGGACTTTGGCCAGTAGAGAAAGGCAGAAAGCAGCCGAACTTTAGCCTAGGCCTGGATTGCTCGCTTTGCTTAGCTCAGCACTGACTATTGGTGGTGGTCAGGCAGTTTGTAATTCACAGACTCAGGCAAGAAGAGACAGCCAGGAACCACCACCCTCTGTGACTCCCACCAGCTGTAGGGCCACGCAGGGCCTCTCACAGCTTCTATTTGCTGGGGAAGTTTGAGGTCTGCCCTCTTGTGTAACCCACTCCCCCAGTGACCGCAGACCAGGCGGTCTGGCATCTGTTTTCTGCCCAGTGAGAAGTGATACCCTTTGAAGATACTGAGATGCCCTTTGAAGTCAAAAATAATTGTTGTCAGTGGCGATTTTTCTCTTTGGCTCATTCTTCCACAGAGGGTGATGGTTCATGCTTGAAGAAGTCATGCCTAAGAGAAAAACGCCAGAAGAGGAAATGCAGGAAATGAGGCCCGCATTTGAGGGCGTGTCCCCTCCCACATTGCTTCAACACTGCTCTCTCTTTAGGGTTCACATGCCACTCTTCCAAGGGGCCCTCCCTGACTACTTCAGGGCAGACCAATCTCTGAGCACCACAGGGCTCCTCATCAGCTCCTCTAGGAAAGATCTACTTCCTCTGCAGATGCTTTGGGTCAGAGCCTTAAAATTGACCTTTAGAAGCCAGCATGGGGTTGGACACAGAGCTATTCAGTAAGTATGTATCAGATGAGTAGGGTGCAGCTGAATATCTAGTAACGAAACTTCCCTGCCCTGACTACTCCAGCCTGGTCAGATGTGATCTCTTCAGGGAGGCCACCTCTAACCTGAACATTCACTCCTTCCTCTGTATAGCCTTGTACATTGGTCTTTCATGTGGATATTCCATGGTTTTTATATTTATTTGTTTACATCTCACTTTCCTCCCATCCCAGCAGAATATGACCTATTCCTTTTGGTATTCCCCAAACCAATAGGTTTGACTCCGTGAAGACACATGCCATGACAATTGAACTGAATTACACCTAATTAGGAGGAGAAATAATCATGTTGCTTAAAGTATGCTAAATCTGGCTTTGGCTAATTTAGAAACAATTACTTAATTTATTTTCTCATTATTTATGGAGCAGGTATTATGTCAAAGCATAGTTCTGGGCATTACAAATGAAATAAGTGTATATTTGTTGAGTTATTCCTATAGACTACCAACTTTCAAAGAGGCTACCTCTCTGCACCTCACCAGAATAGGATCAGGAATAGTGTCTGTTCTGCTCACTGCAGAATTGCCAGTGCCTATATCAGTGTCTGGAAAATAAGGCACTCCATAAATATTTGTAGAATGAATGAATAGCTCATGAGACAAATTTTATTACACCATTTTGTGGAGAAGTTAAATCATTTGCTGAAAGTCATTCAGATATTACCTGGTAGAGTCATGATCCCAGTCTGGTCTGTTTGACTCCAGTGGACATGGTATCTCCATGTATCCCCATCCTCTCCCAGCATTGGAAGATGGCAATGCCTCCATCATCATCAGTTGAGGACACAGATGCTGTCAGATGAAATGGGTGTGATCCAGAAAATGTTCTAGGTGGGACTGGAGGTAATGCAGGTTATTATAGTTATAATAATTATGATTAGCAATGATATAGGAGTTAAGAAAATCCTTAGGCAGATAGTGAGGAAATGGAAGTCCTTAGTAAGGTTTTCCTTTCAATGAAAACCAGCCCCCAAATCATTTTCTTTTCTAACAAAGAGCAGCCCATAAAATTGGGCTGCAGACATAAACAAGTGAGCTGGATGCTTGCACAGGTGAATGCCAGCAGTCATGCCCATCTTCTCTTTTTGCTAGCCACGTGTACAGTAAGGAGCTAACAAGATGGCGCTGGCCAAGTGGAAAGCTCTTTTGCATAATAAGGTTAGGGTGGGGTGACCAGCCTTCCCCACATGCTATGTAAATGTCACAGCTGGTCAAACCAATCTCTGAGCCCTAGGTAAATCAGACGCTGCCTTCCCAAGCCTTCTTATAAAATCTGCAGCCATTAGCTGCCTTTCCCCTTTTCAGATGCCTCTCTCTGGCAAGAAGCTGCTCTTCTATCTCCTTTCTTCTGCCTATTAAACTTTCAGCTCCTTAACCCACCCACATGTGTCTGTACCCTTAATTTTTGTGGCGCGAGATGACGAACCCCAGGTATTTACCCCAGAGATGCTGCTTCAGCAAGTTATTCTGCAAAATATTAGGGGAGGACTCAAAGAGAAAGTGGTAATTAGCAGGGCCTGGTAGAATTAGAGATTTATAACCTTCACATGACGGTAGCAAAGGAACGTTAATGGTGGATCCCATGCCTGCAGGAGAGGCAGACATTGGTTTGACCATCACTTTTTTGTCCTAGGAAATTCATTAAGCAAACTTTTACCTGATACCTAGGCTGGGCCTCTATTCTGGAACAGACAAGTCCTGTACCCTCAAATGGCTAATGATCTAGTCAGAGAAACAGAGTCAGTCACACAACACAGCAGTGTGGTGGGATGATGGTCACCGTACAACCCTGTTGTGTGGGGGTCATTTAGCCATGTTGTGGTGCTGTTCATTATCTGGATATGTCTCTGGGAGAGTCCCAGGTTTGAATGTATTGGCCAAGGTCTGTTGAATGGAGCCTTTGTTTTTCAGCAAAGTAATCGTCTCTAAAAGAGTGGGAACTTGGCGCCTGCTATCAACCCAAAGCTGAGGAGAAATTAAAGCTCTTGATCTGCAATTGATCAACTATTAAAGTCACAGCATGGGGTGTTTCTGTGCTTTGTCTGTTTTTGTTTTGTTTAATATTTACCTTATTTGTTGGAATGGCATTCCTTCATTTAAGACACATGGGAAGTGCATCTTGATGATTTATGCCACAGAGCCTCCAATTTGTGGCATAGATAACAGGTGCTCTTTTGGGAGCATTAAAATGACATTGTTGTGGAATATTTATAATGAATAGCTCAAGTGATCACTCCTGTGCTGATGGATCAGGAGTCACTGTCTCTGCTTGAGGAGCAGGCTGTGATGTTGCCTCCTCTATGTTGACAGTCCCTGACCCTTTTTGAAAAAAAAACAACAGAGATGACAGACTCTTATTTATCTCTAGGAGTGGATCTGTTGTTTTCGATATTTTAACACATTTATTTAATCCCACAGCCTGCTCTGCATGCAGCCATGACCATCCCCATTCTATGGATGAGGAAATGGGAGCTTAAGAAAGCTCAAGTGAGTTGCCTGAGGTCACACAGCTTGTCAGAGGCAGGGTTCAATTGCCAGTGTCTCGAAAATCAGTGTCTTTTTTTCTCTATAATACATTTTTTATTCTAGGCTTTCAAATTCCACTCACTGGTTTTCAAGATGTCTTGTTTTTGTGCGTTTTCTGTGACAGTCGGAGAGATAAAAGATTGGATCTAATCTCACATATGAGGTGATGTGGGCTTCTGGAGTCTTCTCATCCCCGCTCTAGGCTGGCCTGATTTGTAGACTCCTCAGGAACCCCCAAATAACTGAAATAGGTCCCAGTCAATTTAGAAAGTTTATTTTTCCAAGGTTAAGGACATGCCCCTGACATAGCCTAGGGAGGTTCTGACAACATGTGCCCAAGGTGGTCGGGGTACAGCTCACTTTTGTACATTTCAGGGAGACATGAGACATCAATCATTACATATAAGATTTACATTGGTTCGATGGAGGGGGGACTTTCAGAATATAGGTGGATTTAAAAATTTTCGGATTGGCAATTGATTGAAAGATTTCTTATTAGTAGAAAGGAATGTCTAGGTTTCCATAAGGGGTTGTGAAGGCCAAGGTTTTATCATGCAGACAAAGCCACCAGGTAGCAGGCTTCAGAGAGAACAGATCGTAAATGTTTCTTATAGGACTTAAGGTCTGTTTCTTATAGGACTTAACATCTGTGTTGATGTTAATGCTGGAGGGGTATAAGGAGTCATGTCCAACCCCCTCTTCCATCACGATCTAAACTAGATTTTCAGGTTAACTCCAGAATGCCTTTGGCCAACAGGAGGGGTCCGGTCCATTCCGATGGTTGGGAGGCCTTAGAATTTTATTTTTGGTTTATGAGGGCATGGTAGATAAAATCGGAGAAGTTATCGGGGACTAACCATTTTCCTATGTATCTGCATATCTTTGTTTTTGAGACAGAGTCCCTCTCTGTCTTCCAGCCTGGAGTGCAGCAGCATGATCTTGGTTCACTGCAACCTCTATCTCTCAGCTTCAAGCGATTCTTGTGCCTCAGCCTCCCAAGTAGCTGGGACTACAGACACCTGCCACCATGTCCTGCTAATTTTTGTATTTTTAGTAGAGATGAGGTTTCACCATGTTGGTCAGACTGGTCCCCAACTCCTGACCTCAGGTGATCCTCCTGCCTTGGCCTCCCAAAGTGCTGGGATTACAGGTGTGAACCAACACACGCATCCTGTCCTATGTATTTTATATGAGCTAACTTTCTAAACCTGAAAAACAACACTATGTAGTTCTTCGCTATCCTATTATTTCCATTCTACAGAAGATGAAGTGGAGTTAAAAAGATGCTCAATGAATTACTGAAAGTCATTAGACAATCAGGAGTTAGGGCTGGGATTTTAAATCACTGCTATTATACTCCAAAGTCCACACTTTTTCTATTGGGTTACCATGTCTCCTAGCTGGGGACAAATGGGAAAGTAAAGACACACTTTGATGGAATGTGAAGAAGTAAGGGTGATGGTAAATGAGTGCTTGTACTTGGGAGGAGACAGTACGTGAAGGTGACAAGCCTGTGTGAGAGGTGTCAGGGACACAGGAAATGGACCTTCAGGAGGGCAGGGCTGGCCAATACTGGGGGAGGCTGAACTCCAGATCTGGACAGGAGGTTAGGTAAAGAGGCCTCTCACCCTCTAGGTGGGGCAGTAAAGAAGGTTGAGCTAAAAGTAATGACTGTCCTGAGGAAGCAAAAGAGTCTATTTTATATTCTGTTTTCACTGATATTTGGGACAAAGCAGTCACAGTCAAGATTGGAGTTAATGCTGGCTGGGGGATGTTTAATACTGTTTCATCGGCTGGGTCATGGCTCTATTGGGAGGAAGTTCAACAGTGTTACACAGGCTGGGTCATGGCTCTGTCAGGGGGAAATTCAAAAAATATTAAACAGTATCTGTCCTGGCTCTGCATTTTGGGCTTCTGATAGCAAATCGGAAGTGATTCTTGCTAGTAACAGTGGTTTAAAAATGCACAGGGCAAAGGCAAAAGCAAAGGTTTGTCCCAGAGTCCACATCCGAGCTATAAAATGCTGCTAATCTTCAGGTTAGCCTAAAAACATTAGAACTTAGAGGCTAGACTTAGAAGAAGCTGACAACTTGCAAGCAAACTTTAAGACTTAGAAACACAGTTCCTGAAGCCAGGAGTGGATAGTCCAGTGCACATAGACCTCGGGGGACAAGAGTCTCAGGAATACCCATTTATTCACTCCAAACGTATTTATTGAGGGGTTACTAGAGTAAAGAAAAACGATTACCTCATAGAGCCACATTCTAGGGGCTGAAATGTGAGCAGAAGTGACCTGTAGCCTCCCCTACCTGGGTCACAGATGATCAGCAATGCTTTCTGAATGGAGGTCTTGATAAAAATGCAGATTCTGATTCAGTAAGTCTGGGGTGGATCCCAAGAGTGTGCACTGCTGCAGAATCTCAGATGAAGCTGAAGTTGATGGTTCACTGTTAGCAGTGAAGCTTAGACTCAAAGCCCACTGCTATTCTCTATTTTGCTTATTTATTTCAGTTTGTGGAGTAACATGAAACAAATTCTCCTTCCAGAGCATGAACTTCAGCATACTCAATAAATGCACTCACCATCTTGAGGAAGGAGCTGGAGATAAAGATCCCCTCTTAGTGTAGATAGAGACCTCGATGAGGCACAGCAAGCTGAGTATTAGAGTCAAAACTCTTTCCTAGAGAGATCACAGGAATAGGCCTTCTCACAATTTGATATTCTTCCTTGGCCGGATTTTGGCGACCATTTCTAGTTGCATGTAATCTTGACATTGGTCCAAATTTATGACACTTTTATCACCTTGTATTTTCAGGAGCAGCCCCCAATCTGTGATTTGCTCCTTTTGTCTCAACATAAACTCTTTTGTTTTCAGGCCTCAGGTGCCTATATTATCACATACATGTAAACATATATATCCATCATAGTTACTGGATCATCTCAGTGATGTGTGGACCACGTGTGGTCTCCAAACCTGCAAACCACCAATTAGATACTAGATACTAACCCTCCAGCATACAGGGGCAGAGGGCCTGGACTTGGCTTCACAGGAGTGCTCTGTTACTTTATTATAATAGACATGCAAAAGTTGTGAGGATATGTGCATGTGGAACTGAATAATGGCCTCTGAAAATTGGAAATCCACTCTAAGTGGGAGGCCATCTCGTCTGCAACATTGGGTATTAGGAGAAGGAGTTAAAACCTCTGAATGAGTGTGGAGGGAGACACGATGGGGTGCAACAGGCTATCAGGAAAAGGATATTGTGTTTGGAAATCAGGGCTGGGTGCAGGATGAGGAGCACAGAGTCCAAGCCTTGTTCATTTGGCCAGAGACCAGAAGCTTGTGCTCACCAAAGAGTTCCAGGAGAGATGAAATTTCATCGCGGAGAAGGGGATTGACACACAGCCAGAAGAGGCAGATGAGTTTCCGAGACAAAATATGCAGTCTAGGGTAAATGCTACTTGATCTAAAATATAAACTACAAAGAGGGTAATTGTTTAGTCATTGGGGGACCTTTGAACAATTCCTTTTTTGCTACTCTCTTCATTTTAGCACCATTATCTCTGTGCTGCCCACCTGTTCCCCTGCCAAATGGGTGTGTAACCAAGTTAATGATGTATTAGCTACAGCTCACTGTAAAAAGAGGGGAAATTTAACCTAGGCCAAGGAGAAAAAAAAAGAAAACCCTATTTTTAAAAATTACTGTTTTGTAAACTTTTTTATCCTCAAAAAGTCTGGAGAAAATGGAGTTGGCCATAAGTGGCAGCAGAGTGCAAAGCACTATTTACTGAATTTTTTTCTCCAACAAATATAATAACTGTAGTCCACATACTTATTAGAAACCACTGGACTCTTGATTAAGGGGTGTAGATCTTTAGATTTCCACATAATTAAGGATTAATAATTGCCACTCACTGTGCCACCAGCGCAAAGTGATATTTAACCTACCATAGTCACATTTCTTCAAAAATTCACCCGACAGTTCCAGTTGCAGACTTTGCTTATACACATGTGGTTGCTGGAAACCATACAGGCAAAACCAGTTTTGCTCACTGTCTCTTTAATAGCAAACCTAATAAAACCTCTAAAATGTTTCAGGATGTCTGAGCGATATTTTTAAGTCATTTGCAGATAAGAAAAGACTCCATAGCCCCAAGAAATGGAATAAATACTGGCCACCTTCATTAACCTGCTAAATTTCAGGAAGAGATAATGGTCTCTAAGAGAGGCATATGTTTGATTTTCAAGCCTGAGGACACTTTCATGATGATATATCCGTAGTGACTGGCGGGGGGAGGTTTGCCGCACAGTTTATTTCAAACACCGTGGAGTTTGGGCTATTCATTTGTTCAGTCATTTGACAAACATAAAGACATGAACTGGGAGGCAGTGGTAAGAAAATACAAAAATGACAGCTATAGCAAAGAGGATACAGCACCTGCCTGCACAGTGTTTACAGTCTTATGTCTGAGACAAACACTGAAGGACCTCGGGGAAAATTATAAGATGATAATCATAGTAAGTGTTTCAAAGGAGGGCATTGTGACAGCATGAAAAGGTGGGAATTGATGAGATCAGGAAGGATCGCAGCGGCTTCTAGAAGTAAGAACTTCCCTTCAGTGGTTAAGCGTTTATCTCACTTTTTTTTTTTTTTTTTTTGAGACGGACTCTTTGCTCTGTCACCCAGGCTGGAGTGCAGTTGCATAGTCTTGGCTCAGTGCAACCTCTGCCTCCTGCCTCAGCCTCCCGAGTAGCTGGGATTACAGGTGCCCGCCACCAAGCCTGGCTATTTTTTTTGTATTTTTAGTAGAGACAGAGTTTCACCATGTTGGCCAGGCTGGTCTTGAACCCCTGACCTCGTGATCCGCCCACCTCGGCCTCCCAAAGCTCTGGGATTACAGGCGTAAGCCACTGTGTTCCGTCTATCTCACTGTTTTTAGAATTCTTCCATTCTATGGACGCGAGCAGCCAGCCAAGTCAAGCCCGGTCTCTGGCGCTCCCGGCCTCTTGTGATGTTCCTGCTATCAATCAGCTTTGGGATAATGGTCTGTTATTGTTTGCATGTTTCTGGGTTATGTTTTACGTATTAAGTCTGATTAGTCTTTGCTGTGACTAGCCTCTCAGAAGTAGTTAAACTCTGAATCACTGAAATAAAATATTTTTCAGCTGCTCCTGTCAGCTGGCCTCCTCAAGTCGCCGTTCCTTGTGTCTGTGGATAAATTTTAGCCACAGCCGTCTGCTTTTTCTACTAAATTGTTAGCTCACCTCTACTTGAATGCTTCCAGAGGTGGAAACCTGGCTGCCTCCCGAGGCAGTCCTCTATCTTTGGACAGCTGCACACATTAGCAAGACTTTCTTTAGAGTAAGCGGATAAAGATCTGGCAGTGTCTTCTGTTTGGTCATATGTGTTCTGGAGTAAGGCTTAATGGAGATGAGATGGAAGGACATGGGTGTTCTGAGGGTCTCCTCTCCTGAGTTCCTTGGGGGTAGGGGGGATTTGAGACCTGAAACCTAATGATGTAATAGAATAGGACATATGTAATCAGTTTGGAAACATGTGCTAGTAGTTGGGTTTCTTCAGCGAAGGGTTATCATATTCTCCAACTTAATCGGTTCAGGCTGCCATAACAAAAGCACCATAGACTTGGGTGGCTTAAATAACAAACATTCCTTTATCACAGATCTAAAGGGTGGGAAGTCCAAGATCAAGGTGTGGCTGGCTCAGTTCCTGGCAAATGCCTGCTTCTTGGTTTGCAGAAGGACCTTTCTTGCTCAGTCCTCACATGGCAGAAAGAGAAAAGAGAGAAGCAAGTTTCTTTTTATAAGGACACTAATCCCATCAGGAGGGCTCCACCCTTATGACATAGCACTACCCAAAGGTCCCACCTCCTAGTATTATGTTGGGAATTAGGGTTGTTGCTGTTGTTGTTGTTTTTGTTGAGATGGAGTCTCACACTGTTGCCTGGGCTGGAGTGCAGCATCGCTATCTCGGCTCACTGCAACCTCCGCCTCCTGGGTTCAAGCGATTCTCCTGCTTCAGCCTCCCGAGTAGCTGGGATTACAGGTGTCCACCACCATGCCCGGCTAATTTTTATATTTTTAGTAGAGATGGGGTTTCACCATGTCAGCCAGGCTGGTCTCGAACTCCTGACCTCGTGATTCACTCACTTCGGCCTCCCAAAGTGTTGGGATTACAGGCGTGAGCCACTGTGCCTGGCCCAGGAATTAGGGTTTTAACATGAATTTGGCACTCCCCCACTGATATGGCTTGGCTCTGTATCCCCACGCAAATCTCACCTTGAATTGTAATAATCCCCATGTGTCAAGGGTGGGACCAGGTGGAGATAATTAAATCGTGGGGGCAGTTTCCCCCATACTGTTCTCGTAATAGTGAGTTCTCACGAGATCTGGTGGTTTTATAAGACTCTGGGGGTTCCACCTGCTACCTCTCACTCTCTTGTCTGCTGCCGTTTAAGATCCACCTTTGCTTCTCCTTTGCCTTCTGCCATGATTGTGAGGCCTCCCCAGCCATGCTGAACTGTGAGTCCATTAAATCTCTCTCCTTTATACATAACCTAGTCTTGGGTATGTCTTTATTAGCAACGCAACATGAGAACAGACTAATACATCCACTCTCCATCAAGACTAACACTATATGCAAAGAAACCCATGAGTGCCCACAGGTGGCCTGAATCTATGCCGCTGTCTCTGCAGGACTAGTCAAAATAGCCTGGAGGTGAATCCTTTCTTGCCCACTCCTCTAAGTCACCAAGATCCTTTATCGCTCTGCTTCTAGATTCTCTAGGTGCTCACAAAATTACAACTGGGAGTGTAAAGAGCCAGCCTGCTTGGTTTCTTGAGTTGGGTATTATTATAGATCCTCCCTGCCCTCATATGCACACAGTTCTCCAGCAGCTATAGATAGAGTGCAGACCAGGCAATGGCAGTTTCCCCAGGTAGCCTGGCATGCATCACAGTGGTAGGCGGTAGATCCACACTTAGGAGGTATCATCAGATCAGAAGAGCTGAGGAAGTCATGCTATAAAACTACTACTGAAAGAACCCATTTAATTTTGCATGAGTAGAGTGATGAAACAGAAAAATCTCTGGAAGATAATGTTCTCTTCTAAATATACAACTTAAAGTCTGATGTCTTCCTATCCCACCTGGCAGTGTGCTTGGCTCTCAAGGAATTAAAAACCCTACTCTGCCAAAGACAGCTTGATTTTGTATTCAATGTATCAGAAGCTCTGCATGTGAGTGTCACATTTTATTGCCTACTGTATGCAACACATCACATACAGTGCCTCAGATATTCAAGCAGATCCTGACACATGGATTCGATTGTGCCCATTTTCCAGATGAGAAAAGCCAGAAAATTAGGAAGAAACTACATAATTAGGACTCTAGATTTGTCCCCCCTAGGAAGCTCTCTGCTTTTTCATCAATCAAGTTGTCTCTTTAGGAGGCGATGCTTTGTGACAAAGCATCGGACAGCTGGAGGAAGGGGCAATGTTGAAGGAGGAAGCCTCAGCTGCATTTGTGCTGGCATTTGTGCTGCTGTAGATGTGTAGTGCAACAGAAGGAGGAGCACTAACAGTGGAGAGAATGGGTGGAGGCATTTCGGCGGATGCTGATGTGCAAAAAGGACCTTAATAATTAGAAGACAGGCAAGCCAGATGAGGTACATAGGGGGGCTGAGTCCTAGCAGAGGATAATTCAGTAAGTATTCGGAAGAGGCTTTGGACTTCTCACAGTTGCTTGCAGATGGAGCTGGTCATGGAGAAGGGAGAGCTAGAGATGCTTCCTATACAACTGCAATTCTCTAACTCAGTATTTCTGACCCTCACAACTGTTGACATTTTGGGCTGAGTATCATTCTTTGTGGAGGGCAGCTGTCTTGTGTATTGTAGGGGGATTAACAGCATCCCTAGGATCTCTCAATTGTGACAACTAAAAATGGCTTCAGATGTTGTCCAGTGTCCTCTGAGGAGCAAAATCACCCCCAGTTGAAACTTCGCTCTAACTCAATACTCATGGCAATATTAATGGCAGGAGGCTTCACTCTCCTTTATACAGATATAGGAACTGAGATTAATGGTTGCAAAATTTGTATCTCGGAATGTGGAGTTTTGAAACTACATTTGTTCTAATTTTATACAAGACGCTGCCTTCCTGCCAAGGGGTAAAAGGGACAGGGACCTCTTGGACTCGCTTGCTGGGAGCTTTGATCTCTTTCCAATGCTTTGTTCCTTGCCCGTGGCCTGGTTTGCTTATCCAAACAGGCAGGAGCACCCTATGCAGTGTGAGAACAAATTGTTGGATTTTAATCCCTTTTTATTATTATTATTAATGCTCTCACATATCACCCTGTGAACGCATTCCTTCATTCTCAAACATTTACTGAGCCCTGTCTATGTCATAGGCATGATACTTAAGGCTGGGGATGGAAGGATGAACCAGTCACACCTGACTCCTGCTATCATGGACTTTATATTACAGCTGGAGACAGATGGCAACAGCAAGACAATGACAACTGCAACAGCAGCAGCAAATGCAAACCTGGCACTGTGATGGGCAATACAGGATGGGAGACCCAGCCAGATAAACTGAGATCTGAAGGGTGAGACACTACCAGCTCTATGACTATGGAGGGAGGTGGGGCACAAGACAGACACAGGGAACATCCAATGCAAAGAGCCTCAGGCAAGACAGAGCTTGGTCTGCTTTAGAAACTGGAAGAGAGTCTTGTGGGGCTGGGTTTGCAGTGAGATTCACCACCCTGACTCTAGTGCCTGACCACTAGGAGTCCCAGCTAATCCCTCTGTGCACAGATTTTCTTTCTTTCTTTTGTTTTTTAGGCAGTGTCTTACTGTCGCCCAGGCTGGAGCGCAGTGGTGCGATCTCATCTCACTACAACCTCTGCCTCCTGGGTTCAAGCGATTCTCTTGCCTCAGCCTCCCAAGTAGCTGGGATTATAGGCGTGAACTGCCATGCCTGGCTAATTTTTTTTGTATTTTTAGTGGTGACGGGGTTTCACCATGTTGGCCAGGCTGGTCTCAAACTCCTGATCTCAGGTGATCTACTCGCCTTGGCCTTCCAAAGTACTGGGATTACAGGTGTGTGCCATCATGCCTGGCCCAGATTTTCAGAACCACAAAGTCTTTTGCATGAAAAAGAAAGCAGAGTGACTTGAATGCATTTGGAAGATGAACTCCTAGCCTGACAAACTCTCTGGAGACAAATCCCTGTCTCCATGTGTGTCTGCTTCCTTTTAGGACTTTCAAACCCACTTGGGTTGTTCCCAGCTTAAGCAGGAGCCGTGGGTCCTCAGCGGCTGCCTTGGGGACATCATCTTCCTGAGCGCCCTCAAGCCAAAGCCCTGTCTCTTCTTCTCACTGCTTGGGCTTGGAGGCTCTGCCTTGGCCTCACCTGTGTAAGGTGACACACCTGTGTGTCTGTCTCTCCTTATGTCCTGGTTCTGCTCTCTGCTTTGCCCTCTCTCTAGGATTCTAGGCTATGAACATGCTCTGGTCTTAGGAGTCTTATGCCCACCCACACATTTCCCCAGGGGCAAGGCCATGGGCATCATTTCCCTTTCTTTGCTCAGCTTCCCTAACTGTCCCCGCTAATGGATTACTCTCCTGCCCTGTTGCCTTGGGGTTTGCAAAGAGCCTGGCCCTCTCTGTTAGGAGGAATACGCTTATTGCCTATGTGTGGAGGCTGCACTATGAGCTTGCCTGGAGCTATGTGAGCCTTGGGCATCCAGGGAAAATTAAGCCACAATTCCTGCCTTCCAGAATGCATAGCCTCCTGGCTGAGGAGGGGCCAGAATCTCAGGGACGAGGAGGAAGCCCCGTGGCACCATGAGACAAGGCTGGAATTTAACATCCAGAAACCCGAGCTAGGATGCAGTGCAGAAAGGCAGGAGCTGTGGAAGCTCAGGCAAGTCCCTTCATATACGTGACAGCCAGGATGCCCCACAGCACAGGCAGGAGAAGCTATGGGAGTGTACCTAGCATGGGCATCTGCTCAGTGACACTGACTCCCAGCTTGTCTCTGCTGTGGGTTCCTCAGCATCTTTCTGAGATGCAGTGGCAGCTTCTGTATCTCTTCCCCCTTATGTCTCACAACCATTTCTCAGATGGGTTGCAGATAGAGTGTGTTTCTCCTTGGCTTCCATTCTCCTGGCAGCCTAGGGTCATAGAAGAATGTAAAGTTGGTCATATAGATGAGGATCAGAAGCAGGCTTCATCATTCATTGGCTGTGTGATTTCAGACAAATGGCTCAACCTTGCTGGGCATGTTTCCTCATATGTAAAATGGAGATGGATAATGGCTGCTTTGCAGCAGTGCTTGAGAAACAAGGATGGAAGCCCTAGACAAGGGCTTCCTAAGCTGGGCACTTAGGAGGTTTCACCAAACCTTAGTTTCTGCCTCCCTCCTTCTCTCCCTCTCTTCTCTCCTTCCCTCCTTCTCTCCCTCCCGCCTATTTCTTCCTCTTCTCCTCCTTCCTCCCTCTCTTCCTTCCCTCCTCTCTTGTTCCACTCTCCTGGATGAATTCTGGCAAGATCACTTGAGGACGTATATCCTTTGTCTCCCTGTGAGAGCCCCCTCCCCACCTTCGTGTAATTGTCAGCAACAAAGTTGGAAAATACGGACGTCTGAAGCAGCTCTCAGTACGGCAACATCTGCACCAGACAAAACTCAAAAAGCCCTCAATCCCCAGTCATGAATGCACTATAAAAACAATGTGGCAGAAATGAAAATTGTTCCATCATAATATTTCACAGTTCTTTTTGACAAAAGCCAGGCCGCCCTCATGAATACACATTTCCCAGCATCTTATGCATTATGCATCAGCCTATAGCAGGGGACCAGGGAATTGCCAGTCCCTAGTAAAGGGCCTTTGAAAGTGCCTATTTTGTAAACAAATGGAGCCCAGGCCCAGCACTCAGAATCTTTAGGCAATTTAAGACCGACTCCAGCTGCCCTGAGTGGGGACTGGCTTTTCTCAGGGCTGTAAAAGGCAAAAGAGTCTCCGATGTTCACAGGGTGGAGAGGGGGTGTATCAGTGTTCTGTATTCTAATCTCTAATTTCATAACATCCAAGACAGCCATTCAGAGGGTCCGGGACAATTCCTGCCAGAGCCAGAGCCAAATGTCACTGGAATGCCAGATGAGCCTGCTAAGGCTGGTTTTCTGGCCGTGCCGTCAGTAGTCAGGACTTCTGACTCCCAAATGCCACCAACAGTATTGAACCTTGCAAAAAGGATGATGATGAGTGGAGGTGACTAAGGAGGCCCAGGCAGGGCAGACACTGCCTGTCTCCGGCGGCTTATAGGAGACATTTTTGTTTGTCCAGTGCCAGCAAATTGGAAATGAGAATGAAGTGTGCATTATTGTCCATGGGAAGGCCCTTGGAGTTCATTAACTAGCCCCTATGTTTCAAAGATGGGAGGACTGAGGCCAGATTTTTTAAGCAACATGTTCAAGGTCACACTGAGAGTGAGCAGCGGGTCGGGGACTGCTGGAAGCCAGTCATCTTTTCCCAGCACCTCCCACTGCCTCAATCATGGGTTGGCAGGGCCTGAAAAGACCAGGGGCAAAATGGTTACTGATTGCTACGATTTGAGTAAAGGGCAGATGGGGATCCTTAAAACAGCCACGGAAAAGAGCATCATGCAAGGCCATTTTGTGTAATTTGCAATCTGTCCTCAATAGTACAGCTTTACATGGTGACCGATAGATGATAGATACTGACATCATATCTGTTGCAATAACAAGATGGTGATTGATTCTTTGCTATGTGTATTTGTTTCATAAAAATATTCAGCTCGCATTAGGGTGTCACGCAAAGGGATTTGAATTGAGAAGCAGAAATTTGGAGCTCCAGGGTTGGACATGCCCTATTCTTGCCTTCTTTGGACCTCGAATTCTCACCTGTTAAATGAGGGGTTTGGCAGGGATGGTCTCTGGGTTGCATCCCAGCGGAAACATCCCTCCTGTCTGTGGGTGAGCACTGGCACTGTGAAGCTGGAGAGGAAAGGGGCCCACAGCATGCTGAACAGTGCGCCTGCATGGCTGGGGGCTCCCTGAGGAGGAGTGAGGGGAGGTGGGAGAGACCCCCACTTAGGGAAAGTCGAGGGAAGTTCCTCATTACTACTCCTGGTGCCTGGAGCTCTCCAGCTGTAGGACCCGCTTGCTGATTGATGCAGTTTGACTAATGAAAACAACGAACGCTGAAGGCTGATTAAGATGAGGCAACTTGTTACTCCTCGCAGACACCTGCAGGAATTTTCTTAGGCGATGGCTGCTTCCCCATCCTCCGCTGACCTGGAAAACAAGCTGACGGTGGGTGACAGTTGGAAAGGAGAAAAATTGGAATCATCAGGCCACCTGTAATATAGACAGCCTGCCCAGGACTCTCTTTTTTTTTTTTTTTTTGAGACAGAGTCTTACATTGTCGCCCAGGCTGGAGTGTTGCAGTGGCGCAATCTCTGCTCATTGCAACTTCTGCCTCCCAGGTACAAGCGATTCTCCAACCTGTCTCCTGAGTAGCTGAGATTACAGGCATGTGCCACCACATGCAGCCAATTTGGGGCTTTTTTGTTTGTTTTAGAGACAGGGTTTCACCATGTTGGCTAGGCTGGTCTTGAACTCCTGACCTCAAGCAATCTGCCCGGCCAGCCTCCCAAAATGCTGGGAATTACAGGTGTGAGCCACCGTGCCTGGACCTACTTAGGATTCTTGAAGCCTAGAATACACGGTTCTTAAACCGTGTGTGTGTGTGTGTGTGTGTGTCTGTGTGTCTGTGTGTAGAGGGGAGATGTTTGTAAGTTCCCAGGTGATACTGCTGGCCCAGGAACTGTACTTTAAGAAACACTGGTACAGAAAAAAGACTATCTAAAGATCCTCCATTTCCATGTCTCAGCAACTTCAAACTATTCAAAAAAATCCCCAAATATCTGTAAAAAATAACTTTGACTTCTACAACTGGCACAGTAGTAAGTAAAAAGCATCCCTGAATACCACAAATGGCCATTTATTTGGTTTCAAACCAAGAAATAATTCCTCCTGAATTATGAAAGTAAAATAATTTGGAAGCTTTAGAAATACAGAAAAGTATTACAATGAAAATAAAGTAAAATAGAAGCACATCACATAAAGATAACAGCTATTTACAGACCAGCCGCCTTTTCTTTTTGCCCAGTGAATGTATAAATATGTGTATGTGGGTCTTGGCACTGGTCTTATGCAGTTTTCCTAAATTGGGATTCTTGAGGTGATTAGTAGTGTTATGAATAAAATAGCAAAAACAAAACAACAAAACAAACCCAGAAACTACAACAACAATGCAAAAGGTGTGTAGTAGAGGCTGACTGGAGGTGAAAATCCTTGAAAAATGCTGAGGTCACCAAAATTTAAAAAGCTGAATAGTCTTCAACCGGAGCGATTAAACCCTGTGGACCCTCGATATGATACAGGCACTTGGAAAGGTATTCTCATAAGTGGGCATCCTTACTTACATTCCTTACGTTCCTCCTCTTCCTCCAGTCACCCCCAATCACACCCCAAGCTTTGTAAGGGGTGAGATTTATTAGCAGTCCCAGTAAAAGTGCCAGGAGAGTTGTAAGAAATTCACTCTGGGTGTAAAATATCATCTAGTTTAAGCTTCATATATCATTCTCTTTGGTTGGTCATCTTGGGTTTTCTAAAAGAAGCTGACTTACTTTGTTGAAAATTTAGTGAATAAGCAAGAAAGGGTCGTTTCAGCTCCATTAGCTACTATCACTCTAGAAAATCAACAGCCAGCATTTAAACCCCACATTTTGCATGGCCTTGGTCTGTGCTATATAACACAAATCAAGTTTTCTAGGTGTGTGTCCAACTTGGCTTCGGATGGCAGCCTCTTTGAGGCTAGGCTGGTTCCTCACAGATCCTTGTGGCCCCAAAGCCTAGCATAGTCCCCTGCAGCAAGCGTGCACCAACACATGTCCACTGGATATGACAATAGGTTTTCTTATAAGTTCTCTTTCAGCAGAGGCAAAGAGTCAAATGTTAATTACATCTGAACTTGAGAAACCACAATAAACCATCTGCCATGGGGGCATAGGAGTAGGAGAAGATAATCCAAGCTCTTGGGAATGACTTAGATGTGAGCAGGAATCCACCCCAGGGATGTCTGAAGGTGTTCTTTTCCACCTGATGATGGTTTTTCTTAGGATAGAAAGCCCTCTTGGATATTTGCAAAGTCTCCCATATTGATTGCATTAAGGTCACTTTGTTTATAAATAAAGGTTACAACCTGTGCTTCTACCCAAAGTCCACCTTATTCACATGTTTAAAACATTGTTTTTATTCAAATCCGACATGGTCTGTGGGTCATGGGTACTCAGCACAGCATTCCTGGTTTTCTGCAATAGGCAGTGGCTATGTCTATCTTGGGTTATTACCTGAATTGGTCTCTGCCAAGACCACAGGCCTGCATTTGCTGGGAGTGTAGTGATCTAGGATCTAGATCAAGGATGTAGTTTCAAGAGCCAGTTTCGTTGATCAACCTTGGGTTGTGCATGTTTTCTTTGACATTATGATCTCTTTACATTCCAAACAGGATGTGCCTGACATTGCTTCCACTTCCCAGTGAGTGAGAACTGGAACTAGCTAATGATGGGGATTCTCTTATCATGGGAACTTGAGAACACTCACTTATTCCACTCCACTCATTTTCAGCAATTGGGATAATTAAAACCACCAAAGCAAGCAGCCTTTCCCAATGCTACTTCTATTAGTGCAGCCTAAACTCATGTTGGCAACCATAACATGCTATTGGTTTACATTGAGCTTGTGGTCCCCTAGTACCTTCAGCCATTTCTAAGTCTCTATTATATCAGCTGCTGCCATGTTACATGTCTCACTGTCATGTATTTTATTTAAAAAATAACTGTAGAATCTTAGAAACATCTGGTTATTCTAAGCCTATTGTTCTGGTTTGGTCAAGCTTTTTTGAATATTAGGTCTTAGATTATCTGCTTAAACTTTTCCTCCATGTTTTTTCTCACTTGAAGAAAATAAGTTCTTGTCCCCATGAACTTTGCCTTCAAGGTTTCAACCCTGGCTTTAACACTGTGGGACTTTGCAGGTTCAGCACCCTCCCTGAGCTATTCTGTCTAAATGTAAAATGAGAGCAGTACCAGGTAGCTGGCTGGGTTATTGCCATAATTAGACATATTGTGTATGAAGTGCCCAGTATAGCATCTTGACACATAAAAGGCACTTGGTGAATATTTTTGTCAGGTTATATATTTGCATCTAACAGTGCTTTTCAAAAAACAAAACAAACTAATTGTGCTCTTTCTGGAATCTCAATAAGCCAAAGGGGGGGCATTTTGATTTGGCCAGCAAAGAGTTACAGCCCATAAAATCATCAGTGAACAGGGACTGCAGAGGCCACCAATAAATTAATGTGCAGTCTTGGGCAAGATTCTTAATCTCTTGAGCCTCAGTGCCCTCGTCTCTAAGATAAGAAAACACAGGGAGACTATCTGGCATGTAGCCATCTGTAGCCATTTCCTCTTCCTATTCCCCATACCTCCTGCCTTGGGCACCTCCAAATGGCTCAGCTCCAGACATCATGGGTCACTGAGGTCTCTGTCCTTTGGGTTTGCAGGCACAGTTCTCAAAGCTTCCTGAGATAGCAACTGTCTTAGTTTGGGCTGCTGTAATAAAACACCATAGTCTGGGTGGCTTAAGCAACAAACATTTATTTCTTACAGTTCCAGAGGCTGAAAAGTCCAAGATCAAGGTGCCAGCGATGGGGTTCTTGGTGAGGGCTGCTGCTTGTCCTGTAGACAGTTTCCTCCTTGCTGTGTGCTCACAGGGCCTTTCCTTGGTGCATGCTCATGATCTGCCTGCTTCTTTTTTTATTTTTGAGATGCAGTCTTGCCCTATTACCTAGGCTGGAGTGCAGTGGCATGACCTTGGCTCACTGCAACCTCCACCTCCCAAGTTCAAATGATTCTCCTGCCTCAGCCTCCCGAGTACCTGGGATTACAAGTTCGTGCCACCATGCCCAGCTACTTTTTGTATTTTTAGTAGACACCAGGTTTTGCCATGTTGGCCACACTGGTCTTGAACTCCTGACTTCAAGTGATCTGCCTGTCTTGTCCTCCCAAAGCGCTGGAATTATAGGTGTGAGCCAGTGCATTTGATCTGTCTTCCTTTTCTTATAAAGGCACTAATACCATCATGAGGGTCCCACCCTCATGACCTTATCTCAATATCATCACACTGGGGGCTAGGGCTTCAACATATGGATTTGGGAGTTTGGGGACATAAATATTTAGCCAATAACACAAGCTTTACTTCTGAGCAAACCAACTAACCTTGTCAAAACTGCTTGCATTTCTAAAAGAGGAACAGTGATGTCTGCGTGATTGACAGACAGTCTCTATTTCAGCCATTGTGATGGGCTTGGTCCATGACATGCCTTGTTGTTGGCTGCTCCCTTGACCAGTGCGTACTATTTTTTCTGCCTGGAATCAGCCTGTTCTCCATGTACTTCCTATTCACCCATTCATCTCTTCCAGATCCAGTGTTTTCTCCTGTAGGCAACCCAGCCCCACCTAAGCTCTTACCTCACTGTGCTGATCCATGTCTTTCTTCCACAGGCCTGTGAGGAGCTCCATGAGGATCCAGATCATATGTCCCATCTCACTTTTATTCTTCAGTGCCTAGCAGCCCACCTGGCACGTGGTAGATGCCTACTAGGTGTTTGGACCCATGAACGTAATAATGTTCACTGCACAGAAAGAAATACAGTGGATAGATTGCTATAACCATTGGTGAAAAAGACACACACCAGCAGAGAATGTAAGGAAATGATTGAAACAGGGATAGGATTGCCCACAAATGTTCAAACAAAAATTCTAGGCCACACATGGTGGCTCACCCATGTAATCCCACCACTTTGGGAGGCTGAGGTGGGAGAATTGCTTGAGGCCAGGAGTTTGAGACTAGCCTGGTCAACATAGCCAGAACCTGTCTCTAAAAAGAATAATAATTTTAAAAAATTAGCCAGGTGTGGTGGCGTGTACCTGTAGTCACAGCTACTAGGGAGGGTGAGGTGGGAAGATCACTTGAGCCCAGGAGTTCGAGGCTGCAGTGAACTGTGATCACAGCACTGCATTCCAGCCTGGGCAACAAAGCAAGACCTCATCTCTAAAACAAAATAAATTTCCTACCACAATGGTGTAGCAGGGCCAAACAGAAAAGCACCCTATCTGGATGGTGAGTACCAAGACTGGTACTCAGAAACCAGTCAGGTTTCCTGCAAGGGGCTTTCGTCTCTTTGAACATTCCACACACACAGGTTGATCCCAGCGGAGCAACTGTGATAGAAACAAAGTGTCCACTTAACAAATCATGAAGCTGAGAGTGAGCATGAGCAGCTACTGATCATCTTAATTAACCCACAAAACTTTATGCATGGACAGTGTTCAGCCAACCTCTTGATCCTAGACAGAAATCTATTAAAGCCAGTTAAGAGAACGAAAAGACAAAATCTGACGAATGCTTTTACCTTGGTGGATATAAAAGTTGGCAGGCTCGATAACTCTGAGAGTGATCTATTTGCCAATAGCAATATTACATTAAGTTGGGGAAACATCATTCCCTTAAATGCAAGGTAAGTGAGCGGCCTGAATAATGGCTTACAATTACATGTGTCCAGGGCCTGTTGAGGCTGGAAAGGATAGAATTCACATCACTGCTTTAGAAGAAACTCATTTTCTCCAAAGGAGTAGTTTCTAAGCTTGCCTTGAGTAGTGACTGGTTTGAGAATCTAATGGAAATTGTGGACTGGCTCCTGGAATAATGCATATGGTATGTGCACAGAATACTGGATGTTTCTCAGGGGGTTTACATTCTTTGAGATGTTCATCTGTGGGCTTCAGTCCTGAATCCCTGCTCCTAGGAGGCTTGAGGGTCTGTAAAGATTTAAAACTGCAAATGTGAGGTGTCTTATTAGAATCATCTTTGAAACTTTTTTTTTTTTTGAGATGGAGTTTTGCTCTTTTGCCCAGGCTGGAGTGAAATGGCACGATCTTGGCTCATTACAACCTCCTTACTGGGTTCAAGTGATTCTGCTGCCTCAGCCTCCCGAGTAGCTGGGATTATAGGCGCCTGCCACCATGCCTGGCTAATTTTTGTATTTTTAGTAGAGATGGGGTTTTGCCGTCTTAGGCTGGTCTCGAACTCCTGACCTCAGGTGATCCACCCGCCTCAGCCTCTGAAACTTTTCAAAATACACATTTCCCCCATGTGATATGAAAGCAGATTATTGGAGCCTTCCAGGAGGAAAGAATTGTGGTGGTGTTTAAACTTAGGCATTTTGGAAAACACTGGAATATTTTCTTTTCTTTTTTTTTTTTTTTTTTTTTTTTTTGAGATGGAGTCTCACTCTGTCACCCAGGCTGGAGTGAAGTGGCACAATCTCGGCTCACTGCAACCTCTGCGTCCCAAGTTCTAGTGATTCTCCTGGCTCAGCCTCCCAAGTAGCTGGGATTACAGGCGTACACTGCCATGCCCAGCTAAGTTTTTGTATTTTTTCGTAGAAACGGGGTTTCACCATGTTGGTCAGGCTGGTCTTGAACTCCTGACCTCAAGTGATCCGCCTGCCTCGGCTTCCCAAAGTGCTGGGATTACAGGCGTGAGCCCCGAATATTTCTTGTCCCTGCTTCTGCACCCCCTCCATGAGCAGGAGTGAATAGTTCAAGAGGAGAGACAGAGCAACGGGTTTGGTCCAGAGACCCGGCCCCAAATCCCAGGTTCTTTACTAACTAGACTTACGGCCTTGCTCAAGGAACTTATCCTTTCTCCACCTCCATTTCCTCATCTGTGAAGGTTTGTTGGAAAGACTGAGCTGAAGGGCATGGAGTTTCTAATGTCCAGCCTCAACTCTGCCCCATGCCTCCCGGCTCCTTTTTAAAGGAAAAATAAAAGTATAAATGAAGAGGTTCATTATAGGGTCTTCTCAAGAAGGAAATCCCTGCACTGGAAGCGTTGTGTCACATTTAATGCCTGGTAAAAAGGGTAGTTGATAATAGGAATTCTCCACGTTTGTCCCTAAAGGTCTGAAGGGTTAGAAAAGTGTTGAATTTCTAGAAACCTGCTGTAAGGGATTATATCACTTATAAAGGCCTCAAGGATGTTTTTCATAATGAAGGTTATAAACAAGTAAATATTGCTAGTCTAGAAGAGAATGTTTCACCATATGGTGGCTTTCCCTGGCTTGGCTTCCAGGGGCATCCTGAGTCATCAGAAAAGTGTACAAATCTGGATGACACTATGAAAATCCCCCTTTTCTTGGTTGGAGTTGGAGGATGACTTGGGTGGGAAGGACTACAGGACTCCAAGGTGTGATGATAACGGGGGTTATTCTACTTGCCAATAGGTTTAGAAGTGAGTCTCTCAGCTAGTCCATTTCCCTGAGTCTCAATTTCCAGTCTCTACCACAGGAATCCTCCTTTTACAGAACAGTTATGAGGATTCGATTAGCTAGACTATGCAAAGTCCCCACCCATTATGTATTAGATAATGAATGGTAGTCATCTGGGTGTCAGGGGTAGTAGTGGTATGAGTAGATTAGTAGTATTGGTCAAATAAGACCCAAGGGTTTTAACTGGACACACCAAATTAACAGCACATTGTGGTGCCTCAAGACCTAAAATAGGGGAACAGAGTCAGGGAAAGAAACATGGTGAAACTGGGAAGAAGCAGGAAGGAGCTCGGAGGTGGAATGAAGCAAAAAGTCCAGGCTGGGCTCAGGCTCTCAAATTCTGCCTATTTCAGTCCTTCCCAGCTACAAAAGATGGTGTCTCCTGCCTACCGCAACCAATTCATCCCAGTTTATCTAGGATTTTCCTGGACAAACAAAGTTCCTGTGCCTAGAGACCCCTCAGTTCTGGAAAATCAGGATGATGGGTCATCCTACTCCCACCGACATCCTCCAGCCCTGAGCTTCAGGCTAGCCTGGCCGGATGGCTGTGGAGTGATTCTTACTGTCCCCTTATTTGGTGTCCTCAATATCAGCCTTTCTTGCCCCCACCACAATCTGTGGGGGACTCCAAAAGGACTTCAGCTTTAGATTTAGCTTAATACTTCAGTTTGGGCTGTGAATGTAGAGAGCATTTCCAGGTCACTATAGCATGTAGAAAAACCCTGGCATCCTGGCTCATCGTAGATGCCTAGTGTTATGTGTTGAATTGATGAATGGAGATCTTTCCTGGAGTTCCAATATGCTTGGTTAGGGCACTAAAGGATTGCTAAATCTAATTTGTTTTCTTTCCACAAATCAAGTCACACCGCCAAGGTCCTGTTCTAATCTGATTGGGTCATTCAGGACCGCATAATCCTCATGCTAATCTTGGCTACTTCCTTGAAACTCTTTCAGGTTGTTCAGCCTGCTACATTGATGCCTAGCACGCCACATGAGAAATTTTCTCTTTCTCTTCCTCTTCCCTTTGGCAAGTTCAGCAAGCCTTGAGTCAGAACCCATTTCCTGTTATGAGAGGAGCAATGGTCGATATGCCCATGTCACGTTTTAAGTATTTTCTATATTTGATGTAGGAAACCAGACTTGTAAGGAGAACATTCATTCTTTGTTGTGCCACGACAATAAACCACAATTCCTTCTTTGAAATACAAGGTCATGATGGCCCTGTGAGTTCTGGAACTATTGGGAGAGGACATGACACCATCCACTTTGCTTTGATTTCCTATCTTTAGAAAGGGCTCTTACAGTTCATGCATGAAGGTAAGTTATGTTGAAAGTTGCAGAAAGAGGATGCAGCAAGTTGGGTGTGGCTGTGGTCTACTCAGAAATGAAAGGCAGCCATGTCCCCTGTGAACATTTACAGAGCCTGTCACCATGGCGTAAATAGAGTATTTTGACTTCGATGGACCCAGTTTAGCTCTCAGTCATAGAACTGATTAGATCTGTGAGTTTATTATTGTTGTTTTGTTATCATCATCATTGTTATCACAGCAAGTGCAACTCAAATGAGCGATATTGCCAGTTTAGTCAGGACCCCTCTTCCTTGAGCAATGAGGGGAATTTTGCAACCTTACCCTCCACCAATAAAGGCCATTTTTGCTCCTCAATCATAATTATGGCTCCAAATGGTCCACAGACATTTCTAAATGCCCTATGGATGAGTACTGTCCCCAGTTGAAAACTCCTTGATGTAATTCAGGGAGGAAAAATAATGGAAGGAAAGAACATGACAGAAACTTGAGAATTCAGAGCTCTGGAGATAGAAATAGAAAAGAGTCCAGTGAAGAGGTGATCTTGTTCATCCTCTTTCATGTAAAAATACACTTGCACTGATGTTTACAGCAACCTCACAGCTCGTTGGTTGGTGTTTAAGATCTTAAAGACTCCATCTGTCTTACCCACTTTCCCTCTGGGCCAGACATGCATTTCCCTTATTGTAAATTTCCTGCACTTGCTCAAAATATTCTGTGCCTGGAATGTCTCATCTTCCCCCCTGCTCTTCCAAATTCAACTCCTCACTTAAGGTTCAGCACGTTAAGTCCCCTCTCCAGGGATCTCTTACTGTGTCCACTCTGTACGAATCAGGTAGTTTATCTTCTGTATATGTGTCATCTCTTTCTCCAGACTGTAATAGATTTGAGGACAGAGACTATATTACCCCCTTCTGATCCCTCTTTAGCACCAAGCCTAGAGTGATGTTTGCTTCTGACTTCTGCTGGTTTGGTAGCCAGAAAGATTCACTCCCTGGTGTGGGTGTACCTTGCCTTTCTACATAGTTTTGTTGAAATTTCTAGCACATTTCAGATCCTAAGAAAAGGTACTTGTTTTATCACAGCTGCTGACTAGAGGTCATTGCTTTAGAGGAGGTTTCTTTTCTTTCTTTTTTAATGAACTTAATCATTTTTAATATCTTTGCCAAAGGAGAATGCATTAAATGACCCTGACTTGGCAGAAAGCCCTCTCTTGAGTGCTTTGGGAGGACTAGCGGAAGTTCTTTTACAGCCTGTTAGCCTGACTGGCTGCCTTTTCCTTTCTTTGGGTTATCAGGGATTGAGATTTGATCCTAATTAACAAAGGAGGAGCCCTAAGCTGTGCAGTTTCTGCTCACAGGGAGGCAGGCAGGGGCTGGATTCTTTGGAGAAGCGAAGCTGGCCTTGTCAGCGATCTCAGCTGTTGTGCCTGAACATGGAGGCTGGCAGAGATATTGATAAAACAGCTTTGAGAAAGCACAGCAGGCCCCAGATAGAGGGAGAGAGCCTAAGGGACAGAGGAGGGCAGTATCATTGTAAGAAGGTCAACACTAGCGGTGGGGACCATCTTCAGAACTGATGGAGCAGGATGTGTGCTGTAGTGTACAAATTAAAAGTCAGGGATGACATTGTTTTTTATTGCACAAAGATCATAAAAAGAAAACAAAAAACGGCATACCTTAATCAGCAGTTTAATGAGAATGGAAAATAATCGTGCAAAATAAAGTTGTTGTCTACATTGCATTCAAATTGCTGGCTTGTTACTTTCTGGGGACTGATGTGTTTGAAGCAGGAGGAATCGGTTCACACTGGAGGGGGTCATGCAGAGAGAAGGTGCCATTTCAGGTGGCCTCCATTGAGTTGTATGGAGATTCTTTTTGTCTTATATTTGCTCCCTGGTTATTTCTGCTTTAGGCCTGTAATATAATCTTTTCAGTAAAAACAAAGCATAAGAGGGAGCATACTCTTCTTGTCTTCTTTCTCTCCATGGCACCTAATAAAGTGCTAGCCATTTGTTGTTGTCTTAGAACTTTAGAGGAGGAAGCCCCAGCAGTCACCCCGCTTAGTGTCAGTATTAATTGATTGAGTGCCTGAGGGTGATGGAGATTGGCCTGGAGTTGGCAATTGATAAATCATTTAACCTATGATATATAGACTCAGAAGTGAGAAGCAGACCTCCTGTTATTCTGTCTTTGGTCTCCATCAGGGAGAAGATGCCATTGAGAAGCCTCAAAGAAGGAAGCAGAAAGGAGAGTTTGTCCAAATATCATAGGCAAGTCTATTCTTATGGTTTGCCAATTGCATCTCTGGTTAAAACCTGCATCTTTCTCAGAACATGGCATTAAAATATTCCACTCAGCTTCTGTGAGCTCCAGAAATACAATAAATAGCAGCACTATTTTTAAAGGATCATTGGGCTTCATTAAGTAAAGAGAGGCTTCTCTTTAACATGGTTTTGAGGATTCACTGTCTAAACAACAGGCTCGGGTGTTAACATCCTGGAGGAAGTTTTCCTAGTGTATATAAATAGACTAGCTGTTTCTGGTGCTGCCACTCCCTTCTGGGGATCCTTAGACCAGTCAATTCAACCTCTCTGGGTTCTCACTTTCTTATCTGTATAATGGGGATAAAAAACTGTTTCCCTGTTTATTGTGAGGATGAAACACAATTTGACAGCTACACAACCGTGGCAAAGCTGGTCATCGCTTCTTTCATTCATTAATTCACTGAGTACCTACCAAGGGCCAGGCCTTTAGAAACACTGCTGTTGGGATGCTTTGAATGGGTATTGCCGTTGAATCTGTCTCTTGGTTTCTTGATGTCATTAGGATCTAACAAGAGGTTGAATGAGCAAATATCAATCAGCCTGAGGTTAAAGTGCTTTGGTTCATTTTCACCCACACAGGATCATAATTAATCAACTTTTGCCACAGATTAGGAAGTATATAAAGTTATCTTTCCATGGAGAGGAGGAACAGGGTCTTGATCAAAGGATAATTCTTGCAACTAAACAGTGAGATTCAAATTCCAGATCTGTTGCTTATTGGCTACATTTGGGTAAGTAACTCATTTGCCCAAAGCTTTGATTCCACCATTTGTAAGGAGGAATAGTAAAACCCATCTTAGAAAGTTGTTGTGAAGATGAAATACAGTGATGCCCCAGCTATGCCTCGCAGTGATCAGCATATAGAGGATGTGTGTGTGTGCATAATGGGCATGCCCTCAGCAGGAATAGATATGATTGGGGTGGTGGCTTCTGGTCTCCAAATTGTCTCTTGTTTTTTTCTTCTCCTAGGGCTCTCCCCGTCTGCACTCTCACGACTGAGACCCAGTTCCCTGCCTTCTAGCATGCTAGCATCAAAATTCTCTCCTAGGAGGGACATGGGTAGGCATTTTGTCCTTTCTACAGAGTTGTACTGGGTGGGTGATACGGTTTGGCTGTGTCTCCACCCAAATCTCATCTTGAATTGTAGCTCCCACAATTCCATATCCTGGGAGGGACCAAGTGGGAGGTAATCAAATCACGTGGGTGGGTCTTTCCCATGCCATTCTCGTAATACTGAATAAGTCTCACAAGATCTGATGGTTTTATCAAGGGGAGTTCCCCTCACAAGCTCCGTCTTGCCTGCCACCATGCAAGATGTGACTTTGCTCCTCCTTTGTGTGAGGCCTCCCCAGCCATGTGGAGGTGTGAGTAAATTAGACCTCTTTTCCTTTATAAAATTATCCAGCCTCACTCATGTCTTTATCAGCAGCATGAGATCAGATTAATATAGTGGGCTTCCTCTCCTCAGGTGGGACATGCCTTGCACCTTCTTCATGGGATCAGAGACTTTGTTCTTTGTGAGAGGAGTTTTAAACTCTTGGAGTTCTTAAACTTTTAAAAATTGGAATATATAGAAAGGTGAATATGTCGTCAGAATTTAGCTGGTTGTATTTTTGCAAAATTAACAAATCTATGTCATTAACTCCCACAATAACAAGCAAAACATTGCCAGAGTTTCAGCAAACAATCCCCCCTCTCCACTGTCCCTTCCTGTCACTGGTCTCCTGTCAGACGAACCTCTATGGGATAGTTTTTCCTGCCTTTGTATTCTATATAAATGGAATCATACAACATGTCCTCTCTTCTGGCTTCTTTCATTTGCTGTTATGTTTGAAGAACCATCAATGTTGTGAGTACTTGTAGATTGTTTATTTGCATTGCTGTATGCTATTCCATCGGGTAATGACACCACAAACCAAGTGTTCATTTAATGTGGATGGACATTGAATTTGTTTCCTTGACAATCTAGTGGTGTCAATTTTCTGAGATGGTTGCGCAACTTTTGCCCTGAAAGCTTTTGTCCTAAAAGCTCACTTCCCCAGAAGCTCAGTGTGGCTGTTGGGTGGAACTTGGGGGAATTATAGAATCAGATTCTTTTGCATGAACTTTAATTTAGGGCCTAACTCCTCCCATTGACAACCCTGTAAGGTAGGTAAGTGTCTCCCTGTGATATGTTTGATCAAACAGTGGGAGAGGAAGTTTAGACATTTGCTGTAGTCAACAGACCTAACAAATACCAAAACTGGGATTCTAGTCCAGCTTTTAGCTTCTCTAAGACTCTTCCTCTTTCAGAAATCCACCCTGTCTCTTTGTGATACTTGATAAAAGTCTCACTTTAACTTGAGGTTAAGGGCAAATATTTTTATTGCTAAGTGTCCGCAGGAGGGTTGGCCAGGTCACTCTTTCCTGAACTAGGCTCTATTTCCTTACCTTTGAGACCAGAGGACTAGAATTCATTGCCCACAGGGAGTAGAGGACAGTGGGTAAGAGTCAAGCCAGATTGTTAGGTTGGAATCTCAACCCCTTCACTCATTAGCTGTGTGACCTTGGGCAAATTGCTTGCCCTCTGTCTGCCTCAGTTTACTCATCCATAAAGGAGAGTAATAAAAGTTGCCACCTAAAACTGCTGTGAGGATTCAATGGAGAAGATACATAAGGCGCTTTGCATAGTACCTACCTATCGAGCATGGTGTTGATATTTCTTGGGCACTTACTGTTCTAATAAAATTCTAAGTGTTTGGCAGCTCTGACATCCAAGGAGCTGGGTTCTGTCATTTCAGCCAGCACTTTGAATCAAAGATCTTCACCAGCTCCTAAATAAACGTTACATGGCTGCTACCATTGCTTCTCTTTCTGGAGATGTCTATTAAAATTATGATTCAATTGTCAGAAATAAAATATTCTTAAGATGTCTTCAGCCATGCCCTCAAATTATATGACAGTGTCTGGCTTTAATACCCATCTAAATAGTTATACTGTTGACAGGTTTTGAGAGCAGCGTTTGCTCTTCCATTCCTCTCATTAACTTATGTAGCAACATCATAACTCTCTGGAAGGATTAAAAAAAAAAGGATGCTGGCATATTCCATCTGAATTCATTTCATATAGCGTCTGTCAGAGCGTTTGCATATGAATGAGATGCCTTGACGTTGTTTGCTCATTAACATGGGAGCATAGCAGTGACATGTTTTGGAGCTCAGGTTCAAGAGTTTGAAGCAAGAGAGGGAAGAAAGGTTGAAGGCTCAGTCCATGTAAGATTTCATTGCAGTAAGCCTGGTATATAATCTTAATCCCAATCAGGCTGTGGTCTGGAAGGGCATCTCTTCCCTTTAGGACTATAAGCCCAACCTTCCACCGACTCTCCTCCCATATCCCCAGCGTTCTAGCCACACTGATGTTTTTTCATAAACACATTCAAGTTTGTGTGTATGTAAGCTGCTCCCTCTCTTTGATAGGTCAGTCTTCCCTCCATGTTTGGCAAGACTTAACAATTCCACTAAACATCAATGTCTTTCTGAATCCTTCCTCAATTCTTCTGGGTCAATTTAGCCACTGTCTCCCTGGGCCCCAGCACCAGATCCTCATGACTGGAATGGCCTGTGGCCCATGTTGATGTTTCTTTTATGCACAGAGTAGAGCTACCTTCATTGTTCCAGCCCTGGTGTCCAGAAGAGAGTAGTAGATGCATAATGAATATTTATGAAATGGATCAGTGCAGAGAAGGCTAGAATAAAACACAGGGAGGCACATTGAGAGCTTCTCTCTCCAAGGGACTCAATGTGTTTAAACTGCTCCTGAATGTTGGCAACAGACTGCTTCACACTTCAACCAAAATTTCAGTTCCAGTTGACAAGGCTCAGGCTCAGCCCTAGAGTTCCATCTGAGCCTCATCTCCCTCAAATCATAAGCTCTGGAAGTGGTACAAGGATGTTTTCACAGCAGTGGGAAGCCCATGGCTTGTTAGGTGGTCTCATTATGGAACATACAGACTTGGAGGCGATTAGCATCAGCACTGAGCTACGGCTCCTGTTCATGTCTCCTGAATTGAGAGGACACGGGTCTCAGCCGCTGAAGCCTGGGGGATGACAGGACCCAGTAAAGGCCCACCAGGCAGGCGCAATGGTCAGAACTACCTCAGGATCCAAGGTACCTATAATGACTGTTACAGTCATTCTCATATACATTCAGTATGTTGGTATGAGGCAGTTAAGTGGACAGACCCCTGGAGTCAGAATGCTTAGTCTCCAGTGCCAGCTGGACTGCCTGTGTGACCTTGATCAGCCATGTAACCTTGCACACATTCCCCAAACTTTCTAGAACTCAGTTTTCTCATCTGTACAATGGACATAATAAGAGTACCCCATGGCATAGGGCTATTGTGTGCTCAGTCATAGAGTCACCATTATATGTGTCACACCCTTACATGTGACATAGAAAATTGGACTACATAGAGGTTAACCATTACTAGTTGTTTATAGAAAGAATTCACCTATAAAATTACAAATGATGAGAGCACATGGACCCATAGAGGGAAACAACATATACTGGGGCTAATTGGAAGGAGGAGGGTGGGAGGAGGGAGAGGATCAGGAAAAGTAACTAATGGGTACTAGGCTTAATATCTGGGTGATGAAATAATCTGTACAACAAACCCCCAAGACACAGGCTTACCTGTGTAAAAAACCTGCACATATATCCCTGAACTTAAAAGTTAAAAAAAAAAAAAACGGCAAGCATTTGTGAGAACGTGGAAAAAAATATATTTGATGCTTACCAAAATCATGTAAAATTATTGTCATCTTTTTTTGGAAAAAGTGAAAAATCCCTGCAGTTTAAAATAGAAATGTAGAGTCAAAAAGCTCATTAAGATCTTACAGCCTGTGCCCCGAGTGATTAAATGTCACAGTCAAGGACGTAAAATTCATGTCTTTGGACACATCTTGGATGCCTGCCATGCCTTAGACACACACAGACAACCCAACACACCTGCACCCAGTCTCAACTCCTGTTGAAGTGACTTGGTGGTTGCCACACATGATTAACAGGTGTGGAAGACCAGTGAGTTGTGGGTAACTCACTGGGAAAGATGGTGTTAAAAGAAGAATATGGGAAGAGCCTATAGGGAACAGAGAAAAGGGCAGTTCAGTGAAGCAGAATTTTGGTAGTGCTCAGTTATATTAGTTTCCTGTGGCTGCTATAGCAAATTATTCCAAATTTGCTACTTGAAAACAAAACATATTTATTTTCTCACACTTCTGGAAGTCAGAAGTCCAAAATCAGTTTCACTGGGCCAAAATCAAGGTCCAAGACTGCACATCCTCTGAAGGCTCCAAGGGAGAATGTGATCTTCTGCCTTTTCTAACTTCTAGAGTTGCGTTTCTTGCCATCTTGGGCTCCCAGCCCCTTCTGCATCTTCAAGGCTAGTCCTGTAGCATCTTGCTGCAGTCATCTCATCACAAACTCCTGTCTGTGCAGTCAAATCTCTTTTTGCCTTTCTCTTATAAGAACACTTATGATTACATTTAGAGCCCACTTCGATAATTCAAAATAATCTATGCTTCTTGAGATCCTTAATATAATCACTACCGCAAACCCCCCTTTGCCATTTAAGGCATTTATGAATTCTGGGGATAAGAATGTGGATGTCTTTGGTACGGTTATTCAGTCTACCACACTAGTTCAGCAACTATAACTGGAGGCTTAGGAGTTCTGGCCAACGAGTGTATTGGGCCTCTTTGTTGACTTTCATCTACTGTGGATCCTCAGCTTGGCCCAGGCTGTGATCTGAGACTCCTCAGGAGACCTTTTCCCTAGTGTATATGAAACATGGACAGAACAGACAGACCATGAAGAAGAAAGCACTGGCTTATGTAACAACTGAATTTCTAGAGAGGAAAGAATAGATTGGCACTTTGCTTGTCTATCTCAGTGAGTCTGAAATGCGGGAATCTGGCCCAGAGAGATAAGGCTTCCCTTTCCAGGTACAGGCAACACTGCCTTGTTCCAAACCCCAAAGTTAAGCACCCAAAACAGTACTTGGTTGGATTCACCAAGGAAGAGCCACTTTTTTTGTGTGCCACTTTGGTTGGTTGTAGACAGTCTAACAGGTGTGGAAGACTACATGCATTCTAAAAAATACCATTTATTTTACTAGTACTTGAGAAAGTGATTTGAGAACTATTTGCACTAATGGGCATGTTCCACCACCCTGTGTACTATTTTTTTGGTACAGTTTTTGCTCACAAGGTGTAGTGCATCTATTAAACTCTCCAGTCTGTCTTGACATAAACACCTCTTGTTTGATTCTCTGAGCAGTTGGGGACCAGAGTCTGCCTTTTGTGCCATGTCCATGATTATGTAGTGACTGTGAGCCCAGCTGGCAGCCTGTGGGAACTGTCTTGCCCCTCAGAGTTGCTTCAGCTGTGTGACATCGAAGGTATCTGGTCATTGATTTGATTATTTTGAGACCACACAGAAAGTCTTAACTTGCTCACAGAGAACTTCAGAAAATTAGCCCATGGACAGAAAGTGCTTACAGCTAAACTGAAGCTGATATTCTTCCCTTTCAACACTTCCTTGAGCAGAGTCCTGGGGGAGTCAGTCTTGATGCATCTACTATCAATGTTCACAAGATAAAGAAAAAAAAATCACCCTAATGTTTTTTGCTTTTTTTGTTTCAAAAAGAAAATGTGCAATGGTTCAAAAGTGTCTCCCAAGTTTCATGTGTTGAAAACTTAATCCCCAATGCAACAGTGTTGAGAGGTAGCACATTTTAGAGGTGACCAGAGCCCTTATGAATGGATTAATGCCATAACTTCAGGAGTAGGCTCCTGATAAAATAGTGAGTTCACCCCCCTTTCTTCTCTAACTGTAGGTTATCAAGCATGTGCCTGCATGCTCTCTTGCCCTTCCACCTTGTGCTGTGGGATAATGTACCAAGAAGACCTTCATTGGATGCTGAGTAGACGTTGGTGCATGCCTTTGGACTTTACAGCCTCCAGAACTGTGAGCCAAATAAATTTCATTTCTTTACCCACTACCCAATCTTAGGCATTCTGTTATAGCAACACAAAATGGACAAAGGCAAAATGTTTGGGGATTTATTTGTTCTGACAACTTGAGCTAACATTCTCTTCCTGGAGTTTGTCTTTAAAGAATTGCTCAGAAATTCCATAAGCTCCAGCTCGTATCTGCAAATGTAATGAGCAGCAACGCCATGAAACAGGCATTGCCCTGGCAGTGTGGGCTGGAACATAAGTGTAAATGTCAGAAACCTGGGCATGGCCAAGTTAAACAGGAATGCCATGTGTTCTTGCTGCCAGGGGTGGGGGTGGGTAATGAGGTGCATATGTGAAATTTCGGTGCCCATGTCTCTGCTCAATGAGGTATCTATTAGCTGTTGGGACTTTAGGTGAGAAGGCATTTATTTCGCTCACTGATGTTGAAATCATCCTACCTACTGCCACAGGTCGCAGGCAGAAGCTGAGCCCATGAAAGGCAGAGAGTTTGATTGGAGGCAAGTTATGTAGTTTAAGTTGTTTTTTAAAACTGTCGCTATCCACAGAGCCTGATATGAG
Source organism: Symphalangus syndactylus (assembly GCF_028878055.3). Lineage (NCBI taxonomy): Eukaryota > Metazoa > Chordata > Mammalia > Primates > Hylobatidae > Symphalangus > Symphalangus syndactylus. The sequence continues at coordinate 28,047,637 of NC_072433.2, forward strand.
GTTATATTTGGGTTATACTGTTTAATCTTTCTAACAACCCTGTGATGGGAAGTTCATTTTGCGCCACAGTTTTCAAGGAAGGAGACAGAGGCTAACAGTTTAAGCATTTCGTCCATGATCACCCAGTTAGTAAGTGGGCTTGCAGGATCCAGGGAGTCTGCCTTAGAAATCTCTCTCACCCACTCTGCTATGACATAGTCTGTCTGGAATTGGTGGGTTCTTGGTCTCACTGACTTCAAGAATGAAGCCACGGACCCTCGCAGTGAGTGTTACAGCTCTTAAGGCGGCGCATCTGGAGTTTGTTCCTTTTGATGTTCAGATGTGTTCGGAGTTTTTTCCTTCTGGTGGGCTCGTGGTCTCGCTGGCTTCAGGAGTGAAGCTGCAGACCTTCGCAGTGAGTGTTACAGCTCTTAAGGCAGCGCGTCTGGAGTTGTTCGTTCCTCCTGGTGGGCTCGTGGTCTCGCTGGCTTCAGGAGTGAAGCTGCAGACCTTCGCGGTTAGTGTTACAGCTCTTAAGGCAGCCTGGACCCAAAGAGTGAACAGTAGCGAGATTTACTGCAAAGAGGGAAAGAACAAAGCTCCCACAGTGTGGAAGGGGACCCCAGCAGGTTGCCACTGCTGGCTCGGGCAGCCTGCTTTTTTCTCTTATCTGGCCCCACCCACATCCTGCTGATTGGTAGAGCCGAGTGGTCTGTTTTGACAGGGCGCTGATTGGTGCATTTACAATCCCTGAGCTAGACACAAAGGTTCTCCACGTCCCCACCAGATTAGTTAGATACAGAGTATTGACACAAAGGTTCTCCAAGGCCCCAGCAGAGTAGCTAGATACAGAGTGTCGATTGGTGCATTCACAAACCCTGAGCTAGACACAGGGTGCTGACTGGTGTGTTTACAAACCTTGAGCTAGATACAGAGTGCCGATTGGTGTATTTACAATCCCTGAGCTAGACATAAAGGTTCTCCACGTCCCACCAGAGTAGCTAGATACAGTGTCCATTGGTGCATTCACAAACCCTGAGCTAGACACAGGGTGCTGATTGGTGTGCTTACAAACCTTGAGCTAGATACAGAGTACCGATTGGTGTATTTACAATCCCTGAGCTAGACATAAAGGTTCTCCACATCCCCACCAGACTCAGGAGCCCAGCTGGCTTCACCCACTGGATCCCGCACTGGGGCTGCAGGTGGAGCTGCCTGCCAGTCCCGGTCCCGTGTGCCCGCACTCCTTAGCCCTTCAGTGGTCGATGGGACTGGGCACCGTGGAGCAGGGGGTGGCGCTCATCGGGGAGGCTGGGGCTGCACAGGAGCCCACAGAGGGAGTGGGAGGCTCAGGCATGGCGGGCTGCAGGTCCCGAGTCCTGCCCCACGGGAAGGCAGCTAAAGCCTGGTGAGAAATCGAGCCCAGCGCCGGTGGGCTGGCACTGCTGGGGGACCCAGTACACCCTCCACAGCCGCTGGCCCGAGTGCTAAGCCCCTCGATGCCCGGGGCTGATAGCGCCGACTGGCTGCTCCGAGTGCGGGGCCCGCCAAGCCCACGCCCACCCGGAACTCCAGCTGGCCTGCAAGCGCCACGCTCAGCCCCGGTTCCTGCTCACCCCTCTCCCTCTACACCTCCCTGCAAGCTGAGGGAGCCGGCTGTGGCCTTGGCCAGCCCAGAAAGGGGCTCCCACAGTGCAGCGGTGGGCTGAAGGGCTCCTCAAGTGCCGCCGAAGTGGGAGCCCAGGCAGGGGAGGCGCTGAGAGCGAGCGAGGGCTATGAGGACTGCCAGCACGCTGTCACCTCTCAATAGGTTACTCTGCTTTTCACAGCATTATCCAGTACATCTCTGTCGTTTATATTAAGAGTTTTAGAGTGGGACATGCATGTTTCCACCTCGATCACACCATGCTGGGATGCACGTGAAAGGACCGAGATCTAACTTGGGCAATGACTGCTTACTCTGCTCAATGCTTACGGGATCTCCAGATCCTCGGGAGAGGCAGCTGGAAGCTGAGATTGGAGACTATATTGGCTCTAAATTGTTTATTGTGTATGAACCTGGAGAGTTAATTGTTCAGAATAGAGGTTCTCAAAGGATTGTCCCTGAACCAGCAGCATCTAGGAGTTTGTTAGAAATGCAAATTCTGGAGCTCTACCTAGACCTACTGAATCAGAAATTCAGAGCCTGGGGCTTAGCAATCTATAGTTTAACAAACCCTTGAGGTGATGCTGATTCATGCTAAACAGGTTTCCTAGAGTTTGTGCTCTGCCATTCTTAGCAAACCCTTTTGTCATTCTCAGCACAGGCTGAGACTAAACAGCTACTTTCAGGTGCTGGGCAGGGGAGGAACAGGGAGGGCCCAGTGGAGCCTGCCTGATTCTCAGAGGGCAGGGGGCCTTTGGAGGGAGGTTATTCTTTTTATTATTATTATTATTATTATTATTATTATACTTTAAGTTTTAGGGTACATGTGCACAACGTGCAGGTTTGTTACATATGTATACACGTGCCATGTTGGTGGGAGGGTATTCTTCCTGGGTGAGTTGCACCTATGCCTGTGAATGCTTTGTATTCTACAAGGTGATTCCTGAACACTCCTGATTCCAGGTTTTGTTCTCATCTCCAGGCAATTCCAAACTCCTGATTCCTGGTTCCTAGTTCCCAGCTGCCTTTCTCCTGCCTTAAGCGCCTCCCCCTGCTGGAAGCCTTCTGACTTAGGAACACTTGTCCAGACCTCAGATGCATGTGATTCTGATCATTAGCACCCTGTAATTGGGATCCTTGCCTTGTAAATCTCTTTGTTCTCTCAAAGTTCAGGGGAAGGGAGGGGCAGGAAGCCTGAAGGAGTTCTCCTTTCAGCCTGTTCATCTGCTCCAAGTAGAACAAAGCTACAGTGTGGGGAAGGCACTTTGATCCCAGACAATGAGAGCGGCTGGATTAAGTGTTTGGAGATACCAGACAGCTCTGGCACAAAACAGATCTGTTACTTTTCTTTCTTTTCTTTTTCTTTCTTTTTTTTTTTTGAGACCTAATTCATGTATTAGAAACAAAAAAGGCATAATGTTTTGAAGGGTGGTATTTCCATAGCTGTAAGTCTCAGGCATAAACTGAAACATCTGTGTACTGGGTGTCCTGCCTGGGCTAGGAGGTTCTACCCCTAGGGGGACACTACCCTGATGCATTGGGATGACACAGCATTCCCAAATGACCCCAAGGCCACTTAATGGCAGCTGGGACTGGGAAATACTGGAGCTGGGAGGGACCTTGGGAAATTTGCTCATGTGCTTGAAACCCATTTATGCCTAGTATTCCGTTGTTGGAACACTAAGCATGAGGGAGTTATTTACTCTTACTGCTCAAGGTCATAGCCAAGGTCTGACTGCAGAAATTCAAAAAATTGCAGCCTCAGGCATAAATGGGTTAACACAGTTCCTAAGCATACAGAACTCTGAGTTTAAAAATAAACCTCACAAAATAAACATTTCTGTATAGGGCGCCTACTAGGTACATTACATACCACCCTCCACTAAAACCACGGGGGCCTCTGTTTTCTCTTAGGATTCATGGCCATTTCAATAATACTCATGATATACGTGTTATTGCTATCCCCATGTTTCAGAGGAGAAATACCAAAGCACAGAGAGGCTGGTAAGTTCCCCAAGTTCACACAGCTAAAGAAGTGGCAAAACCAGGATCCCAACCCAGGTGGTCTGGTTCGAGGTCAATGCCCTTCATTATAGGATAAAGTCCCTGTCCATAATGAGTTCCAGTCCCTCTGAGGAAGTGATGGATGGTGCAGGGAAAACCCAGCACATCAGGAGTGCTCAGGACACAGTGTCTGTCCTTACCATTGCTGTTGTTACTTACATGGATAAATTTAGCAGAGTGTGACAAGGGCTGAATGGATGGGTGGAGTGTGATGAGTAAGCAGAAGAGGGAACCTGGAGCTCAAAACTGCCAGTTGGCCAGGAAGAGGGCAGCCTTCATTCACAAAAGAGATGATATTTGAATTGAGTTTCTAGAACCCCAGAGAAAGATAGAGAAAGGATAAAGGTGTGTCAGTCAGGGAATCATAATATACAAAGGCATCCGAATTAGACCAGAGTGACAAAAATTAGAGGGCTTTAAGGATGCTTTTGCTTTCCAGAGTTTTAGCCCATGCCTCTCTATACCTCTCACCTTTATCAAAACCCCAAGGTTTCTGCTGTATGAAAATGATGGAGTTAGAAGTAGAAATTAACTGTACTGGAATGGACCTCAGTATGTGCATTGGATTAATGAGCAAACTTATATACAGAAAACAGAAGACAATTACTATAGTTTGACCATTTTTTTCCATTAAAGCCAACCATACACCTTTAAGTCTGGGCAGCCTGAATGTCTAAGTATTCCCTTTGTTTGCACACAGCCCTGGTCTTCTATCCTCTTATGCTTGGTTCCTACAAGCATGCTTGGAGAATGCTCCCTCCCATCCTTGACGCCCACTTCTCACCTACAATCAAAACTTGGTTCAGATGCCTCCTCCAGGAAGCATTCCATGCTCCTCCTAGCTGGGAATTATTCTTTCCTCCTTTTCATTCCTTTGTAGCAATGATGACTTCCTATCTTGCATTGTGTACATCTTACCTCCCTTGTTTGATGGTAAGCTCCTTGTAGGTGAGATCCCTGTTCAATTTGGAGTCCCCAGCACTCACAGAGGACCTAGCCCATGGTGATATGCAGTAACTTTGTGACATGCAATAACTTTGAAAATGTATTAATGAACATATTGGGAACCATTTGTCTGGGCCCCTATTCTGGCTTTTTTGTTAATTGGGCAATTGTGTTCAGGGGAATGAAACCCTGGGAATAAATCTCTCAGAATGCTCACAGAGGCTTTGACTCACAGGCAGGAGGGGACCTGATTTCTAGGGCATCAGCAATGGTCCATGGCAGGTTTCTCTGCCTCTGGCACGATGGATAAAGATTTCTGAAACTTCTCTCAATTTGATAGTTCAGTATAATTTGACATAGTACCGATTGGGTTCAGTAGGCGCAACCCCATGTGTATTAGCATATGGAAATACACAGAATTCCCCTTTTCTTTGGGTCTTCATTTCCAAAGGCCCTTGTGTCACATAAAACTTGCATTAAGTAAATTTGCATGCTTTTCTCTTGTTACTCTGTCTTTTGTTATAGGGGTTTCAGCCATGAACCTGAGATGGGAAGAAACGCTATTTCTTTTCCCCTACAGTGTATTCCTCAGTATCTGATAAGGCAAAACTTAGAATATGGTCCTAAGACAACTAAAAAGGGCCTTGATTCAGCTGTACGCTTGAATTCCAAAGGCATGATATGCCTGTGATTTTTTTCCTTGGTGCCAAATCAGCTCTGCTTATCGACTGCTATTTTAATGAAACCTCCTGGTACCAGCTCAGGAAGGATATTTTTATTAGATACGACTGGGCGGATTCTCACGTTGAAAGCATTTGGTGTAAAACATGAACGCATTCAGTCCTCAGATATCCTTCCAAATATTTCCTTTGAAATTGGAAAATTACCAAGGAACTTGTGATAAGAAGATGAAAAAAGGAATTAAAAAGCGGGGATGACATGCTTCTCTTCTCCCCACAATCCTGCATGGGTGGGGCTTTTGGGATTTGGAAATCAACAAAATTAGAAGGTTAGTTGGGGAGAGACCTGGAGTTGGGCAACACTGACCCTGGCTGTGCTCGGTGGGGGTGGGTCAGATGGTCAGTATTCTTGTCTTCTGCTTTTCTGTCTTCTCTCACTTCCCCTTTGGGGCAGGAGTAACACAGAGAAGATAAGAACAGGTCTGACTCACATAAAGTCAACCCTATTAATTCATCAAGCCCCTGGCATTATGATGTGTAAATCTCAGCATCAAGGGGAATGTTGCCACCAACATTTATAGAAATCAACCCTCCCTGTCCGATTTAAAAATCTCTTCCAAGATCATCTACTTCCCCCAACTCAGAATGCAGTAGAGGCAGAAGCTTACAGGTTGGGTTCTGGATCACCAGCCTGAGTTGAAATACTAGCTTTGCCACTTTATGTTTGGGTAACCTTGGGCAAGTTATTTCATCCTGCTGTGCCTCAGTTGCCTTACTGTTAAAATGAAGATAAATGATATTACTCATCTCATAGGGTAGTTATAAAGAGACAATGCATATACTTAACCATCCCCGATATAAATACTTAATAAATGCTAGCTATTATTGACATTACCATAAAGACCCACACCTGTCTTGGTAAGTAAAGAATGGAGACGATGGAGACTCAAATAACTTCCTGAGCTTTTCCCAAATAATCATACCTTCTAGGGACACACAGCAATCACCTGCAATCCCTGGACAGTTTTTTGTATGCATCTGGACGTTCCTGAACTCCTGACATTGCTGATATCATTGGGGTCTTTCCCAAGTGAGGCAGTATGCTGCTGATACCCAGCAAGATTTCATGAGGTGGACTCCTGTACTATCTTGAAATGAAGACAAAAGCTTCAAAGCAAGAGAACATTCAGGTTATCTATGGGTGGCTTTGTTTTCTAGATATGGCTCTTTCAGAATTGAATTTCAGAGAATATCAAACAAGGGCCATGATACTGAGACATTTAACTTCAGAATTCTCACTGCTTAACCAGAGAGCCTAGGATGGCTTCCCTGATTCTTACTGAAATTCCCTCTTAAGGCTTGTCACCATCTCAATATTATTCTCGCCATTTGATAGATGAGAAGACTGAGGTTCAGAGAAGTCAACGGCCAGTGGGAGAACCTCAGGAGCATTTAAGAAAAGAGATGTTGGTGGTATATTTTAGAAGAAAAGGAAGCATCTCTACTCATGTTGAATTCATTCAACAGGACTTGGAGGGATTTGTGATTCATTCACACAAGCAGGAAGATCGAAGTGGCCTCAACCGCCTTGACTAGGAATAAATGTTTCCTTGTCCTTGGGATTCTCCTGGATAAAGTATAGGGTCTAGGGTATTCCGTGGAGATAAAAATTGTTTTGACAATGACAGCTGCTCTTTAAGTTCCATGGGTCCCCACCCCTGGGACCAAACTCTCAGTCATGGGTGGTCCTGCCTGTGACCTCTTCTCAGTTTTCCAGACTCCCACCTTCCCCTGCTATCCCCTGCTCTGGGTCTCTTCCTCCTAACCGCCCTTCTTGGTCCAAGTCCTTTAAGATACAGGAAATGTCGGAAATTCCAAAGTTCCAGCCTGATCTACTGCCCCTGCCAGGCATTTTCTGGGCTCAGTGTCCCATTTCAGCTCTCTATCCAAACTCCATTGTTTCTTCTTGACTGGGCCCATTACTTGGTGCTGTTGTCTCTTTGCCTTGCTTTCAGCTCTTTTCTGGGACATTGGCTCAGGTCGTCCTTATCTATCCGGACTCCAGGCTAAAGCTCTGACTTCTTTGGTCTGGACAAGTCTATCTGGTGCAACCCAGGAGGGTTCTTCCAGCTCAGGAACCCTCAGCATTTTTCTTTTCTCGCTGGTAGGGACACTCAGAATCATGACCTTGGGTCAAGATACCAGAAAGTCTCCCTTTTACTGGTACATGTGAATAATAGAAATTTATCTGATCTCTCTCTCATGCAGCTCTGTGACAGACCAGCGATATCTTTCCTGGCCACAGGGCAGGGTATGGTGGACTGTATGTCTATACTTTATGCCCCTTTTGTAGACTTTTCTCATCAGAGACAGAGTAAAAATTCTGTCTCCTTGCTGCTGGGCTGGAGGGATTTGGTGCTTCATGGATGGAGCTAGAGACCATTTTCCTAAGTGAACTAACACAGGAATAGAAAACTAAATACTGCGTGTTCTCACTTATAAGTGGGAGCTAAATGTTGAGTATACATGGACACCAGGAAGGAAACAACAGACACCAGGACCCACTTGAGGGTGGAGGGAGAGTGGCAGCTGAGTACTATGTTTAATACCTGGGTGATGAAATAATCTGTACACCAAACCCCTGTGACATGCAATTTACCTATATAACAAACTTACACATGAATATCTGAACCTAAAATAAAAGTTAAAAAAACTTGAAAAAGAAAATAGAAAACTTGGTGGTACTTCTCAAAAACAAAGATATTCTAGCACAGAAACAATGCTTCCAGACAAGAAAGAAAGAATTTCTTGAGCATCTACTGTATACCAGGCTCTGAGATAATTTATTTACTGTGTCATCTACAGCAGAGGTCACCAGCCTTTTTGGCACCAGGGAGAGGTTTCGTGGAAAGACAGTTTTTCCGTGGACAGGCAGGCGGGGTGTGGGGGATGGTTTTGGGATGAAACTGTTCCACCTCAGATCATGAGGCATGAGTCAGATTCTCATAAAGAGTGTAAAACCTAGATCCCTTGCATACTCAGTTCACAATAGTGTTCCCACTCCTGTGAGAGTCTAATGCCGCCGCTGATCTGAGAGGCGGCAGAGCTCAGGCTCAGCCAGTAATGCTGGCTTGCCCTATGCTCACCCCCTGCTGTTGGGCCTGATACCTAACAGGCCGTGGACTGGTCTACGGCCCAGGGGTTGGGAACCCCTGATCTAGAATCTTTCTAGATGCTAGAATTCTGGATGAAACAATCTTAATCACCTCCTCTACTGATGTCTTCTCGCAGTCCAAAGACTTCCTCAAGATTTTTGCGATATTCAAAAGATCTTGGTTTCATGACAAAACAAAAGGATTCTTCTTTTTACTAGCAAACATGCATAAAAGGCAGCTGGGGGTTATAATATATGTTTTTTTCTTGAACACCAATACACTTTTGGTTCTAATTCTTAAACAGCAGTGACAAAACCCCGAGGTAGATATTTTTAATTCCACTTTACAGATAAAAAAAACTGAGTATGTATTAGGGATTTTTAATGATGTTTTGTTCTCTCACATAGCAAATAGCTGGCAGATTAATTATCGAAATCCAGATATGTATGACTTCAAACCCATGTCCTTTCCACAAATTTAAAAATTCAAAGACTGATTTAATTGTGTAACTCACGTAGGTTTTATAATGTCATCTTTATATCACTATTATAGGTGAATTCCATTCTCCTGGGTGGTATTTTAATTTGTACAAAGTAACGAGAGTTTCCACCAATTTAGTCTAAATTTTGATCCTGAAATTTCTACGTTGCAGGAGTGATGGGACAAACCACTAATCAGTATATTAATGCTTTTTGCAAATCTTGGTCTGGAATGACCAACCTAAGCGGCCACGAGAAACTTCATCTCCTGGAAATAGATGTTCTGGTACCTTAGTTGAAATTGCTAGATTCCACATCTTATTAGGAATCTGCTTGAAATTCTGTACTGTCCCAATTTTATCTTCAGAATTGAATTAATTAGCTAAAAAAACATTTGCATGTGTAATTTGTTTTTTCTTCAGATATACCATGATAACAAGCTATTCTTTTATATCATTAAGATGGAAACATATTATATTTTCATGCAAAGAAGAATCTGTTATTTTTGAAGTGTTTAATCCCCTTGTCTTTAAAATATTCGGAAAGGAAGTGCTTGTCAGGCAGTGGATGCCCTGGGCCTTTGGAAGTCAAACTTTCAGCTGATGTGACTGTGGATGGTTTCATCTGTAACACATGGAAGATGTTCCAGACGGAAGAATTCGCAGGAGTTACAACTTCATTAAGGTGCTCACAGAAGGCCAGTTTCCTAATTAGAAATGGTGTTGGGCATAAGAATTGAAGGAAAAAAGGCTGGAAATTGTAACTGGCATTGGCCTTTATGGTGCCATTTAAAAACCAAAATTTTATAGTTGATTTCTGTCCTTCAACCTTGGAGGCTTGAGAACTCATAACCATTTTTGAAAACGTATCCACCTTGATTAACCTCATTGTCTATAAAGTTATAGTCCATGAAACTGCCTCTTCTGACACATTTTATTAGAAGAGATTATTATGAAAGTACATTTTAAAGATGCTATTGATTTTAAGATGACAAAGAGAGGAAGTTTACCTAATTATCACATATATATTCCCAATGTTTGATAAATATAAGGAAATAAGATTTTATCAACGATTCCTGGGAAACTGGGTGAATTTCTCCCCTGGATTTATAGAGACACATGCCACTGATTTTTATTTTAAATATCAAAAACAACCTAAGAAGGTATTTTATAGGAAGTCATTTTTCAACTAGTGAATTGTTTTTCTTATACAGCTCTGACTCAATTCTACTTATAATTTACTTTTCCTCCTCCATGTCAATTTAATGAAAAAAATAAAACATGCCCACTTGCTCTTTTCTGCTTTTTTTTTTTTTTTAAGTCTAAAGTTACCATAATGGTGAGGGAGCTCAAAATCTTGGTGTCAGAAACCACAGGGGATTCAAAGAATGATCCGTGTTGGAAATCCATCTCTTTTACAAGTGAACCATGGGGAAGTTACTTACATTCTCTGAGCCTCAGTTTTCTCTTCTATAAAGTGCAGGTAGTAATGAAAACCTCTTATGGATATGAGATAGCATGTAATGCTCCTAGCGGGCTGATCATGCACAGAAGGCATCTGTTAGTGGTGATTTTTGTGTTTAACTTGGAAAGGATGGTCCCGAGGGTATATGCTAGCTGTCTGCATATTTTAATAAATCGTATGTAGAAAAGCAGTAGTTAGGTTTGTCCTATCTACCATCCTGCAGGCAGAATTGGAATTGATTAATATAAGTCACAGGGAAACCACCTGTTTGAGTTGGAGCTGCCTGGTGCTGTAGGAACTGGATTCCTGGTCTCTATTTATTATTATTATTATTTTTGAGACAGAGTCTCGCTCTGTCACCCAGGCTGGAGTGCAGTGGCGCGATCCTGGCTCACTGGAAGCTCCGCCTCCTGGGTTCACGCCATTCTCCTGCCTCAGCCTCCCGAGTAGCTGGGACTACAGGCACCCACCACCACGCCTGGCTAATTTTTTTTTGTATTTTTAGTAGAGATGGGGTTTCACCATGTTAGCTAGGATGGTCTCCATCTCTTGACCTCGTGATCCGTCCGCCTCGGCCTCCCAAAGTGCTGGGATTACAGGTGTGAGCCACCACGCCCGGCCGATTCCTGGTCTCTAAAGGTGATCAAGTGGCGTCTGTGGGGCCTGTGCATCCTCAGTGGTGGCCATCATGGAGTGTCAGTGAGGTAGAGGAGGCCGGACTCAACTCTGAAGGTGGGCTCAGACACCAGACCAAACTGAGGACTAGCTAAAACAGGGATGGGGAAAAAGCAGCTTTCTATAAGACATGCCTGACAGTGTGCCATGGCCATGGTAAACACCCAGGAGTTATTGCCCCTTTCCATGGCAATGACCCAACAACACAAAAGTTACTACCCCTTCCCTAGAAATTTCTGCATAACCCACCCCCACCTTGTAATCTACATACAGTTAAGCATAGGTATAAACATGACTGCAAAAGTGCCCTGAGCACTGCCTGGGGGTATCCCTGCTCTGCAGGAGCAGTCATGGAGCTGTAACACTGAGAAGTTCTACCACTGCCCCTTCAATAAAGATGTTTTCTTTTACCCTACCACCAGCTCACCCTTGAAGTCCTTCCTGGGTGAAGCCAAGAACACTCACAGGCTGAGCCCCACTTTGGGGCTCACCGGTCCTGCACCATCAGGATTAGATGAAGATCAGACCAAATGTCCCATAAATCCCCTCTGCACCTGATGTTCTGCAATTCTCTAATTAAATAGACCCTCTAATTGTGTAAAGATCGCACCTCGAATCAGATTCCCGGGGTCAGACATCACACTTCAGATGCCTTATAGACTTGGCCTCCATGGATGGGCATCTCTTCCACCTTCTTATTTGCTTTTAACATTTTGTTTTGCACATTTGGTCTCTTGTGGGTCTCCTTCTATCTCTGACTGATACCCACAGGTCTCCCAGTCCAGGGAACCTCCACTGAAAGTTTTGTTTCTTTATTTTAGTTTCCCTTCAGCTCTCCCCTCAATACCCTCATAGACCATGCCCCCTTCTCTCCCATCTTCAGGCTTCCAACTCCAATGAGGAACACAAATATCTGCCTTTGGTTGGCTTCTGTTAATTCATGTTTACTTCACTTCTAAGAAAAGCTAACCCTGAGAAGCTTAAACACAATCCTTGGAGCCAGTTCTTAAAGTGACCTCTTCAGTCTGCTGGCTTCATTTAAGAAGTGGCACATGGGGAAAGAGTGGGTTTTGCATGCATACCGGGATTCAAGTCCTATCTGCATTCTTTACTAAATGTGGAATCTTGGGTAAGTCTCTTCACATTTCTGGGTCTCTCTTTCCTCCTGTCACAAAATTACCTACCTTTTCAAGGGTGGTGCAGATTGGAGAAACTTTATGTAAACTTGAACTTTATGTAAATCCCATGACACGTTCAGCAAATGGCTGCTTCTGGCATTACCACCTTCACTCACCTTCCTCAGCATCACCACTTGGAATGGTTTATAGTCTTCAAAAGCATTTTTCACCCTTTCCTATTTCCCTCAGAATTTTTTTAGAGAAATTTGCATGACCTGTGACATGAAGAACTTACATCAAAATCTACCTCTTCCAGGAAACCGTCCCCTAAAGGAAGAAAGGTTCTACTTAAACTAATCTCCATTTTGGTTTCCTTTTTGCAAAACAGAAAATGGAACCCACTGTGGCATGAAGGGTAAAGGAAGACCTGTTCCTCAAATGCCTCACAAGCACACATACCCTTGCTGCTGCCTATAATTGCCTGCAAGAAGCCTTACAGGTTTTCAAGAAGGTGCCTTTTTGAGATAAAAATGCACAAGAGGCCACCTGAGCGAATTCTTTCCGTATGTGGTGGACACTGTGAATGGGTGTAGCAGTACCGTGGTAGGAAAGAACAGAGGTTTGGGGTGAGACAGAACAAGGTCTTACAACACACAGGTGATATGCTGTCTGTGACCATGACAATTTTCCTAAACGAGGGGTCAGTAAACTTCTTCTATAAAGGACCAAATAGTAAACATTTTTGGCTTTGTGTGCCCCGTGATTTTGGCTGTGGCCACTCAACTTTGCCATTGTGACTTGAAAGCAGCCTTAAACAATATGTAAACGAGTGAGTTTGGTTGTGTTCCAAGAAAACTTTATTTACAAAATCAGAAGCTGAGCTTTATTTGGACTACGTAGAGTGGTTTGCCAGCCTGTGTCTGATCTTCAACATGGGGATAATAGAGTTTCATAAAGATTAAATAGGTTAATACAAGTAAAATATCTGAGCACACAGCCTGACCTCTAAAAGATTTTTAAAAAGTGACTTCTTTCCTTCTCATCCTTTTTTCCCCAAGTGCTTCTGTACAGTGAGGAGTTGGGAAGAAATGTGGACAAAGGTCCCTCCCAGTCCTGTGATTTTATGAAATTACCTTTTGAAAAGGGAGCAAGCAAGAAAGAGCATGCCGGAGAGAGAAATTGTATGGGTATCCTTTTCTCTGCAAAATCTGACCACAAGAAGCATTAAATCAATCAGACGACAAGGCAGAATATAAAAAATTGAGTCGGTTTGGTCTCAAGTATGCAGGAGGTCTGTGCTGTTGGGATCAGAAGCAGAAAAAAAATAAGGGAAATATTTTCAACACGTTATGTGCATTGGCTATTCTGTGACTCCCACATAATTCATCACAGGAAAACTTTGAGTGCAATAAACATTTCCCCTAGTTTCCTGGCTGTTCTGATCAAGAACAAAGCCATTAACATAAATGCAGATAAATACAAGGCAAATAACGATATTCCCAATTGCTTCTGTGCCAACCAGCTTAGTCCATCAATCTTGCCTGACTTGTTAAGAAGGAACTGAGAGAATTTATAACCGTAGAAGATTTCTTTCTAACGCATTCTCACCTCAGAGAGAAGAAGAATGAATCATTCAGAAAGTCGTAGGAAACCAAATGAATGTTCTTCATCTCTAGAACTTCCCATCTCAGCTACAATTTCAGTCATTGCCCCAACACCCTACCTTTCTGGGGCTGGGGCTCTTTCAATGTGACATTTCTTTGGGCAAAGCTTATGGCTGTTTGTGTTATTCTCAGAGCCCTCCCTCTGCACTCCTTGCAGAAAGGTGTGTCCCAGGGACCTATTGGCAAACCCATCCTGCCTGCTGCTGTGAGCTGGTGGTGGCGGGGTCAGGGGGGTTGAACTTGGCAGGATTGCTGTGTCTTTACCCCCCATCACAGTGGGTGACAAGTTCAGTTGTAGTTTCTCAGTCTCCAGCTCTGTGTGCCTCTTCATAGTCACTTCATTGACTTCACATCCTTGGCCAATTGTAAACAGCACTATCCCTGGTCTTCTTACTCAATTCCCTTCTCACACTCTACTAACCCTCCCCCAATCATCTCATTTGCCGTCCTGGTAACAAGTACCACCTACATGCCAGTGACCCCCCATATCTTGACCTCCTGTCCAGGCTTCTCCTACAAAGTCCAGGGTCTTCTATTTAACCCCTAGTGGTCATCACTTCCTGAATACCTGCTGGGCATGTCAATTTTAACATATCCACAGTTCATAACTCTGCCTTGTTCCCACTGAGTCTTTAGCACTATTCCCCACTCAGTAGCTCACATCAGAAACTGGACAATGCTAGATGCTGCCCTTTCTCTTTGTGTGCCGCATGATTTTGGCTGCGGCCACTCAACTTTGCCATTGTGACTTGAAAGCTCATCAGTAGGCATGACCTATAGATAAAGACTTCCTAAAAATCTTTCGAAAACATTTCCTCCTGGTCTACTGGATCACAGTCCTGGTGAAGAGGCTCATTGCCTCGTACCAGAGAAATGCCTCATTTTGGTCTCCCTGCCTCTCCTTCCTTCCTGTCTCTCCCCTTGCCATTAATGATTTGGGGTTTCCTCTGTTCTATGATTGTAGAATGTAAGTTGCATTTGCAAACAATGCATATGCCCTCAGTGTGCAGAAGCCGCTATGGGAACAGGGTTAGGACTGGAAGCTGGAATAACATGATTGACTATCTGATACAGAACTCAGGCTTGTGGAGAGAGAGAGATCAGAACTAAAGAAGAGAGATTTGTATTTTCAGTGTTTATGTAGTAGCCTAAATGACTTAGCATATGTAAATGAATTCTACCACACTTCAAGGAAAATATTATTTTCCCCAATATTATAAGAAATACCCTTGCAACTTGTTATTTTTGAGGATGTCTTAGTTAGGTTGTGACAAATCTAGGATTCAAATCTAAGGTGTCCTGTGTGTAAAAACCCCACCCTACATCCTCGCTGCTCACTTCTTTGTGGAGGAAGGCAACAGGACTATTCTGATACAAACCTGGAGAAGAAACATGGTAGTACTGGAGGTAAACAGAATACATGGCCCTAGAATAGGAGCCCAGGGAGATCAGAGATTTTATTATCCATTTTGTTCACTGATCTATTCCTAGAACCTACAACAGTTCATTCTAAGGGAGCTACTCCTATAGATATTTATTGAATAAATGAATTAAATCACAGAATCCTGTAAACACGGTCTCAGAAGCTACGTCTCCCTAAAGAGAGCTTCATCTTGTGACCTTGGCAATGTAGTTCTTCCTCTCACGGGCTTTTGTATCCACAGGGATGAGAGCAGTGGTCATCATTCAGTGACTGAGTCCCTTTCAAGGCTGGCACAGGGTATCAGAGTTTTCTCTGTACATAACCTATTTTTACCTTCCTGGTGATCTTTTGGAGTCTGCCCTGGGACCCTAGTTTTGTCAGAAACAATTACTTAAGCCTCAGCCTCCATCTCATAACCAACCTCATCATCTCTATCATGGAATTCTGGATGAAGTACAAGCTCCACACCAGAAATGACACTTCTTCTATCTCTTCTGGCTACCCCTGCATGCCACCTTATTTTTATCATCTGCCCCATGGATTCTTTCTCTTTCACTTGCAGAATAGCAACAACAGTAGTCAAGGAAACACTTAAAATTCTTCCAACTCTGTCTCTTTGTCTTGAAAAATATCCTACCTTGCATATATCTCTGTATGTCTCATTGTAAATGTCAGAGTGGAAAAAACAACAAGACTTCCATGGATCAGGAAATGAAGATTTGACCTTGGTTCTATCTCATGGCCTGTGTGAATATTTAAAGACCATTTAATTCATCAGAGCCCAAGGTTCTCTATCTATAAAATAGAGCTAAAAACCCCCTACTTAGAATTTTACTGACTTTTCAAAGGGATAGCATTATGCTGTTAGCACAGAGCCTGGCACGAAGTAGGTGGTCTTTAAACGTTAGTTTGCTTTCTCTGGGTTTCTACACCTTTTAAATCTAGAGGAACACAGATATACCTCCTGGTTAAGGGAACTGGCCATCACAGTGAAATTCACACCACTGCTCAGGGTGATTGCATGGGATCGGCTGTCACCCCACCTGTCTGAGTGGCCCCAGTCAGGCTCCAGGGTGCTCTGGCCTTTGACCGGTGGCATTTGGACCTGTCTCCCTGAATGTCAGTCTGCTAACAGGTGCTGGCTCAGAGATGCCAATCACTGCTCCCTTTGGCTGACCGGCATGCTGTAATGTGTGCCTGCAGAGTTGCTCCAGACAGACGGGGAAGGACTGAGTTGACCCAACATCATCTGTCTGGCTGGATGCTCATTTTTCTTCTCCTGCCTGTCTTGTTCCTGCTCAGTGCTTAAGACATGTCTCAGGGCGCTGTGCCCTGGTGTGCTCTTTGCACCCTCTCTGCCTCCTCCAGGCGGCTCTAAATGTCAGTCCCAGCTTAACTTCAGTCTCAGTGATGCACACACTCATTCACTCCATCGGTGCATCCAGCCATTCCTTGTTTTCTGTTTTTTCCTTCCGTAAAAAATTGCTGTGCACCTACCGTGTGCCTGGCTCTTGAGGATTTTTAGGCATGATTCTCCATAATCAGGATTGCCTTTCTGCCCCAGAAAGAGAATCGTAGAGACCCAGTTGTGTTCACAGATTTCCACTCTGATCATCAATTGTGCAGCTGCTCCAGCTGTGGGGGTGGTGGAGAACCTAGGGCTGGGTGGGGTGGGAGGCTGGTTGTTGCTATGGTATTTGCCCTGACCTGTTGCCCAGTTTTGCTTTCAGGTTTAAAAACGTCCCTGCATCCTTTCCTTTCTTCCTTTGTAACAACTCAGATGCCTTTTCACTTCTGTGGTTCTTGCAACTTCTGTAGTCAGGCATCATCAACAGTGCTCTACCAGCTGTTGATCCAGACTTCTGTTCCTGGGATCTTTGCTAGCACAGTTGCCTTTTGGCCAAGCCTGGAGGGTCCAGCCATTAAGAATGGCTCCAGAAGGTCTCCTCATCTTTCTCTGAAGCTAGACCTTCTCCAGTGAGTTCTTTGTCACTGGGCATGGGTGATGCTTTATCAGGTAGCTTTCAACAGCATTACATTCCAGCTGCAGTTTGCATGTGTCTTTCTGCCTTTCATGTACCTCAGAGGGACTTGCCTTACTTCCTGGCTGTGCCACAAAGAAACAGCCGTTGTCTCCTCTCTTTGCCTAGTAGTTGTGATTCCCTGTGCAGAATGTTCCAGGGAGGCTTCTCAGGATTTCTCTCAGGAAATCCTAAGGTTCCTTTTGCAGACGAGCCTCCACAGACCTTCCTGGATATCCCATGGTTCCAGAGATGCTTATGCAAATGAGACCCCCTCTGTGGCCTGTGTTTTCTATACTACTGGGGAACTTCCCTTCACAGTAATCAACATCTCATCTTAATTGCTTTTGTTTATGGTTCAATAAGTGCATCGTTTTCGGCAACACCAGCTCACAGCAATATCTTAAATTACCCAAGGATGCCCACTTTCATTTATGAACTCTGGTTTGTGTCTGATGAGCACTTAGATTTTTAACCATTTATTTCTTCCGTGTGACAGGGAATGAGGAACATAAAGCTGATGGGAACGGTAAAGTAGGGGGAACGGGGAGACTAGGGAACCATAAAAGTATTGTACAGTGTTCCAGGCCAATATAAAAGCAATGAGTTTTTAATATATGGTGGGCGTAATACATTCATATTCCTAATAAAGTCAATTATTGTTGAATCTGCTATTTCTCAATTTTCCACCTCAGCTCAGACAAAAACAAAATCTGCAGCTATTCAGAAGAAAAAAAATTATATTACAGTAATTGCAAATACAGCAGCTGTCAAAAAACTGTCTAATAAGTGCCTGTTTAACACATCTACCCTCCCAGAAACTGGGAAATGTTGGGAACAGTGGTTACCATGAATATAATCTGAGACAAAACTGGATCTTTGCCTTTGATTTTAGCAATTATATTGCTTTTGGCTACTTTTCTTTTTCTTCTTCCTCCATTTATATATATGTATACATATATATATACACACACATATATATGTATACATATATACACATATATATGTATACATATATACACACATATATGTATACATATATACACACATATATGTATACATATATATACACATATATATGTATACATATATACACATATATATGTATACATATATACACATATATATGTATACATATATACACATATATATGTATACATATATACACACATATATATGTATACATATATACACACATATATATGTATACATATATACACACATATATATGTATACATATATACACACATATATGTATACATATATACACACATATATGTATACATATATACACACATATGTGTATACATATATACACACATATGTGTATACATATATACACACATATGTGTATACATATATACACACATATATGTGTATACATATATACACACATATATGTGTATACATATATACACACATATATGTGTATACATATATACACACATATATGTGTATACATATACACATATATGTGTATACATATACACATATATGTGTGTATATACACATATATATGTATATATACACAAGAGAGACAGAGTGTGGGAGGGTGTTGTGATTCTGCAGGCAGGAATGAGGTGGAAAATGGTAGGTCAGTGGGGATGTGCGTGCCTCAGTGACATTTCAGTTCTTAATCACCTGTGTGGGCCAGGTGCGGTAGCTCACGCTTGTAATCCCAGCACTTTGGGAGGCCGAGGCGGGTGGATCACGAGGTCAGGAGATCGAGACCACGGTGAAACCGCGTCTCTACTAAAAAATACAAAAAGTTAGCTGGGTGTGGTGGCGGGCGCCTGTAGTCCCAGCTACTTGGAGAGGCTGAGGCAGGAGAATGGCGTGAACCCAGGAGGCAGAGCTTGCAGTGAGCCGAGATCGCGCCACTGCACTCCAGCCTGGGTGACAGAGCGACACTCCGTCTCAAAAAAAAAAAAAAAAAAAAATTCACCTGTGTGTACCTGCCCACTTGCCTAACTTCTCTGTGCCTTGGTTTCCTTATTTGTTTAATGAGGGACTTGTTCCCAACTGACTTTATTCATCACAGTAATTTGTCATCTTAAATTTACTTTTAATTCTGGAAAGCCATTACTAATTGAAATGCTTACTACTGCTCTTTTTAATTATAGGAGAATATTAGTTAGCTATTGATACATGGCAATATTATCACAAATTTAGTGGCTTAAAACAGCCTGACGTTTTTATATCAACTTCTGTGGGTCAAGGATTTGTGTGCAGCTTAACTGAGTCCTCTGCTTTTTGAGTGTCAGACGATATGAGAATATTAAGAGGTGGGGATCCTGGGGCCACCCTGGAGTCCACCCCCGACAAAAAGGAACACAGGAGAGTTGAAGCATAAGGTAACATTCTCTTTTTTTCCTCTAATTTGGACCATTTCAATTTAAAGTTTTGGGTTGGTTATTGTTTCAGTCTCCTAGAGCTGGGGTAGCTGATTACCCAAACTGGGTAACATGTAACAGTAGAAAATGATTTCTTCTGTTTTGCAGGCTAGGTGTCTGCAGGGCCATATGGCCTTTACAGTTCTGGGGAAGAATTTCCCCTCACCTCTTGCTAGAGTCTGGTGGCTCCCAGCAATCCCTGACCCTTGGCCTGTAGCTGCATCACTTAGGTCTCTGCCACAGTTGTCCCATGGGTCTTCCCCTATTTGTTTCTTTGTATCTCCCCCTTTTCTTATAAGGACACCTGTATTAGTCCATTTTTATACTGTTGTGTAGAAATACC
This sequence comes from Symphalangus syndactylus, assembly GCF_028878055.3. Lineage (NCBI taxonomy): Eukaryota > Metazoa > Chordata > Mammalia > Primates > Hylobatidae > Symphalangus > Symphalangus syndactylus. The sequence goes on from NC_072433.2 coordinate 28,067,685, forward strand.
TGAGACTGGGCAATTTATAAAGAAAAAGAGGTTTAATGGACTCACAGTTCCACATGGCTGGGGCAGCCTCACAATCATGGCAGAAGGTGAAGGAGGAGCAAAGGCATGTTTTACATGGCGGCAGGCAAGAGAGGGTGTGCAGGGAAACTAGCCTTTATAAAACCATCAGATCTCATGAGACTTATTCACTGTCATGAGAACTGTGCAGGAAAAACCCACCCCATGATTTAATTACCTCCCACTGGGTCCCTCCCACAACACATAGGGATTAGGGGAACTACAATTCAGGATGAGATTTGGGTGGGGACACAGCCAAACCATATCAACACCCATCATTGGGTTTTCCATAATCCAGTATGACATCATCTTAACTAATGATATCTGCAAAGATTGTATTTCAATGTAAGGTCACATTCTGAGGTTTTGAGTAGATGTGAACATTTTGAGGGACACTGTTTATACCAATACAGTTGTTGTTTTTCCCTCTGGTATTGGCCACCCTGAAGCTAAATCCTATATCTAAACCATTCTCAGAAACTCCCCTCTCTGAGAGAGGAACACCGTAAGAGATAGTGGCCAAGAGGCACTTTTCTTTCACTACTCATGGGACCTGGGGAAGGACTTAGTTTCTCTGCCTCAGATAGCTTATCAGTAAAATGGTTGCAATAATCATCATCATGCTTAACTTTTAGGGTTGTTAGAAGATTAAATGAAATAATATATGTAGACCTCTTGGAACAGTGCCTGGCACATAGTAAGCACTCTACAGACGTCAGTACTCGTTCTTAATTTGCCTTCTCTCTCCACCACCTGTTTTCTATTACTGATAAATACCATATTAACTGCTGGTTTTACATTTAAAAATTACAATTAGATATATTGATTATTATAAGCAATTACAAATATACAAACTTTATATGTACATCAAATATATAAATACATTTATATTAATGAAAATTAAATAATAAAATGAATTGTAATTATTAATGAAATTATTTGAAATTGTATAGACAGACACAAAATCCTTTCTTGCTTGATTTATTCACTTTTCACAGTATCCAGTTACTTACACTTTAGATGAAGGAATGAGCAATCTCCCTCCTCACCAGCAGCCTCTCTGCTTCATTAGCTATGCCATTATTTTTCCCTTTCTGATTTTTATATTTCTTTTGTGTTATTTAATTCTGATTTAATCTTTCTTTTTTTTGTTAAGAGGGTAATTTTAATAATAGCTTTGCATGAGAAATCAACTATTATTTCTATATTTTGATTTTGTAATAATAGTAATAACACCGAATATTTGGGTACTTACCATTCTACATGCATTCCATACATTAGCTCATTTAATCTCTGCAATAGTCCTATGAAGGAGATGACAATTTAGAGATGAGAAGATAGAGGCACACAGAGGTGAACTAATTTGCCCAAGGTCACAGAGCTAGCAAGTGGCAGAGGCAGTGTGCGTGCAGTCCGTGACCTTGGAGCTCTTCTCAGAGCCCGTCAGCTCTGTGGCCTCCAGGGTCCACGTTACCCACGGCAGAGTCACGTGTCTGCCTGGACCCACAGAGGGACTGAAAAGTTGTTTCTCTCAACTCATGCCACTCAAAGGAATGTGGGTAAAACATGAAAAAAAAAAAAAAACCAAAAAGCAAAAAAACAAAACCCAAACTCTTTTCTTACTTATACTTAATTAATTCCTCAAAAATATGCTGCATTTGAATTTTTCATATTCAACTCATGCCTTTCATGTGGATGTTTTTGTTTTTCCATGGGGTTCCTTTATTTTTCTGATAGAAAAAAATCTAAGCCTTCATCTTCCCATTAAGAAGTTGCAGCTTCTTCATCATACAAATTAAATGACAAAGTCTGCTTTCTCTTGAAGATGTTATTTCTGGCACAGGTCGATTTCCTGCCCCATTTGGACTGATTGCTCTCTGCTGCACACTCCTCATCTTGAGATTTCACTTGATTCCCCTCCTAGATTTAGTTTCCATTTTTCCTTGGATTTCCTGGACTCTTTTTCTATTTTTCTTGGATTTCTTTTTCAGTTGACTGTAGTCTCAATTTTATTGTTGTTTTGCAGAAAATAGTCTTTGCAGACACATTAGTGTACTTATATGTATGTTGGCTAGGTGTGTATAATTGAAATACATTTTTCCTCAAAGGGTGAAAACTCATGTGAATCTGATTACTATCCCATTGAAGATAACACCTTTCTTCTCTCGAAGCTTTTAGGGTTTTTCTCTTCATCTTTGCTATTTTGGACTCTCCCCAGGATGTTAGTGAGAGAGTTTTTGGGTTATTCATCCTCTGCAACACTCCAGGTAAGTCTATTATTCGGAAGATGTGAGTTCTTCTTTTATATCCTATGATTATTTTTTCAGGAAGTGTTATTTTTAGAATATAAACTCCTAGGTCCCACCCAGGTCTAGGGTCAATGGCATATGTGGGTCGCTGGACAAGATGGGCCCTAGGATCATTTTCCTGCTGTAGCACGTTTACATGGTAGAGTGGACAGGGTGTCCTTCTGTGATGTGGTCACACAGTGTTGTGCTCATACAGATTGCGATACGTTTATCGGCATGATGGAGCAGTGGTAAAAAGCCATGCCACCATGTCTAGCTCACAGCATTCTTGTGAAGGTCATGTGTGATATAATCTTATTTGTAAAACTGCTTTGAAATCTTATTTGTAAAACTGCTTTGAAATGTTGGAAATTAACCCATCAGGGCGCTACAGACAGCACTTGGCTGGGGTTAGTGAGTTTCAGCAGAATGCATCTCTTGCAGTGACGTAGTGGAGAAATGTTTGTCCTTGGGTTTTGTTTTTGCTGAATCTTTCCTTCATATTACCTGCTTCTTGGTCCCTGAAGGTAGATGTCTGCCCAAGATAGAGCCATCTGTTTTCATTTCTCCCCTTGCTTTTCCTCTTCCTATTACATTTGCTGACTTAAGTATCAAATCAGGCTTGTGTTCCTAGTCTCTAAATAGAAGTGCCTCCTCAAACTACTCTATAAATCATTATTATTAATAACAAGGATAATAATGATAATACTAAATAGCACTCAGGTAAAATCTTCCATTACAAAATACTTTCAGAAATAGTACCTCTGGGCTGCCTGTTTATATAGGAAACACAAAAACTGATTAAAAAAGATGACCATTCTAGCCAAAATGTGTTTGCTTTTCTGGGTTAAATTCATTTGTTTGATTGAAAATTTTATAAAGATGGTATGTATTGGAGAGGTCTGGGATTGTGGAAAGAAGCAGAGTGCTGAGCCCATCAGTAACTCAAATGTTTGGAAGTGCATGAGTGACAGATTCAGCTTATTCTAGAAAAGTAGGGCCATATAGACGTAGCCAATGCAATGTCTGAAGTGGAATCATCACAGCCACATTTATTGGAACACTCCTGTGGAATCTTGAGTCAGTATAATGTAGGAGTTCCTGGGTTCTAATCCTGTTCTGTTCCTGAAGAATGATGGTGGCTTTAGAGTACATTATTTAACATCTCAGTGCCTTCCTGTCCTTATCTGTAAAATTAAGGTTTAAAATCTATCTCGCACCAGGCACAGTGGCCCACACCTATAATCCCAGCACTTTGGGAGGCTGAGGCAGGAGGATTGCTGAAGCCCAGGAGTTCAAGATCAGTTTGGGCAACAAAGCGACACCTCCATCACTAAAAAAAAAAAAAAAAAAAAAATTACAAAGAAATAGCAGGGTATGGTGGCTCATGCCTGTGGTCCCCAGCCACCTGTGTCTGGCACTGAGTGCACAATGGTGAACAAATACCTACTTCCTTACTGTCATGGAACCTATGTGTCTCCTGGCACAGCCAGACAAAACAGAAAAAAGGCAAGTGAACAAGCAAATGACTTAAAATGATTCCAAAATGTGATGGTAATAAGACCATATGTCATTGATTTTTAAGACACATTTCTTTTCACCTTTTAATATTGTTGAAATTGTGATGTCTTAAAATGGGAATTTGTATTTAATATATTGTTTTTTCCCCTGAGAAGTTATTAAATTGATGCGTTGACTTCCGATCGATGCTGTCTCAGAATGGAGGAAATATGGTAATAATAAAAGCTCACATTTCTCGAACGCTAACTATGAGTCAGGCTTTGAGCACTTTGTGTTGTAGCATTGTCTCTTTTATTCTGGATAACAACCACAGGCATCATGTAGAAGAATCTCTACTTTATAGGGGAGGGAACTGCATCCCAGGGAGGCGAGGTCCCAGGTTTAATGTTCAGCACCTGGAGTAGCCAATATTTGAACCCTGGCAGATCTGACTCTGCCTCCCTGAGCCCTGGCGCCCTCTAGGGGTAACTGGTGCAAAGTAACCAATACTATTAAGATTTTTCAGATGCTCCTAGGGAAGCTACATAGTTTTCATACAACTAGGAGGTATACACCAAGAACTAATAGATTGTGCATGAACTGCGTAGAAACACACAGCAAAAGCAGCACCCACGGAGCCTGTATCTTCCAATGAATCTTTATTTTTTTATTTTATTATTATATATATATTTTTGAGATGGAGTCTCACTCTGTTGCCCAAGCTGGAGTGCAGTGGTGCCATCTCGGCTCAATGCAACGTTCGCCTCCCAGGTTCAAGTGATTCTCCTCTCTCAGCCTCCTGAGTAGCTAGGATTATAGGTGCGTGCCACCACACCGGGCTAATTTTTGTATTTTTTATTTTTTTAGTAAAGATAGGGTTTTACCATGTTGGCCAGGCTGGTCTCAAACTCTTGACCTCAAGTGATCCACTCGCCTCGGCCTCCCAAAGTGCTGGAATTACAGGCATGAGCCACCGTGCCCGGCCTTATTTTTGTGCATACATAGTGGTTGTATATATTTATGGGGTACATGAGATATTTTGATACAGGCATGCAATGAGTAATAATCACATCAGGGTAAATGGAGTATCCATCATCTCAAGCATTTGTCCTTCGTTTGTGATGAACAATCCAATTATACTCTTTTAGGTACTTAAAAACGTATAAATGCATAATAAATTATTGTTGACGCAGTCACCCTGTCCTCCAGTGAACCTTGAAGTGAGAAATGGGGAACCCACCCTGGTCAGTTTATTAGTCAGTTCTCATGCTGCTGATAAAGACATACCAGATACTAGGTAATTTATAAAGAAAAAGAGGTTTAATGGACTCACAGTTCCACATGGCTGTGGAGGCCTCACAATCACGGCAGAAGGCAGAGGAGGAGACAGGCACATAACACATGGTGGCAGGCAAGAGGGGGCTTGTGTAGGGGAATTCCCCTTCATAAAACCATCGGATTGGGCCAGGTGCGGTGGCTCATGCCTGTAATCCCAGCACTTTGGGAGGCAGAGGCAGGTAGATCACAAGGTCAAGAGATCGAGACTATCCTGGCCAATATGGTGAAACCCCGTCTCTACTAAAAATACAAAAAAACTAGCTGGGCGTAGTGGCGTGCGCCTGTAGTCCCAGATACGCAGGAGGCTGAGGCAGGAGAATTGCTTGAACCCGGGAGGCGGAGGTTGCAGTCAGCTGAGATTGCGCCACTGCACTCCAGCCTGGCGACAGAGCGAGACTCGGTCTCAAAAAACAAAAAACATACCATCGGATCTCGTGAGACTTATTCACTATCATGAGAACAGCACTGGAAAGAGGTGGGTTCATCCCTCTTGCCTGTGTTTTCTCCCTCCTTCCCTCCCCCTGCTTTCTTTTTTTTTTTCTTTACCTCCTCCCTCCTTTTCTTCTTCCCCATTTTTCTCTCCCTTCATACCTCCCTCCATGCTTCCCTTTCTGTTCCCTTTATCTAAAGAAGAGCCTAGCAGATTGATAAGTCATTAAATAATGTTGCTGGCAAAAACTGAAGAGTGGTAGCTGAAATGGAAAGTTCTGGAACTTGTGAAAGTATGATGAACCACTAAGATTAGTTTAGGATTGATTTATGTGGCTAAATAGTTAATATGCTCAAAGAGGCTTTAAAATAGGAGGCCTGTAATTAATATTTATAGATCCAAGTGATGAGAAATGACCAAAAAAGAAGCCTGTTGGGATGACATAAAGTTGAAAATTCCCTGAGATAACACAGGTGAGAAGTGGGTAGGGGTGGTGCTAGCGAGTTCGAAGAGATGCGCCTCAGCTGCTAATGCAGAAGGCATTCCAAACAGGAGCTCTGGGGAAGCCTGCGTAATGAATCAGAGGCATGAAGGACTTGGAGGCAATTTCCACATTCATTGAATTCATCTCACACAGGCTGGGCTGATTTGGGTTACACTGAGCTGGTGAATTGATGAGAGCACAAAAATCCAGCACATGAACTAGTAACCTATTTAGAAAATTTGTGAACGACTCAGAGATGGTAGGCCCTTGAGTGTGGCAAGCTAGGCAGCTGAAAGGAACACACAGGCAGAGACGGACTTCTGGAAAAATGGGTGCTTATCCGCTGTGCCTGGGGCTCTGCCAGAGTCCACCCACTTGCTGTCCCGAGATAAGAAATGTGTGTGGCTGCAAACCTGTGCTTGGTAGGTTGGTATTCCTAGAGACCTCATCTTCCTTTGGTGTGAGCAATTTATATGTATTCAGTTAAACTGTATTTTTCTAACCAGAATATAGCACACTGTCTTGGAACTTTCTCATTGCTAAATGGATGTTTAAGAGCCTGTCATTCGTTTATAAACATAGATGCAGAAGGAGAAACTCGTTTTAAGAAACTCTGGCATTTTGGCCTTAAGAAAATAAATGACAGCATGACTATTCACTTCACAAAAGGATTTTTTTTTTCATTTAAAACAAAGGCTTCAGCATGAGCATCGTTATAAAAACAAACAAACAAATGAACTAAAAATAACAAAAACTAAGGCAGAACTTTTACACTTTTTATCTAAAAAATATACATAAGATATAAACCCAGGCTGCCCTGCCTGTACCTGCACCATAAACCCCTCTCTACTCTTAGCTCGTTCCTTCATTCAACAGCACAAGAGATGTTGGGGCAGATGCTGTGAGAAAGACAAAGAAATAAAATAGTGTCTCAGTTTTCAAGTAGAAGAAATTCTTCCTTCCTGTGTTTTGTAATCTTTATGACATTTTATGAAAATAAAGTGCTTGCTGTAGAAGATTTAGAAAATACAGGAAGGAGTCACAAGGAAGGAAGCGAATATGTTAGAATCTCCCTAACCAAAAATACTCGCTGTGGAAATATTTATCCATCCTGCCATTTTTGGGAGGGTACACAACCGTGTCTGTGCCTGTAGGGCTAAGAACAGGAATTGAGAGAAGGAGGGCTGAGAGATAATGCTCTGAACATAAGCAGGGGTGAGGGTTCTTCAGACTTGATAGATTTTGGATTTTTCCCTGGTGATAGGGTGCATGGATGAATTAATGGCAAGGGAGTGGTGTGTGTGAGTCCTTGGAACTCTTCTTCTTCTGACTTATATGAAAGAGGAGCTCTACTTAGTTGGCAGGGTACAAACAATAGTAACTGAAGACCTATTGATCATTTGGTATTGCTGGTCAGGCACTGTGCTAAGTACTTGACATAGACTTTGTTTAATCTTTTAACAACTCTTTGGGCAAGGAATCCCATTATTCCCCTCTTGCAGATGATCTAGTTAGTGATGCTTAAGGAAAATAAATCAACACGCAGAAGATCACTCAGCTAGCTAATAAAGGGTGGAATTAAGATTTAAACCCAAATCACCTGGCTCTGGAGCCCTGTGTTGGGTATGGGGGGGAGGCGGATAAACTGAAGTGATTCTCCTAGTCTCTCACTCAACGGTCAACACTTCTGTGATCTCTCGTCACCAAAACGTGTGGGAATTTCTCCCCACCAAGTAATCCTCCAGCAGATTCTGCAGTGGATATCAGCAAGGTGTCTTCTAGTGTGATTCAGTTCTGACCCCATCTATCTACCTGGACATAGCATCACATCCCGCAGGTTGAGGGCTCAGTCCCGTGAGACTGTCCCTCACTTCAGATACCAGTTGCAATGGGCTATAAATTGGGGTTTCCACAACCCTCTTTGGGTTCAATTGATTTGCTAGAGCAGCTCACAGAAGTCAAGGAAATATTTACTTTTAATGGTTATTATAAAGAATATTACACAGGATATGGACGAAGAGATGCACAGTGTGAGATTCTGTGGGAAAAGATGTGGGGTTTCCAGGCCTTCCCTCTGTGCACCACCCTCCAGGAACCTCCATGTGTTCAGCTATTCAGAAGCTCTCTGAACCCAGTCTGTTTTTGATTTTATAGAAGCTTCAGTACATAGGCTTGATTGACTAAGCCATTGATCATTGGTGATCGACTTAACCCTTGGCTCCTCCCTGGAAGTTGGGAGGTAGGGCTGAATTTCAACCCTCTAATCATGCCTTGGTCTTTCAGGTGACCAGGGCCCACAGCCATCAACTCATAGCATACAAAAAAATGCTCTTATCACTCAAAAGATTCCAAGGATTTTTAGGAGCTGTACATCAGGAAATGGAGAAAAAAACAAATATGTATTTCACAATATCACAGTCCCATTGCAGTTACCTGCTGTTGTGTAACAAATCACTCTGAAATTTATCAGCTTAAAGCAACCCCCATTTGATTACTTGGAAGGGTGTTGTGGATTGGGAATTCAGATAGAGCCCAGTTGGGAATTTCTTCTGCTCCTTGGGGCATTGGCTGAGGTCACTCAGTGGTATTCAGCTGGTGGCTGGGCTTGTCTCACAGGAGAGTGAGTGTCCAAGATGTTTTCATTCACTTCCTTAGTACTGGGTGGGGGGTGGCTGGGAGGGTGGGCTGAACTGGGCTAGTGACTGGAGTGCCTTGGTGGGGCATCTTCAGGGTGGTGGGCATCTCAAGGTATTCAAACTATTTCCACGGCAGCTCAGGGCTCCAGAGACATTTGCAAGAGACTTGAGTAGAAGCTGCTGGTCTCTTAAAGCCTATACATGGAAAGTGGCACAGGCCACTTCTGACATTTTTCTGTTGACCAAATGGCCACAGAATCCACCCAGAATCAAGGAAACAGACATACGCTACCCCTACTCTAACAATTTGTGATCATCTTGAATCTATCCCATGTCTCAACACTTATTCACTAAGGAGACAGAGACTACCTTTGAATCCATTGATTGTTTAAATGATTGATTAATCGGTTTACCAAATAGATACTAAACAACTGCATGTGGTAGACAGAAAGGTATAATGGTTAGCAAGACAGTACCTGGGGATTCCAGTCCTTGGTACTCACATTCTAATGGGAGGGGACAATAGTGAACGAGCAACACAGGGAGAGGGTAATCAGAGCCTGGGTGACAGAGAGAACATGAGTGAGCTGGTGAGACATAGGGTGTCAGGGAGGCCACACTGGACAGGCTCATGAGGGAGGCAGTGATGAGGAAGTGGTCTTTTAGCTCCCCTTAAAGAGAAGGACAGAGGGGGAAGACACACCTTCCATAAAGGAGAGATAACAAGTCTCTAAACTCAGAAGTGGGATAGGACTTCACAAATTGATGGAACCAAGAAAACAATGTGCCAGGAGCATGGTGGGATGGGGGAGGGGGCTGGGGTGTGGCCCCAGCAAACTGAGCTGTGAGTGGGACCACATCACCCAAGCCCTGATAGGCCAGAGAACTGTCACTTCATCCTAATGATGAGCACAAACCGAAGTACACATTGAAGTAAATGAAGTAAATGAAGTTGAGATGGGCAGAGGCAAAAGAAGAAAATTCAGCCCTAGGTTTTTATGGTTTGGGGCAGAAGTGTGGCACAATCTAAATATGTTTACCCCTTCAGTGGGTTAGCCTCTAAACACTAATTTGAGCCAGGCATTAACCTCTCTGGGCCTATTTTCCACCGTGGTAATGAAAGGGTTTGAAAGATTTGCAATGACTTTTTTCAGCTTTAGTATTCTCTGATTCTACACATCTCTTTTTTATATTTAAAGAAGGGATTGGTTTCTTTTTTATGAAGAAATGGCTGGCTGCTTTATTTTACCAGCAAATACAATACCCCTCCTACCCACCTCTCCAACTCTGGTTTCATGAATGTATTTTCATGGACCCATGTGTCAACACAAGCCCTGACCAAGATATTTTATCCCACAAAGAGTGTTGTGTAGATTAAAGGAAGAAACAGAGATTAAAACAACGGGGCTTGCACATTCCGATGGTTCTTAACTTGATTTAAACTTTTGACCTCTAATGCTTCCCAGCTGTTTTGAAGTCACACATCCCGTGTTGATTAGACTCACCCCAAAAGTGATCCAAAAAGAGGGGGTTGCTTCAGTGAACCATCACCCTGCCTGCCTCTGGGGTTTGCAGTTCCCAGCTGAAAGTGGTCACTGCCCCACCAAGTCCTTTGCTCTGTAACTCAGCCCAGCAGGAAGAGCTCCCGCACTCTCTCCCTCTCTCTCTCTGCAGACAGAGGCCACCTTTTTAACAATTTGTTTTTACAATGTGAAAAAAGAGTGGGAGCAGGGGAGGAAACAGTGTTCCTGTCCCCCTCAAAATAACATAACCCAGGTGGTGGGAGTTAACTGGGAATGTGGAGGGTTCTGATTCCAAAGTACACATTGAAATAAATGAAAACCAACTGAAGTTGAGATGGGCAGAGACAAAAGAAGAAAATTCAGCGCTAGGTTTTTATGGTTTTCTTTTGTGTATAGAATCCTAATCATGGGGGTGAACTCAGAAAGCATGTGGTTTCTTCTTCTTCTTCTTTTTTTTTTTTTTGAGATGGACTTTTGCTCTTGTTGCCCAGGCTGGAGTGCAGTGGTGCAATCTCTGCTCACTGCAACCTCCGCCTCCCGGGTTCAAGTGACTCTCCTGTCTCAGCCTCCCGAGTATCTGGGATGACAAGCATGTGCCACCACACCCGGCTAATTTTTGTATTTTGAGTAGAGACGGGGTTTCACCATGTTGGTCAGGCTGGTCTCAAACTCCCGACCTCAGATGATCCGCCCCCCTCAGCCTCCCAAAGTACTGGGATTACAGGCATGAGCCACTGTGCCCGGCTGCATGTGGTTTCTGTTTTTTTTGAGACAGAGTCTTGCTCCGTTGCCCAGGCTGGAGTGCAGTGGCACGATCTTGGCTCACTGCAAGCTCCACCTCCCGGGTTCACGCCATCCTCCTGCCTCAGCCTCCTGAGTAGCTGGGACTACAGGCACCCGCCACCATGCCCGGCTAATTTATTTTTGTATTTTTAGTAGAGACGGGGTTTCACTGAGTTAGCCAGGATGGTCTCGATCTCCTGACCTCGTGATCCGCTCTCCTCGGCCTCCCAAAGTGCTGGGATTACAGGTGTGAGCCACCGCGCCCGGCCACATGGTTTCTTAAGATAAATTCTCTAACATGGAAGACAATGAACAGAATCTAGGAAGCAGCTGTCCCTATTGCTGGGGAATGGATTCTGCATGCTGGCCATGCCTGGTAAACTCTCAATCCATCACCAGGCCTGGGGTCCAGGTGCCTGTGGCCTGCATGAGTCAGGGGGAGAGTTAGGAGCCCCCGAGTTCCCCACAATTCGTCACTGAGGTGATGTCAGCAGGTGTAACTCTTTATTTTTTCTGCCATCATTTGTTTTTGTCATCATGCCTTCTGGGACTTCCTGACACATCCAATGCTGTCTTAGGTGTTCCTTTGTAAGCCAGAGTCTACCTGAAGAGGGAAATCCAGGGGACACAGTAGTGTTTGCATCAGGCCCTGGTCCTCCAGGGAAAATCTCCAGCAAGGAGACCTGGCAGTTGCTTGAGGCTGTGGGTCTGCAACACTAATCAGCAGGCAGGAAACCAAGGATTCAGCCAACACGTGCAGGGCATTTTGGACATCCAGCACTCACTCCATGGAAGGCATCTACTGCATTCCTAGGGTGAGTGGGAGGCTTCCCTCCCCACCCCCGCCCTGCCCCCGAATGTGGTCCATCTTGTCAGCCAATTCTTATATGCCAGTGCATACAAATTAATTCTGTGGGTAATTTTGATAGAAAATTTGATGAGTTGGCCGGAGAAACTTCAGTAGAGAAATTAAAAGTAGTAATTCCAAGAGAGGAGAAAATAAAATGACAGCTTTGATTATTTCAGCCACTTCAGGCCCAGGGCATTGGATGGAGATGACATTTTAGTTTCCTAACCCATTTCCTCATTTTGATTCTTTTAAAAAAATTGCCATTGCATCCAGATAGAGAATTCTTGGTTCATCTTGGAACGTGCATGAGCTGGAGGATGCTTCACTGCCTGATCTGTTCACTAGATGGCATGGCTCAGACCCACTGAGTTGCACAGATTCAGCTGGGCTAAGAAAGTCCTGAGCAAATTGAGTCAAATACCCACTGCCTTTGTTAATTCTTTTATGACAAACTGTGGGCCCCTAAGAGTAGAGGGAATCAGGGGATTCCCTGATTTGAAGCAGGAATTATTGCTGGAGGAAAAGCATCTGCAACTGGATCAGGGAAAATTCACGGAGCCAGAGGGCACCTTGTAGATCATCTTGTTCATCTTGTGGTTTGCAAACTTGTTTGAAGCAAGAGAACACCTTCCTCAGCAAAAGCCAGTTATGCAGAGCTGAATAAGTAATGCACGTAATGGCAGAACTATTGAAGTTGCTTTCTGAAACCCTTAGGAATTGGGAAATATTGACCGACTGACCGACCGACCTCCCTTCTTTCCTTCCTTCCTTCCTTCCTTCCTTCTCTTTTCTTTCTCTCTCTTTCTTCTTTTCTCTCTCTCCTTCCTTTCTTTCTCCTTCCTTTTTTCTTTCTCTTTCTTCCTTTCTCTCTCTCCTTCCTCCCCTCCTTCTTTCTCTTTCCTCTTTTTTTTTCCCTTTTATTTTCCAGCATTAGAAACTGAGGACTAGATAGGGCAAGATGTCCATGGAAGATCTTGGCCCACAAGCAGTCCACTGAATGATCTTTCTGTGAAACCACTACTTTATTTATTTAAAACCCTCAAGTTCCCGTAAAAGGAGTTTTCAGAGCAAATTGTTTTAAATTCTCTGGAGCAACATTGTGCATGAGTACACACATTTGCCAAATTCGCAGAATGTTTGTTTCATTAAGTGTGTTGACACTGATCATAAACTCAAGCAGGGCAAAAATGACAATGAGTGTGTGAACTCTGGGCCAGACAATAGACACACACTTTTATGCATAATTTTATTTTTCTTTACAAGAACCCTATGAGATTGGTATTTCTATCTGTACTTTATAGATGAGGGCAAGTCAATTTAGAGTTTCAGCTTTTTGTACCAATGAATATATTAAGGTATGGGTGAAGGTCTTATAACAAAGAGACTCTAAGACACAATGGCTTGAATACAGTAAAAGTTTACTCCTTCAACTTCCATAGGAAGGTGATGTAGGACAGCCAAGGGTAGCTGGGTCTGTCACAACATGTGGCTTCCATCCCTCCATCCAGTATGGCATTTCCAGGTCATGCCATCTCCCAACCAGCCAAGAAGCCAAAGAGCCAGTAAATGATGGGAATAATATTTGAACCAAGGCTTATGTAATTCTAAAATCTGATGTTAACTAACCACAGAACTAAACTGCCACTATTACTCACAGTAATAATACCACCATTTTAGGTGTTATCATTAGTTGTGGTAACTAGCCTTCAAGATGTCTCCCGATGATTCTTACCTCCTGGTATTCTACCCTTGTTTCTTCCCACACTGAATAGGACTGACTTGTGTAGTCAATTGCATACTGCAGATACTGGGGATATGATAGAGAATGGCTTTTGATGAGGCTAAGTCCCCCAAATCATTGCAGTTCCTAGTAAGCTCTTTCTTGAATCACTAGCTCCAGGGAAGCCAGTGCCATGTTGTAAGGATACTCAAGCAACGCTATGGACAGTTCCACAGGGGGTGGTACTGAGACCTCCCACCAGCAACCAGCACCAACTTGCAAGATATACAAGTGAGCTACCTTGGAAGCAGATTCTCCAATCCAGTCAAGCCCCTAGAGAATTGTAGCCCAGACCCAAATCTTGATTATAACTTTGTGAGAACCCATGAACCAGAACCAATTAGAAAAGTTGCACCCAAAGAAACAATATGTGATAATAAATGTCTATTTTATGTCACTAAGTTTCACAATACTTTATCATATAGAAATAGATAAAATAAAATATTAATATGATTGCTATATCAAGAGGATGCACTTTTTTTTGGACCAAACTCTAGTGACCTCCTCAGGAAAGCCTTAACGGAGTCTATCAGGGAGGGAGTTGTTCCTTCTTCCTCTGTGTCCTGGCTCCTTTCTCCTACCATATGTCACTTAAAATTGAAGTTTGTATTTTTACAAGTCAGTTTCCTTCTTTAGACTGTACATTTCCCTATAACAGGAAATAAGTCTTGTGTTTGGATTCATCTCCCCCATGCCTAATAGTGCTGAATTAAAGTTATGTTTAAATGAACAGCTAAAACCTATTTATCCTTCAACTCATTTGCATTATAATATTATGTACATATTTTCTTTATATGAAGGCTCTAAAAACATTGTGTTGTCTTTTACATGAAGCCTCTCAGTCACTTCTTTGTCTCAGTAACAGGCATTCAAAAATGCTCTGTATAAATAAAAGATAAATCTCCTAAGGGCCAGAGATCATGCTGTTTTAGGATCTTTTACAAACAGTTGGCACCTTCTTATTCTTGAAAATCAGGCTCGAAATCTCATCAAAACAAACATCCCCTGGAGACTCCCAGAGCTGAAGAGAATGTTTTTTTTTTTTCTTTTGTTACATTTTCTATTATCCCATTATGAAGAGGAGAGAGGAAGGTCTGCCACGAACCCTCCAAGCCCAGGGCTCTCCTGTTACTGGCCCAGGTGAGTTCACTTTCTGATGAACCCACTTTGTTTCTAAAGACACCTCATCTCCAAGCACGTATCCAGCCTTGTAGGTAACCTCTTACAAATGTATGCAAAATGCATTTCATCTAAGTTTCCTCCATTGCACTTAATTTAAAACCACTTAAAAGGGGAATTGAAACAATGTCTTCATCCTTTTTAAGCCTACATGGTTCTCAATCTTCAGGCTCAAGGAGATTTTGAGAATTTGTGTAAGTTACACAGAATTGAGTGTTGGTTCAACAAAGAAAAAGTTGAAATGTTTTCAGGCATGGTTGTGGCTTTGTAAATGAGAAAACAGCATATTTTGTCACGGTCCCTGTTGTTCCATTGCCAAGAGAAACATTGATAGAGTTTCTCATTTGTATCCATGTTTCTATCTCGACTGAGCCATTGGTCAGAGATTCCAGTCTGAGCTAATCTGCAACCTCTCTCCTTCAAAGACTGTAAAGAATTTGTTGCATGTTTAGATTAAGTAACAATAAGGAGAAGATTTCCCTTTTTGCATGGTTTTGATGGGGACATTAACGGACTCACATAGGACAGTGAGCATATAGCAAAGATCATGGTTATGAAACAGTCATGCATCTATGCATCATTCCAGAGAGAGGGGATATTAGTTTTACCCCCATTGCCTCCTCCCTAAACACTCTATATAGTGCCTCCCAAATGGGAGGTATTAATATCTTGATTATAAACAATTTCCATGCTTACTCAGATTTAAGACTGTATTGATCCACACCATTGATTGAACAACTCTGTGGGCTTTTGTTTTGGTTTGATTTGTTTGTTTTCTTAGGAAAAATAATTAACTACATTAAATTTCTGCATTGATTACAAGATGCATCCAGATTTCCAAAACATCATAAAAATGGAAAACAAATGTTGTCATACATTTAAGAACATTTGGTAAATTCTGTGGGATGCCAAGTCTCCTTGTTCCTGGAGTTATCAGGCAGACTGTGGATGGAGGTCAACACACTGGAAAAAGGCTTTGTGGGCTTGTGAACGTGTCTGCTTCCAACACAGACTGAAAGGTTCTCCCGGAAAGGGACGATGTCATGTCCATGCTGGCTTGCCAGCCGCTGACTCAATGTTGAGTATGCAGAGTCACTCAATGATTATTTGTTGAATTAATTAAGAATTAGAGATCAGAGGAACCTCCCTGATCCCTTACAATTTCTACTCATGCCTTCATTATCTCTCCACCATTGGCAAGCACTGAATGAGATTATGGACATAAGAGGTCTGGTGCCAGGTAACTTATCAGTAAACAAATGCTAGTTCCTTCCATTTTTTTGTTCTCATACTCCCCTCTCCTTCTGTATTCTTTGCCTACTCAGGATCCTTCAATAGAAATTAAACTTTGCAGATAAACTCCCCAGGGCCTTCTAGATGACATATTCTTTCTGTGAAAACGTGAATTTATTGACTTTTCTGCCTCTGAAGAGCACAAAGTACAGCTCTCTCTGCAGGGAGTGTGGACACAACTTGAGTTGGAGCTGGAAGAGAATGTGCTCTGTTGGGCTGGGTGCGGGCTGTAGCCATTCCCACAGAAGGCCTCCTTCCAACTTCCTTCCCTCCAGGTCTTGCTTCCCAGTGGAGTGAGAATGGGTTTCACTACCCTAGATGGTCTTGCATCACCTACCCACAAATGAAATTCAGGCTCCTAGGCATGGTACTCAAGGTCCTTTGGCCTTAGTTGCATATTTAGCTTTGCCCTCACTCTGTCTCTGTCACATTCCTAGAGTGTGCAAGGTGCTTGATACATCCACATGGGAGGTGTAAAGAAAGAGTTTCCTCTTCCTGAGACCATATACCTCCATTTTCTCAAGGGTAGGTTTCGGAACCAGGGTGCCTGTGGTCTGAAGACCAGCTCTAGCTTTCTCTGAGCTCTCACGCTGTGCACCCTCACCTCTTTGCCATGATCATCTTCTTCCAGCCGGAATGGTCTCTACTCACATCTTTCATCATCACGTGTCAGCCTGGTGCAACTCACAACACGCCGTCTCTCTCCTGAAGCTGATAGATGGGCCATTTCAGAGTAAAAACATTGCAGTAGCTTTGGTCTGACTGTCAATATGCTGATCTTATCACACTGTATATATTGAGACGTTACTATGTCCTCCATGAATATATACAATGATTATATATCAATTAAAAAGAAATAATTAAATGAATTCACTTAGATAGAGGTTAATCTTGTATGTTGTGCTGGGGTGAGGGTCATTTTCCCAAAGTGCAATAGGAGCCACAAAAGAATTTAAAGCCTAGGATGACAATATTGGACTTGCATGTTAGATCCCTCAAGCAGTGTTCTAGTGGACAGATGGTGTCAGGTAGAAATAGAGGCAATGAAACAATTTAGGAGTGAATTGGGTTTGGATCTGTTGGCACTCAGGCCCATGCTTTGCTTTTTCTTTGATCTTTGCTCCAGAGCTTCAGGGAGAAGCCAGGGTACTTGTTTTGTTTCTCTTTCTGTTTTTTCACTCTTTCTTTCCCTCCTCCCCTTCCATTCCTCTCTAAATAGATCTACCATGGCTTTAGCTTCCACTAGATGATTCCAGATCCTAGACTCTAGTAATGCCAACTTATCCCATTGCCTTTGAAATCTAAGGAGGTTCACAGCTTTCTGATGCTGTGAATCTCTATATTCTCTCACTTATTTGGATTCTCAGCTCTTCCTTCACTAGTGTAACCTAAATTCTGTATTCAATTCATCCTGTGTAAATACTTAGAATCATTTCTATAATTCTACTTGGACATTGACTGAGAGGGCAGTCCATTGAAGTTGTATAGGTAAAAGATGTGAAAGCCACAGGATTAAAGAAGAGGAGAAGGCTTGGAGATATTCTTAATAAAAATCCTACTCAGAATTGCAAGGCCTTGTCCTCTTACCCCAAAATGTATTTTTTTTTTGTCATTATAACATTGCAACCATTTGGAATAATGTCCACTAGGTCTCAAATATCATTGATCTTTTAAGGCCCCTTCTAGCATGTCATTCAGACTACAGAGGATGATCCCAAGTCAGACATGAAGGCTTTACTTTATCATCAACATTTATGTTTCAATGAAATGAAACATATGGGAGATAAAAGAGCAAAATAGAATTGAGAAGTGAGAAAGAATGTTAACCTGCAAGTCAATTAACCATGTATTTTCATTTCTTTGTTTTGGCTCGGTTTCTAACAAGCTGTGTGATCTTAGGTGTGTTACTTTCCTTCTGTGAGGCTTACTTTCTGCCACTTAAGGTGTGATTTTTTTTTTTTTTTTTGGTAATTACAGATTTCATCTTTTTTTTTATTATAATTTAGGTTTTAGGGTACATGTGCACAATGTGCAGGTTTGTTACATATGTATCCATGTGCCATGTTGATTTCCTGTACCCATTAACTAAAGAGTGTGATTCTAATGTACCTTGGAGTCTTGGCCAAAATTCACCACTATCTTTATTGTTCTGAGAGCCTATAAGCCAGATCCATCCCATTGAATCAATGAGTTCTTTTACTCCCATTGCCTGATACACGATATTAAAGCCTGCACAAATGTTAGTAACCTTGTTTCCCTTTGAAAAGCTTTGAGAGTACAGATGGATTTTCCAAGCCCCATCTGAGCTTTGCACCCAGCAAATCAAATATCATACATTAAATGTCCTTGGCACTCAGTGTAGAAAGAATCCTTAGCCAGACATCACAGGGAAGGTTGGTTTGTTCACCATCGAGCAGTTCAAAGTCAGCCCCTCTGTTTTTGAAATGAACGAACTTGCCTCTCACCGTCTGTTTTCTAGGACCTGGAATGATATACACTTTTATTTCCATTTGCATCCTAATCTGTTCTGAGAAGTATGCACTGCAAACCAGGAAAGAAATGTCATCCTTTGGCTGGTTACCCTAAGATATCACTAACAACCTTTTTTATATTTTTAAGTTTTTTCTTTATTATAAATTATATATTCTCTTTGAAGAAATAGTTTCATTTAAATATATTCCTCTCTATGGGAGAATTAAAAAGTACACTTATTTCTAGGCTGACACTAGGATCCACACTAGAGATGGTGTCTACTATTTTATTCAGCAAAATTTCACTATGGCCTTTGTGGAATCCTTATTATGTAGATTTTTTTGTTTAGATATTGATGACAACTTTTCAACTCCAAAAATAAATAGGCATTCTATGGAAGACAATTTGATTATTTTCAGGTTTTCTGAGATTAAGGATATGTGACTCCTTTTCTTGAGGATCCCAAATCTGACTAGAGAAACAGAATTGTGAACAAGCATTTATCACAATGATGCAATAAGTACTATAATATTGGTCTATTTACAGTTATTGAATACTTCTGTGACTGTTTTCAGTCATCCTCCAAAGAGTGGCTACTGGTGGTCACTTATTGAATTGCAGGTATAAAAGCAATGAGAAGTTAGCTACAAGGATTTGGGAATAGAATTAGACCTTTACTTACCAAATTCTTGGCAAAAGGAGCTATTCCATTTAGTTTTCCAATGTGAGTGCTTATGTGCCTGCATTCTGAAACAGAGGCTCTCAATATTTTTAAAAAAATGTACCTCTCAATTTGAAGGCAAAAGTCATAAAAATGGAACATGCACTTCTGTCCCAGAAGTTTCTTTTGAAATAATTCACCTTAGTAAACCATAGATGCACTCAAAGTCATAATATACCAATAGTATAGTACTTATTGCATCATTGTGATAAATGCTTGTTCACAATTCTGTTTCTCCTATCAGATTTGAGATCCTCAAGAAAGATGTTCATTACAGTGTTTTTAGAGTATTAATAGGAAAAAATCATCTAATTGTAAGATAGGAATTATGGCAAATTGATATGATAGAATGCCATGGAGCAATGATATATAAAAGAATTTAATGACAGGAAAAGAAACTTGTGATACATAGTTTAATAAAATAACATGATGAAATTCTGTAGGCAATGAGACTAAACTTAAAATATTTGTGTTTGTGAATGCTATCTAGTGGTAGATATAGATGAATGCACACACATATATTGAAAAAATGTGAAGGAATATATGCTACTATTTAACACTGGTCATTTCTTGGTGAGGTTATTTCAGGTAACTTTTGTGTGTATATATTTTGCATTTTAAGGACATTGCTTTTAAAATAGAATATATATTGATTTAAAGAATGAGACTGACTTCTGTATATGCTGTAGGAATGTCAGTGGTGAAGATTTGGTTGGCAGAACCATGAAAGAGATGTTGAGGCTACAGGCTTCAGAAAGTCCCTGCAGAGTGAGCCCTGACCTTGACATCATTTGGGGCCATTTAGAGAGGGACATTTCAAGTGCATCTGTGTATGTAAAGCTGAGGCAGGTTGTGATAAAAAAAAAAAATCCCCTTGGATGACATGAGATACTTGGTTAGATTTTATGGACTGACTAAGGACAGTCTTAACCAAATGGAGATTATGGGACAGAGGCTCATGTCAATGCTTCCATCTGCTTCATCTGTTTTGGAAGGTACTGCTGTCCTGACAGGTGAGTCATCAGAATAACCTTGAAGCAAGACCATAAGGAAATGGCTCTGACCCAGCCTTCAGATTTCAGTACTGCTTTTCTGAATTGGGATTAATGTGGGCCAGATCTCCACTCTTCATGATGGAGATTACAAATTAGAGGCAGAATGATAGTGTACTTACTTCCTGAGACCAGCAAATGATGTGCCCTACACATCTCAAAACAGTGTTCCAGGAGACACTTTTTAGAGGAACAAATAGGGTAATTCCTCTGACAAGCATGTTGTTTGAGCTTCTTTGTGGCCAACAGTAAGTATAGGAGGGAAGATGTCCCCTTAGCCCCCTCCCTCCATGCTTAATGCTTATCCCCTGTTCCCACCTTCCCACTCCCTTTATTATTTATTTATTTACTGAAACATGATTTCCCTCTGTCACCCGGGCTGCAGTGCAGTGGCACGATCTTGGCTCCCTGGAACCTCTGCCTCCCAAGATCCCTTCTGGGTTTAAGAGATTCCTTCGCCTCAGCCTCCTGAGTAGCTGGGATTACAGCCGCCTGCCACCATGCCTGGCTAATTTTTGTATTTTTAGTAGAGGTGAGGGTTCACCATTTTGGCCAGGCTGGTGTCGAACTCCTGACCACGAGTGATCCACCCACCTCAGCCTCTCAAAGTGCTGGGATTCCAGGCATGAGCCACCACACCTGGCCCCACTCCTTTCTTTATTACCAACGAGGAGGAAGTAGTCATAAACTGGATGAGCCCAGGAGCATCATTGAAACATTTTGCTAGTGTGTGTGGTGACTCTATTTAAAGCTCATCACTCCCATATTCTATTCGGTCTCTTCAGTCACTTGCTATAAGCTTGAGCTGGGCCTATTCTTGGGGCCAGTTTTCTTTTTCCTTTTCTACATTCCCTAAGCATACGGCTGGGTGGATGGAGCCAGAGAACCTGATTTAGCTCACTGTGCTACCTGAAGCAAGTCTCTATCCTTCTCTGGACTGAAGCTCCCTAATCTGTTAACTAGGGGCATGTACTTGGTCATCCAAACTTAACTTACCATCAGAATTTCTCAAGCTATTGACATTTGGGGTTGGATAATTCTTTGTTGTAGGGGGCTCCCTGTATGTTGTAGGATGTTTATCAGCATCTCTTGCCATCTCTTGCTACTCTTTGCCAACTAGATGCCAGTAGCACCCCCCTCTCTACTTGTGACAACCCAAACCGTCTCCTGACATTGCCAAATGTCCCCAGAGGAGCAAAATTACCCCCAGTTGAGACCCACTGCCTTTCACTTACAAATTTCTAGGTGAGTTTCCACCTTCAGTTTTGCAGTATTGGGCAGTAACATACATTTTTGATACAGGTGGGTGGATTTCTCCAGAAAAGCCACATCACTGAGATCTGGTTCAGTTCAGAATTCTCTTCTCAGCACACAGCCATGTTTTGCATCCTGGATCACCTCTGGCAGACTTCAGACACCCTTCAAGGGCAAAGTTTCCTCTTAGGTACCCTTAGACAACCTCAGATAATCAAAGCTGGCAGCTAGCCACCCCCAGAGGAGTCATGGCTCTAGGTTTTGTCCTGTTTCCTGGCCCCTGAGAGCCCATGGGGATTTTGGACTGGCTCAGAGCCCACAGAGGGGGAGAGGCCAACGTGGAGGTGAGAGCAGGGCAGCAACGAGAGCATGCGGGAGTGGGTCAGGAATTTCCTTAGTTTCATTGGAAACAGATGCCTGGCAGAGGTAGAGGGCTGGGGCCCTGCTTCAGGTCAGCATGCTTGGCAGCTTCTCCTCCCATATCTCTTAACCTCCCCTCTTCTCCTCCCTACCCCACAAACACCACCAGATTATTATTTAAGAGGAGTGCTCTGGTTTAAGGGAAGCTAGGATTGTTGTGACACAGGAACAAAATCTGCTCTCCTGGGAACATGTACATGTGGGATGTGACATATACACATGTGATCACAGACCCATGGGATCAGAGAACCTCAGGGCAGGAAGGGCCTTTTGTGGTCTATGTTCAACACGTTTATTTTAAAGATGAAGAAAGTGAGGTCTGAGATTGAGAATGGAGTCTACGAGCCCTGGTTGGTTGATTCTCAGGGTTTTCCTCATCACTGCTCTGCCTCCAAGTCCTCTTTTTAAAATGTTAATTCAGCAAGATGTGATTGAACACGTCTGAGATTCCCAGCCTGCACCTATAGCAGACATCACTAATTGATCACAGAACTCTTTCCTGCTGGACCTTGATGCTGCCTAATGATCCTTTATCCAAACAGCACTCTGGGTAGGCAGAGCCAATCAATCCGAGATGACATGCATTTGCCACACCTGCCGGAAACTTGGTCTGTCAGAGTCTTTCTAGAAATGGATGGAAGCAAGGGCCTGGGGGAATGTGGTTTCTTTTTTCTTTCTCTTTTTTTTTTTTTTTTTTTTGAGACAGAGTCTCACTCTGTTTCCCAGGCTGGAGTGCAGTGGTGCAATCTCTACCTACGGCAGCCTCTACCTCCCAGGCTCAAGGGATCCTCCTCCCCACTCAGCCCCCCAAGTATCTGGGACTACAGGCCTGCACCACTATGCCTGGTTAATTTTCTTTTTTTTTTTTTTTTTGAATTTTAGTAGAGACAGGGTCTCGCTATGTTGCCCAGGCTGGTCTTGAACTGCTGAGCTCAAACAATCTTCCCTTCTTGGCCTCCCAAAGTGCTGGGATTATAGGTATGAGCCACTGCACTTGGCTAGAATGTGGTTTCTTGGGTGATAGTTAAGATGAGAAGAATGTTGGTGAGTATTTTGGAGCAGAATGTGAGGCTACCAGTGGTCCCTGTTAATTTGCAACTGTCTTTAGAGAAAGGAACAAAGAAAGTATGTCAGGAATATAGGCTGTTTCTGGGCTTCTCAAACTTTAATGTGTACATGAATTGCCTTGGTGGGGGGATCTTTCTAAAACGCAATAGTTCTGGGAGGGACCTGAGATTCTGCAGTTTTAACAAGCTTCCAGGTGATGCCGATGTGGCTGGTCTCTAGACCATCCACTCTGTGTCAAGATGCTCATCCGACTGGTTGTTTTACCATTTAGGAAACTGTGGTTCCAAGAGGTCAAGGGAAAGAGAGTGAGGGCTGTTTCACCACCAGCTGTGCAAGTCGCTTGGCGTGAAGATTCTATTAACCTGGCTCATCTTTCTGCACATCTTTCTATAAACGTCTGTCGACTTCCTTGCTTTCATGTCAGTCTTCCATCTACCAGGCTGATTAATCTTAGGCATCTCAGAACTGATGTCTACTCCAAATCTGGTGTGTTCAGGCTCTGACCACAAGAAAAGCACTATTATTTGCTTTCATATGTCTGAGCCTTCTGTGACATCCTTAAAGATCCTGCTGGAGGTCACACCCCTCTGAGAACTGAACCTTAACCAAGGACAATAGAGTGAGCAGGTAAACACTTGAAAGGTCTATTTCCTTTGAGCAAACTTCATTTATTCACCAAAATCCTGCCATTGGGGGTGGGGGAGGGAATCTAACAGATATTAGATGGCCCTTCATGGCTTAAGAGAGAGACAGAGAAAGAGAGAGAGAGAGAGCTGTGGCCTCGTTTTTTGTAAATGACCTCTGAGTTGAGAGAAAGTTTCAAAATGAGGCCAGGATAACAGAAAGGGAAGGAGTGGTGAGGAGGGGGCTTCTCCTTTATTTTTCCTAAGTAATTGAGACATTTCACCTTACTCTGACATAATTACATTGTCACATGGAAGATGCTTCAAGTGATTAGTAACATAATTAGTCAAGCTTTTCTGCTCCCCGTGTCCTCAACTAAAACACAGCCTTTATGTACAGTGCCCTTTGCAGTGCAGGACAAGCTATGACAAGGAACACTTTCTTCTTTTTTTTAATGGACAAAGAGACAAAAGGGAAACATGTGCAGGATCTTCCAGGGCTGCCTCAGAAAGGCTGCTGATTTGGTATCAGTAACAAATAAAAAGCAGATTTGAGAAAATGTAACATTAGGAAACATATAACGTGGTTTTGGTCAAAGCAGTGGTTGCTGCTACCATTGTTGTTATTGGTATCATTAGTCATGGTAAAATTTGTTCAGACTTGGTTGTTCTTTCCACAAACTCATCTCTGTGGAAAGAACAGCCAAGTCTGAAGAAATTCTCAATCTTTACAGTCTTCCTCAGACATGGGCGAGCCTTGGAAATTTCAGCTGAGTTTGCAGAGTGCTTAAAAAAGTCTCCTAATGCACCAAGTTCTGCTAAGAGAAGTAGAAATGTAAATGAGATCAAATAGACTCTGATCTCCTCCTCCTTTTTATTTTTCTAGAAAACACCGTTGGCCATGGTGAGCCCCCAATTCATGGTGACTCAATGAGTGGGAATGGTTATTTCTCCAGACAATATCAGCTTGGGGATAGAATGCATCAAACAGGGTACCGTTTACTGAACATTTGGCCAGGAGCTTCACTAAGGCCTATAAAAGACACATTATTAGTTCATTGAATGCTCAAAGCCTTCTGGTATTATCAGAATTTATTGAGAAGAAAACAGGCTCAGTGATGGTATGTGGTTAGTACATTCTCGATCTCAGATCTAAACTTAAATCTTGTTGGCTCCAAAGGTCAATGTCTAGTGATCATTCTGGTATGGTAGAGTGATGAGCATCATTTCCCAAGGTCAGCTCTCACCTTCAGTGTTAAGGGGACTGTTAGCTCCCCTCCACTTGCCAGATTTCTCTCTACTACTCCGGGACTCAGAAGCTCTTGGATATCATTGTCTTGACGTGGCTTCTTTCTCCTCTCCTTCTTTATTTGATTTCCTGACTCTCTCTACTATGGGGCCTAGTGGTAGTGGCAGGGGATTGGAGGGCTGTGATACAATGAAGAGACAGTAGACTTTGGAATCAGATCTATCTAGGTTGGAATCTAAGCTCTACTTAACCTGAGACAAAGTACCTTACATTCCTGATCCTCAGTTTTTCAGTCTGTTAAATGGCAGTAAATGTATGGATGAACAGATTGATGCATAGATGAATGGAAAGAAGACGGATGAATTAATTCAAATCAAATCATTAATGTGAAGGTGATAGGTGAGAGGCTAAGGCATGTTGGTATTAATGTGCATAAATGGGTAAGAGTAATAGTTGCTTTCAAGGACATAAGGTGCTGTATCTCATTTAGAATGAAAGGGCCCCAGAGTGCCAGGCAGCAGAGAAACAAGGTTGAGACTCAGCTGCCCTGGCTTTGTAGTAAATTTTGTCTCATGTCAACATTTGCCAGGTTTGTGCCAAGGATCTTGAGCTGGATGCTTCATCAAAAGAGGGTTCCATGGTCCAAAGGTGTTTGGGAAATGTAACCAGTTCTTGGAAATTCATATATACAAGAGGATATTAAAACCTTTGAGAATTCTTACACGTATATTAATACTATATAATAATAATAATTTTATGATCTAAAATTCAGTGATTCTGAAAAACTTTGTCCATAGAGCCTATCTGCTCCGTATTGCTTAGTAACTTCAAGAAACACATTCTGTATGTCTGCATTTTCTGGACCGTGGTTGAGATGACATAACGGTCTCAATGCTGGGTCTATTTGTATGGGTTGGTGGTTGTTAGGAGTCACACACATGCTGTGGATGTATCTTCCCAAATAATCATGTGATAGAATCAGGACTGGCATCACTCTCTCTATGTGACAGATGAATGCGTGGGACTCAGTGGGGTAGAGTGAGGTGTCTGAGTGCACCATGGGCAAGTTGGACTCTGGCCTAGGTCATCCAGTGTCAAGTTGGTTCTCTCAGAACCATGTGTGCTCCTGCCACGTGGCCACAGAGGTCTTCGTTGTCTGTTTGGCTCTCTCTTGATGCCAGATCTGTTCAAATAGTTCTGGGAAGCCACGTGCACTTCACTTTGTGTATGTAGAAATACCAAGCACACTTCATAGTCTGACGAGCAGCTCTCCAGCCAAGGATAATAAAGTAAGAGAGAATGATCACTCTAACGAAGGTAATAATTACACCATCCAGGACTTGTAGAGCACTTTGCAGTTTTATGAGCACTTTCATGCGTGGTATCCTTTCTAATCATCTCGGCAACCCAATTCACATGCCTGGCTGGCAATTTTTATCCTTATCTGACAAGGAAGGGAACCAAGGTGCATGGAGGTTAAGGATAGAGCAGAAACTTACACAGCAAGCCAGTGAATGAGCCAGTCATCCAATTCTGCCTCCTTTTTTGTGACTGTTTCTAATATTTGAGTTGGCATTCACCAGAGAAGCATGGTGGAAACAAAACTTTACTTTGCCGGAGTCTACTCTCCCTTTCTCCTTCCAACTTCTGTTCTTCCCTCCTTTCATCCTTGAAAATGAAAATTTCAAAATATAGAAATATTCAAATAAAAGAGAACAACGACCTGTAATCCCACCATCCTGAGATAACTACTGTGTATTTGCTTCTAGTAATTGTTTTATGCACATTTGCCTGTTACTACATTTTCTTCAAAGCATAATATTAAATGTCTGCAAAGAATTACATTTTATCTTTCTTTACATCATCCATCTCTTGTTGTTGGGCATTTAGAATGTTTTAACATTTTCTGAAATTTAAATAACATGATAAACATCATTATACAGAAGTCTTTGTGCACTTTAAAATATCATCCTTGAGATAAGTTTCCTGAGTGAAATTTCAGGGGAAAATGTTTCTACATATTTAAGATAGATATTCTAAACTGCCATCTAGAAAAGTTTTACTAATTTCAAAGTCTCCCCATCCCCGTGAACAACTATGTTTTGACCTTTTAAAATTTCACATGTATTGTTTTAATTTCAATTTCTTTAATTATCCATTTATGTTATCATCTTTTTGTAAATATTCATTTTTGGTTGGTCATTTTTGTTTCTACTTTTGTCCGTTTCTTGATCGTGACATTGACTAATATTATTGTTATTTTAATTGGGCTATGTTTTTGATATTCATTTATTAGAAGCATTTATGTATTAAGGAAACTAATACTTACATTGTAAATATATTTTTCGCTAGGCTGAAATCATGAGCTGAAAACACCGTGAGTCATATTTTTAGTTGATGGTGGAGCTTATAGGAAGGAAGACTTCAGCCCATTGTTAAATAGAAATTTCTAATAATGAGTGAAAGTTATATGAGGATGGGGTTGGTGGCCTTCTAAACAACCCAATTTCTTGGAAAGGTAAACCAAGACTCAGAGACGTCCAATAACTTGCCATGGGTCACACAGCAAAAAGTGTCGGAAGTGAGATTTCAACCCATGTCCATCTATCTCCAACTTCTGTGTTCTTTCTACTGTGTGGCATCTTTGTGTCCCAGAGAAAGGTAATGATCAGACCAGTGCTGCTGAAATAAATCAGTTGCAGGTCACAGAAGACATCAGACAAGGAAAGAGACAGGAGAATGAAGAAAACAATTAGGAGACTGGGATTTGGAGTCCTCAAATTCAAAGAAATGAAGGTGAAGAATTGAAAGCAAAGGGCTTCATTCATAAAAGGGCAATGGTGTTACAGGGATGCACTGGTGAAATATTTTGTGTACCTCTACTGCCAGATCGTGCCATGGACTATTTATGCTCTCTTTACTACTGGAAATAGAGCCCTTAGCATCTTGAAATCTAATTAGATTAGAGAACCAATTCTAGAAACCCCAGATCCAATTCAGAAAACTCACATGCTTAAAATTCTCTTCCTCTAGAACTACTCCTAGTACTAAAATATGTATTAGTCTGGGTTCTCTAGAGAGGCAGAGCCAATAGGAGATCTTTCTTTCTCTCCCTTTCTCAAAAAGATAGATATCCCAGAGAGAGAGAGAGAGAGAGAGATCTCCTAAATATAGATTTATTATAAGGAATCTGGCTCATGTGACTATGTAGACTGAGAAACCTAAGATCTACAGTCAGCAAGCTAGAAACCCAAGAGAGCTGATGGAAGAGTTCCAGTTTGAGTCCAAGTCCAAAGGCAGGAGGAGACAAATGTCCCAGCTTGAAGACACTCAGGCAGAGAGAGTGACTTCCCCCTTACTCAGCTTTTTATTCCATTGCAGCCCACCCCCATTACAGAGGATAAACTGCTCTACTCAGTCTACCAATTCAAATGTTAATCTCATCCAGAAACACCCAGAATAATGTTTAACCAAATAAAATAAACCTTCACAAGGGTCAAGCTGCTTTCTTTTTTTTGTTTTTTTGGATTTTTTTGAGACGGAGTTTTGCTCTTGCTGCCCAGGCTGGAGCTCAATGGCATGATCTCAGCTCACTGCAACCTCCGCCTCCTGGGTTCAAGCGATTCTCCTGCCTCATCTGCCCAAGTAGCTGAGATTACAGGCGCGCACCACCACACCCAGCTAATTTTGTATTTTTAGTAGAGATAGGGTTTTACCATGTTGGCCAGGCTGGTCTTGAACTCCTGATGTTAGGTGATCTGCCCACTTCAGCCTCCCAAAGTGCTGGCATTATAGGCATGAGCCACCGTGCCTGGCCAGGCTGCATTGTTTATCCTTACCTTTCCTCACCCACTCAGGGTCCAACCTCAGATGGTTCTAAAGCCACTTTCAAAAGGCTTTCTCTGGGCTAAGGATGCATTCTCTTAAGACAGACTTGGAATAACCTTTTGGGCAGTACTATTTCCAGTATTTCAGATTCCAGCTTTCATTTCCACCCCCACCCCCTGCATTCCTGTTTCTTTTTATTTATTTTTCTTAAACTGCTGAGCCTGATAAATTAGGGCTATTAAGAGACTGTTTGTTATTCTGTCCTGGGTTACTATTTTGAGGGCTAAAACACTCATAAATATATGGATGTTCCGACTGTAAATGGATACGTTTTAGCCAGTGAAAAATTCATTTTCTCCAATATATATTTTTAAAGCGTCCTACTGAAATCCTGCACAATAGCTCACCATGATCTTTCACTGTTCCTCCCATTTTTATCTGATAGAAGCAGATCCATCATCAATGTGGTTCCTTTTCTTTGCACCATGAATAACAGCTGAGGAAGGGGAGCATCTCCCACAACACAGTGGCACTGAACTTTAACCAATTTTGGAATATAGTGTTTGTTAAGCCTTCTTGGGATGGGAGCCAAGAGTACCTGCATGCCCATCATTTATCTCATGCCTTCCAGGTTTTGGATGAAGACCCTCCAAGTCTAAGCATAGAGAAATTTGCATCTGATTTCAGTTGTACTTGCCAGATGGAAGATGGACTTTTGTAGGTTGTTATATATCCTGGCTCATCTGGGTTGGCCCCAGTTTATGCCCCTGGTTCCAGTTAAATTACTAAAAGCAACTTCTTTTACTCTCAAAATTGTCCTGGTTTGGATAACAAGTTATGTGGTCACTGTAGATGTATATTGAGAAGCACAGGGCTTCATATGGCCTTTAGTTTTTTCCCATTCCCCATTAGATGCTCATTCTGTGTATTGGAACTCCCCTTCCCATCCATCAGCTACTCATCGTAGTCAGGAGACTTACTATCAGAGGCAACATTTACAGGCTGGGAGAAAAGAAAAAGAAAAGAAAAGAAAAACCATAATTCTAGTTTCTACCATATGCAAGGTACTACCCTAGAGGCTTTTCAAGAAAGTCATGCTTTCATTCTAAGAACAATTCCATAAAGTACTATCATTCAATTTCAATATGCACAGTTTTTCATTCATTAATATCTCAAAATTAGGCTAAGCCTTATAATTGATGTTGTCTTATAATTACTGTTGGCCATGCGGTGTTATGATGTACTCATCATTGTCTTTGCATGAACCCTGTCAAAACTCACAGAATGAATGTCAGCAGCTTGGAAGAAAATCCTAGAAACAATAGCACAGTATTTTTTTTTTTAGTCCCTAGGAATCAAAGGATTGTGGAGAGAGGGTGGCAGAGGTTGTGAATCAGAAGTATTTCAAAATAGCGGTATTCCAAAAGCAGACATCAATAGTAGACATGCACGACATAATTGCAAAGCCAGATTAATCACTCAGAAAACATGACTTTTTGGTTATTTTAAGGATTATTTTAAGAAATGCTGCATCACCAATGATCTTGATGACACAGAAGGTTGTATTGTTTGGAAAAATATTTGATTATTTGGCATTGAAAAGTGATTCTGAATATAAAGAAAGTAGGAATACTTTAACCAATTTAATTCATTTATAAATTTTTAAAATACATGCCCAAGAGTAACCTGTGAGTAAAATCTATGCCAATTAAGTCTAAAAGAGCTTTCAAAATTCCAAGAGGTTAAAAACATTGGGTCAAGTTTATTTAGAAGTATCTTTTTCTCTTGGTGGTATTTGAGTGGTCTATCAGATGATGACTGTCCTACAAGGCTAGGACAGGCAGCATCTCAGAGGAAGAGGCTCCCAAACAATGTTGTCCAGAGTGAGAAGCAATTAGCAGTGAAGGAAGGGGAATATGGGAAGTAAGGGTGTTCTAGGCAGCAGGAACAGCCAGTACAAATACCTGCTGCTTAAATATTATAGGTTGTAGTGAGCCCATTTTACAGGTGAAACTAGAAAAATATGTGGTTTGCTCTGCCTAGGGTCATGCAGTTAGATAGGGGCAGTGCAGGAGTTAAATAGCATTGGAGTGAGTAAAAAATGCATTGAAATAGCAGTCATGGAGTTGCTACAATGTGCCAGATCTCCAATGGGGGATCCATCAGTGAAGAAAACAGGCATGGTCCCTGTCTTCAGAGTTTCCAGACCTAGGAGTGGTGGGGAGGGAGGATGGGAGGACAGATAAGCAGGTAGTTATGATACATCCTGATGGACCTAATGAGAGCAGGAGAATCAACCTTGTCATGGGGGCTCTGGGGCAACATCCAAGAGGAAGCAGCTCCCAAGCTGTCTTATGAAGGGCCAGAAGGGATTATTAGTTATGCAAACGGAAGACAGGGAGGAAAAATCTTCCAGGAACTGGAACAGTGAGTATCAGCACCTGGTCATTTTGTGAGTATACTACTCTGTCTCCTTGAGACCCTAGTGGCAATGATTGGTTTGGGCAGCTCCCCGTAGTAGACAGCCACTCTCCTGTGGAGAACGTGATTAACTTTTTGGGTCCTGATACTTTGGACTTTGTTTTTCCTAATCCCCATGGAATTAGGAGGTGGCATTAAAACTTCCACTTTAAGGGAAGAAAAAACAAGGTTCAAAGTGCTCCCTTGCTATGCCAAAGATCATGCAGGTAGCAAATGATGATGGTGAGATATGAAGTTCAAAGGGTCTCACTCAAAGAGAGAGTTTGTGCCACTATATCAAACTGGGTCCAGCACTTCCCAGATAAGAGGAGACTCAGGACCCATCTGATTTAACGACCCCCCAATTTCCCTACCCTTGGATACTCTGGGGTGGGTAGGGGAGGGAAACAGAGACCCAGCAGGTAGACGGTGACCTGTTCAGGTCACATAGCCAAGGACAAGTGAGGCACTGGACTGTCAGAGAGCAGCCTGCTCTCCACTCACTCGTATCTTCATTACTTTTATCAACATGTATTTAAGGATCGTCCAAGCAGAGCAAACCACAGCTTTAAAGCAATTACTTGCCGATGACCAGGAGGGGCCAAGGGGATTCTATTTGCTTATTTGTGTGAACCTAAAATGCCTGCTTCCTTAATTAAGCCTTCACTCTGAGTCTTGCCTCCAGCTTTTAAAGTTTTCTTTTCCCCCTCTTTAACAGATCTCAGTCTTCCACCACACTGCAGGCACTGGGCCCAGGAGGGCTTTGCCTCTGTTTGCTTTCTCTTCTCTAAGCAGCATCTGCTTCTGTACCACCACTGAGGATACCTCCTTTTCCTAAAATCCCCAATCCCCTGCTGCTTTTAGTTTCATAATTATCAGCCATGAGCACTGTGATCCTTGGTGACTCAGGGCAAACGATGCAGGTCTCGGCAGCTCCTTCCTCCTACCCAACTCCTCTAAGTAATGCTTATCTTTCTTGAAAACTCATCTCACATCACCTGCTGGTGACAGCCTTCCCTGATTGACACCGAGTCTGTTCTGGTGCTCCCCATCTGCCTATCATGGACCCTGTGACATTGTGTCTTTTGGCTTTATATCTCCAGCAACTGACAAAGTATCTGGCATGCAGGAGACACTTGACAAATGCTTCTTGAGAAAATGAATGCATGAAATAAAGAATGAACAAATAAATTAGGCTTTGTGTTCAGGTGGATGCAAGTGTCTGTGGCGTGGGGTGGTGGGGGGGTGGTCAGGGGTGAGGAGTTGGCAATTGCCTTATCCCATAATTGATTTTCACATATTGAGATTTTGATTGATGTTTAATGGCTGCATAGTTTTTGTTGGAATACCTATAAACCCAACCTCCTCAAGCTGGACATAATGTATGCATCTTCCTTCACAATCACCACAGAGACTTATTTGGTGGGACTATTTTAGAAACTTGTTTCCTGTCCTTGGCTTAACTCTTACCATTAATCAGAATCCCTTTTTTGTTGTCCCAGGTGATTTCATTTATCTGTTCATTTGGTCACTCATTTGGGAAATGTTTATTGAGCAATGACTGTGCTCCCTGATGAAGATACAATGCTAGGCAGACCAGCATGGTACTCTGACCTCTGGGGACTTCCAAAGATAGTGAGAGAGAAAAGCTAGCAACCAGGCACATTGAGATGGGAGAGGAATAGATTTCTATGGGCAAGAAGAATGGCCTTGTGCCATCAGAAAAGGCTTTCCAAAGGAAGTGACATCTCAGCCAAAAGATGCATATGAGTTAGTTACCCAAAATTAGGGAGAAAAAGGGGTTAGGTGGTCTGTTACTAAGTAACTATCTGCCAAAACTTAGAAGTTTAAAACAACAATGATCTTGTTATTTCTCACAATTTTTTGGGCTAGGAGTTTGGATTGGGTTCAGCTTGGTGATTCTTCTGGTCTATGGGTGTCAATTGTCAATTGTGGTCATTTGGTCATATTGCCTTGGTGGGGACTGTTGAGAGGCTGGGCTCAGTGGGCCCCCTTTTTCTAAGTAGTCTCAGGGACTCTCTTCAAGTCCCCTCTTATCTCTTTAGCAAAGCAGTCAGGCTTCTTACATGGCAGCTCCAGGCAGAGACAGAGAGAGAGAGGGGGGAGAGAGAGAGAGAAAGAGAAGATGGTAGCTACCAGTCTCTTAAGGCCCAAGGGTTACAAACCACCACACTGTTATGTCCCCTGGACCCCACTGGTCACAGAGCCTGTCCAGATTCAAGGGGAGGGGACATATATTCTCACCTGTTGATGGAGAAATGTCAATGAATTTGTGACCATCTCTAATCTGCCATTTTGGAGAGTTGGAAAGAGAGTTTCAGGCAGAGGAGCAGAAGTGAGGCCTCAGAGGCTGGAGCTTAGACAGCAGGGGCCATGGTAATGGGCAAGGCTTCAGAAGAGGCAGAAGTCAAGCAGACCAGACCTTATTGAGATATGTTATTGAGTCTGAAATTTATCCTGAGAGGACAGTGGGGACTACTGAAGGTATTTGAGCATGGATGTAACATGATCAGATTTGGGGTTTTGAAAAATCACTCTAGTGGCTGTATGGAGAGGGTGGGAAAAGGTTTGCAGAAGGTCTGCTCGGAGCCACAGACACTGGTTTCACGGAAGAGCTTGATATACTCAGGTGAGAGATGCTGATGCCTTCACAAAGAAGGGTGGTGGGTGGCAAGAGCTGGGCAGATGGAACACTAGGGAGATGCATGCACAGGAGGGCTCTGTGTCCCCCTGTCTCCTAGTATCCAGCCTCAGCTCTTGTATGTCCTGGTCCTGTTCCCAAGGGCTCAAAGACCCCATCTGATGCCACCGTCACCAAGGCAGACACCTGGGCAGCTCTCTGGACTTCCGCCCCTGCACACACAGTTGCACAAGCAGCTGCGTTTTCAGCCCAGCATTTCCAATGAGCACCAGCCAGCTTCCCGTATGTGAAAAATGGGAACAAGAATATTAAATGTGACAAACATTTAACCATCTTTGAAGCTGTGATCTCGATAACAGCTGGGAGGAAATGATAAAGTGGCAACAAGGATGGAAATCAGATTTCCTGTTGAAGAAGTTGATAAAAACATTTCATTTTTCTAAACAAAGGGAGTTTGGGATTGACTTGATTTATTTCTAGCTTTCAGGGGCTCATTTTGGAATTTCCAGGTCCAGAATTTGAGAAACCCTTTGTCCCAAAATTGGTCCCAAATTGTCCCAAAGTTCCTTTGTCCCAAAATTGGTCCCCTACTTTCCTAAGAGGCAAATGACGAGTTCCACAGAGCATTGAGGTTGCTTTAGATGTGCTTGGATTTGAAGCCTTCCCCTGCCCTCACCAGCTGAGCCGCTTCCCCTTCGGAACTTCAGTTTCCTTATTTTAAAAATGAGAATAACCGATTTCCACTTCACAGAGCTGGCATGAGCATTATATGAGATACTGGAGATGAAAGTTTGGCCATCCCTACCTCTTTGACCCCCACAAACATTCTGTGTGTCCAGTTGGGACCTCCCCAGTTTAGATGTGAGGAAACAGGGGCCCCAAGAGATAAAGCAACCTATCCAAAGTCAGCCCAGAAAAGAGATTTGAAGTTCTGTGGGGGATGATAAGGGTTAGACTCATTTTCTTTGACTCTATAACATGGCACTTGGACCAGTGGATGGACACTGCATGGAAGCGGGTTTGAATTCAGTTCAAAGAGGAACTTTGTTGCAAATGGAGTCACACAAGCATTTGTGTGTGTAGGAATGCTCTGGCTCAGACATGGTTTGTTTGTTGCCACCAAAACTCGTGTAGAAATGTGATCCCTCGTGTGGTGGTGTTGGACGGTGGGGCCTGCTGGGAGGTGTTTTGATCATGGGGTGTGGATTCCTCATGGTATTGAGTTCATGCTCATGAGACTGGATTAGTTCTCTGGGAATGGACTAGCTCCCACGAGAGTGGGTTATACAATGAGGATGCCCCTCAGATTTCCCCCCTTTTTGCATGGGTTTGCTTCTCTTTTGACCCTCTCCACCATGTTGTGATACAGCACAAAAGCCAGGAGCCATGGCCACGCCCTTGATCTTGTCAGCCTGCAGAACTATAAGCTAAATAAACCTCTTTTCTTCATAAATGATCCAGTCTTAAGTATTCTTTTATAGCCACACAAACAGATTAAGACAGGTAGTGAGCTCCTTATTATGAGAAGTATTCAAGTGGAGGCTGGAATCACCTGGTCAGAACCATGGTTGAGGCAATTGTTGTTGATAGTTGGGAGCAGAGTGGATGACCTTTAACTTATAGCCTGGCTCTGGGAGCCTACAGGGTCAAAAAACAAAACAAACAAACAAACAAAATCCACGTATTTTAGGAATACTGAAATAACCACAAGTGGTTTTTCTAGTTATTGATGGCCAACTTCTTAACATTGGATCCTTCACTTGGTAGCCAGGTGTCAGAATGAACTGGATCTCTGAGGGACTTCTTGGCCACATCTCTGGACTCAGCTTGGGCCAGCTGCATTTCTCAGAACATCTTGGACTGGATAATCTGAATCCTATCATGTTACCTGCGAAGATGCTGGCTTCTGCCAGTTATGACACATATCTATATTGGAGGCCAGGATGGACTCTCCATGACTTTCTGGAATATATCTGTTTTTTCTGCCAACAGAGAAGTCTAAGGAGGTCTAACCTACCATCTCGCTGTAAAGATGACTAACAAAAATAAGCTCTCCAGAATCTACAAGGAACTTAAACAACTCAACAACAAAACACAAATAACCTCATTAAAAAGTGGGCAAAAGACAGGAACAGACCTTTATTCAGAAGAAGACATACAAATCACCAACAAGCATACGAAAAAATGCTCGATTGCACTAATAATCAGGGAAAAGCAAATTAAAACACAGTGAGATACCATCTTACACCAGTCAGAATGGCTAGTATTAAGAAGTCAAAGAATAACAAATGTTGGTGAAGATGCAGAGAAAAGGAAACCCTTATACATTGTTGGTGGAAATGTAAATTAGCACAATTAGTAAAACTCTATGGAAAACAGTATGGAGATTTCTCAAAGAACTAAACATAGAATTATCATTTGATTCAGCAACCCCACTACTGGGTGTCTACCCAAAGGAAAAGAAATCGTATTAAAAAGATACTTGCACTCATATGTTTATCACAGTACTATTCACAATAGCAAAGATGTGAAATCAATCTAAGTGTCCATCAACAGATGATTGGATAAAGAAAATGTGGTACACACACACACACAAAATGAAACACTATTCAGCCATAAAAGAATGAAATCATATATTTTACAATAACAGAGATGGACCTGGAGACCACTGTCTTAAGTGAAATAACTTAGGAAATCAAATACTACATGTTTTCACTTTAAACAACGTGTACACAGGAACATACATTGTGGAATAATGGACACTGGAGATTCAGAAGGGTGGGATGGGAATGAGGGATGGGAATGAGGGATGAGAAATTACTTAATAGATACAATGTACACTTTTTGGGTGATTGCTACACTAAAAGCCCAGACCTCACACTATTCAATATATCCATGTAAGAAAATGCAGTTTTACCCTCTAAATCTGTACAAATTAAAACAAACAAACCAATGAACTCTCCTCAGAAATGAAGCCTCCCTGATAGCCAAGCTGAAAGTCAGCTGGCAGGGTGTTGAGGTTGAAAGCACCATGTGATGAAGTGTGTTTGATTTCAGATTCAATGTGTTTCTCTCTCCTGTCTCTCTCCCTCTGACTCCTACCCCCACTCAATACAAGTTGGTCTCACCTTAACTGCTTGGTCATCTAGCCTCTTCTTAAAGGACTAGGTAGTAAATATTTCCAGCTTTGTAGGCAACACAGTCTCTGTCACAACCACTCAACCCTGTTATGACAGCAACAAAACAGCCAGAGACAATATGTAAATAGTAGGTGTGGCTGTGTTCTGATAAAATTTTATTTACAAAGTGAGGCAGCAGGCTGGATTTGGGCTGCAGGCTTCAGTTTGTGGCCCTTCATTTCTAACTGGTTCTCAAAAAACCAAGGAAAAACAAACATCCCTTATGCTAACATTAGGTGCTGCGGGAGTTATAGGCTTTCTTCTCCACGTGTGGTCCACAGAGCAGCAGCAACAGCCTCAGCATAGCAAGGCCCATGGCACCTGTCAGAAATGCAGCATCTCAGCACCCCTCTTCTCTCCTACTCCCTAAATCTACCTCTCTTCATCAGAATCCCATTAAAAAAATTCAGATGATTCACATATACATGGAAATTTGAGAAATACTGAATTATAACAGATAGAAGAGTCTTGGGGGGCAGTGATTAATATTTGTGTTTAAATATCGTGTGCGTTTTTTCTTGTCGCTATTGCTAATTGGACAGTAGAGAAAGTGCTACAGAGGTTAAGGCCCCACAAAGAGATGATCAGTGTAGGCAGGGTAATTGTAAAACTTTTTTTGGTAAGTATTGTGATGATGGCTAATTGTTGCATAGTTTTTGACTTTTTCCAAAGTGGTTTAACAAAATCTCATGAGATTCTTCCTGAGATTGGTCGAACCACTGTTCAACAGTTCAAACATTGTTCAGCTCCAGGGGTGCCTGGCACATGTGGCACCTCCAGGTGGACAGGTGCAGTGCACTGCTTGAGCAACTGTCCATGTTGGGCCTGCCTATAAGGCAGTGATCATTGCTACCTCAGGCTTTCTGATGTGGAAACGGAGGCCAGAAGCCACGAGCCTCCCTGACCTGCCATTTCTTTCCTCCCAGGTGTGCTGCTCATTCACTTTCTCCTATCAGGAAGGTTAGACTGGAAATGTCTTTCAGGTGCCCTGGGCTGGGGTCTTTGTGTCTCTCTGACCTGACAATTGCCATAGAGGTAGCTCTGTAGAGCACAGATGAGGCCCTGGGAATCAGGCACAGCAAGTCTTGGCTTGCTTATCTCACAGTGGCCACTGAGGGGCCTAGTGACTCTGTGTGATGAACTTACTTAGAGTTCTTAGCCTCTCCTTAGGGCCTCTTCTTGGAGGACAAAAGCATTGCCGATAAAAGCCCTCTGAACACTGTGGGTGTGTAAAGGGTGATGTATTTCTTTCTTTAAATTACCTGTGGCCATCCTTCCTGTCTTGGGTCAGCTTTAGAAGGCAGCCCCTAACTGTTGTTTCTGTTCATCTCGATGTTAAGAGCTTTACTATACCTTGAGTCTAGTAAATAGTCTAGTAAAGGCATTTCATGCCTTTTTATCTTCCTAGGATGAGGAGTAATTCTCCCAGATCATACGAGTAATAAGCCATGTCTCCTCTGCTCAACCCAGGGCTGGCTGGTCCTTCTGGGAGAATTCTGCTTACAGCTGAGGGAAAAACAACTGGTCTGACTCTCTGAGACCTGGGCTACAGGCCAGCCCTCCTACGGTGAGCTGTGTGGCTGGATGCCTTGCTGTTCTTCTTGAGCCACAGCCCCAAGTGGCCAAGATGAGCAATAGCTGGGCACAGTAATAATGTTCTAGAGATGGTTTACCCCAGCTCACCAGGTGCCTGGGCCTGTGGGGGCTCTATCACTCATATCTCCTTGACATTTACCATGAACCTAGAGTCATCCCACTTTACAGATTTCAAAACTGAGTTCCGGTGGTTCTGTCCTGAGCCCAAGGTCACACAGCAGCTAATGTGTGAGCAGAGCTCCATGGGGCTCTCTGAGCCCAGGCCTGACCCTGTGCCGACAGAAGAGGCCATTTAGCTGTGGGCTTTGCAGATGTGCTATGATCCTAAGAAACCGGGTGACTTTGGGAGAGGCAGATGCTTTATTATGAGGGACCTGTTGAGCTGCTGCTGACTCACATTCCAAAGCTCACGCCCA
The DNA here is from genome assembly GCF_028878055.3 of Symphalangus syndactylus. Taxonomy (NCBI): domain Eukaryota; kingdom Metazoa; phylum Chordata; class Mammalia; order Primates; family Hylobatidae; genus Symphalangus; species Symphalangus syndactylus. The sequence goes on from NC_072433.2 coordinate 28,106,826, forward strand.
GCACCCTGACTATTTGCTTAGGGTTTTGCTGTAGCTCTTGCCAAAGATGAGACCATAAAATCTCGAAGTGACAATGCCATTATTCAAGTATCCAAAGCCCTTCATGTTTCTTCAAATGCTCACTGGTGTTTTATGTCATTAAAATATATTGTTGATTAATATTTGAGCAGCTATGCATAGCTTGCATCTCACCCGGTCTCACATTTCTCATCCATTTGTGTTCCTGCAATGCCCAGATCTCCCTTCGGCTTTCTTTGTACCCTCCCTTCGTCCTTCCCCATCTGGTCTACATACCCCCAGTTAAAGCCAACCCAAAGAGCTCCATGCAGTCTATGTAAACATCACCAGCAGCCCATATGGACAAAGATAAACAACCCGGCTCAGTCCCCTCCCATCCTGGCCCGCACTGTCTCTGGCTGCACCCCGGAGGGGTCCTCTGTGAGATAATCTTCCCCCAGGCCAGCTTGCTACTTTCCTCTGGTTTGCATTCTGTCCACACGTGTTCTGTCAGAAAGACTCCTCACTATTTTATAAGGCAACTACTTGGCCAACCCATGAGCCGGAGGCATCATTCCCAAATCTCTCCTTAGGCTACATTACATTTTGGTCACAAGAGGCGGTAACTCAGCTCCAGAATCCCTCCCTAAGCAACCTTGGCAGGTCTCCTAACCTCACTCAAACTCTGGATTTTTGTCTGTAAAAGATGGTTATAGTAATACCTACCTTTAGGGAGCTATTGTGAAGATTGAATATTATGATTTTTTTTAAATAAAAAGTTTTCCCAAAGCTTGAGTGTAATTTTGACTTTTAATAATTTCAGAAGCACCCATGCTATACACTTAACAAAAACACATCATTTGAAAGTTGAAGTATTACCCTTTTCTAAAAATCTTTAGTTTTGTGCATTTATAAATTTTTCATTTTAATTTTTGTTTCACTCTGGGCACAGTGGCCCACGCCTGTAATCCCAGCACTTTGGGAGGCCGAGGCAGGTGGGTCACCTGAGGTCAGGAGTTTGAGACCAGCCTGACCGACATGGTGAAAACCCATCTCTATTAAAAATACAAAAAAAAAAAAATCGCCGGGTGTGGTGGCACGTGCCTGTAATGCCAACTACTTGGGAGACTGAGGCAGGAGAATAGCTTGAGCCTGGTAGGCAGAAGTTGCAGTGAGCCAAGATCGTGCCATTGTACTTCAGCCTGAGTGACAAGAGCGAAAATACACCTCAAAAAATAAAAAAAGAATTCTTTTTGTTTCAGTCAATATTTGCTATGTTCAGAGGGGCTGCAAAAAATTTAAAGACTTGTTTTTTAAAATTCACAGAACCAAATAAATGTAAAAAAAAGAACTATAATTTCAAATACTGTTTTTGTTTATTTATAGCATTTATCTCTCTGAAGTTATTAAAGCTTAAAACTACACTGAGCTTAAGCAAGTGCTATGTAAAGAGGTCTTCTCCTTTGATTATTTTTTATCACAGTAGCCATTATCTCATCATCATTTGATCAATGCAGTCATAAAGGAAGACCTTCTTCAACAGATATTAACTACTATAGATCAAGAAACTCTGTCCTGTTCCTGTCATTCCTCCCCTGCCACTGCCTTCTGCCTACGCTCTGTCCCAAAGGGCCCTTCTTTAAGCTCTGGTGGTTGCTGTGCTATTATGGGATTGCATCCCTTGACAAGTGTCATTTTCTCATCCCCCCACTAGCTCACCCACTGAGATTTAGATTTCGCCAGGAAACCAGGGGTGGGGGATTGTTGGGGGAGGAGCAACACCACTGTGGCAGCACTACAGACACCTTGCACCCATATTCCACTTTGACCCTGGACTTCAATTTATCCCATCTACATCCTTCTCCACATCCCAGTCTGCCCTTGGCCCTACTCATCACCACCACCACTTAAAGGGCAAGTCTTCTTGGACCCACAGCTTTCATGTCCTTCCTGTGACCTAAACAACCCCATCCCCTCACACCTGTTTGTGTTCATTGTGCATTGTGGAACCTCCACTCCAGTACAGAGTTCCCTCCAAAACATTGCTTCTCCAAGGGCACCTTGACCTCATGATTGCCCTGATAGACTTTTCCTCTCTCTAGTCACCTCCACTCAGCAGGAAATCTCCCAAGCCTCAGAATGTGTGGTCCTATAGGATATCAGGGATGGAGGGAGAAGTTCAGGAGAAAATTTCCTGCAGTGGCAACCAGGTTTATAGTTATTTCAGCTGCATGAGATGGGGTAGGAAATGACTGAGTTTGTTCTTGAATGTTGAATTTCAGGGATCTCTGTGAAATCCAGGAGGTAGTTGCATACATGGGTCTGAGTCATCAAGAAGAATTCCAAGCGGGTGTTAAACATGATTACCCTCAGTCTGGAGAGGCTGGAGGGGTGGCCTGGGAACACCACGCCATATCAGTGGGGCAGGAAGAGGACTGAGCCCAGGAGAGATGCAAGGAGTGCTTGCCCGGCAGTGATCTGGAAGGGCAACATCATGGATTACAGAAGCCAAAGGGGTCAGGGATTCAGTGCAGTTGCAAACAGGGGCTGATGCTGGAAAGATGCCAAGAAAAATAGGTGGATCTTAGAAGGCCAATAGTTACCCTGGGAAGGGAGTTTTAGGGGGATGGTGGCAATGGCAGGATTCTGAGGAGGGAGGAAGTAGGATGGTGACAATGACCAGCCATTTTAGCAAGAGGGGCCACAACAGGAAGGAGCAAAGCATCCCAGAAGCGAGAGAAGCAAAGGCTGTTGAGGAGAGATGTTAGAATAGTTTCTGCTGAAGGGGAGGATTGAGAGAAGCAGTAGTTTGTAGCATTTTTAGGTCTGCCTACCTCTGAACATCTGACGAAACTCTGAGGGATCTACTCCTCTGTAAACATAACTCCCACATAGATTTTGCATTTTGTGGTGTAGAGTTCACAGACCCTCTGAAGCCCACCCATGGACCCCAGCAGTTTTTTTTTTGTTTTTTGTTTTTGAGATGGAGTCTTGCTCTGTCTCCCAGGCTGGAGTGGAGTGTAGTGGTGCGATCTCAGCTCACTGCAACCTCCGCTTCCTGGGTTAAAGCAGTTCTCCTACCTCAGCCTCTTGAGTAGCTGGGGATTAACTGCTCATGCCACCATACCCGGCTAATTTTTGGATTTTTTTTTTTTTTTTTTTTTTTTGAGACGGAGTCTTGCTCTGTCGCCCAGGCTGGAGTGCAGTGGTGCGATCTCAGCTCACTGCAAGCTCCACCTCCTGGGTTCACGCCATTCTTCTGTTTCAGCCTCCCGAGTAGCTGGGACCACAGGCGCCCGCCACCACACCTGGCTGATTCTTCGCATTTTTTTAGTAGAGACGGGGTTTCACCGTGTTAGGATGGTCTCAATCTCCTGACCTCATGATCCGCCCGCCTTGGCCTCCCAAAGTGCTGGGATTACAGGCGTGAGCCACTGCGCCCGGCCTGGGGGTTGGGGTTTTGTCATGTTGGCCAGGCTGGTCTGGAACTCCTGACCTCAGGTGATCTGCCTGCCTCAGCCTCCCAAAGTGCTGGGATTACAAGCATGAGCCACTGAGCCTGGCACCTTTTCTGTCTTATTCAAGGTCCTTTACTTCCCTCACAAGGATTATCCCCATCTTAAGGTGGGGAAACTAAGGCAGAGGTACAGGAATTTGGGGTAGCTTTGCTTAAGTTCCCTTCAGCAGAGGCAGACAGCCAACCAAGGCCTCCTGAGTTGCCTGGTCTAATTAGCCTCTAATTGAGTTCTCTCTCCTTCCTCTCAGGCATCACAGTGACATTAAATTACAGGATTCAAACATATAATTTCCTAAACTTAAATGTGATTTATCTTAATAGGACTTTGTATCAGGTCACTTTATCATGCACAGTGTCGGGGAGCAGATCTATTATTCACAGGGACTATTATTGAATCAGAGGATCTGGAGCCAGGGGAGACCTTGAGAGGTCAGCTGTGCTCAAGTCAACTGCCCCGGCTGCAGAAAGCCCCTTGCACCATGCTGGCTGCCTGTGGGTGAATGGAGCTGGAGCTGGGTTTAAATGGGAAGAGAAAAAGGAGAGGCTTAACATTCACAGACCTCACATTGCTCTTTGGGTCTAAAGTCCCGGTGCTTTAAATCACTCTCTCAATTAAAGAGAGATTGTGGGTATAATGTGAAACTTAGATGCTGGTCCTACTGCAGATGATTGGGGTTCTGGCTTGGCCAACAGAATGAGCTCTGCTTTAGAAAAATATTTTAGAGTCAGTTTCTTAGAGCAGGAAAATGGCTGGTTGTACTGTATAATTCATTCATTCATTCATCACTTCATTTATTCGGTCAACTTAGTTGTTCATGGAACCCACATTTGCTTTCCAGACGGAGAGACAAAAGCCAAAAGAGGAGATGTGGCTTGCCGAAGGTCACATGGCAGGGTAGTAGCAGAGACTGGATTCAAACACAGGCGCCCCCCAGTCTCAGTCCCAGGCCTCCTTGTCCTGCCACTAGCTGCCAACCAGCTGACATGTGCTCTTTGATGGTGGCATTGGGAGAGTAGATAGTTGATGTTTATCTCCTTGATGAATGGAATTCCGGTTGGCAACTTGATCTCCCACCTTTGCAACTTTGGGAAGAGAGAGGGCGATCAAAAGAAAATTTTTTCTACTGAAAGATGCCTTTGGAAATCCAATATACCACTCTGTCAGCCTCACGAGTCAGGGGAGGAGGGATGAAAAAGATCTGTTGTGAGCGAGCCCTGCCACTGACAAGTTGATCTAAGTGTGTACAGGCTGTGCAATCTCTCTGAGCTCCAACAGAATCCAAATACGTGCCGAAGAAATCCCAATAGAGAGAGGTGGGGATAGCGTGGCAGTCCCGAACCCCAGCTCTGGACCCAGGCTGCTGGAGCTCAAAGCCTGCATGCCAGCTTGATGATCAAGCATTCTTGTGACCTGGCCAGGCAGAGACCTAAACTCTCATTGTCTGTTTCCTGCTCTGTAGATGAGAACAATTGAACTTAGCTCATCAGGTTGTTGTGAGGCGTAAAAGAGATAAGGAACGTAGAACAATTAGCAGGAGGGCTTGGTAGATACTGCAAATCCAGCATGATGCTGGCTTTATGAAACGTACTGTACCTCCTTTTCCCAAATCTAAAATGGCAGGAGATGGTTGCATTTGGGCGCAATCAATTTGGGGCAGTATTTGCCTTGCTCTTTAATCCTAAAGAGAGTGCAGGGGTAGAAGTAAAGGCTATGGTATCTTCAGCCACAGCAAGCCTCTTCTTGATAAAGTTACTAGCTCATAAAAGCAGGAGAAGGAAGCCCTTTTATTTTATTGTTCATTTCAGAGTGTGGTAAGTTTCCGTGTGTTTGGGAGCTATGCAGATACCAGGGATATTAAGGGTGGTTTAGGCCCAGCTGAGATAGATGCTTATCAGCTGAGATGGATGCTTATCCATTCACTTGGGGACATGCTTGGGGGCAAACTGCTGCTGAGGCAAGGAGGAGACATGAGGGGCTCCAGGGGCCAAGGGGAGGGGCACAGATAGGGGAGAACAGTTCTGCAGGTCCTGGTAAGGGGAGGCTTCTGGGAAGCAGTGGTATTTGAGCTGATTTTTGAAGGAGACTGAGGAGAGGCTTTAATTCTTTAATTCAGTTTGACAAAGGTGAGGATGTCCCGAGGGGCGCTGCATGGACAGTGGCTCAGACAAGAGAAGGATCTTGGCAGGCTCAGGAAAGAGGGACTCATCAGTTTGGCAGAAGCCCCAGATGTGAGTGTGTATCAGGAAGCTTGGCTAATGCAGCAGGGGAGGATGCCTGGGCGAGGACGAGGCTGGAGAGAAAGGTGGCACTGAGCATGTGAAAGGCTTGGCATTTATTGCCTGGAATCAACATGTCACTGCAGAAAAGGCAGCTAATCCATACTGAGGATCAAGGGAGCTTCCTGGAGGGTGTGATGATGAAGCTCAGCACTGAAAGCCAGGGGAAGGACTGAGCCAGGCCCAGCGAATGGCAAGTGAGGTATCCTGGGGCTTCTGGAGGATGGAGAGAGGAGGACAGGATGCCGTGATCCCTGAGTTGGGATGAGAATGGAAGCGGGGTGGTAGGATCATGCACAGGCAGCAGCTGGTACCAGGTCACCCAGGGCCTTGAAAGCCATGTAGTCACTGAGATCCAGGCAGGTCACAAGCAGGGTCTGACATGAGCAGGATTTCGGCTCTAAGTCCCCAGCTGATTCCAGCTGCCCGAGCTAATGGCCTGCGTTCTCCCCTCTGCACAGGCCTAGCAGAATGTCGCCCAGGGTTGGTGCTATTTGATTGATGGGCTCTTGCCTGTGAAATCTGTTTAGCTGGGCACAGAGGGTGCCAGTCATCCCTTAGATCTTTAAATGCTCGCAGAGAGCCCCCCTTGCTGGTCTAATGCAGATTTGTGGCCCGTTCTGTGGAATTCATTCTGCACTACAAGAGTATGATATTACCCAATGTTTATGGATGGCTGAGTCTAAAGTATCCATTCTAAAGTCCACTGAAGGATGAAATTCCTTGTTACTTTCATAGATTCTCTTGTCTTTTTTTTCCCCCCACGGAGGAACATAAAGCACTTGTATTTTTAGCTCAAAGCCTGGTCATTTTAGAAATCATACCTGAATAAGAAGGAAGGTCATTCTGGGGGGAGATGGGTGGTTTGAGGAAGACAGTCTCAACCTGGGAGGGGTTCCCTGAAGCAACCCCCTCCCCAGGGAAGGTCTCTATTTGTCATGTTTCAGCCACAGCAGGAAGCAGAGGGCTGCAGTTGTCTCAGAAACTGTCAATGATAACAATACTCACCAAAACTCAGGATTTAAACATTAGGCAGACGTTACAGTGCAGCCCAACCTAGACTCCCAACCAAGAAGGAAACAGGGCAGGGATGAAGTTTTGAGTCCATCCCTCTGCACTTTCTCCATGGTCAAGATGTTGGTGTTCTTGAGGCTTTGGTAAAATGTGTGAATATGCTATAATTCTGGAACTGAACTGCTTTAAATTTCACTAACTTCTCCCCTGTCCTTCTTTTATAATGATTCTCCAGTGTCCAGAAAGTCCCACCTTCTTGTTTGTCAGACAAGCCTTTCCTGCTGGTTCCAGGTAAAATGATCCACACTTTGCCTTTGAGTTCCCAGGACACCCTGTCCCACCAGCGAATCACCTGCCACTTGTTGTGGTATCACCTGGCACTTGTTGGATTTTTTTTGTGTATAGCAGTGCCTGGTGCCAAAAATGCACAAACAAATGAATCAATTCAGAAGCGTGTCCATAAACAGCTTATATCCTACAATACTGCAAAGAACTGCAGCTGGCCCACCTCCATCATCACTCCTTACCCATGTGCACATCATCATGCAGTGTCCTGAGGATTTCACACGTCATCTCCTTTAATGATGAAATCATTGGATACTGATATTAACAACACTGTATGGTAGCAAAACAGACACAGCCCTCCCCTTGGAGCTTAGAGCCCGGGCAGAAGGCAGCCAATCAGATAGAGAGTAGGTCTGTAGGACAGGCAGAATGCAGGATGCTATGAGAGCCCAGGACCAAGTAGCTCATCCACATTGGATATTCCAGTGAGGATTCAGGGAAGTGCATGTTACACAAGAGACCAGCAGTACAGGTAGGAACTGGCCAAACCAAAGGAAGTCGAGTGTTCCAGGCACAGGGAATGGAATGCAGGAAGGGCTGGAGACTTGGCTAGACCCTGGAAGAGGGCTGAGCTGGAATGTGCAGGCTTTTTGATCTGGATCATTCTGGCAGACCTAGCTGCATCGACCTAACCTCCAGATGGCTTCCCTTGCTGTTGTCTGCTCCAAGCAGTGGGATGTGGGAATGAGGAACTGCCTGCAGGCCTGCTCATGAGTCTTCCGGGTTTGTCCTGGATGGGTGTCCTGACTTAGTGAGTCAGCCCCATTTTCTAATTTCCTGTCTCCTTTGAAGGTTGTCCAGGCAGCAGCCTAGCCCACCTGTGAATTCCCAGTCCTCCTGCAGCACCCCCAGTATGCTGGCAGAAAGAGGGGCTCAGGAGGCATAAACATGTGGCTGCACATCCCTTGCTATTGATGCAGATTTCAATCTGTCACTTAACCTCTCTGAGCCTTTCAGTCATCTCCCTTAGAATGGCAATAATGGCTGGGAGTGGTGGTTCACGCCTATAACCCCAGCACTTGGGGAGGCTGATGCAAGTGGATCACGAGGTCAGGAGTTCGAGACCGGCCTGGCCAACATGGTGAAACCCCATCTTTACTAAAAATACAAAAAATTAGCCAGGTGTGGTGGCGTGTGCCTGTATCCCAGCTACTCGGGAGGTGGAGGCAGGAGAATTGCTTGAACCTGCGAGGTGGAGGTTGCAGCGAGCCGAGATCGCGCCACTGCACTCCAGCATGGGAGACAGAGCAAGTCTCCATCTCAGGAGGGAAAAAAAGAATGGCAATAACGTACCCACGTCTTTGGCTTGTTTTGAGGATTAAATACAACAGCATATGTAAAAGTGGCACAGAGTAGGTGCTTTCTCTTGCCATTGCCTTCCTTCTCTTTCCATTACAGAACACCCCAGAACTCATGTACTGCTCATTCAACTCCGGCTAATTTTAATGTTGCTCAGCATTGTGGAATGTCAGCACCATGCCATTCACTTTGCCGCATTCCCGTCTCTCATAATGTTATAATGGCCATTTTACAGATGAAGAAATAGAGGCTCAAAAGAGATAAAGTTACTTGCCCAGAGTCCCAAACTAGTAAGCTGGAAATCAAGCCCCAGCAGTCAGACCTCAGAGCCTGAATTTTTCCACATCACCCTGCACTTCGTCTCAGCCCCTTCTCAGTGGGCGGGGGCTGGTGGAGGCCTCTGCTGTCCTTCCTTCCAGTTCTTCCTTAATAGGATGCTATTAGCAGCTGACAAGCAGCACTGGGAGAAACACACAGTTGTAAATAACCCATTGTAGGAGAACAGGAGGGCAGTTCTTGACCCCACATCCTGACCAAAGTCATTTGCTCCCCAGGCTCCCATTTAATTTGGAGGAACATATGCCCATTGTCGGAAGCGAGCCTATGTGTCGGGATTCAGCTCACAGGCATAGGCAGTTGTTGATTACATCAAACACATCCCCAGGCCTGTGAAGGAGGCAGACTTGGGTGTGTTGCCGGCATGTGTGTTTCCCTTTGGGGAAAGCATCTGAAGTCTTTTCCTGGGGAAATCCCCGGGGTGGTCTTGGATCAAAGCCAGGTGGCCCTGCCTACTTTTCCAGAAGACAGGACAGGCACGGGGTTCTTTTCAATGCCTAGAAGTGCCAGGTGTGTTTCCTATGTCATCTCGTTTCATTATCCCATGAAACCCACAGGGGAGGCTTTATAGAGGAACAAACGGAAGCTCCAGGGGGTTAAGTGATTTTGCTCTAAGTCACACAGATAATAAGCGAGCTTAGATTCAAACTCAAGTCTGTCTGGACTCAAATCTAGGCTTGTCTGCCTGTCTCCAGCTGGGCAATGCCTTAGGGGCACATTGTGTGCTCCGGGATTGAAGTGGGAGCTGGGGGTGAGGGATACACGGCTGCCAAATCTGCCCTCAACAAGAGCAAAACACCAGCAACAACAATGGCCCCCACCATGGACACGTGCAGGCATTGAGGCATCGCTCTACCTCTCCATCTCACTGCAGCCTCCCAGCCACCCTGTGGACAGGGCTACTGAGGTACCTGAGGAATTAGGAAGCCTGGTCGTGGGTGGTGGGGCTCAGGTGAGCAGTCAGCTTCAGGAGGCCCCCTCGGTGTTAGGGTGGTGTCAGGGCAGGTTGCCAGGCAAGGAGACTGCAGGAGGAGACTGCTGTCTGTGACTTAGACTGGGGAGCTGAGGCAGCAGGAACAGGGACTCCTGAATAGGGCCGATGAGTAGGGGTGGGATGCATTTCCTACACAGCGGACAGTGAAGGCAAGGGGGAGAAAGGGCTTTATCTCTAGGTCAGCAGACGTCTAGGGACTCAGTTGTCTAGGACATAGGCTGCAGTTGTCATTGGCATGAGGAAGAAACTGAGTTCTCAGGAGGAGGCTTGGGATCAGGGTCAATGACAATGGTGAAGTTCTAGGTTGACGAATAGGAAGTCCTGCCCTCTGGGAGGGGCCCGCTCCTCTTCCAGGGGCTGGGCTGAACCTCTTGGTTGGGTCCATCAGTCCCAGCTGCACGGATGGGAGGCAGGTGGCTGCAGCCAGCAGCCAGAGTATACCACCCACTCTCTCTCTAGTTGAGGGTTTGATTTCTCCCCTGTCTCCTGCAGAGCAGGTGGCTGCTGACTTCTTTGAAGAATGGAGCCTCACTTCACAGCTGGACACTGCCTGAACTTAAGAACCATTAGTGCTTCCAGGAACGTACCCCCTGGGGGACAAGGGAAGGGGAGGGGATAAAGAGATGGCCCACCCTGTGCCTGGCCAAGCACTGCTCAGCTATCCCTGCTGTGGGGAAGAAAGGTTCTGCGTGCCTTTTTATTAAGGACTGTGGATTTTTCCAGCACATTACAGAATGACCCAGTGTCTCTGTCCTTAAGAGGAGAAATGCACAAGAAATATGAGAGTTGGAAGTTAAATGGGAAGGACAGAAGCAAGGAAGGAGACTCAGAGAGTGGCAGACATAGCTGGGGCTGGAGCGTCTGCTGCCCACGCTGGAGTGAACTGGCTCAACACACCCAGGCCTCCAAAGAGGAGTTCATGCAGAAGTTGTTTCTGAGCCATGCAGAGCATCATCTCTCTGTTCTTGTTCTCTACAAACAATTGCTCTGCACTCACCCTGCACATGGCTCTGCAACAGTGAGAAAGGGGATTGGCATTAGGCGAGCTGAGGTCTAGATGGAGGGCTCTACGGAAGAAGGAGAGTTGAGCCTGGTGCACTTTTTCTATGTAAAACGGTTTTTCTCCTATTCAGTGTGTTCCTGGTTCTGGCTTTCACCCATCATCTCCCTAGGAATCTTCCCTCCTCTGACCACATTTTTAATTCCCGAGTCTTGAATATATCCTCATTCTCATTCTCTCTTTCTCTTCCTCTCTCTCAAAATTACTCCATTTACAAAAGTCACTTTCAACAACAGATACCACAAGAAGCACCTCCAAACGTTGGATCCACTCATCTCCCTTTGAGACTACTCTTCTTTGAGATGCCTCATCCATTTCCTGGTCAATTGTCTTAAGAGAACTATCCACATTTATTTGCTTCATTGTACTGCATTCTACTCATGTGTCACTATAACTTTCACCACCCCGAGTCTAAGGCAGTGATTTTCTAAAATCCAAGGAACCTCCCAAGCATCACATCTGAAGGACTCACATTACTCCTTATCTTACTTGGCAACATTAGATGTTATTGCCCATCATTTTCTGCTCCAAACTCTTGTCCCTTGAATTTGGTAATTCCCTCCTCTCCCTTCTGGTCCTTCTATTTCTCTGCCCACTTCTTTGGGTTCTGGGGATCTTCAAGGCTCCTTCCTCACCCCTCCTGTGGTCTTAGTATCTATATTCTTGAGCAGTCATCTACTGATCATGATGACATCCAAATCTCTTCCCCCTAACCTGTCCATGGAACTCCACAAAAATGTGTGGCTGCAACAGAGCAGGAGTAATAATTTTGGTGAGACTGGACAAGGGATGACCAGGGTGGGTGTTTCGAAACATAGATCAATACAGGAATTAAATGAGTTATTGAGGATGTAGGAAAAACAATAGCCTTTTGATCCAGTTTGGTTAGGAAACAGAATTAAATTAGAAACTCATGGCCATGTAGTTTTATGTGCCTGTTTCCTAGCCTACTGTAGGAGCTTAATAAATGTCAGCAGAACCTGAAGTTGATTACTTAGTTGTGCATGCATGTCTTTTTTTCCCCAGGCTTTGAAATTGGATGAAGAAATGAAAGTATCTCTCTTATTGTTCCAAGATTTTAAAAAAGGTTGATAAGCAAAATATTGTTTATTAAATGACTAGAAAAATAAATGGACAAGATAATTAACTCATAGAAAGGAAGGCAGATCTTCTTCGTCCCAGCTCTTCATTTGGTGTTACCTTTTTGAAAGTCATTCATGCCACAGTGCCTCAGTTCTGTTTTGTGCTTACCCTGACAGGCACCCTTAATTTTTTTTTTTTTTTTTTGATGCAGTTTTGCTCTTTTTGCCCAGGCTGGAGTGCAATGGCGCTACCTCAGCTCACTGCAACCTCTGCCTCCCGGGTTCAAGCGATTCTCCTGCCTCAGCCTCCCAAATAGCTGGGATTACAGGTGCCCACCACCATGCCCCACTAATTTTTGTATTTTTAGTAGAGATAGGGTTTCACCACATTGGCCAGGCTAGTCTTGAACTCCTGACCTCAGGTGATCCGCCTGCCTAGGCCTCCCAAAGTGCTGGGATTACAGGCATGAGCCACCATGCCTGGCCAATTCTTAATTTGAATGACAAACTCTCACTGGAGTAGTGAGTTTGGTTGTTTAAACATAAAAATTAGTTGAAAAAAATCAGTTTAAATCATTTAATATAGAATCTCATTTGTCTCTAACAAGGTCGAGAAAATAACTTGTAGTTTAGATCCCTATTGGTGGGATCTGAAGAGTCCAACATCAATGACGGCAATGGAACCAGGCCAAAAAGACAAAATCATTGTTGAAATACACTCAACATTTTCAATTAAAAAAATTAATTGTGGTAAAGTACATATAGGGTAAAATTTACAATCTTAGCCACTTTTTCAGTGTTAAGATGGTTAACCCATAATCGTTTTAAAGTGACTTCAGTGAAACTATACCTATTCAATATAATTCCCAATTTCTCCCTCTCCCCCAGCCCCTAGCAGCCATCATTCTCCTCTCTGTCTCTATGAATTTGACTGCTCTAAGTACCTCATTTAAGTGGAATCATATAGTATTTGTTTTTTTCTGATTGCATTATTTTTACTCAGCATAATGTCCTCAAGGTTCATCCATGTTGTAGAATATATCAGAATTTCCTTCCTTTTTTAAGGCTGAATAATATTCCATGGTATGTATACATTATGCATCCAAGCTTCAACTGATGAGCTTCAAGTTGGAACTTGGCATAAGGTCTTCTTTTGTGCCACTGCTTAAAGCAGTTTCACAAGAGAGAAATGTGCAGGTAAAAACAGATTCCCTTTGCCTCCAAACCCATGCTCACCTTAATGGCCTTTATGTTCACTGAGTTTATGTTCCATTCTTCGTCTTTTAGGGTTCAATAAAGTCTTCTGGAAAAGAGAGCCTGTCTTAACTATATGAAAAGGAACAAAGGAAGAGATGAATGCCTGGACAGAGATCTTAAATAGAAAACAAGACACCACAGCCTAGAGTCTGTTGTAATGGTGTCAATGTGAAGCAAATTGGGTTGCCCCAAAGGGAAAATTAAAAGCTAGAGTCAGAGCATGGGGTCACTGAGTTCTGACATGCCAGCCACCCACAGGGACGACTCTTGGAGTTTTGGTCTTAGTCTTCCTCGTACATTCAGAGTGCTGGCAATTCTGTGCTGGGTTTTTATATTTTCTCAGATCATAGCATGCAGGTGGGAAGGGAATACTCAAACCATGCCTAACCTTAGGAGCCTCTCCCCTCATGGGATGAGAACCAAGCCTTTGATATATTGCTGTTTGGAAAAGAATGCGTTGTGTCCCAATTTCTATTTTATGGTGTCCCTTTGTTCTTTACAGTGCTGCTGTTCTACAAAGGAGTGTTTCTAGAAATGCTGGATGCAACAGGAAGCTTTGAAATGGGAAAAGTGAAGCTTCCATAAGCCTATTTGGAAACTAAGATTCCACCTAGAAGTTAAATTTATTTTGGAAGGGCATATATTGATGTTTTCCTGCCCCTCCCATGATCTCTCTTCTGTCTGTCTCTCTCATCTCTCTCTCTTTCTCTCTCACACTCACATACATACCACATGGGGAAATGACTCTTGACTCTTGCCCTTGTCCATTGAAAGCATGGCCCTTGCCTGCTGGCTCTCTGGACACCTTTCAGGCTTGCCTCCGGCAGCCCCTGTGAATAGCTGAATTACCATTCCTCACCCTAACCTCAAAGAGAGGTTGTTAACAAAGCCTAAGGATCACGGAGCCAAGAAAGCCAGTTCAGAGGCAGGCAGAGCCACGAGGATTGCAGCAGGAATATAAATGGCTATTTCTTTCTTCTCTAAAGAAGGATTTTAAAGGTTATCAAGTTATTCCCTTTCACATAGAAAGCAGAAATACCAGAGACTAGAGTTGTTGAAGGAAAGTTGACCAAAAGTTTAAAATGGTCAGGAGGTTTAAGAGAGGGAGCTATTCCCAGCAAACTGAAAGGGCAGAATCTGAACTCAGCCAGAAAAATGGGGTTCCCGGTTCAAGTTGCAACCCCTCCAGGGTCTGGTGAACTTGAGAAAATAAGTTACTTTTTCTAGATTTCCATGGAAAGATGCTCCATTTGGTTTCAGGGAAACCTGGACTTACTGAGGTGCAATCACGCTCTAGTTGTATAACCCTAGGTACGATGTCTTGCCATCTTTCTGTTTCCTGACCTCAGTGTGGAGATTATAAAGCCCCTTCACTTGGGAATGCTTTTTCAAAGAAAGCTCTTAGCTTGCTCAAGGCAGGTGAATGTCATTCCCAGACCCTGCCAGTGATGATGACAATGATAACTAAATGGCACTTGCTAAAAATCAGAATGCCCCCCTCTCTCCAATGTAGGTAGCTTTTGCACTGTGCCATGGTCATTTTTGAAAGAAAGCTCCTAACTAAACCTAAGCTCACCTACATATGGCTCCATATTTTGGCTTGTTTTATTGTGGATGTGAAGCGAATGAAACCTTGTCCGTTCTGGTTCCTTTGACAGCGTGCTTATATTTATCCAACATATGTTCTATTTTCTTGTAGCATACGTCCTTCCCCTGCATTTCAAGGTAGAAGAGTCATTACACCTAATGAGGGTTTCTTTCTAGCTTGTGTGCCACTTAGGATGTTCAAGCGTGTGCTCGAATTTTCACCTTTCAATGCGTCTTTGTAATGGCATGTCACCCTTAAAAAATGAGATGTCAGCTTCCCATGGGAAGGAATGGACACCGATTTTCAACCTGAAAACCACCACTTGTCCTTCTAGGCACCTCATTTAGGTTGACGATGTTATAAAACACTATGAGATGGAAAGGCAGGGTGAATGCTGCTTGTGGAACTTGGCCATTCTCCTGGGATCTACACTGTGAATGAATTAAGTGCGTATGGGTTGACACATTCTCATTGTGTTTAAGTACTGTTCTAGGATACTGAGTCACATCGCTATGAAATGCATTGCTGGCAATGCTATTTGTTAAGAAGCCTCAGTGTCACCTAAGTGAATTAATGCTGCCAGCAAAAGCATTTTAAGAATTAATGCATTAAAAATAATTGTCTTGTAGGTGTGCACAAAACTCGCTGGATGCATCCTGCTCTTGTTTGTTGTTGTTGTTTTCTTTTTTTTTTGTTTTTGTTTTGAGACAGAGTTTTGCTCTTGTCCGCCAGGCTGCAGTGCAGTGGCACAATCTTGGCTCACTGCAACCTCCGCCTCCTGGGTTCAAGTGATTCTCCTGCCTCAGCCTCCTGAGTAGCTGGGATTACAAGCCTGCACCACCACACCCTGCTAATTTTCGTATTTTTAGTAGAGATGGGGTTTTACTGTGTTGGCCAGGCTGGTCTTGAACTCCTCACCTCAGGTGATCTGCCCACATCAGCCTCCCAAAGTGCTGGGATTACAGACATGAGCCACTGTGCTCAGCCCATCCTGTTCTTTTGTCCCTGTGGTTAGGCAAGTAGGCCCTTTACCTCTCTTCATCATCAGAACCTTCTTTCTGTCCACATGGAGCCTCCCTTTGCTATCCTAACACACCAGGCTCTTCGCTGACTGGTGAAACCCTGCTCATCTTTAAAGACCCAGCTCAGGAATCACCTCCTCTCTGACTTCCTCCCAGGTTCCCTGGGACAGAGAAATTTGTTACCTCCTTTTTCAGAGATCCTCCAGTACGTTCTCTATAATTCTACAATGGCATGCCCCACACTGAGTGGTACTTGGCTGTTTGTAGGTCTATCACTTCTCTTGGACTGTGTGCTCAGCACACTTTGTGCATCTTTTGTCAGCAATGCCTACCAAACAGTGCCCAGGATATATTTGACATTTTTTAGAATTTTGATTTAAAAAATCAAAAAAATGAGAGGCTTCTAAGCAATGTCAAAGCTCGATTCGGGTGGGAAAAGCCAGGACGTGACTCTGCTAAAAGATAGCCAGAGTGAACAGGGACTTTAAGTTCTTTACAATGAATACTCCCTTTTGCAGGGATGTTGAGAGAGGACTCGAAAGCCAAGCTTGCTTGCCCACGGGTATACGTGATCCAGAGCTGAATCCAGCACTCAGAGAATAATGTCTTCTGACTCCTGAAGAGCAGCTTTCCTTCCACAGCAGGACCATTGAGGCATTGTCCTGAAAAACGTGAAGGATGTGAAGCAGTCGCTGCTGAAGGACATGCCAAGAAGTAAAGAGAGATGCAGGCTAGTGGTCATCCCACTTCATGTATCCAACTCCTTCCATAGCAAGGTCAGACCACGAACTAAGATACGTGGGCTGGAAAGGAGGGTGTCAGCTCTGGAGCCCCTGTAATAATGATGGTAATGGGGCTGATTGCGTTTCCGACTCCCATTTCCCCTTCTATGTCTCCCAAGCCCTTCGTTTTAACTCATGTCCGTGTTCTCCAGGAGGCCCAAAGGGATGATCCATAGTGATCCAAGTCACCTATACAGGCTCCACCCCCTTGCTGAAGGTTGGAGCCAGCATGGACATGGGTCTCAGTTCTGATCAATGACACAGGAGCACCCATCTTCTGGTAGAGCATCCTCACTATCAAAAACATACCTATGTAGGGTTGCCAGATTTAGTACATAAAAATGCAGGATACTAGGTTATATTGTAATATCAGATAAATGAAAAATAATTTTTTAGTATAAGTATATTCCATGCAATATTTGGATGCCCCATGCCACCTTGAGGAGATATCTTCCTCTCATGTCAGCCACACTCTCCAGGTGTTTGTCTGTGAAATGCTGGGTCCGGGAGCAGAGTCAAACACAGCATTAAACCTTCTCAGGTTAAAAGGCTCAGACACTTTGAATAATGACAGATTCATATTCACGAAATATATCTACTTTAGTTTCCCTTTTGTTTTGAAGAACTGCTTGGTCCTAAAAAATTGAATTTTTTTTTGTCTGTTTTTGTTTGCTTTTCCTAATATCAGCCTCTTCTTTCCTCAGCCTCCAGTAATGTTGGCCTTGTAAATAGATACTCATGTTTTCTATTGTGCCTGGAAGTAGGGCTTTGAGAAAGTCTTCTTGAGCTAGGTAGAGACATCCTTAGACATCTAGGATGGCGAGTTGGCTGAATGGTGTTGCGTGGTCAAGCCACTGATTTGCTGCCTGCCGTAGAAAATTCACTGCCATTATTTCCTCATCTGAAAAATTGTTACCTGCCTCACAATGTTCTTGTGAGAATTTTAAAAAGGTAAAATAATAGAGTGATGAGCAGAGTGATGGGACAGGGTAATTTTTTTTTTTTTTTTTTTGAGACAGCATCTTGCTCTGTGGCCCAGGCTATAGTGCAGTGGTGCCATCTTGGCTCCCTGCAACCTCCGCCTCCTGGGTTCAAGTGATTCATGCTTCAGCCTCCCAAGTAGCTGGGATTACAGGCGTGAGCCACCATGCTGGGCTGATTTTTGTATTTTTTTAGTAGAGATGGGGTTTTGCCATGTTGGCCAGACTGGTCTCGAACTCCTAGCCTCAAGTGATCTGTCAGCCTCAGCCTCCCAAAGTGCTGGGATTATAGGCATCAGCCACCACCCCTGGCCATGGGACAGGGTAATTGTTTTCTGAGTGATAACTTTCTTCCCACACGTTGCTTGGGGCCATGGCCTGGCTGTGTGATCCCAGAATCCTCTCTGTGCTCTTGCTATGTTGACTGCTGCGGGTCTCTATCAGACTAATAGTTAAAATGTTATGAGGGAAGATGAACAGACTTGGAGCCAGGAGGCCTGGATTTCTGCCCAGCCTCCCACTGCTAACTAGATAATGAAGATTGGGGAAACAAATTAAATCCAGGAATCACAGCTACCGAAATGAAGTGAGTGATGATGATGATGACGATGATGGTACAAACACTTGTATAATTTTCATCAGTTGACAAGCTTCTTGGGGGAGCTCTATATTCGATAATGAGACATGAGTCTGTTGATTTCATTCAATCAATAAGCCTATTTTGAGCACCCACGTTGTGCAGAACCCCTTGCTGGGTATAAGGTGTGCAGATGTAAATAAGACTCGGTACTTGACCTTACGGAATACCAGGCTAGTAGGGCAGATGGCTGATAAACTTACAATGGCAATGCCATATATTAAGAATTAACCAGGTGTCATACAGAGAAGTTTGGGGGCACAGGTGAGAATTATGTACTTGAGGCTAGCTGGGGGGAGTTCAAGCAGGGGTTCCCACAGGCCTGGCTCCTTCCGTGAGAGCAGAGTATGATAGGGGGGAGGTAAGCAAATAAGAAGAGGAAAAAGAAGTGGATGTAGCTATCTTCAGGGTTTTTCTAGGCCCTTGAGAATTGTTAATTTTACTCTAGCAATCAGAGCAGGCTGCTGATTCACTAGCAAGATTTTGTTAAGTTTAACTGCTCTGGGTCAGGATCTGGGGCCTATGTAGTTGCTACATCCTCAGGCTACTCTGACAGATCAAATAAAAAATTGGTACATTTCAGTGGCTTCCTAAAAAGGTTCTGGAAGAATTTTTAAAATATGATGCACTTTGAAAACATATTGGCATCCAACCCAGAGTCAAAAATTAAGTCTTTAATAATTTAGCATACTTTGATCCAATCTCAAAAGTGAATCAATACACGATAGAGGGGTGTTAGCCACGTGAACCACACTAATCAGATTTACAATCCAGGAGATATCACATGGCATCATTAAACATGAAAACAGAGGGCACATTTGTGTAGATCTGTCTCTTTTCCTTGTCTGAAGTTTGTGTAAGAAAGGAATGTATCAACTCAGACATCTCAACAACTTAGAGTGTGCAAAAAGCTCTACTCAAGAGTTTTCAAGATAGTTGGAAGAAGCAGTCCTACCATGAGAAGTTTCCTGGGTGAGAAAATGGGGGCAGTTTAAAAGCCTGTATTCAAGGAAATAAGGGATATATTCCCTTAGGAAATAAGGGATATATTCAAGGAACTATGACAAGGCCAGCTCCCAATGCATGCATTTAAAGAGTTAGGTAATTACCTTTCTTTAAGAGTGACTCTTTCACCTTAAAATTACATGTACTTTCTAGAATATTTCAGGTGTTCTTTTTTTTTTTTTTTTTTTTTTTTTTTTTTTTTTTTAAGAAACAAACCATCCTAAATCTTAGTGGCTTAAGAAAAAAACCTTTTATTGTTCTCGTAATTCTGCGGGTTGGCTGGTTCTTCTAGTCTGAGACAACTCAGCTGATCTCTCTGAAGCCTATGCACGCATCTGTCATTAGCTGGTTGGCTGGCTGGTGACTGGCTGACAGAATGGTCTCACTCAAACATCTTGCAGTTGGCAGGATGTCCTTCTGGGTGCCTTGGTTTCTTCTGCATGGCCTACCATCCTTCAAGCGGGCCAGCTTGGACATATTTACATGGAGGTCTCTGGGGGGATAAGTAGATTTGGGTGAGGGTGGAGGGGCTGGTATAAAACAGAGTTTGACTTTGAACATCTTAAGATTGGGATGCCTGTTAGACCTTGAAGTGAGGATGTAGAATAGGCAGTTAGATATTAGAGTTCAGAGTTCAGGGGAGAAGTCTGGGTTAAAGGTACATATTTGGAGGTCATCTGCAAAGATACATTTAAAGTCATGAGACTGGGTGAGCTCAGCATGGGAGTGTGAATAGAAAAGGGGTCTGGGAATGAGTCCTGTGGCTCACTATAGTCTAGATGTTGGGGGAGGGTTGGGGGAGGGAGATGTTGGGTCTCCCTAGGAGGGAGACCAAGACAGATTGACCTCCCAGAAGTTGCGTGTGGTTGAGTGGAGGAGAAGAGGTAACCACCTGTGTCAAATGCCTGCCCATGTATCAGTATGAGGCTTGGGAGAGGGACCACTGCATTAGCAACACAAAAGTCATTGGAGACTTTGACAAGAAATGGGGATGAAAGACATATTGGAGTAGTTTCTAGAGAGAATAGAAAGAAAAGGGTGAGGGGAAATAGAGACAGCTTTTCCCCCAATATTTTACTTAGAAAAATTTCAAACACACAGAAAGCTTGAAAGAAGTACACAGTGGATACCCACATACACACTATTTAGATTCTATCATTAACCTTTTAATAGATTTGTTTTCTCACATATCTATCTATCTAATCCTATATCCATACAGAGACCCATCTTTTTGATATTAGAGGAATAGGCAAGTAGGGCAGAACTGGAGGAAGATAGGGGGTCAGAAGAAGGTTCACCTACTCCGTGTGTGTGTGTGTGTGTGTGTGCGTGTGTGATTGTAAATATAGCAGCACGTTTATATGCTGATGGAGAGGATCAAATAGCGAAGGTGCAATGGATGATGCTGGGAGAGTTAATATTTGGAGCGATGTGTATGGATAAGTGAAGGAGTATGGACTTTGGGTGCATCAGTGGAGAAATCGGCCTTGGGTAGGCTCTTCTGCAATAAGGAGAGAGGGAACAGAAAATAAAGACAGATGCATGCGAGTGTTCTTTACAAGGCCTTTGACACTTTGCGCAGGGGACTGGACCGAATGGCCTGACATCTAGCACCTCCCTGTACCTGTCTTCTCTCTATGGCTCTCCTGTCGACCTGCTTCTGTGAAACTTTGGGGGAGCTGCATAACCAATCGCTCAGGTCTTCTGGGACCTCAGCAGCAAAATGAGTGTAATTATGAATATCATACTTACACTACAGGGAGCTTTGGAAATTATACACTGGGGATGTAGATTGTTGTTATTTTTATTATCCACACTTAACCAGAAGAGCTTTGCAGGCTGCTGCAGCTGTGTCTCCTGCCCCATGCAACATGTTCTCCCAGTCCAGAAACTCAAATACTGAATGAACAACCCAGGAGTTTACAGACTTTGTCTGTCTCTCTTTAAGGTCTTTTCATGTTTAGCTGCTGGATCAATATCACACTGGAGGGCAAGTAGCTTAAAGGATGTGCCAGAGAACTGGAGTCCATTTATGCCTTGGGGTGGTGTCTTTTTCCTGCACCTAAGGGCAATGCTATTGGATGACAACTGTCTTTTATTCCTTCTGTTTATCCTCTTTCTGGTCTTGGGACCCTAGAGCACACTCTGAGGCCTGGAATGCATTGTTGACTTTAGCTCCTGTTTATTCTAAATTCCTTTGTTCTTTCTGTAGCATTCTTCCCCTCCCTCCACTGCCTGGCTTTATTTAGGTCTACAGAGAAGATAAGTGGGTGACCTGTCATGAGCAACCATACACCACAAAGAGCACCTTACTGTAAAAATATGCTAGATATATTTAGTGCCGCTTAATTAGAATTAGCTAATTCATTGAATTCATTTCCTTTTCTTTATGATGAGGTTTTAAATAAAAACCCAAA
The DNA here is from genome assembly GCF_028878055.3 of Symphalangus syndactylus. NCBI lineage: Eukaryota > Metazoa > Chordata > Mammalia > Primates > Hylobatidae > Symphalangus > Symphalangus syndactylus. Next base: position 28,128,435 of record NC_072433.2, read on the forward strand.
CACTCTATGCAGGGCTTGAATTAGGTTGAAATCTGGATTCTCTCACCTTGAGCAAGATGTGTTACTACTCAGCCTCAGTTTTCTCATCTGTAATCTCAAGAAAATAATGTTTTCCTCACAGCGATGCTGGAAGGATTGAGAGAGATGATGTATGTAAAAAACTTTAGCACAGTGCCTAGAAAACAGAAAGGTTCACTAGATATTGGTGTAATGAATCAGTTAATGAGGACACCACTGGCAATAATGAAATTACGTAAACAACCATATTGATACTGAGTGCTTTTACATACTAGACTTTGTGTTCTGTGATCTTCATGGATTAACCATGACAGACAAAGAGGTTGGGAAGATACCGTTCTCATCTTTGAAAGTTAGCTCTTCTCAAAAATTAACGTCCAATTAACATTCAGTAAAACTTAGGCCTACAATCTCTATTTTAATAAAGCCTGCATTTTATTCTATTTCACTTTAAAATTATTGAATGATTCCCAAAATAAAATACGTCCAACCAGTTTTGAATTTCAGATAAACAAAGGATAATTTTTTAGTATACGTATGTCTCATATATTCAGACATATTTTTTTTAGTGTAAGTATGTCTCATATATTAAGACATACTTATACTAAAAATTTATCTGAAATTCAAATTTAATTGGAAATCCTGCATTTTTATTTGGTAAATCCAGTGACCCCAGGCCCTAGGAAATGCAACATCTGATGTATGTGTGTGTATATTTGTGTCCGGAAGGAAACAAAATCTTGAGCATAACGTTCAAGGTAGTCGGTGTGACAACAGGTCAGAATGACCTCCTGAGAGATAGGATTTCCCAAACTGATATCTAATTCGGGGCTCGATAGCACCTACCCATCCCTTCTCTCAGTTCTGTATCATCTCCCTCATGGTAGCCTTTTCTTTTCTTCCATATCCTTCAGCCAAGCAATAGTACAGTCTTAGTTATTACTTCTCCCGTTAGATGGTCAGGAACTGTATCTGTTCCATTCATCTCTGTATTTCTCTGCCTAGCAGAGGGTCTGGAAGATAGTAGGTGGTCAATAAATTTGAGCTCCTGTCTATAAAGCTTGTCTCTATAACTTGTGGTGTTGGTATCATGTTATAGCCTACTCTTTATTCATTCCACAAAATTTCATTGACCATGTACTATTGCCAGACTCTCTGCCAGGCAGAGGGATACAGAAATGAACAAAACAGTATAGTTTCCAACCACGAAATGGAGAATTAATAGCTAAGAATGCATGATTACTTAGCTGAGGGCTAAGGATGAACATGGTGGGTTTTAGGTTTGTCTTGCTCTGTGCCTGTTTGCACACCTATTAATGAGACGATTGCATCTACCTCAAATGATTATATTGAGGGGAAAATGTATATCCACATTTATGTCTGTGTCTCTGTCTAGATCTTTCTATATCTGTAGTGTGTGAGTGCGTAGGTGTGTGTGGCTTTTGTGCCAGTAAAAGCAAGTGGTAAGCATTAGATTTGCTAAATTAATATCCATTTCTTTCCCTTTCTTTTATATTAGAAAACTACAGCTATCTGTGCTTTGTTTTCAATTTTTCCTGTTTTGTCAGGTGAGGGTTAATACCTTGACCAGAAAGGGTAGTGAAGGCCAGAATTATTAGCACATAGACTTTTAAAATTATTTTTTAGAATAAACTTTAGAGAATACATGCCCTTGGCTGCTGAGGGACTTGATCACAGACTCAGGCAAATACTGCCACTTGCACCTTTTAGAGGGCTTCTGAAAATAGGGTGCTAATGATTTGACAAATTCTCTCTACCTTTCCCTTGGAGTCCCCAGAGTTTCAGATGGTTTAGGGGGCAGATGGTGATGAGATCGTGCAGATGACTGTTTTCTTTCATGAGACACATGATGTGTGAGTCTGGAGTCAATTAAAACTCTGAAACTAAATGTCAAGATCCAGGGAATTTGTACAAATATTAGACTCCCTGCTCCTTGGGAGGATGGAGTCTGACACTCTGAAAGATGGCTAGGGAGTTAATAATAACATCTTCTAACACATTGCTTTTGTTATTTGGAGCTCATTGCTTTTTTAAGGAGTTCAAAGTCATTTACCAGTTCAGTATGAGACTAGGTATTAAATGCAAACCCTAGGGTGACATAATGGTTTGGTTGAGAACGTAAATACCCCAAGGTCATAGAATTCCAAAAATGGAGCCATGTGGGTGCTCTCCCTGGCTCATATGCACTGCATGCCCCTGGGAAGTGCTAGTTCAATTATTAAGTGTATGAGTGTGGATGCATTAAACTTGCTATGGAAACATAGTCTTTTTTGTTTTGTTAGAGTGTATTGAAGTCTACAGCCCAACTATCTTCATGTCTTTACAATCCTTCCAGCATCCTTGTGAGGAAAACATTATTTTCTTGAGATTACAGATGAGAAAACTGAGGCTGAATAGTAACACATCTTGCTCAAGGTGAGAGAATCCAGATTTCAACCTAATTCAAGACCTGCAATAAATACAAACATAGAGTGTCTGGGTTTTTATTTAAAACCTCACCATAAAGAAAAGGAAATGAATTCAAGATAGCTAATTCTAATTAAGCGGCACTAAATATATGTAGCATATTTTTACAGTAAGGTGCTCTTTGCGGTAGATGGTTGCTCGTGACAGGTCATCCACTTACCTTCTCTGTAGACCTAAATAAAGCCAGGCAGTGGAAGGAGGGGTAGAATGCTACAGAAAGAACAAAGGAACTTTGACATAAAGATGGCACATTTGTTAGAATAAACAGGAGCTGAAGTCAACACTGCACTCTCTTTACAAGTTAATGAAACCTCACCACTATAGATTTGTCATTAACTTTTCTCAGAGGTTTGTATACGTATGACCGGTTGTACCTTGACTTAAAAGTTCTGAAAGGGAGGGGTCTTTGAATGGTCAGCACAGAAGAACATGGTCAGAAATTCATCCAGATCTACAGTTTCCCTGCCTTCCCTTGCTCTATCTGAGGACTTAAAACCATGAATTGCCCAGGCCTTTCACAACCTTGCATAGTGTAAACTGGATGCATTAAATTAGACACATTTGTTTCAGACCTACTCATCTCAGATAACAGCTCAGTTTAGTATAACTTTTCCATTTAATGAGAATGCCTTTTAGAGCTCAGTTTGGCAGCCCTTAATAAACACAGCCCAAATAAGTAGAGATCCAAGGTATTAAAAATTGGTTTGTTGAAACACGAAACACCAGCACATGAATTGGATAGCGGAGTGGACCCAGCAAGAATTCAAACACATAATGGAAAGCAAATTCATAGAATTTAATAATCCAATAAGTTACTAGGTTGAAAAATATTCTTTCATGTCATGTAAAAAGAATAAATGAATAATTAAATCCATGCAAGACACTATGTGATAAAATCTTAAGTCACTAAAGAAAATTCTGAAAGCTTCTGGAGTGAGGTATGGTAGAGTAGGTGGACAAATTACTTACAAAGTGATGTGAATCAGGTTGACAACAGACTTCTCAGCAGCAGCGATGAATGCAGCAGATAATGGAGCAATATTTTCAAATGTCAGGGAGATAATGTTGAATCTGGATCACTATACCCAATAAAAGCATGATTTAAGTTTGAGAGTAAAATCAACAGATTTTCTGATATGCAAAGATTTGGAAAATTTACCATGAGCAGGTCTCCTTGAAACTAATCAACAACAAGGGGAAAAAATAAACATAAGAGAAAGAAGTCAGATAAAGGAAACAATGGTGAACAAATAAACCAGAAAAAAATTCTTGATTTTAAATGTGTTGAGTTTTTAAAAATTAATTTTCTGACTAAAGTATCTCTGCTGATTCCAATATACAATAAGTTGGGGATGGGTAAAGGAGGCAGATGGAATTTACGGCATGCTGAGATTTGTTTTGTTACGTGGAGAATATAGATGCTGATCATCTCTAAAATTGTTCAGAATTGCCTACGTTTAAGTATTTTTATTAAAAAACGTAAGGAGGCCGGGCGCGGTGGCTCACGCTTGTAATCCCAGCACTTTGGGAGGCCGAGGCGGGCGGATCACGAGGTCAGGAGATCGAGACCACGGTGAAACCCCGTCTCTACTAAAAATACAAAAAAATTAGCTGGGCGTGTTGGCGGGCGCCTGTAGTCCCAGCTACTCGGAGAGGCTGAGGCAGGAGAATGGCGTGAACCCGGGAGGCGGAGTTTGCAGTGAGCCGAGACTGCGCCACTGCACTCCAGTCTGGGTGACGGAGCGAGACTCTGTCTCAAAAAAAAAAAAAAAAAAAAAACGTAAGGTTAAAAATTAGAAAAACAAACCCCCAGACCACTAAAAACTTAGGCCTAAGGAAGAAAAGCAGAGGAACTCCAGGCAATAGAACTTAAGGAAGGAACAAAGGTTAAGAAAATGACCAGAAAGAGTGGCAAATGGAGAATGTTGGTTTCAGTAAGTCAAAGTACTTACACTATGAATGAGTTAATTTCACTTAGAAGACAGCGATTCTCAACTTTAGAGATAAAACCCAATCCTGCTGTGAGGCACTTGCCACAGAAACATAAAACCAAAATTGCAAAAGAAGGTTGATGGTAAAGGGGTGTACATATTTCCATACATCAGAAGCTAGAGTACATTTGGGGAGGGGGCAGAGAGTAGGACCAGGTTCAGATTATGCAGGGGTCTTTAGGGAGTATAAGAAGCCTGGAATTTATCCTGAAGGGAAATGGGCAATGTAAAGGGAAATGGGTGATATAAATGTAAACATTTTAGTGAGGCCAGGTGTGGTGGCTCACGCCTGTCATTTCGGCAGTATGAGAGGCCAAGGCAGGTGGATCACTTGAGGTCAGGAGTTCGAGACCAGCCTGGCCAACATGGTGGAATCTCATCTCTACTAAAAATATGAAAACTAGTCAGGTGTGATGGCAGGCACCTGTAATCCCAGCTACTTGGGAGGCTGAGGCAGGAGAATTGCTTGAACCTGGGAGGTGGAGGTTGCAGTGAGCTGAGATTGTGCCACTACACTCCATCCTGGGTGACAGAGTGAGACTCTGTCTCAAAAAGAAAAAAAAGATTTTAGTGGCTTAGATTTACATTGGAGAAAGTTTATTATGACAACTGGGAAAGGTTGGGAGGAGCAGGTAAAGCTTATGATGGGAGAACGCTTTGGAAAATCTAGTCAAAGAATTTATGCATAAAGTGTTAAAGAGTTGAACCATGTCGTAGCAGTGAGGGTAGACAAAATGTGGTAGGTACAGTATTATTGATCTTAAGAAGATGTATCCAAGAAAACTGGGGATGATGTGAGGGAGAGCTGTAAAATGGCATGCTGGTTTTTGAAGTAAAGGACTGGATGGCAATCTTTACCAATATAAGAGACACAGGGAGGAAGATATGGGAGGGGAGAGATGATAAGACTGGACCTTGCTGCCTTGTGAAGTTCAGTGATAATTGAATTTTAGGATGTGGAGTTTGGTTGTGTACAAGTGGTAAGGGGGTGATTCCTTTCCTCCCCTCATAAAAAGTCATAGCTGAAACTCTGATAACAAAAGGCAGGTCAATAAGAGAAAAACATAACATTTGTTACATATACACATGTGCATGGGAGTCATACAAAATATGAAAACTCCAGAAAATAACTAGACGGTTGACACTTAAACATGCTATTCATTGGGAAGAGGAAAGTAGGGGGCATAGGAGTACATGATTTTCAGGGGAAGTGAATAAACCCACAGACAGAAATTTAATTGTAAATGTTTCCCTTTGGAATTTGAATGATCCTGAGGAGCGCACATTTTCTTGTGAGAAAGTCCACCTAGGTGTGGTTGCAGCTCTCTGTCTTCTTTTCTGTGATAGATATTGAAATTTCTGGGGGAAGATGGAAGCCAGTGGTCTTCCTCTTTGAGGGTCTGGTTTCCAGGTGGATAAGGGAACTTCTGAGAAAAGCCTCATTCTGTGCTTTGTGAGAGACAAGTCTTGGGTCTTTCCTTTTACATTCAGTAGAGAGAACAGGCTAGTGAAAATAATCATATCTTCCTACATCCAATTAGGACCTGTGAAAGCTTGACTAAGCAGAGATGAGTGTCTTCCTTCATTCTGCATCTGAATTCTTAAGCCCATGTGGTCACGGGAATGGTGTAGATGAGAAAGGAAATGGAATTTTTCTTGATGTCTTCTGGCATTAAATGAGGCACCAATAGTGAATGATTATAAAAATTAAGAAAAGGAGTGTTTATAAAAATTAAGAAGCTCCTTGTTGCTCTCTGAAGAAAAGCAGCCCCTGGCTAAAATGGTTGGTAGTTATTCTCATCTTGAGTGACTAGCTGAATGTTATAATGACTTGATAGATAGGCCACAAATGACCAAGCTTTCTGAGTTTTCCCCAGCAAAGAACCCCTGACTACCACTTACAGTAGAAGTGGAGGTGCATCAGAATGTGGTCTACCTGGAAATTTCCAAGACCATTGAAACTCCCAAAGAGTCGGGGAGTTTCTTGTTTATATTTGTCATGCTGTTGAAGGGTTTCCTAGATTCTTCTTCCTCATTCTCAAGGCAACTGTGTTTCCACATCTGTCAAGAAGAAATTCAGATGAAATTCAGTGACCCTGTTCCCAGTCTCTGGAATTTACTGTACTTTTCTAAAACTTTAAATTGTTAATGGGAAAGGCTTCCCAGAGAAGGTGATTCATGAGCCACAACTTGAAAGAGGAAGACATTTTCTAAGAGTAGAATGACATGGAGTTATTCTTCCTTCAGGAGGACTTGATCTCACCCTTCCCCGTGCTTTTTCCACACTATGCAAATACTTCCATTCTGATTCTGGGATCTGCACTGAATTTATTTGCACAACAGCCTCTATCCTTTACTCCTAGAAAATTGCCTGGTATATAAGGCCATGGTAGATTCTTATGGCATAAAGGAATGCAAAGACTGCAGTAGAATGGATAGAAACGTCAGCTTTTATCCAACATATCTAACAGAGTTGGAATATTATTTTTTCTTATGAAGTTTCTGTTTTAAAACATTATGATATAATTCTAAAAGAACTCAGAACTTAGAATCTCCTGGGTAGAGTTAAACAATCTATTTGAATAATGAGCTAATAAGTATGGATGAAAGAATGGATATTCTCGCCTATGTTAATTAACTACAATAGGGAAATTAGGAAGGGAGAAAGAGCTGGTCAGTAGAGCAGCGGCCCCAATTCTGTCTCTATTTTCTTTGAGAAGACAAGGTTTCCCCAGTGGATTCCAGTGTCTGGAGGGCCAGAGGGATGGGTCATCTTGAAAGTCTTCCCTAGAAAGATTAGAGCCTCAAAGTAAGAGAGCTGGGCACGTTCGTCTCCTTCAATGTGAGCAGCACTGAGTTTATGTGGCTGATGTTGGGTCCTTTCTCTGGTCTGAATGACAGGGTTAGCTTAGTTTCTGAGAAACATGAGGGGAGCCCAGGGCTACTTAACCCTGTGTATGTCCCCCAACCCCCTGCCCAAATTGATCCTTTAATCTTCCACTGCAGCAAGAAGTGGAGATGCTCAACATGAGCAACTTCAGACCAGGGAGAGCAGCTGATGAGGAGGAAGATGGGGCCTAACATATTGAGCTTTTATTCTGTACTAGTTACTACTGAGCATTTTATATGCCTAAGACATGACCAACATTGAACCTATAAAGCATCCCATGGAGGGAGGCATGCTTACTGCCCCTTTGACAGTTGAGGAAACACAGGCTTACCAAGCTTCACTAGTGTGCTCAGGTGGAAAAAGTATCCCTTAGCTGTGGTATGTGAGCCCAGGAGTACCATTTCAAAATTTTATTTAGCAAAGTTTGCAGTTCAGTGGAATAAGCTTTTCCTAATAGCTTATCAGACCAAGGGGCCTGAGATGAGAACTGGGGAACACGTGCAGGAGCTGAGGTGGGGTAGTAATGGTGGGGGACAGTCAGCATCACAGTGAAGCCGAGGGTAAGAGCTCCCTTAGTCAAATGGGCTCCAGACCAAGACTGAAACCTGGGGACCGATAGCATAGCTTCTTGACAATACTCTTAGGAGTGTGTTTCTAGAAAGTTTAAAGGTCCATTAAAAGGAATGGAATGGATGATTTTATTGTGAGGACAAAGAAAGTACATGTCAGATGGAGGATGCTGCTTATTATATTTCAGTGAGGCAATTCTGGGGTAGAATGAGAGCTTTGGAGGCAACAAGGAAAAGTGTGTTGTATAATGGACTAAATATGATCTTTAATCAGGAAGACTCTGAACCCTGTATCCTAACTTAACCCGATACTAGCAGTTTGACCTTGGATGAGTAATTATCCTTGCTGGACATTTCTCGGCTTGTTTTTACAATGGAGACCATGATATTGACATTACATGGCAGGGAGGATCTATGGGGTAATGTAGGTGAAATGTGCAAAGTGTGTGCCTCCCTTCTTCAATTTCTCTCCTCCTGGAAACATCACCTTGGCTCATAGAGCATGAAAAGAGGTTCATGGTGCATACCGCAATGGAGCAAAGGCAACTCTTTGCAGGGACCCATGATTGACAACCTCAGCTCCTCCCAGGACTGTCTGTGGGGAAAAAGGGCAGGATGCTGAGATTTGTGCAATTTTAAGTTGGTGCACAATGAGCAGAATTCCCTTTTTTGAGGGTTACTGTGGACTTATCCACATGCCCAGGCTGGCATGACCTGGTACACCCAGGCTCTATTTCAATTGGAAAATAAAATACAGGGAAGGATATGAAACATTTACCTGTTAAACACTTAAGCCCTTTCACTCTGGAAAGGGAGTTAGTTGCACATTGAGACCAGTTCCCAGGAAATAGAAGGGGATATCTGTTGGCCCTTTCCTGGGTCAGAGCCCAGGCTCGCTGAGTGCCTCACAGCTGCTGCCACTGGGAGAAGCAATTTGTCAACTTTATACCTTTCTGCTTTATGGTCTGGTGACTTAATAGGATTTGACCTTCCCTGGATTCCATTTCAGTTGGGTCAGACACTGCACTTCAAATTAAAACTTGGGCTCTGAGACAGGTGATGAGGAGCTGGTGAGGTGTGTGGCACATGTTCAGAGGGGGCTGTAGCTTCAGGTGCCCTCTAAGATGGCATGATCAACCCTGTGTTCATTAGCACCACCCAGCCTGAGACCCTGACTTCTCATAATGCCATGACCATCTTGCCTTCCTCCAGGCACTGCCGTGACCCTAAGAGTGCAGGGAGTCTAGCCACCTTTCTACCCGTTGAGAGAATGCTTCAATTTTCATGCAGCAATGGAGCAAAATTCAAGAATGGGAAGGGACAGTGTCACTGCAAAGGGTTCCTAAGACGACCTGGTTCATTCAGCCAACATGCGTTTGGTACCACTATATGTCAGTCTTCGTGGCAGACACCAAAGGGGACAGAAGGATTTCACCCATGCTGCCAAGAAACATGCAGCCTGAATAACAGAAGGTCAAGGGCATGCATGACTATAATGTAAGGCAGAAAGTGATAAGTCCAAGGGAGTGGGCTGCTATAGAGCCAAGCAGGGAGAGAGAAGGCTCCGGGGGGAGCACAGGGTAGGTGGGAATACCAGAAGCCGTGATGAGAGGGCACCCTTTGAACTGAGCCTTTGTAGAAGAGAAGGGTTTGGGCAAGCAGGCATAGGATTTGAAGAAGGTCAGCCTGGAAAAGGGAGCAGCATAGGCAAAGGTGAAGAGGTTTGGCATCACGCCATGTGCAGGGGACAGAGATGGCCCAGCCTGTCTCAGGCTAGAGCACTGCAGGGAGGCTGGGCCTGATAAAAATGGGTGTGTGGCCACCAATAAAAGAGCTAAGGCTTCCTGGGAGATTGTTGTGAGCCACTTCTTTAAGCACCTTTTGTGTATAAAATATATATATGTGTATATAATATTTATTATATAATACATAATTATAATTATATAATACAGTATATATTTATAATCAATATTATATATTTTATATTAATGTTAATAGAACAATAGATAATATAGAATTATAATTATGTAATTATATTAAAAATTAATTGTGTTATATTAAGGACTATTATATACTATAACATAATAAACTAATATTATATAATAGTATTCCATACTAATGTTATTATCATTAATATTATATAGTATTACATATTTTATGGACATGTGCAAACACACACATATGGGCACCAATTTGGGGAGAAAGAAGTTATATTTATTTAAAAGTCACATCCCTATGAAGTATTACCATTATTCCCATTTTATTGATGACGAAACTTAGATCAAAAGATCAAAATGTAAGTCACTTGTTTGATGATGCAGCTGGTAGGGAAAAGAGCTAGGATCTGAGCCTGGCAGTTTGGTTCCAAGTCTATGCTTGAGACTTGCCTGCTATTCTGATTCCCATAGCAGGTATAGTGGGATCCCTTGCAGCTTGCTCAGAGGGATGAGTTGTCAAGGAGGCAGGCAGTGAGGAGGTGGAGAAGGAAGGGTGATAGCTCCCAGAAGTGACTCGGTGAATGCGGTCCACAGGAAGCCAGTTTCTGGGCAGTCTGGTTGTGCAATGCAGTGGTCCCCCTGGAGGATGAGTGGGCAATGGCTGCCCTTGCTCTCCTGTCAGCTCTGTTCAGCTCTGAACCCTTATCAAGTGACTTTTGTGCTCACAGCAGCATCTGAGCCACACACTCTTTCTGTGCCCTGTCTTTCTCCTTCTCTCGTTACTATTATGTGGTGAGGTTTTGGGGCTTTTCTCTAAATGCAGGCATCACCAAAAGCCCCAGATCAGGAGGGATCATCATGGGGTATGAGTTAAAGGCAGGACACTGGGGAGGAGTGTCCTGTGGGGAACATGGAGGCCCATCATCTGCCTGCTGTGTTCAGAGAGGCATCCCGAGGGCTGACTTCAAAAGGGCAGAGGTTGTTTTGCTGTCTTTGTTTAAAATAATGGGCACCAGCATTCAGCATCTGTCCTATCTACTTCAGGTAGGTTTTCATTTCACCCAAGAACTACAAATAGCAAATAGCATGAGTTTCTCATGAAAAATGGACTAGGTCAACTTTTGAAATACTCTACTTCAGGAATAAAATAAAAGGATTTTGTTATACATGTTGTAGGATTCCATGTATTAAACAATCAAAAAATAAAAATAAAAACTCTGGCAATAACTAGAATTACATCAATAGGGAATAATTGAATAAATTGTGGTATTTTGGGGCATCTACCCTGTAGTACATCATGCAGCTACTTAAATAAATGAGAAAGATCAATGTGCATAAATCTGGAAAGATGTCCAGATAAACATAAAGATTGCAGTCAATGAAATCAAAAGAACTTGCAGAATAATGTATGTATGATGTTACTATTGTGTGTTTTTGTGTGTGTGTGTGTGTGTGTGTGTGTGTGTGAAAATGGGAAGAAAAGAAAGAAAAAAAGAAGCCTATCTATGTGCATCTGTAAACATAGCTAGTAAGAGAAACAGAATGATAAAAATGTTGTATGTTTATTATATTAGGGGACTGATTTAAAGAAAAATTATTTTATCTTGTATACTCTTGTCTAATTTCATAACAATATCATGTATCTCTTTTGTAATTAAAAACTCAATAAACTAAGCATTGTTTATAAATAAAATTGAATAAGAAAACAAAAGTAGAATTAAATTATGGAGTCCATTGAATGCCAGAAATTAGATTTTATGTTTTATATTCTACACCAGAATTTTCAGATGCAGATTCCATGTGACATGAGTCCTCTAAAATACTGCTAAAATAGTTTTTGATAAAAGAATTTTTGGGAGCCAAGATGGCCAAATAGGAACAGCTCTGGTCTAAAGCTCCCAGTGTGAGCCACACAGAAGATGGGTGATTTCTGCATTTCCATCTGAGGTACCGGGTTCATCTCACCAGGGAGTGCCAGACAGTGGGCGCAGGACAGTGGGTGCAGCGCACCGTGCAAGAGCCGAAGCAGGGCAAGGCATTTTCTCACTTGGGAAGCGCAAGGGGTCAGGGAGTTCCCTTTCCTAGTCAAAGAAAGGGGTGACAGACGGCACCTGGAAAATCGGGTCACTCCCACCCTAAAACTGCGCTTTTCCAACGGGCTTAAAAAACGGCACACCAGGAGATTATATCCCGCATCTGGCTCAGAGGGTCCTACGCCCACAGAGTCTCACTGATTGCTAGCACAGCAGTCTGAGATTAAACTGCAAGGTGGCAGCAAGGCTGGGGGAGGGGCACCCGCCATTGCCCAGGCTTGATTAGGTAAACAAAGCAGCCAGGAAGCTCGAACTGGGTGGAGCCCACCACAGCTCAAGGAGGCCTGCCTGCCTCTGTAGGCTCCACCTCTGGGGGCAGGGCACAGACAAACAAAAAGACAGCAGTAACCTTTGCAGACTTAAATGTCCCTGTCTGACAGCTTTGAAGAGAGTAGTGGTTCTCCCAGCACACAGCTGGAGATCTGAGAACAGGCAGACTGCCTCCTCAAGTGGGTCCCTGACCCCCGAGCAGCCTAATTGGGAAGCACCCCCCAGTAGGGGCAGACTGACACCTCACATGGCTGGGTACTCCTCTAAGACAAAACTTCCAGAGGAACGATCAGGGAGCAGCATTAGCGGTTCACGAAAAATCCGCTGTTCTGCAGCCACCGCTGCTGACACCCAGGCAAACAGGGTCTGGAGTGGACCTCTAGCAAACTCCAACAGACCTGCAGCTGAGGGTCCTGTCTGTTAGAAGGAAAACTAACAAACAGAAAGGACATCCACACCAAAAACCCATCTGTACATCACCATCATCAAAGACCAAAAGTAGATAACACCACAAAGATGGGGGAAAAACAGAGCAGAAAAACTGGAAACTCTTAAAAGCAGAGCGCCTCTCCTCCTCCAAAGGAACGCAGTTCCTCACCAGCAACAGAACAAAGCTGGACAGAGAATGACTTTGACCAGAGTTGAGACAAGAAGACTTCAGATGATCAAACTACTCCGAGCTATAGGAGGAAATTCAAGCCAAAGGCAAAGAAGTTAAAAACGTTGAAAAAGAATTAGACAAATGTAAAACTAGAATAACCAATACAGAGGAGTGCTTAAAGGAGCTGATGGAGCTGAAAGCCAAGGCTCGAGAGCTACGTGAAGAATGTAGAAGCCTCAGGAGCTGATGCGATCAACTGGAAGAAAGGGTATCAGTGATGGAAGACGAAATGTATGAAATGAAATGAGAAGGGAAGACTAGAGAAAAAAGAATAAAAAGAACCAAACAAAGCCTCCAAGAAATATGGGATTATGTGAAAAGGCCAAATCTACGTCTGATTGGTGTACCTGAAAGTGACGGGGAGAATGGAACCAAGTTGGAAAACACTCTGCAGGATATTATCCAGGAGAACTTCCCCAATCTAGCAAGGCAGGCCAACATTCAGATTCAGGAAATACAGACAACGCCACAAAGATACTCCTCGAGAAGAGAAACTCCAAGACACACAATTGTCAGATTCACCAAAGTTGAAATGAAGGAAAAAATATTAAGGGCAGCCAGAAAGAAAGGTCGGGTTACCCACAAAGGGAAGCCCATCAGACTAACAGCTGATCTCTCTCAGCAGAAACTCTACAAGCCAGAGGAGAGTGGGGGCCGATATTCAACATTCTTAAAGAAGAATTTTCGAGCCAGAATTTCATATCCAGCCAAACTAAGCTTCATAAGTGAAGGAGAAATAAAATACTTTACAGACAAGCAAATGCTGAGAGATTTTGTCACCACGAGGCTTGCCCTAAAAGAGCTCCTGAAGGAAGCACTAAACATGGAAAGGAACAACTGATACCAGCCACTGCAAAATCATGCCAAATTGTAAAGACCATCCAGGCTAGGAAGAAACTGCATCAACTAACGAGCAAAATAACCAGCTAACATCATAATGACAGGATCAAATTCACACATCAGAATATTAACCTTAAATGTAAATGGACTAAATGCTCCAATTAAAAGACACAGACTGGCAAATTGGATAAAGAGTCAAGACCCATCAGTGTGCTGCATTCAGGAAACCCATCTCGTGAAGAGACACACATAGGCTGAAAATAAAAGGATGGAGGAAGATCTACCAAGCAAATGGAAAACAGAAAAAGGCAGGGGTTGCAATCCTAGTCTCTGATAAAACAGACTTTAAACCAACAAAGATCAAAAGAGACAAAGAAGGCCATTACGTAATGGTAAAGGGATCAATTCAACAAGAAGAGCTAACTATCCTAAATATATATGCACCCAATACAGGAGCACCGAGATTCATAAAGGAAGTCCTGAGTGACCTACAAAGAGACTTAGACTCCCACACAATAATAATGGGAGACTTTAACACCCCATTGTCAACATTAGACAGATCAACGAGACAGAAAGTTAACAAGGATACCCAGGAATTGAACTCAGCTCTGCACCAAGCGGACGTAATAGACATCTACAGAACTCTCCACCCCAAATCAACAGAATATACATTTTTTTCAGCACCACACCACACCTATTCCAAAATTGACCACATAGTTGGAAGTAAAGCTCTCCTCAGCAAATGTAAAAGAACAGAAATTATAACAAACTGTCTCTCAGACCACAGTGGAATCAAACTAGAACTCAGGATTAAGAAACTCACTCAAAACTGCTCAACTACATGGAAACTGAACAACCTGCTCCTGAATGACTACTGGGTACATAATGAAATGAAGGCAGAAATAAAGATGTTCTTTGAAACCAACGAGAACAAAGACACAACATACCAGAATCTCTGGGACACATTCAAAGCAGTGTGTAGAGGGAAATTTATAGCACCAAATGCCCACAAGAGAAAGCAGGAAAGAGCCAAAATTGACACCCTACCATCACAATTAAAAGAACTAGAAAAGGAAGAGCAAACACATTCAAAAGCTAGCAGAAGGCTAGAAATAACTAAAATCAGAGTAGAACTGAAGGAAATAGAGACACAAAAAACCCTTCAAAAAATTAATGAATCCAGGAGCTGGTTTTTTGAAAAGATCAACAAAATTGATAGACTGCTAGCAAGACTAATAAAGAAGAAAAGACAGAAGAATGAAATAGATGCAATAAAAAATGATAAAGGGGATATCACCACCAATCCCACAGAAATACAAACTACCATCAGAGAATACTGCAAACACCTCTATGCAAATAAGCTAGAAAATGTAGAAGAAATGGATAAATTCCTCGACACATACACCCTCCCAAGACTAAACCAGGAAGAAGTTGAATATCTTTTTTTTTTTTTTTTTTTTTTTTTTTGAGACGGAGTCTTGCTCTGTCGCCCAGGCTGGAGTGCAGTGGCGCAATCTCGGCTCACTGCAAGCTCCGCCTCCCGGGTTCACGCCATTCTCCTGCCTCAGCCTCTCTGAGTAGCTGGGACTGACAGGCGCCCGCCACCACGCCTGGCTAATTTTTTGTATTTTTAGTAGAGACGGGGTTTCACCGTGGTCTCGATCTCCTGACCTCGTGATCCGCCCGCCTCGGCCTCCCAAAGTGCTGGGATTACAAGCGTGAGCCACCGCGCCCGGCGAAGTTGAATATCTGAATAGACCAATAACAGGCTCTGAAATTGTGGCAATAATCAATAGCTTACCAACCAAAGAGTCCAGGACGAGATGGATTCACAGCCGAATTCTACCAGAGGTGCAAGGAGGAGCTGGTATCATTCCTTCTGAAACTATTCCAATCAATAGAAAAGGAGGGAATCCTCCCTAACTCATTTTATGAGGCCAGCATCATCCTGATACCAAAGCCTGGCAGAGACATAACCAAAAAAGAGAATTTTAGAGCAATATCCTTGATGAATATTGATGCAAAAATCCTCAATAAAATACTGGCAAACTGAATCCAGCAGCACATCAAAAAGCTTATCCACCATGATCAAGTGGGCTTCATCCCTGGGATGCAAGGCTGGTTCAACATACACAAATCAATAAATGTAATCCAGCATATAAACAGAACCAAAGACAAAAACCACATGATTATCTCAATAGATGCAGAAAAGGCCTTTGGCAAAAATCAACAATCCTTCATGGTAAAAACTCTCAATAAATTAGGTATTGATGGGACATATTTCAAAATAATAAGAGCTATCTATGACAAACCCACAGCCAATATCATACTGAATGGGCAAAAACTGGAAGCATTCCCTTTGAAAACTGGCACAAGACAGGGATGCCCTCTCTCACCACTCCTATTCAACATAGTGTTGGAAGTTCTGGCCAGGGCAATTAGGCAGGAGAAGGAAATAAAGGGTATCTAATTAGGATAAGAGGAAGTCAAATTGTCCCTGTTTGCAGATGACATGATTGTATATCTAGAAAACCCCATTGTCTCAGCCCAAGATCTCCTTAAGCTGATTAGCAACTTCAGCAAAGTCTCAGGGTACAAAATCCATGTACAAAAATCACAAGCATTCTTGTACACCAATCACAGACAAACAGAGAGCCAAATCATGAGTGAACTCCCATTAATAATTGCTACAAAGAGAATAAAATACCTAGGAATCCAAGTTACAAGGGATGTGAAGGACCTCTTCAAGGAGAACTACAAACCACTGCTCAATGAAATAAAAGAGGATACAAACAAATGGAAGAACATTCCATGCTCATGGGTAGGAAGAATCAATATGGTGAAAATGGCCATACTGCCCAAGGTAATTTATAGATTCAATGCCATCCCCATCAAGCTACCAATGACTTTCTTCACAGAATTGAAAAAAACTACTTTAAAGTTCATATGGAACCAAAAAAGAGCCCGCATTGCCAAGACAATCCTAACTGAAAAGAACAATGCTGGAGGCATCACGCTACCTGACTTCAAACTATACTACAAGGCTACAGTAACCAAAACAGCATGGTACTGGTACCAAAACAGAGATATAGATCAATGGAACAGAACAGAGCCCTCAGAAATAATGCCGCCTATCTACAACTATCTGATCTTTGAGAAACCTGAGAAAAACAAGCAATGGGGAAAGGATTCCCTATTTAATAAATGGTGCTGGGAAAACTGGCTAGCCATATGTAGAAAGCTGTAACTGGTTCCCTTCCTTACACCTTATACAAAAATTAATTCAAGATGGATTAAAGACTTACATGTTAGACCTAAAACCATAAAAACCCTAGAAGAAAACCTAGGCATTACCATTCAGGACATAGGCATGGGCAAGGACTTCATGTCTAAAACACCAAAAGTAATGGCAACAAAAGCCAAAATTGACAAATGGGATCTAATTAAACTAATGAGCTTCTGCACAGCAAAAGAAACTACCATCAGAGTGAACAGGCAACCTACAACACGGGAGACAATTTTCACAACCTACTCATCTGACAAAGGGCTAATATCCAGAATCTACAATGAACTCAAGCAAATTTACAAGAAAAAAAACAAACAACCCTATCAAAGAGTGGGCGAAGGACATGAACAGACACTTCTCAAAAGAACACATTTATGCAGCCAAAAGGCACATGCAAAAATGCTCATCATCACTGGCCTTCAGAGAAATGCAAACCAAAACCACAATGAGATACCATCTCACACCAGTTAGAATGGCCATCATTAAAAAGTCAGGAAACAACAGGTGCTGGAGAGGATGTGGAGAAATAGGAACACTTTTACACTGTTGGTGGGACTGTAAACTAGTTCAACCATTGTGGAAGTCAGTGTGGCGATTCCTCAGGGATCTAGAACTAGAAATACCATTTGATCCAGCCATCCCATTACTGGGTATATACCCAAAGGACTATAAATCATGCTGCTATAAAGACACATGCACACATATGTTTATTGTGACACTATTCACAATAGCAAAGACTTGGAACCAACCCAATTGTCCAACAATGATAGACTGGATTAAGAAAATGTGGCACATATACACCATGGAATACTATGCGGCCATAAAAAATGATGAGTTCATGTCCTTTGTAGGGACATGGATGAAACTGGAAATCATCATTCTCAGTAAACTATCGCAAGGACAAAAAACCAAACACCGCATGTTCTCACTCATAGGTGGGAATTGAACAATGAGAACACATGGACACAGGAAGGGGAACATTACACTCTGGGGACTGTTGTTGGGTGGGGGAGGGGGGAGGGATAGCATTAGGAGATACACCTAATGCTAAATGACGAGTTAATGGGTGCAGGAAATCAACATGGCACATGGATACATATGTAACAAACCTGCACATTGTGGACGTACCCCAAAACTTAAAGTACAATAATAAAAAGAATTTTTGGAATGCTGCCTAATATATTACACATGTGGAACTTCACAATACACATTACTTATCAGTATCTTATCAAAGGCACTGAAAAGTCCCGCAGGAAAAAAATAAAAATAAAAATCTCAAGAGTGTTAATCTAGTTTCCCTGATTTTTTTTTTTTCATGGAACTTCTTTCTGCATTACACTTAGCCTGTGGAATGCTTGATAAAACCCTTGGGAATGAAATCTTTGGTTTTATGGCAACGGGAAGCTTCTAGAATTTTTGAGGTAGCAGAGGGATAAAACCTGGGCTGATCTTCATGGAAATGTTCAGCAGGTTCCGGATGGTTGAAAAAGAAGATACAGGGCCCAAACGGAGCAGCTAGGAGAATGTTCTAGCAGTTGGTGAAGAGGAAAGAGTGGTGTGAAGGAGGGCAAACTATGATGGTGGAGAGTAGGGATGGCTGTGATACTGCAAGGATAATGTCACCAAGACTTGATAAATAAGGGGGCAAGGGAAGCTTGAATGAAAGGATAGAGCTAGCTTATATATTTGGCACCTGGGTGTTCAGTGGTGCTTTGAAATGGGGAATGCTAGAGGAGGAGCAGGTGTGAGGTCCAGGAGGAGGGTGATCAGGGGTTGAGTTTAAGGAGTTAGTGGAAGATCCAGTAAGCAGCTGGATGTGCAAAACTGTAACACACAATTCTTCTGAAACCGAATGAACCCATCACTTGTTAGGAAGGGGGCTATTGGCCTTATTGGGCTAAATCTTGATCTGATCATCATGTTGATACCATAAAGGGATGAGATAGGATTGGAGTCTTACTTACAGGAGACAGGCACCACAATGGAAGATTCTATCCCTCAGAGATAAAATTGCATCTTGCTAAATGAGCACTTGACAGAGCACAGGAAGGGAATTCTTGTGTTTCTGAAATTCATTCTCTTCTCTCTGGACTTCCGAGAGCACAAACATTGAGTTGTGGGCTCTTGGGCAGTGTGATTTCAAAGGTGCTCAGCTCACAGGGGCACATCCAGTGCTGGTGTGGAGGCACCCTGCAAACTCCAGACATCAAGTCCTCGCTTCTAAGTCAGGCGATCTGATTTTCAACTTCCACATGATCCTCTGACTTTATTTCTCTTTTGTTATTCCTAAGTCCTTCATCAATCTGAGTTGAAGGTTCCAGCTCTATTTCCATTGTGCCACAAAATTAAGAGGAGGGTCCTTTGTCCACATTCCAGCCAGTGAGTTTATGGGGTGAGAGCATCCCCTGAGGCCAGTGCACAGTTGGCAGCGGGAGGTGGTGAGCAGCCTCTTCAAGGAGGGTAGGTATCAGTGTCACCCTGTGAGGTCCAGTCACTCCTTCTCACGTGGGCGTTCCTTCTCTTTTCACCCTTGGAAGTTGTAGGATTTTATTAAGGAAGAATCTGATGTTCCTTACGAATGCATGGTTCTATTCCTCTGGTCATTAACTATCTTTATGTTGTAATCGATCGACATCTCTAGGTGAGGAGAAAAGACCCTAAGGGTTTCTCCCATCCTGTTCACAAAACCACTAAGATGCCCTTGTCTTGCCTGCTTCATGAGACAAACGATATGCACTGGGAGGATGGATGATTGAGGTTTTCATTCATACGCGGTGTAAAGCTGTTTTGTGGCAGGAAGAAAGGTTACTGTCACACCATTAAAACAGAGAGAGGCAAACCTTTACAGCCAAGCCGTGCCTCACATGCCCTCAGTCACTGCATAAAGATGAAGATGGAGCCACGCAAGATGGCAGGAAACCCTGGGAAGCACCGCTAAGCTACAGTCTGAGGGGAAGTGGCTTTCTTACAATGCAAGATCAATGGGATTGATCTGAAGATGAGCTATCAGGTTGCCAGTGGGCCCTGTTCTTAGGATCAGAAGAATCTGGCTGAGCCTTCGGGCTTTCTGGTAACTCTGAGTCTAAATCCAGTTGCATCTTTCCAGAGCTTTTCATCCCCTTCCTCACTCCCCGCCATGAAAATACACAGTGGAATACATAGTTCATTCGAATCATATTGCTGTTAGTAACACCTGAAAGCATCTACTCCCTAGTGCTCTATTTTACCAAGAAAAAATTTGTCTGAGACTGGCAACTGGTTTTGGTGGATCATACATGTTGTTTGTAGCAGAGCCAGGTGTCCCGGCTTCCTGGTGAGTGTTAATCATGACATATGTCCCTCTTCAATTGAATATAAGCACAGGGATTGAATGTCTACCAAATGCCGGGGAGCATACTGTGTCCTGGTGAAACAAACATGGAAATTAAATGTTTGCTAGAGGCACAAACACTGCACTGGGGAAACTGGGTGTTTTAACCTGGCCTTAAATGATAGGACAGTCCCTGCTCCAGAACATAACATCTCATGAAAGAAGGGGTTTTGCATTTTTGATCCACTGTTGCATCCTCAGGACCTGACACAGGGCCCAGTACATAGTAATTGATGCACAAATATGTTGTGAATGAATGATGATTAGAGGCTTGTACAGGATTGGCTGGGCGCGATGGCTCATGCCTGTAATCCTAGCACTTTGGGAGGCTAAGGCGGGCGGATCACCTGAAGTCAGGAGTTTGAGACCAGCCTGGCCAACATGGTGAAACCCCGACTCTACTAAAAATACAAAAATTAGCCAGGTGTGGTGGCATGCACCTGTAATCCCAGCTACTCAGGAGGCTGAGACAGGAGAATCACTTGAACCTGGGAGGCGGAGGTTGCAGTGAGCCAAGATCACGCCATTGCACTCTAGCATGGCTGACAAGAGTGAAACTCCATCTCACAAAAAGATGCTATATTCTCATCACATTCAAAGTGATTCATTTTGCCACCAAAGTCACATAGATTCAGAGAAAGTTCAAGAGAGTGTTGTCATGAGATGGATTTTGGAAGATAAGAAGTTCTCAAAGAAACACAGAGGGAAGTAGATTTTAGGTAAAGGGAAACAGCACCACCTGAGGTATGGAGGCTTGAATGCATGCCAAGGACCTGAAAAGGAGGTGGTCTTAGCCCTGTGTATAATCAGAGCCCACCCCTGTGTAGTCTGACACGGTAGAGGAAGAGACCAGAGCTGTAGGAAGATACCAGGGGCCCAATCATGAAGATTGTCCCAGCCTCACAAAGGAAATTTTATTTTTTTGGCAATGGGAAACCCAGAAGGAGACTTCTTGATATAGTTAACCACTTCTGACCTGTGGAGAAGGAGAGAAACAAAAATACATCCTTGCTGGTGGCTATGACGTTTGCTGTCTCTGAGACTGTGAATGTTCCAGATGAGATCTTCAAACGAGTGAAGACTAAAATGTCTCAGCGCACTCGTGGCAGATGTAGTCTGCTCTGGTGCCTCTGGTCCAATCTGGTCCCTTGGAATCCAAATAGTCCCATATTCCTGCAGTGTTTGCAGGAAGCTTAGCAAGCTCACTTCCATTAAACGCCAGATTTCAGGGAAGGGCTGGGGGAAAGGTGTGAGATGTGGGTTCCAATGATCTTTGCAGTAAGTAGGGAGAAGAGTGTGTTGCAGAAAAGAAAGGGAAATGAATATTCTTAAAAAGTTAAGTAGATCTGTTTGGAGCAGGCTTATATGGGGGAGGTATCAGTGTTGGAGTTAAATGAGCATGGATTTAAAATTAGACTTTATCACTTAATACCTAGATGATTAAGGTTTTTGCTTAACCTCTCTGAACTCAAATTCCTCATCTAAAAATACGGATAGTAGAACCTATCATATAGGGTCATTGTGAAAAAGAAATGAGATGCTTGTGGAAATGCTGGCTAGTAGGTCTTGCTCTTCTTCCAATAACAGGGTTGATTCTGCAGAGCATTCACTGAGGGAAAGCTAGCATTCTTGACTCTGAAAGGGACGAATTTTCAAGAAGGGAAGGAATTGACCATAGGGTGAGGCTGTCAATAGCCGAGGAGTGAGGAAGGACTAGATGCAGGTCAGTGGGTAATCAGGAGAGGGTGTGCACACCGTCCCACTGGTGCAGAGGAAGGATGGGTTGGGGCTGGAAGACCTAGGGGCCTGGGAGTGTGCTAAGAATTTTGACTTTGGGAACTGCAAACAAAAAATGACGAAGGGAGTTTTTGAGTGAAGGGTATTCTAGTTTGACCACAGTGTAAATTATGTTGGGAGTGAAGTGGGTTGAGGAAGAGAGGCAGAGTAGTAAGCTATAAAACTTTAGAGAAATTAGGGATAATTTTGGAAACCCTAGGGTCTTGAGACAAGAGATACAGACTTTACGGAAGTCTAGAAAACTCCCAGCCAAGAAGAAAGAGGAATGGCACCTCCACCCACCCTTCTTTTTTTCCTTCCTCCAGCATTGGGACTTTTCAACCTTCTTGGTACCTAGGGTTCAAGTCCTCACCAGAGGATCCCTGTGAGACTTCAGCATTGGGTCTTCCCTGGATGAAGGAGGCTGACTGTGGGGCAGGGAGTGTGGAGAGCACATTCTCCCTCTACCACTTTCTCTTTCACGACAATGGACAGATCTCCCCCTGTTCCCTGCCAGTTCCCTCCCCTCAGTTACGCATGCACACTTCCCTGGGCTGGACCACCTGTGCCCCAGCATCAGCGTGTTGGGAGTGGGCACCCTGCCATCTCCTCGTGTCCCTTGAAAGCAGTTTCTCTTGTGCCCCATTCTGAGGGTCTGGCCTGTGTTGTCGACCAGATCTTGCCTTGCAGAAGGCTGGGCCAGATTCCCAGTGAAAAACCAATGCTGACATTTAATTTAAAAGCCAAGATGCTACTTAGTAAAAGTTTGTAAAGTTACATCTCAGCTGTTCTTGCAGATAGAACCTACTTCCAAAAAGGAATGGGGTTCTATGAGTTTGAAATACCTTTCTGATGACATTTTAACAGTTGGGGGACACATAAATATTGAGATGCCATTCTACCTGAGTCAAAGTGTGTTAAGATAGAAGTCCCAATGGTTCTATTACAGATGGGGGTACAAGGATCAAATAAAGGGACAGAATCATTTATTCAACAAATATTAAGTGCATTGAATGGAATGCTGGGGGTTCAAAGATTAATAAGACACAGGAGTAAAGATTGCACATGAAAAATATTGCACCATTTCTCTGCTTAAGATCCTTTACAACCTTCTGCTATATTTCAAATAATCTCCTAAATATAGTTGGTAAGACCCTGTATGATCTGGCCCCTGCTTGTGGCTCCATATTTAACTCATACTTATTGTGCTTCTTGACTACCCAGTTCCTATAAGAAGTTCAGACATGACAAGCTCTTTCTGGCCTCAGGGCCTTCTCACAAGCTGCTCTTTCTTATTGAAACCCCCTTCCTTCATGCAACTGGATGCTACTTATCCCTCATATCCTAGTTAAAAAGTTACCTCCCTAAAAGGCCTCCTAGAACGATTCTTGCTACTATCCATCATCATTATTCTTTATTGGAGCAACTAGTTTCTTCCTTCTGTAGCACAGATAATACTTTAAAATCATCTATTTATTTATTGACTTGTACAACACCTTCCCCTCTCCTGGGTTGAAAGCCCCCTGAGAACAGGCACCATGCAAGTTTTTTCTATTGATGTGTGTGGACCCTACACCTCATACATGCTATACACAGCAATGTTGAGTACATATTTATTGAATGAATTCATGCATACACGAACACATTTGTCAATGGAGGCTCAGACAATCCTTCCACTCCCCATACGACTACTGCGGAGCCCAGCATTCCAGTACTGAAGCCATTCCTGATAACACATTATAGTATACCGTAACAGTTTCAGCTGAGCAGAGCCCGGAGCACTCTGGTCCTGACCAGGGCAGGATATGCGGGACTATTTCAGAAATTAGACAAGGCTCTTCATAAAAGCTCCAATTTGATCTGGTTTTGGAGGATGAGGAGCTTTCCAGGACTCTGTAGAACAGGGCATTTCAGGGTGTGGTGGCTCACGCTTGTAATCCCAGCACTTTGGGAGGCCGAGGTGGGTGCATCACGAGGTCAGGAGATCGAGACCATCCTGGCTAACACAGGGAAACCCTGTCTTTACTAAAAATACAAAAAAGCTGGGCATGGTGGCATGTGCCTGTGGTCCCACCTACTTGGGAGGCTCAGGCAGGAGAATCGCTTGAACCCAGGAGGCAGAGGTTGCAGTGAACCAAGATCACGCCATTGCACTCCAGCTTGGCGACAGAGCAAGACTGCATCTCAAAAAAAAAAACCACAACACAAAACAAACAAACAAAAAAACAGGCCATTTCAGGCAGCAGAAGTAAACAACATGCCAGATTAGATAACACACAAACGCTATTTTAGTATAAGTATGTCCCATGCAGTTTTTGCGTCACACTTATGCTAAGCTGTACTTGTTGTTTGTCTCAAATTCCATATTTAACTGAGCACTGTATTTATTTGGTAACGTTACATGTATACCAGCGTGAACCGGCAACAGCACAGCATGCTTTGGCTTTGGGAAAGCTCAGGGGTGTATGGAATTCACAGGGCCTTGGGGGGAATCGGATGTCAAATTCTAAGGCTGGAGAACATTATCATGTGTAAGTAAGTCCCTAAGCACTGCGCCGTGGAGCATGGCTTTCCTTCTGTGAGCAACGGTTTCTAAGCAGGAGAGTAACCAGATCAGATTTTCTCAAACATCTGAGCACAAACACCTACCTTCTTCCACCACAGAGAAAGCATCCCTTCTAGATTGGCACTGGTGATGTAAACTCCGTGGTAGGCAGGGGACATGCCTTGTCTTTGGTCTGACTGTATTATTTGTGGGAATAGATTTGTGTTTAAATTCTGTGTGATCTGGGTAAGTTGCTTCCCCTCACTGGGTGTTGGCCATCCCACCTCTAAAATGAAAGGGTTGCCCGGATGTCTTCAAGGTTCTGTTGCATTTAAACAGCTTTGAGGTCTTGCCTGGAGATCCTGTAAAACATTCTAGGGAACTGTCACGAGGCAAGGACTCTAGTGCCCACTCTGGATGATGTTTGCCCATGTAGCATTTCTGCCTCCTTCCTTAGACACTGTCTTAGGATGGGTTCTTTAAAAGCAGAGCCTGAGGCAGGGATGTTTCCTTTGCAAGTGATTTATTGGGAGAGTGTTTGTTTGTTTGTTTGTTTGTTTGTTTATTTATTTATTTATTTTTAATGGAGTTTTGCTCTTGCTGCCCAGGCTGGAGTGCAATGGTGTAACCTCAGCTCACCACAACCTCCGCCTCCCGGGTTCAAGTGATTCTCCTGCCTCAGCCTCCTGAATAGCTGGGATTACAGGCATGCAACACCACACCCAGCTAATTTTGTATTTTTAGTAGAGACGAGGTTTCTCCATGTTGGTCCGGCTGGTCTCAAACTCCCGACCTCAGGTGATACACCCACCTTGGCCTCCCAAAGTGCTGGGATTACAGGCATGAGCCACCGCGCCCGGCCTTTTTTTTTTTTTCCTTAAAAAAAAAAGAGAGAGAGAGACTAAAGGGAGTAGAATACAGCAAAAGAAAATAAGCTAAGGCAGGATGTTCTCTCAGCTGGAGACTTGTGTTAATCTGATCTCACAGGGGGCTCTAGACTAGGAAGGATGCCAGAGAGTCGCTCCAGCATGAAGCAGGGGGCCTGAGGTTTTGTACCCACATGTCAGTCACTCATGGGCTGCCTCCTTCCCTGGGAGCATTGTTCCTGGCTGAGCCTCATCTGTAGAATGGACCAGCACAGGTTCCAGGGTATAGAGCTGCAGACAATGTCTTGCTATCCTGGGGAAGGTGGGATTGGCAAGGCTCAGTATTGTCACAGCTCATGATGGGCTCCATTGAAGCTGGAGGGATCAATAGAGAAGGCATGGAATTGGGGTCCCCTCTGTAGGAGGAAGGAGGGGGACTAGGCCTTGGAGGCTCTGGCCTTGAAAAAATAACCCACTCAGTGGTAATAACTAGGCATAGTGAGCTCTGGCCTTGAAAAAATAACCCACTCAGTGGTAATAATGGCCCACACTCTGCATGGTTAGTTACTATGAAGATTAACGGGAGAATGTATGTAAGGTGCTGAACATACATTCTCCTGATCTTCTTTCTAACATCAGTCACTCACACCTTAGGAAGAAGTTTAGAGCACATTGTCCTAATATCTTAACAGACTCCATTTTTTTTCTGATCGAGAAATGAAGGTATATTTTCTTATTAAATGAAGCAGAGATATCTGCAATCAGCCTGGGGTATTTAGAAGAGGGATTCAAGGTCTTCCCAGGGCTTACAAAATTTACCCCAAAAGCACTCGCCATTGCTCTAACTCTAGTGATTTCTATGCTTCTTCAGACAGTGTTATGGAAGGCTTAAGGGAGTGGGGCAGACCTGGGTGGAACTTGTTCTCGGCATATTGCCTGAGGAAAACCACATGCAGATGGGCTTGTGCTGATTTGAGGAAACAGAAGGAAAATAATTCATGGTTTCAAAACTTGACATTTTTTAGCTTCCCACCAGATATGTCATGTGTACTATATTTGCTGCACTTCTTGGCCTGACTTTCCTAGCTTAAGATTCAGGAATTATACTTGCCATTTCCTCCCAACATGGGTGAGAGAAGCAGGCAAGGAGGGAGGGCACTGTGGGCTGGAGACAGAGGAGAAAGAGGGTGGGCTTTGGAGCCATTCAGGCCAAGGTCCAAATGCTGGCCCCGAAGTCAAGTTGTGCATTATTGAATCATGCAATATTGCATGATTGTGCTCAGGGCTCCATTCTCTGAGCCTGACTCCCCCATCTGTGAGATGGGAATACTTCCTAGTTCCCAGGCATGATGCAAGGATCAAAGGGGCATCAAATCTACATAGTGCTCATATCTGGCTGCACACACAGCAGGTCATCCTGTACCATGATAACAACATATCTATTTCTACAGCTCTCATGGAGTTATTATCTTCCCTACAAAACCTGTTAGAATCTCACAACAGTAAACATTAGAGGCAGAATTCTGACTCATCAGCTGTTTCACTCTGAAGTGGGGGGCACTTACCACTCTACTCTTCTGCCTCCTGAATCTGTTCCCTTCTTTTCTCCCCAACAAGCTTTGTGGAGCAGTTTCTCATGAATCGACTTCCTAAGGAGAGAAGTCCCAGGGTGAGAGATGGAGGTGGTCTCTAAAAACGGTCTCATGGAAAGTGAATTCGACCTCTGTCAGCCCTGCCAGGTCAATGTTTCTATGAGTGATGAGGAGAAGGACCCAGAAGGTGCAAGCTTTGCCTACGAGTGGCACATCTGGACAGTATGATGGCATACCCCATGCTAGAACCATGTGCTAGAGAGAGAAGGAGGACAGATGTGGGCCATCCACACCTGTGTGACACTGCAGAGTCTGGTGGGGAGAGGGAGGAAAGGAGGCTTAGTTGGAACAAGGGCCTGGCTATGACTGGGTGCCAGGTTTGTGTCCTAAGGCAGAAAATCTGCTGTCCATGGGAGAGAGTGGCTATATCCAGCCAGCATCCACACACAGAGGGGGTTAGTGCCAGGGGATTTGAGACAGTGTCATCACAGCCTCAGGTGAACCTTGGCATTACTCCTCCATCACGGTTCTCTGCACCCCAGACAGTTCCAGGACACTGGGGTGCAGAGAACGTCTTGCTCTCCATCAGGGAGGTGGGATTCACAGGCTTAGTGTTGTCAGAGCTCATGATGGGCGCCATCGAAGCTGGAGAGATCAGCAGAGAAGGCATGAGATTGGGGCCCCCGTTACAGGAGGAGGGAGAGGGCTAGAGCTCAGAGGTTCACTCCAGGTACAGTGAGCTCTGGCCTTAAAGAAATAATGCACTCAGTGGTTTGTGGGAGATGAAATCTGTCTGCTCTACACTCTGATTTCTGCAATCGTCTATATTTCGCTCAGAAGGGCTCGGGGTGACTGGGCTGCTGCTGTGCCTCTGAGCCCTGTCCTGCCTCCTCAGCCCTTTCCTTGTTCTCATTTTGTAGTATTCTCCTATTCCCTCAAGAACAGGCCCACCTCAGTGCACACTGGGCTCCCTGGCTCTCTTTCCGGAGCCTTCTCAGGTGAAGAGGAGGCTGCACCCCATGTCCCTCTCCACGATCTTCTGCTACTACCACAATCTTTACCGCATCCCTGAGGGAATGACCCTCATGGGGAGAATCCCCCTTCCCCAGCCCTCTCCAGGACCTCACCTCCTCCTCCAGTCCTCCCATGTCACACATTGCCTGTGTCTATGTCTGGGGATGGTGCCAGTGACCCAGAACTGTCAGCTCCTTCTTTCATGCTCACTTAGAAGGCATTACAGGCATCTTGTGCAGAGAGGTTCCACTTAGAGAAAGCATCTGAGCAGTATCTGGTCTGGGCCCTCCTGCCTTTCATTGACCCAGAGAAAGGGTATCCGGGTGTCTCTCTTTAGTGTCTATGCAGGGGAGTTTGTGTGCAGTTTGTCTCTCTTTCTGAGAAGGGTCCAGTGATGCTCGTCTCAGTTACCTACTGCCCAATACAGGGCTTAGCAGAGACTAAAACAGAGCCTTGGACTCTGAGTGTGCACTGGGCTGAGCCCCAGAAGCAACTGCAGGCTCTGTTCAGGACTGCTGGAGCTGCTCTCAGACCCTTTCTCCTATTCAGAATTCTGGTCACCCAATGTCCTTGTGACCACCAGGCCCCAGAGTAGCCCGGGTCTGCAAGAAAAGCCTCCATCTCTTGCTCCACATGCCTCTGTGGGCTGTTTCTCATGAGCCCTTCAGCTCCTTGAAAACTGGAATAAAAATATTCTTCCACCCTGGAAGTGCCCCTCAAAACCATATGCTGCACCCCCCACCCCCATCTATCTGGCTGCCTTTCCTGAGCCCGCGTAGCTCTGTTTGGATCTCCAGCCCTCTGTGACTACTTGCTTAGGGTGTGTGTATAGAAGGGAGGTAGGGTCCTATTACATCAGAATACCAGAAACAGCCCCACATTTCTCTCCTGTGGGACGTAGTTCCCCTCACCTGCCATCACCACATCACTGCCTTCCATGGCTGAGTGAGCCCCTTCCTGAGACTGCTCTATCCTCTCTCACTCCCCTCCTCTCTTTCTTCCACACCCACTCTCCCTCCCTAGGGGATGACTGGCGTGCAGCCTGGGAACCGACCTGGGATCTCCCTCTGCTCTCCCTAGCACGCCTTTGCCCATGCCGTGCTCCCTCTGCTGCACGCTCTCTCCACCCTCCTTTCCTTGCCTAATTCCTGCTCATTTTTCAGCCACTGATCTCAGGTATTTATTATCTTTTGCAGGGAGCCTATTCAGACTCTCCTTCACCTCTATCATTCTCAGCTTGAGCCCCCTCCTCCGTGTCCCTATAACACTCTGTGGTTACCTCTATATGGTAGGATGACCAGAGCATGGACGACTCTGGCTACACTTAAGCAAAGTCCATAAACATCTCCAGGCCTCGGTTTCTTCATTTGCAAAATGGAGATGACAGTAGAGCCTGCCTCATGGACTGGGGTGAGGTCTTGGCTAGGTGAGGCGCATGAATGATGTATGAGCTTGGCATGGTGCCCAGCTCCCAGTGAGCGGGGCTATCTCCACCTGGCATTTTTAGTGTGTATGCAAGGGAGTTTGTGTGCAGTTTGTCTCTCTTTCTGAGAAGGGGCAGTGATGCTCATCTCAATCACCCTACTGCCCAGTACAGGGCTTAGCAGAGACTAAAACAAACAGAGTAAATGACAGAGTAAGGAGAGGCACAGCAGCTCCAGCCATCACTACAAATTAGAGCTCATGATTCATTGGAAGTGGTGAGACAAACAGTTTTATCTTTTGTGATTATGTGGTGGTGTTTGGAATAGTAGCTTAAGGGCCTTCCTTCTTGGTCTGATTCTTAAGCAGATGGATTGATTTATCTTATGGATGTGAGTATGTGAACATGTGTGTATGTGTTGGGGGGTTCCCTGGACTCATAGCACTGATAGAAAACCCCTGTCTTCCCAGCATGTAACAGACAGAGACATATCCCAGAGGGGTTCATTTAACCCTGGGTCAGCTGCGGTGGGGACCTGAGTATCTGCCACAATTCTCATCCGAGTGACTGCGGCTTGAGAGTAAATGCCAGGGCTGCTGCTGGGGTCCCAGGGTATCTCCGACCTGGAGATTGATGATGGGTTTTGTTATATTTCTGAATAATTAAAGAGCAAGTTCCATTTGTGAGGACTTGCTCTGAGCTATCACAATGTATTAGTGGTCAAATAAGCTGCATGTATGTGATTTTAAAAGGAGAACAAGAAACCTGCAGCTGAGAAGACAGAATGTAGTGTTATAAATAATCATGTTCCACACATGGTGGCTGTATCATAAGAAATGCCATATATTGAAGAACCACTCTCTTTCAGGTCCATTTGCATATACACACCATTTCAGTTCTTCAGCACGGTCAGTCTGGAAAGATCTGGAATAGGGGGTGAGCAGATGGGGGCTGATGTACTTCTTGGGATCAGACATTTTTCTCAGCCATAGAATCATTCAGACCAGAGCTCTCAGTAGACACTGAAAGGGTGACCCCATGGGCAGACAAGTCCTCTCTTCCTCTCTCTCACTCTCTGAGTCTCAAACTTTTATTATTTTTGTTTGTTTTTCCATAAAATGGAGTTCAATGTGTCAGACTTGCCCATATTATGGGGTTGTGATGGTGGTCAGAATTGGAAATGCATATACTGTAAAAAATATTTTGGTTGAGATAAGGAGGTGATACAGTTTGGCTCTGTGTCCCCACCCAAATCTCATGTCAAATTGTAATCCCCATGTGTTGGGGGAGAGACCTGGTGGGAAGTGATTGGATCACGGAGGTGGTTTCTAATGGTTTAGCATCATCCTTCGAGTGCTGGCTCATGATAGAATTCTCACGAGATCTGACTGTTTAAAAGCATGTAGCATGTTCCTCTTCACTCTCTTTCTCTCCTGTCACCATGTGAAAAAAGGTGCTTGCTTTCCCTTCACCTTTTCCATGATTGTAAGGTGCCTGAAGCCCCCCAAGTCATGCTTCCTGTTAAGCCTACAGAACTGTGAGTCAATCAAACCTCTTTTCTTCATAAGTTACTCAGTCTCAGATAGTTCTTTACAGCAGTGTGAGAACAGACCAATACAAGAGGTATCACTTGTATTAGGAGATGTGACTTCTCCCTTCTTTTAATTTGTGGGGTTTGCCTCTGTGTGATCCTACGCATTTCCTCCCTTATAACTTAGTGAACTTGGCAATAGGTAGTTTCCTGTAAACCTACCTTGTAAAAGGATGATTTTTAAGAGCTGGAGTAAATCAGAGCCAGAGGCCTGTAGGGTGATTGCTGGGGCTTCTGAGAACCAAACTAGAATGTCTCCTTTTGCTGCTCCCAAAATATGTAAATGCAGGCAGGAACTAGAAGTCACTGAGGACTCAGAAGTAGTGTTTATTTACGGAGAAAAGATAATAAATTATGCCTAGCAAACTATCTTTGGAATATAATTACAGGTAATCCAAAAGAACAAAACTAGCCCAACCTAAAGAGAATGAATAATCCCTAATGCCATGACAGAGAGAGACAGATGTTAGCCATCATTTACGGAACTTGCATGGAAAATTATTACAATAGATAAAAGTCATATACTGAGGATATCTGAATTTGCTCAAATGAATATTCTTTGGTTTCAAACAGTCATTGATAGATACATAGGTAGATAAGGATCGAATGAACTGGTTTTTCTTAGCTGTCGATTTTTCTTTCGATCAAAGAAACGTTCATATATTTTTTAAAAACATAGGAAGGGCCTTGTATTCAGAATTGAAGGGTTTGTAATAGAATTCCAGTGGAGCAATTCCTTCAAGCACCTTGAAGCCTCTGGGTATGTGTGTGTGTCTGCCTACACACTGTGTGTATTTCTTGTAAAATAAAGGATTTGGTCCAGATTCGTGCGTAATGCCTATCCCAGCTTCAACAGCCTAAAGCCTATTCATAACAGAGAAGTTTAGCTGGAAAATTCTCAATGTCTGGACCAGTGTCATGAAGTGGCTAACGGAGCAGCCATCATACATTTTAATTATAGCAAGAAAGCAACTTTTTGATCAAATGAGTGAGTGCAAACATTTGGCAACTTCCTGCATGAGTGCAAATGAAAAGCGATTATATTAGAGCTGTTATTTTTTCCTCAAGAATGACTTCCTTTCTGTAGCAATAGGAAGCTTTCAGGAAATTATTCTTTCTGGCCCTGCTGGTGTTTAAGCACCAGAATGAACCTGCATTCAATAATTTAAAGTAACTTTGTTTTCCAAGTTAATTAATTGAATGATTCTTGGTGTTTGACAATGAAATGTAACATGGGAACAGCATGAGGCAGTTTCTCCCTTTCATTTAAAAAAAAGAGTCTTGTCTACTCCATTTCATATTAGGGCCACCATCATTATCCAGAATGAAGGGTGAGTGGGGAGAGGCTTGATGAGTCAGACTCTTTCCAGAGACATAAAATAATCCAGACCAGTATTTCTCAAATTTTTGCATGCATGTAAAGACTCTGGGGGCTCTTTGTACAATGCAGAATATGATCCAGTAGGTCTGGTATCAGATCTGAGATCTCTCAGGTAAAACCTATGATGCTAGTCCACAAACCCCACTTTAAGATCTCTATCGCTGTCTCTGTATCTATAGCTGTACAGCTGGGGCTGAGATAAGATATCCGCCTGAACCCTCTGCCCTGTGCTTTAATTAAGGTGGAGATTCTCAGAGTAAATAGATCTGTCCACCACAGCTGTGGCTGAAATCAGAGGCAGGTCAGGAGGATGTGACACAAGTACCAAAAGTATCAGCTGCACTAGAGCATAGAGGAGCATAAGAAGATTATATCTGGCACCTACAGTGGCCAGACACAGACGTTAACTGCCGGATGCACCAGAAACCCACAGCTCCGATTCAGAGCTAGCCCTGAAACAGACCCAGCTCCTGAAGTTAGACCCAGGAACAGATGTTGAGAAGTAGGCACCATGAGAGCTAGGTACAGACGTTTCAAAAATTTTAGCCCAGTGAAGGTTCTCAGATCGGCACCTGGGTATCGATTTTGGCGTCTGCACCCTAGCTGTCACTGAGCTTCTCAGATGTGCACCAGCTTCTCCATGTGAGGTCAACCTGATCAGTCTGGGGGCTGCAGATGGAGCTTGGGCATGAAGGGGGTGGACTCCGCATACTCACACATCCTCATGGAATTGGGTTGCAATAACTCTCATTCCTATACACTGAGCTAACTGGCCAGGCTTTCAAGAACAACCCCAGCTGCATGGCTGCCTTGCTGTTCTCTTAGGCTTTTAAGAGAGCACTCTAAATACATTTTTTTCTTTACTCACTTAATGAACAGCTGTTGGCTGAAGGTGTCCCTTTTGGAATCACAGAGAGTTAAAGACAAAAGAAGGGAAGTGGGGTGTGGAATATTGTGTCAGGAAGAGGAGGTTTCGCCTGACACAAGGCTGCATGGCTCACAAGCACTGACAATTCACTCATCAGTTTCAGGACCCATGAAGACAGAGCCACAGATTCCCCCGGTAAGACTATTTTGTTTATAGTTGTGCAACTATAGGGGCTTGGATGATAAAACATCTCTAATAAGCCTAATAGAAGACAATGGCAGCTGTTATTTACCTAGAGGCCAGCTAGGGTAAAAAATGTGTGTGGGCTGGGGATCATTTATGCAACATTTAACTGGGGTCGGGGATGGGAGGGAGCCAGAGTTTGAACCTCAGCGAAGCCTTTCATGTGGGAATGTCATTTTCCAATCATACATAGGATAGCTGTGTTGTTCAGTCCGGGGTAAGCCACATAGTGCAGGAGGAGAGGAAACCAGCACTTATGGAACACTTACCATATGCTAAGAGCTAATTCCTTCACTTCCACTTATCATTTTTTTCTAATGTGATACAACAAGCTCAAAAATAGCCATTTTTTTTTTTTTTTGAGACGGAGTCTCGCATTGTCACCCAGCCTGGAGTGCAGTGGCGCGATCTTGGCTCACTGCAAGCTCCGCCTCTTGGGTTCACGCCATTCTCCTGCCTCAGCCTCCCGAGTAGCGGGGACTACAGGCACCCGCCAACACACCCGGCTAATTTTTTTTGTATTTTTAGTAGAGACGGGGTTTCACCATGTTAGCCAGGATAGTCTCGATCTCCTGACCTCGTGATCCGCCCGCCTCGGCCTCCCAAAGTGCTGGGATTACAGGCGTGAGCCACAGCGCGCGGCCAAAAATAGCCATTTTTTTATAATCTCCATTTTATATAAGAAAATGAAGGCTTAGTTACTTGAAGAATTATTCTTTCAAAGCCAGAAGTGTGGAACTTTCAAATCTAGGTCTGGCGGGAAATAAGACAAAGAACTTCCTACTTAAGATAATTTAAAAAAATAGTTAATATTATACCATTAAGTTTGTGGATGAAAGATGAAAGTCATTATTTATAAAACTTGTGCCACTATATTTACACTAAATGGGAATTAATTTTGTCTTTATGCTTCCTGGAAAGTGTCTTAGATTGGGGTCCCACAACAAATACTATAGGAGGCTTAAACAATAGAAATGTATTTTCTCACTGTTCTGGGAACTGGAAAGTCCAAGGTCAAGGCATGGCAGCGTTTGGATTCTGGCAAAGGGCTCTCTTCCTGGCTTGGAGA
The DNA here is from genome assembly GCF_028878055.3 of Symphalangus syndactylus. Lineage (NCBI taxonomy): Eukaryota > Metazoa > Chordata > Mammalia > Primates > Hylobatidae > Symphalangus > Symphalangus syndactylus. The sequence continues at coordinate 28,163,215 of NC_072433.2, forward strand.
TGCATGCATTCACACTGTATTTGTGCTAATATAGAACAAGTTATAAGTACAGAGAAAGAGAGAGCTCTGGTGTCTCTTCCTCTTGTTATAAGGACATCACGCCCAATTCTTATGAGGTTATTATTAATCTTAATAACCTCCTAAAAGTCCTGTCTTGAAATATAGTCACATTGGGGATTGGGGCTTGAACATAAGAATTTGGAGGGAACACAATTCAGTTCATAGCAGAAGTCAAGGACAGAGATGAGAAGTGAAAATATTTGGCCTAACTAATGAGGTCCATAAACTCTAGAAGGTGTTTGACATTTGTCTGGTACTGTCATCTTCAGATTCATGCATCTAGCTCTTCAATAAAACATGTAGGCAAAATTATAGGGTCCCCTTGCCTGTGTCCTCTTATTATAGCCCTTCATTTAAGGGCTTAAACTCTTCATTTAAGGCCTGCCTGAAGTTCTGCCTCTTTCAAGATCCTTCCTGAACTGCTCCAGTCCTTGGAAATCCCCTGTGTTCTACTCTCCAGTCCAAACCCATGCAGCTACCGTTGCTCTCTTTGTCTCTTGAGTCTTCTCTCTTTCCTCCTGCTGTTTTCCTTCCTATGTGGCTGGGGGTTTTCTGATGGCAGAGAAAACATCTCATCCTTCTTATGTCTCCATTATGGGGTTCAGTGAAGAGGGATGGCTCACTCACTGTTGGCAAGTTCTGCTTTCTTTCCCCAGTGGAGAAATTGGTATCAGCAAGCAAGTGTAACTTTTGTGTGCATAAAGTGTGAATTAAGTTCTTGATGGAATTTTAATCTTCCAAAGAATCCTATAAGGAAAGCTTGATGAATAAACAAGCCAAGAGGAAAAAAAAGTTCCATTCTCCAAATCACACAGCCAATAGAGTGTGGATCTAGGAGATGGAGAGGGAAATCTATCCCCTGGACTCTTCATCCTATTTGGAGTGTGGCGAGCCCACCCTGAATCCGGGTACTTATGTTTGCTTTTCCTTCTGCCCTGAATCTATCCCTCCTGTCCTTTGCTGTACTCACCAACTCACTCATGAGGTCTTTGCTCAAAGCAATTCCTTCTTAGAGCTCATCCCTGACAACTTGATCTATAGTGGTATTTCCTAGCCACCCACTGTCTCGCCACTCAGTATATATTAATATACTTTTCATAAAAACTTTAAATGATCTGTACTTTTCATTTCAGTTATTTAGTTTTCTTGTTTATTGTCTGGACCTTTTCTAGGATTTAAGTTCCATGAAGTCAGGGATTGTATCTCCTTATTCACTGCAATATCTTCTGTGTTTCAATATATTATTATGTCCTCATAAAATATTACTGGGAGGAAAAAAAGATTTGGGGATAATGTTAAATGTGCTTTAGAGAGCGGTGTATCTGAAAATGTGATCTCTGTATGATATCATCATCACCCGGGATCGCCAGCATCACATCACTGTTTAGAAAAGCAAATTCTCATCTCAATAGATGCAGAAAATGCATTTAATAAAATCCAACATCCTTTCATGAAAAAAACCCTCAGCTGACTAGGCATTGAAGGAGAATGCCTCAAAATAACAACAGCCATCCATGACAAACTCATCCCAACATAATACTGAATGGGCAAAACTTGGAACCATTCCCCTTGAGAGCTGGAATAGACAAAGATGCCCACTCTCACCACTCCTATTCAACACAGCATTGGAAGTCCTAGCCAGAGCAATCAGGAAAGAGAAAGAAATAAAAGGCATCCAAGTAGGAAAAGAAGCAATAGAACTATTTTTCTTTGATGTCAATTTGATTCTATACTTAGAAAATCCTAAAGACTCTGCCAAAAGGCTACTAGAACCAATAAATGATTTTACCAAGGTTTAAGGATGCAAAATTAATGTACAAAAATCAGTAGCATTTCTATACACCAATGACATCCAGGCTGAGAATCAAATTAAGAACACAACCCCATTTACAAAAGCCACAAAGAAAATGAAATACCTAGGAATACAGCTAACCAAGGAGATGAAAGATCTCTACAAGGAGAATTAGAAAACACTACTGAAAGAAACTGGAGATGGCACAAATAAATGGAAAAAACATTCCATGCTCATGGACTGGAAGGCTCAATATTATTAAAATGGCCATATTGCCTAAATCAATTTACAGATTCAACATCATTCCTATCAAACTGCCAACATCACTCTTCACAGATTTAGAAAAAAACTACTCTAAAATTTGTATGAAACCAAAAGAGAGCCCAAATAGCCAAATAATCCTAAGCAAAAGAACAAAGCCAGAGATATCACATGCCCTGACTTCAGACTACACTGTAAGGTACAGTAACCAAAACAGCATGGTACTGTTAGAAAAATGGACTCATAGACCAAGGGAACAGAATAGAAAACAGAAATAAAGCCACACACCTACAACCATCTGATTTTAGACAAGGCCAACAAAAACAAGCAATGGGTAAAGGACTCCCTATTTAATGAATGGTGCTGGGATAGCTGGCTAGCCATATGCAGAAGAGCATTACCTTTCACCTGCGTAGCAGGGACTACAGGCACCCGCCAACACACCCCGCTAATTTTTTTTGTATTTTTAGTAGAGACGGGGTTTCACCATGTTAGCCAGGATAGTCTCGATCTCCTGGCCTTGTGATCCTCCCATCTCGGCCTCCCAAAGTGCTGGGATTACAAAAACTAACTCACAATTGATTAATGATTTAAACAGAAGACCTCAAACTATACAAATCCTAAAAGAAAACCTAGGAAATACCCTTCTCGATATTGGCCTTGGCAAATAATTTTTGGTGAAGTTCCCAAAAGCAATTGCAACAAAAACAACAATTGACAAGTGGGACCTAATTAAACTAAAGAGCTTCTGTGTAGCAAAAGAAACTATGAACAGAATAAACAGAAAACCTATAGAATGGGAGAAAATGTTTGTAAACTATGCACCCAACAAAGGCCTAATATCCAGAATATATAAGGAACTTAAACAAATCAACAAGCAAAAACAAATAGCCCTATTATAAAATGTGCAAAAGACATGAACAGACACTTCTCAAAAGCAGATATGCAAATGGACAAAAACACATGGAAAAATGCTTATCATCACTCATCACCAGAGAAACGCAAATTCAGACCACAGTGAGATACCATCTCACACCAGTTAGAATGGCTACTATTAAAATGTCAAAAACAATAGATGCTGGTGAATCCGCAGAGAAAATGGAACACATACACTCTTGGTGGGAATGTAAACTAGTTCAGCTACTGTGGAAAGCAGTGTGGAGATTTCTTAAAGAACTCAGAACTACCGTTCAACCTTCAACCTGGCAATCCCTTTATATACACAAAGGAAAACAGATCATCATACCAAAAAGACACATGCACTTGTATGTTTATTGCTAAGTTATTCACATTATTGCCAAGTTATTCACATTAGCAAAGACATAGAATCAACCCAGATGCCCATCAATGGTGGATTGGATAAAGAAAATGTGGTACATATATACCATGGAAACGTGGAACACTACACAGCCATAAAAAGAATGGAATCATGTCCTTTGCTGCAACATGGATGGAGATGGAGGTCATAATCCTAAACACATTAATGCAGGAACATAAAACCAAACACCATATGTTCTCACTTATAAGCGGGAGCTAAACATTGAGGACGTGTGGACATAAACATGGTAATAATAGACACTGTGGACCTCTAGAGGGGGAAGGAACAAAGGGGGCATGGGTTGAAAGACTACCTATTGGGTATTATGTTCACCACTTAGATAGCAAGCCTGGACATGTACCCCTGTATCTAAAATAAAAGTTGAAATTATAATTAAAGAGCAAATTCTCAAGCCTTACTCTAGACCTTGTGATTTAATAACTCTGGGGATGGGGCCCAGCAATCTGCATTTTAGCAGGCTCTGTAGGTGCTATTGTGATGCATGCATAAGCTTGAGAACCCTGGTTGGGCTGTGCTTCTTAATCTTTAATACACAGATAAGTCACCTGGGGCAACCTATTAATATATAGATTCCCTTTCAGTAGGTCTAAAGTGGGGTCAGCAGTTCTGCATATCTAACAAGCTCCAGGTTATGCACATACTGCCGGGCACTAACTTGCCACTCAACTAGTCTTTGCAGTCACCTGGGGAACTTTAAGAATCACTGATGCTGATCCCACCCTCAAACATTCTGATTTAATTGGTCTGGAGTACAGCTCAACTGGGTCATTTTAAAAGCTCCACAGGCAATTCTAATGTGCAGTCAAGGCTGAGAACCTGCTGCCTTGGAGGGTTTTCAGGTGGATGTATCCTTAGAATGGCACTGTTGTGTGGATAGGTGGGTGCGTTATAGCTCATGGGCTGGGAGTGTCTTTGGGCCAGGTTATGCAGGGAGTTTAGACACCATGGTCACATTGCTGTACAGGTGGGTATACCTAGAAGAGACCTGAGTTTTCCATGAGAAACCTAAAGAATGATGTAGAAACTAGGGGCAGATGAAGAAACTCACTCCCCTAGCCTTCTTATCAACCTAGATGTGCAAACCTCCATGGCATACAAGGATTTGATGATGCTCCATCAATGTAGACCCAACGAATGTGAAAAAGCCAATGATGATTTGCTCCTGAAGATAACACTTCTGCAGATGAACAAATGTTCCAGGGATTACATTAGCAGGCCAGGTTAATTAAATACGACTCCAATAATTAGTTTCGTGCATTCAGTTCCTGTTGTTAGTGCAGACTCTTTTCATGGAAGAGACAAAGGTCCCTAAATGAAGCTTCTGCTGACTTCTCTGTGCCTCCTTTGAATTTGTGTCCTAAAAAACACATCATGCATTCAGAGTGTTCTCTAGATTAAAAAAAATGGTCCGTTCATCTTCTTGGGCCTGGATTGATTGGGTCACACCTTGAGATGAAGATACATAATAGTGTTTTTCTTTTTTTTTCTATTAATAGGCCCAATGCAGCTTGTTAAAGAGGAGTGATATTTATTAGGATGTTTCAAGAAGGTTGCCCAAGATGAACAATAAGAAAATAAATAAAAATATCCTTCCAATAAATTAAATTTTAAAAAGAGGAATGTGGAAGAAGACATTATGAATGTACCAGACAAGACACAGGAAGTGGATTGAAGCCCTAGGTCTACCATTCTCTTGTTCCACAATCTTGGGCAGAGCTTTTCGTTACTTCTATTGTCCACTTTATCATCTCAGGCTATTGTGAGAGTCATGAGAGTTGAACGGGGAAGTCCTGGGAGGCATTACACAGACACAAGATAGAATTGTTGAGACACCAGCTTTGATGAGTCTAGGAGGTAACATGACTGTACTCCCATACCCTTTTCACAAAAGAATCCCTTATATCACCTGCCCCAGTGAAGGACATCCAGCCAGGCCTGTATTAAATGATTTCATCCTCCTTGATCATAGTGGATTGTTCCAGAATGTAGACACAGATCCCAACGTGGCTTATCATATTCTCTCTACTATAAATTAGAAAGTTGAAATAATGTGACAGAGCATGGGGGTCCAGGATAGGGGCACTTTAATGGTATCAGTGGAGAGAAGTGCTCTACAATAGAACTTTCTGCAATGATGGAAAATGATTTCTAATGTGCACTACCCAACATGGTGACTATCGTGCACTTGAAAGGTGCTTAGCATGCTGGAGAAACTGTATTTCAAATTTTATTTCCATTAACTTCCATTACATTACATTTAACTTTTTTTTTGAGATGGAGTTTTACTCTGCAGCCCAAGCTAGAGTGCAGTGATGTGATCTCGGCTCACTGTAACCTCCGCCTCCTGGGCTGAAGTGATTCTCTTGCCTCAGCTCCCAAGTAGCTGGGACTACAGGAGTGCCACCATGCCCAGCTAATTTTTTGTATTTTAGTAGGGATAGGGTTTCACCATGTTGCCCAGGGTGGTCTTGAACTCCTGAGCTCAGGCAATCTGCCTGCCTTGGCCTCCCAAAATATAGGGATTACAAGTGTGAGCCACATTACATTTAATTTTAATTTTGCATTTAAACTTAACAGCCAGCGGCTACAGTATTGGACAGCACAGCTCCAGAGTCAAGTTTTATGGCCTTCTGCTCCTACTAAGGGAGTCTCCAGAGCTTCTGTGGGTCTCTTCCTTGCCAAGTTTCAGCCTAACCATTGCATCAACTTCATGGACTACCCAGGAGCTTTTGAATAAATCCCCCAATTTATTTCAGCCTGCCAAATAAGCCTTAATTGAGACAGTGTATCAATTAGATAAGAGCTTAGATACTGTTCTTTCATGGAGCAATGTTTGCCTATCACATTAAAACCATAGAGCTGTGAAAATGCTGGGCCTCTTCTTGCTCATGGGTGTTCCACCAATGTAGGAATCAAGGAAGGTCAAATAACCCAGGAAGGCCTAATACACTGAGCAAACTATCTTATCAAGTCCCAGGGAAATCCTATATGAAATATGAAAGAATGAGTGGTATGATGAAGATGATTTATTTGTGTCAGAGTCACTTGGAACCACGAGCACTAGCCAGGGGATCTGGACAACTTTAGCTCCCATTCCATCTTTCCCCATTCTCCCAGGTGAGATGCGAGAAGCTATGTAGCCACTCCGAGCCTCAATAGCCTCATGATTTTAATAAAGCTTTAAAACTAGAGTATTGGAGTGTGATGTTCCCCTTCCTGTGTCCATGTGTTCTCATTGTTCAATTCCCACCTATGAGTGAGAACATGCGGTGTTTGGTTTTTTGTCCTTCCGATAGTTTGCTGAGAATGATGGTTTCCAGTTTCGTCCGTGTCCCTACAAAGGACACGAACTCATCATTTTTTATGGCTGCATAGTACTGTTGTTGGGTGGGGGGAGGGGGGAGGGATAGCATTAGGAGATATACCTAATGCTAAATGACGAGTTAATGGGTACAGCACACCAACATGGCACATGTATACATATGTAACAAACCTGCACATTGTGCACATGTACCCTAAAACTTAAAGTATAATAATAATAAAATTTTTAAAAAGCCAAAAAAACAAAACCAAAAAAAAAACAAAAAACAAACAAACAACAACAACAAAACTAGAGTATTGGTAAGTTCCTTCTACTTCTACTAGATTATAATAAACTATAAACATGGCAGCCTTGCAACTGCTTATTTGCTGTTGTATCCTCACACTGCCAGTGTAGTATACACTGTTATTGGAAAAAAAAAAGTATAGATGATCAAGTGAACATGCTTTTCTTAGACCTGGTCTAGAAGGCATATGGGTGTTTTGTCCTGAAGCTGGACCAGAACTGGGGCAAAGGCTAACAAACCCAGAGGTGTACAAGTGGTCATTCCATTAGAAGTGTCCCACTATGGGCCGAGTGCAGTGGCTCACGCCTGTAATCCCGGCACTTTGGGAGGCTGAGGCAGGCAGGTCAGGAGATCGAGACCATCCTGGCTAACACGGTGAAACCCCGTCTCTACTAAAAATACAAAAAATTAGCCGGGCGTGGTGGCGGGCACCTGTAGTCCCAGCTACTCGGAAAGGCTGAGGCAGGAGAATGGCTTGAACCTGGGAGGCAGAGCTTGCAGCGAGCCAAGATGGCGCCACTGCACTCCAGCCTGGGCGACAGAGTGAGACTCTGTCCCAAAAAAAAAAAAAAAAGAAGTGTCCCACTATGACATTCATGAGCACAGGTTGATTGTGTGACCTTTAGTCACTTCTGCACTCCATGAGCTTTAGTTCCCAAATCATAAATAATACGATGAACAGGAAATTGTATTGTTTAAACATTGCAACCATTATCACATAATAGCTCCTAAAAGTCCCCTAACAAGCTTGTGAGGTAGATGTCCTGTTTTCATCGTTGTCGCTATTGTCATTGCACCCCCTACCATCATATCATTGTTATTCCATTGCAGATGGGAACCCCAAGGCTCAGAGAGATGAAGCCATTTGATTCAGATTCCAATGCTAACAAGTGGGGGAGGCAGAATTCACAACCGGGTCTTCTGACTCTAAATCCAACATTTAGAGAAGAACATCTGTATCTGCTTTAAAATTTTATGGAGACAGATGAAATACCATATGTTTAATACTTTGGAGGAAAAATGTGAAGCAAATAAAGTTTGCATTTTAAGAGATGAGAAGGGCAAAAGTGTCACTCGTTTTTGGGTCTGGATTTCGAGGTGTGTGCCTGAGTGTTTGGTGCTTGGATGATACTACAGCCTGAAAAGAGTCTAAACTATGGAAGGAGAGGGTCGTTGGGTCCTGGAGAAGCTTGAAGGGCCGGCCTCACATGTAAGCCAGATCACTCTTGTTCTATACAGTGTTTAGTAATAGATAATTATCCTAGCATATAGCTTATTCTATTGTTCCCACTGAATTCTTACAACAGCTCATTGTGATAGTACTACAATTCTTAGTTTTCATGTGAAGTTTGTCAAAGAAAGGTTGACTTGCCCAAGATCACAGAAATAGAAGCTGGCCAAGCCAAAATTCACACCCTAAATCTGCCTGACTACAGAGCTTAAGTTTTAAGCTATGATGATTTGGTTTTCTTGTTTCCTTCTTGTTAATTATAGATCTTCAATAAAATTTTGCCTCAGCAATTCATCTTTCTTTTACTGGCATCAAATGAAGAGAAGAAGCCAGTGTCTGTGCTGCAGGCATCACGGGACTTACTGGGGACAATTTGATGGTGGTAGAAGCATCGGCATGAGAAACCCCAAGGCAAAGTGAGCCTCAAGAATACCAGTGTCTTCTAGATATTTCCTCTCTGAGGTTAACATAGGAGTGCCATGGCTTCTCTTAAACAGGGGCCTGCATAACTGCGCTCACAGGCTTCTTAGATCATATCTCTTAAAATGAACCTTATTCATCTTGGTACTACATAACCAAGCTCAGAGCCAGAGAGAGTAGAATCTGTTGGAGGCATGAATCATTTTGACCCCTAATATGGTTAATAGGTAAGCACACACAGACCCTTCTCCAGCCTTTGTCTTATTTTAATCTCCTGTAAAACACCGTTTTTGTCTTCCATGTGCAGAATGCAAGAAGACAAGCATGAGGCTGAAAAGTATTACATTTTTCTGTTAAAGGCTACAGTCACCTATTACAGGAACACAGGGATGTGATGTTGGAAAAGCCCTGTATTTGGACTCCTCCAGATGACTCAGCTATATCAAAGACCCTATGGGGAAGCTTTGAAAATTCTGAGACTTTTTAGAATAAGCCAAGCCAGGTGAGCATATGTGAAATTTTGAGGATGAATGTTGTGAGACTTCAAGGCTCAGGTCAAGGACACCTCAAGATGCTCCACTCAGTAACAGGCTATCTTGCAGATAGATGGCCATCCACCAAGGGATTTCAGGGTTTCCAGGTTAATGGTGACTTTATTGGTACTACTGAGAATTACTGAGAATTCCTATCTTCTGGCTTTCTCCCAAAGCCAGATCAGTAATTATTGAGAATTACTGATCTGGCTTTAGTTCTAATTCACCTACCCTACTGTGTGATCTATAGCAAGGGATCATTGGATTGGAGAGTTTCTACTGATATCACGGGCTGATATTAATAGAACTCAAGGGCTGAGTTCCCTTTATTTTGTTTATAGTTCAGATACTGCAAAGAGAGAGAGGCAACTAAAGACTGGAGGTGACCAGGGGCGTAGAAGAACTCAGACAATGGTGTATTCACAAGAATTGGAGCTCTGTCATGGTTACCAGTTAAGATGCTGATGGAGAGGGAAAGGATTGTTTTTCAAATTCCTGTAGGGATGATTATTCAATGATAATCGAAATGTTCATTTAGATTCAAGACTTAATGAGGGAGATTCCATAGAGTGAGATTTTACCTAGACTGAAAGTGCCTTGAGGACAAGGGACTGTGCCTTTGCCATAATCTTGTTAAATGACATTATGTCAACCACACTGTCCAACATCAACAGCTGTTTGCTGACATGGACTGGGTGAAGCAACTGAACTTACTAGACAAGGAACTTTATAGGAATCAGAATTGTCTGAACATTACAAAGTCTTCCTAGATATTTATTATCAGAGCTTGTCTAGTCACCTGCTAGGTGATCTGTCCGAGAAATGCCTAGATGGGTCCTTTTCTGGGTTGCTCCAGAGCTGTGTACATTAGTAGCTAATGGCCACATCATAGTATAAATCACTAATCACATCTCAGTGCTTGGAGCTGACTGTATTAATGAAGGGGTTTAGGGATCGGAATAGTCAAGACCTTGAAGTGGGAAGGAAAACATGAGCTAGGGAAGAAGACATGTGGAAGAGTCTAGGTCCTTGATTAAAAGCATCACCTTATACCAGTTAGTTCTAGTGTTGCCCACAGACCTACTGTCTTTCCCATAGCACCTGCTTGGCTGCTCTGCCGCCGATATCTTGGTGGGTTATCTTTTGCTGAATTTGGTTGGGGCTAGAGAGGAACTTCCAACTCTACCAACTAGACACAGAGGTGTCATCTTCCTGTTCATCAGGGTATTTTATTTATTCTCTCTTCAGAGGAAGGCATCCTCTGCTCCTTGAGTCAAGAGTTTGACAGATATTCCCTTAGAATGCATGCATGTGTGTATCCATCCATCCATCCCTCTGCCTCTTTCTCTTGCCCTCCCTCCCTCATTTCTGGAAAGTGCACTGTAGTGGGTTCCAGATAATCTGCCATGAAGTTCATGTGACTGTGGCTAGGTCACTTACCCTTGGTAAATTGAGGAGTCTGCTTAGTTTCCTCTTAGAATTGTTCCTTTTCTTATGCGTCATTATCTGGCGTTCCCCATAGTCACAGTACAGGATAAAGAATCGAATCGAAGGGAAATTTGGATTTAGGTGTGGAGAGGTGATAAGGCAACAGTGAAAGCCACTTGACTAGGCAGAATATTGTGTTGAAATAAGAGAGGCAGCAGTGTTCCACTAAAGACGAGGAAAGGAAGAAATCTCAGGGAAAACTTTCTAGAAAAATTATGTAGAAATCTAAATTTTTATTAATAAGTAGGAATTAAGCTGATGGAAAGAAGCAAGGCAGAGGGGCTTACCAGAAATGGTGGAGGCAGCCTATTGTATATAAAATCAAGAAGGTAAAGCACAAACTCAGTGTTTTGTTGTGTTTTAGGTGGCTTCTTTGTGAGGCCAGATATCAGGCATGTTTAAATGCCAGGCTAAGGATGTAGGGCCTTCCAATCAAGGTAATTGGGGGCCTTTGAAGGTAGAGCAGGGCAATATCTTATAAATCAATTTTTGGGAAGAACAGTTTGGCAGCCTGGAGGAATGTGGACTGATTGAATGCGCCTGAGTTAGAAGGCAGAGAGACTAGACAGAAATGTCTTATTCCAAGTTGGCTATTTTTTCTGCTGGGAAAAAAAAAATCCTTAGCTTCCAATGAACTGCCTTTTGTTATGACACAAAAGCCATAAAAGTAGTGATGTATATAAAAGCAGTGCAGGATGTTTTTAGTGTCTTTATGAAATAAAAACAGCAGTAGATAGTTAAAATTGGAATGCCCCGCATCAGGTTATAACCATCTGAGTTTGAGAACTTGCTGCAGCAATGTAATCATATTTTTATAGCTCTAGTTTGGTCTTTTCACTCAGATAACTGAACTCTGGGTGGATGAGAAGGGAAAACCCAGCAAATCAGTGCCATTAAATAGCAAGGGATGAGACTCTTTGAATTTCAATGGTCACAGTAGTTACCGGTTTGATAAAAACCTTATTATTTTCCCAAATCAGAAATATATGTGCTATGAATAAAGATAAAATTGACACTTGAGAAATCGTGCCCTTACAAAATAATATGATTAGTTTGGGGAATCATGCTCTTTCTTACAAAACAATATGATTAGTTTGGGAAATTGTGCTCTTACAAAATAATATGATTAGTAGGAATTAGACATACCAGGTGCTTTGACATCTGTGACTTCATTTAGAGCCCATACCAATTTGAAGGACAACTTTCACAAACTCATAGATGTGGACATGAAGGTTCAGGGGAGTTGAGAAGCTTGCCCACAGTCAAACAGTTATCACATGGTATCCTTGGATGTATCCTGAGATGGATTCTACACCACATGTCTTATCCACCAATGCCATGTGAAATTTTCCATAAACTTTGATTTTCTCTTGGTTGGTCTGTGAAGATTTAATATCTTTTTGAAGTTGTCACTGTGGGTCCCAGACTGGAGTGTTTCAGTTCATTTGTTCATCTATAGACAAGACATATTCCACTGAGGGGTTTTAGAAAGGGTTCCTTCCTATTCATTAACAAAGTTATCTCTTTGAGGTCTTTGACAGGCTGGAGGTGGAGGCAGATATCTCTAGTGACTATACAGTCATCGGAAGGGTGGTTTGCTCAAGATCAATGATTTGCTGGGTGCAATGTGCTCCGAGGGCCACCTGGGATGCGGGCATTGATGGGTGCTACATCGCATTGTCCACATCCATAAAGATGTGCTTTGATTTTTGTCCCCAACCCCTGCCCCAACCTGGGGTTAGTTAAATAATATTCTAACTTTTTAAGATGTATTATTTTAAAGAATAAAAGAAAGAAAAGATTGATATTCTTATGGTTCAAGAAGGAATCTGAGACCTGGAGCTGTAACTTCATTGTGCAAAAAAGGTAGCTCTCAGGTTGTAGGTTAGGCTGGGCTAACCTGTAAGCCCATACTTGACTGCTCTTATTAACCCCCTGCTGTTTAATTTCATCTCCTTGCTCATATACAGAAAGAAGGCTTTGATTTGGGAGCATTCGATTCTGGGGAGGCAAAAATGTTTGTGTCTCTTTATGTGTTGATGGAGAAAATATGTAGTTCCAGTCAGCCATGATTTTGAAGCACCTTCAAGAATCTATAAGAGATTGAGAGAGAACAGAAGAGCTGGGATTGAAAGTATAGGCTCCATGTTCAGATGAGTTTTGCCTCTTCACTGTGATTTACCAACTGTGTGAATGGCAGTTGTATCTGCCTTTGGGGTTGTTGTGAGAATAGAATGACATGATTCATCTGAGCTGTTCAGCTCCCTGCTCAACACCTATGAAAAGTTCAAATCGTGATAGATCTCATCGTTAGTAATAGTAATAACATAAAATGAATGATACACTTCCTGTGTGCCAAGCACTGTCCTAAGTGACTTATGAACATTAATTCAATCCATCCTTACAACAACCCCTTAAGGTAGGTGTTATTATTATCTATATTTAAAGACAAGGAAACCGAGACATGTAGTGCTATGTAATTTATCCAAGGCTTCACAGTTAGTGGTGGAGCTATGGACTCTGTTCTTAGCCACTGTGCTATGTGGCATACCACTCTGTAGGAGTGGTAGCAGGCATTGTGCACACAATGGGAGACGAAGTGCCTAGTTCCTGCAGTAAGAGGTCAAATCTGAAGGCCATTGGAAGCCAAGCCAGAGAGTGATTTGAGATGTAGAGGAGGGGTTCATGTATTATGGAAAGCATCAATGGTCCAAAAATTTTCAGAAATATCAGAGAGGGATGACATGGGCCTTGAGTGATGAGTCTAAAAAGGTGTAGATGAGTAGACAGGAGACTATTCAGGTAGAATGACTGTAGAAGGAACAATTTAAACTGTGTTACTTGGGACACTCAATATATACCTACAAAATCTCAGGCATCAGACTGTGGCTGCCTGACTTTCCATGAACCATATATATGATGCTGTGTATAGATAGGGTTCAAACAGACCTGCGTCAAAGTCAGCTCTACCAGTAATGAGCTGTGGCCTTGACTTCTCCATCCCAATCTCTCACTCAGTAAATGAGGTGATCACACCCACCTCACAGCAATGCCAGGAGACGGAGTGAGATGCCATAAAGTGCCAGCATGGTGCTGCCGTACAGGTGGGTTCAGTAAGCATCAGCTTCTAGGTCAGCAACTTGCTATGGCTTCCAAGTGAGACCTGTGAGAGTTCAGGGTGAAATTGGCTTAGTGACCCTGAGTTTACCCAGTTGAGGTTGTCTGCCTGCTGTCAATTTTGATTTGGATTTCTCACTCTGCACACCTAGACCCATATCACATTCATGTAGAAAACACATCCTAAATCACCTCTGTAGCTTTCCTTTGCCTATGTTTCTCTAAAAGTCTTTCAATAGTAAAGAGAATGTTTACATTTATGAATGGCATATTTCCATGAGCACCACCTCAGGTGTCTCTGGAAAAGCCCTGACATACCACCTCTTACATGCTCATGTGACACGAACTTCCTAAGAAGGGTTGTCAGATAAAATGCAAGATGGCTAGTTAAATTAACATTTAAGATAGATAGATATTTTAAAAGTATAAGTGATATTTGGGCTATACTTATGCTAAAGATATACGGGGAGTACTTATAGTAAAATTATTTTTTGCTTATCTGAAATGCAAATTTTACTAGGTATTATGCATTTTTATTTACTATCTCTGATAACCATACTTCTAAGGCTAAGCGAGTCCTTTGGGGGTAGAATATCAATTTTGAAATCAACCAGATCTTGGGGTTCAAATCCTCATTCAGTGATTTTATTGGCTGTGTGACCTCATCACTTAAACTCTCTGTGGTTAAAATTCCCCATATATAAAACAAGGAAAATGATAGATGCCACCACTCCTCTTCAAGTTACTAAAAAGTTAAAGTGGAATTCCATAGGCCAATACAACTGGTATACCTCGAGGCCAAGTGCTACACAGGTGTTAAAGTCACTTTCTGTGCTGTTTGTTAAAGCACTTTGTAAATAGTGCAACTCTCTAAAACTGTACCAACACACTATTGCTATTATTTCCCAATAATAGCAATATTCCAGTGGGTAGATGGTACATTTGAAATTGTAACTAAACTACTACTCCAGGGCTCTCCCTGATGTCCCACTCTCTCTGGAAGCCTTTCTTGCATGAGCAGTTGTTGTCTTCAGACAACTGGTGGAAGACTCAAAATGAAATTTATTCCCCAAATTTGCAGTGTGGCCCATTGCCATGGTGTGCTTCAAAGCAGGGACCCTAAGAACAGGCTTCCTCAGGAATGCACTATTTTCTCTTATTATTTTGCTTCCAAAGATGGAAAATCAATTATAGGGGAAGGAATGAGGGATATAGGGGTAGTGGTGGTGGTGATGGAGCCAGGATCACTCTCACACGTATGATCTACAACACATGATCTACATATGACACGAACATATGATCACCCATATAACCTACAACATATGATGTAAAACAGCACTGACTATTGAACATGAATGATGAAGATGTTCTCATGGTTGCCATTAAATGTATGAATGGCAGAAATCATATCAAATCTTCAAGGTATGTGTTACAGCCAGTTAATGAAAGAGGAAATTGAGGCTCAGTGAAGTTACATGATATTTCCTCAAATCACACCACTTATAAGTGGCAGAGCTAGGATTCCAACCCAAGCCTGGCTCACACCAAGGGTATTTTTCCCCTTACTACCCTGATTCTGTTTGTTTCCCTCAGTTTTTCTGAGCAATGATAAAGAAAGCATCTGGTTCATGAACCAAAAACATGCTCCTTCTGCCTCCTACCCCACCCCCAAGAATCCCTGAAAGAGAAGAAATAAACAGCATCTTGTGAAATTTATGTGGTCCCCTTAGGGACTGTAGCCAAGAATGCTTGCCTTGGTGGATGTAGAATGTCTGAAGTGCTCAGCGTTTCACCTTCCATCTTTCTTCAACCACAAAAGCCATTCATTTGCATGGAGACCCTAGTATAACGGATTCCTTGTTCCAAGCCTCAGGAACCCCTCGGAATCTTGCTTTGTTGGTTATGTCAGGTCCTGGAGGTAGTGGTTATTGAGAGCAGCCATGTCTGAGACAGGCCTGTCTCATTTATTTCCATGTGGTGGTCTGGAGAAGGAAAGGTGGTCATTCTGATGATCGATGACCCACCTGTCCAGCTAATGGCTAACCTGTCATGCCAGAACCTGACCCACACTTGGAGCAGAGGGTACCCTAATGTGGCCACAGCAAAGTAAGAAAGTACATTTCTCTCTTGACGTTCTTGGTTGGTCTGCCATTGGAGGGTGCTCAAATTACAACATTGTAATTGTCGTAGTGGTTATTGTCATCAGTAATCCATTATTCATTTTATGCTAAGTTCCAAGCAGTAGGGAACTGTTTTAAGATAAATAAGACACAATCTTCTCCATCAGTAACCCCCAAAGTCTGGTGAGAGATACAGACTGACATAGTATGAGAGGTGCTGAGATGGAGCACAGAGACCACAGAGAGAAGGCTGGCCATGTGGAACAGACCTCAGAGAAGCTGCTTACAGGAGGCAACATCTAAGTTAATTTTGAAGAATTAGAAACAGTTTTCCAGATGGAGAGACTAGAAAACACATGCTACAGAAAAAGAATGTGCTCAAAGATCCAGGATTGCAAGAAACACTTAAAACCTCTTCATCTTGAAGCCCCATCTCATTTTATACCAAATATAAATACATATATAACACATCTCATATTAAAATTTTAAGTTTCAATTGTGTCAAAACAATTTATATTATTTATCTAATTTAATGTTTATTATATTTATATAGAATCACATGAGTTGAATTACAGTTGACTAGTTAGAGTGTATTGTTTTGTGACTGTTTAATGAAATGTTTATTCATTTTGATTTCACAGTTTTCTTTTCAAATATGTTATCCAATACATCTGTGTTTTCCGGCCTTAAATACTTCAGTTAGTTCTTGATGATGTCATTGGCCTTGCAGTCTATCTGTACTGCTGAGGGAATGAATCAGCTTGGAAAAGGAGTAGGACATTTTCAGGGAATGGCGTGGGGCTTGGTTTACCTGCAGTTCAGGCAGTAAGTGGGAGTGAGAAGGGAAGCACTTCTTGAGAGATGAAAGGAGGTAGGCATGGGAATTCAGGTGCTTGTATAGCTAACTGAAGACTTTAGTTCAAAAGAAATGGTGAGCTACTGAAAGTTTTTAAACAAGGGAGTGACAGTCACGTTGCAGTTTAGAAAAATAAGATGACTTGGTGGTTTGGAGGATGCCCTGGAGATAAGAGGTAGAGAGGAGGGTGCTTCAAATCTCCAATCCAGGGAGCCAGAGACTTAAACAGAACACGAAGGTGAGGATGGAGAGGAACTGATGGAAAGCAGATGGAGTGGCTACAGGCTGAAGAGAAGCAGGCCTGGATCTTGGGTCATGCTGACTGGGGGACTGTTGGTGGAAGTGACTGACCATGTGATGTGTGGGAACCTTTGCAAAAACCAGGTTGCTGGGGCAGCTCATTCATCCCAGGCTGTAACCAGAGGCCGAAGGTATCCGTTAGCACCATGGAGCTTTCTTTTCCTTTTGGAGAAAGGCAAATGTGAAAGCCAGGAATCTGACCTTTGGCCCTGGCTGATCAAAGGCCTGTCAAATGTGCTTGTTAAAATGTCAGCAGCCTTTTCTTCCGTGGGAAACATCTTTTTTTCTCAGCCCCTGGCATGTGTGTACCCCAGGAGGGAGTCAAGGGGTCATGGGTGATGCCAGAGTCCTCATTTCCCGCTGTTCTTGGGCCTGAAATGTGGAGGCTGGAAACTCTAGAATTGATGGTGGACATAACAGCACCCAATGGGCTTAGCAGATGCATGAGAAGAGGGCTGCTGTTATGCTCAGAGAAGAGGACTGCTGTTGTGTCAAGTTACAGAAATACCATGAGGATGATGTTGATGCCAGTTAACATTGATTGTGTGCCCAGCTCACTGGGTATCTGGCTCTGTGCTAAGCACTTTACATAGGGCCTCTCATTTAATCCTCTAGGCTTTATGGAGTAGGTTTGAAGGTTTAGGGAGGATGGGTATTAAGCCCAAAGTCACAGAGTTAGTAAGAGGCAAAGATGGGATTCTTACCCAGCTGCCGACTCTTGAGCCAACTCTCACCTAGTGTTTCTGCAATTCTTGTGTTTTTGAATTATCTAGTTCAGTAACTCTCAAATGGGGACGAATTCTGCCCCTTCCCCTGGCTCCCCGTCTCACCCTCAGCACACAGTGGACATTTGGCAAGATCTGACACATATTTGATTGTCATAGCTGGGGGTGGGGTGTTGGTACTGGCATCTAGTGGTAGAAGCAGAGATGCTATTAAACACCCCACAATGCATAGGAAAGACCCTCCCTACACAAATAATTATCTGATCCAAACTGTTAATAGTTGAAAAATCCTAACCTAGTGCCTGGGACAAGGTGAACATCAAATCAGTATTTGCACAGTTTAGGGCTGAACACTTTCCTCCACCCCCTTTCCTTCTTCTCCATGTATTGTTTATTCATTTGTTCCTTCATTCAAGAAATTGCAGCCCTCCCCTGAAGGTTTTAGTACCTTCCTTGATATAAACAAGTGGCGTGTCTTGGCTCAGTGTATCTTTTAACTGGAAAGGAAATCATACCCTGATGTTTTCACCTGGACGATTACTAGAGTTGGGTAGAGAAAATGTTCTTTCTTAGAATGATTGCATATATTTTGGTACTTCTTAAAAATCACAGTTTGGGGTTTATAGCTGGAAAGTCTAAGGGCAGTTGATCTCGAGGCACTGCGTGTACGTGGTGGATGCCCTAAGGAAATCAGTCTGATCCCAGAGAAAACAATTAGAACCATGTGGTTTTTCATTCACCACTGTTTTTAGAAGCCCTACCAAAACATTTGAGATGAGACAACGGGGTCATTCATGCCCTGCAACCCACAGTGGGGAAAGCAGAGTCCCCTGGATAGGGAAAGGCAGGCAGTCTGTCAGCTCCCACCACTAGGGCTTTCTTAGCGGGGCAAACACAATTTAGGGACTCAGTGAGGAGGTCAAACACCACTGCTAGTCAGAGAGGAATCCTCCAATGTAGCCAGCCCCCACCCCAACCCTATGCCTGGGGAGCTTGGCATGGAGGGGTCCCCACCTAATTAGTGTCCTTCTGAATGCGCACAGGCAGAAGCCCATAAAGAATTTCTGTGACTATTTAATTGTGGTTGAGTCTCTTTTGTCTGAATCCAGACTAGGAACTGCCAGTCCAATGCAGTACCAGCGGGAAGCTTTACAAAGTTGTCTAATGAGTTGTCCTTCCATGTTTCTGTCATGCTCTGTTGGGGAGAGAATTGTCCATTTGCCCCGGAAAACTGACCAGTGGATATAGCGACCTACTGAACTTCAGGAACCCCTAGAAGTAATGAGATTCTTATCAATAGAGCAATTCAAACCTAAGTACAAGAGTCTCCTGGCATGGAAGTAGAGAATTCAAGAATGAAACTGTGAAAGAAGAGGGAAGAGAGATTCAATAGGATGTACAATGCTCCCCACATCTGTGATTTTGAGCTTATAAATAAGTCCTATATTAAAAAAATGCCTGCCTGGTACAGTGTAGGAACTTAATGTTTACTAAATGATTAATTGAATGGACAAACAAAAGAATAATTTTGTTGCCTTTAGGCCCAGGGGATATTGAAATATTTTAACATAAATCACCCATTCTAAAGCAAATATTCTCCCATGAATTTAAGTTATGATCAAATTTTTATTTAAATTTTTTTATTATTATGGAAAGAGTCCTTGACTTCATAGGGCCAATGGCTTTCTTTCCATTTGATATACTCTTGTTTTATACACTCTAAACTTCAGGGAAGATATTTGCAAAACACTAATTTTGAGATCTTAGAAAAAGTATAAGCCAAATAAATTATTGCTATTTTTTCCCTTGGAGAAGGTTACTGGGTAAGTGCTGAGTTGTAACAACTTGTATAGAAAGCAGAATATAAAATCCTAAACAAAGGGCAGTCAAGCCCAAGGAAACATGTAATTCCAAGGAAACTTCCTTGACTTTTTATTTAAGGCAAAATAGCTCAACAGGGTGTGTGGAAAGTGAAGTTTAATGATGAGATGTTCAGGGGTTTGCATATGGGCACCTGTTCTGCCAATGATTTGCAAGGTGCCCTTGAGGAAGCACTTCCTCTCTGAACCTCCAATTCTTCTTCTATAGTATGATAAAAGTAATACTTTTATTTACACTCAAGTATAGTGTTCTGGGTATCTTGGGATATCAGATGAAATACTGCACATGAATGCCATTTAAAAATTGTGTAACTTTATAACAAACTATTTTGTTGTCATTTTTATGATCATCTTATTTTAACATCTGTGTTAGTCTGTTCTCACACTGCTAATAAAGACATACACGAGACTGGGTAATTTAGGAAGAAAAAGAGATTTAATTGACTCACAGTTCCACATGGCTGGGGAGGTCTCACAATCATGGTGGAAGGCAAAGGAGGTGAAAAGTCATGTCTTACATGGCAGCAGGCAAGAGAGCTTGTGTAGGGGAACTCCCCTTTACAAAATCATCAGATCTTGTGAGACTTATTCACTATTATGAGAACAGTACTGGAAAAACCTACCCCCAAGATTCAGTTACCTCTCCCAGGTACAGTGTAGGAGATTAATGTTTACTAAATGATTAATTGAATGGACAAAAAAAAGAATAACACATGGAAATTATGGGAGCTACATTTCAAGATGAGATTTGGGTGGCCAAATCTCATAGCCAAAGCATATCAACATCCGAATGCAAACACCAGTTTCTGAGCTTGTCAATACCTCTACAATAGCTACTAACTATAGAAATCATATTACTTCTGTATTAGTCTGCTTTCATGCTGCTGACAAAGACTGTGCAATTTACAAAAGGAAGGTTTATTGGACTTACAGTTCCACTGGCGAGACCTCGCAATCATGGCAGATGGTGAAAGGCACGTCTCACATGGTGGCAGACAAGAGAAGAGAGCTTCTGTAGGGAAACTCCCATTTTTAAAACCATCAGATCTCATGAGGCCTATTCAGTATCACAAGAACAGCACGGGAAAGATGTGGCCCCATGATTCAGTCACCTCCTGCCAGGTTCCTCCCATAATGCATGGGAATTCAAGATGAGATTCAGGTGGGGACACAGCCAAACCATATCAATTTCCATATTAAATATTCTTATTGAACTTGAAGAAAATAATGTGAGAATATTATTTTCATTGACTATTAAAAAGCCCACATAGCCACTTGTTTTTTATCTTACTTATTGATATTTGCAGAAATGACCATGAAATGGGAGGAAGAACTCTGGATCAAGTGATAGGGAACATGAGAGTCAGTCTATTCTTTACTTCCTATTTTCCTTTTTCTCCTTCTTTCCTTTATTCTTCCCCCACCCCACTCCCTGCATTTATGTGACAGGCATTTATGTGATATAATATATTAATATTATGTCCTGTGATATAAAGTTAAGAACACTAAGTTCCCGATCTCAAAATTTACTATTGGTGAAGGTCAAGTCTTCAGTGACTTCAAAATTTACTATTGGTGAAGGTCAAGTCAACAGTGAATCAAAACAAAGTATCAAATATGTCCTAACAAGGATGGATGGGATAAGATGTCAAGGGAAGCTTCTCGGAAAAGAAAATGCCTGGTATGGATTTTGAAGAGTGAGTAGGAGTTTGGAGGGAAACAAAGGGTGGGCTGAGGAAACTTCATGTAATTCCATATAATTAAAGGGAAAGGTGTTTATGAGCATGTTCCAGGAAATAAGACAAAAAAGGTAGAGAAACACCTGATCAGGAAGGGCATTCTCAGCCAAGAGATGTTTGATTTCATTTGAGGGTTACAGTGAACCATGGAAGAGATTAAAATCAGGATGATGATGTGACCCAAATGGTATTTTGAAAAATCATTTTGTCATTTATTGGAAACACAATGGGAGGTGGGAAGAGACCAGGGGCAGGAAGACCAGTATGGGGCTGTTGTAATGTCCTAAGTGAAAGAAATGGCCAAGATGCAGGCAAGGAAGTGGAGAAAGACAAGAGCACACTGAGGACAGGTATGGTGGCACCTCAGACAGGACCAGGTAGATGGATACATGCAGGGTCAAAGGAGAGCAGAGGGCTTCCTTCTTCTGCCCTACCTCAAGCTATTGGCCAGGTGAACTATTTTGCCTTTTTTAAGGTTATTTTTCTAATACGTAAAACAGCAAGTTTATATAGTTCACTTTTAGAAATCAATGTATCTTTAGGAACCATATATCTCTGTCATCTGTTGGAGAACACTCCAGGTAAAGGGATAGTTTGTTTGTTGATTTGTTTTTATAGATGAAACAACATTGTTAAGAGGATGAAGAAGTTGGACATCTTTTGTTTCTAGTTTCCTATGTTCAGAAGCAAGCACCTCCATCATCTTGTGTAAATCTTTGTAGGACAAGTAAGGAACAGGCTTTAATGGGCCAGTCAGCTTGAAAATTTGTAAACTTTCTGTGATAAACATGTTTGTCATTCCTTATTGGACAATTTACATAATAGGCATAACACTTTGGTTGTAACTTACAATATTATGATGAGGCTCTTCCCAGTTCACCAGAATTGATACCTTAAATTTATTCTAAATTGATACCTTAAATTTAGTCTAAATGTCATCACAAGAATTAATATGAATTAATAGATACATGCATTTAGATAGATGTGATGCTCTCTTTTGAAAAAATATAAAACCTGAAAAGCAATTCTGAAGAACAATATCAATGTATAAGCAAGTAAATATCAGTTAACATATACATTAATGAAGCAAGAATTTACATTATGTTCCAAAGACCATTTGGTAGGCAAGTTAGTAAACAGAAACTCTATACTGGATTTAGAATAAAGTTGAAGAATATTGTCTAAATTTAAGGTATCAATTCTGGTGAATTGGGAAGAGACTCATCAATCTTTTCTTTCCTAGTGTTGTACATTCACCCATGTGAGCTCAGCCACTTCTGTGATGTTGTTTCATCCCCTACAATTCAGACAGGTTAGAAGCAGCTGCAGTCCACTGGGATACATTTGCAGCTTCCTCTGTGTCTTGTTTTCCAGAAATTATCGTTATTGTGAATGTATTTCTTATCTATTTGAAGATAACTCCTCCCCAGCCCTCTGTCTCCACCGTAGTCATTCTCATTTGACCTCAACCAGGAGCCCAATCTTAGGGATGTTATGTATAAAGCAAGCCCTAAGATAAATTAGTAAGAGAAGGGAGCTTTCCAAGCCTGTGGAAAGCCCAAAGTTGCCCTTTGGAGAAAACAATTGATTATTTCCAGCATCAAACACAAAGACTTGTCTTTCCTTAGAAACATGGATTACTATCTCATTCACCTCTTTCCTCTCTAACTTACTGTGTGATTTTGGGCATGTTATTGATGACTAAACCTCAAATTCCTCACTTGTAAAATGAAAATAATAAGGTCTGTCTTATAGAGATGCTTTGTACATTCAATCTCTAACATAGGGTTTGGTCGGCATGTCTACCAGTCACGATAGGTTAGATTCTCAGACAGTAACAACCAAATGGAGCTTCTCAGGGACATAAAACAACAATTATTTCTTGTGCATTCTACATAGCCAGTCAAGTTTGAGAGGGTCCTCTGTTCTCTGTAGTCCTGCAAGGATCTAATCTGACGGAGGCACCACTAACTTATGATATCGACATCTCAATATCAGGCTTCATGGTGACTTGGACATTTAGTTACATTTCATTAGATAAAATAAGTTGCATGGCCACATTGTACTTCTTTTTCTTCTTCTTTTTTTTTTGAGACGGAGTCTTGCTCTGTCACCCAGGCGGGAGTGCAGTGGCATGATCTCGGCTCACTGCAAGCTCCACCTCCCGGGTTCACGCCATTCTCCTGCCTCAGCCTCCCAAGTAGCTGGGACTACAGGCGCCCACCACCACACCCGGCTAATTTTTTTTTGTATTTTTAGTAGAGATGGGGTTTCACCTTGTCAGCCAGGATGGTCTCGATCTCTTGACCTCGTGATCCACCCGCCTCGGCCTCCCAAAGTGCCAAGATTACAGGTGTGAGCCACCGTGCCTGGCCCACATTGTACTTCAAAGGTGCAGGGAAGTACAATCTTTCCATGTCCTTGGATTGACTGGAGAACTAGACCCATTTCTGTGCACAGAAATATCTGAGTATCTAGATAGTTTAGCCATCTTTCATTTTTCAAAATTCATTGGTATTCCAGTATTCACAATACTAGACAAAAGATGTTTTAATTCAAACACACATGTTAATGAAAATAGTATTTGACGTGTGAGTGACTGTGTGTCTGTGTTGGGGGGGCATGTACTGTGTACATGTGTACTGTGTGTGGCTGAATAGGTGAGGAGAGTGTAAGCAATATATTGACAAAAGTTATTGACTTTGGGTTTTGTTAATGATATGCCAGTTTTCTATAAATTTCTAGAGGTTAATGAAGTAAATAATTAATGATGTATTTTGGATATATATCGAAGTAAGCCCAACATAAGCTTCCTAATGCCTGAAAGGAACTCATCAACTCCCCAGAAGAGCTAAAATTCTTATGGAGAGAAAGGAAAAAGAAGAAAACAAACCCTAATTTTCCTCACGGTCCTCCTCTTTGGTTATCAGCAAATAGTAAAACAACATCTTGGTATTAGAAGGAGTTATCCAGCTTCACTGTTAGCTGTGTGATATTGGACAAATCACATCACCTCTCTGAGAATTATTTTCCTTAAATGTAAAACAACAACAATATCCTGTTTGACTTTGCAGTCTTGTGCTTAATGCATCAATCCCCTTGAACATTATTTAGGTTCCCAGTGATAGGGAGCCTATTACATTGATGGTGATACCCATTTTATTTCTGCATAGTGCTGTTACGAAAGTTATTTCTTATATTAAGCTGGAATCTGTTCTCCATTGGCCATCCAAGACAGGGATACTTTTTCTGCACTATGACGATTCTTCCAGAAGGCAGTATATACCCTTAACTCTGTGCATATCCTCTGAACTTTTCCATTTTATTTATTCTGCCTTGGTATACACGGTGAAACTAAGAACATTTTTCTTTAAATATAACAACTGAACTGGATACCACATGTGCTCTGAACCACTGCTAATATGCCATATAAAATAATAATGAGAAAGGATGAAGAGAAGTGAAATAAAAAGCTCTGTATGTGTGCACACGTGCACATGTGCATGTATGCATGTATTTCAGTCTTTACTTCTGTAGCTGCTCATTAGGCCATGGTTGCTATTTATAACTACTTTCCTTTAAAGTTGGATCCATGTTCACTTTCCCCTTATCCATTATCTCCACTAATCAATGTTCTTTACCAGGTAGGCAGCCCCAATCTTCATTCCTATATGGTGTAAATCCTTGGTTGTTTTGCTTTCTATCTTGGTTGCTGCAACTTCCCATTCACTGTTACTATTGCACATGGGAATGCTAAAATTTCCCCAAGAGAATCCTCCAGGTTCCAAATCTAGTCCTTCCTGACCTATTTCCTATTGAGGAGAACTCAAATTTCCTATTGATGATCAAGATGAATCATCTAGCTAGTATGGTAACTTTTTTCCTCCCAAGGGTTTAGTGATGTAACAAGCCTGAAATGGCCTCTGCAACTGTCAATTCAGTGGGACAATCATTGTGTCCCGTGTTGAAAATATTTCTTCATTGACAACTTAAACTTTCAAATCAGAACAGTTCCAAGTTGTAGAGACAGAGAACAAATACTCTGTGAATGGGTACAATAGTAAAGATTTGTTCCCAGACCCATATATCCTGTGGGAGAAATAGCACCATATATTAGTTGCTTATTTAAAGCATATATACTGCACATTTTAAAATATAACCTCAAACTTTTCGGAATGTTTTTTCCTAATAGGCCCTATCACTGAGTCCTCAGTAAGCCATTCCATCAGTCTAGGATGCTAGATACTTTTAGGGATGGGCTGCATTGTAAGGTCATTGAATTCCAGAGTAAAAGCCAACTGCCACATTTCTTTTGCCATAAAATGAGTTTCCTATGTTCAGAAGTAATGTTGCATGTTATTCCATGGTGGCAAATAAAACATCCGTCAGTCCATAGATGGTGGTTCTGACAATAAGTTGTGGGGGCAGGAAAGACAAATCTATATCCAGAATATGCATCTGTTGCAGTGAAGACAAATCACTGTCCCTTCTGTGATGAAAATAACCCAACATCACTAGCCTGATATAAGGCCATTTCCCCAAAGAAATGATGTAACTATGATGTTAAAATAGACATATCAATTTATTGCCATAAAAATCTTAATAAGATTATATACTTTAACCCATTAAATTATGTGCTGGGAATTTATTCTCAAGAAACAATCAAATATAAAGAAAGTTCTTTATGCCCAATGGAATTACATGTTATTAGAAAAACCTGGAGAACAACCTTAGCATCCTACAGTGAGAGGCTGGGAATTAAATTATGTGCATAAGTTCGAGAAATTATTACACAGCATTTAATAACAGTAAATAATACCAAATAAACTCTTACTGTTGAGTCAAAAAAAGCAGGGTGAAATATTTGTGTATAGAAGGTCACATTGTTAAGATAAAGAAAAACTTATGCATAAGAAAAAAATAAAAGCCTGGAGAGCACCCTGCGTCCAAGCAATCACCACTTGCTCTCCCTAAATGTCTCCTTTATCTGTGGACTCCTCTCCTTCTCCATCAGTCCCATCAGTGTCCTGTTGCTGCCTCTCATCTGGATGACAGCAGCAGCTTCCTAATAGCCTCTCCCCAGGAACCCCTGCCTCATTCAGATACGTTCTCTATGCTACAGTGAGAGGGATTTTTAAATACGAATTTGGTTATAGAATTTTTCCTGTTTAAACCCTTCAGTGTCTTTTCATTTCTTTTTTGTTGTTGTTGTTTTGCAGAGTCTCACTCTGTTACCCAGGCTGGAGTGCAGTGGTGGGATCTCGGCTCACGGCCACCTCTGCTGCCCAGGGTCAAGCGATTCTTTTGCCTCAGCCTCCTGAGTAGCTGGGATTACAGGCGCTCACCACCACGCTCAGCTAATTTTTGTATTTTTAGTAGAGATGGGGTTTCACCATCATGGCCAGGCTGCTCTTTAACTCCTGACCTCAGCCTCAGCCTCGGCCTCCCAAAGTGATCTGCCCGCCTCAGCCTCCCAAAGTGCTGGGATTACAGGTGTGAGCCACCACGCCCAGCCCCACTTTTCATTTCTTTAAGAGTAAATTCTAAAATATTTAACGTGCCTAAAAAGACTATCCGTGATTTTGGCCACAGGAGACCTCCTCAGCCTCATGATTTCTTGCCCATATACCCCAGCCACTGTTGGTCCACATTCAGTCCTGCTTTCTGTCCAGATGCACCTGCTCATGGGCACTAAGCTCTAACCTTGAATGTTATCGGTGGTGAACTTTAGGCACTAGGTTATGCAAATTTCTATGTCTTTCCTCCTGTTGTCCTGTTTCATTTTTAAAAATATTCTTCATGAAATAAGAACCTCTGTTAAGTAAAATATAATTGATACTAAAATAATAAATGCATTCAGGTTGATAATTTTTATTTTCCACTAGACTAGGAAGGTCTACCATAGGCAAATTATTTCAAGAGATGACTAATCAGACTACACATTTCAGGCAGAATGTCTACTGCTGCCCAGAAAGGAAAAGGGGGACTAAGGATCTGTGTCATCCGTTTATAATTATTTCATAATTACAGAATAAGTGGAGAAAACATTACCATCAGGCTGACAGGACTCAGAATAAACCTTCATAAAAGAACGTTACTATAACAAGAGTGAAGGAGGGATGCCCTCTCCCTTTTCGTGGTTTAAAGTGGAAGTACTCTTCCCCACCCCAAAATTCATCCTGTAGCCCCCTTCCTTCCACCCCCAGGGGATCTCCACATGAATCCCTCCCTGGTCGTGAATTCCCCAGGCTCCCAGAGAGGAAACAAAATCCTGGGATTTCTCTCTCTCACACAGCTCTGTTGCTTTCAACAGAATTTTTAACCCATAAAGAAACTTTTCTTTTTAAAAAAATCCTTTTCTAATTTTTAAAAATAGTTCAGTAGAAAGGCAGTTCTTAGAAACTGTGTCTTCCATGACATTTATGTCCATTCACAATTTTTCAAAAATGCTGGGGTGGCCACATGCTCTTGCAGCTGTCCTTGCACCGGATTGGTGCATCTGGTTCTTCCTCCTTTCTCCCTTCTGACTCCCATGACAGTGCTCCTAATTCATGCACTCTACTATAGAGAATGCTTTGCCAGACAGCTGATATATCCAGGATGAATCCTTGCATCACAGTATCTAGCATATCACTGGACTTCTGCTAGGACAGACATAAACCATCCATGGTTAACTGGTCATCTGATTTCAAGGTGATGGTCATGGTCTCAGGAAAGGGTTCTCAGCTTCTAGAACCACATGAAAACTTCCTTGGTGGTAACAGCAGCTTTAGATGGTGGTTCCATTAAGACTTCCTCAGGGATATCTTCCTGGATCTTTTTGATCAGTTCAAATTGCCCTGTTATAGGTTCTCATAACCACATGCTCTCATTATACATGTATGTATGTGATTTTGTGTGTGTGTGTCTCTCATTATACTATAAGTTCCACAAAGATGGGAATTATCATTTTCTTTATTTATTCTTTCTCTCTCTTCCTTTGTATTTTTATTCACCACTACATCTCCAACGTCTAACCAAGCTCAAGGCGTGCGGTAGGGGCTTAGTACACTCTTCCTGGATGAATATAGATAAAGCTTACTCAGGGAGTTCTAATTTAAGTAATAGTGCAGCTTGCATTGGACTAATCATCCCAGAACAAACAATAAAAATTATGATACAATATAAGAAAAAACAACAGGAGCAACCAAAGAGTAACAAAGAGAGGACATAAACCAGTAAGGAATTGATCCTTGAAAAAAGGGAGCCATACTGGGTGAGATGTGCATTTATTTTTCTCTTGAGGACACTCTATTAGTTACAGAGTATAGCAGCTAGAACTCAGGCCATCCTCTTTTGGGTCTGAGGAGTCAGAATTTCCAAAGATCCTGGAATGTTGATAAGGAAAATTCCAAGAAAGAGTACAGCCAGAAAGACTACAGCCAAAAGTCCACATACAGTCATTCCTCTGTATCTGTAGGAGATTGGTTCTAGGACCTCCCCTGACAGATACCAAAATCTGTGGATACTCAAGTTGCTTGTATAAAATGATGTGGTATTTGCTTGTAACCTACGCATATTCTCTAATATACTTGAAATCATCTTTAGATATACTTACAATACCTAATACAATGTAAATAATTGTTATACAGTATTGGTTTTTTAATTTGTATTTTTTGGGGGTATTGTTATTAACTTTTTGATTTTATTTTTTTTGTGATGAGGTCTCACTCTGTTGCCCAGGCTAGGGTGCAGTGCCGTGATCTCGGCTCACTGCAAGCTCTGCCTCCTGGGCTCAAGTGATCCTCCTGCCTCAGCTCCCTAAGTAGCTGGAATTACAGGCCAATGCCACTACGCTAAGCTATTTTTTGTATTTTTTTGGTAGAGGCGGGGTTTCTCTATGTTGCCCAGGCTGGTCTGGAACTCCTGGGTTCAAGCGTTCTGCTTGCCTCTGCCTCTCAAAGCGCTGGGATTACAGGCATGAGCCACTGTGCCCCGTAATTTTTTGAATATTTTTGATTTGCAGATGGTTGAATCAATGAATGGGAAACCATGATACGTAGGACCCACTGACTGAATTGTTCTCTAATCTTCATCTGACTCCCGAACTATGCATGTGTGGATGAAACTCTGGATCTAAAAGGCAATATGAAGAGCTTGAAGGATGAATAAACTAAGCAGAGTTGTAATCTGCTGCTCACTATAGAGAAGTAAGGGTTTGGAGTTAGAATACCTCTGTGTGAGAGGGGTTTGTTAAATACCTTTGGTTTTTCACTGAACTTCTAGAAAGGCCATACTTTAGAAGTAAAGACTACTTCTGAGAACTAAGACATTTGCAAAAGCAGCATACTCAAACAAAGACTAAAACTAAGTGCTTGAGGATCCAGGTGCTCTGTGAATAATATATTTAACGTCTAAAACAAATAAGCAAGTGTTCCAAATACATTAACAAAAGAGTCCCTACAATGTATTAAAAACAATACTTAAATCACAATTTAAAAAATCATCTGTGGGAGGCCGAGGTGGGCGGATCACCTGAGATTGGGAGTTCAAGACCAGCCTGACCAACATGGAGAAACCCTGTCTCTACTAAAAATACAAAATTAGCCAGGTGTGGTGGCACATGCCTGTAATCCCAGCTACTCGGGAGGCTAAGGCAGGAGAATCACTTGAACCCAGGAGGCGGAGGTTGCAGTGAGCCGAGATCGTGCCATTGCAATCCAGCCTGGACCACAAGAACAAAACTCCATCTCAAAAAAAAGAAAAAAAAATCGTGTAAAAAAAGACAATGTGACTCATCTTCATGAAGAAACAAATCAATAAAAAACAGACCCACAGATGACCAGAGATTGTATATTGCAGGTAATTACTTTAAAATAACCAATATAAAAAGTGTTAAAGAAATAGATATAATAAATAATGGAGAATTTTAGAAGAAATATAGAAACTTAAAAAGGAATCAAACACATATCTTAAAGAAATAAGATAGCTAAAATAAAAAATTAATTGGATGAGATTAACAGCAGATTGGGTTCAACAAAAGAAAGTATTCATAAATTTAAAGATATATTATTAAAACTTATCCTGAATAAGAACAGAGAGAGAGAGAAAGAAAAGCTGAAATACAAAGGAAAACAAAACAAAAACCTGTAATATAGTCCCAGAGGTAGAGGAGAATGAGAATTACACACACAAAAAATTGAAGAAATACTGACCGAACTATTACAAAGTTTGATAAAACAAAAACGTCAGCTTACAGACTCAAGAAGCCCAGGAAACTCCAGGAAGAACAAATACAAAGAAAATCACACCTGAACACATTGTAGTCAAAGTGTAATCAACCAAAGCAAAAGAAAAAGCATTAAACGTATTTAGAGCAGGGTAAAGACATATACAGGAGAATCTGGAGAAGACTAGCAGCATATCAGCATATTTATTATTAAAAAGAAAGAAAAAAGAAAACAATGAAAATTAGAAGATAAAGGAATGACATTTTAAAGTGTCAGGGCAGGGGATGAGGCATGGGAAGACACTATCATATAGATTGTTTCATCAAATGAAAGTACGTTTTTAAAAATGAAGAAAAAATAAAGATAGTTTCCAGATAAGCTGTAGACAGAAGCTAAGAAAATGTATTCAGACTCACACTACCAGAAATGCTCAAGAAAGCTCTTCAGGATGAATGTAAATGATATCAAATGAACATTTGAATCCAAAAGAAAGGAAGGAAGAGCACTATGAATAGTATATATGAAAAAGCTATATTTTCCTTTCTCAAATGTTATAAAATGTAATGGACAAAAATAATAACAAAATGATGGTTTCTAACAAAGGAAAAGTAAAACATGTGATGATTGCAGAAATAGAGGATGAGAAGATGCTATTTACAGCTCTTACGTGGTATATGAAGTGATATAATGTCAATTCAGTATCGATGTAGACAAGTAAGGATGCTTATTGTTATTATTAGAGCAACCATCGAAAAAGAGGAATAAAAGCAAAACAGCCATAGAAGAGATAAGTTGAATAACTAAACAAAAAAACCAACGGCATGGTTATCCCAAGAGAAGACAGGAAACGTGGAATAAAAATACTAAGAACTAAAAGCACAGATAAACAACAAATAGCAAGCTGCTATATTTAATCCAAATTACATTAATATTTACATTAAATGTTAATGAACTAAACACTCCAATCGAAAAGCAGGGGTTGTCACACTGGATATAAATAAAGAATTAAGTACTTTTTTTTTTAAGAGATATACATGATCTATAAAGACAAAAGTGAATTAAATGCAAAAAGATTAAAAGAAATTGCTGAGCAGAACCTCATGACCTGTGTGAAAATAAATATGAAAGCGCTTATATTGCATATTAGGCAAAGTAGATTTCAAGGCAGGGAGTATTACCATCGATAAAGGGCATTATTTCATGATGATTAAATGGTCAATTACTGAAGAATACCTGGAAATTCTAAATGTATGCAATAAATAACAATACTCCAAAATACATAAAGAAAAAGTTGACAAAAGTAAAGGGATAAATAGCAAAATGCACAAACATAGTGATTTTAATACCATTCAGTTAGAGTTGATATAACAAATAGATAACATGGCCAGCTGCGGTGGCTCACGCCGATAATAACAGCACTTTGGGAGGCCGAGGCAGGTGGATTGCTTGAGCTCAGGAGTTTGAGACCAGCCTGGGTTACATGGCAAGACTCTGTCTCTACCAAAAATATAAAAAGTAGCCGGGCATGGTGGCTCATGCCTGTGGTCCCAGCTTCTTAGGGTGCTGAGGTGAGTCAAGATCCTGCCACTGCACTCCAGCATGGGTGACAGAGTGAGACCCTGTCTCAAAACAAACAAAAAACAAAACAAAAACAAAAACCAAGTATATAACAATACAGAAAGAATGCAGAAGATTTGAAAATAGTGTTAACCAACTTGATCATACAACATTTGTAGAACATATACCCAACAATTGCAGGATGCTTGTCCTCTTTAAGTGCATATGGGACTTTTATAATGATGGGCCTTTTGCTGATTCTTAAAACAAGCCTCAATAAATGTCAGCTGGTTAGAATCATGCAGAGTATTTCTCTGACAGGAGTAGAACAATATGTGAAATTAATAACAATAAGATATTCAGAAAAGCCCAAAATATTTGGAAATTGAAGAAATAACACAGGAGGTTAAAAGATTTTGAAATGGATGACAATGAAAACACAACATACAAAAATTTGTGAGAGGTAAATAAAGAAATGCTTAGAAATATATGTGTGACTTTAAATGCTTATATTAGAAAAATGATAGGTTTCAAGTCAGTGATCTACACCTCTACCATATGAAGCAAGTAAAAGAACAAATTAATCTCAAAATAAGTAAAAATGGGAAATAATAAAGAACAGAAATTATGAAAATAGACTAATAGAAACAGAACTAACAGAAAGTATAGAAAATAAAGTAGTAATGATAAATGTTGGCCAACAAAGAAAGTCAACAAGGTCAATTATTTTCTTTAAAAACATTTCTAGACCAACTAAGAAAAGAAGAGAGAAAATATCAATTACTAATAACAGTATGATAGAAAAATAACTTCTGTGTTGGTAATCCCCAGGCTCTTCCTAGGGTTGAACATTTGCTAGGAGGACTCCCAGAACTCAGCACACTACCCCTGGCTAAGATTTTTTACAACATGCTATGGATTGAAGAAGTTCCCTCTAAAATTCAGGTGTTGAAACTTAATGGCCAATGTGATGGTACTGAGGGAGGAGCCTTAAGAGGTAATTATGTTAGTAGGGGTCCTTCTCTTATGAGTGGAATTAGGTGCCCTTATAAAGGGGCTTGAGGGAGGGAGTTTGTCTCTCTTACCTTTCTACCTTCTGCCATGGGAGGGCACAGTGTTTCTTGCCTCCAGAAGATGCAGCAACAAAGTGCCTTCTTGAAAGCATACAGCAGCCCTCACCAGACAGCTGAACCTGCTGGTGCCTTGATTTTCAACTTCTCAACCTGCAGAATTGTGAGAAATAAATATCTGTTTCTTATAAATTACCCAGTCTGTGGTATTCTGGGTATTCTGTTATAGCAGCACAAAACGGACTAAGACACGATCAAAGGAAACAAAGCAAAATCAGAGAAGGAAAAGGTACATGGAGCAGAGCCCAGAGGAAACCAGTTGCAAGGTTTCAAACATGCTTTCTCTGTGGAACCACACAGGATATGCTTAGTTCCCCCACAGTGACTTGTGACAACATGTACGAAGTGTCTAATGACCTTATCAGAGATCTGTGTCCAGGATTTTTACTGGGAACACATTGGCAGCCTCTGCCCACCATATACCAAAATTGCAGACTCCCAGAAGGAAAGTGGGTATTCAGCATAAACCATATTTCTTGTTCAGTAGTTAGTGCACTACTCTTATCAGACTGGGTGGCAAGGACCCTTCCAAAATCAAAGTTTTCAGATGCCAGCCAAGGGCCACATTTGAAATGATAGCAAACGATAGCAGTCAGAACTTTGATGTTAACTCTTCTGCACCACTATATGCCCTACAGATATTGCAAAACTAATAGCTTTATGGCAATATCAGAATGATAGAGGACAAATGACTTCAGATCCTATAAATTTTACAAAACTATGACTTGGTGTCCATATATTTGTCAACTGAAACAAAATGGCAAATTTCTTGAAAGTGACAACATACTAAAACTAACACAAGAAAAAATATGAATAGTAATATACCCTTGAAATAAATTGATTCAGGAAAAAAACCTATTGACAAGAAAACTCCAGACTCATATGGTCCCTCTGAAAAGTTCTGTAAAACGTTTAAAGAAGAAATAACACAAGTTTCAGAAACTGCTCCAGAAAATAGACGGTTAAGGAACACTTATGACCTATTTTATGGGGTTACCATTACTCTGATACCAAAACTTGCCAAGGAGACAATAAATTACATTCCAAAATCCTTCATGATTATCAATGCAAAAGTTCTTAAAAATATGTTGAAGAATGAATCCAGAAGTATATAAAAGGAATTTATCCCAGGTATGCAAGGTGGGGTTAGCATGCCCAAATCAATCAATGTAATTAAGTGCAATATATATAGGAAAAAATACCTTTTCCTTTATTCTCATGGTACTTTCAATACTTCCCTTATGACACCAGAAATGTGAAGGATTTTTTTCTTCTACAGCAGTCAATTCTCAAATTTTCTTGGGATACCAACGAGGTGTCTTACAATTCAATTTCCACACTATCTACCTGGAATTAGCATAGATCCCATTAGTTAAGGGCTCAGTCCCATAAGACTGTCCCCCTACTTCAGATACCAATTGCAAGTGGTAAGTCTTTATGTGACCCACAATTTCTCTCTGACGTGGCTACAAAATTGGTGGTTCCCTGGAGCTTCTTTTCATGTTCAGTCATTTGCTAGAACAGCCACAGAACTCAGGAAAATGCTTCCTTATGTTTGCTGGTTTATTATAAAATAAAGGATATGATAAAGGCTGCAGATGACCAGCCAGATAAAGAGACATACAGGATGAGGTCCATAAGAGTCCACAGTGCAGGTGCTTCTGTCTCATGGAGTTGAGGTACATTGCCCCTCCTGGTACGTGGATGTGTTTACCAACCTGGAAGCTCTCCAAGTCCCTTACTTTAGGGATTTTTATGGAGGCTTCATTATGCAGACGTGATTGGTTATTAACTCAGTCTTTAGCTTCTCCTCCTTCCCTGGAGGGATGGGGGCTGAGGCTGAAAGTTTCATGCTTCTATGTTTGACTTGGTTTTCTAGTGACTAGCCCCCATCTGGGAGCCCATCAAGAGTCGTCTCATTAGAACAAAAGATGTTCCTGTCATGAGGAATTCCAAGGAGTTTAGGAGTTCTGTGTCAGAAACCAAGGCCAAAGACCAAATATGAGAAGAAAAGATATCCTGAGAAGCCCTATCACAGAATGGAGAGTCTGCAAATACACATTTATATGTTCAACCAATTTCAATAAAGGCGCCAAGGTAACTAAACAGAAAAAGAAAAGTCTTCAAGAAAAGTGTTGGACAAGCTAAATATCTATATGGAGAAAAGGGGTACCTCAATCCTCACCTCATATCATTCACAAAAAATAATTTGAGCTACATCATAGAACCAGGCATACCAATGAAAACTATAAAACTTCTAGAAGAAATATACAATAATATCTTCACGCTGTAAGGTAGGTGAAAATTTCTTAGGACTAAAGGGGTACTAATCAAAAAAGAAAAAAAATCTTAAATTGGGCTTTAGCAAAATTAAAATCTGCTCTTGGAAAAAAAGAAACACCACTGATAAAGTCACAGACAGGGAAAAATATTTGCAAAGGGTTGATATTCAGGATATTCAAAGAACTCCTGAAGTTCAATAATAAAAAATAAATAACTCAATAGGAAAATGGACAGATTTCCTGCAAAAGGAGGCATATAATTAGCCAACAAATATAAGAAAAGATGCATCTTACAATTAGTCTTCAGGGAAGTGCAAATCAAAATCCTATGAGATATTACTTTACAGACATCAGAATGGCTAAAATTAAAGAGACTGGCAATACCAAGGGTTGGTGAGGATGTAGATTATTCTGGAACTTTCTTACATTGCTGATGGGAATGTAAAATAGTTCAGCTATAGTGAGAAACAGTTTGGTAGCTTCTTATGAAGCCAAAAATATATCTACTCTAAGATTCAGAAATACTACTTTTAGATATTTACCCAAGTAAAATGAATGTATATTTCCACAATAAGATTTATAAAAGAATGTTCTTAATAGATTTATTCATAATAGACAGAAACTCTTACCAACCTCAATCCGTAGCTACAGGTAAATGGATAAACAAAGCATATTTTTCTTTTTGTTGTTTTTTGAGGCAAAGTCTCATTGTCACCCCGGCTGAAGTGCAGTGACGAGAGCATAGCTCACTGCAGCCTTGAACTCCTGGGCTCAAGCAATCCTCCCACCTCAGCTACGACTGTAGAAGGACGACACCATGCCCAGCTAATTTTTTATTTTTTGTAGAGACATGGTCTCACTATGTTGCCCAGGCTGGTCTCAAACTCCTGACCTCAAGTGACCCTTCTGCCTCAGCCTCCCAAAGTGCTGGGATTATAGGCATGAGCCACTACACCTGGCCTGGTATATCTATATAATGTAAAACGAAGCCAACTTTTACTACACACAACAGAAAAGACAAAGTTTTAAAGCATTCTGTTGGGTGAAGGAAGCTGGACATAAAATAGTATACGCTGTATGATTTAATTTATTTAAAGTTTTAGAATAAGCAAAACTTACCTTGTGGTGAGAGAATCCAGAACAGTGATTGCCTCTGGAAGATAAGTAGGATCAGGTGGGTATTGAGTGATAAGGGTGGAGGGAACTTTCTAGGGTGATGAAAATAGTCTATGTTTTTATTGGGATGGTGGTTACATGGAAAATACATTTGTCAAGCCTCCATGAGCCGCACACTTAAAATTGGAAAATTTTGTTGCCTGTAAATAATAATTCAGTTATAAAAACAAAAAACCAAAAACATTTATCCTGCTGGGGTCAGGGTGGTGAAAACAAGTTGGATTGGGTTCTTCAAGCCAGGATTCCTGGTTCTAAACCCCACACTCTTTCTTTCTCCTCTGCCGCCTCCTGAGCAAAGTCCTCACTTTGAGAAGGGGCAGCCGTCAGCTTTGAATTCGTGTCTTCTCAGTCCCCTGTCTTACCACGGAGCTCCAGAAGTCCACCCAACTGATGCCCATGGAGGGCCTTTCTCTACTTCCAACTCCACATCATGTTCTTTGATAAAAGCCTCCCTGCTGGAACAATTGCCTTCATTATGCCCATGTGCTTGTGCAAATCTGTGGCTGATTTCTCCCAGGGGAACAATCTCCACTTAAATTCAAAGCCATCAAGGGGCTCCTCTAATCTCAAAAGCATTTGTAGAGCTGAATGCTGTGTTTTTACTCCCAAGGTGACGTTCTGGGAAATCACCAAGCCTCTCTAGTGCGCGCACTGGAACCAACACCACTTTGGTCAAGTATTTCTGTACCTGTTAGGAGATCCTGAACCCCAGCTCACAAGATAATGTGTTGTCCTGAGTTCCTTGCTCTCTAAGGGATAGAGGCAGCATGCTCTTGCTTCCTGAATACCCATCAGCTGCTGGCGGGGTTGAGGGTTTTATATCCTGATCACTGTCCCGTGAGGCAGACAGTCACCTCCCTTCCCAACCACCCTGTGAGTGTTTGCTCCTTCACAATCACTAATGATGTTTTCTCTCTGGACTGACACCTGCCTTATTAGGAGCCTGCTCCACTCAGCAGCAGCACCTGAGCAGGGCCCTGGGCCTCCAGCCTGCCTGAGGCAAGCTGAGCCCAATGGGGGAATGACTTACAGAGGCAGTTCAGAAAATGAGAATTGAGATTCAGAGACT
Source organism: Symphalangus syndactylus (assembly GCF_028878055.3). Classification (NCBI taxonomy): domain Eukaryota; kingdom Metazoa; phylum Chordata; class Mammalia; order Primates; family Hylobatidae; genus Symphalangus; species Symphalangus syndactylus. The sequence goes on from NC_072433.2 coordinate 28,201,107, forward strand.
TCTGAATGGTTATGTCCCGGAGGGATACATGATGGTGATCTGCGGGTATTTTCAGAGTCACTCTATTTGATTTTATTTTTGGGTTTTGCTGGCCTTCCGATAATGGAATACAACAAGCTTTCTTTCTTTAGGTACACGTGGTTTGCATTTCAGAGAGCTCCCTCCTACAGGCAGATGCATTCACGGGCTGGGGGAGTTTGTAAGTCTAAAAACAAAGTGGAGAGAATGTCCACCTGCTTTCCTTTTGTCAGCTCTTTGCAGATGAATGTAGAAGGGCAAGGATTCTATGGCTGCCTATATCTGAGGCAAGAGCTGCGAGGACAGGAAATGCCACGTGGAGTTTGCATGAGAAGAACACTGGGCAGGGAGAGTTGAAAGACATCTTGCTATAATGAGAGAAACAGTCGAGCAGACAGAAGTGTCTCCCCAGCCCCGACATCCTGCTACTGGGAAAACTCAAAACATTCTGGGAACCTGACGTCCTTTAACATTTCCCAGGCTGGCAGCTCCAGGGGGTCCAGCCTGTGGATATGGGAGGACATTAAATGCATGGTTCAGGCACAAAACACACAAATGTCCAGTTCTGACTCTAAAGTGCGTTTCCAAATGCTTTGCTGATCTGGAGCCCTCGTGCCCAATGCTAGGGACCTGCATGTGCCACAGATCTCTCTGCTGCCTGCTCCCAGCTTGTGGCTTCTGTTGTCCTTGCCGGCTGGCCACAGGCTTGGCTACAGTGGGCTGGCTGTGACCAGAGAGAAGAACAGAATGACAGATGTCACCAGAAGAGCAGGTTTTCCATCTTTAAAAAATGAGGCAGAGGGGGCACAGTGACCAGGCCTGGACAATATAAAGCAGATCAAAGATCAAGCCCAGACTCAGGAATAGACAGTTGTGTATTTGAATCCCAGCTTCAGGTTTTCCATCTTTAGAAAATGAGGCAGCGGGGCACAGTGACCAGGCCTGGGCAATATAAAGCAGATCAAAGAGCAAGCCCAGACTCAGGAATAGACAGTTGTGTATTTGAATCTCAGCTTTGCCTCTTGCTAGCTATGTGGCTTTGGGAAACATCATCTGCCGTTTTTCAGCCTGTTGTTACTTCGTGGACTGGGGAAAATATATCTTACACGGTTGTTGTGAGAATCCAAACACACAATGGACTGAGTAATAAAGTACTTAGCTCTGGGCTTGGCACATAGCCGCCATGACATAAGTGGTGATCCTTGATTTAGTAAGTTTAATTTAATTTTCAGTCATAAACCTGAGTTTGAGACCAGCTTTGGTCATTTAAGAGATATGCTGCTTTGGGCTACCCAGCCAGAGTCTTTCAAATATCATTTTCCTTACTTATAAGACAAAGTAACACCCAACTCACGGAAGGGTTACAATTCCAAGAAGCCTTCCCCGATCCCCTGTCATGTGGAGTGTGGCTTTTCAGGCTTCATGTGTTTTTGATAAAACACAGATCCTACTTCTATAGCTGTGGCAGGGCCTGGGCTACTGCATTTTGCATAAGCATCTGGGTGATGCTGATGCTTCAGGTCCGTGGACCATGCTTTGAGTAGCAAGGATGTAGAATTTGTTATTCCTTTTTTTGTGCGTATCTCCATTATCACATAATGGTAGTCATAAGCATGTTTGGAGATGTGTTTGCGTGTGTGTGTGGGGGGGTGTTTTCTCATGTCTCCCTTGTAACTGGGCACACCTATAGGACAGAGACAATGTCTCCCCTCTCTCTCTCCATTCTTCACAACTGAGTCTTCCATTGACCAGGGCTCAAGACAACGTTCACAGGCAGGAGGGTAGCAGCTGCTTCCTCTGTCCACCTTCTGATGCTTTGAATCAAGTCAGCCACTGTGATCTAGGATGGGGAAGCCCAGCTACGTTTACTGAGTAACTCTGTTCTTCCATTTTAGGGACCCTCCACTGCCATTTATTCTCAGAATCCAGTGTCCCTAGGGCCACCTTGCTCAGGAACAGAGCTTTCTCTTCACCTCCACCCCCTGCTATGTTGGCTTCTAGAATTCTATCCTGGGCTTTGAGCCCAAGGTCCAGTGTCCCTTCAGTCTGATGCCTGCTACTTTCTACTTACGGACTTATAGGCTGACGCCCTGGATGGAGAGTCATTGACCACTCACCTGAAGCCTCAGGCTTGGCACTCTTTGTCCCCATTCCTGGATCTGTGACCTCAGTGCCCTGGGGAAGCTGGGTCTGACCCCTGAACTGAACCAACAGAGGGTGTTCACTGCTTTCCCACTCACCAAACCCCACTCCCTCTGCTCAGCTCACATCACACTTGGTCTGGTAGAAGCCCCCTCCAAAATGACCTCATGCTTCTCAGTGTGCAGAATTCTGAACCAGGGAATCACCACATTGTTGATGAAATGGTTGAAATATGGGAAGAAGTAATGCTTTTCAGCGAAGAGAGAAAGAATAAAGAATGCAATCTCCTCTTCAGGCTTATCAAGGTGCTCTGAGTATCTAGGGGTAGACATGGGTGTGTGAATCAAAAGTCAGAGGAAGCTTTTTTTTTTTTTTTTTTTTGAGACAGAGTCTTGCTCTGTCACCCAGGCTGGAGTGCAATGGTGCTATCTCGGCTCACTGAAAACTCGGCTTCCCAGGTTCAAGCAATTCTCCTGCCTCAGCCTCCTGAGTAGCTGGGATTACAGGCACCTGCCACCACGCCCAGCTAATTTTTGTATTTTTAGTAGAAACGGGGTTTCACCGTATTGGCCAGGCTGGTCTGGAACTCCTGACCTCAGGTGATCTGCCCGCCTCGGCCCCACAAAGTGCTGGGATTATAGGCGTTAGCCACCGTGCCCAGCCAGAGAACGCTTTTAAATCCTTTGCATTGTCTAAGGCTCCTTCTAGCACCAATAGCGCCCCCCATGCACACACACACGCACATGCACACATTCACACCCACCTCTCTCCAGACCCCCGCCACAACGTTGGGCTCAATCTGTTGTATAGACGCCACTCATGTCAGTTTCATTTAGTTTCTGTCTCACTCTGGGTTTCTCTTTCTCTTTTCATCCCTCATTGCCCATTTTTCTCTCTCCTTCTGTGCCTCTCTCCCTCTGTTTCTCTATTCCCTACCATTCTGAGCCTCTGTCTTGTTCCTTTATCCCTTCCTCACTCTCTCACTCCTGGTGCTGTATTCGTTTCTCCCCCACACTTGTCTCTGAGCTCTATCTGCTTTCTCTGGTTCTTTCTCCCTTGGACCTTGGTAGGGTTTGGCTCTGTGTCTCCACCCAAATCTCATCTCAAGTTGTAATCCTCACCTGTCGAGGGAGGGACCTGGTGGGAGGTGATTGCAATATGGAAGTGGTTTCCGCCACGCTGTTCTCGTGATAGTGAATGAGTTCTCACGAGAACTGATGATTTAAAAATGTGGCACGTCTCCTTTGCTCCCTTGCGCTCTGCTGCTGCCATGTAAGAAGTGCCTGGCTTCCCCCTTCGTCTTCCACCATGATTGTAAGTTTCCTGAGGCTTTCCCAGCCATGCGGAACTGTGAGTCAGTTAAACCTCCTTTCTTTATAAATTACCCAGTCTCAGGTAGTATCTTTATAGCAATGTGAAAACAGATTAATACAGGCTCTTTATCATCTGATTCCATCTCCTAGGGTCTCTGAAGTTCTCTGTCTCTCTCAGGTCATGAGCATAATTTCCATCTTCACACATACCCCAACAAAACCAGAGAAGGAGAGCAGGAGACCAGAGAAATTAGCTGGGCGTGGTGGCAGGTGCCTGTAATCCCAGCTACTCAGGAGGGTGAGGCAGGACAATTGCTTGAACCTGGGAGGCCGAGTTTGCAGTGAGCCGAGATAGCACCATTGCACTCCAGCCTGGGTGACAGAGCAAGACTCTGTCTCAAAAAAAAGCTTCCTCTGACTTTTGATTCACACACTCATGTCTACCCCTAGATACTCAGAGCACCTTGATAAGCCTGCTCTCCTTCTTCTCTTCTTCCAGAGCCTGAAAATCTGGCTTTAAGCCCTGGAGCTGGCCAAGCTTTGTGCTGACCAGTAGGCTGCCTTGCTTTTTGGCAGGAGAGTTGCTGGGAGGCCCCACCCAGCGCGTGAGGATTAGACAACATCCATGAGTGATGCTGACTGCTAAGACGGACATACACTATTCTTAGGTATTAGTTTTCAAACCTCTTGTAAACACATCCTTCCACCCTTCCTAGTGTCCCTCTCTGAGAAAGAAAAATTCTTTTTCTCTGTGGCTTCACCTTCATTCTCTGCACTGCAGGGCTCTCTGGAGGGTTTGGCTCACTTCTGTTTTCTTCCCTCTTTCCAGATAACTTATAATAAACATGAATTCTCTATGTAACAAGAATAAAAAATCATGAAATAAATGAACATGTTGGGCTAGGCCATCTTTAGGACCCACCTTTTTGGCACCCACATGCTATGATAGCTCCTGACTTTGCCAACATAGAAACAAAAAAAGACACAGCATGCATGGGAAAATTTAGGTGTCTACAGGAAGGATGCAATTCTTTTTTTTTTTTTTTTTTTTTTTTTTTTGATGGAGTCTCGCTCTGTCACCCAGGCTGGAGTGCAGTGGCACGATCTGGGCTCACTGCAGGCTCCGCCCCCCGGGTTCACGCCATTCTCCTGCCTCAGCCTCCCGAGTAGCTGGGACTACAGGCGCCCACCACCTCTCCTGGCTAATTTTTTGTATTTTTAGTAGAGATGGGGTTTCACCGTGTTAGCCAGGATGGTCTGGATCTCCTGACCTCGTGATCCGCCTGCCTCGGCCTCCCAAAGTGCTGGGATTACAGGCGTGAGCCACCACGCCCAGCCAGGAAAGCAATTCTATACAGAAAAGGCCTCTGCTGCTTTGGGGGGTCTTTGGGCTTAGAAGAATCTAAGGTTTGTGATCAATATTTTTGAAATATTTTAAAGCGAGCACAGCCGATTAGTGGGTGATCGTCACCTGCCCAAGCAATGATTTGGCTGCTCTAAGCTGTCCCAAGAAGCTGAGAAGCTGCAACATCAGGGGTGATAGAGCATTTATGTGGTCTAGCTGTGCCCAGAAAAATCACCTAAGTCCTGTGGATTTTGCAGGTGACATCAAGAATACCAAAGATGCTCTGTTTACGAGAACCTTTACTTTTATTTCCTGAGTCATTTTAGGAAGAGTGGGGCTATGTGTATGATATTTGCTGACGTGACACTCGCATATCCTCTTCATAGCATCACAATAACAAATGCTCAGTCTAATTCTATGTGTGTGCCTTAGCTGTATATTACATTATCCCACAATTAGCACAATGATGGGTGATCAGGGCGAGCAGAATGATATTGCTGTGAGTGACCTATTATTATCGGCAGATTACACTTTACATGGAAATTAAATGAATTCTGTCAGAGCTCTGCAGCCAGGGAGAGAAGAAAATGCCTCATTGTTCGGTTCCCTGAGCTGGAGAGACTGCACGTGGCGATAAAGAGACCTGTGTTTGTGCAAAAACAAGGCGTGGGCTTCCAGTTTGAAAGATGCATTTGTTACACCAAAGCTCGAAATAGGAAATGTGTGTGGGCAGAAACAACAGAGATGAAAGGGGAGAAAACTAATTATTACTACCACCATTTGCGTATTGGGGTATTTATATAATGTGTTAAATTTCTTTTGTTGGGAAAATGTTTGTCATATCAGTGAGAATGAAACCTTACCCTTAGAGGGGGTATTCTTAGGCTTGAACACTTTTAGCTCAGTGAAATTTTTTTTCCTTGAAATTATCTCCTGCATTCTTTTCTCTGCTCATCTTTCAATGGGCATCATCTTTAGAACATCATCTTTTCCACCTCTCTGTCTCTTGCATGATCTTGCATGTGCCTTTATTGTCTCAATGTGTCCCTTTAGATTTCTTTCTCAGGCATATTGCAGGTATCAATACTAAATAAAAATGAGAGGCAAAATTCTACTGCCTAGAGGCAGAGTGATTTGGGGAAAGGACATTACAACTGATAAATTTATAAAGAATCAGGAACTCACAGAGTTCTTATCTTGGATAGGACAACATAGTTTCAACTAAATGCTCTGAGATGTGAAGACAATGGGAGTGACCTTGCCCCATTGGGGAAGGGACTTGAGTTCTGGCCAGTAATCCCAGTGATTTTTCTCAATTGTAAAAAGAGATGGAGAGGTTTGAATTGCATCTCCCGGTGGTCTCTTGCAGTTCTGATATTCACACATCAAATGATCAGTATCTTGACTCACTCACCTAGTAAATATTTCTGAAATAACTCACCATTAACAAGGCATTGTGCTGGGTAGAGGAGAATATTAAATTTGGGGCAGATATATACAACTAGTTAGCTAAATCCTAAACAAAGCCTTTCTACCAAGCACCTAACAAAACCCTTCCCATTTTTGAAGGTCCTTATTCTCAAGAGTATGAAGAGTAGCAACATCTCTCTATGCCTGTGGATCTTATGTCTAAATAGGCCTGTGATTGGGAACCCAAACTCCAGGCATTAGTGAGAGGGTTTAGTAACTAAGTACCAAGGCTGCAGCTTAGCCATGTGAGATGTTGGAGAGTGGGCGTAGGAATCTTCTATATATGTTTGAATAAAGACTAGTAAAAAGCAGATTCCTGAGCTCATCTTTTTAGTCAAGTGGTGCCTCCGACGCAAAGTTATTTGTTAATAGTGGTGGTATTTTTTTTTTCTGTTTGGATTTTCTAATATATCATGCAATGTGAAGAATATAACAAATGGATTTTGGAAAAAGAAGTATATGAAAACCATCCCCCATCCACTGTGAAAATGAAAGGCCATTTGGTGGTTTCAACTTGTTAGAAAATTCGTGAAACACTGTACTGATGCTCAAGGAAGAAGAAAGTGGTGTTTTTCAGATTTCTGTGTGTCAGAATCACAGATTACTTCAGAAAAGTGTGAAACTATTAAGATTCTGAGAACAACTGATTCAGTTGATACTAGCTGGGGCCAGAAAATCTGTGTGTTTGACAAACTCTCCAGGTGATCTTATAGGTGGTCTTTGGCCAGGCTGAGCAAAATACTGTTGCAAGCGTGAGTGCTTAAACTCTGTCCATGTTACCTGAGTCATTTTATGTAAGTTTCTAAAGTATTTAAGCCTGAAATCTTATGGGAGAGAACGGCCATGAAGATTGGAAGTTAATCTATATAAAGCATCTACATCAGTCTCCATGTATACTTTGTGCTCAATAATAATTACTCTTATTACCTCCACCCCAGTGAGAAGGTCAGGGCTGGCCCAGAGGTTTCTGAGGTATAGATATCTCTCAGTGACAGTTTCCAGGCTTAACATATCACTGCAGAAACCTATGGGATCTGGAGTCCCTGATCAAAACATTCACCCAAGTGGCCAAGGCATGAAACTGGAATAGGACTTCTTACTTAGAAAGGCTGAGAAAGAGGGTCAGGACATACTGATAGGAGATGGTGTGGAGAAAGTGCAGAAGATAGACACTCTGGTGGCTTCTTATGAGTTCCCAGTGCATCTTGGGCAAGCCTGTAAGGGTCACTTAAAGTGGCCAGAAGAGGATGACCACTATGTTATATAGTGACTGCAAAGATTCCAGGAAACTCCACAAAGACTATCATGAACTCCAGAAGTATCTCACTTGTGAATCAGCCCTAGTATACACTCTTTCATTTTTTCAGTTGTTAGTCATACTTAATTGTTAATTTCCCAGAACATTTATAGAAAAAGAATATGCATTAAGTTTGACTCAATAATTTGTTCCCAAATTAAAAATAATGGTAAAAGATCACATTCAACACTGAGTAACATTTATTTTTGTAACTAGCACATTCTGGAATTTACTAACTTAGGTATCAAGTTTGCAAATGGCATAAGTACGTTTTTACATTAACTTCTAATTTCTAAAATTTCAAATTTCTAAAATTTCAAATTTCTAAAATTTCAAATTTCAAATTTTAAATTTTAAATTTCTAAATTTCTAAAATTTCAAATTTTAAATTTATAAGATTTCAAAACACGCTTTCCAGCTGTTTCTAGCTATCAGTTTGTAAATAGACATACCATTTACAATGAGATATTTCCTTATATTCTAGAATAGAATGGCAATTTTCATGTGGTGGTAATTTCCATGGAAGAAGAAAAGGCTCGACTCCCTGTCCTATTTTTCATGAATACTGGAAGTAGGGAATAAATCTGGAGTCTCACGGGTGAAAAGAGACATTCCCATATTACCGGACCACAGACGTGGGTCAGTCTGATTTACCTTCAGAATTTCGACCCATTCTTTCATGTTTTTTGAACTGCTTTCTTTAACTATAATTTACATGCTATGCCTCTTTCCCATATAAAGTGCACAAATGAAGAGTTTTTAGAATACTTCTAGAACTGTGTTAAAATTACCACAATTTAATTTTGGACGTATTTGCCATTCAAAAAAGAAATCCGTTTTCTTTTTACGTCTTTGGGCAACCATTAATATACTTTTTGTCTGTAGAGTTACCTATTCCGGACATTGCATATAAGTTGAATCATATAATATTTGGTGTTTTCTGACTTAGTGTTTTCAACATTCATTTAGGTTGTGGCATATATCAGAACTTCATTTTGTTATACAGCTTTTATCATGCGTATACCACACTTATCCATTGATTTGTTGCCGAAATTTGGGTTGTTCCCACTTTTTTGGCTAGTATAAAAAATGCTGGTAGTTTACACAGTGTTTACGTTGTGTCCAAGTCTTTATGTTGACATATATTTTCATTCCTTTTAAGTACATTCCTAGAAGTGGAACTGTGGGATCATATGGTAACTCTGTTTAACAGTTTGAGGAAGATCTTTCTTTTTACCTGCCATTGTTTTACATTACTACCAGCATTGCATGAGGATTCCAATTTCTCTATATCTTTGCCAGCACTTGCTATTGTGTTTCTTTTTTATGATAACCATTCTACTGGGTATGAAGTGAGGTCTAATTGTGGTTTAATTTGCATTTTTTCAGTGACCAATGATGTTGAGGATCTTTTCAAGTGCTTATTGACCAATTATATATCTTCTTTGGAGAAATGTGTATTTAATATTTTGCCTATTTTTAATTGTGTTATTGTCATTAATTGTAAGAGTTATTTATATATTTTGGCTATAGTTATATTTATATTATCAAATATATGATTTGCAAGTATTTTCTCTCATTCTGTATCTTTTTTTGATAATGTCCTTTGATGTACAAAAGTTTTTAATTTTGATGAAATCTTTATCGAAGACTCTTCTTGCCCCATTTTATTGTCTTGACATGTTTGTAGAAAAGCAATCGATCATAGATATCAGGGTTTATTTCTGGACTCTGAATTCTGTTCCTTATATGGCTATCCTTATAGTAGATGTACTCTGTCTCAGTTCCTGTATATTTATAGTCAGTTTTGAAATTAGAAAGTCTGTGTGCCTGTAACTTTTTTTTTTTCTCAGAATTGTTTTGATTATTCTGGATCCTTTGAATCTTCATGTGAATTTTAGGATCAGCTTGCCAAGTTCTTCAATGGAAAGAAAAGCTCAAATTTTGATAGAGATTCTATTGACCTTGTGGAATAATTTGAGGAGTATTGCCATCTGGACACTATCAAGCCTTTTGATTCATAGTCATGGGATAATTCTCCATTTACTTAGGGTTTTTTTCCATTTCTATAATAATTTTTTAGTTTCAATGTATAAGTCTTGTACTTCTTATGTTAGATGTATTTTTAAGTATTTTATTTTTGATACCACTATAAGTGTAATTGTTTTTATTAATTTCATTTTCAGATTTTTTATTGTTAGTGTACAGAAATACAAAAATATTAGTGTATAGAAGTACAAAAAGTGGAAACACAAATGTTGAACAAAAAATATTTTATATATTACTCATATCCTGTAGCCTTGCTAAACTCATTTATTAGTTCAAATAACTTTTAATTTGTGAACCTTCAGGATTTTCTACGTGTAAGATAATCTTGTCTTCAAATAGAGATCATTTTACTTTTTTCTTTCTAATTCTACTGCCTTTGTTTCTTTTTTCTTATCTAATTGCCCTAGCTAGCACCTCCAATACAATGTTGAGTAGAAGTAATTAGAATAGACATCATTTTCTTCTTTTTGATCTTAGGAGAAAGCACTCTGTCTTTCACCACTAAGTGTGATGTTAGCTGTGAGCTTTTTGTAGGTATTCTACATCGGGTTGAGGAAGTTATCTACTATTCCTAGTGTGTTGAATGTGGTTTTTTGTCGTTGTTGTTGTTGGTCATGAGTGCTAGGTTTTGTCAAATGCTTTTTCTGGATCTACTGAGGTGAACATAAGGTTTTTGTCCCGCATTCCATTAATAAGCTGAATTGCATTAACTGAGTTTTCAGATGTTAAACCAAACTTGCATTTTTGTGAGAAATTCCACTTGGTCATGCTGTAAAATTTTGTGTGTGTGTATGTTACTAGCTTTGGTTTGCTAGTATTTGTTTAAGATTTTGCATTTATATTCATAAGAGATATTAGTCTAATTTTCTTATGTTTTATTTGGTTTTAGTAACAAGGTAATACTGGCCTCATAGGATGAGTTATAAAACATTCCCTCCCGTCCAATTTTTTGAAGAGTTTGTCAAAGTTGATATGAATTCTTTGAGTGGTAAAATTCATTAGTGAAACCATCTGAGTCTGGGGAAATGTTGGGTCAAATTATTAGGCTCCTACATCAAAAACTAACCTGAAGAATTAACTAGAATTTGTTAGAGGTACACCCTTTAATTTGCTGAGATAGCCATCAGGTACTGTTAAATCAGCAAAGCAATATGCAGACAACTGTACTGTATGATTGCCTTCTGGAGACAATTATATAATGTCAATATGTCTATATGCCTTTATGTAAGTCTCTATGTGGATGTGTTATCTATCCACTTTTATTCCAAATATATTAATATAAAGTAATATTCAAAAATATGATCACATATATATCATCCCTCATTGGAGACTCTTTTGTTTAATTGCATTTTCATTGATACATAATAATTTTGCATATTTACAAAGTACATGTGATATTTTGATACACAGGTACAATATATAGTGAGAAAATCAGGATAATTAGAATATCCATCTCCTTCCTCAAACACTTATTATTTCTATGGAATAGATCCAGGATCAGTATTGCTGGGTTGAAGAGTATGTGTATTTCTAGGCTTAATACATTTTGCTAGGTTGTTCATAATAGAAATTAACAATTCTGATTTCTGCAAGTAATATGCGAGAGTACCCATTTTCTTGTACCCCTGCCAAAAATGGCTTTTTAAAAATTTTTAAATTTAAATTTTTATTTTTTTTTTTAAGAGAGAGTTTCACTGTGTCACCTAGGCCAAAGTGCACTGGCACAATCATAGTTCACTGTAACCTTTAATTCTTAGGCTCAAGGACTCCTTTAGCCTCAGCCTCCCAAGTAGCTAGGACTGCAGGTGCATGTCACCACACAGGTTTTTATTTTTTTTATTTTTTGAGACGGAGTCTTACTCTGTTGCCTATGCTGGAGTGCAGTGATGCGAGCTCAGCTCATTGCAACCTCCACCTCCTGGGTTCAAGCAATTCTTGTGCCTTAGCCCTTCAAGTAGCTGGGATTACAGGCACCCACCACTACACCTGGCTAATTTTTATATTTTTAGTAGAGATGGGGTTTTACCATGTTCACCAGGCTGGTCTCGAACTCCTGACCTCAAGTCATCTGCCCACCTCAGCCTCCCAGAGTGCTGGGATTACAGGCGTGAGCCACTGTGCCCAGCTTATTTTTTTATTTTTAATACTTTGGAGAGATAATGTCTTGCTATGTTGCCCATGCTAGTTTCAAACTCCTGGCCTCAAGCAGTCCTCCTGCCTTGACCTCCCAAAGTACTGGGATTTCAGGTGTGAGTCACTATGCCTGGCTAGCAATGGCTGGTTTTAAATTTAAAAAAATTACCATAGGTGTAAATTATTATTTCACCGTTATTTTATTTTGCATGCCTCTGGTTCTGAATGTGGACGTATATAAATGTTTGTGAGCCCTTTTGATTTGTTCTTTTGTGTGTTATTCATAACTTTGCTCATTTTTCCATTGGGGCCTCTTTTTTCTCATTATGTCAGTTTACTTTAAGTATTATAATATAAGCCCAGTGTCATCTGCATTGCAAAGTCATTAAGTCATTTGGGAAATATTTTTATATTAACTTGCGGTATACTATATAGTGCTACAAAATATTTTACCTGAACAAATGTGTTTACATTTTATTTCAAGATTTCTCAGTTCTCAGGTTTGATCAAGACATGTTCCCCTGCAGGACTCTATATTTTGTATGTGTATTCCTGTATATATATATATATATATATATATATATATGTTTTTACATTGAAGATATGAGTGTATTTATAAGTATTTTGTATATACTCTTAAACGTTTATTTCTTTTCTTCCAGATGGATAGCCAGTTGTGCCAAAACTATTTTGAATTAATCTATTTATCCCCCAATGAATTGAAATAAGCCTTTGCCACTTTTGCAGTTTCTCACATATGTTTGTCTTTAGTATATCACTGGTTCAATTAGTCAACATTTGATTTGTCATTTGTGCTTATATTCTCATAAGTGAAAGTGCTCTGCATTTTTATACTATCTTCATCAGATATTGGTATTTTGCTGGCTGCATATAAAACTAGCTAGTTTTCCATTTTTTCTATGACCTGAACTAGCTTATATAACATTTGAATCATCTATTTTGTAAATATCACGTGAATGAAAGTCAACTTTGACCTAGTCTGTTTTGTTGCCTTTTTCAATGATAAATTTTAAGTTACTTTCCAAATTACCTAAGCTGATATAGCAGTAACTATTCTATTTTTTATCTTCCTGGGTTAATTTTGGTAATTTATATTTTTCTCGGAAGTCATACATCTCCTTTAAGTTTTCAAATTAATTCCATAAAGTTGTATATATGATTCCTTTAATTCTTTAGTCTTCTTTCTGCCTATAGTGTATCTATCTTTTTTTCTCACAATCTTGCATCTCTCTCTCTCTCTCTCCCCTCTCTTCCTCTTCCCTCAAAAGCTCCTAATTTGTCTATTTTATTGGTCTTTTCAAGGAAATAATTCTTGGATTTCATTGTCATTGCTACCTTCAAAATTTTATTAACTATAGACTTTATTAAGTTCTCTTTTCTTTTATTTTGTTTCATTATTTTCTAATTTATTTATTTATTTATTTTTTTTGAGGCAGAGTCTCACTTTGTTGCCCAAGCTGGAGTGCAATGGCATGATCGTGGCTCACTGCAACCTCTGCCTCCTGGGTTCAAGTGATTCTCCCGCCTCAGCCTCCCAAGTGGCTGGGATTATAGGCGCCTGCCATCATATCCAGCTAATTTTTGTATTTTTGTAGAAACATGGTTTCACCATGTTGGCCAGGCTGGTCTTGAACTCTTGTCCTCAGGTGATCCACCCGCCTTGGCCTCCCAAAGTGCTGGGATTACAGGCATGAGCCACTGTGCCTGGCCTATTTTCTCATTTATTAAGATGAATAGTACTTTTCTTAATTTTTCCTTGTCCCGTAATTCTGAAATCAATACATTTTTAAATCTGTATTAATTTGCTGGCAATAAGTTTTCCCCTGAATTCAGCTGTTAGTTAGCTTCCATCGGTTTTGCTATGCGAGTGTTTACCTCTTCATTGCTTCCTGGGTTTATAATTCAGTTATTTAAGAATATGTTTCCTGATTTTCAAGTAGTTTTGATTTTTGCTTTTTCTTTGTAATGATTCTAACTTATTGCATTATGACTAGGGAATGTGACCTATATAATTTCTTTGCTTTATATTTTATTAAATTTTTTGAGGTCAAGCACAAAATTTGATACATTGTTGGTGGTGATAAACTGGCATAGTGATGGGAAAACAATTTGTCAATATCGAATATTGCTGTATATGTACATATTTTATGACACAGCTATTCTTACAGATGTATGTGAAAGTCATACATAGATATGTATACGTGCACAAGAGTGTTTACAAGTGTATATAAACATGTATGTACATATATGTATGTGTATACATATTTGTAAAATTGCAATTTCAAAAAAATCAGAATCAGTCTAATCTACAGGTAAGTGGTCTTACTTATAATGGGATCGAGTAAATAAACTGTGGGCAACTCACACAATGGATTGCTATGCAACAATTAAAATGAATTAGTATGTGTATCAACATAGATAAATCTCTGTGGCTCACGCTTGTAATCCCAGCACTTTGGGAGGCTGAGGCGGGCGGATCACAAGATCAGGAGATCCAGACCACGGTGAAACCCCGTCTCTACTAAAAAATACAAAAAAAAAAAAATTTGCCGGGCGTGGTGGCGGGCGCCTGTAGTCCCAGCTACTCAGACAGGCTGAGGCAGGAGAATGGCGTGAACCCCGGAGGCAGAGCTTGCAGTGAGCCGAGATCGCGCCACTGCACTCCAGCCTGGGTGACAGAGCGAGACTCTGTCTCCAAAAAAAAAAAAAAAATCTCTGTAATGTGAAGTACAAACAGTAAGGCATAAAATGGTATGCACAGCATGGAAGCGTTTATTTACATTTTGAATGTTCACAACAATACTATATATTATTTGTGGAGACATCCATATGTACACAAATGGAAAAACTCTCACAAAAAGTTCCATATCCACTTCGAGGTATTGGTCATCTCTGGGGAGGGATTGAGAAGCAAAGGAATATTGTGGTAGGGTTTTAGCCATACTGTGCTGTTTATTCCTTAAAAGAAAATTGAAGCAAATGAGCAAAACAATAACATCTGTTTAATCTGGGAGGAACATACCCAGGTATCTGCTTATTGCGGGCTCCCTCTTTCACTTTATTAGCCAGAAAAGTTATTTGGCTTGTTCTCCACTGTTTCCTCCATGTGAATCCCAGAGATGTGGATAATACTCAGAGTTAAATGATAAGTTCAGAAACAAAGTTGAAGTCAAGTCACACCAGATTCAACTGAAAGACATGTCTTTTTTTTAGCCTAGAAAATAAAAATCTTGACAAGACGAGGATCACTCTCGTTAAGTAATTCCAGGTATTTTTCCTTATGAAAGGAGGTAGACTTCTATGCGACTAGGGGGCAAATGTAGAAACAGTGGCTTGGAACTGGGAAGATGCAGATTCTAGTCTAAGTCATGGCAGATCAACCCAACAACCAGAGTGGTCTAGAATTGCAATAGAGGGTTCCAGGAGAAAATGATCTCCTTGTCAGATGTTTGAACAATGACAAAAGTACTATTTTTAAGGCATGTTTAGTAAGGATTCTAGTAATACCATTAATGGATGTTAATGGATATCATTTATTGGCCTTACTATTACATGTTTAAAACATTTTATATTTATTAACTTATTCAATTTCCATGATACTATATGGCTGTGACTGTTTGAAACTGTTATGATGTTTGCAAAGCACCTGCCACACATTATCTGGCACCTAATTATCTCTCAGGGAATTAGGTAGCTAATCGTTTTATTAATATTAACTGCTTTGTTAGGTTCCCATTTCTTGCAAAAAATGTTGCTAGTCAACTGAAAGGTTATTGCCCATAGAACAGACAGAGTCATAACACATTTCTACCCAGTCTTTTATTTAATCTAGATCACTCCTGCAAGAGACAGGTAGAATAAAGCACTCCCATGTTTATTGCAGCACTACTCACAATAGCAAAGAGAAAGAATCAACCTGAGTGTCCATCAGTGGATACATGGATTAAAAAATGTGGTATATATACAAAATGGAATACCATATGGCTATAAAAAAGAATGAAATCCTTTGTAAAGACACATGCACATGTATGTTTATTGCAGCACTATTTACAATACCAAAGACTTGGAAACAACCCAAATGCCCATCAGTCATAGACTGGACAAAGAAACTATGGCACATATATACTATGGAATACTATGCAGCCATAAAATAGAATGAGTTCATGACCTTTGCAGGGTCATGGATGAAGCTGGAAGGCATCATTCTCAGCAAACTAACACAGTAACAGAAAACCAAACATCAAATGTTCTCAGTTATAAGTGGGAGTTGAACAATGAGAACAAATGGACACAGGGAGGGGAATATCACACAATGGTGCCTGCCAGGGGGTGAAGGGCAAGAAGAGGGAGAGCATTAGGACAAATACCTAATGTATGACGGGCTTAAAATCTAGATGATCGGTTGATAGGTGCAGCAAACCACCATGGCTCATGTATACCTACGTAACAAACCTGCACATTCTGCACATGTATCCAAGAACTTAAAGTAAAATTTTAAAAAAGAATGAAATCAAGTCATTTGTAGCAGCATGAATGGAACTGGAGGTCATTATCTTAAATGAAATAAGCCGAGCACACCCATATAAAAATATTGCATGTTCTCATTTATACGTAAGAGCTACAAACCCTGATCACATGGAGGTAGAGAGTAGAAAGGTAGATAAAATAGTGGAAAGGGTGATGACGGTGAGGAGGGAGGATGAAGAGAAGTGGGTTAAAGGGTACAAACATACAGTAAGACAGAAGGAATAAATTCAATGTTTTGATAGCACAGTAGAATGATTATACTTAACAAAAATGTATTACACTTGGGTGAAGAATACTCTGAATACCCTGATTTGATTACTATGCATTTTAGGCATGTAACAAAATTTTACATGTGCCCTATACATTTGTACAAATAAAGGAAAAAAATAAAACTGAGAGGCTGAGCGTGGTGGCTCACACCTGTAATCACAGCACTTTGGGAGGCTGAGGCTAGGGGGATAACCTGAGGTCAGGAGTTCGAGACCAGCCTAGCCAATGTGGTGAAACCCTATCTCTACTAAAAAGACAAAAATTAGCCAGGCATGGTGGCAGGCACCTGTAATTCCAGCTACTCGGGGGAGGCTGAGGCAGGAGAATCACTTGAGCCTGGGAGGCAGAGGTTGCAGTGAGCCGAGATCGCACCATTGTACTCCAGCCTGGGCGACAAGAGCAAAACTGTGTCTCAAAAAATAAAACTGAGAATGGAATGCAAGTGATTGGACTAAGATCACACATCAAGTGAATGGTAAAGGAAAATTTGGATGTTGGAGAAAGGGCCCTAAACTTAGAAACATGTAAGCTTGAACTAGAAGTATCTCGTCTTTTACCAGGGGCTTTGTGTCCCAGAGATAGCATCTTGGTGTCTTGAGCTTGTGTCTGCCTATCCTAGGTCCTTTTTGTCTCCAAACTGTAGGATTCTTAGTTCCCATATAGGGTTCATGTGGGTGAGTTCTCGAAAAGTAGGTTACCCAAACATGTACAAGGGAGGTAGGAGTTCATTTCTTAACTGGAAACTTGTTCAAAGGGCATTCCATTGTGTTAACCCTCAGGGCTGTTTGCAGGTTGTATCCTGTGTGGGCTGCCTCTTCGTAATGACAGACATGGGGAGCTTTTCAAATCCTAGGGATGATCTGGGTGGATAATGTCAGCTGATTATGAATTTCTGGTGTGTGGCCCACAGCTATTGGTAATGAATCAGGCCGCTACACAAGGGGACTTTTGATCAAGGCACATTTCTACATAATGAGAAGTAAAGTAGTGCAGATTAATGGTGTCAGCCCTTTAATGGACCTGAGGAAATGGCTGGGTGATGGATCCTTTTTCCCTGAGAGCAGCTCAGTCTTCTGCCTCTCAGACTTACATCAAGGGGAGCCCAAGGGAAGCCACTGAAAGGTCATTGAGTCTCTCTTTGACGGGTGTTGGCACAAGAGTTTCCTAGTTGTTCTCATCTCTTCTTTGTTGCTGACCTTTTCCCCATTGAATGTGACACTCAGAGCAAGAGACATGGAAAACTCTCCGGGGTCAGGGACATCGGAAGCACCATCATTAAATAACTTATAAAGGGAATGTATTATCATTAGACAGTGTTGGACTTTGCTTAAGACTTATGAATGGTGGCCCATCTTTGTGTTAGTGTGGCAGTAGCACACCTGACCTGTCCTCTACCTGAGCTTTGTTGCCTTAGCCAAACCTAGACAAGAAAGACTAGTCAGTATTTATACACATAGATCACTTGTAAATAGTAGGTCAGGGCCAAGGTCAAGGCATTCCATGAAGTTTAGGCTATTGCTATTAATACCCGATAGTATTCATTGAGCATCTATAGGATGCCTATCAGATGCACATATTTTGCATTTATCATTCCAGTTAATAATCTCCTTATAATGTAGGTATTAGTAGTCCCATTTTATGGATGATGACCTTGAAGCTCTGGGAGTTTAGCTGCATCTCTTGGAATGACATAGCTAGCAATAGTAGCAGTAGTAAAAATCATGATCATAACTGCCAACATTTATGTAGCTCTCACTATGAGCCGTGCATGTTTCTAAGAGCTTTTTATGTATGAGTTTGTTTGAGGACAATAATGCAACAAGTTTGGGTATTTTCACATTTTACAAATAAGTTGAGGCACAGTAAGGTTATGTGACTTGTCCAGAGTCACAGAGTTAGTAAGGTACGGATGTATGATTTGAACCACTATGCTTAGATGCCAGCATTAAAATGCCAACTTACGGTGAGAATGGCACTTTCCTCTGTCCTCACTACTTCCTCGCCTAGCCTCACCTCTGCCTTTGAATCACTTAAGATTGCACTTTCATAAAGATCTCTTTAAATGTCATGGACCCTTACTTAAACTGAGTTAGGTCCCTTTCTGCAGTATGTTTGCACATTTTCCTCTTCTTCCCCTATTTTAACACTTCACACTTTCCTATGATTACTTGCATGACATATTGTCTTCCCTTATAGATACTAAGCTACAGGAAGGCAGATGCTGGTGCTGGCTGGGCCTTCCTTGCTTAACATCATGTTCTCAAGGTCTATTATGGTGTCCACATAAATAAAGTTAAATTTCTGATTGTTACCATATTTCACAAACACTGTTGGATGAAATACTGGCGATTTGGAAGGCATAGCCTAAGATAATATAAACTATTTGTCAAAGCCAAAATTCCTACCGGGTGGCTCCAGGGGGCACCATAAAAAATAGACAACTACATTCTAGAGTTGAAGACATTGAAATCCAACAAGAGCCCTGTGCCAGCCAAATGAAGGAGAAAAAGCTCTTCATGCTATATGCTATGAAAACAGCAAACAGAGATTCCAAATACAAGCTCTAAATCAAAGGACTGTATACCTTGACTTGCCATCAGATTTACTCATCTTGGCAACTTCATAAAGCATGCTTGGTGGGAAGTAGAAAGTATGATGTATTATTCATGATAGTTACTGGGTTTTCAAAACTAAGTCATGAAACGAACATTTGCTGATTAAGGAATGCATGCATGATTGAATAAACGAATGAGTATAACAATCAGGTTTGCTTCATGTTTAGCTGAGTGAACACCAATGTTTTTCTGCTATGACATGATGCCGCTATTTCCAATGACCCTTTATGTGCGTATACTGTCTATAGGACAACTCCATGACCTATGCAGGGTGAACATTATTATCTGCGTTTTATAAAGAGAGAAGGGCAGTTCACAGAGGTGAAGAGATCCTTTTTTAAAATAATACATTATTTTTGTTGTTGCTGCAGTCGTTGTGTTTCTTGTTGTTATAATTATCTCACATATACCTTTTTTTTTTTTTTTTTTTTTTTTAAGACAGTCTCACACACTCTGTCACCCAGGCTGGAGTGCAGTGGTATGATCTCAGCTCACTGCAACCTCTGTGTCTCAGGTTCAAGAGACTCTCCTGCCTCAGCTTCCCTAGTAGCTTGGATTACAGGCACCCACTACCACTCCCAGCTAATTTTTGTAATTTTAGTACAGATGGGGTTTCACCATGTTAGCCAGGCTGGTCTTGAACTCCTGAGCTCAAGTGATCTGCCCACCTCGGCCTCCCAACATGCTGGGATTACAGGTGTGAGCCTCTGTGCCCAGCCTCACATATACCTTTGAGCATCTGGTATAAGGACCCAGAGGCCAGGACCTGCTAAAGAAGTGCAAGCTGGATTAGAGAAATAAGCGGGGAGCTCAGTTACTCAGCCTAGGAACCCACAATGCGAGCAACTCTGGAATGTCCTAAGATCTTCAGTGCTGACCTAATTTTTGCAGCTTGCATCCTTCAGTGACAGGTTTTCCCACTCACAATATCCGTGACACTTTATGATGTTTATAAACCCAATGTCAGTCCCACTGCTCATAACTTGCCTTTGATATAAAAAAAAGTTTCATTAGACATGGCTTTGTTTATTCAAACTTTATTCCTCCTTTACATCTTTTTAATGACTTTTAAGCTCAGTCTATTAATCTTCTTACCCGAGTTAAGCCTTTTTCTCAATATGTTCTTTTATAGATATTTCCAAACTCTGAAGCTTACATTCTTTGCCCTATGTGGGCTTTTATGGGGACAATAATTAGCTGGAAAGCCTTGTCAGAAATACAGAAGAATGTGTTCCAGTATTAGGTGGGATTGTGGACTGAAAGCCTTCTAGAATATTGTCCACGTTGAATGTTGCTGTATCAAACAATTCAATTCAATTCACTTTGGAAAAAGCATTGAGTTTTTCTTTGCATTGGCCAGAATGTGAGCCCAGGGAATAAGGTGTATGGGAGTTACTACAATGTATGAGGGCACAGTAATAGGGTAGAACTACAAATAGATGGGAACCATGGTAAGAGTTTGCATAAAGAATTTTGGGGGGACTAGGTGTGGAGGCTCATGCCTGTAATCCCAGCACTGTGGGAGGCTGAGGCTGGTAGATCACTTGAGCCCAGGAGTTTGAGACCAGCCTGGG
The DNA here is from genome assembly GCF_028878055.3 of Symphalangus syndactylus. Lineage (NCBI taxonomy): Eukaryota > Metazoa > Chordata > Mammalia > Primates > Hylobatidae > Symphalangus > Symphalangus syndactylus. The sequence continues at coordinate 28,221,881 of NC_072433.2, forward strand.
CAACATGGTGAAGCCCCATCTCTGCAAACAACAACAACAAAAGAGCTGGGTGTGGTGGCACATAACTGTAGTCCCAGATACCCAGAGGTTGAGGTAGGAGGATCACTGGAGCCATGAGATCAAGGCTTCAGTGAACTGAGTTCACACCACTGCACTCTAGCCTGGGAGAGAGTGAGACTCTGTCACCCTGTCACATACACAAAATACGAGTCATGGTGGTAGATGTTCCAACAGGGGAGATGTTGGTAAAACTCTCAGAATATAAATGTTGAATTAAGCATGTAATAGATTGAGAAGAAGGAGAACAGCATTTAAGACCAAGGGAACAGCAAGAGTGAAAAAATGGAAATGAATGAAATTGTACGTGTGTTGGGTTAGGATAATTCTTTCCCTTCTGCCGGTGTTCTGGCTTCTTTCATTTTCTTTAATCCAGCATGTTCTTTCTGAACATTGGGTCTTCTTAAACATTCTTCCCACTGCCTACAAAGTGTCCTCAACCCAACACTGCTCACTTGCCTGACTGCTACTGATTCCTTTAATTCTCAGCTCAAATGTCATGTTCTCAAGTTGGCCTGTCCTGGTACATTAGACTCCAGTTATTTTATGTATGCTCCTAAAAGAGCCTAAAAGCCCTCTTTCTTAACTTTCATCAAACTCAAAATACTTTCTTAATTCTTGCCTTCCTCAATCAACTATAAACCCATGAGGGCTGAGACTATATTTGTGTTATTCTCTGTGTGTTCTCAGGATCTTCCTCAAGATCTGATGCCTGGTTACCACCCCTCTGTGTACACCTTTGTGCAATGGTGGGCTGGGGCGTTTAGGGCATGGTAGGAAGTTGTGAGAAAAGAGGAAGGAAAATTGACAGAGGGGGGTAGAATTATAGAGGCCTTTGAACAATGTCTCGCTTAAACAGACTCCTGGGCACCTTTACTGGGAAAGACCAAACTAAATGTAAAAGAAACATAAACACAACAGCTTTTCTTCAAGTTTTGAAGAATAAAAGATGTGTAGTTGAAAATCATGCATACACTGACAGTTATTTCTTTTTTAAAAAATAATCTCCTAAGAAGTAGTGGTGGTAGAAAGTGGTCTCATATAAATGGCAGCCTCTTAACACTCCTGAGAGCATGGAACAATTTATCAATGTGAATACCCCAACCGCAGAAAGGAAAAGTATTTTAAACACTCGGGTTTTATTTATGTCTGTGGTACCTGGAAGTGGACATAGTTGTATGGATGAAAATATCTGCTCATTCACACCTGAGGGATGTAGGACCCTGGCTGTGGTGGGTTGGTTGGTACATTCATTCACGGAATGGATGCTCATGGAGCACTTATTTACTCAGTGTCATGCTAAGTATTACACAAGACACAGTCTTTGACCTTACAGAAGTCACCATCCAACAGAGAAGAAAGACATTCAGTAAATAAATAAACCAGCAATTTACTTGCCACAATGGCAAGGAATGCTAAAAGAAAAGGCACAGGTTTGAGGAGAGCCTTGATGAGAGGTCATGCCCATCAGAAGACATATGAGGAATCTCATGCATTGGCAACCTCAGAGGTAAGTTAGATTCTGGCCCTACTTAGGTCTTAAGGCACCGAAGTATGCCATGTTGCTGAGGCCTGTGTTGTGTATGAATATTTACGGTGGTGCTGACATGACCCTCTTAACCTGAAGTGTTCCTAACCTTTCTACAAGCACCCAACAACTCAAGTGCTTTTGGTTTTATTCTCATCCTGTCAAGAGTGATTCTTATTAAAGGTCTAGTGGGGTCACTCCAAATTTTTAGCTATGTTTTACTGAATTCTGTGGGGGTAGATGACATTCTCTTGGGGGCATTCATGAAAAAGAAGATGAATTTTCAAAGGAAATACCCTTTACCTGAGTAAAGACCTTACACTGTAAACTTCCACCTGTGTCTTTACAAATACAACTGCTCCTAAGGCAAGTAGAGAAAGCAGGGCCTGAATACACTAACTAGAGGACTGGAAAAGCCCAGTATGAACCTTTACTCCTAACCCAAGGGGTAGTCTTCCTCTTAGGCGAGCTGACATTAAGGCCAAAATAGGTGTAAAAGAATATGAGACGGTGGCATATTATTTCTTAGAATAAGATAAAATAATATATTTTAGTTTTAACTCGCTGACTTTTTTTGTTTTTTGGATTTGCATCTTCCTAAATTGTTTTTCCCTTTTGTTATCTCTTGGTTTAAAATAAGAAGGAACATAAAACCCACAATTGGGGGGTGGAGGGCAGTGTGGGGAGGGAGTGCATCAGGAAAAATAGCTATATATATATTTGTTATCTTGTATGCCTTGTTTTGCTTTTTAATTCGTTTTAATTTTTTTTATTATACTTGAAGTTTTAGGGTACATGTGCACAATGTGCAGGTTTGTTACATATGCATACGTGTGCCATGTCGGTGTGCTGCACACATTAACTCGTCATTTACATTAGGTATATCTCCTAATGCTATCCCTCCCCCCTCCCCTCACCCCACAACAGGCCCCAGAGTGTGATGTTCCCCTTCCTGTGCCCATGTGTTCTCATTGTTCAATTCCCACCTATGAGTGAGAACATGCAGTGTTTGGTTTTTTGTCCTTGGGATAGTTTGCTGAGAATGATGGTTTCCAGTTTCATCCATGTCCCTACAAAGGACATGAACTCATCATTTTTTGTGGCTGCATAGTATTCCATGGTGTACATGTGCCACATTTTCTTAATCCAGTCTATCGTTGTTGGACATTTGGGTTGGTTCCAAGTCTTTGCTATTGTGAATAGTGCCGCAATAAGCGTATGTGTGCATGTGTCTTTATAACAGCATGATTTATAGTCCTTTGGGTATATACCCAGTAATGGGATGGCTGGGTCAAATGGTATTTCTAGTTCTAGATCCCTGAGGAATGGCCACACTGACTTCCACAATGGTTGAACTAGTTTACAGTCCCACCAACAGTGTAAAAGTGTTCCTATTTCTCCACATCCTCTCCAGCACTTGTTGTTTCCTGACTTTTTTTTTTTTTTTTTTTTGGAGACAGAGTCTTGCTCTGTCACCCAGGCTGGAGTGCAGTGGTGCGATCTCGGCTCACTGCAAGCTCCGCCTCCCGGGTTCACGCCATTCTCCTGCCTCAGCCTCTCCGAGTAGCTGGGACTACAGGCACCCGCCACCACGCCCAGCTAATTGTTTTTTTGTATTTTTAGTAGAGACGGGGTTTCACCGTGGTCTCGATCTCCTGACCTCGTGATCTGCTCGCCTCGGCCTCCCAAAGTGCTGGGATTACAAGCATGAGCCACTGCGCCTGGCCTGTTTCCTGACTTTTTAATGATGGCCATTCTAACTGGTGTGAGATGGTATCTCATTGTGATTTTGATTTGCATTTCTCTGATGGCCAGTGGTGATGAGCATTTTTTCATGTGCCTTTTGGCTGCATAAATGTCTTCTTTTGAGAAGTGTCTGTTCATGTCCTTTGCCCACTTTTTGGTGGGGTTGTTTGGTTTTTTCTTGTAAATTTGTTTGAGTTCATTGTAGATTCTGGATATTAGCCCTTTGTCAGATAAGTAGATTGCAAAAATTTTCTCCCATTCTGTAGGTTGCCTGTTCACTCTGATGGTAGTTTCTTTTGCTGTGCAGAAGCTCTTTAGTTTAATTAGATCCCATTTGTCAATTTTGGCTTTTGTTGCCATTGCTTTTTGTGTTTTAGACATGAAGTCCTTGCCCATGCCTATGTCCTGAATGGTATTGCCTAGGTTTTCTTCTAGTGTTTTTATGGTTTTAGATCTAACATTTAAGTCTTCAATCCATCTTGAATTAATTTTTTTATAAGGTGTAAGGAAGAGATCCAGTTTCAGCTTTCTACATATGGCTAGCCAGATTTCCCAGCACCATTTATTAAATAGGGAATCCTTTCCCCATTTCTTGTTTTTGTCAGGTTTGTCAAAGATCAGATAGTTGTAGATAGGTGGCATTATTTCTGAGGGCTCTGTTCTGTTCCATTGGTCTATATCTCTGTTTTGGTACCAGTACCATGCTGTTTTGGTTACTGTAGCCTTGTAGTATAGTTTGAAGTCAGGTAGCATGATGCCTCCAGCTTTGTTCTTTTGGCTTAGGATTGGCTTGGCAATGTGGGCTCTTTTTTGGTTCCATATGAACTTTAAAGTAGTTTTTTTCCAACCCATGAGCATGGAATGTTCTTCCATTTGTTTGTATCCTCTTTTATTTCATTGAGCAGTGGTTTGTAGTTCTCCTTAAAGAGGTCCATCACGTCCCTTGTAAGTTGGATTCCTAGGTATTTTATTCTCTTTGAAGCAATTGTGAATGGGAGTTCACTCATGATTTGGCTCTCTGTTTGTCTGTTATTGGTGTATAAGAATGCTTGTGATTTTTGCACATTGATTTTGTATCCTGAGACTTTGCTGAAGTTGCTTATCAGCTTAAGGAGATTTTGGGCTGAGACAATGGGGTTTTCTAGGTATACAATCAGGTCATCTACAAACAGGGACAAATTGACTTCCTCTTTTCCTAATTGAATACCCTTTATTTCCTTCTCCTGCCTGATTGCCCTGGCCAGAACTTCCAACAGTATGTTGAATAGGAGTGGTGAGAGAGGGCATCCCTGTCTTGTGCCAGTTTTCAAAGGGAATGCTTCCCATTTCTGCCCATTCAGTAAGATACTGGCTGTGGGTTTGTCATAAATAGCTCTTATTATTTTGAGATACGTCCCATCAATACCTAATTTATTGAGAGTTTTTAGCATGAAGGGTTGTTGAATTTTGTCAAAGGTGTTTTCTGCATCTATTGAGATAATCATGTGCTTTTTGTCTTTGGTTCTGTTTATATGCTGGATTATGTTTATTTGTTTGTGTATGTTGAAGGAGCCTTGCATCCCAGGGATGAAGCCCACTTGATCATGGTGGATAAGCTTTTTGATGTGTTGCTGGATTTAGTTTGCCAGTATTTTATTGAGGATTTTTGCAATTGATGTTCATCAGGGATATTGGTCTAAAATTATCTTTTTTGGTTGTGTCTCTGCCAGGCTTTGGTATCAGGATGATGCTGGCCTCATAAAATGAGTTAGGGAGGATTTCCTCTTTTTCTATTGATTGGAATAGTTTCAGAAGTAGTGGTACCAGCTCCTCCTTGTACCTCTGGTAGAATTTGGCTGTGAATCTGTCTGGTCCTGGACTTTTTTTGGTTGGTAAGCTATTAATTATTGCCTCAGTTTCAGAGCCTCTTATTGGTCTATTCAGAGATTCAACTTCTTCCTGGTTTAGTCTTGGGAGGGTGTATGTGTCGAGGAATTTATCCATTTCCTCTAGATTTTCTAGTTTATTTGTGTAGAGGTGTTTATAGTATTCTCTGATGGTAGATTGTATTTCTGTGGGATCGGTGGTGATATCCCCTTTATCATTTTTTATTGCATCTATTTGATTCTTCTCCCTTTTCTTTATTAGTCTTGCTAGTGGTCTATCAATTTTGCTGATCTTTTCAGAAAACCAGCTCCTGGATTCATTAATTTTTTGAAGGGTTTTTTGTGTGTCTATTTCCTTCAGTTCTGCTCTGATCTTAGTTATTTCTTGCCTTCTGCTAGCTTTTGAATGTGATTGCTCTTGCTTCTCTAGTTCTTTTAATTGTGATGTTAGGGTGTCAATTTTAGATCTTTCCTGCTTTCTCTTGTGGGCATTTAGTGCTATAAATTTCCCTCTACACACTGCTTTAAATGTGTCCAAGACATTCTGATATGTTGTGTCTTTGTTCTCGTTGGTTTCAAAGAACATCTTTATTTCTGCCTTCATTTCGTTATGTATCCAGTAGTCATTCAGGAGCAGGCCTTGTTCAATTCCCATGTAGTTGAGTGGTTTTGAGTGAGTTCCTTAATCCTGAGTTCTAGTTTGATTGCACTGTGGTCTGAGAGACAGTTTGTTATAATTTCTGTTCTTTTACATTTGCTGAGGAGTGCTTTACTTCCAACTATGTGATCAATTTTGGAATAAGTGTGGTGTGGTGCTGAGAAGAATGTATATTCTGTTGATTTGGGGTAGAGAGTTCTATAGATGTCTATTAGGCCCACTTTGTGCAGAGCTGAGTCCAATTCCTGGGTATCCTTGTTAACTTTCTGTCTCATTGATCTGTCTAATGTTGACAGTGGGGTGTTAAAGTCTTCCATTATTATTGTGTGGGAGTTTAAGTCCCTTTGTAGGTCACTCAGGAGTTGCTTTATGAATTTGAGTGCTCCTGTATTGGGTGAATATATATTTAGGACAGTTAGCTCTTCTTGTTGAATTGGTCCCTTTACCATTATGTAATGGCCTTCTTTGTCTCTTTTGATCTTCGTTGGTTTAAAGTCTGTTTTATCAGAGACTAGGATTGCAACTCCTGCCTTTTTTTGTTTTCCATTTGCTTAGTAGATCTTCCTCCATCCTTTTATTTTGATGGTCTCTGTGTGTCTCTGCACATGAGATGGGTTTCCTGAATACAGCACACTGATGGGTCTTGAGTCTTTATCCCATTTGCCAGTCTGTGTCTTTTAATTGGAGCATTTGGCCCATTTATGTTTAAGGTTAATATTGTTATGTGTGAATTTGATCCTGTCATTATGATGTTAGCTGGTTATTTTGCTAGTTAGTTGATGCAGTTTCTCTCTAGCCTCGATGGTCTTTACAATTTGGCATGATTTTGCAGTGGCTGGTACCAGTTGTTCCTTTCCATGTTTAGTGCTTCCTTCAGGAGCTCTTGTAGGGCAGGCCTGGTGGTGACAGAATCTCTCAACATTTGCTTGTCTGTAAAGTATTTTATTTCTCCTTCACTTATGAAGCTTAGTTTGGCTGGATATGAAATTCTGGGTTGAAAATTCTTTTCTCTAAGAATGTTGAATATCGGCCCCCACTGTCTTCTGGCTTGTAGAGTTTCTGCTGAGAGAGATCAGCTGTTAGTCTGATGGGCTTCCCTTTGTGGGTAACCCGACCTTTCTCTCTGGCTGCCCTTAACATTTTTTCCTTCATTTCAACTTTGGTGAATATGACAACTATGTGTCTTGGAGTTGCTCTTCTCGAGGAGTATCTTTGTGGCATTCGCTGTATTTCCTGAATTTGAATGTTGGCCTGCCTTGCTAGATTGGGGAAGTTTTCCTGGATAATATCTTGCAGAGTGTTTTCCAACTTGGTTCCATTCTCCCCATCACTTTCAGGTACACCAACCAGATGTAGATTTGGTCTTTTCACATAGTCCAATATTTCTTGGAGGCTTTGTTCATTTCTTTTTATTCTTTCTTCTCTAAACTTCTCTTCTCGCTTCATTTCATTCATTTGATCTTCCATCACTGATACCCTTTCTTCCAGTTGATCGAATCGGCTACTGAAGCTTGTGCATTCGTCACCTAGTTCTTGTGCTGTGGTTTTCAGCTCCATCAGGTCCTTTGAGGACTTCTCTGCATTGGTTATTCTAGTTATCCATTCGCCTAATCTTTTTTCAAGGTTTTTTAACTTCTTTGCCATGGGTTCGGACTTCCTCCTTTAGCTCAGAGAAATTTGATTGTCTGAAGCCTTCTCCACTCATCAAAGTCATTCTCCATGCAGCTTTGTTCCATTGCTGGTGACGAGCTGCATTCCTTTGGAGGAGGAGAAGTGCTCTGATTTTTAGAATTTTCAGTTTTTCTGCTCTGTTTTTTCCCCACTATTGTGGATTTATCTACCTTTGGTGTTTGATGGTGACGTACAGATGGGGTTTTGGTGTGGATATCCTTTCTGTTTGTTAATTTTCCTTCTAACAGTCAGGACCCTCAGCTGCAGGTCTGTTCGAGTTTGCCAGAGGTCCACTCCAGACCCTGTTTGCCTGGATATCAGCAGTGGAGGCTGCAGAACACTGAATATTGGTGAACAGCAAATGTTGCTGCCTGATCGTTTCTCTGGAGGTTTTGTCTCAGAGGAGTACCCCGCCGTGTGAGGTGTCAGTCTGCCCCTACTGGGGAATACCTCACAGTTAGGCTACTTGGGGGTAAGGGACCCACTTGAGAAGGCAGTCTGTGTGTTCTCAGATCTCAAGCTGTGTGCTGGGAGAAATGTTACTGTCTTCAAAGCTGTCAGACAGGGACATTTAAGTCTGTAGAGGTCTCTGCTGCCTTTTGTTTGGCTTTGCCCTGCCCCCAGAGGTGGAGTCTACAGAGGCAGGCAGGCAGGCATTCTTGAGCTGTGGTGGGCTCCACCCAGTTCGAGCTTCCTGGCCACTTTGTTTACCTACTCAAGCCTCAGCAATGGCAGGCACCCCTCTCCCAGCATCGCTGCCACCTTGCAGTTTGATCTCAGACTGCTATGCTAGCAATGAGTGAGGCTCTGTGGGTATAGGTCCCTCCAAGCCATGCATGAGATATAATCTCCTGGTGTGCCATTTGCTAAGACTGTTGGAAAAGTGCAGTATTAGGGTGGGAGTGACCCAATTTTCCAGGTGCCATCTGTCACCCCTTTCCTTGGCTAGGAAAGGGAATTCCCTGACCTCTTGTGCTTCCTGGGTGAGGCGATGCCTTACACTGCTTCGGCTCATGCTCAGTGCTCTGCACCCACTGTCCAACAGTCCCCAGTGAGATGAACCTGGTACCTCAGTTGGAAATGCAGAAATCATTCATCTTCTGCATGGCTCACGCTGGGAGCTGTAGACTGGAGCTGTTCCTATTCGGCCGTCTTGGAACCGGCCCCCTGTTTTTTTTTTTTTTTTTTGAAAACCAGGTCATGAGACTAAATAATTTTTGTATTTTTGGTGGAGATGAGGATTTGCCATGTTGCCCAGGCTAGTCTTGAACTCTTGGCTTTAAGCTATCCACTCCCTCCTCAGCTTCCCAAAGTGCTGGGATTACAGGTGTGAGCCACCACACCTGGCTGCTACTTCTTAATTTCTAATTTTATTGTATAGCAGCAAAACAAGAAGTTTTTTGTGTAACTTATGCTTTTTGAAATGCATTGGAAATCTCCTTGTGGTCAAATACATGACCACATCAGAAAAAATAGCTAACAGAAAGGAAGGAAAGGAGGGAGGAAGGGAAAGAGGGAGGGAGGGAGGAAGGAAGGAAGATTCATTTACACTAGACAACCCAGTAGAAGTTTTCATTTTAAAGACTGTAACACCATCAACCATTCTTTGAAGGCAAATATGTTGGCTTCCAGAGTTTCTTCATCACTCTTATACTTGGAAGGTGTTTAACAAGCTCAAAAAGACACAAATATCAAGCATCTACTCTGTACCTGATACCAGATCTATATTTAATACACTTTGGGTATTTTCTGAAACAAAGACGATTTTCCATAATCACTTCCCAAACCAAGTACATGTATGCATCTTTGTCCAACAGAGTGGAAGTAACATGAATGCCACCTTTGTTAAATTCTGAAATGGACCTAAAGACATCCAAATTCTATATAAAGTCATATTGCTATGCTTTGATTCATATCTAATTTCCTAAAATGGGAAGGGTGGAGGATTAGTTGAATGAAGGGCTGCTGTAGAAAGAGCAACACATATGTCTTCTTGGCGAATGTCTGCTTTTTTTCCAGTTATTAGAGTTGATGCCGGCACAGGAAGGGAGCAGCAGGGGCCAGAGTTGTTTTTCCCCTTAGAGCAACAGGGAGAACGTACCACAGATAAGAGTCACCCGGGTGTTTGGCTTTTGGAAGTGAAAATAGAATTGCTGTATACGTGTCAGCTTGATTTGGGAAGGCTGACAATAGGGGTGGGGGTGCAGGTAGATCGAGAATGGCCTGAGTTAAACCCTAGTTAGGGAAGAAAAGACAAAAATTTGAAGACGGTGACTTTATCCCCAGCACACAGGGTCTCCCAGGCTGGAGGACATCCCCACTGGGTGTATGTCACTGGTCACAGTGCTGCCCACTGTCAGAGGTCCAAAGGAGGAAGATAGGGACCCCAGACTCCTGGAGGAATAGGCCTCTAGTGGGTGTGTTGGTGGGGACTGCAAGTGGGGCAGGGGGACTGGAAATCTTTGGGTTACGTTGTGGGGGTCATTATTCTCTCTAGTGTGTAGGAAATTCACTTACTTGAAATGGTTTTGAGTGCAATAAAATGCATGGTCCTGTATTAATCTCAATCTTTTATCAATTATATATTCCACAATACATAGACTTTTGACTTGCTTTAGACACTGCTGTAATACTTTCTATGATGGTAAATTTTATGTGTCAACTTGCTTAGGCTCTGGTGCCTGCTTGTTTGGTCAAATGCTAGTCTAAATTTTTCTGTGAAGGTATTTTAACAGTGTGATTGACATTTAAATCGGCAGACTTTAAGAGATGTGGGTGGGCCTCATCCAATCAGTTAAAGACCTTAAAAGCAAAGACAGAGGTTCTGTGACGAATGAATTCTCAAGACTGCAAAATTAAAAACCGTGCCTAAGTTTCCATCTTGCTGCCCTGTGGAATTTGGACTTAAGACTGCAAACATCCACTCTGACCTGAATGTGCTGGCCTGGCTTATAAATTTCAGACCTGCTGTTCCTTGCAGCCTCAAGAGCCAATTTTTAAAAAATCTCTTGATAGTATTGATAGATAGATAGATAGATAGATAGATAGATAGATAGATAGAATAGATATGCTTTTCTGTTTCTCTGGAGAACCCTGTCTAAAACACCTTCTTTTCAAGAAACTTGTTTAGTTTTGATGTAAAATCATGGCAGCCCAGGATGCAGTGCCGGGAGAAGCCTTAGTCCATTTGGCCAATGGTAGCAAATCTGTGGCTCAATTGCAAGAATGCCTGGGGCAGACCAGAACAGCGCTTTTTGCTGAGTGACGGTCAGTTTCTCCTGGACTTCCTTATAGCACGAGGGACACCCCTTGCTGGTACCCCCAGCCCCCTGCAGGCAGCAGATGCTGCTGTCTTGCAGGCAGCCTGGCCATTCTCCCTGCGTTGTCTGACCCACCACTCCAGCAAAAATTAGGAATTCTGAGTAGAAGGAGAAGTAAGGTTCTTCCCAGTTCTGCAGTTGTAAAACTTTAACTTTGTTCAATGTTGGAATTAAAATGGCAAAACCTCTACCCCAGGCCTCTGCAGGTTGCCCCATGGATTGCCTGTAGAAGAGAGCCTGGCGAGAGGTAATTAACCACAGATCACTAAAAGCTCAATGGAAAGGCCTGTGTCCAGGAATTCCTTTTGCCAGAGGTCCTGGGAGCGTTTGCTGCAGAGAAACGAGTTTGCAAATAAGCACTTTTCTTTGTGAAGTCTCCTTTCCCAAGCTCTGTTAGCTCCCAGCTCTGTTCTCAGCCGTGAGGGCTGTCTTTTCATCTTGAACTTTACATATTCTTCTAGCTTAGTCCAGTCACACAGAGCTCTTTGGCAAGCTACTCTCTCTCCCACTGCGAATTGTTGGGTACCAAGGCGCAGGGTATAAAGTTCAGAGTCGGCCAACTTTTCCCCCACAACCCTCTTACTCCGCCTCTCTTTGTGCTCAACAATGGATTTCAAAATCTTTGGTTTTCTTTGTCATTGGAAAAGATGTTGGAGTCAAACAAAGAGGAGAGCAAAAATTCCAGACGTGCTGAGAAAATGAAAGAGTGTGTGTGTGTGTGTGTGTGTGTGTGTGCGCGCACGCGCGCGCTGGTGCAGTCTCACTGCCACCCCCAACACCACTGGTTAGCACTGTAACCCTCAGGAATGTATATCATTTGGGATTGGGTTAGTGGTTTGAGCAATGCTCCTTCCAACTTCCTGCTGGAAAATTTAACCTCTCTTTAGTCTTTAGAGAGGCAAAGAAACTGAACATATTTCTACTTGTTCTACCTGCAACACGTCTCTTGAATCCATTCCCAACTGCCCACTTCTATAGTTCTGGCCTTTTTTTTCCTTTCCCTGGGTTGTCATAGAATGTACTGACTTTTCTCGACATCTTTTACCACCTCCACAACCTTGTTGCCCCTGCAGCCAGAGTGACCTTTCTAAAATGCAGCTCTGACTACCTTGTTGCCTGTCACCTGTAGAAATCAAGTCTAAGTTTGTGCAGGGGCAGCCAGAGTGCTCCTGGGGCTTGGGCCCTGCTTACCCCTCCCAGCCCTCTCTGAAACAATTCTCTGAGTGTTTCTCTCTGGAATGCATGTATGTATATACATGTGTATGTATGTGTGTGTATGTATGTATTTCAGCAGCTATGTTCTCTTCTTGAAATGAGCTTCGTTTGTATAAACTCTGCCACCCTCCCTAAATTCCTCTGGGTTCTGATCTACTGTTTCCCCTAGTGTGAGAAGTTTATCTGGTTTTCACTGCCTTTCTCCATCCTCGGTGTATCAACTGTATTCACTCACCTTTCTGGCCAGCCTAAGAGTCCTGTGGGGTGGAAACCCTCTATCCATGATAGCTAGGCCAGCACAGTGCAGGCCATGTTGAATATCCTCAGTTAAAGCTTCTGAATTAACAAGATACATATCCAGGGTTTATGAGCTTTGGTTCTGCAGTTGAATTCTTCTGGACTTGAATCCTGGCATTCTTGCTTAAGCCTCCTTTTCCTCCCCTGTGAAATGGGTGGAATCATATCAATATCAGAGTGCTGATGGTCAAAATTAACGGAAATAATGCATGCAACATGCTCAACGCATCCCTAACATGCAGTAAAACCTCAATAGTCACCCTCATTTGAAATAACTGCTTGCCCTGCTTACATGCTCCACCCCTCTTCTGTGTCACCCTCTTTGTTTGCAGATCCCCTCCACCTCATTTCTGTCATTAACAACGTGGGGAAGAAAGAGTTAAGCCTGACTCTGTTCACCACAAATCCACAGGCACTAAATAAGGCTCCAGCATTCAGGCTTTAAGTATGGGCTGCAGTTAACTATAAACAGCTGTTGCAAGATAATAGCATTCTCCCGGTAAAATAAGGCCAGTTCCCCTCAACCCTCCCCTCACAATGAAACCTTTCTTGCACATAACGTTCAGAACTGATAGATAGATCTCAGTCTGGCAGTAATCAGAATTAAGAGATGGGGGCAGGGAGAAGAATTGTCAGGCTTCCCAGATCAAGTTGACATGTGTACAGCAATTCTAATTCCATTTCCAAAAGCCAAACACCAGGGTGACTTTTATCTGCATACATTCTCCCTGTTGCTCTAAGGGGAAAAACAACTCTGGCCCCTGCTGCTCGCTTCCTGTGCCGGCATTAACTCTAAAAACTGGAAAGAAGGCAGACATTTCGCCAAGAAGACATATGTGTTGCTCTTTCTACAGCAGCCCTTCATTCAACTAATCCTCCACCCTTCCCATTTTAGGAAATTAGGTATGAATCAAAGCTTAGCATTGTGACTCCATATAGAATTTGGGTGCCTTTAGGTCCATTTCAGAATTTAACAAAGGTGGCATTCATGTTACTTCCACTCTGCTGGACACAGATGCATGCATGTTCTTGGTTTGGGAATTGGTTATGGAAAATCGTCTTTGTTTCAGAAAATACACAAAGTGTGTTAAATATAGATCTGATGCCAGGCACAGAGTAGGTGCTTGATATTTTTGTCTTTTTGAGCTTGTTAAACACCTTCCAAGTATAAGAGTGATGAAGAAACTCTGGAAGCCAACATATTTGCTTTCAAAGAATGGTTGATGGTGTTACAGTCTTTAAAATGAAAACTTTTAATGGGCTGTCTGGTGTAAATCAATGCTCCCTTCCATCCCTCCCTTCCTCCCTCCCTCCCTCCCTCCTTTCCTTCCTTCCTTCTTCCTTCCTTCTTCCTTCCTTCTTCCTCCCTTCCTCCTCCCTTCCTCCCTCCCTCCCTCCTTCCTTCCTTCCTTTTTCTTTCCTCAGAAAAATTTGATGAGATCCAGAGAAATGTACTGGTTTATAGAGTCAATAAGAAAGTTAGCAGCAGAGGTGGGGGATATACCAACCTCTCTGACTCCAAGACCAGTGATTTCAATCAGCTCACATTGAAAATCATGACTGAAGTAATGGTCTCTGAAACTTGGGCAAACAAAATTGAGAAACATTTGGAGGGAACAGCACTCAGGAGTTTAATTTTGTTTATGGCTGTGGTCTCAGGAGAAGTAGAAAGGCCTGTTGATGTCTGTCTCCAGCTACATCACAAACCTTAGACCTTCACAAGGCACAATAAACGCTATCAAATTAGTGAATAACGTATGGACTTGCTCCCTGCTCTGAAGGCATCCTCTGCAGCCATAACAAGGCAATAATAATTAATGCTTTTGATTATCCTCATTGAATATCATGAAACAAGTAGCCTGTGAGGTGGGTGCTGCAGTCATTCCCATTTGTAGATAAGGAAACTGAGGTTTGGAAAGATTATGACATTTGCTCATTGTCACCCAGCTAGGAAGTTCCAGAGCCGAGTTTCAAAGCCTTGTTTTCTAACCTACAGCTTGATCTCTTCACCTCTTTATGATGCCTTATTAAAAAATAATAACTAAACCAAAAAATCACTACTTTCTTGTGAATCATGCAGCACCTTTTTTTTTTTTTTTTGTATTTTTCTCTTGTAAAAGTTAACATCCTTGGTGTTCTGGGAGGTAACATCATCATTCCTACTACACATAGGTTAGATCTTAGGCTCCCATGAAGCATATGACTTGTCCAAGTTCAGCCAATCTCGTTAGTAAGATATGGAGATTTCTAAAACAAAGTCCACTGCTGTTTTTCATGACAGTGTTTCTGTCTCTCTGGATATTTTATATCCACAAAGCATTATCAATATGGTGGTTTCAGCAAACACAAGTTAAAATTACCTTTCAAAAAGTGATAAGGCATTACTAAAATCAAGACAATCAAACCAACCAAAAAAGAATATGAAAGAAGGTTCAAGACTGTGTTGGGCAAGGATGGGAAATATGGCCAAACTTACGGTCCAATTTTAACCAATGACTCTATTCTGCCTGGAGGGCTTGCTGAGAAGGATCATGAGACCGCTTCTGATGCTAATGGGAAAATGTCCTTTGATCCTGAGCGACTGGACTCCATGTTGGAATGGATCAATGTGGCAGGAATGAACATGTTCTATTTGCCTCTCCAGATGTGCTCTGTTTTCACTCTGCTCTGTGCCTGACCTCTACCATCTACACCAGGGGATTTCCTTACCCTCCAGCTTCCAGTTCGCTTTGGCCAGTGGGAAACCCATCAGGGGATTGAAGGGAGGTGATAAGAGACTGAGATTGTGTTATTGATTGCCCTGGTTTTCTCCCTGTGGGTAGCCTGGGGCTGACTTCTCCTCATCTAAGGAAAGTTGTACCTTCTATCAGGAGACCCTCTACTCTCAGCTTTCTCTCTCTCTCCAGATCCTAATTATGGTTCCTCTCCCCTTGTTCCCTTAGTAGCCCTGGGATACTGCATGGTGTACCATGGCTTGTGGTTTTCCTACATGGTGCTGTTCCTTTAGTAAATATTCTCTTTATTAAACTCTCCACAAGTTACCCAATTAGAGTGTGCCATAACGCTGACTTATAGAGTGGCCATGTAACATGGGGATGTACTAGAAACCCAGTCATGGGTGATTGAGGAGTTACCCACTGGCTTCCCTTGAAAGAGAATCCTAAGGGTGGGAACGAGAATGCTTTTCCTATCCTTTTTCAGTTTTCCCCTTTCTTTCCTTCCGTCCTTCCGTCCTTCCTTCCATCCGTCCTTCCTTCCGTCCTTCCTTCCCTCCTTCCCTCCTCCTTTCCTCCTCCTTTCCTTCCTTCCTTTCTTCTTTCCTTCCTTCTGAAAAATTTGATGAGACCCAGAAAAATTTACTGGTTTATAAAGTCAATCAGAAAGTTAGCAGCAGAGATGGGGGATGTACCAACTTCTCTGATTCCAAGACTGACCTTCCTTCCTTCCTTCCTTCCTTCCTTCCTTCCTTCCTCCCTCCCTCCCTCCCTCCCTCCCTCCCTCCCTCCCTCCTTCCCTTCCTCCCTTCCTTCCTCCCTTCCTCCCTTCTTCCTTCCTTGTTTTCTTCCTTCCTTTTCTTCCTTCCTTGTTTTCTTCCTTCCTTGTTTTCTTCCTTCCTTGTTTTCTTCCTTCCTTGTTTTCTTTCTTCCTTCCTTGTTTTCTTCCTTCCTTGTTTTCTTTCTTCCTTCCTTCTTTTCTTCCTTCCTTCTTTTCTTCCTTCCTTCTTTTCTTCCTTCCTTCTTTCCTTAATATATGAATCCTGTTGCTTCTTCTCAAACTTCAAGGCTTTGATTCGGTGGTGCTCACCTCTGGGAGTCCTAAGACTCGTAGAACAGGAGGGATTTAACCATCATCCTTTTATACCATAAAAATCTCAGCAATCCAGATCCCTGGGGACATATTCTCAAATTAGATGTTGAGCTTCCTGAAGACAGGGATCAATATTATTTATTTCTCCATCTGCGGTTCCTGATGTACAATTTTTACACAGTAAATGTTTATTGAGTTAATGAGTTATACTGGGTAATCTTACTTGCCATAGATCCAAGGCTTCAGCACTTTAAACACTGAAGCAATTACTTATTTTATTTTGACAGTTTTGAATGAAAAATATTTTAAAAGCAAACAAGCACACAAACAGACAAAACTATTGCCACTATTTCAAGTGCAGTATACACAACATTATTTGGATTTAAAAAATAATTTGGAAATATCTTTATGAGCACAGATTATGCTGCTCTGCTTAAATAAACTAAAGCTGTTAGGGGAAACTGAGGTGCACAAACACACTTTGCCCCTGAACTAAATGTTTCTAGATGGTTTCCTGTTTTAAATCCTTATGCCTAATTGTTTGTGTACCCACTCTTCTCTCTTTCCAGTTACTGTTTCTAATATGCTGTAGGTTTGAATATCAGGTAATTATAGACATTTGAGTTCTGTGTAAAATAAGAGTGAAAAACCTGAATAAGGGGCCGGGCGCGGTGGCTCACGCTTGTAATCCCAGCACTTTGGGAGGCCGAGGCGGGCGGATCATGAGGTCAGGAGATCAAGACCACGGTGAAACCCCGTCTCTACTAAAAATACAAAAAATTAGCCGGGTGTGATGGCGGGCGCCTGTAGTCCCAGCTACTCGGAGAGGCTGAGGCAGGAGAATGGCGTGAACCCGGGAGGCGGAGCTTGCAATGAGCCAAGATTGCACCACTGCACTCCAGCCTCGGTGACAGAGCGAGACTCCGTCTCAAAAGAAAAAAAGAAAAACCTGAATAAGTATGTGCAAATAAAGAGGGAACGGAATGAACATTGCCTTCTCTGACTGTGCAGAAGCTTTTATCCTTTGTTTCTTAGTTTCTAGATAATTTAAGAATGACATTAAATATGAGATTGCTGGGAGCTCACACCTGTAATCCCAGCACTTCGGGAGGCTGAGGTAGGTGGATCACTTGAGCTCAGGGGTTTGAGACCAGCCTGGGCAACATGGTGAAACCTGTCTCTACAGAAAATATAAAAATTAGCTGGGCATGGTGGCATACGCCTGTGGTCCCAGTTACTCAGGAGGCTGAGGCAGGAGGATCCCTTGAGCCTGGGAAACGGAGGTTGCAGTGATCTAAGATCATGCTACTGCACTCCAGCCTGGGCAACAGAGCAAGACCCTGTCTCAAAGAAAAAATGATATGTGAAAACATTGATACCTAAGAATGACTTGGGAAAGCAAAACAAAACATCTGCTTTACTTTTTCCAGAGAAGGCTACAGGCCACTTTACAGCACTTTGAAATGACATTGGAAATGACACTTTCATGGAATTTTAAAGTCCATGTTGGAATCTCAGGTCCTTTAATATGGATTCTCAGTGGAGTCAGAAATGAATTTCAAATGCATAGCTTCTGATTGCCACCTGAGATTACTTGTATTTTGGATTCTGTCCTCAAAGTAGTCAAGGAGTGGCAGTGGCATGAGTTGCTCTGGGAGAAGAGGGGAGAGGAATCCAGATTCTAGAATTGAGTCGCTTGTCTTTATTGTGTGTCTCCAGAAAATCAAGCCCTCTCTGACCCTCAGCTTACTCATCTATAAAATGAGAATGACCATATACTTGACAACAGACTCCTCAGGTGGACATGAGAATGAAAAGAAGAAGAAAATACAAGAGCATTTTGTAAATGTAGCATAAATGTTTAAGTGTTCCTCATGATGATGGTAAGGATGAAGGCTTATTCCCAAAGCTGGCAGTGAATCTCATGTACTGTCCTGGACTTCTGGGGGACAATTTCTGGAACAACCACAGGGAATTTGAAATGCAACTTTTTTTTTTTTTTTTTTTTTTTTTTTTTTTTGTTGAGATGGAGTCTGGCTCTGTCACCCAGGCTGGAGTGCAGTGGCACAATCTCGGCTCACTGCAAGCTCTGCCTCCTGGGTTCACGCCATTCTCCTGCCTCAGCCTCCTGAGTAGCTGGGACTACAGGTGCCCACCACCACGTCCGGCTAATTTTTTGTATTTTTAGTAGAGACAGGGTTTCACCATGTTACCCAGGATGGTCTCGATCTCCTGACCTCGTGATCCGCCCGCCTCGGCCTCCAAAAGTGCTGGGATTACAGGCGTGAGCCACCGCGCCCGGCCTGAAATGCAACTTTCTATGGACTTAAGGGTCAAGCCTGAACACCTTCTCCCTGGAAGTCTGCAGGTTCAGCCAAAGTCAGTCTTACTTAGTCCCATCTTACCTTCCTCCCTTATAACTGCCACTTAGTGTTTAGGTCCAGAATAGGAACTATTTGTTCTAGGATGCTGCTATGCTTCTTTCCATCAGTTTGGCAGCCAAGGGACTCTGAGCTAACCTTAATTCTTTACTGCAGTAATTGTCTCATGCTAAGCTCTGATATGGTTACCTTTCCCTTCCTCTCTATAGACTCTGATCTTTCTGTTTGACTTTAAATGCTATGTTAGAGTTATTTTCTAAATGTCAGTTAATTTAACTTCTGTGTGTGTGTGTGTGTGTGTGTAAAATAGTTGTGTTATAAACAAATGAATGGGGAATAAATAGATGATGAAAAATGAATGAATAATAGAACCGTACCACACAAAGAATTAACCTTAAGGTATGCACATAAAAAATCATTTAGGAAATCAGGGGAATCCCAGGAAGGAAGGCAGATGGTGACAAGCAAATGTAACTATATTACAATTGTATAAACCAATCTCACTGAAGAGGGTGGAAAGAAAAAGTGCTGACTTAAGTGACTTTGGAGATCAGCAGAATCTATAAGATTAAGGGCAAAATAAACTGCATATAAGCACTGTACTAATATTGATAAAGTTGTTTTTCATAGGGGAATAGGTTAAGAATTCTAATATTGCTTGCTATGCATGCATACTGGAGTTGAATAATTAAGTAAATAGATGGCAGATGGTGGGAGCTAGGTTTCTTGCTGTTGGAGTGGAAATTTACAGATAAGCAAGGGTAGGAGGCTAGAATGATCCATGTGTTAATGGATTAGAGTTGGAGATATCAGCAACTCATGTTTAGTTTAATACACATACAGACAATTACAGGTTGAAATATTTATAGGTATGTGTATATGTATATGCAGGAATTACTACACATACCTACATATATACATACACACATATACATATATTTTTGTTTGTTCAGTCAAGCAAGTCTTCAAAACAACAGCCCTCCAATAACAATGGGCACAGCTGGCACCAGATCTTGGTTTCTAATACCATTCTCCAATAAAACAAACCAGGACTTGTGGAAGTGGCTAACTCTAGGACCAGGACAGGAAATATGCAAGATGAGCCTGGAGCAGAAAGTCAGGAAATGATCATATTAAAAAAAGCTCACATGGATGGGGTTATGTCAAAGGAATACAGGAGCCAACTGAAAGAGCTCCCAGGGGCCAATGCTGGAACAGTTTGAGCAATAAAATTAACTAGTGTTGGATGAAAACACAAAGAATAAAATAAATATCCATGAGTTCATATTTATCTAAATACATGATTGAATACATTAAAAAATGGAGGAGAGGAGACAAATCTCCCATATAGAAGAATTCCAAATAATTTATTTACATACTCTACCCTCAAGGAGGGGGAAGCATCACTGTCTTCCAAGGTCTATGGTGTGAGAAAAGGGAAAATGTATGTTTTGGTGGAAAAACCTGAAAAGTACTGCCTCAGCCAGGTAATCAAGGCCAACATCAATGGTCATAACTTGATGAAATGGTACTTTACCATTTGGATCTTCTCACCAAGACCCATAACCCTACTCTAATCATGAGAAAAACATCAAATCACTATAGTGGATCGTGCAAAATGCCCTACTATTCCTCCCCACAACTGTCAAGGTCGTCAAAAGCAAGCAAAGTCTGACAAAATTTCACATCCCAAAAGAGCCTAAGAAGGCATCAAAATAAATGTGCATTGATATCTTATGTTAGGTCCTGCAGCAGAAAAGCAATATCAGGCAAAAACTGAGAAAATCTGAACAAATTATTGACTTTAGTTACTAATAATGTATAAATGATGGTTCATTAATTGTTACAAAGATGTGATGCTAATGTGGGATAGTAATAGGGAACAATGGGTGCAGGGTACATGGGAATTTCCTGTACTATCTTCTCAACTTTTTTGTGTGAATTTAAGACTACTCTAAAAATAAAGCCATTTTTTTTTTAAAAAAAGAACTGAACAAACAGTTACTAACTTAGCTTTACAAATTGTTGAGCAACAAATTATTGCAACGCTTACTATGTGCCAGGCACTGCTATACTTGGATACTTTATGCCTTTATTTATGTGTGTGTGTTAATTTATTTAATGTCAGATCTCATAGAAGTATCACAGATATTAAATGTGATAATACATGTACAGTGATTAGAACAGTGGCTGGAACTTAGTAGGCCCTCAGTGATTCTTTGAAGTGGTGGTGGTGATTGATGATGATGATGATTGGGTTTTGCTTTTTAAAAAATTCATAGTTTATGGCACACTCTGATAGAATTAGGCATAAAGGTGGCTCCCTTATTCTCATCTGAGGCTGGTCTAGCAAGTGTTTTTGGATAGGGTGAGTCCTTAAGGGTGAGTAACAGTTTGTGGGGTGAAGGCAGAGTGAAGGTAGGTGTAGCATTCTTGCAAAGGGACCTAGGAAGCCCAGAAGCATCACCAGGAGAGGTAATTTTTTTTTTTTTTTTTTTTATGAGACAGTTGCCCAAGTAGCTGGGTCTACAGGCAAGTGCCACTACACCTGGCTAATTTGAAAAGAAAAAAAAGTGTTTTTTTTTTTTTTTTTGGTAGAGAGTGGGTCTCACTATATTGCCTGGGCTGGCCAAGTGGTCTTTAATGCGGATTTCAGCTACATGTGACTTGCTTTTGCCCAAGCACATCATAGAAGGCCAAAAGATGGGAAGAAAAATAAAGTAGAATGGTTAACCATGACCAAACCATAAAAGGTATTGTCTGCAAGACTAGGGAGCATGAGCATTCTTCTGCAGATGACAGGGAGCCATTGAGGATGTTGGGCCCTAGAGAGATGCAGTCATATTTACATTCTGGAAAGACTCACTCTGGCTGCAGAGTGGAGAGGGGTTGGAGTGTGACCAGATGGGATGCTGCAAGGCCAGTTGGATTGAAGCTGTTTGAAAGGCATGACATTTTCTTGGGGGCAGTTATAATCTTCTGACTTCCTAAGCTAACCACACGTTTGTGAAGTGCCTGTCTAAATATTCTTTTTATGTGTATTAACTATAAAGGTAGGAGCTAACTTTGGCACAGAAATGCATTTGTGAGGCAGAGTGAAACATTTCCTTTATGACTGATTCTTGTTCCAGCCAGCCTTGCCAGAAGAAAAGAATGCAAGCTAGAATTGAAAAATCAGTAAAACTTCAGGAGTTGCAATTTTAAAGCCTCTCTCTTCTTAGTCATGAAACCATAGTACATTGTAGAACCTGAGTTTTTTGCTCATCTTCTCACGTGTGTTTACCATGGCCAACTAAAAACTAAACTTTAGAGACTACCTAATATTCTAGTTATTCCTTGGTGGAATGGACAGGAAGCTGAAGTTATAGTCTGGCCACCTGAGTTCTTGCCCCAGTTTGGTAAGAACTTACCAACAATGGAACTTTCTATGGTCTCTCTGGGTTTTGGAGTCCGTTTAAAAAATGTCTTAAGTAGAAGATATATCGCGACACCACCATCATCAGTACCACCACCACCATCACCACTACACTCATCATCACCAGCATCAACATCAACAACTTCCCACTTTGACTTCTGTGTAACAGGTTTTCATGAGTATTACACGTAACCATGTAGAGCAAAACATCTTGAACTTGGCTTCAAAAGATAATGGCATATGAATAATCTCTAAAGTGGCAATGTGGAAACTTTGATCAAATTTAGTTCCTGGCACGTAGTAGGCACTCAGAGAATATTTGATGAATGCAAGGATGGCAATTTATTTTGGACTCCCCCTCCCCCACACTATGTGAATGCATACTCTGTGATTTGGAACAAGGTATACGTGTGGATTCCTGGCTTCCTACACATAGAGTAGCTTGATGAAACATAGCAGACTTACACCATAAGCACTGGATCAACTTTGGTTCTGTTATTACTAGAAATTTTAACTATGTCCTGAAACATATTCATGATTTTGTAGAGTGAGCTTGCTCATTCATTATTGAATCCATTGGGAGACAAGCAGATTCTTTCACGGAACTTTATCTATTTTTCTCTCTGTCTATGTATGTATGTATGTATGTATGTATCTATCTATCTCTTCATCCATCATCCATCCATGATATCTCCTTATTTTTTTTTTAAATTATCATACTTTAGGTTTTAGGGTACATGTGCACAATGTGCAGATTTGTTACATATGTATCCATGTGCCATGTTGGTTTGCTACACCCATTAACTCATCATTTAGCATTAGGTATATCTCCTAATGCTGTCCCTCCCCCCTCCCCCCACCCCACAACAGTCCCTGGAGTGTGATGTTCCCCTTCCTGTGTCCATGAGATCTCATTGTTCAATTCCCACCTATGAGTGAGAACATACGGTGTTTGGTTTTTTGTCCTTGGGATAGTTTGCTGAGAATGATGGTTTCCGTTTTCATCCATGTCCCTACAAAGGACATAAACTCATCATTTTTTATGGCTGCATAGTATTCTATGGTGTACATGTGCCACATTTTCTTAATCCAGTCTATCGTTGTTGGACATTTGGGTTGATTCCAAGTCTTTGCTATTGTGAATAGTGCCGCAATAAACACATGTGTGCATGTGTCTTTATAACAGCATGATTTATAGTCCTTTGGGTATATACCCAGTAATGGGATGGCTGGGTCAAATGGTGTTTCTAGTTCTACATCCCTGAGGAAATGCCACACTGACTTCCACAATGGTTGAACTAGTTTACAGTCCCACCAACAGTGTAAAAGTGTTCCTATTTCTCCACATCCTCTCCAGCACCTGTTGTTTCCTGACTTTTTAATGATGGCCATTCTAACTGGTGTGAGATGGTATCTCATTGTGGTTTTGATTTGCATTTCTCTGATGGCCAGTGGTGATGAGCATTTTTTCATGTGTTTTTTGGCTGCATAAATGTCTTCTTTTGAGAAGTATCTGTTCATGTCCTTCACCCACTTTTTGATGGGGTTGTTTGTTTTTTTTCTTGTAAATTTGTTTGAGTTCATTGTAGATTCTGGATATTAGCCCTTTGTCAGATGAGTAGGTTGCAAAAATTTTCTCCCATTCTGTAGGTTGCCTGTTCACTCTGATGGTAGTTTCTTTTGCTGTGCAGAAGCTCTTTAGTTTAATTAGATCCCATTTGTCAATTTTGGCTTTTGTTGCCATTGCTTTTGGTGTTTTAGACATGAAGTCCTTGCCCATGCCTATGTCCTGAATGGTGTTGCCTAGGTTTTCTTCCAGGGTTTTTATGGTTTTAGATCTAACATTTAAGTCTTCAATCCATCTTGAATTAATTTTGGTATAAGGTGTAAGGAAGGGATCCAGTTTCAGCTTTCTACATATGGCTAGCCAGTTTTCCCAGCACTGTTTATTAAATAGGGAATCCTTTCCCCATTGCTTGTTTTTGTCAGGTTTGTCAAAGATCAGATAGTTGTAGATATGTGACATCATTTCTGAAGGCTCTGTTCTGTTCCATTGATCTATGTCTCTGTTGTGGTACCAGTACCATGCTGTTTTGGTTACTGTAGCCTTGTAGTATAGTTTGAAGTCAGGTAGCATGATGCCTCCGGCTTTGTTCTTTTGGCTTAGGATTGACTTGGCAATGTGGGCTCTTTTTTGGTTCCATATGCACTTTAAAGTAGTTTTTTCCAATTCTGTGAAGAAAGTCATTGGTAGCTTGATGGGGATGGCATTGAATCTATAAATTACCTTGGGCAGTATGGCCATTTTCACAATATTGATTCTTCCTACCCATGAGCATGGAATGTTCTTCCATTTGTTTGTATCCTCTTTTATTTCATTGAGCAGTGGTTTGTAGTTCTCCTTGAAGAGGTCCTTCACATCCCTTGTAAGTTGGATTCCTAGGTATTTTATTCTCTTTGAAGAAATTGTGAATGGGAGTTCACTCATGATTTGGCTCTCTGTTTGTCAATTTTGGTGTCAATTTTGGATCTTTCCTGCTTTCTCCTTTGGGCATTTAGTGCTATAAATGTCCCTCTACACACTGCTTTGAACGTGTCCCAGAGATTCTGGTATGTTGTGTCTTTTTTCTCATTGGTTTCAAAGAACATCTTTATTTCTGCCTTCATTTCATTATGTACCCAGTAGTCATTCAGGAGCAGGTTGTTCAGTTTCCATGTAGTTGAGTGGTTTTGAGTGAGTTTCTTAATCCTGAGTTCTAGTTTGATTGCACTGTTGTCTGAGAGACAGTTTGTTATAATTTCTGTACTTTTACATTTGCTGAGGAGAGCTTTACTTCCAACTATGTGGTCAGTTTTGGAATAGGTGTGGTGTGGTGCTAAAAAAATGTATATTCTGTTGATTTGGGGTGGAGAGTTCTGTAGATGTCTATTAGGTCCACTTTCTGCAGAGCTGAGTTCAATTCCTGGATATCCTTGTTAACTTTCTGTCTTGTTGATCTGTCTAATGTTGACAGTGGGGTGTTAAAATCTCCCATTATTATTGTGTGGGAGTCCAAGTCTCTTTGTAGGTCACTCAGGACTTGCTTTATGAATCTGGGTGCTCCTGTGTTGGGTGCATATATATTTAGGATAGTTAGCTCTTCTTGTTGAATTGATCCCTTTACCATTATGTAATGGCCTTCTTTGTCTCTTTTGATCTTTGTTGGTTTAAAGTCTATTTTATCAGAGACTAGGATTGCAACCCCTGCCTTTTTTTGTTTTCCTTTTGCTTGAGAGATCTTCCTCCATCCCTTTATTTTGAGCCTATGTGTGTCTCTGCGTGTGAGATGGGGTTCCTGAATACAGCACACTGATGGGTCTTGACTCCTTATCCAGTTTGCCAGTATGTATCTTTTAATTGGAGCATTTAGCCCATTTACATTTAAAGTTAATATTGTTATGTGTGAATTTGATTCTGTCATTATGATGTTAGTTGGTTATTTTGCTCGTTAGTTGATGCAGTTTCTTCCTAGCCTCGATGGTCTTTACAATTTGGCATGTTTTTGCAGTGGCTGGTACCAGTCGTTCCTTTCCATGTTTAGTGCTTCCTTCAGGAGCTCTTTTGGGGCAGGCCTGGTGGTGACAAAATCACTCAGCATTTGCTTGTCTGTAAAGTATTTTATTTCTCCCTCACTTATGAAGCTTCGTTTGGCTGGATATGAAATTCTAGGTTGAAAATTCTTTTCTTTAAGAATGTTGAATATTGGCCCCTACTCTCTTCTGGCTTGTAGAGTTTCTGCTGAGAGAGATCAGCTGTTAGTCTGATGCGCTTCTCTTTTTGGGTAACCCGACCTTTCTTTCTGGCTGCCCTTAATATTTTTTCCTTCATTTCAACTTTGGTGAATATGACAATTATGTGTCTTGGAGTTGCTCTTCTTGAGGAGTATCTTTGTGGCATTCTCTGTATTTCCTGAATCTGAATGTTGGCCTGCCTTGCTAGATTGGGGAAGTTCTCCTGGATAATATCCTGCAGAGTGTTTTCCAACTTGTTTCCATTCTCCCTGTCACTTTCAGGTACACCAATCAGATGTATGTTTGGTCTTTTCACATAGTCCCATATTTCTTGGAGGCTTTGTTCATTTCTTTATATTCTTTTCTAAACTTCCCTTCTCGCTTCATTTCATTCATTTGATCTTCCATCACTGATACCCTTTCTTCCAGTTGATTGCATCGGCCACCGAGGCTTCTGCAATCTTCAAGTAGTTCTTGAAAGTTGGCTTTCAGCTCCATCAGCTCCTTTAAGCCCTTCTCTGCATTGGTTATTCTAGTTATCCATTTGTCTAATTTTTTTTCAAAGTTTTTAACTTCTTTGCTATTGTTTTGAATTTCCTCCCGTAGCTCAGAGTAGTTTGATCATTTGAAGCCTTCATCTCCCAACTCATCAAAGTCATTCTCCGTCCAGGTTTGTTCTGTTGCTGTTGAGGAACTGCATTCCTTTGGAGGAGGAGAGGTGCTCTGCTTTTTAGAGTTTCCAGTTTTTCTGCTCTGTTTTTTCCCCATCTTTGTGGTTTTATCTACTTCTGGTCTTTGATGGTGATGTACAGATGGGTTTTTGGTGTGGATGTCCTTTCTGTTTTTTAGTTTTCCTTCTACCAGACAGGACCCTCAGCTGCAGGTCTGTTGGAGTTTGCTAGAGGTCCACTCCAGACCCTGTTTGGCTGGGTGTCAGCAGCGGTGGCTGCAGAACAGCGGATTTTTGTGAGACCACAAATTCAGCTGTCTGATAGTTCCTCTGGAAGTTTTGTCTCAGAGGAGTACCTGGCCGAGTGAGGTGTCAGTCTGCCCCTACTGGGGGGTGCCTCCCCGTTATGCTGCTTGGGGGTCAGTGACCCACTTTAGGAGGCAGTCTGCCTGTTCTCAGATCTCCAGCTGGGTGCTGGGAGAACCACTACTCTCTTCAAAGCTGTCAGTCAGACAGGGACATTTAAGTCTGCAGAGGTTCCTGCTGAACTTTTGTGTGTCTGTGCCCTGCCCCCAGAGGTGGAGCCTACAGAGGCAGGCAGGCTTCCTTGAGCTGTGGTGGGCTCCACCCAGTTTGAGCTTCCTGGCTGCTTTGTTTACCTAAGCAAGCCTGGGCAATGGCAGGCGCCCCTCCCTTAGCCTCGCTGCCGCCTTGCAGTTTGATCTCAGACTGCTGTGCTAGCAATCAGCGAGACTCCGTGGGCATAGGACCCTCCGAGCCAGGTACGGCACACAATCTCCTGGTGTGCCGTTTTCCAAGCCCGTTGGAAAAGCGCAGTATTAGGGTGGGACTGACCTGGTTTTCCAGGTGCTGTCTGTTACCCCTTTCTTTGACTAGGAAAGGGAACTCCCTGACCCCTTGCACTTCCCGAGTGAGGCAATGCCTTGCCCTGCCTCGGCTTGTGCACAGTGCGCTGCGCCGACTGTCCTGCACCCACTGTTTGGCACTCCCTAGTGAGATGAACCTGGTACCTCAAATGGAAATGCAGAAATCACCGGTCTTCTGTGTTGCTCACGCTAGGGGCTGTAGACCGGAGCTGTTCCTATTTTGCCATCTTGGCTCCATGATATCTCCTTCCTTCTCTCTCTGTCATCATAAAGATCATTATTTTTTTCCCCAGCTATAGGTTCTTTGTTGCCCTTTGTGCCCAGGGCCAAACTCTCTTCATCACAGACTTCATGTTTTGCTCACATTATGCTAAATTTCTAGGTGTTATCACTTCCCTTCTTTCCATGCCAAACTGCCTGAGTCTCACACTTGAGCAGGCTTTCATTCTCACAGGAAAGCCAGTTGCCTTTTCAGTAAGAAGGTTTTCTTACAAAAAATAAAACAAAACAAAAAGAATACAAACAAAAATTCCTAATAAACAGACTTCTAAACACAACTCTGAAAAAAAATGTTATCCACAGAATATTTCCTTGGGTTTCCCTCAAGCCATGAGGGCTACATATTAACCTCTCTGTGGCAGAAACTTATTGGCTTTCTCAGCCGCAGCATGTAACACAAGGTTTGGTATAGATAGTAAATATTTGTCAAGTAAATATTCTCTCTCTTAGAATCTCACGACTAGACTGGGATGCAGGAATACCTTAGTGCTTTGCTATTGGAGGGATAATCCATGGATCAGCAGCATTGATAAAACCTAGGCGCTTGTTAGCAATGCAGAATTCCATGCCCCATCTGGAACCTATTAAATCACCATCTTTATTTTAGCTAGATTGAGGTGATTCATTTGAGAATAACTGATCTTGTTGACTGGTTATGAACCTTAGCTAAAGATTGGAATCATCTAAAGACGTTTTTTAAAATATTGATACCCAGAATCCCATGGCCAGAAATTCAGATTTATTTTGTCTGGTGGTGTTGCCTGTATATGGAGCTTTAAAAAAGCTTCCCATGTCATTTAAATAATAAGCCAAGGTTAGGAACTATTGATCTAGTACAACTGTCTCAGAAAAGAAGTCATTATATGAAAAAGATACTTGCAGACACATGTTTATAGCAGCGCAATTCACAACTGCAAAATTGTGGAAGCAACTGAAATACCCATCAATCAATGAGTGGATTTTAAAAACTGTGATATATATATATATCTAGATATATATATATATATATATATATCTAGATATATATATATATATGATGGAATACTACTCAGCCATAAAAAGGAATGAATTAACAGCATTTGCACAACCTGGATGAGATTGGAGACTATTATTCTAAGTGAAGTAACTCAGGAGTGGAAAGCCAAACATTGTATGTTGTCATTGATATGTGGGAACTAAGCTATGAGGATGCAAAGGCCTAAGAATGATACAATGGATTTTGGGGACTTGGGAAGAGTGGGAGAGGGATGAGGGATAAGGGACTAAAAATAGGGTGCGATGTGTACTGCTCAGGTGATGTGTGCACCAAAATCTCACAAATCACCACTAAAGAAACTACTCATGTAACCAAATACCACCTGTACCCAAATAACTTATGAAAAAAAGAGAAAGAAGAAAAAAATAGATAAAATTGTTGCTTCTACAAAGCTAGATGTATACCTCTGTGCCTTCAACATTACTTTATAGAGGGCAGGAACTGAGCAACATTTAGTCAACTACTGAAGGTGCGCCTCTTCTCTTTTCGTCTCTCCTAAAGGTATCAACCTGTTCTTAAAACTTAGAGTCTTTCTACCTTATAACCATGATGCACAAGAGTCCCCTAATAGCCATTTTTATGCTCTATGGCTCTATCCACCTGCTGATGAGAGCGAGCGTAGCCTCACACTGGAAGAATCAGATTCTATTTTTTTTTTTTTTTTTTTTTTTTTTTTTTTGAGACAGAGTCTTTCTCTGTCGCCCAGGCTGGAGTGCAGTGGCGCGATCTCGGCTCACTGCAAGCTCCGCCTCCCGGGTTCACGCCATTCTCCTGCCTCAGCCTCCCGAGTAGCTGGGACTACAGGCGCCAGCCAACACGCCCGGCTAATTTTTTGTATTTTTTTTAGTAGAGACGGGGTTTCACCGTGTTAGCCAGGATGGTCTCGATCTCCTGACCTCGTGATCCGCCCGCCTCGGCCTCCCAAAGTGCTGGGATTACAGGCTTGAGCCACCGCGCCCGGCCTCAGATTCTATTTTCTAACTATTGATGGTCTTGGGTTCTGACTGGTCCTCTAACAGGTGAAGACAGGAATTGTGGGGCCATATATTCTACCATGAGAATTGGGAGCAGAGAAATGCTGTTAGGAAACAGAGAAGAAACAATGAATCAAGACCAAGCAGGAGTATAAATTGGAGACAGCCATTTATCAGGTTTACTTATGACTTTCTGTCCTGGTTTCCAGGCCCTTCCCTAGGCTCAGTTGCAATTTTCATCCCATCATTTTATGGAGCTTCACTATTTCTAATATATCACCTGCATTTTTTCTTAAGCCAGCTCAAGTTGGGTATAGCCTTAACTGGAAAAAAAAAGTCCTAACTAATTCTGTCACTTTATTTTTCCCACCTCTTATTAGTACATATGGTAGAATATCAGTGAAACTTAAGGGACAAGCTTGTAGGCCATCCCACCTCTAAAAAGGATATAAAGTAATTCTTTTTTCCAGTAGCATTGAGGGCACTGCGGAAATTGTCTATGATTGAGCCTCTGAGCTGGACCTTTCCACAAATGCTACTGTTTAATTCTCCCAACATTATCAACATGTTGTAGAGAGGGAAACTGGGGCTCAGTATGGTTGGCTCACTTTCTCTAAGTTGCATGGCTAGAATGTGGCAGAGTTTGGATTCAAGTCAGTCTTTCTCCCTTTAAATCTATCTTGGGAAACTGCAGGGTCGGAAGGGCCTGCTTGCTTGTTATCGATTAGGAAACTGATCATGGAGCAGATTAATTAGAGTTAAAGACCTTCTTTCCCAGCTTCCTTTGAAGGAGGTGTTGGCTTGGGAATGTTTTGGGGTCAACTTGAAGACTATATCGGCTGCTTTTATTCCATGACAGTGGACCATGTTGTGGACTCACTATGGCCCTTGTGTGAAACCAACTGCAAACTGTAACAATAAAACATCACCTTTCTGATGTGAAGTGTTCCATTGCATCTTTGGAAATATTTGAAGAGCAGCCTACCTCAGTGCACTCTGTCCCTTGAAACAACCAGTATCAAATGTCCCCTAGAGTTCAGATTCATGTTTTCCTTTCTTCTACCATTTGAGCAAAAAGCTTGCAAAATTGAAATGTTTCAACTGAAAGGCTTTGTGTGTTTACATGGTTTCAATTGATGGTATTAACAGACTTTCTGAGCTGGCAGTGGGAGCTAAAGTGATGTCCACTGGTTGTCCCCCAGGGAATGAAATCTTGGTAGAAGAAAGCGGCTATGATCAATTTGCACTCAGAATCCTGGGGCTTGCACCAAGGGTGTAGATGTTGCAGGCAAGGCCAAGGTCTATCTGAAAGTTTTTTCTATATTTATATTCCAACCTGGTGATTTTAGAGGTATAAGAGGACAAATCTTGTCTTTGATTATGTGAATTCATCAAAAATTTACTAAGCTATTCACAAACCTAAAATCTCACGTTAGGATGTGGCAGCCCTGTCTGAAGAGATTCTTGGTCTTTAGTTGGATCAAAGAGAGCTTAAGACACTAGCTTTCTCTGTGTCATACACCCCTCGAGGGCCAAGACTGCATTCAACTAACACTAACACTCTGTGAGTGCCCATCTTATATTAGGTGCTGTGTTAGGTGCTACCAAGCCTCTGGGCTCTTGTACATACTGATTTTTCTCTCTGAAATGCCTTTCCTTCTTAATCATCCTGTGATTCCCACTCACTTTGCAAAACACATCCACTCCTTCCCCCTGAAGCCTTTCCTGGCCCCTTCTACGCGCCTCACTCCCTTTTTGTGCAATCTTTTATCTTCCTGCATTACTCTATTATTTGCCTACAGTACACCTATTTGCCGGGATACACAAGGAACCCTGGGTCCCTTGTGGGGGTGGGTTGAGGACCCTTGAGGACCCAAGGTTCCTTGTGTATAGGGAGCACACTTTAACTGATTCTAGATCCTCAGCTTCTTGCTTCCTGCTATGAACATATGACTCAGTATGGCAACATTGTTTGCTTGCTTTCTCACCCTCATTTTAAAGATGAAGACCACAAACTCCATGGGGAAAACATCATTTGCCTGTAGGTCCCATCAGGATTTTTGGTAGACCCAGGCTTAGAAACAAAAGTAACCTTCCCCAAAATGTATATTTAACTTTGAATTTTTCAACTCTGAATATACTCATAGAATGTTTGTCAGATATATGCAAGATATCCCTTGCTGCACTTCTTAGATTAGCTAGTACCTGAAAACAATTGGTACATCAACAGTAGACTGGATAAAGCAAATATGGTCCATATGTACCATAGAATATTATGAAGCCAGAACAAGGAATGAGATTATGTCCTTAGCGGCAACATGGATGAAGCTGGAGGCCATTATCCTAAGCAAATTAATACAGGAACTGAAAACCAAATACCACATATTCTCACTTACAAGTGGGAGCTAAAAATTGAGTATATATGGGCACAAATAAGGGAAAAACAGACACTAGACTCTACTTGAGGGTGGAGAGTGGGAGGAGGGTGAGGATCAAAAAACTAATCAGGTACTATGCTTATTACATGAGTGATGAAATAATCTGTACACCAAACCCATGACATGCACTTTGTCTATAACAAACTTGTACATGTATGCCTGAACTGCAAATAAAAGATAAAAATAAAAAATAAAACAAAATAAAGAATAAACAATTAGTGTGGTCACTTACAGAAGACTAGCATGTCTTCCAGAAAATACATCTAAACTATGATTTCGTGTTAAGCACAAAGACTGAATAGATCTGTATGTAAATATATGAAAAATTATTGTGAACAAACATAGTACTGAAGTGTTTATAAAATTATCCTTTTGTTAACTAACATTAAAAAGCATAAATGGTAGTTGGATATAGGATTTTTACAGGGTGGTATATGCTAAATAGCAAAATTACATGGTTCTTAATATGCAGAGCCTTTTTACCATTTTAATTCACTTAATTCTCACAACTCTCTTCTTAGCCCCATTTTATGGGGGGGAAAAAAACAAGGCAAAGTGAGGCTGAGTAACTTCTTCAAAATCACACAGCTGGGAAGCAAGCTGGGCTTTAGCGTGACCTGAGAAACTCCCTACCAGACGAGCTGAATCAGAATCTCTGAGGCAGATGCCAGGCCACCTTCCGTTTAGCAAATCCAGGTGACTTCCATGTCCCCTCATATCTGAGAGCCACAGCTCTCAGCCCTGATGTTCCACCATTAGATTGTTTCTAAAGGAACCACAAAACTCTATTAGTTGTTAAGAGATTGGACTTGGAAAAGGAAGTGGAAGATATTTACTTTGGCTTTGTTACTTATTGAACTCTTTGAATTGTCTAGACCTACCTATATTGTATTACTTTCATTTTGATTGGTTTTAAAGGTCAACAGAAATCACTGGGTAGGGGGATTACGGGCCATTTTTATATGTTTAGTTTTTTTTTTCTTCTCTGTATTAAGACAATAAAAAAGCAAGCTTAACCAACACGCGCTATTTTTTTAAAATTGTGCTCAGAATGGGTCGCTTACAAAAGGACGCCAGGAGCACTTCCCTGTCAGCCACACTCTGTGTCTGCCACAGGAAAGCTTCTCTTGGCAAAACAAATGATTCTTTCACCACATGAGGAGCTGTCCCTCCTCTCTCTAAATTGGTAGCATCCATCACCGTCGGCCCAGACATGGTAGCTTTTCAATCCTGAGCCCCGGTGTGATAATTGGCATAATTTCCCTGAGATAATGTGGAGGTTAATGAGGTTCAGAGAGCTTTAGGCCATCCACTTTCATTTTCAGCTCGGGATGGAAACAGGGAATACAGGCTCTAATGAGAGTGAGAAAATCAACCAAAAACAAAAATGAAAGTGACGCAGGAACATGGTAGGTGCAGACCTGAGATCTGCGGGAGAGAAGAATCATCCTAGCTGGCCAGTGATGGCATCTCCAGCTCCAGAGGGAAGCCCCTACACCTCTTAACCTTGAGGGAGGCCTCTTTGTCCAGGAGGGACCACGGTGCACCCCAGCATACTCCAACTATGGTTGGTATTTCTTGAGATCTTTCAAATAAAGTTTTAAAAAGTGTTCTTGATTAATAAAATAATTCTGCATACCTGGATAACCACCTGTCTTCCAAAAAGTCTAAAAGCAAATTAGAATATTTAAAGCTCTGTGAAGTCCAGCAGGAAGGTTGAAACGTCTTTAGTGTTGGTTAATCTAGAGTTGTCCAGGGTAATTTGACTACGGAATCTTTTTCTTTCTTTAAAATTTGTTTCACTTTCTGATCTCTTCTGACAGAGCCGTAGTGCTGTATTGCATTTATTGCAGTGTAACCTGGAAAATTCTAGTATAAACAAAGGGGATGTCTCTAGTCTAGATTGTTGAAGCTATGAATGCATTCATTTACTCAACTGACATTGACTGGTTGTGAGTGCCAGGCCCCAGGGCAGGTATTGGGCTTGGGATACGGAGATGAAATAAACATTGTATGTATCTTCCCTGAAAACCCTCATAGTCTAGAAGGGAGAGAGGAATGTAAACAAACAGTAAAGATGCTGAGAGCAAAGAGCTGTGGTGGAGGCAAGTCCCTCACATTCTGAGAGCACTGGGCTGGGTTCCTAACAGAGGAGTAAACGAGAGAACTGGACCTTCAACCCGAGGATGAGGAAGCCCCCCAGAGAACAGGGGTTATGCATGGGCCGTAGAATCAGATGACCAGGTTCTGTCACCTACAAGGTGTATAACCTTGGGCACTTTATCCCTGATTTCATTATGTGTAAACGAAGGCAATAATAACAATACCTAGCTTATGGGATTGGTGTGAGGATTAAATGTACATAATCCACTTGATACGATGCTCCTGATGTAGAGGAGAAGGCAGATTTCTCAAATATTTTGAGAGTAAGGAACTGACAAGGTGCAGGTGACTGACAGATTGGATGAGAGGTAGGGTGGAAGGAAGGCTGAGGAGCCAACCAGGCATCTGGCTGAGTGACAGGACAATGGGGAGATGTGAGAAGAGAAGAGAAAAAACAAGTTTCTTTGCCTTTTTTTTTTCTTTTTTGAGGAGAGGGGTTTGAATATGATTGACTTTCCACTAAACCAGAGTGTGGCAGGTTGAGTTGGGTCTCTTAGAAAGATATGTTCATATTCTAAGTCCAATACCTATGAAGGGGATCTTATTCGGAAATAGGGTCTCTGCCTTGTAGTTAAGACGAGTTTATTAGGGTGGGACCTAAACTCCGTGACTAATAACTTATAAGAAGAGGAGGCTTTGCACCGAGACAGATGGGGAAGGCAGCCATGTGAAGGCAGAGGCAGTGATTGGAGGGAAGCAGCTGTGAGCCAAGGAATGCCAAAGATGGCTGATGTGGTTTGGCTGTGTCCTCACCCAAATCTCACCTTGAATTGTAATAATCCCCAAGTGTCAAGGGTGGAGCCAGGTGGAGATAATTAAATCATGGGGGCAGTTACCCCTCTACTGTTCTACTGATAGTGGGTCAGTCTTATGAAATCTGATGGTTTTATAAAGGGGAATTCCCCTGCACATGCTGTCTTGCCTGCTGCCATGTAATATGTGACTTTGCTCCTCATTTGCCTTCAGCCATGATTGTGAGGCCTCCTCAGCCATGTGGAACTGTGAGTCCATTAAACCTCTTTCCTTTATAAATTACCCAGTCTCGGGCATGTCTTTATTAGCAGCAGAAGAATGGACCAATACAATTGCCAACAAACAGCAGAAGCCAGCACAGAGTTGTAGAATAGATTCTGCTTCACAGGGTTTAGAAGGAACCAACCCTGACAACACCCTGATTTTGGATTTCTAGCTTCTAGAACTTTGAGGGGATAAAGTTCTGTTGTTTTAACACACCTGGTTTCTGGTGTTTTGTTATGCAGCCCTAGGGAACAAATACACAGAATTTTATAACCTCAGCATGATTTGGGCGAGATAATTCCTTGCTGGGAGGATGGCAGGAAGGACTGTTTGGTGCACTGTAGGAAGTTCAGCAGCATCCATGACCTCTATCCACTAGAAACCAGTAGCACTACCACCACCTCTCCCAGTTCTGACAAACTAAAACATTTTACAACATTGCCAAGTATGCAGTGGGGCAAAATCTCCCCTGGTAGAGAGCCACTACACTAAGCAATTGTTTGTTGTCCATTTATTTATTCATCGATTCACTTATTTATTCATTCATGCATTTATTTGATAACTGTTATTAAAGGTAAAATCTTAGACAAATTAAATTTAACAGAGTTTAATTAAGCAAAGAACAATTCATGAATTAGGCAGACCCAGAACCTGAATACATTCAGAGAAACTCCAGCCCTACTATGCGGTGGAAGAACATTTATGGGCAGGAAAAGGAAAGCAATGTGCAGAAAATAAGAGTGAGGTACAGAAATAGCTGGGTCAGTCACGGCTTGGTGTTTGCCTTATTTGACCCTAGTTTGAACAGTTGTCTACCTTTGATTGACCAAAACTCAGTGATTGGTATAAGAGTAGGTTACAACTGTTTAGGTTACAGTTCACCATGTAAGAAGAGATCTGTAGACTGAACTTAAAATATGTAAAGATGCAGCTTTAGGCTAAACTTCATTTAACACTATTTTCTTAGAACTGAATATGGACTAGACATCTTCTCAGGCTCTGAGCATGCAATGGAAGCACATTCTTTGTGTTCATGAAGATTGCAGGGGAGTTGGGGTGGGGTACAGATTCTAATCAAATAATTACACAAACCCTGTCAAACTGAGGTAAGTGCTCAGAAGAAAATATAGTTCTAGGAAAATATAACTAAAGAGTCTGACTTAGATGGTGGGAAGCAGGGCTGACTGGGGTCTGAGAACATTAGGGCTTACCTAGGCGCACATGATAGGGAGAGGCAGCATGCAAAGGCCTTGTGGTGGAGGGGAGCCCAGAGAGCCAGGGAAGACAGGCAGGAAGATGGGCACTGAGCAGGGGCTGAGGGCAGAACCCAGGTAGGCCTTTTTTAGGATTTGTTCTGCATCCCAGGATTTGACCTGGTAACAGGGCACAAGGAAAGAGATGGTAGAGCAGAACAGACAGAGAGGGCGCCCATGGTTGACTGAGAGCACTGGCCATTGATTCCTTTTTTTTCCAACAAACAAAGGGAGGCCCTTCCTGCCATGTGGCTGTAGGCTCTCAGCTGTATCTGGGACACAGGTGGATGTGCAGTTTCTGGAAAGGGCTGTCTGACTCTTTATGGCTTTGTAAAGAGGTGTCCAGAGGCCATCATGTTGGTTCATAAAAAATGTTCAGAAATCTAAATTTATGCCTTGTAGCTCTCTGGTGAAAATAGCTTATTGTCCTACAAGATGGATGTAGCCAACCCCTTCTAGGGAGTAAGATTTTTCCTGGAAGCCACTTTTGGGGATGGCTGTGCTGGATCGCTGCCCACTGACCTGGGCCCTGGGGAAGAGTCCTGGTCAGCTGGCATCAGATCTGGAGCAAACTACACCCCAGTCCTTATTGCTTCCTGTTCCCACTACTCTCATCTTGCATTTGTGTATTGACACAGTTCAGATTAAAATCCTAAGCAAAGGACTATAAGCATTGAACATTGATGTTCTTCATCCCAGGTCTGCAGCTGCCCAGATGCAGTGCCTTGGGGAAGACCCCTGCATTTCTTGAACTCTCAGCTTTGTGTTCTCTGAAATGGGGTGAGGGGCCTCTGACCTGGATTCTCCAAAATTCTCAGGTCAAATGAGAGTCCTGTGTGTGCACTACTCTAGAAATCATGAAACTCTTTGCAATAGCAAGCTACACAGACCAGAGTGAAAGCACAGGCTTTGAGGTCAATCAATTTGGGGTTAAATCTTGATTCCCCCAGTTGCCTGTTCTGAGACCACTTCAATATGAGCCTCAATTTTCTCACTTGTAAACAGAGAATTATGCTGCCTATCATATGAATTATTTAAATTATTAAAAATTTTCATGGGAATAGTACTTAGCATATAATATCATATAATTTAATGCATAGCTCTAATAACTAATTTAACTATGAGCTTTGGGTTCTTGTAAAGGAGGAAAAGTCATGCAGACAACTCTCTTGGGAGCTGAGGAAGCTGGTTTCTGGGGCAGGTGACCCAGTGCCTTTGACATGTACTTGGGCCAGCTCCCAGCTTGAAGCCTCTGTGCCCTCTTTCATCCCCAGCACACATAGCACTGCTGCTGGCCTGGTCCTCCTGGGTCTTCCCTGTAATGTCCTCACATCTGTCCCTTCCTCTTCATTTTTCTTCAGGATCCCCACTCCTTTCTTACAACTTCTTGCCACTTTCTTTTAACATTTCTGATCTGTCCTACAGCTTCTCCAGCAGTTGCTATATCCTCCTGCTTGGCCTGAGTGTTTGGTCGGGGCTGGGTCTGTGTGTGGGGTCGCTCTGCTTCCTTCTCAGGGCCCAGAGCATCACTCCTCACTTCTTCCACAGAGATCATCTCAGTGCCCCACATACAAAGCACTGTTCTGGGGGCTGCATTCAGAGGTGGCCAGACTGGTAGGCCCCTGCACTCATGGAGCTCCCATTCCCCAGGGAACATAGTCACTATAAAAAAAGAAGTCAAATACGTAATCACAGGCCATGACAGGCCCATGAAGAAAAATAGAGCAGAATATTCCAATAGAGCGCACTGGGAGAAGCTATTTAGAGAAGGAAGATCAGGGCCCGGGGCCTGTCTGAAGGTTTGGCATGGTGTGATTACAGGCATTCTGGGTGTGGAGTGGAAGTCTATCTTTCCCTTTCCTGTATCCTTAGATCTTCCCCTTTTTCTGGGAAATTAATCCAAAGCAACCTAGGCCACTTTGGTAAGAGTATTAGCATCCTAGAGCTGCTATAATCAATTACTACAAACTTGATGACTTCAAACAAAAGTAATTTATTCTCTCCCAGTTCTAGAGGCCAGAAATCTGAGTTCAAGGTGTCAGCAGGGTGATTCTCCTCCCCAAGGCTCTAGGGGGGATTCATCCTTGCCTCTTCCAGCTTTTGGTGACTCCAGGCATTCCTTGGCTTGTGGCTACATCACTCCAGTCTCTGCCTCTGTCTGCATACAGCCTTCTCCTTTGTTTCTGTGTCTTCTCTTCTGTCTGTTACAAATGTCTTATAAAAACACTTGTCACTGGATTTAGGGTCTGTCCAGATAACCCAGAAATGAGCTCATCTTGAGATTCGTAATTACATCTGCAAAGCCTATTTTCTCAAATATAGTCATGTTTGTAGGTTAGGAGTGTTAAGGCACAGACATATCCTTCTGGGGGTTACCATTCCACACATTACAGCAAGTGAAGGAAAAGACAGTCCCCCAAATTAGCATCTATTCACTCAAAAGATTCCAGCTTCTATGCAGGGATTATATCAGCATTTTACTTGAAATTAAATTTATTTCTGGTTTTACTTTAAAGCATTTAAAATTTCAGTGCTATACCACACCAAGGTCCTCATTAGGCACTATCAGCTCCTCCCCTTTCTGAAGACGTGTTCAGTCAGTCCCTTTTCACAGCTCTGCAAACATGCCCACCCCTGTGCCCATACATAAAAACAGCAAAATCTGTCACAGGTGTGGGTGGTGAAACTGTTCTCCCCTGAACCAGGTCTGTCAGCTTTGAGCTGGATATGGGCTTTGCCCAGTATTTAGGGCAAGAAAATGAAATTATTCCCAGCTAGAAAAACAACCATGTCTGCTGGGCTGTCCTGGAACACAGAGGAAGAAGTTCAAAGCTCCAGGTCTGGCCAGCCTTTGTGTGTGTGTGTGTGTGTGTGTGTGTGTGTGTGTGTGTGTGTGTGTGTGTGTGTATTTTAACTCGAATGCATTTTATTTCTGTTGTTGAAATGCACATACACACACATGCGCACACACACATATGCATTGTAATCATACAAAGAATGTAGATAAATATGCAATAAAGTGGAAAGATGAAATAAAGTGGAAAGTATAAAATAAGATGGAAAGCCCCTTTTTCCCTTTTCTTTTGCCTAATTCCACTCTTGTAGGTACTCAATGTATTTTCTCTAGAGAATATATACATATCCAAAAAGGACATGCACATTTGTATGCATAGCTAGGATCGTTTTTGTTTTCTTTTACATTTTATATATGTACATATTTATATTTAATGCTTTTCTGTATGAAAAAAGGTCCATACTTATGGCCCTACACATTGCTTTTCCTCCTGGTGGTCTGTCTTGGAAAGGTTTTCCTTACTGAGATGTACTGATACATCTCATTTTTCACAACTACAAAAAACTCCATTCGATGGATGTGCCATAATTTATCTGACCACACCAAGTGGCTTCTGATGGAGCAAGTTAACACACAAGGTTTAGCTTCCTGAGTCTCGCTCTGTTATGCTTTCCACTGTAGTTATTCATACAGCAAATATAAATAAGCATAGAATATTACTTATACATGTAATAATACATATTATATATAAATTATATAACAGCATATATAACAATTTATAGGTGGATAATCATTTAATTATCACAACTCTGGGTGAATATAATCCTTTATCAATAAGGCAGCTGAATTTTTAATCTTTGATATGCAGATAAGGAAACCGAGGTTCATGGAGGTGAGGAGTCTTATTTAAGGTCAAGGAGAGTCAGTTCCATGCCCTTTATTTCTTAGGTTGTACCACAGTTCCCATTGTTTTACCTTTTCTTTGACAATTTGGCACAAACCTCAACCTTTTGGGCTCCAGCCCTAGCATCCTTTCTGGCCACGTTTTTCTTTTCTGAGTCCATTCTCTGTTCTCTAAGACCAGTGGGAATGCAACCCTCCTTATGTCTGAGTAAGTGCGGAGGGATGACGCGTCAAGCTTGGCTGGTTTCTTGATGGACTGTGAACCCCACACTCTCGGGGCCCACATGTGTCTGCATTACTTCCTGTGCAGTCTGCTCCTCCAGCTATCACACTCCAAGGGAAAAGAAAAATAAACTTGGTCCAGATCTCTCCTGTCTTGATTCCTGGGTGGGCCCGATAGCTGTGTGGCTCAAGTCACTCGGCTCATAGCGTTAGTTGCAACTTCCTACTTTTTACAACTAGCATGTGAAGGGACTATATTTGATGAGCTTTGTGGCTGCAGAAAATGCCAACTCATTCGAGTGAGGATGCCCAAATGCCGGTCTGCTCCTTAAAGCCTGGAATGCCCACCCATCCATGAGGTTAGACAGTCCCAGGCCTCTCTCAAGATAGCTGATCTGAGGGCACAGCAGAGACCTACATGGAGCCCATGGGGACAATATGAGCTTGTTGTGGAGGAATTCATACAGGGAGCTGCTGTTGAAAAGAGTATCTGCACACTGAGTCCTTTTATACTGACCTATGTTGTGTCACCTGGAAATTCTTCCATCTGTGTAAAAGCTTTGATAAAGGACTAGGGTGCACTTACTTTTCCTCTATGGAAGTTCTTTTTCCCTAATTGTGGTACAGTACATTCATTCTCTGGTAGGTTCTTGGGGAAGGAAAACACCCTGTTGCCAAAGAGTATGTTAATTATAATATATTTATCTTTTTCACAGTCATGATGTACATTAGCCTCTAAAAGACTCAGAAATTCTGTTTTAAAATACTTGCTTAACTTTGTTTATTCCAGAAATTTCCCAAATTATTTAACTAAGGAATGTTCTTTTCTTTTATTTTGTTCTAATCTAATTTATTAGCAGACCACATAAACAATGTTTCCCAGAGATAAGTTTGGGAAACACTTTCCTGGGAGAAGTAATCCTTCATTCAATGAATGAATGAAATAGTGGGCTCATAGAAAGGCCCATTTCAATGCACACACACACACGCACACAAATACATTCTTAGGTATAAGTGTTCTTAATTTCTGTACAGTGTATACTCCCTCAGAAAGCCTAAACTGACCAGAAAAAAACAGGTTTTCCTATGACTGGTGTCAAATGCATTTACCAGACCACCATTAATCAGGGCAAGAGGTCCCAAGGAAGCTGGAAGAGTCAGACCCACATGTTTCTCTTGACAGTGCAGTCAGTGCTAATGGGATCAACGTGACAAGTGTGAGCCATCATGAGAAAGTTGGTGCTTCGTGCATGCTATTCTGCAGTCCAGGAAAATTGGGAATATTTGATTTAGGACACCAGTGAATAGGTACCAGCTATTTGTTTATATCAGCGGTAATTAATTGGTTCATATTCGAAGAAGGAGATGAGTTCCAGGATGCCCTGTGGTCTCTGAAACATGGAAACCAGGCAGGATTGGAACGTCTCTGTGGGGCCAGGTGCCTCAGAAAGCTGTTGCCTCCTGTGCTCTTTGAGACCTTTCTCCCTGCAAAGCTTCAGGATCAGGGTCTCCTGAGCACAATGCCTCCCTCTCTTCCTCTCTCCATGATCACAAAAGCCTGAGTGTGGAGCCATATGTGTCATAAAAACAACAGCCACAACAATCTGCGTGTGTGCTTGTGTGCTTATGTGTGTGTGCGTGTGTGTGTGCATGCACACTAGTCTGTTTATGCAGGCGTTCAACAAATATTTGCAAATACTGAACAAATACGTGTCAAGCACTGGGGATACAGAGGGCACAATTTGGACAGCCCTCTTGTCTTGAAGGAGAAGCATCTCAGCATAACAGTAAGAGCACTGCTTTTGAAACCAGATAGGCATGGCTTCCGTTGTCAGCCCTGCTTATTTATCTCAGCTGAGTGACTTCCATCCTTTACTCCCCATGCCTTGCTTTTCTTAAAAAATGAGGATAGGTTTCAGGGTTTTGTAAATACTGGTGGTAATGTAAGCAGGTTCCCAAACCGTAGCAGGCGCTTATTCAAGAGTGTGTATTTATCGTTATAATATCAATTGTTATTTAGTGTTAGCAGGAGTGGGAACTTCTGAAAGACCTCCTATATAGCAGGCAGCAACATTTCCTTTTAAAATGATGAACTAGATATCAGAAAAGGTAGTGTTAGACAGGGTCATCAAGGTGGTGTGTATATATGTTTGTGAGTGCACATGCCTGTGTTATGTTTTAAAGCGTAAAGCTTTAAAGATAATTAAAGAAAAAAAAAGAGTGCAAATAGCACCTACAAGTGACTCTGACTAAAAATAGGCAACATGATGTGTGGAATTAAATAGAAAAATCTTCCCAATTGCTGTATATTACATTCTTTCAGGTTACATTATCTTGAACTGCCTTAAGTGAAAGATTCCATTGGGAAAGAAGGAGAAAAAGACATAAAAGAATCTTCTAAGAAAAGGATGGAAACTAATTTTCAACTCCCTCAAAATACCATGTGTGGGTCACAAAACTGGGTGACCATTGGGTGAAAATGTAACTGTGGCTTTCACACGTGCACACAAGTGCTGACACACTCACACCTGCTCACTAAACATGCTGCAGGTAGTTCCCAAAGGTCTTCATGTGGATGATCTCATTTAACACTCAAAACAACTCAAGAATTTACTGTTAATATGCCCATTTTACAGATCAGGAAAACTGAGGTTAATGAAATTTCAGTAACTTGTGCAGTCAGGGTTCTAAACCACCCGAGCAGTCTGACAGTTAAGCTTGGATTCATAGCTCCTGGCTCCACTGGCTCAGTGGACGCTGACAAACTTTATAACCCAGAAAGGAGGCAGAAGAGAACTCTGAGTAAAAGGTGACCCTAGGGTTGAAGAGCCTGGCTTCCGTTCTGGTAGTGCCCCACCAGCTGTGTGACTCCCAGGGAGTCCAGGGTCTTACCTGACCCAGGGGCCAGTTCTATCCCCAAAGTAATAATAAGAACTGAAAGTGGGGCTGTACTTTGAGCTACACAGCCAGATCCAGAGTGGGGGATAGTTTCTTTTCTATCCTTTCTTTTCCTCTGACCAAAGCACCTCATCCTTGAACATGAGGTCCTGGTTTTACTTTCTTTGGCTTAAGAGCAGCATTTGGGAGAAGTCAACAATCCGGAGACACGAGAGACAGCCAGGCAGAGGAAGACAAACAGAACTGACACAGAGCAAACATGCAAAGGTATTCAAAATGTGGGCTCTCATTTCCACTCCCCTGCCTGAAGCCTGCCAGACACTGGGCTTCGAGAAAGAAAAAAAAATCTGATTTGTACTGAAAGGGGCCAAAAATAACCTTGCTTTCTCCTGCAGAAGAAAACAGAAAACTCTGCGGTTTTCTCCCTTTTGGATTTCCTTTTTCCTTGGCCGTGGTTGGCAGGGTGAGCCTGGGCTCTGGGCTCAGGCCTGGATGCAAACAATAAGCCAAAACAGTGAGGGGTGACAAGGGGGTTAGAGGGAACAAGACTGAGGTGGGGCCGACGCTGATTTAAAGCCCCGTGTTTGATGAGGGGCAGGCCGGCTCCAGGAAGAGACAGCCACAGGGAAAAGAAGACTTCACTTGCATATGCTAATTACAAATCATTTCTAATCAGGAATAGGCCTGTTTTCCTGTCCCTCTAAAATATCTTGCAGGTTCCTACTTTGCATCCCCACTGCCCTGGTGTGTTTCTGACTATTTTGCCAAATTCTCCTTCCTGGACTCCTGGCTTCTAGGCTATTTCTATCTTTTTCACATTTTCTAAAATATGACTCTAATGTCCCTCCCTGTTCAAAAGCTTCTGGTGAGGCTCCATCAGCCACAGATAACTGTCCATATTACATCTCAAGCTGCATATTTTTCTCTCTCCCTGAAATCTCACTCATCTCTCTGAGTTTGCAAAGCTTTCTCCAGCCTCTTGCTTTGGTCAATAATCACTCACCTCTCCTCTCGGCATCCCAGTCCCCCATCCATCCTTCATGGCAGAGCTCTTATCTCTTCTCCTCCACAATGTCCTCCTCAG
Organism: Symphalangus syndactylus; assembly: GCF_028878055.3. Taxonomy (NCBI): domain Eukaryota; kingdom Metazoa; phylum Chordata; class Mammalia; order Primates; family Hylobatidae; genus Symphalangus; species Symphalangus syndactylus. The sequence goes on from NC_072433.2 coordinate 28,266,230, forward strand.
CTCCAGGTGGTTCCTCTACTCTAAAGGAAGGACTCTTCTCACAAATGCTTTCTCACGGAGTTTGTCACATTGGCTCTAAAGACTGACTGCAAGTTCCCCCAGCTTGCTGATGAGAAACCCAGGGTTCAGAGAGGAGAGAGAACCTGCTCAATGTCACAGACCTCATAGGTGTTGGAGCTGATGCGCCCTTGACTCCTGGACTGGATACCTTTGTGACTGGCAGCTGCCAGAACCGCATTGGAGTTTCTCTCACATTCCAGAAACCCCTAAATTTCATGCCATGCTGTTTCTCTGAAATAATTAAGCACAATTTTAGGGAGTCCCTAGTGCTGGAGAGAGACAGTCAATGTTGTTGCTCTGGATGTTTTTGGCGTCAAGTTTCTCCACAATGGGGAGAATGTATTTTTAGCTCAGAAATCCAGCAGGGTGTGAAAATTCCTGCCCTTTTTTTTTTTTTTTTTTTTTTTTTTTTTCCCCAAATGCATACCCTATTGTTAAGCACAGAGGAAAATCCTGATCAGGCCAAGGAGGACTCAAACATTGACATGTACAACCTAGGACAGAGAAGGAGGCTCCACGGGGAAGTGTGTCTTAGTTTTCAGGAGGGAGCTGGACCTATGTTGAAAATGATTTGATGGTGAAGACTGTGTGGAGTGACTGTGACCATTTCCAGTGCTGAGTCTCCGCTGGGTGACCGTTTGTGTAAATTACAGCCCTGACCTCACAGAGGAGGAGCCCCTGCTTCCGGACTCTTCTGCCAACCTCTGGTCATAGTTTTCCCCAGCCCCACTCATGAGGAAGGGCTGTCCCTGAGAGCTGCAACAGCCCCTAGACTTGATGTCCATTCAGAGATCCAGCAAATTGTTGTTGGTCTCCTTTCAGAGACATATTTGGACTTAGTGGTTCCCAGTAATCCCTAAGGAGTCTTTGTGAATTCTTTAGATAAACTCCAGGGCACGTTATAGAGCAGCGGTTTTGAAAATGTCAGGCTACCAGCATGAGCTTCACCTGAGAACTTGTTATATACGCAAATTCTCAGTCCCCATCCTGGACCTGGTGAGTCCGAAATGGGAAGAGGGGTACCATCTGTGTTTCGACAAACCTTGCAGCTGATTCTGATGCAAGTTTGAGAACCACTGTTATGGGTAGACATGAACAGGGCAGGAGGCATTCCCAGTAGAAGTCCACATTATATTCCATTTCTACTTCCAAAGGCAATACCAAGTAGGCAGTGACTCACATCACCTTCCACAACCCTATTTTAAGAGGTTCATCTAATCGCTGATGTGCTGCAGTCTCAGCTTCTGTAGCAGCTTCAACATCCTCAGCCTAGGCTGGTGGCCTCTCCCATCAAAGCTGTGCCATAGAAGACTGAACAGGTCCTTGTCAGCTGGACAGTGAGTGCCTTGTGTGGGCCATGCATTGTGTTAACCTCTAGAGACATTGAGTAAAACAAGAATAACAGTGTCTGTCTTTGTGGAACCGAGAGGCTGGCAAAAATAATACACGTTAACCAAACTGTGATGTGTGAAGTTGGTGCCCCAGTAGAGACAGGGAGAACTGTCAGTCCATAGCAGAAAGGCCCACCGGACTCAGTTCACCATTATAAAGAGAAGGGGAGAGGAGAAGAAAGGGTGAGAGAGAGGGAGGAAGGAAGGAAAGAAGAAAGGGAAGAAAGGAAGGAAAGAAAAAGGAAGGAGGAGTGAGGAATGGAGGAAGAAGGAAGAAAGAAAAGGAGGTAGGGAGGAAGGAAAGAAGAAAAGGAAAGGAAGGAACAAAGGAGGGAGTGGAGAAGGGAGGAAGAAGGAAGAAAAGGAGAGAAATTATCTGGTTAAATTTTGATCCCTAAAAACAATCTGTATCTAAGTGGTTTACACTTGCCTAAGATAAATGCCTTAGAAAAGGTTTTGAAATAGAGTAACTGGGCGATTTACTCTTCTTTCTGCCCAGTGAACTCCTCTGAGATGAAAAAGCCATTCTCCTCCTGCCATATAGCAACAGTTCCCAAAATACAACAGGAGTTCCTACGATTTGAGAACGTTTTTGTAATCACCCCCTTGCTAGCACAAAACCCAGAACCTTGGAGGCTTGTGCATAGAAAGAGGATTTTCTCAAAAAGCAGTGTGGCCAAAAGGAAACTCTACCTGACATGTAAGCTCCCCATGGAATACTCGTTTCCCCATGCCTGGTTATCCCATACTTCGTTTAGCCCATGCCTAACTATGGGAGACTGGGGAGCCACACCCTTCTTCCTTGCCAACATGACCCAAGTGTTGGTCATTGTCTGGCACCCTGTGCCCCAGGAGTGGCTGTACTCATCTTAGGCCCAGCAGGTGAATCTAAATTAGTCTTGGCAAGTGCTTGTCTGTCCAGATTGCACATAAGAATCATCCAGAGGGCTTTAAAATGTGTCCATACTGGGAGGACTTTTTCGGGATTCACTTCTATTCAATGAGATATGAAAGTAGTTGTACTAAAAGGCTTTCTTAGTTTTAATAAGAGACCCATGGAGGAAAGAAAAAATGACTGATTTCTGCCTCAAGACATCACCCTCTGCTTTTAATGCCTGGGATTGCAGCAGCCATTATGGGACAGGCTAACCCACTGGGGATGGTGAAGCAGAAAGGTGGAAAGAGCTTAGGTCATTGAGGATGTAAGTGAGCCTCAAAGTTAACCAACTCTGAACCCCGTACTTCTGTATTTAGCGGTCATGTGGCTTTGGAAATACCAACCAAGCTCTGTTTTCTTTATTTGAAAAATGAGGATAAAAACACTCATGTCATAGTGCTGTTTTGCAGATTGTTCAGATTAGGAATCAATACATCTGAAATGCTTGGCAGAGTGCCTGACTCTAAAAAAAATGGTAAATGATGATAATAAGTTGGTTAATATTAAAAATAATACTACTGATGATTGTTGCTTATCCTAAGAAGAGTAGAGTGCGGTCATTAACCCCATATCCATGCTTTAGATAATCTGCTTTTCTTAATGTAACTTTGAGATTATGTTAGGGTTTAGCTTATTTCTTTTATCCATCTTCTAAAGTTTTAAAAATTATTGTCATAATCTAAATATAGATATTTTTCTAACGGATTATGTCATGATTTATTCCTGGGATAGAGTCAAGATAGGTTTTTATCATGTAGACTTCTTCTGAGCCAGCTCTACTTTCTGCTTTCTCAGTGAATTTGCAAACAGCGTCAGGACTGGACACCACGTGCTAGTGGTCCAGACTGGGGGTGGATTGGGTTGGGCACCATAATGAATGTTGACCCTTGGAGGTTGGCAGCCTCATTCCTTTCCATGTCATATTAACCAGACACACCAGTGTTCATTTATCATATGCACAGCAATTAGAGATGAACCTCAATGGAACAGTCTCAGGACAACTTCCCATCAGAGCCATTTTCAATTTCTTCTGGCCCTTTCTCTGCGATGGACTCAGCCAGCTAGGCTGGGGTGTTAGTGCTCCCTCTTTTCTATGTGCTCTGGGACATCTCAGGCAGACTTTTCAGCATGGCCTCAAAGGTGAGAGATAACCTGGCATTGTGGTTTCCAAAGGAGACTCCAGAGTCAAATTCTCTGGGTTGAGTTTGTCCATCTATGTTTGTGTGATCTTAGGTGAGCTACTTACCAACCCAAGGGTTGTTTCTGCACTTTTAAAATGAAGCAGTTGGACTTCTCAGCTGCAAGATTCTCAGATTAAAAACTACCAGAGAAATCTATTTTCATGCAGGCCTATATTAATTTATTTATTTTCACAGAAAGTGGTTTCTCTCAGGGTGAAGGTTCTTAGTGCTTGAATAAAATAAGTTCTCTTCAAGTGCGCCACATGTTTTTATAATATTCAATTGTCTTCTCATCTGGATGAAAAGACCCCAGATTTCACACAGTAAAGTTCGCATCAATCTTTTATTTCCACCAGATAGCTCAAGGTTATGATGTTCTCTTGTCTTTGAAAGAAAACAAGGCCAGACAGAACAGAATATATGAATTAGGCTCAGCTTTCCCCTTGGAGGAACAGGAGGGCGATGCTGCTGCCCTTTTTTTGTTGTTCATAATTTATTATTATAGAGATTTATAAAGGGCCTTTTCTTAAGCCCTTCACAAAGCAGATTGGAACAGAAAAGCAATGTAGTTAAACCTATTAAATTGCTGATATAGGGGAAAAGTTGAGTTGGGTTTAAGGAACCCAATGTGACCAATAATATTATTCCTAGAGACAATTACTAAGACTCTGTTCCCTGGGGTACCTTATGCTTCTACTCTGAGCACCAGGAACAGGAATAGGGGAGAAGTGTGGGTCTCTCTGAACCCTCCATCCTGTTCAGTTGCTGCCTTTTATAGGATTCTTTAAATGGGAGCATCTAAATGCCAGCCTCTATTGCCTTTGCTAACTTTCTAGAGCGTTCTCCCCACTTATTGTAGACTCTTCCAATGCCATTATCTTCATATTGTCCTCTTTCTAGAAAGCCTCCTTTGACCAGCCTTGTCTCAGAGGTTAAGGAGCCCTTCTTATTAGGCATCCTCAGTGTTCTGAACTTGCCCTAATGGCTCCTGTAGGAATCATCTATTGACTTGTTTGAATCTCTCACTAGCTTGGGAGCTCTGGGCGGGGGAAAGCCACGTCTCCCCTTGCTCATTACCTTATAATCAGCATTTGTGTAAGATTTGCTTGCCATGCTTTGCAGATGCTGAATAAATAGCTCTTAACTAAACAAGTGGAGCCCTGAATTCACACCTTCATCCTGCTGAGGATTCAGACTACACTGGCTTTTCTCCAAGTGTGAGCTTAACTCAAGTCTACATTTTCCACGAGATGCTCACTCCGTTCACATACAGCCCTTACTAGCTCTACCTCATGCTGAGCTCCCCCTTCTCTGAAGTCATAACTGTGCGCTCCACAGTGTAAGGTTCAAGATTATGGATTTTAGAGTGAAACTTTCTGAGTTCAAGTGTAAGATCCCCCCAAACACTACTTGTGGGATCTTGGGCAAATGACTTAAATGCTGAAATCTTGCCTCCTCATTTGTCAAATGAAAATGCTAGAATTTATTCCTCTGTATTATCGTGAGGATTGATTATATGAATAAATATTTGCAAAGCCCTTGGCATAGTGTCTGAGCCAATTCAAATGTTTACCAAAAAGAAATAAAATACCAACACCTTCAGTATAATTTGGAGTTTCTAGAATGTTCAAGCCCTGCTGCTGAGGAGGATCTGGGGCTGTCTGGAAGCATCAGAGAGCATACAGCTTTCTCAAATACCAGATATCTGGACCACCATCCTGGAGACAGTCTTGCCAATACCCTGCCATACACAGCCATTAAGCCTTTGCTGACTTACAGTGTATGGTGTTAGGAGGTCTTTCTCTCCACCAGGGCAAAAGTTCTTCCAAACCAGGAATCACAACATTTTGTGTGTTCCAACACTTCACATAGCATTTGGTTTAAAGCCAGTGCCCCATAGATGTTTGTTGAATGAGTCAATGAGAATGGTAGACACACAACCCACTGAAGATTGGTACCCCTTGCCCCTTGAGTGAGCTCTGATCATCATATACCTTCCCCTATTCCAAGACACTTCCTTTTAACTCTAGAACCATCCACACAACTGGCTTATCCTTAGGAGTCTGCCTCAGGTCCCCAACCATGTGCCAAATCCAAGCCCACAAAACTGATACACTCTTTGTGCCCTGACATTGACTGCATCGTCCCTCCATCCACAGTTTGGCAAACTGTTTCTACAAATCTAGTGTTCTAGAGTCTGTCCTGGGCACTATGGAGATAACCAAGAATGAAAAAGGGCTTTGTCCTGGTTGAGCTCACACTCTATTATGGGTTATGTCCTGCCATAGTTGGGAAGACTGTATGCTCTTATCCCTGCCTCCTGCCTGAGACAGGCTTCAAGCCACTCTGGCACTAGCTGCATTTCAAGTGTAACCATTGCCCGAATTCCACTGTCATGAGAGTAGTCCTTGGATATTTACATTAGGATAAGACTAAATTTGAGTGTTGCATGCCCCCCATAACACAGACATCTTCCAAAAGTGAGTTCCCTAAACTTGACCCAGCCGAGTTCCATCTCCCTTCATCTTCTTTTCTGCATCTGGCAGCCAACATTCATCATGTTCTGGACCCTGAGTCTCCTGTCATCTCTCAGGAAATAAAACAAAGAAGCACTCAAGTTAGCCTTCCAAATTCTTCCACTTACATGGTGCTTGTCACATACTTGGCTAAAGGGACTTTCTAGATTTAAACATCTTTCACTCCCCATACTGCCCTAAAATAATTTTCTCTTAAATTCAAACAGTGCAATGTGATAACTATAGCCATCCCCCCAACAACACAAAAAAAAGATTAACATGGTCCAACCGGCTATAAATTTTGCACTCATTTCCTCCATATTTACGAACATTCATAAAAAATTGAGAAATCTCATGAGCTATATGGATGGATCACTGTATAATTGCCTACAAAGAGAGAAAAAAGGATTGAGGATATAGAAGTGAAAGAATAATGTATAATTCATAATATGAAGATGAAAGGTGGGTGAAGTTGAAGCAGCTCTTCCCTTGAAAATGTTTAATCATTTTTTAATATCAACACACCTTATTATAAAGACAACATGGCTTATCCAAATACAATCAGTAAAGTACTACCGTCTTTAATCAAAATATTATGGAATTCTCAAATAGTTCTTAGAATAGAGCATTTTATGAATATGGTTCAAATATCAGTGAAATACAGATTTCTTAATAGTTGAGCCATTATGTAATTAAATAATATTTATATAATGACAATTGCATACTCCATAAGTGAAAGTTAGATTTAATGAGACATTTATTGGCTCAAATGATTAATAATAAAACTCTCTGTGCTGAAGGTAATTTATACACACACGATATATGACCAAGAAAAAAAACTCATCTTAATGCTTACCTTGTGTTCAATGTTGGTTATCTCCTGTCCAATTCAAATCAATTCCTGGTTTTAAAACATCAGCCCAAGACTTAAGGGCAATCATCATTAGGAGCGAGACAAAGAACAAAGATTCCTTTTTAACATGTTGAGGTTACAGAAAATTTTTGCAAAGATTTACATTTTATTTTACTAGTAAATTGATCTTTTTTTCTAATAATTTGTGGAAATGTCTCAGGAACCAGAAAAATAAGATAATTTATTTCTCTCCCCTCCCTCCCTCCTTCTTTCCTTCCTTCCCTCCCTCCCTCCATTCTTTCTTTCTTTCTTTCTTTCTTTCTTTCTTTCTTTCTTTCTCTCTCTCTCTCTCTCTCTTCTTCTTTCTTTCTCCTTTCTCTTTCCTCCTTTCTACTTGACAAGTAGGTAATTTGGTAATCATAGGGTCCATAAGTGCAAGGAAATATGATTTATACTGAGTACCTGTCAAATGCCAAGCACAGATTGAGAGACTTTAATGCACAATTTCAGAGGCAGAGAAAACATAGGCTTTTCGTGGACTTATAAATGGAAGAAAATCCTGATGGGTGACTGTCATCGTGATCCTCCATGCAAGTGGTATAACCCTTATGATAGGAAAGTAATATTGGTTAGGATGATGTTAGAGTATTCTAGGATATGTCTAAATGACCACTTGTAACTCCTTACAATGCCTTTGTCTACATTATAAATCACAAACTTATGTTTGAGTCCTGGATTTACTACTGTCTTCATCTATTTTGTGCTGCTTGTGGAGGAAAAGTTAAATATCAAATTTGAACTCAATTGAACATGGACACAAACAATGGTCACCAAGTCTCAGAACAAGTAGTGTGGGCCCCTTGAGGTGTTCATCCATTGCTATGTTGGAGTAATCTCTATTTCAATCTATTCCTATATATTTATTGAAAACAGACAATTGCAAAAACAAGTTGACCTTTTTGTGTTCCGTGAGCCCAGTCGTGAAGGACGCTCATGACTGGGCCTCATGTCAAACAACTCGTTACAAAAAGAGCTAGGGTCCTAGACTGTACTGCAACTTCATGAGACCTCTCCTCATCTGTGCAAGGACCAGTGGCCGACTCTGGTGCCCAGGCTGCTGCTTCCCAGTCTGGTGGTGAATCGTCCCTACTCTTGTGAGTGTAAATATCTTTTTCCTTCTCCTCTTCCCATCACGATTTGCTTATTATATCAATCTGCTTGTTATATCAATCTACTTATAATATCATTTGCTTATTATATCTGCATTGCTATTTACACGGTATAAAGATTGTTTACCCTTAGAGGTATAGTGTGTGTCTGTTCTTCTCCCCTTGCGCATTTCCCACACAGAACACTGCTGTAACAAAGTACCTGAGACAGGTAATTTATAAAGAAAAGAAACTTCTTTCTCCTCATTCTGGAGTCTGGAAAGTCCCAGATTAGGATGCCAGTGGTTTGGTTGTCTGCTGAGAGCTGCTCTCTGCTTCCAAGATGCTGCCTGTATCTGCATCCTCCAAACCCTGCATCTTTGGGTGCAGAAGGTGAAAAGGGGAGAAAGCTGAAGGCTGTACGAAGCATCTTTTATAAGGGCCTACATTCCATTCATGATGGTGGATCCTTCATGGCCTAATCACCTCTTAAAGGTCTCCCTTCCTCTTAATGCGATCACATTGGCCATTAAGTTTCAGCACCTTGATTTTGGAGGAGACACACTCAAACCATAGCAACTAGTTTCTACCTTTGCTTTGCCCTCAGTAAGACACTAAATGCCTTACAGCCTCAGTTTCCTTCTTGGCAAAATGGTGATATTGATGTGCCCCTTTTACCTCCTATGCCTAAGAGGAACAAATACAACATTAACAACCAAGGACTCTGTTCCCATTGCTCATTTCCCAGATTCCAGATGGAAGGTATATCATGAGATACAATTTTATCTGTGTCTTATCCTTCATGCCTGTCATGGTACTTTATGTAAAAAACACATCAATTAAGATTGGAGACATTCATGGACGTATGTATTGAACTCCATCTAAAGTGCTTCTTGATCTCTGTGGCAAGTCAGAAAGAAGAGGTGTCACAATGTTTGGAGACAGTGCTCAGAGCATCCAGTTTTCTGTGACATTGGTCTCTTCCAGAGAACTGCCACATCACTGGCACATTCTTATTGGCCACACTACTGGTTCTGAAGGTGATCTATTATAAGCAGCAGCAGCTCTGATTTTGTAGTTGCCAAAATTGTTATTTTTGAGTGAAAAATAAATTTTCCAATAGAAACAAAGTCTGGACTTACCCTGAGGGTGGTTTGGCTTCTGTAAGTCCAAGGTTAGAGAAGATATTGAGGGTTATTCAGAAGCAGAAAGGACTGGCCAGAGTTAGTAATTTTGTAAGAAAACTTTCTGAAGATGAGGTATGGGGAATGGAATGGTTAAAAAGTAATAAATATTATTTATTCCAATTTTTGCTAAAATTTCAACCATGGTTATAGTTGGATAAAGGACTATTGATTTTTGTTCTGCTTTATTCTAAATTTTCAGGCAGTAATATATAATGTTTACAAATGAGTTACATGCATTTTAGAAAGCAGTATTTTTCCTGCAATACAAATTCCTCGAAGATGTTTGGGAAAGTGTACTGTTAAGTCTGGCTCCCATATTGCATTTTTGGGGTTTCAGTCCTATCTCCACCACTTAGTCACTATATAACTTAGGGGAAAATCCCTAATGCCTCTCAGTGTTGGTTTACTCACCCTTAAAATGGAGATGATTATAATAACAACCCAATACGGTTGCTGAGCTCAGAATTTCAACTCTGTTCTTAATAAAGAGAAAATAAATTCAGCTCCTGTAACTCTAATCTAGGGCTATTCTAGGACATAGATAATGGGGATAAGTTCTGATTTGCTATACCTCGACATCACCTCTTCCAAAGCCTTTTGGATACACACACACACACACACACACACACACACACACACACACACACAGAGTATACCTGAAATTCAGGAATTTTTCCAAGTACTAAAGTTACCTATTTGCCTAGGAGGAAGCCCATTTCTTGAACATCACTGATTTTTGGACCTTATATTTCCTGAAGTAAAAAGGTGATCTGGATACATATCATCCAGGAAGTCCAAACATCAACACTTGTGGAATTCCAGGTCACTAGGTCCAACAGACCGAGCTCCTTTGTGTCAGTTGAAAAGTGGAAAAGATGATCTCATTGAGACAGATAAGGGTGGGCTGCATTCCATGCACCAGATAGGGAATGCCATCTGCGGTTACCTTCCCATGGCCCCGTCCTTTCTAAACATGTCTTGAAAAGTATGGGAGAGACCTCTCAGTCTTTACAAGAAGACCCTGTTTCCTTGCCTGCCTGGGAACACAGCTGGACCTTGTTTCTCAGGCTCTTCTGCGTGTAAATGGAGCTTGGAGCTGAGTTATGACTAATGCATGTGAGCGAAACCAGCAAACCTCCCAGACCCAGCCTGAACGACGTCCTTCGCCACCTAAGAGGCTCTTCCCATCTGCTGGAAAGAGGCACTGCATCCAATAAGGACTCTGAGACCCGAGAGGACTGAGGAACCACCACACTGAAGAGGTCTTTGTCTCTGAATCAGAGCTGTGGAAGGTCCGTGTCAAACATCCAGTTCCACTTCACACGAGCCAGAAATAATATACTTTTAGTATGTTAAGCCACTGAGGTTCTGGGGTTATTGGTTACAGCACTCAGCTCCACCATAAGACAAAAGACAAACTTAGATTCCACCAAATGATGACAGGTGATAGACAATTTGGCAAATTCCTCCTGGCGTTAAGTACATTTACAAATGAAAACAGAGTTCACTGAGAATTGTAGGTACAGGTCTTGAAAGACAGAAGCAGAGTTTAGAACTCACAGGCTCTGTGAGGCAGCCACTCCTGAACAAGACTCCTCAGCCCCCCTGGGGGCTGACAAAGCCTTGGCAGACAGGAAACTTCCTGGGCCAAGCCCCCTGCTGCCCTAATCACTGCTTCTGGAAAATGAGAGCACCTCCGCAAAGAGTATTTTTAGATCAGCCTAATTTTTAGAACAAACCACATCTGAGTGCTCACACTCCATGTGTACACTGTTACTGATGCATCTGCTATTTAATTTCCATTATTAATATTTACTACAATATGATTAGTCTGGTTCTGAGCCTCTGAGTTAGAGGTTATTATAACTTTCCCAAGTATCAAGCCCATAAAGCAAATACATTTATTCTACTTTCTCTCAACAGTTCTATGGAATCTTGGTGTGGAAGCCTTCTTCTCTTGGGGTGTGTGCCTTTTGGGAGGAGGCTTTGGGATCTCTTCTCTTACTGATCTCCTTTAGGTGGGTGAAGTACTTTTTCCTCAGATCTCATAAAATCCAATGCTAATGAGTGACATTAATTTCAATGAGAGTATACTATGAATATTTCAATTTGCTTCTCCTACAATACGAGCCTCTTAAGGGCGGTGATTAAATCATAATAGTTTTATTTCCAATGCTGGAGACACAGCTTGATGTATCATTTTATTTGTATTGGAGAAAGATTCGTTGAGCACCTGCTATGTGCTGGGTATTGAGGTGGGCACCAGAAAATCGATGAAGAACAAAAAATAGCCAGGAACCTTGTTCTCTTCATGAAACTAACAGCCTAAAGAGAAAGGCAGACAGTTATCGAAGATTTGCAGTAATAAACACATAATCATGGATAGGTTTAGTCATCTGGAAGAAGTGAGCATTTTCTGTGAAAATGTCTTACTTTATCTTTCCCCTAATAGGCCCTTAGACAAGGGTGTGAGTACAAATGTTTATTTGGGAGGTGATTTTAGGGAGCACAATGAGGGAGTGGAGAAGTGAGACAGGGAATTGAGGAAAGCCAATGAAAGTTATGTTATAGAGATAATTAATGCTGTGGGCAACAGAGACTCAGTCCTGCTGGGTTCCTAAGACTATATGGGACACGCCTGAGAATTGCCTCACTGTGGGCAAGGCCCAGCCCTCACGGCTCATTGGTTGAGAAGTGCTTCGGTTTATTGACTCCCTAACACTCCCAGCCTGTCCTATGTGTGTCAAGCATTTCCCCACAGCCAGAGAGACATCAGGGAGAGAGATGTAGTGGGGGCTGGCTATGAGCTGCCTCTGGGCTAGTTTATGGGGATATGGAGTATTGACAGCATCTTCTAGGTGGACAAAAAAAACACACTCCCTGATCCCTAGATGAGATGAGGAAATCAGGGAAGAGTGTCCTGATGAAAGACATGCTGAGAACTAATGAAGGAGAAAAGGGCTGGGAATGGTGGCTCACGCCTCTAATCCCAGCACTTTGGGAGGCCAAGGTGGGAGCCCATGAGTTCGGGACCAGCCTGGGCAACACAGCAAGGCAAGGCTTCATCTCTATAAATAATAAAAAAAAATAGTCAGGTGTGGTGGTACATATCTTTGGTCCCAGCTACTTGGGAGGCTGAGGTGGGAGGATCACTGGAGCCTGGGAAGTTGAGGCTGCATTGAGCCAAAATCTTGTCACTTCACTCCAGCCTGGTGACAGAGTGAGACCCTAACTCTAAAAAAAAAAAAAAAAAAAAGGGGGGGTGGGGGAGAAAAGATGAACATACTTGGTCTGTGGGGGATTGCATGGCAGAGCTTTTTTTTTTTAGCAAGAGGAAATATATTTGTTAGCATGAATATGGTTGGTGTGATGGGAACATGCAGGGCTAGGCAGAGAGGGTAGGGACAAAAAGAGATGAGGGAGATACTCTGGGCCAGCTCATGTCAGCCTTGCAGCCTTTGCCTCACCCTCAAGAGCAATGGGAGGGAAGCCACAAAAAGTTCTCAAGAATAAGATGGGTCACTTGGTGAGATCTGTGTTTGAAAACAATGTTGTTAAGACAGATTTGGAGCAGCCCAAGCAGATGCAATTTAATAAACATTGTCCAAGTGAAAGATGATGGGAGTTGGACTACGGTGATGATGCTAGGATGGGAAAAATATTGAAGATGTAAAATATGATGGATTGGTGGTTGTGAAGGAAGGTGGAAGGCAAGACTGATCCCTATATTTTTGGTGTAGAAACAGAGTCATTGGTGAGTGAACAAATGCTGGAAGAGAATCAATTGGACTGACGATCAAAGGTTCATCTTAGCCATTCTGAGAAATCCAATTTTGAATTAGTAAGTAGGAAATATGTCAAGGTAGGCAGTTTCGATGATCTGTGTGGAGTGCACTAAACAGGTCTGGCCTGGAGAAATATGTATGTGAGATCATTGCATCCAGGTGTCAGCTGATGTGATAAGGAGGCCTAGCCAGGCATGTGGAATCCTGACATACAGTGAATGAGTAGAGAAGGAGGAACCTTTCCCATTCTTCTTGGCTGTCTGCTTTACTTCTAATTTGATATGGACCCTCAGTGCTAGGCTATGAATTCTCAGATTCCCCATCCCTGTAGATCCCGGGGTAGCTAAGTTGGGTCTTAAGATCAGATGCCTAGAAATGCAAATGGATGGATGGGTGAATGGATGATGGATGGATGGATGGATGGATGGATGGATGGATCCTGAATGCCAGGGTGTAACTGAAGGACTGAAGAAGGCAATGAACAAGAAAATAAAGATTGAAGGAAGAATGAATCGTTGATGGATGCATGACAGAATTCAGTGGCCTCAGCAAGTGATGTTTTATTGTTGCCCAGGCAATGTGACTACATTGGGAACTGCATGGGAATATAAATGTATTAATTGCATATAGAGGGATGTGTAGACTTTGGCTGAGCTTTCTTATGTATGCAGATGGACCTTTGAAGAAATTTCAAGTTTATTCAAAACCAACTACATTCAGTTTAATGGTGCTGTGTCCCATATACCTGCAATGGTCTGGAAATGGGATCTGTGGTTGTAACACAACTTTCCTAGAAGTCCTTTATTCATCTTAGAGGTGCAAATATGGTCTGTAGATAGAGGCATATTGGCAAGTGAAGAAAGGAACACAGTCAACCTCATGGGGCTATCTGGATAGAGCAGAAGAATGAGCTGTTGACACAGATGTGAACATTTAAATATTTACTTTATATTCTGGAATTGCTCATATACATATATTAAACAACCATGCATTTATTTTTATTCACTCATGTATTTGCCCACTTAATACATATTTATTGAGCACATATTATGTAATAGATGCTGGGAACCCCGTGATGAGCAAGAGACACCATCATTCCTTCTGAGATTTTCCTAGTGGAGGCTACAGATGTTCAGTATATACATAGAATTACTATACACAAAGAAGAGAATGGTACAGAATGCCATAAGATGACACATATGGGTGCTTACTTGACACTGGAAAGAAAAAGCCTCATTGAAGAAGGGGTGGATGACCACGGAGTAGCAAGTAAAAATGAAGGCAGATGAGAAGTATCTAACCAGTGGGAAAGGTCCATGCCAAGACCACTATGAAAGAGGTGAAAGACCAAGTTCTGTTCCAAGATGAGGCAAGATCCTGGGGAGGAAGGAGCACAGGAAGGAAGTGAGAACAGGGAAGGAGGCCAGGCTGGAGAAGTGAGTAGGGGACAGATACATAATGTTTCCTGTACATGGTGTTTTTCATTTTTCAAAACCTACTTATGGGCAGTTGATTAAGTAGATTTTATAAATTAAATACCTGAGAACTCTTGCATGGGAGTAGAAGGCACCTTGAGGAATTTCCTAGCCTCTGCATTTAGTTACTTTGGCGGCACATAGTTATGGAGTATCTAGGAATGTGCTCGGTCATGGATGGGCACTGGGGTGAGAAGAGGAGGGATGGGTAGATGAATGCTAGGGTCCAGAGGCAGGGCACAGAAGCTCCTGCATCCCAGCCTGAGCATTCACAAGGCCCTGAAGATCAGAGTGGCCATCAGTCCCCTCCTCATAACCCTTTGGTCTGCATAGGAGCCAGCATGGGATTTTGAGTGAGACCCACCTTGACTGTCACCCCATTACACACCATCAATGTGGCCTCCGTCCTAAACCATTGAGCCTCACTAATCTCCACCTGATAAAATCTATATGTGGGAGAGTGGGTTGAGGAGGGCATTGGCCCAATTGCAGGTGCTTGGTAAGTGTTAATTAGTGTAAATATAGAAAATGGGTTTTTCTATGAGACTGCAGAGCACATAAAGAGGACTGGACTCTACAAGCTACAGAAAAGTCTCTTGACATGACACAAGAAGACTGTTCTCAAGGGTCACGCTTGTCTGAGAGTGGTATTGGCTGCTTTTAAGACTACGGAGACTTCTAGACCTGCAAATATTCAAGCAGAAATTGAATTCCAAGCTTGGGAATTGAATTCCAGTGGGCTTGGAAGGATAGGAGGCTTATCAGCATTTTACAAATGTTCTTTATATGTAAGTCAAGAAAACTTTTGTCCTAAGGACTTGGCTTGCAATATCCTAATATAAAAAAAGAGAAAAACACAGCTCTTCTGGTCACTGGGGAAGGCTGCCAGACCCCCGTGTGTCCCTCAACATTTCCCCCACCACCGCTACCTCTACAGCCTTCATATCTCCTCACTTCAGCCATAATGGACATTGTAGAAAACCTCTGGATCCACGATCTGAAGTTTTCACTTCAGATTCCAAGCCCTGGAATTCTTGGATCTTCAAATACCCCCGTCCTACTCACCTAAGTCTAGGCCACAAGTAGCCTGTACCAGCTGTGATGGGTCAGGCATGGATAGTTCCCTGCAGTGGTTCCAGCTGCAGCCTCAGGCAGGGATCTAGCTCCTGTGAAGCAGACCTTCCTGCTTCCTGCAGTGCTGAGGACACAGGTCCATTTTCCTCACACCCTCTGTATCCCCAGGCCCTGCTTCCAATGCTGTGGAGCACAAACTCTGATGCCTCCGACCATCAGGGTATCTCAGCCCAGCAGAGGACCTGGAAGCAGGGCCCTGTCTCCCATAGTGAGGTTTTCTGGATGGCAGCCATGTAGATCTCAGAACATTTTGCATTCTGCAGGGAATTTCAGGTTAGACTGTTTCCCTGGGTATTTTGCTGCTTTAAAATCTGTCAGGTTTATCCAGGCATGATGGAGTTGATGAAAATGGTGTCTGTGTCTCTCTTTCCTCTCTTCTAAGAGGGTGTGGAGCTCCCCTGGCAGGGCAGAGAGCCTAAAGCACTCTCAGGAGTGGCTGCTGCCCCCATGCCTGCCTTGCTAACCTCTTGCCAGGTTTCTCAGAGGGAGGCATCTTAGCAGCATTTACATCTTCGAATGTTCATCCGATAGATGTTGCCCCCCAGAAATGACAGAGCTGTGGCAACAAAAGCCACTTTGGGGGCTTTTCTGGGGTTTGGGGACATTTTCTTTAGGAGTAGTTGGCAGTAGCAGATGTGAGAAGGTGAAGGCTGTTACTGTATGCATTTTCTCAGGTAACTCAAGAGTGGAAAACCAAATATCTTAGGTTCTCACTTATAAGTGGGAGCTAAGCTATGAGGATGCAAAGGCATAAGAATGACACAATGGACTTTGGAGGCTCGGGGGGTGAGGGATAGAAGACTACATATTATGTACAGTGTACACTGCTCTGGTGACAGGTGCACCAAAATCTCAGAAATCATCAGTCTAGAACTTGTCCGTGTAACCAAAACCCACTTGTACCCACACAACTATTGGCATAAAAATACAAAAAAGAAGAAAAATTAAAATAAAAAATAAAAATACCTTTTATTGTTTTTTTCTTTATTCTAAGAGTAATACATACTCCTTGTAGAGTATGTATGGTCTACATACATACCCTACAAGCGCAGCGGCTCACGCTTGTAATCCCAGCACTTCGGGAGGCCGAGACAGGCGGATCATGAGATCAGGAGATTGAGACCATCCTGGCTAACACAGTGAAACCCCGTCTCTACTAAAAATACAAAAACTTAGCAGGGCGTGGTGGTGGGTGCCTGTAATCCCGGCTAGTCAGGAGGCTGAGGCAGGAGAATCGCTTGAACCGGGGAGGCAGAGGTTGCAGTGAACCGAGATGGTGCCAAATGCACACCACTCCAGCCTGAGCGACAGAGTGAGACTCTGTCTCAAAAAAAAAAAAAAAAAAAAACAAACAAAAAAAAAACAAAAAAAAAAAAACAAAGGAAAAAATTTGGAAAATATAAAAATGTCAATGAAATAAAATAATAACATTTTTTAAAAGAGGGGGGCCTTGGAAATATTAGAATATTTGGGATGTTTTCTTGCATTTGAATTAAAATTTCAGCTTAGATGAAACTATTAATACCTGTGTTAGTGTTAGTTAATCACTTTGGTCTTCTGTTTCTTCAACTGTAAAATAGGAATGATATTTTAGCTCCCAGCATGAAGGAGAAATAAATAAAAACAACTTGTTCAAAATATTTGATGCATGATAGGCACTCCATAAAATGTAAACTTCCTTCCTATTCTTTTACCTTTTGCTTGAATTTAGAATGTGTGCAGATCTGTTTTGAAGGTTCATTCATTCCTTCATTCATCAAACATCATTTTATAGCTCTAAGATACTGAACCCTCATGCTGAGAACAGGAAGTAGAAAGGCAGCTTGCTAGCCCTGCCCTGGGCCTCAAGTCTACTGTATACCTGAGCATTTGGTGATGAATAAAGTCTCAGGTGTCATGCAAAGTTCAGAGACTTTATTTCCTCTCGTAGCTTTATGACTTTCAGACTATTCCCTCAAATTGTGCTTAATTTTAACTTCATTAACTTCCTGCTCTGTCACAACAGTTGAACAAGAATTTCTCCATGAGCAGTATTCAAATCAGCTTTTAATGAGCTATTTAATTAAAGGCTAATTGAGGTGAATTCATTAAAGATTTCTAAATTATGCTTATCAGGGTAGCTATGTTTTAAGATAAGTTTTAAATATTTGTTTTGTATTGCATTGTTTGATCATAAAAGTATGTATAAAATCACTTTAAAAAAAAAACTGATTAGAATGTGGGTGCATTTTTCTTCCTTAATACTTGAGTGGGACAGTTAGTAATCAACTTAATAGATGGTTAATGTTGGGCTGAGACGATAAAAGTTTACCAGAGACTATGACTGAGGTTGTGTTTGGTCCATAAAAAATGTCCAGGTCTCTTGAGTTACTGTGGAACTACCTTGGATCTGGTATTTTAACCACATAGTAAATCATAATGGCATAGATGCAGGGTTTTTACCAAGACTTGATGACTTTTAGGTTTCAGGTTGACTCTGGAGAAAGGGTTGTATCTTCACTGTGCACAACATCACTCGGGAAAGGAATACATGAAACATGATTTGGCCTCCCCAAATATACCAGTGCAGCCTCATCGGTGAGATGAAAGTTTAGCTCAACAAACATGCACTGATGGTCTCCTGCATTCTACATAAAGTCCTGGACAATGAGGCTTAACCTGGGTTTATGGTTTCAGCATGGAGAGACATGGGTCACCAGACAGGTACCCTACATTGTGATATATTTGTCTGTCAAGGCAGGGACACAGCCTCATGAGAGCCTGGTGGAGAAGAGTGGTGTGTTAAGCTGACTTGAGCACCCCTGAGCCCCATGAGATGTGACTCTAAACCTTAACAGACAAGTAGGTGTCACCCCAGCAAAGAAGCAGGGAAGGTTGTGACTGGCTGAAGCATCAGGATGAACAAGTTAGACGAAAGGAAGAATATGATGAGGTTGAGGATGAATACGAGATTCCAAAATATGCAGTCCCTGGGGAGGTACAGGAGATGGGACGAGAGAGAGAATCAGGGGATAGCTCATGAAGGGCAGAAGAAAAATGTGAAGTTTGACATTGGGCTTTAGGTGTTTCAGAGCTACTGAAAACCTTTCCCCTTTCTCCCCCAGCACACTACACATTGAAAGGCTTTAGGGAAGGGAAGTCAGGGCAAATTCATGTTCCACAACTGGCAGTTTTTGGGACAGTGTTAGAGGTAACTGTCAGGGCAAATGTAAAAGGGCTGGATACAAAGGTTATATTTTACTTGGAGATTTTTGTACTCTTTAGTCGAGAGAAAGGACAGCTAATAGATTGTTGTAAATGGGAGTAAAGAAGAAGAAAAAAGGCAAGAGAAAACTAAGGGATAAATCCCACAATGTTGTGTGACTTGGATGTAGAAGGAGAAGGAAGAGGAACATCGGATCAGATTCTGGTTTTGGGTGTCTGCGTGGGTAGACAGGTTCTTGGTCACTCCATGCCTGATGCCCTCTATTCAATATTCACACTTCATTTTAAGAAAGACAGTGGCCAATTTGGACCCTCAGGGAGAGAAACATCCGGGCTGGTAATGTGCTGAAATCATCTCCCATGTTCATCTACTCAAGGCTATGGAGCTGTTTAACAGGAAGCTACCAGCCTGTGAATGGCAGCTACACAGAAAGGAGAGCCTTGCAAGTATGGGAAGACCAACTTAATTTTTTTCTTTGTATCTAACCTGATCATTTAAATGGATTAGCAGTGAGACAGAGGAGAGTGCTGTGAAGTGCTGAGCAACTTGTTCCACAGAAGGTACAGGAGGAAGTTGAGGCAGTTTTCGGACAAATGTTCGCGTCATGGTTGAAGGTGGTTGGACTCAAATGCCACGAAGGCTCCATCAGCACTGCAATTGAACGGCTCTGTGAATTCCTGATTGCACTAATTAATCAATCTTGTGGACCTCTCTGGCAAGAAATGGCCCCCTTGTCCTGGTTCTGTGTGTGAACGTGTGAGGTGAATGAAGAAAATTTACATTACAGATACTGTGGAGAATGGTGCTTGGCTAATGTCACAAACCCAACCAAAAAGTAAAACTACTTTTGTTTTAAAAAGTGACTTTGCATTTAGCATGTTGAAATATGCTCAAAGACAGGAATTTGTCTAAGATGTAGAGGGACTGATGAGTTAGAAACACCAGTGTCCCCAGGAAGGCACAGCAAGGTAAACACAGGCCCTTTTCTAGCTTCCTTATTCAAAGCGTGCATGCAGAATGCCTACTCTGTGACTGTGAGAGGGGAACAGAGTACTGATCTCCTTATATGCAGAATAAAAGGCTCCCTGACAGAAATATGCCCACATGTTACACAGGGAAGTCTCTTCTACAGGGGAGAGAGATGAGAGGCTCACTTCATAGACTATAGCCAGAGCTTCTCACAGTGAGTACCAGGAATGGTTTATTCATTCAGCGGATTTCATTAACCTATGCGTGCATGCATCCATTCATTCACTCTTTTTCTTATTCAGGAAATGGGATTCCATCTCCAGGCTCCATCTTGACACTTGCTCCTCCTTCACCTCACTTCCACCATTCTCTCTTGGCCAGACCACTGTGACAGCTCCTAACTGGTCTCTCCCAGGTCTATTTTTGCTCCACCCTAATCTCTTCCTCATGCTTCTCTCAAAGCAGTGGCTTTAAACAAAATTGGCCCTATGAGTAGTTTATGATCCATCAATGACTCTTTTACACTTAGACTGAAGGATTTAACCCCATCAGCCTTCACTGAGTCTTATGGACTCAACTGTGTGCCCTCAAAACCCATAGGTTGCAGTTCTTACCCCAATAGCTTCAGAATGTGACTGTATTTGGATATAGGGTCTTTGAAGAGGTAATTAAGATGAGGTCATTTATTTGGGTTCACCCTAATCCCATATGACTGATGTCATATAAAAAGAGGAAACTTTGACATAGGTACCAAGGAAAGGTCCTGTGAAGACACAGAATATAGACATATGCAATTCAAGAAGAGAGGCCTCAGGAAAAACAAACAAACAATCTTTTTTTTTTTTTTTTTTTTTATTATACTTTAGGGTTTTAGGGTACATGTGCACAATGTGCAGGTTTGTTACATATGTATCCATGTGCCATGTTGATTTCCTGCACCCATTAACTCGTCATTTAGCATTAGGTGTATCTCCTAATGCTGTCCCTCCCCCCTCCCCCCACCCCACAACAGTCCCCGGAGCGTGATGTTCCCCTTCCTGTGTCCATGAGTTCTCATTGTTCAATTCCCACCTATGAGTGAGAACATGCGGTGTTTGGTTTTTTGTCCTTGCGATAGTTTACTGAGAATGATGTTTTCCAGTTTCATCCATGTCCCTACAAAGGACACGAACTCATCATTTTTTATGGCTGCATAGTATTCCATGGTGTATATGTGCCACATTTTCTTAATCCAGTCTATTGTTGTTGGACATTTGGGTTGGTTCCAACTCTTTGCTATTGTGAATAGTGCCGCAGTAAACATACGTGTGCATGTGTCTTTATAGCAGCCTGATTTATAGTCCTTTGGGTATATACCCAGTAATGGGATGGCTGGGTCAAATGGTATTTCTAGTTCTAGATCCCTGAGGAATCGCCACACTGACTTCCACAATGGTTGAACTAGTTTACAGTCCCACCAACAGTGTAAAAGTGTTCCTATTTCTCCACATCCTCTCCAGCACCTGTTGTTTCCTGATTTTTTAATGATGGCCATTCTAACTGGTGTGAGATGATATCTCACTGTGGTTTTGATTTGCATTTCTCTGATGGCCAGTGATGAGGAGCATTTCTTCATGTGTTTTTTGGCTGCATAAATGTCTTCTTTTGAGAAGTGTCTGTTCATGTCCTCTGCCCACTTTTTGATGGGGTTCAAACAAACAATCTTGCTGACACCTTGATCTGGGCCTCCGAACATCCACAATGGTGAGAAAATAAACTTCTGTTGTTTGAGCCACCCAGTCTGTGGTATTATGTTATGACAGCTCCAGCAAACTAACACATTAAGTTTCCCAAAATATGTGAAGTTCTGACACGGCAGGATGCTGGGAGTGCTCTCCCTTCATGCTTTGTGTGTCTGGGTTCTTCCTACTCCTCCAATCCCGTTGGGGATCTCACCTTTTCAGAAATGCCTTCACTGACTCAAAGTGAATGGTATCCCCTCTTCTGATTAGCCTTCTCTGTGCCTCTTCCTTTTCTTTCTTATGCTCTCCATAATTATCTGCTAATTTAAGACTCCTCCCCAAAACCGTAAGCTCTGTAAAGCTATGTCTGTTTTGTTTATTGTTGTAGTCCAAGGGTTTAGCCCATGGCCTGGCTCATAGTTGGCCCTCAGTCAATTTGTTGAATAAATAAAGGAATTAAATACTGATTAAGAAGCTCTCCCATGCCAGTCATTATCCTGGTATGTGGAAAAGGGAGGTGAACAGGTCAGATGTGCTCTCTACCAGTGTGGTGATACAATCCTGCAGATAAGACTGACATCAAACATGTAAATAGAAGAAAGCATAATGAATGTTAACTTGGAAGAAGTACCCTAGGCTTCACAAGCTAAGATATCTTTGTCTCCATATGCCAGTGAGTTCCTGCAGTTGGTCGGGGAAGGGGACACCCTTATTGAATTATTCCTGATGAGTTGAAATTAAGTGAAATATCATGGCTCTTAATAAGATGCTTCTTCACTAAGAAACTATTCAATTTAAGGTTGGTGGGATTGTATCTGGGTACCTCACCCTTTCTTAGTGGCAAATCTTCAAGATTCTAATTCCCAGAGGTGTCACAAATGGAGTCTGCAAAAGGCAGAGCATCTGTCTTGTTCTAGCTGGAGCAGCATTAAGGAAAGAGGAGGCCAGGGAGAATTTACTACCTCCAGAGGCAGATTGATTAGTAAGAACTGCCAGGCAATTTCCATTTGCATTTTGCCTGGGTAGGACCGGGGAAAGGGAGATGTTTCTAAATGAGAACAGCCCAATCATTTTCTCCTAAAACTTGCTCCAATTTGTCTCCCTGCTCCCAGAAGTTACTACCTTGCATAATCCAGGAAGGGAGATAATCAGCACTTTGAGTTACATTGGTTTTGCCTGTTCCCTTGATAAAATGGCAAAATTCGCCTATGAAATCTCGGAGTTCATTATGGTGTTGTTTTCTCTCCCCTTAAATCAAAGCCATTTTATCTCCTTCAGCCTAACCAGACTCCAAGAAACGGCATCTTTGCTTCCTCTTGCTTTCACTTATTTATACTCCTAGGCAGACAAAAACCCAGGCAGTGTGATCCTTGGGTGACTTTTAGCTCAGACTCTACCAACAGCTCACCAGAGCTGGGCAGCAATTGCCATTATTCACCACCAAATGGAAAGCAGCTATTCAAGCAAGAGCCATGGCTGGTGAAAACGCAATTTTATTGGGGATGTGTATGGACACAAACTCTCACGCATGCAGGCCTTAATTGAAAATTAAAACAATTAGCTTTTAATACTTGTGAAATAACAGACTGAAGCACATTTACAGGATGACTGGGAAGCAACAGTCATAGGTTGTTTCTTTTTTAATAACATTGAATTGTGTTCACAGTTAAGCTCATTAACAACACGAAAGCGGAACAGAGCAGGACACTGGAATGCCATTTCATTGATTATTTGTGAACAGTCCTTGCTGCTTATTCTATGCTCAAAACAAAACCACAAACTAGGCTGGGAGTGGTGGCTCACACCTGTAATCCCAGCACTTTGGGAGGCCAAGGTGGGCAGATCACCTGAGGTCAGGAGTTCGAGACCAGTCTGGCAAACATGGGGAAGCTCCTCTCTAGTAAAAATGCTAAAAAAAAAAAAAAAAAAAAAAAAAAAAAAAAAAATATCCTGGCATGGTGGCACACATTTGTAATCCCAGCTACTCAGAAGGCAGGAGAATCACTTGAACCCTGGAGGCGGAGGTTGCAATGAGCAGAGATTGTGCCATTGCACTCCAGCCTGGACGACAGAGCCAGACTGTGTCTCAAAACAAAACAAAACGATACGCAAACTGGAGAACAAACTTCCTGGAAATAGGTGCTTGTGTGTGTTTTACTGTTTAATGACCAGATGTTGGTAACACGAGGTTGTGCCCTGAGAGGCTTTTGAGATCCACCAGGAAAACACAGGGATTTGGCCACAGTCTGCGAGTTGGTCAATCTGTCTGTGAGGTGGTTTGTTGATGTGGGTATGGCTCCTCATCTCAAGAAGAGGTGCCCCCAAAGTGCTCCAAACCAGATCTTTGAGCCCTCAGCTAGCCAGCCCATTCCCACAATGGCTTCTTATGTTGAAATTTTCCCTCCACATCCATGAATGGCAGTGTGAGGGATGGGGACCCTTGTTGGAACTCTATGCATGGTCCTTGCGCTGCCCTACTCAAAATGCATCCAGGGTTCCTCCAACTCCTCAGTATGGAGTATAAAGCCCTCCAAGAAAATGGCCCCCAGCACCTTCCTAGCTTCATTTTTAGCCACTCTTTCCCGCCAGTCACACCCAGTCACACTCGTCTGCCTGTGTTGGTTTCATGACTCCTCTGCACAAAGGTTTCCCTATGTTGAATTCTCTTTTTCCTCTTCTGGCAAGTTCCTACTTTGTGAAGTCCCCAGCTAAGAGGATTTGCCCCCTCCCTGGTTGCCTGTAGTCCTCTGATGGTTTCTCGCTACATCTATTATAGTCTTTGTGTGGGAACTTTTCACTTCACTAGAATATCTTGAGAGCAGAGCAAATCTCAGCTCAGACATCTGCCATGTCGTAGGTGCCCAACAATCTCTGCTGAATGAAATATAAACCAACAAGACAGACCGGTGCACCCAACTGTGGGGAGAGTGGCGTCACTGCATAAGCAAAGGAGATGCTGGCACAGGAACAAGGAATTCTGTGAGTAGTTTCATTATTATTCTCATCTAGCCTGCAGAGTTCAGTAGACAATATGACCAAGGGACAACATGGGAAAGTTCATTTTATTACCATCTGAGTTTTCAAAAATGATATTGGTAAAAATGCTAATCATCTAAAGAATATTTTATTTTATTTTGAGACAGGGTCTCGCTATTTCACCCAGGCTAGAGTGCAGTGGCACGATCTCTGATCTCAGCTCACTGCAACCTCCGCCTCCCAGGTTCAAGCGGTTTTCCTGCCTCAGCCTCCCAAGTAGCTGGGATTACAGGTGCAAGGCACCACACCTGGCTAGTTTTTTTTTGTTGTTGTTGTTGTTGTTGTTGTTTAAGTTCCGGGATATGTGTGCAGAATGTGCAGGTGTTTTACATAGGTATATATGTGCCATAGTGGTTTGTTGCACCTATCAACCCATCATCTAGGTTTTAAGCCCTGCATGCATTAGATATTTGTCCTAATGCTCTCCACTCCCTGACAGGCTGCAGTGTGTAATGTTCCCTTCCCTGTGTCCATGTGTTCTCATTGTTCAACTCCCAGTTATGAGTGAGAACATGTGGTATTTTGTTTTCTGTTCCTGTGTTAGTTTGCTGAGAATGACGGTTTCCAGCTTCATCCATGACCCTGCAAAGGACATGATTTCATTCTTTTTTGTGGCTGTATATCAATGATAGACTGGATAAAGTTTTTGTATTTTTGTTAGGGACAGGGTTTTGCCATGTTGGCCAGGCTGGTCTCGAACTCCTGACCTCAAGTGATCCACCGGCCTTGGCCTCCCAAGGTGCTGGGATTACAGGCATGAACCACTGCACCCAGCCATGAGTAATATTTTAAATCTAAAAGTAAAGAGTTCCAAGTCTCATTACTTAGAAATCAGTGGTTTTATCTTTCCAGTGGGTATCCATATGTACACATATTTGTGCATGTATGCGGTCACAAGTCACATATAATCAGACATTTTGCTCTTCTCATTTTTTAAATCACTTGATTTTTTTACATTTAGTTTTTCAAGGTGTTTAAAGCAAATATTTGTATTCTCTTTTCCATTGTACAATTAAGTGTCCATGTTTACTATATATTTTCACACTTGTCTTCATGTACAAATGTAGGTTTTTGGTGTCCAACTACCTGTGTTAAAATCCCAGCTCCATCTTTCCTGGTCAGTGCCATTGGGGAAGTTGCTTAACCTCTTGAAACCTCAGTTTTCTATTCGGGAAAATGAACATAATAGTAATATTTACCAAATATTATCATTATTAAAATTTTAAAAAATTGAGAAACAGTCTAAACATGATGCTCAGAACATACTAATTAATGAGTGTTAATTATCTTATTACTACTGTTATCATTAGAAGAAAATGGCAATTTAAAACAATCTCATTTATCATCTCTAAAATAGGGTTAGCGCCTATTTAATATGCTTTTGAGTTGTTATTTTTGTCTTCAGGGAGATTAAAAGAGACGGCATAGTGTAGTGCCTATGTTTCTGAAAAAGTTGAACAAATGCCTGGTCATTCAATTAGAGGTCAATGTGTGTGTGGAATCAGAGAAAAATTTACACTAATTTTTTAACCACTGCATGACATTGCCTAAATATATGTCTGATGATGAAGGCTAAGGAGCAGTGGTGACATGAATTCAGAGACTGTTGCTGTTCTAGTTGAATAGAAAAAAATTTCTAAACATGGTTTACTCTCTGATGGTGGGCAGATCATAGCCTCATCTGAGCTATGGTTTTCTCGTCTAAACATCTCTATGACAGACCAGCCTATCTTCAGAGCCGGTTACAACTCTAAGACTCTTTTTCTTTTTCACAAAATCTGCCATTGACACATGGATAGATTTTCAATGACAATTTGTTTTTTCTTTTAGTTGACCCTCCTAACTTCTATACCCCAGTGAATATAAATGATTAGGGAGGACTGCCATTATGAAAGTATTTAATGTTCTGCTGAGTTACCATATTGAAAAAATGTGTAGTTAAATAGGAAAAGGTGGGCCACTTTGGGAGATAATGTGCTTACGTTTCTTCAAAATATTCCATTGGGCATTATGTTGCCTTTGAGTTATTGTACAGATGCCTAATGTGTCCTATTAGAGATTGGACCTGATAACCCTAGAGGATACTTTAGCAACCTCAGAGTTCATGAAAATTCACCTTCCTTATTCTGGAAAGAAGTGCTGCATGAGCAATTGCAACAATTAGCTTTTAATTGCACTTAATCATCTCCGTTTTTAAGCCAAAGGAGAGATAGATCTTACTGCTTCTCCCATGAAGTCGAAGCACAGACATGGGAACGCAGACACTGCTAGCTTGTGTCTTGGCAAAAATGCAGGATATGCATTGTTCATAGATGGGAGCCATCCATTGGCTGTTGAATCCGCCACTCTCTGGGATTTATGTTCCAGCCACCTGCATGTAGACAACAGTGGGCCATTGTGATGCTGAAGTTCAGCCCCTTTTAGAGCCAAAGTAAAGAAAAGTAACTGTGTTTATTTTAAATATATAATCAATCATAACCCTGTGAATAGCCGCTTTTCTATAAATGCCTTCATATATCATCTAAAGCCCTCTTACTGCTACATAATTCTCTTTTGTTTGGTTCCTGGTCTTTGACTTTACAGTTTCATTCAGGGCATAATATAGAACTAAAGCTCCAAACAAGTATTTCCTCTATATTCTCTCCTTGGGGCCAGTGTTTGCAAGTGAAACATTTTCTATAAATAGGGCAGATGGGGAATGGACTCATAAACACCCCAGCTACAAGGGCTGTGTGGAGTGGAAGAATAATCCAATGACTTTGGGGGAATGAGCCCAGGGTTTGAGAGCTGACTTTTAGTATTTGCTTCTTTAGTCTTTAGTATTTGCTGACTTTTAGTATTTAGCTGTCATTTAGTATTTGTGTGGCTGTGGGCCAATCATTACCTTTCTGTATTTCAGTTTCCTTAACTGTAAAACAGGAACCATGCAGGGCTGCTTGTGAAGACCCAAGAGTAGTTGAACACATAGTAATTCTTGAGCAATGTGCCCATAGGAAACTGCAGTTATCACTTCTCATTCACTTTGAGTCAGATCACATTTTCTTTTAAGAGGGTCATTGGCTGACTGACATTCACAGGCAGGTAAACAACAGGGTGAAGAGGCTAAAACTTACATCAGCATCTTATAACAAATAGTTAAAGAAAAGTGGGTGATAAGTTTTGAGAGAAGAGGGCTTAGGAAAGGAGTAAACACAACCATCTTCCAGTATAGAAAATTGAGGTCATTTGCTTTTTTTACTTCTGAGAAGCCCAGTAAAGGGTGAGCCATTATTTGAAGGCATATTTTAAGAGCTAACTACTCAGTCTACTCACAGAACAGGGAGCCTTGTAGATTGAGCTTAGTTTTGCTGAAGATAATAAACATAAGCAGTGCAGTGGGGGGTCCCAGTAGGGGTTAGAGAGAGAGCTGAATGGTATCAAAAGATGTTTCAGTCTGTCTCATGAGAGATGTCAATTCCTTTTTCTAATGTTGACCATCATTAAAATTTATCCTTACTATCTACATTATCTAGACTCTTGTGGAAAGGGAAGAAGGCTCTACCACTTACTGAATATACTATTCTACATACTGGGCACTGAATATTTGTGTTATTTCATCTTCATATACCTAATCTAGGACCAGGTACATACGAAACAATCATCGAATATCTATCACAAAAATAAAGGAATGAATGAATGACCTAAGTGCATTATTATGTACATTTTGCAAATGAGAAGAATGGCTTATAACAAGAGGTGACCATTTAGATTGGTCTTAAAAAACATGCCTATAACTTTAAAACATCTTTGAAGAGGAGTTTTTACCAGCAAGATTCAGAAGTCAAAATTTCTTTCTTCTGAATGGAGAGTCAGAGCTGCAAAATCAGCAATTTAGAGAATCCTGCTGTTTATCAAAAGTTAGAATGTCAGCCATCAGCAGACAGGACAAGTGCACTAATGAAAATGTATGGCTTTTCATTATTAGGCCAATTTGCACAATGCAATTGGAATTGAGTAAGTTGTAACAGCTACAAGATCTGTTTAAAACACTAGGATTGATTTTAATGTTACAATTACCATAAATCTTTAACATTTTATGTTTACAAACAGGCCTCAGGAAAAGGAAGCCTCTAGTAGGTATATTGCTAATGTCTCTGTAAGGAATTAAGCAAAAAAAAAAAAAAAAAGGCACCTAGACCAGATGCTAAACAAACTAAAATCCATAAGTTGATTTTCAATTTCCCAGAACCAGGAGAAAGTTTATTAAGCTCTGATTGGTCTTCTCCATCATGCCAAAGAACAGGGCCCCCACCAGACTGATTCTTTAAGCTGCTGCTTTCAGAAGGGCTTCTATTCTTAGAAGTCTACTCCTGTGATGATTCCAGGAATTACTCTCCAACAAACTTCAGGTTAAAACTCCTGAGGCCTGTAGCCAGATTAGAAACAGATGCATCCTTCCTTTGCCCCAAGTATAGCCACGCAGGAGTGGGCAAGGTCCCACACGTATGACATTGTTCAAGCAGGAAACTGTTAACTTACCCCGAAACCATTTTCTTTCTTCAAGGCCAGTTAATTTTGCATATACCATACCAATGGAGAGTGAGGAGCGTGTTAAAAAAAAAAAAAAAAAAAAAAGAACAAAGAAAGTAGAAGGCAGTTGATGATGAAAATGAACTTTCAATTTTGTTATTTATTTATTTATTTATTTATTTATTGAGATGGAGTCTCTCTCTGTCGCCCAGGCTGCAGTGCAGTGGCACCATCTCGGCTCACTGCAAGCTCCATCTCCCGGGTTCACGCCATTCTCCTGACTCAGCCTCCCAAGTAGCTGGGACTACAGGCACCCCGCACCACTCCCGGCTAATGTTTTGTATTTTTAGTAGAGGCAGGGTTTCACTGTGTTAGCCAGGATGGTTTCGATCTCCTGACCTCATGATGTGCCTGCCTCGGCTTCCCAAAGTGCTGGGATTACAGGCATGAGCCATCGCACCCAGCCCAACTTTCATTGTTTTTTTAGTGAATGTGTATGCAGCAATTTGGACATCAGATTGGAAAGTTGAAAGTGAATTGGAGAAAAGGGTTTTTTTTTTTAAATCATTTATTAATTTACTGAGTTGTGCAAATGTACAGTTTCTAATTGGTATGTTGAGTGCCTTTCAAAGGTCAGTGGTAAAGTTGAGAGTAAAACCCCAGTGACTCTCTGTCTTGTTGAATTTCGCCAGTCTGAATAATCCACCACAAAAGTCTGCATTTTTCTTGAACATCCCAAAAAGGCATTTTGGACATCTGACTGCTATCCTCATTGACCTAGGAATTCCTAGCAGGAAATTAAAGAGGATTAAGGAATTAAGAAAGGGTGTTTTTTTTTTTTTTTTTTTTTTTTTTTTTTTTGTGTGTGTGTGTGTGTGTGTGTGTGTGTGGTATGGCAGGAGGGGCTCCATTGGTTTGTATTGTTTAATCCTTAGCAGGAAATTAAAGAGGATTAAGCGTTTTCTGCCTGCCTGCATGGGAGGGAGGGGTGGAAGGGTCTATTTACATTGTTTTTCTCATTTATTTTTTCAGTAATATTCGTGAGCACACTTGCCCTGGAAGTGTGTCCCATGCCCTGGAATTAAACCCTAAGAATATAAAAATGAATAAGAAAAGTATGTTTTCTTTTTGAAGGAAGTTAGAATCTCTTTGAGGATATAGACCATACATATGAGTCACCGTGAATGTACATAACATGATTATACATTATAATTATGACTTGTCCTATATGATATATGAAATGAAGAGTCAGTGAATTGTCTTTCTTTTTTTTTTTTTAGATGAGATCTCATGATTCTCCTGTCTTAGCCTCCCAAGTAGCTGGGATTACAGGCCACCATACCTGGCACAAACTGTCATTTCTTGATATTAAAGAAGTACTTTGCATTTACCTAAGTATTAATATGTGTGAGAAGACCCTGTGTGATGAAGTTGAGAGCTTGTAATACAGCCCTATGAACAAAAGTCTAGGGAAGAAAGCTGATAGTGCTGTGCAAATGCAGATGAAGGAATGTTCAATTCTTGGAGACAGAATTTAAGGTACTTTCTGGGGGAGGTGGCATTGGATTGAATCTTGAAAGATTGGCAGGTGCTAGCCAAATGTGAGTGCAAATGTGACTAGAGGCAATTCTTGGCAGAGCGAGTGGCATGGGCAGAAATGTAGTGTTAGGAAAGGAGAGTGAAATATTAGGAAACCCAGAGAAATTTGGTCTGATGGTGTCAGTATCCAGGGGTGCTGGAGCATGGCAATGGGGTGAGATGACCCTGCCTTGGCTCATAAACAGAGTGAGTTGGAGCCATTTAATTAAAAACTTAGGAGTATGAACTTTATATTCTAGGTCATGGGGCTCCCAAATGTTCATACGTAGCCAAGCCCCCCATTTATCAGAAATAAAGGACATGAGGTGACTTTTCAGGTTCCAGATTCAGAATTGGAGTGAACTGTAAAGGTAATTAGAAGTTGTTATCAAAAATCTTCATGACTTGGTCCTGGTCGCTTTGATAGTCCAATTCCTCACTATTATGTCCCTTGCTACCAGGTAAAAATGACACCAGATTTTCTTCACTATCATTGCTCCCTGGATCTTTGTGTATTCGGGAACACATGCCTGGGACACACTTTTGCCTCTATATCTGGCTCTTCATTCATCCTTCAGGTTTCAGTTGAGACGATCCTTCTTCCACACAGTGTTATTTTATTCAGCAAATCTGAGTTAAGATCCCTTTTTCAGGCTCCTCCAGCCCTTGGTATTTCTCCAGTGAGGACATGTGTCACACTCCGTGGCATTGCTTTTTAGTATCTGCAGTCTTTTCCATCATATACACAAATAAGTTGGCTGCAAACTCCTAAGTACATTGACCCCGTGAATAAATAAATGGGACATTCTAGTTGGCTAATGTTCTAAGAGTCACAGAATATGGTTAAAAAGAGACTTGGTTTTATTTTTAAAAATTACTTGCGTATTGATTAGGGTGAAAGACATGAGCAGTCTTGTTAAGACACTTAAACACACATGAGACAGACATGTGAGGTCTGTCTTTGGTGACAGAGGTATGGCAGTGTGGCTGTCTTTTTTTAAAACTTCACCTGCTTTCTTATGCCAAGATGGTAACAGCTGTAGGACCACGTGTCCCCTAGTCTCTGCCCACCCTTGCAGTTTCTTGCATTCCTGCCATTACGATAGGTTTTATAAGGACCCTTTTCAAAAGAGAGGGATCAGGAAGAGATTTGACAGAGATCTAAAAATAGCACCACGGTTAAGTGAATAGAAGCTTCCAGACTGAGCTGCTGTTGAAATATAAGACAGAGAAGGGCACTGGTGCCAGTGAAATTCGCTGGTACCTCTGTACCTACAGCTGGCTGCAAAGTCATTGGCACAGTCCTTGCCCAGCGAGATTTTAGTGGCTGTGGGTTTAAAAGCCACTGTGGGTTAATTGGCACTTTTGGGCACTTTGGGGACAGCAGTGGATTTCTCCATTGAAATGTCCATTCAAATTTCACATAGCCAGGTGTGGAGAATACACGGGGGACCAAGCCTGCAGGGGTTAAAAGCAGGAAATGAAGCAGAGGTATGGAGCTGAGACTTTGGGACCAGCTTGCTGGTGAATGTTTAGGCCTGAAGCTGGGGTGTGGAGGAGCAGGGAGTGTCATCTCGAGCTGTTTCATAGGAAACTTATTATTGTGGGTTTGCTTGTCTGGACCCATCTTTCCTGGGTAGTATGTGCCAGCCAAGACCATATGACCTGAATTATTTTGCTTACTTGCCTTGTCTTACATCAGTGACACACAGAGACACACGCACACACACAAGCACACACACAAACACACCCCTACCTATCTTATCTTCTAGGCTCACACTGCCTGGGTCACTGTCAGGTCAAGGTTGGTCACCATCAGGGCTGATCTTTATGGAACAGGAAGCTCTTCTGTAGTCACATTTTATTGCAATCATTAGCCAGGTTCCCAGGAAAAGTAAGCAATAGTGATCGAGTAATCAGAGGAAGGCTGCAGGGGGCCCAGAGCAGCCAGGAACACATGTCCAGCCTGGGTATGACTCAGAGATTGACTGCTCCTGCCTCACATGCTTTCCACACAGAATTTAAGAAGATGAGAGTGGTAGACATTATACGTCTCCAAAACCAGCAGACATAGGACATTCTTCATGAAGAAGGCATTGGAAACATTCTATAAAGATCCTTCCTGTTGCAAAAGGAACTCTCGGCACCTAAACAGCCTAGATGTGATATAACTAGAAACTCTCATCTACTCTGCATATCTTTACTTTAAATTTAATTCCATCATATTTTGTGGTGATACATATTTATGATGTTAAGACATTTGATTATATACAAAGAGCTCCTCAATCATAACTGATCATTAAATGAAGCATTCATATTTCCCTATTCCTCAAATATGTTGCTACATGTTTCTGGGATCACTCCTCCCTCTCTTTTCTCTGTGGTCACTAAAGAAGGAACCTAGAAAGGAGAATGTGAGCCATCCTACTTAATTTGGGAAATTTATACCTCTATGAAAATAAAGCAGTTTTCTGATGGTTTGTTTTAAACATGACTTACTAACTCTAATGCCAGGTGTAAATGCACAAATCATAAGATTTTTCCCAGCACAGACTTTTCCTGAATGTCTGCGTTTTCTCTAGTGCTAAGGGCATTGAATCCTTCTATTCTAAATGACCTTCCTCTTCTGTCTAGGGGTGGGAGATGGAGCCTTTGCTTGAGGGCCAGTCAAGGGGCAGCTGTGGTGGTGCAGAGGAAAGGACAGGTGGGAGGGGTCGTCCAGTGAATGATGCTAGAATGAAACTAGGAATGCTCCCCTGGGAAATAGGAGACTCTGGAGGCAGAGGGCAAAGGCAATATTGCATAGTAAAGTCAAGACACAAATTCCAGATAGAAAACATATATGAAGAATGTCCAATCCAGTGTCAGGTATAAACAGAGGCAAGGCGTTAAAGGGGCTAAGAGTGTCCGATACTTCCTGAACACATGTTTTGAACTAAGTCCTGTGCTGGATGAGGAGGTTATAGCAAGAATGGAAATGACTTCTCACCTCCTGAATGACATTTATGTTCCAACAACAGTACATAAAGAGATAGGATAAAGTTGAGGTTTAGTGCACCAGGCTTGGAGTGGCAGAACTAGGTTCAAGCCTTGTTTTGCCACTCACTGGTCATGTGCCTTTGAGCAAGTTACTTAATCTCTTTGAATCTGCTTTCTCACCCATACACTAGGAGAAGAACTATGTGAGGCATAAACTATGCATGCTGAGTACACGGTGCTGGTAGATGCTAGGCTCACAGAACATGACAGTTTATGGATATGTCTTTGGGCTCCTGGGGCCATGTTGCCCAGTGTGGGTGAGCCTTAGGTCTTGGGTAAACACTATGGTTCAGAGCTAATGACCTTAGCATGATCATTCTTTGGTAGCACTGTAGCACACAGTGCTAGTCATTAAGACTTTTCCATTCCTCACCTGCCGTAGTCACAGGGAAGTCAAACTCCAGGTCACAGAGGTTTTTTTGGGGCCCCTGACATCCACAAAACCTTTATTTTCTACCACTTGAAAACTGATAAAATTTACTGGATAAGAATTTAACTGAGTCATTTTCAGCAACTGCTGTTAAATTTACCAGCAATAACTAAGTGTCTCTTCTACCTTCTGATAAACTGATACCTACCCTTTGTGGCTGAAGGGGAGATGATGTCTACAGGAGATGTGGGTAGAACCATATAAAGCAAAGCTTCTGGGTCTGTAAATTGCAGGTTGATGAGGCTGAATTCTCCTGGAGCAATTTCTTAAGAAATCATGAAGATACCCATCTTTACTTGGCTGCTTATTTTGCCAGTGGTGATGATTCCATTTCCCTTGATGAAATACTAAGAGATTTATATGCATTGAGATGCCTATGGGGTGATAGATGTTTATTGGCCCAAGATTATTTCCTTGGGTCATTTTCTATTCTTTTCATATGGGAAGAAGTTGTCATAATATCCAGCATATTCACATTAAGCATTAGGGTAGGATGCTTCCATTCTCCTTACTCTCGGCTGGCATTGTTCTTTCTCCATAGCTTCCTGTCCCTTCGGCATTTTGTCACGTTAATGACATGACAAAAGGAAGTGGAAAAGTGACTCTTGCTTTTGATCCAGGTAGACATGTTTTGATCTGGAGGTACCACTAGGAATGTGGGAGTCAGCATCAGAATGTCTTGCCTGATTCGTTGTTGAACTTTCAATTGTTGTTTTCATGTGCCTCATAGGTCTTCATCTCGATGCGATCTTTACTGTAAGTGTTTGTCTTTGAATTCCCCAACTGAAAGAATGAACTTCTCAATTCAAGAGTAAACCATAGCATATACATTTTTAACATTTTCTCCCTTAATTAGACTTGTCGCTATCGTTCCGAAAACCTGTTATGTGTCAGATTCTGTTCTAGACATACTAAAACATGTTATATCAAAACATCATAGCAACGCTATAGAAGAAGATGACATGATGGCTACTATCTGATGAAAGAAAGAAGGCCCAGACATTGCTCTGCAGCAAATCAACAGTAAATAGATCCAAAAGAGGCAACCGTGGAATGCACTTTAATTTAAGTCAACGCAGCACCTCTTGTCTTTATGCTTCAGGTTTCTGAATGCAGATTACTCGGAGCCTGCCAAAGAGTTTCATCAGTCTCTCCTGTGCCTTGGGTTTCTAATATGCTCTAAGTCAACACTGGGATTGTGTTGATCTGTGTTAGAAGCTGAGAGCTTGAGCAAGCTGGATTCCCCATTGCAGTAAATGATGGGAACAACCTTCGAACTTGCCATTAATAAACTGAACTCTTCATGTTTCTGTGGCATAGCTTGACATTTAGGCTGAGAGTTTGTAATGCCAATAAAGAGCTTAGGATGTGATGTGTGTGTGTGTGTGTGTGTGTGTGTGTTTGACTGTCACACAAACGCTTAACTGAGAAGACTAAAGCTTTCATTAAAAGCCATCCGCTTTCATTTATTTAGTGTTTTGGGGACCTGGAGAGAGTACAAATCAAGAATAGGCCTCCATGGGACATCTTTTTAGACATGAGCCAATGATACTAGTCTAACTACTGGACTGCAGGCAGCCTGATTGTTAGGTTAAGAAAAAAAAAACCAAAAAACGAATGAACAAATGTGGTCATTTGAAGAAATCAGACGTGATTATTTTTCCTTCGCTACAAAAGTACCCGAGAGATCTACCAGCCCCTTCTTTGATTAATACTGCTTGCGGTGGTTACACACTGCTCAAATTGGCATTGCATTTATCAAAATTTGCCAGAGCAGACAGGCATCTCCATGTGAAAAAATGACTGTAATGGGCCCTTGAGCCTCGCAGGGAGTATCTGGTCTCCATGAATGGAAAAGGTGGACATGCTAGGGTGGTGGGCTCATGGCCTGGACTCTGTGCTTTCTTCTACAAACCATTAAGTCCTCTAAGCAGCTCTTAAGAAGAAGTTTTTACCCTCGATCTTCCACATGAGATGACCTGCGTTGTATATAATCTTCAGGGTTCCCTGTTGCCTCTTATTTTCCTCTTGGCCCTGCCAAAGGCCAGAATACGGAGAAAGGCTTCTGGAAGAGCTTTCTCAATCATTTGTTTCCAAATGCTGACCCAAACTGTCCACTTTTGATTCATCTGGGGAGTGATTTTTTTTAAAATGCACGTTTCTAGGCACTACCCTCAGTGTTTTTGATTCAGTGTGTCAAAAAAAAAGTGATTCTGATGATCCATAAGTTTTGTAAAATGCTGATTTCTAAACATCATGCTGACCTTGCCTCTAGACACTCAACCTTTGTCCAGGTGGACCCCTGAGCTAACCAAAGGATCATTCCCTGGAAACCTAAATGCAATAGAGGCCTTTGCAGGACTCTTATTACAAACCTGAAATATATCATCCTAGTCCTCATACAATTGCCATTGCTGAATTGAATGGCAGCCAACATCTCTAACTTTAATTGAAGTTTACTCTAAAACCTCAAAGAATGAATTCAACTTCCGCATTTGCAGTAAATTTTGGCAGGTAATACCTTCATATTTCCCTGTCACCCTTTCATAATGGACCAGAAAAGAAGTTTCACTCAAAAATCAAGCTGCTTCTTTGACTCAGTTACAGAATTGGTAGGATTTCTTATCTCATGTGAAATAAACCATGTTTCCTTCTTTATGTTGGATGCCAGGGAGCTCAGAGCCCTACTTTATTCTCAATAGCAGAAACATTTTAACCCTTACACTTGCCATATCCATTTTTTCTTTTTTTTTTTTTTACTATCAATTATTTCTCCTTTAAAATTCCTACTCAATATCACTTTAATAAACCATTTGGAAACATTTTGGGAAAAAAATTTAAATCTGAGGACTTGGTGAGTGCAGCATGACATTTGTGGGAAGAGGCATACAGGCCTTCCAGCATCCCACTAGAGGCAAATAAGAATATTTTAGATGGTTTCATTCATTCTTTCTTTTGTCTGCTATAGTGTCTTCCCTGCCTTAGATTCCTGCTCATGACCTTTAAGAAACTGATCATGCTATTGGGCAAGTCCTTCTCCAGCACCCAAGTCACATCATAGATCTTCTTACATTGTGAATATTGTTCATCAGGATGAGCTACATTTCTAATATTTCCAGGTTCACGCACATAAAACTTTAAAACTATATAGGTCTATAGATTTCTCTTATTACTATATATATTCAAATCCATTAATATGAAAAATTTCAAAGCCATTTTAGATTGGAAGTAATTCAGCCAGATACGATTTGAATATGAAGTCTGATTTCGATTGGTTGAGAAATATCGAGAGGGGGCTGCACATGGCTGTTCCTATTTCAAAAGCCTGGATAAACTCACAGCCATAAAATTTGCCTTTCACAGAATTACCTCTATGAATCCGCAGTGCCCACTTAGGCCAGAGTTGAACATGAGAGCCAAAATCCTTCTGACCTTTTCCCAAATAACCCTGCAAGGGAAAGTTTAAAAAATGAATGAATAAAATAAAAAAAATTTAAAAAAACAAGTTAAAAATAAACTCTAGCAGTGAAACTTATAATTTTTAAAAGGAAGAACTCAGCATATTTCACAGAATGTAAACATGCCCAACTCCTAATAAGTAGAGATAAATTCCAATTAATTATTGTCAGTATTCCAAAAGTTAGGGAAAAACAGAGTATACAGAAACATTTTATTGTAGTGGTATTTACAGCATCAAAGTTTTAGAAAAATCTCCATATTCAGTGACTAGTAGTCGTTACCAAATTTAACATATGTCCATTGACTGATGCTTAAAGATAGCAATTTTATTTAATAGGACAGGGGGTGTCATGAGTAAGCAATTTTATATTCAATTTGATTGTCATTAATATTAATGTTGTCTGAACAGAGAAGGACATTTTGATTTCTTTTTTTTATTATTATACTTTAAGTTTTAGGGTACATGTGCACAACGTGCAGGTTTGTTACATATGTATACATGTGCCATGTTGGTGTGCTGCACCCATTAACTCGTCATTTAGCATTAGGTATATCACCTAATGCTATCCGTCCCCCCTCCCCCCACCCCACAACAGTGTGATGTTCCCCTTCCTGTGTCCATGTGTTCTCATTGTTCAATTCCCACCTATGAGTGAGAACATGTGGTGTTTGGTTTCTTGTCCTTGCAATAGTTTGCTGAGAATGATGGTTTCCAGTTTCATCCATGTCCCTACAAAGGACATGAACTCATCATTTTTTATGGCTGCATAGTATTCCATGGTGTATATATACCATATTTTCTTAATCCCATCTATCATTATTGGACATTTGGGTTGGTTCCAAGTCTTTGCTATTGTGAATAGTGCCGCAGTAAGCATACGTGTGCATGTGTCTTTATAACAGCATGATTTATAATCCTTTGGGTATATACCCAGTAATGGGATGGCTGGGTTAAATGGTATTTCTAGTTCTAGATCCCTGAGGAATGGCCACACTGACTTCCACAATGGTTGAACTAGTTTACAGTCCCACCAACAGTGTAAAAGTGTTCCTATTTCTCCACATGCTCTCCAGCACCTGTTGTTTCCTGACTTTTTAATGATGGCCATTCTAACTGGTGTGAGATGGTATCTCATTGTGGTTTTGATTTGCATTTCTCTGATGGCCAGTAATGATGAGCATTTTTTCATGTGTTTTTTGGCTGCATAAATGTCTTCTTTTGAGAAGTGTCTGTTCATATCCTTTGCCCACTTGTTGATGGGGTTGTTTGTTTTTTTCTTGTAAATTTGTTTGAGTTCATTGTAGATTCTGGATATTAGCCCTTTGTCAGATGAGTAGGTTGTGAAAATTTTCTCCCATTCTGTAGGTTGCCTGTTCACTCTGATGGTAGTTTCTTTTGCTGTGCAGAAGCTCTTTAGTTTAATTAGATTCCATTTGTCAATTTTGGCTTTTGTTGCCATTGCTTTTGGTGTTTTAGACATGAAGTCCTTGCCCATGCCTATGTCCTGAATGGCATTGCCTAGGTTTTCTACTAGGGTTTTTATGGTTTTAGGTCTAACATGTAAGTCTTTAATCCATCTTGAATTAATTTTGTATAAGGTGTAAGGAAGGGATCCAGTTTCAGCTTTCTACATATGGCTAGCCAGATTTCCCAGCACCATTTATTAAATAGGGAATCCTTTCCCCATTGCTTGTTTTTGTCAGGTTTGTCAAAGATCAGATGGTTGTAGATATGCGGCATTATTTCTGAGGGCTCTGTTCTGTTTCATTGATCTATATCTCTGTTTTGGTACCAGTACCATGCTGTTTTGGTTACTGTAGCCTTGTAGTATAGTTTGAAGTCAGGTAGCATGATGCCTCCAGCTTTGTTCTTTTGGCTTAGGATTGACTTGGCGATGCAGGCTCTTTTTTGGTTCCATATGAACTTTAAAGTAGTTTTTTCTAATTCTGTGAAGAAAGTCATTGGTAACTTGATGGGGATGGCATTGAATCTATAAATTACCTTGGGCAGTATGGCCATTTTCATGATATTGATTCTTCCTACCCATGAGCATGGAATGTTCTTCCATTTGTTTGTATCCTCTTTTATTTCATTGAGCAGTGGTTTGTAGTTCTCCTTGAAGAGGTCCTTCACATCCCTTGTAAGTTGGATTCTTAAGTATTTTATTCTCTTTGAAGCAATTGTGAATGGGAGTTCACTCATGATTTGGCTCTCTGTCTGTTATTGGTGTATAAGAATGCTTGTGATTTTTGTACATTGATTTTGTATCCTGAGACTTTGCTGGAGTTGCTTATCAGCTTAAGGAGATTTTGGGCTGAGACAATGGGGTTTTCTAGATATACAATCATGTCATCTGCAAACAGGGATAATTTGACTTCCTCTCTTCCTAATTGAATACCCTTTATTTCCTTCTCCTGCCTGATTGCCCTGGCCAGAACTTCCAACACTATGTTGAATAGGAGTGGTGAGAGAGGGCATCCCTGTCTTGTGCCAGTTTTCAAAGGAAATGCTTCCAGTTTTTGCCCATTCAGTATGATATTGGCTGTGGGTTTGTCATAGATAGCTCTTATTATTTTGAGATATGTCACATCAATACCTAATTTATTGAGAGTTTTTAGCATGAAGAGTTGTTGAATTTTGTCAAAGGCCTTTTCTGCATCTATCGAGATAATCATGTGGTTTTTGTCTTTGGTTCTGTTTATATGCTGGATTACATTTATTGATTTTCATACGTTGAACCAGCCTTGCATCCCAGGGATGAAGCCCACTTGATCATGGTGGATAAGCTTTTTGATGTGCTGCTGGATTCGCTTTGCCAGTATTTTATTGAGGATTTTTGCATCAATGTTCATCAAGGATATTGGTCTGAAATTCTCTTTTTTGGTTGTGTCTCTGCCAGCCTTTGGTATCAGGACGATGCTGGCCTCATAAAATGTGTTAGGGAGGATTCCCTCTTTTTCTATTGATTGGCATAGTTTCAGGAGGAATGATACCAGCTCCTCCTTGTACCTCTGGTAGAATTCGGCTG
This sequence comes from Symphalangus syndactylus, assembly GCF_028878055.3. Lineage (NCBI taxonomy): Eukaryota > Metazoa > Chordata > Mammalia > Primates > Hylobatidae > Symphalangus > Symphalangus syndactylus. Next base: position 28,306,872 of record NC_072433.2, read on the forward strand.
TGAATCCATCTGGTCCTGGACTTTTTTTGGTTGGTAAGCTATTGATTATTGCCAGAATTTCAGAGCCTGTTATTGGTCTATTCAGAGTCAACTTCTTCCTGGTTTAGTCTTGGGAGGGTGTATGTGTTGAGGGATTTATCCATTTCTTCTAGATTTTCTAGTTTATTTGCATAGAGGTGTTTATAGTATTCTCTGATGGTAGTTTGTATTTCTGTGTGATCGGTGGTGATACCCCTTTATCATTTTTTTTGCGTCTATTTGATTCTTCTCTCTTTTCTTCTTTATTAGTCTTGCTAGTGGTCTATCAATTTTGTTGATCTTTTCAAAAAACCAGCTGCTGGATTCATTAATTTTTTGAAGGGTTTTTTGTGTCTCTATTTCCTTCAGTTCTGCTACGATGTTAGTTATTTCTTGCTTTCTGCTAGCTTTTGAATGTGTTTGCTCTTGCTTTTCTAGTTCTTTTAATTGTGATGTTAGGGTGTCAATTTTGGATCTTTCCTGCTTTCTCTTGTGGGCATTTAGTGCTATAAATTTCCCTCTACACACTGCTTTGAATGTGTCCCAGAGATTCTGGTGTGTTGTGTCTTTGTTCTCGTTGGTTTCAAAGAACATCTTTATTTCTGCCTTCATTTCGTTATGTACCCAGTCGTCATTGAGGAGCAGTTTGTTCAGTTTCCATGTAGTTGAGCGGTTTTGAGTAAGTTTTTTAATTCTGAGTTCTAGTTTGATTGCACTGTGGTCTGAGAGACAGTTTGTTATAATTTCTGTTCTTTTACATTTGCTGAGGAGAGCTTTACTTCCAACTATGTGGTCAATTTTGGAATAGGTGTGGTGTGGTGCTGAAAAAAATGTATATTCTCTTGATTTGGGGTGGAGAGTTCTGTAGATGTCTATTAGGTCTGCTTGGTGCAGAGCTGAATTCAATTCCTGGGTATGCTTGTTAACTTTCTGTCTCGTTGATCTGTCTAATGTTGACAGTGGGGTGTTAAAGTCTCCCATTATTATTGTAAGGGAGTCTAAGTCTCTTTGTAGGTCATTAAGTACTTGCTTTATGAATCTGGGTGCTCCTGTATTGGGTACATATATATTTAGGATAGTTAGCTCTTCTTGTTGAATTGATCCCTTTACCATTATGTAATGGCCTTCTTTGTCTCCTTTGATCTTTGTTGGTTTAAAGTCTATTTTATCAGAGACCAGGATTGCAACCCCTGCCTTTTTTTTGTTTTCCATTTCCTTGGTAGATCTTCCTCCATCCCTTTATTTTGATCCTTTGTGTGTCTCTGCACGTGAGATGGGTTTCCTGAATACAGCACACTGATGGATCTTGACTCTTTATCCAATTTGCCAGTTTGTGTCTTTTAGTTGGAGCATTTAGCCCATTTACATTTAAAGTTAATATTGTTATATGTGAATTTGGTCTTGTGATTGTGATGTTAGCTGGTTATTTTGCTCATTAGTTGATGCAGTTTCTTCCTAGCCTGGATGGTCTTTACATTTTGGCATGTTTTTGCGTGGCTGGTACCAGTCGTTCCTTTCCATGTTTAGTGCTTCCTTCAGGAGCTCTTTTAGGGCAGGCCTGGTGGTGACAAAATCTCTCAGCATTTGCTTGTCTGCCAAGTATTTTATTTCTCCCTCACTTATGAAGCTTAGTTTGGCTGGATATGAAATTCTGGGTTGAAAATTCTTTAAGAATGTTGAATATTGGCCCCCACTCTCTTCTGGCTTGTAGAGTTTCTGTCGAGAGATCAGCTGTTAGTCTGATGGGTTTTCCTCTGTGGGTAACCCGACCTTTCTCTCTGGCTGCCCTTAACATTTTTTCCTTCATTTCAACTTTGGTGAATCTGACAATTAGGTGTCTTGGAGTTGCTCTTCTCGAGGAGTACCTTTGTGGCATTCTCTGTATTTCCTGAATCTGAATGTTGGCCTGCCTTGCTAGATTGGGGAAGTTCTCCTGGATAATATCCTGCAGAGTGTTTTCCAACTTGGTTCCATTCTCCCCGTCACTTTCAGGTACACCAATCAGATGTAGATTTGGTCTTTTCACATAGTCCCATATTTCTTGGAGGCCTTGTTCGTTTCTTTTTATTCTTTTTTCTCTAAACTTCCCTTCTTGCTTCATTTCATTCATTTTGTCTTCCATGACTGATACCCTTTCTTCCCGTTGACCACATCAGCTCCTGAGGCTTCTGCATTCTTCACGTAGTTCTTGAGCCTTGGCTTTCAGCTCCATCAGCTCCTTTACGGACTTCTCTGCAGTGGTTATTCTAGTTATCCATTCTTCTAATTTTTTTTCACAGTTTTTAACTTCTTTGCCCTTGGTTTGAATTTCCTCCTGTAGCTCAGAGTAGTTTGATCATCTGAAGCCTTCTTCTCTAAACTCGGCAAAGTCCGTCTCCATCCTACTTTGTTCCGTTGCTGGTGAGGAACTGCATCCCTTTGGAGGAGGACAGGCACTGTGCTCTTCAGAGTTTCCAGTTTTTCTGCTCTGTTTTTTCCCCATCTTTGTGGTTTTATCTACTTTTGGTCTTTGATGATGGGGTCATACAGAAGGGTTTTTGGTGTGGATGTCCTTTCTGTTTGTTAGTTTTCCTTCTAACAGACAGGACCCTCAGCTGCAGGTCTGTTGGAGTTTGCTAGAAGTCCATTCCAGACGCTGTTTGCCTGGGTATCAGCAGCGATGGCTGCAGAACAGTGGAGGCTGTAGAATGGCAGATCTGGGTGAACCGCAAATGCTGCTGTCTGATCGTTTCTCTGGCAGTTTTGTCTCAGAGAAGTACCTGGCCATATGAGGTGTCAGTCTGCCCCTACTAGGGGGTGCCTCCTAGTTAGGCTGCTCGGGGGTCAGGGACCCACTTGAGGAAGCAGTCTGTCTGTTCTCAGATCTCCAGCTGCGTGCTGGGAGAACCACTACTCTCTTCAAAGCTGTCAGACAGGAACATTTAAGTCTGCAGAGGTTACTGCTGTCTTTTTGTTTGTCTGTGCCCTGTCCCCAGAGGTGGAGCCTACAGAGGCAGGCAGGCCTCCTTGAGCTGTGGTGGGCTCCACCCAGTTTGAGCTTGCTGGCTGCTTTGTTTACCTAATCAAGCCTGGGCAATGGCAGGTGCCCCTCCCCCAGCCTCACTGCAGCCTTGCAGTTTGATCTCAGACTGCTGTGCCTACAGTCAGTGAGACTCTGTGGGTGTAGGACCCTCCGAGCCAGGTGCGGGATGTAATCTCCTGGTGTGCCATTTTTTAAGCCTGTTGGGAAAGTGCAGTATTAGGGTGGGAGTGACCCGATTTTCCAGGTGCCGTCTGTCACCTCTTTCTTTGACTAGGAAAGGGAATTCCCTGACCCCTTTCACTTCTCAAATGAGGCAATGCCTTGCCCTGCTTCGGCATGGTGTGCTGCACCCACTGTCCTGCACCCACTGTCTGGCACTCCCTAGTGAGATGAACCCGGTACCTCAGATGGTAATGCAGAAATCACCTGTCTTCTGCATTGCTTGCACTGGGAGCTGTAGACCGGAGCTGTTCCTAATCGGTCATCTTGGCTCCACCCCGGACATTTTGATTTAAATAATGTTCATCCAGAATCACAATAGGGATGTGTCTATGCTCAGAAATTCAGATTCTTCTTTTAATTCTATTAAATTTGAGGAAATTATTTTATTATGTCCCAATGAATCTCATTTGGTGTGAGAAAAAGAGAAATGAACATTTCTTAAGTTCTTGTTAACCCACAGTTTGTTACATCCATTTTGCAATGAACTTTCCACAAAACATATTAAAATAGTATGTTTTAGTTGTCACCAGCTGAGGATCAAAACAGGATCACAGTAACTTTTAAAAAATGGCATGTTTTCTCTGTGCACACTAACTCACTGTGTAGGAGGGTCAGGGTGTTCCAAGCTGTCCCTAAATATTTCCAGGGAGTGTCTAACTGAGGGGTCTCTACACATGTGGGCTCCACTATGTGACACATTCAGCTCCTGTAGCATCTCCTGGTGTCCTGCCTTCTGTGGCCCACAGTGCTGCGCGTCCTGCTGCTGACCACTGCAAAACCCCTGATGCGTGGTACATAGGGTGCTGGTCCCTAGCACTGGGTGCCATTATCCTTGTCTGCTGAAGCCACAGGTTTTGAATCTTCTCAGTGCCTCAGGGAGACTTTAGGAAGCCAGTGCTTTAGACTTAAGTAAACCTCTTTTTTTTTTTTTTTTTTTGGTGGAGTCTTGCTCTTATTGCCTAGGCTGGAGTGCAATGGCATGATCTTGCCTCACTGTAACCTCTGCCTCCCAGGTTCAAGCGATTCTCCTGCCTCAGCCTCCCAAGTAGCTGGGATTACAGGCACCCACCACCACACCTGGCTGATTTTTGTATTTTTTGTAGAGACGAGGTTTTGCCATGTTGGCCAGGCTGGTCTGGAACTCCTGACCTCGTGATCTGCCTGGCTCAGCCTTCCAAAGTGCTGGGATTACAGGGGTAAGCCATCATGCCCAGCCAAGTAAACCTCTTTTGAAAAACAAACGAAGCACAAAAATAAAGGAATCGTATACACAGAAAAGTGCAGGAATTATAGGTTTAGAGCCCAAATAAGTTTCATAAAATGAAACATCTGTGTAAACACCGTATCAAGAAGCAGAACCTTCCAACACCATTTTGTCACTTGCATGACAAGGTAACCACTGTTTTTACATTGATCTCCATCAGTTAGTTTGGTTTATTTTTGGACTTTGTGTAAATGAAATTGTATACCATACTAATCACTCTGCTGATGGACAGGTAGATATTTCCAGTTTGGGCCCATGATGAGTCAAGTTGGTATAAACATTCTTTCACTTGCAGTAAGTTTTCTTGAAGTAAGTTTTTAGTCACCTTAGTGAAGTGGTTTCCAACCTTCCTCCAGCCTCACCTCTCGTACCCAACATGAACCTGTATGTCATCACTCGAACTATGGTAATCACGGCTTTACAGTGCAATGAGTTTCAAATGTGGGAGGATGCCTCGGCAGGCTCATCCTTTGAAAGAGTCTCCTGGGCAAGCACCCCACTTGCTGTGCGGAGGCACAGTCGGTGGGTCAAAACTCAAGGGAGTCAGGCTGGGGGGGAGCCCTGAATAGTGGGTGCTGAGTTTCTCTCCAGATCCCCCTCCTCTTCTTCCATGGTGACCTATGGGTGGGCCCCACTTCTCTCTCCTGTGGGTGGTGCCCCTTCTCAAGAACTCAAGGAGGTCTTCTACCTGTTAGACAAAGAATAACTCAAGCCAGGACTTCTGGTCAATAATGAATGTGGGTTCTGGTGAGGAAAATTTGAGAATGAAATAAATTACTCACTTCCGGTTTTTGACATGTATTTTTCTCATCCTGGATAAGATCAGAAGAGCAGTGGAATTCCCTGCTTTTTCATAAGACAATGATTCCAACAGTAACAGTTAAAAGTTATCGAACATTTATATTTGCAGGCACTGAGCTATGTATTTAACATCCATACATCATATACTCCCTGGTATCTTCATTAAGTAGATACTATGATGTCCATTTTTCAGATAAGGAACCTGGGGCTTTAAGAGTCTAAGTAACCTTCCTGAGGTCGCTCTACTAGAAAGTGGTGGAGTCAGTTGTTACATATGGATTTGTGTGACTTAAGAGACAATAGTATCTTATCCTCCTTGCTACATTGCTTTCTATGGAGGGATGCCTAATAATTTTTTTCCTATAATGAAATGTGAAGGGCCAGGCACGGTGGCTCTTGCCTGTAATCCCAGTACTTTGGGAGGCCGAGGCGGGTGGATCACTTGAGATCAGGAGTTTGAGACCAGCCTGGCCAACATGGTGAAACCCCATCTCTACTACAAATACAAAAATTAGCTGGGTGTGGTGGTTGGACACCTATAATCCCAGCTACTCCAGAGGCTGGGACAGGAACATCACTTGACCTTGGGAGGTGGAGGTTACAGTGAGCCGAGATCATGCTACTGCACTCCAGCCTGGGCCACAGAGTGAAACTCTTCTCAAAAAAAAGAAAAAAAAAAAAAAAGAAAAAAATATGATAATGCCCAGCACCGGATGTCACTATAACTGGCACAGGCACGCAAGGCCATATTATATGAGAAGACAACGCAGTGAATGATGCTTGTACAAGCCTGCTGTATTTATTTTTGGTGGTTCTGAGCTTTGCCTCTTGTCCCTGATGTTTGCTGCAAGGTGGATGACAGGATGCTTATTCGTGTTAGGGTTGAAAGAGGTAGAGTTCATATTAACGGGATCAGAGCACTTTCTCTGCAGAGTCACACCAACAGGCCTGGCCTGTGCTGACCCTGCAACATATAAAGTCAAGCTGCTAACAGGAAACACAGGGCAATTTCTGACTTGCTTTTAAGTCCACTGTCATCCAATGTCGGGAATGATACTCATTACCATCTCAGAAACAGAGCTACCAGGTTGCAACTCTTTCTCCCTCCTGCTGATACAGGAGGTAGCATGCAAGTCTGTCTTCTCTGGGATTGATGACTGCAATTTGTCTTTCTGGGGCTTCCACTGCTGCTTGGGCAGGCAGCAGCGGGACCTGAGAAGCCCTCCTGATGCTTTCAAGTCAGCAGGTTGCTTCTGGGCTGGCCACGCTTCAGTGCCTTCCCGTTAAATACTGTATTGATTTTAGGACTTTCTTACTTCCCATGCAGCTCAGGACCCATAGTTGGCTGGGATAGGAAAGTGGGGAGGAAAGGTATAATGAGGAGAGTTGCTCAGCAGGTTTGCACGCACAGCCGTAAGCTATCTGATGCTACTGATTTATTTTATTTATTTAACAAATGTAATAAGACATGGCCTCTGGTTTGACAGAGGACTCAGTGGGAGGAGAGACCTCGGGGTGAATCTGTGGATATGAGGGTTAAATTTACAGAAAACACACAAAGAAGTTGCATTAAGAAGGAACAACAAGGGATTAAATTTATAGGAAACAAAAAAATATGTTGCGTTAAGAAGGAACAAGGCGTCAACCAGATGAAATTCCCTTCTCCTCTGCAGACACCACTGCCTCCCTGCTATTTCATCAGCTCCCACCTAGAGGACTGAAGTCATCTTCATGCATCCCTCCCTATGGCCCTGTATTTCCCCTCCTAACTCTATTTCTCCAGGCAATTGCCAGGCATCCTTTTAAAAAATTGTAGTAAAATACATATAATATAAAATGTACCATTTCAACCATTTTAAAGTGTACCATTCAGTGACATTAAATATATTCTAAACATTTGTGACCATCACTACTAATTTCATAACTTAGAACTCTAATTTATCACCCCAAAAGGAAGCCTTGCACCCATTAAGCAGTTACTCCCCATACTTCCTCTCCCCTGTTCCTGACAACCACTAATCTGCTTCCTGTCTCTGTGGATTTGCCTGTTCCAGACATTTCATATAAATGGAATTATACAGTATGTGGTCTTTTGAGTCTGACTTTTTCACTTAGCATAATGTGGTGCTCATCCATATTGTAGCATGTAAAGGATATGGAGAAATTAGAACCCCCATACATTGAAGATAGGAACGTAAAATGGTTCAGCCACTGTGGAAATGTTTGGAAATTCCTTAATAAGTCAAACATCTAGTTACCGCATGACCCAGCAATTCTATTCTTAGGTATATACTCAAAAGAGTTGAAATCAGATAGCAAAATAAGTGTACACCATTGTTCATAGCAGCACTATTCATCATAGCTAAAAGGTGGAAACAACCCACATATCTATCAATTGATGAATGGATTAAAAAAATGTAGCATATCCAGGGATTCCTTTGAACAAATCATATCACTTTCCTGCTCAAACTCTTCAGTGGCTTTCCCTTCCATATTATGTTCAGTAGGATTGGACCATCCATGGCTACAGGGTCTCAGGTCAGGCAGCTCACTCAACCTTTCCAACGTGCTCTCACATTATTCCTCCCTTTTCTCATTATCCTCTCACCTTGAAACTCAATTTCTTAAAACTTTCAAACCCTCTCCTGACTCAGGGTCTTTGGCGATGGTGTGTCCTCAGTTTTCTTTTTACTCACATGCATCTAAACTATCACCTCTGTTATTTTTCTATTTCCATGCCCTGTGAATGTCCCTTCAAAACACTTCATATTGTTAAACACTTGTCTATTTTTTTTTAATTTTTCAATGCCTGTTTTCCCAAGCTCTCTGTGAATGGAAAACTATGTCTGTGTTTCCATTACAGAAGACACAGTGCCTGGAGCAGAGCTGGGTACCTAGCAGTTGCTCAATAAATACTTGTCGCATGAATAAATCATTACTTTTTTAATATTCTAAGGTTTATTTTTAATTTGTATTTGTATTTTATTTTACTTTAAGTTCTGGGATACATGTGCAGAAAGTGCAGGTTTGTTACATAGGTATACATGTGCCATGGTGGTTTACTGCACCTATCAACCCATCATCTAGGTTTTAAGCCCTCCATGCATTAGGTATTTGTCCTAATGCTCTCCTTCCCTTTGGCCCCCAGCATTGGAGCACAATTTACAATAGCAAAGACTTGGAATAATTACTTTTGATTAGTTTGTGGCAGATGGTGGATTAGTCAGGCAATAGCTTCTATGCAATATGTGGAAATCAGGAGGTTAAAAATCAAAAGGTTGAGTCTGGTTAATTTGCTAGAGAGGCAGGATCAGTGTTGATGTGGAGGAGCAATGATAGTTCAGTGGAGAAAAAAATTTTTGAAAATTGTGGCACTTTTAAGACTCAGCATGGCTGTGGATTCTAAAGATGCATCAGGGGTGTGAACATCAAATTGGGCACCGGCCTTGGGTGACCACTCAGGAAGATAAATGAAGCACTATGGGATAGGAGGAAGGGCCCAGGTTTTACCAGCTCTGGCCTCAGAATCTCAGAAACATCTTGAACATGATATTTCACGTCACATTCGTGGATGGTGAATGTTTTTTGTTGTTCATTAAACCTCTTATTATAATTTTGAGCCAAGCATGTTTATCCTTCATTTCAGTTCCTGGGGTCTCAATAAAGTGAATTTTCTCAGCCAGTGATGCTCATGCAACAACTGTATAGGGTGGTTATAAAATATTGTCCGTGTGGAGGGCATAACATTTATTTGCCTTATTTCTATGACATCTGTGTGTATGTTTGCATGCATTTCTTAGCAAGTATGCCTTGCTTTCCTGCTGCAGCTCAGATCACATGAAATGAAATAACTTTGGCAACTTTTTAACCATTTTAGTTCCTGACATGACCAAGGCTCCCATATGAGAATCTATGGCCTATATGGGTATGAGGCCTGTGCTCTGTGTTTTCCACCAGTCCCCTGGTGGTTTTCATGCATGGCAGAGTTTGAGCATCACAACCCTTCTGTGTGCTCGATCCTAGGCAAGGGGGAACAGCCTCTGCTCTCCAACATCAGACACTTCTTCTAAAGAACCTATTGTCCTCTGCAGAGTAGGTTTTGGTGTTCTTTCTGTGTACTCCCCGTCTGCTGCACCCCTTCGACTATGGGCTGAGAGTACATTTGTCTACACATTTCCTTCAGTGTACTGTGAGCTCCCTGGCAAACTTTCTGTGCCTCCCATTACATCCCTGCCCTGCATTCTTCTTTGTGCTCAGCATCTCAGCCCAAGCTTGGCATTGCAGTATGAACTTGAGAGATATTTGAAGAATAATAATGCATGTATCAACCAATTGATAAGTGATCAATAACCAAATAAAGTAGTATAAATGTAAAGAGGAAGGAAGAAAGAAATGTCATATATATTGGGGAGGGAGGGCAATGACTGAACAGAGGTGGTTAAGAAATTGGGCAGAGAATAAGAAAGGAGGCAGAGACAGCCAATATTGCAAACTTGGCCACTAGAAGTTGAGTTCATCATCTTATCACTTGACTGAAGATTTTCCCTGTTCTGGAATAGAGCCAATGCCTAGGGCTCTTCTTAAATTATCCCCCAGTGAACAGCCCATCACAGTGGGTGGAAGAAAGAGCTCAGGCTGAGGGCAGTCTGATTCTGAATGCTGGTTGCCTTGCTGAGTAGCTGAATGATCTAGACAAGTTTTTGGCATCTGAGTCCATTTGCTCATCTTGTCTGTAAAATGAGGGTAGTGATGACACCTACTCCACAGGGCTGGGTGAGAACTCAATGAGATGATGCACATAAAATGCACACCACAGACCCAGTTTGCACTCACCCTGCAAGAACTGTTAGTCACTATTGCTATTACGATGGTGTCTATTCAGAGCCCTATGAGGAATTCAACACCCTTGGATTCTGCCTCTGTGGTACCTCCCATGTTTTTCTCCAACTTTTATTTTAATAGCAAGAAGTTGTCTATGTATTTCTTTTTATTTGCTGCCACGAGAGATTTGCTGATAGTCATCCATTTGTATTTATGCCTAAGGCTTACTGCTTTAATTTGGTCTTTACCTCATTTTCAAGTTCGTTGTAATTATGTTCTCAGCTCCAGAATTGTTTTTTTCTTTTTACTCCCCAAAGGCCCTTGTGAACAGTACATGGAGTGAAAGAATGAATTACTTGTTCCTCTTTTCCTGCAAATAATAGTAACAAGGACATGGGAGTATCTCCTGTTTATTTCCAATAGCAGCTCCAGCTCTTTTGTCTTTTTGAGACTTGTGTCCAGTAAGGTTTGCTTTCGTCATTAATTTTTTAAACCAGGTGATCTCACATTTGAAAGAACCCAGTTGGACAGCATAGCAGATGGTGGCTTGGTGTGCGTCCTCTAAGTTTGCATGCAACGGAGAAGAGTGCTAGACCAGGAATTAAGATGCGATGGAGACAGACCAGCCCAACGACCTGTCAGAAAGGAGAGAGGATCCATTCAAAGGTCACAGGATGACTTAGTAGCCAAATCAGGTTTCAAACCTCTTAGTTCAATATTCTTGGTACTGTGAGAAGCTTGGTGATTTCTAGTCTAGTTAATACAGAATACCAAAGAAGAACAAAAAGAGCTGGAAAGATGTGTGTTCCAATGACAGCTCTGTCCATTCTTGACTCTTAACTTAATCAAGCCATTAAACTTTCTGACCCTGGGTATTTTTATCTATAAAGAGAAAGTAATAGTTCCTACTTGGTAGAGTTGTGACGAGAATTAAATGACTTATTGTGATATTTAAATAAGACTGTGGGCTGGGCACAGTGACTCACACCATAATCCCAGCACTTTGGGAGGCTGAGGTGAGCAGATTGCTTGAGCCCAGGGGTTTAAGACTAGTCTGAGAAACATGGTAAAACCCCATCTCTACTAAAAATATGAAAGTTAGCTGGAAGTGGTGGCACATGCTTGTGGTCCCAGCTACTCAGGAGGCTGAGGTGAGAGGATTGCTTGAGCCTGGAAGGCAGAGGTTGCAGTGAGCTGAGATCATGCCACTGCACTCCATCTTGTGTGATAGAGTGAGACCCTGTCTCAGAAAAACAAAAAACAAATAAAAAATAGAAAAATAAGTAACATCGTGTGTGTCATGCACTTACAGTGTTGTCATTTACCTAACACTTGTTAAGTGTAAATAATAATAATAGTAAGCTATTACTGTTTTTATTAGCGCCATAGAGGCTTCTTAAGTATATTGTATGTTATGAATTGTGTTCTGCTTGGTGTTAATCCCAGCTCTGCCACTCAATAACTAAGGGATTATAGGCAAGTTTCGTGGCCCCTCTTCTCTCAAATGGAAACAACAACTCTCTGGCTTTGTTCTTAGAATTATAATTATAAAAAAACTGTTGTTATTAAATTACCCCCTGCTCCTCCAAACATTCTTTTGAAACAAATGCTAGCTAGGTAAATACTGGTATTTAACTCTCAGCGATGACTGTGCAGACTCCGCCTTCTCTGATACTGATATTGGATGAGATTGTTTTATTGTGGGTTGCAAAAGAGCAAGGGCCAGTTCGGCTGTGCATGTTATGCTAACAAAATATTATCCACAGGTTTATTGTCATTGTCAGAAACAACGGAGAGGAAGAAATATGTTAACACCACCCTCCCATAATAACTTTCCCCCGAAGAGTTGACAAAGGGGACTTACTGTTAACATTGGTGTTATTGCTTCTGCTGGCAGAGGGCTTGCCTGTCCCTCTGTGTCTCCTCCAGGGCATGCTATGGGCTGAAGTTCGTTCATCCCAGCTCATGGCCTTCCATTATTACTAATGGTGAGAACTGACTGGAGTACGTGAGCCACCATTTGATTATTCCATTTTTTAAGAAAGTGTCTCCCACAATCCGATCAACTGTCACATTTTCCCATGGGGGCCCCTTCCATTTGTTTTTTAATGAAATACTTGGGTTGAGAAATTGCTTCTCTGTACAGTCCTTTTTCCTTCTCCAACATGGTGAGCTAAATAGTTTAGGGTCTGGAGGCATAATTTACTGACTTCATTTAAACTAGACTGGAGGTGATGCTATTTGCACAGCTGTTTTTTTGTGCTGTGCCTACTTGCCTACTCCTTGCCACATGACATAAGGTGAACTCCGAGTCACCACGTCCTAGGTTCTTTATTAGGAACAGCATGTCTCTTCTAACCTTGTTGGTTTAAACAGGTGTGAATAGAGTGAAAGCAGATATGGTCAGTTAGATTGAGCTGGAAAAAAATCAATGACCCTGGACTCAGAACACTGGAGTTCAAGTCCTGAATACGATTTACAGGACTGAAGATTAATCACTGGACTTTAGGAGTTCATTCATTTTCCTTCATTCATTTATTTAAGCCATATTTATTGAACCAGACTTTTTTTCCAGATCCTGGGGACATAGAATAGAAAGAGTGAGGCATGTGTTCTCTGGATCCTCCATTAAAGTGGAGCAAGATCAGAAACACACAAGTCAATAAATACAAAATCAAGGCTGTCAAACATGCTTCCAAAGAGATAAACCAGATGGTAAGTGAGAATGACATTGAGCATGACTTTAGATGAAGCGGCCAACATAGTGCTTTTAGAATAGGAGGCATTTGGATTGAGACCTGAAGGATACTAAAGAGTCAGCCACAGGAAAAGCTGCTGGCTCTAGCATCCTGGTAAGAGAAACAGCAGAGGCAAAGGCCTTGGGGATGAGGAGGCTGTTGAGGTACAGTTGAGAAACAGAAATAGGTCAGGATCTTGAGCTCTGGTTGAAGTTTTGAGTAGGTATGCAGGGACTGGAGCATCTAGGCATTTATAGACCACGCTAAGCAGACTGAAGTGTCTGGATCAGTGATTCTCAAACATGGCTGTGTATGGGACAATCCAGGATCTTTGCAAAATACCACATTATTTCTTCAGGGATTCGGATTTAATTGATCTGGGTTAGGGTGTGGGCATTAGAATTTTAATGTGTTCTAATGTGCAACCAAGGTTAAGAATCAGTGTTTTAGACATGTAGAAATTAACTGAAAGTTTGAAGCAGGAGAGTGACTGGTCATATTCACATCAGAAACATCATTGAATTTTCCTCCTTTTATAATTGTGCATAGTAGATGCTCATCAAAAGATGAACAGATGCTCATTGATGAGTAGATACTCCATCTCAAAAACAACAACAACAAAACACTTGGCTATTTCACCAGTTTGAAGATTTTTTTTTTTTTTTTTTTTTTTTTTTTTTGAGATGGAGTCTCGCTCTGTCACTCAGGTTGGAGTGCAGTGGCGGGATCTCAGCTCACTGCAAGCTCAGCCTCCAGGGTTCACGCCATTCTCCTGCCTGAGCCTCTGGAGTAGCTGGGACTACAGGCTCCCACCACCATGCCAGCCAATTTTTTTTGTATTTTTTAGTAGCGTCAGGGTTTCACCGTGTTAGCCAGGATGGTCTCGATCTCCTGACCTCGTGATTCGTCTGCCTCGGCCTCCCAAAGTGCTGGGATTACAGGCGTGAGCCACTGCGCTCGGCCTGAAGATTTTTTTTTTTTTTTTTTGATGGGGGCAAAATATATCTCTAATGGATCAAAAGTCTACTTGGACACCCAAATTATTTTCCTAGCTGAAGTCAAGTGGATTGGTCTGAATGTATCTTCCCCCATTGGTTAGGTCGTACATGGCATCAGTACATGTCTGTTGGCTTGTCTCACTGTGGAGGTGAAAAGCTCTTTTGATCCTCCTGGTTGAGGCTCTCACAGGGACATAGGGTGAGAATAGGGTGGGAGATTCTCCATACTCAAAGAAAGTAGGTTGGCCGTAAAGCCAGTCCGTCTGAATTTATGTCAGATAATCACATCCCTTTTAAGCCTTAGTATCCTCAAAGATGCAGTGGGGAAAAAACAAGACAGATTCAAGGTTTCCAAGAGAAACACTGAGAAAATAGATCTGTGAGGGTTTTGCACATTCTGAGATCAGTGGTTCTCAGACTCAGATGTGCATTTGAATCCCCTGGGGGGCATGTTAAAATGAATTGTAGGGCTCCACCTCCAGAGTTTCTGATTCAGTGGGGCTGGTGTGGACCTTGAATTTGCAGTTCTAACAGGTTCCCAGGTGATGCTGAATCTGCTGATCCTCAGAACAGACTTTGAGAACCACAACTTTAAAGTACAAATAATGATAAGGAACACTTGTTAAAGGAGGCCACAGGTGAGAGAGTGGATGAATTTATTTCTGTCTTCTCCGGATTCTTATCAGTATCATATTTTTCAAATGAAGTTATCAAGGCAAGCTCTGGTCTCAGTGACATGGCTTCTGAGCACCCTCAGTTTTATGAGCCAACAAGGCAGAGGAGTACACAATGGAACCCTGCCAGTCATCCTCCACCTGCAGCTTACCCTGGTTTGGCCTCAGGAAGTCTCACAAGGTCTTTTGGAAATATCTCCACTTGATTTCTCTGGTCCAGGGGCTATTAGAATAGAGATCATGATCTTGCAATTCTTAAAACTAGGTTGACATCGTGTGTCTGATATGGGCAGGCTGCATGTCCTTAAAGAGTTGTCACTTTTCCAAACCTCAGTTTTATTACCTCTAAAATGGGAACAATGGTAGCTGTAGACCTCATGATGTTATGGTGAGGAGAAGTCCAAATATAGTTCTGAAATGTGGAGAATGTTAAAAAATTCTTATTCTCTTTTTTTCTCTCTCTCTTTCTCTGTCTCTTACTCTTAGTAAAGATTATCTAGGAGGTAAAAGCTGTGAAATCCTCCAAAACAAGCAGAAATATACCAATATCATGCAGAATTGAGGAGGTTTTCCTGTCTCCTGGCATTCTTTCATGAATTCCAGAATAGAAAGAGCTGCCTCCCTGTATCATCTCTCCTTCTTACTTTCTACCTTTTGTCTCTTTCTCATTTCCTCCAGCACTGGGCTTTATTCTGTTACTCTAACCTGTGTTGTGCTGGGAATGAACATGTGATAAAGGCCTTGATGAACAGAATTTTGCTGGGTAGACCTAAGCAGGGGAGAGTCTTTCATTTAGATCAAACAGCATGTGTAAAGAAACAAAGTTGAGTGAGGACCTTCATAGCTAGAAAATGGGAAGACATCAAGTGTCTCTTAGAAGAAATGAGGGTGCCTGAGACAGAGAGGTGAAAGCTGAAGCCAGACGTACATAATGGAATGAGACTGTCAAGAGCCCTAAATCATCCTACCCTAGTCTAAAGCCTAAGGGTCAGGAGCTAAAAACTCAAATGCCTTCAGAGGCAGGGCACAGAAGGTCAGAAAACAAAAACAAAACAAAACAAAAAAAAACAGGACTAAAATAAAACAGAAGGAATTGAGCTAGTAAATGCAGTATAAAAATACTCATTTGGAACACACGGACAAATCGGGGGGAACAGTATGCACTGGGGCTTGTTGGAGGTGGCAGGGGAGGAAGAGCATCAGGAAGACTAGCTAATGAATGCTGGGCTGAATACCTAGGTGATGGGTTGATATGTGTAGCAAACCACCATGGCACACATTTGCCTATGTAAAAAACCTCCACATCCTGCACATGTCACCCAGAACTTGAAGGGAAAAAAAGAACACAATTTAATGGGGCTAAAAGCTGTTTGAAGCGGGCTTCAAGGCTCTATGAAAATGTAATCAAACTGTCTAAACTCTAGAAAATTTTCCAAATAATGACCACCAGAAATTGTTTGAATTTTAAAATTAAAATGGCTACAGACTTTAACTTCCTTCAAAGATACAATTTATTATTAGGCACCATTCTCCTTAAAACTAAAAGTGCAAATACTGCTTAGACTTACAAAAATTAAAGAAAAATTTATAAAAGTAAAAAAAAATACTCATTTGACGACTTATTGAAACTGAATTTGGTCAGGGGTAGTGGGATGCTTTAGATCAGGTCCCTAGAAGTTGATCCTGAGAGGGGGATTCACATACAAGTGGCTTATTAAGAAGATGATCCCAGGAGATGCCAGCATAAGGATGGGGAAAGCAGGAAATAGATGAGGAAGAACCCAAGCCAGGGTGTGATTTCAGGCCAAGGCCCATGGATGGAAGGTTCAGGCTGTCACTGCACTGCAGGGGAGTTCTGGAGTAGAAGGGATGCTTCAGAGTTTTCTCCCTTTATTCATGGGTTGAAAACCCCTCAGCACTTTGTGCTCCTTGTGCCAGCAGATGAAGAGGTGGCAAGTAGCAAAAGCCAAGAGAGGCTCAAGTAGAAATTATGAAAAAATATTCAAAAAAATCTGCAAGAAGTCCCATCAACATCCTCTATGTGTACCCTGCTTACAACCTGTCCTTCAGATACTGGAAACTGTTGAAGATGTTTAAACCAGACATGTCAGGCCAAGACTCAATTTTAGCACTTTGATTCTGGACAGTGTAGGGAATCACCTGGAAATGAACAAGGAAGGAGACAAGGAGACTCAGAGGAAGGCTGCCCAGCATGTCTAGGGTAGAGATAAAGAGGTGACAACCAAAGCAGCCAGGTTGTGTGGGCACAAGGACACACACTGAGGCAGAGTCAGCAGCACGTTGTCAGGAAAAGCTGTGGGGAAGAGGAGGAAAGTCACACCATAGTTCCTCTTCTCTTTATTAAAGTATTTGTTTTGGGGAAGTAGAAGGGAGATGCAAAATGTGAATCAATAAAGAAAACACAAACAAATAAACATGCAAATTGAGAGCATCCCAATGAAGGGATGAGTCAAAGAGCATCCCAATTGAGTCATCCCAATTACTGGGTTCAGGAAGAGAGCAGAAGACACCAACTCGGTGGACAGAGCATTTCTCAACTGCTAAACCCTCCCAGGGCCCCTGCCTGCTGTACAACCTTGAGTTCCAACTTTCACACTTGACTGTGAAAATAATGTGGTCCTAACCCTGCCAGGCTATGAAGAAATCTTCTCTTGGTTTTTGGTCACCCTTGCAAATAGGCAGGAAATACTTAGCAGGCTGGGTGTAGTTCACAGTAGTATAACAGAAGTCACTGTCCTGAAATTAACAGTGAAATTATCACGAGACCTAGACATGGACACCAGGGCTGTATTGAAGTTGTCATAACATGTTCTTGGTCATGTTGCCACTCTTTGTGAGCATCATTTTGTATAGAAATTATATAATTCTTATAGGCCTAGGGTTCTTTTGTTTTTACATTTAAAATAATATTTGTTGAGCATTGCCTCCACGCTAAGCACCCTATGAGACCATTTCAAAAACCTCTTATTTCCTTCCTTCCTGACAACCATCATTAGCTGAGACAACCCTGCTCCTTAAGAGTTAGATAAATTGGGATCTAACTCCAATCCATGACTTGAGGACACCCAATAGACTCTTCATGATTTTTATAGATTCCTTGAAGGCTCATTCTCGTCGGCAACTTTGACTTAGAGCAATGACATTATACCTCTTCTGAGCATAAATTCCTTGCTACATAAAATGTCATCACTTATCTTGGTTTTTTACAAAACAAAACTTGAAGAAAATAATTATTTGTCTCTATAGAAGATTTTGATGAGAAGAGGGGTAACATATGAAATCAACCAAAGCCAACAGGTTGTAATTGAATATTATAGATCTCTGTTACTAAAGTCCCTTAGCCTGCTTCTTATAGATTTTTCACTGGCTACAGCATCCTAGTAGTTTTAAGGCCTTTCCTTATATTATTGACTTGTTTTTCAACGACTACTATCCATCTAGCAGTGGTAGTCAATTGACTTACTAGCCGTATACTTCTGACTCTGCCTTCTGAGCACATGGAAGGATTACTCTTCCTGCCTCCCTCCTTATGTTGGGTAGGGTCGGGAGCAAGATCAATGGGTTATAAAAGCAAATCTCTTGTGACACTTCTAGACTTGAAAATTTAATTGCCTGTGTAAGAGCCTCCTGAACTCTCTTTCTGAGTGGCATCTGCTCCATCAGCCTGGCTATAAGGAAAGCCTTTCTGTTAACTCACAATGATTATGTAGAATGAGCAAGAAATAAACTCTTGTTTTAAACCATTGAGATTATAGGATTGTTAATCACCACAACATAACCTAGCCTGCCCAGATAGACCCCCTCATTCTTGACCTACCAGACTGCCCTTTCCCTACTTTGGACATAAATGAAATCATGCACTATGTACTCATTTATGTCTAGTTTATTTTGTTCAGCATAACGTTTCAAAAAATCATCTATCTCGTTGAGTATATCAGTAGTGTATTCTTTGTGATGGGAATAAGAAATAGAACACTGTCTTAATTATTGTAGTTTTATAGGTCATCTTCACATTCAAGAGAGTAATTTTTCTAACTTGTTCTTTTTAAATATGATATTGGCTATTCCAGGTACTTTGCATTTCCATATAAAACTTTAGAAATGTATTGTTGTTTCTATAAAATGTCTGCCAGATTTTGAATGAAATTAAATTAAATATTTAGCAATTTGGGGAGAAATTATATTTTTAATATCAGGTTGTCCTATCCTTGAATATAGTATCTCTTTTCATTTACCTATGACTCAAATTTTTTCAGTTAATTTGGAGTGTTTAATTTTCTAATTTTTGCCTCCACATATTTAGAAATGGTTTGTGTTTATCTTTTGACCTTGTATCCTGTGACTTTTTCTAAATTCAGTTATTTAACTCTAGTAGTTTATTTGTTGAGATTTGGTTTTCCTCAAATTGTATCTCTTTTATTTATTTTTCTTGTCTTATTTTCTTTGGCTGGAGCCTCCTAAACCATGTTGACTAGATAAGGCATGAGTGGATATATGTATGTTGTTTCTACATGTAGAGGGTAAAACATTCAATATTTTACTATCAAATATTATGTTAGTTGTGGTTTGTTTAATGCCCTCTATCAAGTTGAGGAGTTTGCCTGCGTTCCTAATTTTTTGGGTTTTTGAAGTTTCTCCCTTATTGTTTTTTTTTATTTTTTATTTTTATTTTTTAATTTTTATTTATTTTTTTATTTTTGGAGACAGAGTCTCGCTCTGTCGCCCAGGCTGGAGTGCAGTGGCGCGATCTCAGCTCACTGCAAGCTCTTCCTCCCTGGTTCACGCCATTCTCTTGCCTTAGCCTCCCAAGTAGCTGGGACTACAGGTACCCGCCACCACGCCCAGCTAATTTTGTTTTTTTTTTTAGTAGAGATGGGGTTTCACCGTGTTAGCCAGGATGGTCTCGATCTCCTGACCTCGTGATCTGCCCGCCTCGGCCTCCCAAAGTGCTGGGATTACAGGCGTGAGCCACTGGGCTCGGCCATTTCTCCCTTATTGGTAATGGATATTGACTTTAACAGAAACTTTTCCAGCATTAATTGAAATGTTCATATTTTTGTCCCTCTGTTGTTCTGTTTAAGTGGTGAATGTCATTTGTTGAACACATGGTAACTGATCAATTTATTATAATTGTTTCTTATACCCCTAAATTATAGGATAGAGAAAATTACAAAAACCAGAAATCAGATACTGCTATGCCTATTACCAGATTATTAAACTCTTAATATTCTGTCATGTTTCTTTTTTTTGAAAAGAAGTAAAATATACAGATACAGCTAAAGACCTACCCACCCTCATTTCATCCTCCTTTCCTAGTACTAAAATTGATGAGAATCCTTCATCAAATTTTATACTTTCTACCTAAAGTGTCCCTGCAACTGAACATAGGATTGCTTCTCATGTTTTTAACGTGAGCATAAGTGGTATCTAATTGTCTTTGACATTTTGCACTTTTAGAAGTTACTTTTGTGAATCTAATGTGAGACAAGTATCTAAATGCATTTGATTTTGTATATGAATGAAAATCTTCACCACTCCCCTGCCCCCGCCCCCGCCTCCACTCAATACCATCAATTCAATTGCCTATCAATTACTCACTCATTAGAAAGCCACTTCTGAAATATAGCAAGTACTCGTTTACGTGCTCACATGTTTTGGGATTCTAATTATAATACTGTATAATATTGGTGCATAAAAGATTGACTTATTTTCCCTCTCTGTACCAATACCATTCTGAAATAATTATTAAAGTTCACCTTAAATATTGTTAATGTTAGTGTGACCTTCACCTTTTTTTTCCTCTGTCCTTTACTCATTGGTGTTAACTTTAGAGTAAGGTTATCTAGTTTCCAAAAGAAACACTTTGGAATTTTAATAATATTCAATGGAGTAAAGGGTGTATTTTACTGTAAGTAAAGACATGAGATTAAGGAAAATCAGTATATTTTACATAGTAAATCTTCTCACCCTTAAAATGTTATACAAATATAAATATATAATTATATATATATATTTAGGTCTTACTTTCTTCAATATTTTCTTTTATAAATATCTCATTGTGTTTTATATTTTAGTTTCTGTTGTGAATATTTAAAAATCATACTTCCTAATCTGTTTCTATTAGACACCATTGACTTTTTTAAAAATTGTGTATTTCGACACTGAGCTATTACCTAACAATACTGATAAACACTCTCATTTGTTCCAATAAATTATCTGTAGATATTTTAATATTTTCAACAAAGACCATATTGTCTGTGAACACTTTTGATTATTTTCTTTCAATTGCTACATTTTCCTTTCTTTCTCCTTCCCTCTCTCTCTTCCTCTCTCCTTGACTCCATTTTTCTTTCCTTCTTTCATTCTTTCTTTTCCTCCTTCCTTAATTTACTGGCTAAGACCTCCAGAAAAGAGTTGAATAAAAGATGTAATAATGGGAATTCACATCTCAAGCCCCAGTTTAATGGAAATGTTTTTAAAACATCACTATTCATGAGGTAACTTTTGTCAGGTTATGGGAATTCCCTTCCATTCCTCATTTCCTTACGGTTTATTTATTAAAAGATCTTAAATTTTATTAATTTTTTTCTGTATCTTCTGAAAAGTTAACTAATTTTTATTGTTGAATCATTGAAATTTCTAGTATTTAACCATTGTTTCATTCTTCAGTAAGTCCTAGGTGGTCCTAACAGTCTTGGGTTCCTTTTGTTAATGTGATAGGTAGAATTTTTACATCTATTTTTTAGGTAAGATTGTTTTATTATTTCCTACTCAATTAAATCATCAGAAATGGAAATGTCTTTTAAATCATTACAAACATGAAACAACATAAATGCTTCATAGCGAGGTGTCCTGTGTTAACTACAACATCTCTAAAATTTTGGTGGTGAAGATGGAGTCAGATTCGAATATAAAAATCAGTACTAGTGTTTTTAGTAAGTTCTTTTGTTACTGTTCAGAGGTTGGTCTGACACTGGCATTTCTTTTTCCAAGGTCTTCAGGGAAATGTGGGTATAGATTCTGAGGGGGGTGCGGGTCTGAGGGTATGAAGGCAACTGGAATTTGCATCCACTTGGGATTTCTACTCAGAGGCTGAAAAGAAAGATGGCAAGGAGGTATCCTCCTGCAGAAACCTGGGAACTGAAGAGTCCAGGGTCCACAGTCTAGCTTTCACACTTAGTATACCTTTATTATAGTATCAGCTTTAATTTTTTAGGTGCTAGGCTCATTTTCAAACATCATGGGTTCAGCTGTGCTTTAGGGGATTAAGAAAGAGTCTAATGTCTACTCTATGGGCTCAGGGGAATCAGCAGATTATCAGCAGCATGCAGAAGCAGTGAGAAGAGGCAACAGGTGATCTGTGAGGCCAGCAGCAGCTGTGTAGAGGGTAGCCAGGCAAAGAGCAAGACCAGGGGCCGCAACGTGGCCATTGACCCAGGTCTGAGCAGAAAACAGTGTGTCCATTAGGCCTCTGACAGAAAATCTCATTCAAAGACTCTTAAGCAAAAAAAGGAGTTTATTATCTCACATACTTGAAAACTCCATGTATAACATGCAGGGCCAGTGTCATAATTGGCAGGGCCCAGTGAAAAACAAAGAGGTGGGACCTTTTGGAGGATGGGAAATCAATCTCTTTTTTTTCCATGGGGCTCACTGCTGCAATTCAAGGTATCGCAGCCTCCACTCCAGGACACACTTGGATCCTGCCTAGTGGACCAACTGCTAAACACACCTTGGTGCTGCCAGCCTGGGACAAAGATGGTCACCATCTAGCTCTTCCCTAAGTTGCTGCATGACACAGGTCTTCCCCTTTTGATGTTAGCCAGCCACCAAGCCTGGCAAAGGGAAGCACCTATTGCAGATCAGCTATAGGGTGCAGGGAGCAGGAGGCCAGGTGGAGTCCACAGCCCTTGGGAGCAGAGACCAAGCTGTGGAGAACTTGTCCCAGGCGGGGAGGAGAGTAGCAGGAGGCAGAACCATTCATGAGTCATAGCTCCAAACTCCAGGTTCACACTCCATTGTCCCATTGAATTTCACTTACTAAATACAATTCTGAAGATACATTTATTAGTAATTTTAAGACAATGGCTGTAGAACATTAAACCCCAACCATAGGGTCATGTGTGATTGCAGTCACTACATGCCCATAAAGCCATCCCTGGTAATATGATGCAGAGGCAGTATTTCCAGGAGCTCATTATTATCACCAGGGCCAGCCACCCTTCATCTCTCAATTCTGCCCTCCTTCGAGTTGGATTAATCCTCACAGGATACATGGTAGCAGGGTGGCTGTCAGCACCTGGAGGCTCACATCTTTTCATGTTCCAGTTCAAAAGGAAAGAGTGCACCTCACCTACTAAAATGTGAAAACATTCCTGGGATTGTATAGGATTACATGCCCATTCTTGAACCAATCACTGGGGTTGTATAGGATTACATGCCCATTCTTGAACCAATCACTGTGGCCAAGGATATTGACTAGGCTGATCCTCTAAACTTGGGTTCCTGCCTGACCTGGAGCTGAGATGGAGACAATTTCAACAAAAGCACACACACTTTGGCTTTTAACATGAAGGGATAGGTGGATGGTATCAAAGGGGAATTCACCCTTTAAAGCTGGGCATGTAGACATTTGGATGTTAAACTAGTTTCATTGTGAAAAATGTAAAATAAAGTCAACGAATTATGCAAGTTTAGACGACCAATTGTAAAGAGGTGGAGATATTAAATGGTTTAGACAAAAAGCCTAAAATAACTAAAATCCTACAACAATTGAAGGCTGAGAAAAAAAAATTGTGTTTGCGAGTGACAGAGTGTCTTGTGATTCTTGAGATGAAGAATTTAAAGATCACTGAGGGAAGACGTACCAGATTGAAAAGGTTGTTGAGTGATAACAAACTATCACTGCTCCACATTTGGTTGAATTCCTGGGGGCCATTCCAGTATGAAAATAATTCCATCAACGGCATGGGTTTCATCCACCAAGGTCAGTGGTGTCTATAGGTCTATTCATAGACACAAACTGAAAATGACATTTCACCACTGGGACTGTGAAGAGAAAAATAAGGTCCAGCCAAGCCAGCATAAATTACAGGCTGTAGAAATAAGACCGTTCCTTTGAGAATAAAGTTCTTAAAAACATGTAAAATGATTGTGTTCTTCGTGTGTACAAGTGTATTGCCTCTAGACAGAAGTTTAGCGTTTTTTCAGAATATTTTATTCAAGGTCTTAAGATTCTAATGTGTTTCAAAAGTGGGTTATTAGGAAGAAAAAAACATTTTAAAAAGTCAAGTGATTTTTTTAGTAAGCAACTCAATTATTTGTGTTTCTTTTTTAAATTTTATTTTTCCATATGTTATTGGGGTACAGGTGGTATTTGGTTATATGAGCCAGTTCTTCAGTGGTGATTTGTGAGATTTTGGTGCACCTGTCACCCGAGAAGCATACACTGCACCATATTTGTGGTCTTTTATCCCTCAGCCCCCTCATACTCTTCCCCCCAAGTCCCCAAAGTCCATTGTATCATTTCTATGCCTTTGTGTCCTCATAGCTTAGCTCCCACATATCAGTGAGAACATAGGGTATTTGGTTTTCCATTCCTGAGTTACATCACTTAGAATAATAGTCTCCAATCTCATTCAGCGATTGACTATCATTGTTTCTTAATAAACTTTGTTTACTTTTCTTTTTAAATTTCTCTCTCTCTCTCTTTTTCTCTCTTCCTGCCTCTCTCTCTGTGTATAGTATGCATTTTCTTCCTTCTGCAAGGATAAAATCAAGGTTCCACACTTGGGATCTGGAGAAAGCCTGTTGAATTTTAGCTAGCTACTTGGTATCTCTGTGACTTTGCACAATTGGCTTAATGGCCACTAAAATCTTGGTTTCCTCACCTGTAAAGTGGAGATCATAAGCTCCCTGCCTTTATTGGTTGTTTTGAACATTCGACTAGATTTTATTTATATGGTTCTGTGAGCACATTGCCTCTCACATAAGAACTGCATTCATATATATTATTGTGCATGTACTCACTCTCAGTCTGACCACCATCTTTCTGAATAAACATTGTCTTTTGCTGTCGGCTTTGAATTATTGAAGTATCTCACTTTATGGCTGAGGGAGGGATCTGTGTGGGGCCAGAGTTAGGTCAACACTTCTAAAGTGAAACTCCATGGAGTAAAAGAGGCCATCTCTATTGTTGATGGGGAATGGTAGCGCAAATGGCTCTAGAGATAACACTGTTTTACGTGAGAGAAAATAATTCAGACATGCTTTGATTCATCTGTAGTGTCATTTTTCTTCTTTGGAAAACTCTTCAAAAGTTGCTGAACTGGCTTTGAGATCAGGAAAACAGATATGGAGACAGTCATTTATGAGGAAGCTACTATGTGCTAGAAAATACCCAGGACGTTTTTTTCTTTTCTTCCTTTCCTTTTATTTTGTTTCATAATACATTTCCCCCCACAACCTTATGAGTTGTTTATAACCCTATGAATTATGTATAATTAACTTCCTTTTCTATGCATGAAATTGTCACTTAAAGGGATTCATACCAAAGGTTACTGAATCAGAAGGACGTGCCAGGAATTTGAGTCGTGGGCTACCTGGCCATGGAATCTCTGCTTTCTCTACCTCAGTTGTTGTATTTGGTATTGTTGCTGTCATTGTTGCTAGTACTAGTATTATCATTATTATGATATTTTGTCATTGTTTTTGTTGCAGGCAGTGAATATTCATGCTGGTACAATGTATATGATTTCTTTTTTTCACCACTATGTTGATAGACATCTCTTCAAGAAATTAAATGTTGCCATACCCACCAGTTCAATTGACAAGAAAAATATGCTCTCATGTCAATGTAAATAGTCTTTCAAAAATCCACAAAGTAGAGGTGGAAGAAGAAGCAGTTTTTAGTTTATCAAGTTATTATGTAAAAGACATAATAATGTTATGTCTTTTATCATAAAAATATAAAAAGAGTGAAGCATATTTGCAAAACATTTATCCTTCAAAAAAAGCAGATAAA
The DNA here is from genome assembly GCF_028878055.3 of Symphalangus syndactylus. NCBI lineage: Eukaryota > Metazoa > Chordata > Mammalia > Primates > Hylobatidae > Symphalangus > Symphalangus syndactylus. The sequence goes on from NC_072433.2 coordinate 28,332,474, forward strand.
TGGTCCCAATGTGCCTTCGATGTCATTTAATTTTGTCATCGATACTTTTTTTTGAGAAATATGTATATGGTCTTTCCCTGCTGGCTCTCAGCTATGCCAACCTTGTGCTTTGAAACCTGACCAACCCACCTACATCCTGGTTCAGCAGCTAATGCCATGGAACTTTAGACCCTCAAGGACTCATTTGTGCATAGGCAAGACAGATGCATTTGATTCACTTCCTTCCCCAACTGTCTTTGCCCTCACTCATTCCTACAGCCCAGAGACTCCTAACTCCTTGTTTCCTTTCCTTTCTTCATCACTTGCTGTATAACTGCCATGCCCCAGAACCAAAGTCTATATTGGATTCTCTGGTTGGATACCAGTTTTTAAATCCTTCTGGCCATGCCAAGTTTATAAACATTAATCCAGTCCTGGACCCTAGAACAGCATCTTGTCATGCTGTGTGTATGGGTAGTGGATGACCTCGTCAGGGTTAGGCTTGACTCCTCAGTCTGCCCTCAACCCCCAAACTCCTAAGTGAGAACCTGATAGCCATCTCCATTGAGGAAATGTGTGTGAACAGCCTAAGGTTAAGTGCCAATGTCTCTAATAGTGTTTTCTTATTAATTAATCACAGCAGGTAGCTGGGTTGTAGTGAAGCACTGTGAGCACTGTGTGTGTGTGTGCACATGTGTGTGTGTTCTGCCTCAATTTTTATTCCTTGAAAAATCAAAGAGTGAATGAGCCTCTTTAAAACATCATTTTAGTTTCTTGACTCTTTTGTACAATCGCATATCAATTATAAGGTTTTTTTTTTTTTTTTGGTTGCAGACATCCACTCCTCTTTATCTTTGTTCAGCACACAGGGTCTGAAAAAATGCCGACTTTTTATAAATGAAAGAGGACTCACGTTTTCTTTCCATTTTTCATTTACTGTTTGTCGTATTTCTCAGTCTCTAAAGTCTGTGTCTGTTGAAATATAGTTTGTCATACTTGACAGGTAGAAGCCAGATAAATCACAGGTACAAGACAAGAGTCTTATGATTGGAAATACAGTTATCCTGCACCCACTTTGAAAAACTGGGTTTTTGCTTCTTTTCTATGTACAGCTATTTCAGAACAAAGTTTTGGACATTGACTCTGCAGCCGATGATCTTAAAATAGGGATTCTCAAATGGACGATCAAAATCTGCAGGATAATTATCAAATTGTTGTTTTCTCATATCTCAGGAAGGGGGCTTGAACCATTTTTATTTGAGATACTAATAGAAAAGTTGACCCTTAAGCCTTGAGAATGTGATGACCTCTGTAAGCTGTGTAGTGAAATTGTAAATCAACGGTGAAATGAGAAGGTACCTTAAGATATAGAAACTCAGGCAGTACAGAGCTTCAATGGGGAGACTAATGAGTGAGTGATATCTAAGAGTTCAGCAAGTTACAGGAAAAACGATGCTTAAGAAGAGACCATTCGTTTTGGTGAGCCAAGGGTCACTTTTGATATTTGAAAAAGGAACTTCAAGGTTGTTGTGGGGACAGATAAGCAATTGCAAGTGGATGCAGAATGAGTGCATGTCATTCTTACTTACAGCTTTGCTGAACTCTTGGTAGGATGTTACAGTACAAGAAATAACGGCATTTGTAGGGGTACTTTGAATGCCAAGGCCAGTGGTATAGACAGATTTATTTACAAACCTAAACAGAAAACATCCCATAGAGATGGAAAGGGCATCATAGTCAACCATGCCATCATAACTTTGCAATTAAGAATCTTGTTTTGAAACTAAAAGCTCTAAACAACATTAATATGGAGTCTTATAGATTGTACACACACACACACACACACACACACACACACAGTCTTGTTCTTGAGCAGAAGTACATCCTTTTCTCAGGGATGTTTTATTCAAGTGCTTAACATTTCAAGGTGCTTTGAAATAGGTATTGAAAACAATGAGCCTTAAAGTCAGGGCAAGAATGTCTAAGTATTTAAACTGTTCAAGAAATAATGTTCCTCTCCTGCTTTTCTGCATCTGCCTTTTCCCTCACCTCAGTTATTGCTGTATCTCTCTGTATGTGTCTGTTAGCAGAGTATGGTGCTGAGGCTTCAAGGCTCTGGTGAAAGCCTGTGTAGCTCTGAACACCAAATTCACTGTTTCCTAGCTAGGTGACCTTGGGCCAGGTTCTTAACATCTAAGCCTCAGTTTTTCTGCACCTGTAAAATGAAATAGCAATTGTCCTTACCTAACAGGGTGTTGTGAGTTCTTAAATGAGATAATCTATGTAAAATGCAAAATGCGTATCAGGGTGCCTGATATATATTTAGCACCCAGCAACTGTCTCTTGAATTGCACAAAAATCCAAAGTGAATTCACATCTGAATGACAAATGTAGCTGGTCTAGTAGGAACCACTATAACTTAGGCTATTTTGTAATTTTCAGAATTGTGTTCTGTCATTTAGGAAGGTGAAGACAGACCTGGAATCCTAGAATTTTGTGTTGCATTTATTTTTATTCCCTAATAGATCCATATATAGATGATGAATCAGGGAACTGTACACACACACAGACACACACACACACATATATTGTGCCTCTGTGACAAGCATTCTTAGTACACAGAGTCCCTTCGTGAGCTCACTGCCAAGCTGCATGACACATAAATGACTTTTTGGTCCCTCAATTTCTTCTGTAAACTAAGAATAATAATAGTAACTTCTTCTTAGAACTGTTGGGAGGATTAAATGTTTAATACACATGAAGTGCTTGGCAAAGTAGTCATTGCATTTGTTTAATAAGATCTATTTATTGTTGTGGCCATTATTTTAAATAACTAACATAAAACATAGCGAGAGCTAATGAGTACATATGCATAAAGTATTAAGCAAATAAGTCGAAACAATTCAGGCTCAGACACTTGAGAAATATCTCAAGCGATGGTACCTTTGAACTGGGATTTTAACAACGGGAAGGAATTTTTCCAGTATTGAAGAGTATTCCAGGATTAGCATTAGCAAGGGCAAAAGCACGAAGGATGGAAGAGCATGGCAGATCTGGAATATGAAGAGACATTTGATGATTAGACATAATTCTATCATCTTATAAATCACGGTGCCTAGTTCAATGTCTGACATACGACTTTTGGATGGATGGATGAAGGGCAGGAGTGGGAGGGAGAGAGGAAGGGTGAAATCAACGACTAGAAGGATTGATAAAGGGATGTAGGGAAGAAGGGAGGGAAGAAGGGAGGGATAAATGGATGAATTATACCATGACCCCAACCTTCTTTCAATTGTGGCTATTGGGCACAAGTTTGAGATGATGATTTTGTACCTGATACTGGCTTAAACATCCCCCTCAACGTTTCCTGCACTCTGCTCAGACAGGCTAAATATAATCGATGAGCAAACTTGATCCTGCAACCCTCAAAAGGCAACTGTGTGAACAGCGCCTTTGAATTTGTGGTAATATTGCAGACCTCAAAATTCCCATAATGAATCTGGCTGTCAAATTTTAGAGGTCGCCAGAACTAATAGCAGAAGAGAATCCTTACTTGCAAGGAATCTCACCTAAGTTTGTTTTCTGCTTTCCACAAGTCAGCCAAGCACTGGCCTGGCTGTATAAAACAATGAACTTGCATTCCTGTTTTTGCTGCTGCTTATGGCCTTAAGCTGTCACCTTCATTTTAAAAGACCATCAAGGAAAGAGCCCTGGTTTTGTTACATCTTGAAGCATACGTACTTGGCAATGCCTACCACAGTGGACATTGCTAAATGCTGCAGTAGACTGCATATTTTTCCCTTCTTGTTTCTTTCCCCCTTTGATTTTTTTAAACTGCCTTTTGGATGTTTGGTGCCAACTTTTTTTAAAAAATCAATAAGCCCAAACATTACAGCAGCAAGTTTAATATAGTTCACCTTCCCGGCACAGGCCTCAGGGAAAGCGAGAAGCCTCATGTTAAAGCGGTGCTGAGCTCATATCTCAAAAGATGTTTGGGGTGGAAGGCACTTGCTCAGCAAGATTTTGATACCTTCAGATGCAAATGAGATGGTCCCTGCAGGACCAGGCTTGGCATGGGACCATATTGAGATATTTGTAAGGAAATGATGCTCCAATAAGCTCTGACGACTATACTGGGAGCACAAAGGCAACTCAGAAAGCTGGAAGACCACAAACTGCACAATCACTGGAGTTCTGTCCGAAGGCTGAAGGTAGAACCTGAGGCCAGGGTCCTGTGGGGACTTGCCCTGCTGTAGGGAACAGACTGCCACAATTTTTAACACGCAATGGTTCACTTCATAAGCAACAAACTATGATTTGAGTTCTGGTTTTCTTTTCATCTTTTGAAGAACACAGGTTTGGAGGGCCAACTATGTTAGGCAATTTTAGTAACAAATAAGGCTAGTGTCTTCATTCATCCATTCGTTGGTTAAGCCCATATTTACTGGAGGCCAAGGTTGCAATCATCCTAGTGTGTTCTGGGATACCAGGTGAATAAAGCTAGATTTGCTCACCATGGTATCCCAGTCCTGCCTTCGTGGAGCTTCTGATCTGGTTGGGAAAGAAAGACAGATCATCACCCAAATCAATGGGAAATTTTAATTGTGATGAATGCCACATAGGAGACAGAGCTTGGCCAACATGTATTGAGTATTTACTCCACTGGGTCCTTCACATGCAGTATCTTCTTTAAATCTCACAACAGTACTTCCATTTTATGTGTTAAATCAAACTATAAATCAGTGCATACAGTATTCATTGTAGCCAACTTTAGAAGACAGGGAATTTTGAATGTAAACTGAGATGGTTTGATTTCATGGATTCTACCACCTTCTCAGCTCTGTGCTCCTTACAGTAACTGTCTTCATCTCTGTAACAGGTAATCATTCACTAGTTGCCCACTATGTGCAAAGAGCTGAAGGTGCAGCAGTGAAGAAGACAGGCATGGTCCCTGCCCTCTTGCCTCTTCTAATCTAATGGAAGTGGTGCTTAGAGTTCAGGGAAGGAAGTTGAGAAAAATTAAGCAAACTCTTTTTCTTTGTTATTCTGTCTGAGTCTCTGTTAAATAAAAATAAAATTACTGTGAATACAATGCCAGCACTAGAATATTAAAATAATCCAATTACTTTCATCCATAATTGATTATTAACTTTTATGAAAAAGATACGTAGACATCTTATTTACTCTGCAAGAAGATATTTACTTAGCTCAAAAGAAGAGACATTTTGTAAATAGGAGGCTTCATCACTACATGATTAGTTGTCCCAGCACCATGTGCAATCGGTGTTTAATAAATCATATTATAAGTCGTCTTCTGAAACGTTAATTAAGTGGTAAAACATTTGCTGAAAGTTAAAAGTTACCAAGGATTTAATTATAACCTTGTGGACACCATTTCCAGTTAATTACATACCCTTCTTATATACTTGATAAACCACAAAATGCACCCCATTAATGATCAATTGGGATTAAATTAGTTGGAATTAGTTTTTATTAAATCTAAATTAGATTTTTATTTGTGATACAATAAAATAGTGCGCCCAGCTCTTGCCACTATGATTTGGGATATTTCTGTAGAGAGTGATTACCAGATGTCTAATTGGGCAATTAATAGATACAGTTTCTGAATTAACATAATTGGGGAACCTAAAAAAGAAAACAGAATGATTATGCAGCCAGCAGACCATCTTTTTTTTATCCTACCATTCAGTCAGGGTTGTCAACCACCCCTTCATTCTTCTGGAAAACCGTGCTTCTCTGGGCTGGATTCCCACCAGAAAATGTCATTGTGAACATAAAGCAAATGGTGGTGACGTGCTTCATTGTGGAGATAGTAACTTTCAAGGCCACCTACGAGGACAGCTCTCTTCCAGGCTATGCTGGGCCAGTGGGCAGGTACAGTGGGCCTTCATGGTGTTTAGAGAACCTCGAAGATAACCTGCTAGATAATAGTGTGTTTACACAGCTGACAAGAGTCCAAATGCACAAACCCATCTCTTCCCAAAAACAATTTGCCAGATGAGTTTAGTTTGATGTTCCAAAGCTTTTTTATTTTGCCATTTAATACTCCACAGAGGGGATTGAGAGTTAACCTCTCCGTTTCTGCCACAGTCTTAAATCCCTTAATAATTACTTTCCCCACATGTTGGGTGCATCATCCTGCAGTGCCTCCTTTGCCATCTGTGTTCTCTTAAGGGATAATCTGCCCCCGACATGTAAACAGGCTCTATTTAGACCAATCTGGAAAGGTAGGTCTTGCCTGCCTTATTCACTGTGGGCACCAGCCTCACTGTCCGATCCTTTTTGGTCCCATAGTCTTCTTAAGTTTCAGAATATTGTGCCCACAAACAGACAAAAATTGGTGAGAATTACTGAAAATTAAAAGTATAAGCTTATATATATATATATTTAACACAGAGAGAATTCACACTAATGAATTACATAACGTTTGTAAAACAGTTTGGCGTACATCATCTTCCATTTGTACTTGAAGTCCTTATAATGATGCTCTGCTCTTCATGCCTTCCATGTGAGTTGATGAAACAGTCTGGTCAGATGAGCTGTTACAGTTTAGTGCTACTTTTATTATTGCTTTCTCATTTTAAAAAAAAAAAAAACTGCCTTCTAACTCTATGCTGGTCCATCCCATCCATTACTCATTCAATAAACCTGTGTTGTCCATCACTTCTCTCTTTAGGAGCTCATTCGTTCATATAGCAAATGGACGTGAACTGCCTGTTCTTAATGCACAGCTTGTAAGAGCTCATTCATTCGTATAGCAAATGGATGTGAACAGCTCTGCACCTAACACATTGGGATGCAACAGTAGACAATACTGATAATAGTCCCTGTTCTCATGAGGTGTCAGTTAGGTGGGAGAAAGAGACTGATAGATAAATATACAACTAATAAATTATCGTAAGTGCTGTACAAAGCAAAAATAAAAGTGAACTCTACGGAAGATAACAAGGAAGACTTCTTTAACTATTTGGACAAGAAAGGTGTCTTTGAAGACAGGTTATTTAAGCTGAAACCTGAGTGGAAGAAAGTGCATTCTGGGCAGAGGGAACATTTAAATGGGCTTGAGGTGGGAAGGAGCTTGGATATTGAGTAAACTGGGGGAACAGGAAGCAGAAGGATGTGATCGCAGCATGATGAATACACAAGTGGCATGAGTTGAGAGTTCGGAGGAAATAGGAAGTGGCAGTTAAAGCTGTGACTGAGGACCACGATCAGTAGTGGGAACAGTTGGAAACTTTGAAGCCAAGTGGCAGAGTGACCTGATTTGATCAGGCTTTGAGATCAAATCTGGCTGGTTGGTGGAGAATGCCTAGGAAGAGGACTAGAGAAAGAAAAGTTGAGGGGAGGCTGTTAAAAGTTTTCCAGAAAAGAGAGATCATGGCCTGGAGTGAGGAATGGGCAGTGGAAGGGGCCGAAGGGGACAATTGGGGATGCATTTTAAGAAGAAACCAAAAGGACGAATTGGCCATGGGGTCAAGGCTATAGAAAACTGCAGAAGTCTACTAGGTTTCTGGCTTAAGCAACTGAGTTTATTTATTCATTCACCACATCTCTGTCTCTCTCTCTCTCTCATTATCTCTCTCTCCCTCCCCTATCTCCCTCCCTCCCTCCCCTGTCCCCTCTCTGTCTGTCCTTTCTTCCTTCCTTCCTTCCTTCCTTCCTCCCTCCCTCCCTCCCTCCCTCCTTCCTTCCTTCCTTCCTTCCTCCCTCCCTCCCTTCCTCCCTCCTTCCTTCCTTCTTCCCTCCCTCCTTCCTTCCTTCCTCCCTCCCTCCTTCCTTCCTTCCTCCCTCCCTTCTTTACTTCCTTCCTCCCTCCCTTCTTTACTTCCATCCTCCCTCCCTTACTTCTATCCTCCCTCCCTTACTTCCTTCTTTCCATCCTACCTCCTTCCTTCCCTCCCTCTTTTTCTCTCTCTCTCTTTCTTCCTTTCTTTCTGTCTGCCTGTCTTTCACAAGGTCTAGCTCTGTCACTGAGGCTGGAGTGCAGTGGCACAGTCAAACTCCTGGACTCAAGCAATCTTCTGTCTCAGCTTCCTGAGTAGCTGGGACTACAGGTGCAGGCCACCACAACTGGCTAATTTTTGTATTTATTTTTGTAGAGATAGGGTCTTGCTATGTTGTCCAGGTTGGTTTTAAACTCCTGGGCTCAAGTGATCCTCCCAGCTTTGTCTCCCAAAGTGCTGATTATCGGCACGATCCACCTCACCCAGCCCACCACATATTTCTTGAACCCTTTGTACATGCCAGAGATCAGATATTACAAATGTCATCCAGACAGGAAAGGTCTGTGCTCTCATGGAGTTAACATACCTTGAGAGGAGTTGATAGGCTAATTGCAGAAAATTCCCTCTATCTTCATTTGTTCAAATTTTGGTTTGAGGAGTATCAGACTTTCCTCACCTGTAATTCTGGCACAGTTTGCTTTGGCAATGATTGTAACTTACTCTCATCCCATCTGAACTTATTCTCTTCTAAAATGACTTTGCTTCCCTCCTGTTGGGACAGGAGGGATTTCAGAGATCTCCTTAGTGCTGTCAGATTATAAATGCTTAACGGGTCTAGGGTTACGTCTTTGGGTGGGAGTCGAGTGACACAACTAAATGTCCTTAAATTTCAGACCAACTACTCAAGCCATAGGTTTTTTGTTGTTGTTCATTTGTTTGTTTTCAGGGGGTGGTGGGGGGTGAGGGTGCTCTTTAGTGATTTTTCATGTAGGAACTTCACAATTAATTCCAAGTTTTTGTTTTAAATAAAATTTCCTTCTGATTATTACAGTACAATAGATCCCCTTTGTAAAATTTCAAAAATAAAAAAGTAAAAAAGAAGCATAATCACTCATAATTCCACTTGTTTTATAAAATAGTTGTATAAGTCTTATACTTTATATGCGTATTTCAATGAAGTTTTTTATTATAAAATTATATCTTGAATTTGACAATGACAAAAATTGGTTTTTTAAAACACTCTTCATAGATACAACTTGAATTATGTGGATGTAGAAGTTATTTTCAATGTATCACAATCACAAATATAATTTTAATGAAGTACTTTTTACATGAACTTTCTGTGTTATTCAGGTTTATTTCATTTTTGGTTGTATCCTGGAAGTAGAATTAACAGGTCAAAAGGTAGGAATGTCTTAAAGACCCATGACACATATTGCTAAATTGTTCCTAAAAGGGTTGTGTTAATTAACACTTCCCAGAGCAATGCAAGAAAGTAAGTTAAGCCAAACTCTTTCAAACATCATTTTCTCCTCTCTCCTGCCTTTTAAATTTTTAATGTATGTTAATTAAATGGGTGAAAAATTGCCTCTCGTTTTTTTCAGTTGCCTTCTTTTTTATTTTTATTAGATAGTTTGAAAATCTTCCTTACCCCATGTATGTGTTAGTCATTTATAACTACTCTTTCATGGATTATTTTTTTCATGTCCATTACTTGCCTATTTGGGTGCTAGTTTATTTGTTTGTATGAAATCTTTATATATGTGTCACCCAGGGTTATCTTCTGTTTTACTGGCTTTGTTCCTTCCTACCCTCACCCCGGTAAAGAGGAGTGTCTTAAATGTCCTGACACATAGGTTTTTATAAAAATGACCAATGTGAGCAAGAGAAAGTGTTTTAAATTAATTATTCCATTCTGAAAAAAAAAAGTCAGAAGTCTGTACCACAGAGGACTGTAGGAAAACACATGCAGTAAGATGCCCCATTATTATGGATTCACTCTGCCTTCCCAGGATGGGATCCAACAGGACACAGTACTGCTTCAGGGGTCAATGCTTTCCAGCATTGATCATGGGAGGACACCAGTGGAGTTTAAGTTGGGGCTCAGGATAGAACTCAAAGTAGAAAAGGAGGAAAAACTGTGGCCTTGGGAGGTACACCTCTCCAAAACCAATGATAAAAAATGAGAGAGCAAGCAAAAATCATCAACAAAATACATGCACAGATAAGCTAAGAGCACTTTGCACTGTCTTCTAATCTCTGTCATTTCATGACTGGCTACTGGCAATTTGTGTTGTTCAAGCAACGAATGAGGACAGAATGTCCTTCCAACCATGGTGCCTATAGCCATTCCTTTTTGTGCAAAATCAAGCAAAGTGCAGCAATTCTTGATTGCTATTATTTTCTCTCTTACTCCAAGAATTGTACCTTTGTTCAGTTTGGAAAAATGGGTGATCTTAGTTGAAAGGATGCCTCTGATTATCTGTTTATCCATCTATCTATGATGGTTAATTTTATGTGTTAACTTGACTGGGCCATGGGTGCCCAGATATTTAGTTAAACATCATTCTGGGTGAGTCCATGAGTGTATTTCTGAAGGAGATTGATATTAGAATTGGTAGACTAAGTAAAGTAGATGGCTCTCTGCAGCGTGGGTGACACTCATTCAATCCACTAAATGCTGAGTAAGGGAGAAATGTGCTTTCCTTGTTTGACTGTCTTTAAGCTGGGACATTGGTCTTTCTATGCCCTGGAACTCTAACTTGCACCATTGGCCTTTTTGGGTTTTCAGCTTGCATACTGGACTTCATGGGATGTGTCAGCTTCCATAATTGTGTGAACCAATTCCATATTTTCTTTCTCTTTGTCTGTCTATCTATCTACCTACCTACCTATCATTTATTTTTGCCACTATTCGATATCTACAACCACTTTTAATCAGCTCTTGAGATCTTTTTTTTTTTTTTTTTTTTTTTTTTTAGATGGAGTCTAGTCACCCAGGCTAGAGTGCAATGGCAAGATCTCGGCTCACTGCAAACTCTGCCTCCTGGGTTCAAGGGATTCACCTGCCTCAGCCTCTTGAGTAGCTGGGATTACAGGGGCCTGCCACTGTGCCTGGCTAAGTTTTGTATTTTTTTTTTTTTTTTAGTAGAGACAGTGTTTCACCATGTTGGCCAGGCTGGTCTCAAATTCCTGACCTCATGATCCACCCGCCTCAGCCTCCCAAAGTGTTAGGATTACAGGAGTGAGCCACTGCGCCCGGCCTCAGCTGTTGATATCTTGGTGCAACCTTCTCAACCCTGCTTATTGGCAGGTTATTCTGTTTTGGTGATGATGTGTTTATGAAGGTATGTGCCTGAGTGCTTATGCTCCAGATGTGGTATCACTCAGGTGAAAGCAGATGCCATCTGTACAGCAGCTCCAAGGAGTAAACTGACTCCTATGAGAATAAGTGGCTGCTGCATTGTGGCAGGGCTGGGGTCACTGCTTCACTGGACACACTCACCTAAATTTAGGTCCCAACTGCTTGGCTGTCCTGAGTCAGATGATTCCTGCTGAGCCTACCATACAACTTCAAATGTAGGCTTCTTCCTATAAGATGTATTAGTTTCCTGTTGCTGCTATAACGAATTGCCACAAACCTGATCACTTAAAACAACACAAATTTATTGTCTTACCATTTTGAAGGTTAGAGGTCCCAAACAGGATGAACTGGGCTAAAAGCAAGTTGTTGTCAAGGTTGCATTCCTTCTGGAGGCATTTGGGGAGAATCTATGTCCTTGTTTATTCCTGTTTTTAGGGGCTGCTAATATTTTTTGGCTCACAGTTCGTTTTTTTTTCCCATCTTCAAAGTCAGCAACATTGCATCCCTCTGGCCTTTCTTCCATGGTCACATTTCCTTCTGACCACAACCAGGAAACATCTTCCACTTTTAAGAACCCATGTAACCAGATTGGGTCCAACAGGATAATTTATTCATGTCAAGGCCCTTAATTGTATACGCAAAGTTGCTTTTTCCATGCAAGGTGACAAATTCAGTTTTTTTAATTAAGATGGTGGGCATCTTGGAGAAAGGCGTGGTGTGTTCTGTGCATTATCCTGCCTTCAAGAAGTAAGCCCCATTTTTAAAAAATTGCTTTCTGTGTTTAGGGTAAATTCTTGTTAGAAACTCACCAGTTTCTGATCCTGAAAATAACTTTTGGTCTCCTAAGAGCTCATGTACTAAAGTCTTAAATAAGATATAGAAGAAGTATCAACTGATTTAAATGCTCAGCCTGGAATGTGTGCCTTAGGGGAATGTCACCACTTCCATGAGCTTCCAGTCTTCTGTTTGGTGTGGGAGAACAAGCCTGGTTACCTAAGTTCCCTAGTGCAGTAAGAGTCTTGAAAATATGAAGCAGCTCCCCTATGCCCCCACAAGCTTCCATTCTCCTCGGAGCTCCTCTGGACTCTATGCTGGGATGCTCTGCCATTATACTACATGCATGCGTATGTCCTTCCTAATTTCCTAGAGAAGAGAGAGCCTTGAGGACTTGGGTTATCCTAAGTTAATGACTAAAGTTTATATGTACTCCAAAGTTCAGATCTATTTATGTTTCTGCTTATCAAATCTCCCAAATCCACCTCAAAATTGCCATGTCCAAAATCAAATTTGTTGTCTTCCCCACACTGAATTTCAAAATATGGTCTCTTTTTTGGGTTTTCTATTAGAGTGAATGGCACTAGTAATCACTTTTAACTTTCATGAGCCATCAGTCTCTTAAGGAATTGTGGAATTCTTTTACTTCAACAACTGTCTGGTCTGAGCAGCAACTATCGCCTCTTACCTTTAGTGGCTACCTAACTGATGTCTCCATACAACCTCTTGCTCTTTACAATCAATTTTTCTAGAAAAAAATCCAGAATGAGCATTTCAAATAAACATCTGGTAGTGTCCTCCTCTCTGCTTGAAACAATTCAATACCTCTTCACCATGGTTGGCCATGGTTGATCTGGCCTGGCTCTGTTGCTATCTTCAGCAAGCATTCCTCCAGTCAATGCTTTCAGCCACCCGGAACTTGATATGGTATTCACAAAATGTTCTGTGTTCCCCACTAAGAGAAGGCTTTTCTTCAGGCTCCCCACTCTGCCTGGTATCCTCCTCCACTACCCTCATCCTTTGCAAACCCTCTTCATCAAATAAGCACAAGTCTGATCATCAGGCCTCGAGTCACACATTCGGCTCTTATTGAAACCTTTTTTAGCAACCCCCTATGCTGGATCAGACCTCATTGTTCTCATTGCAGCTTGTAATTGCATTCTCATGCAGATAAGGTATCTGTCTGTCTGCTTAGGATTGTATTTTCAGCACATAGTCCAGGCACCTGCCTTATTTTAGTTTCACATATAGCATCACAACAGCTCGATGATCAGCTTCCCTCTCCCCAGGTTTCCCTTTCCCTGCCTACACTGCCACTAAAATGAGTTCTCGAAAGTGTAAATCTGAGGATGCCGGTCCTCTGCTTCTGATTTAATTTTAGAATGGGGATGCTTTCATATTGCCTACTGAAAGTAATCTAACATCCCTTAGCTTTATTGATAGCACTGCAGAACTTAGGCACCTGCTCCCTGATTCCCCTTTTTCTCCTCCTCCCTATACCCAATGGTTACCCCCACTCAGAGCTGCTCACTGTTGCTGGGACTCACTGCTCTACTTTCATTTTTGCCTTTCTCTCTGTTGCCTGAACCACCCTTCCCCCAACTTCTGCATGTTCCAGGCTTTCCCACAGACCACGCCCACAAGCCAGCTCCTCTAGCAGCCTATTTTCATCCTTTCCAGCTGGCCATCCTCTCTTCATCCCCCACATGCTCACATGTTTATCGCATGTTGAAAACACAGAGCAGCAAGACTAGAGCTGTGCGTGCACAGATGTCTCCTTTCAACCACATAATAAGCGTACTATTTGTTGAGCTTCCATTATATGCCAGGCATTATGGACACAAGAGTGAGTAACACACAATTCCTGCCTTCAAGGAGCTTACACTCTAGTGAGAGCAATAGACAAGCAAGTGGATGATGGAATACAGTCATCTAAGTATATGCTCACCTTAAATAGTCTATAAACTCCTGAAGAAAAGAGCCATATCCTTATATCCCTTTTACTCACATATGTTTTAATAAAGAAATATTGTCCAAACATTAATCAAACCCATCAGAGTTTTATGGTAGAAATTGTGACTCCTTGTGTCTAACTGTAAGAAGATATAACAAAGACCACTGCATTTTTAAAGTCCTGTATATTAAAAGTATTTCCAGATCAGAAATGGAGCCAGATCTGGTCCCTGCAGACACATTCCATGCCTGTCATTAAAAGCCAAATGACTACATCTTTACTCAGAATAATGAGCAGCAAAGCCAATTGCCATTTTAACATACAACAGCCAAAACCATACAGAGAGGCACAGTGAGAATACAATTCTAATGCAGAGTTGTCTTAATCAAATGCTTCTTTATCAGTAACTTATGGTTAAAATTTTTTTATTTGCTTGCCTTACTGCCCCTAAAGAGAGGTGTTAGCTGTGGCAGTTTTATTACACTTTTGTTCCAGTCAACCATGATGACCCAGACCCTGTTGGAATGATTTTTAAAGAAATGAAAACAACCCAAAAGTCTAGCTAACAAATTTGATTATATACATGCATTGAAAAATTATTAAATAGTTTTCAAAGTAAAAAAGACGAGAAATGCCACTTGCAGTACATGTCAGAAATTAAGACAGTAACTGTCTTAATTTCTTGCATTTTCTAAGCGTATGCCTCCCTGTCTTTGATTCTCCTTTTCCATCAACCTGGAATGCCCTCTCCATGCTGTTCTCCAGACAGACACATGGCATCCTTAGCTGGTGCTTCCCTGATGACAACACCACTATTCTTGGGCTTGTTAAAGCTTGTACTCCACTAGCTTGTGAACTCAAAGAAAGCAAAAGTCAAGTCTCATCCTCTGTAGCGCTGCAACATACTATGAGTATCTGTCTAATGAAAGAGAGTTCATTCCAATTCAGTTAGGAAACTGATAACTAATTAGTAAAAAATAGATGATATAAACATCCCCCACAATAGAAAACACAATTTTGCAGTAAATGCTGGAAATAAAATATTTAAAAATCACAAGAACACATGGACACAGGGAGGAAAACATCACACGCCAGGGCCTGTCGGGGGATCAGGGGCAAGGAGAGGGAGAGCATTAGGACAAGTACTAATGCATGCGGGGCTTAAAATCTAGATGACGGGTTGATAGGTGCAGCAAGCTAC
The DNA here is from genome assembly GCF_028878055.3 of Symphalangus syndactylus. Lineage (NCBI taxonomy): Eukaryota > Metazoa > Chordata > Mammalia > Primates > Hylobatidae > Symphalangus > Symphalangus syndactylus. The sequence continues at coordinate 28,347,491 of NC_072433.2, forward strand.
CATGGCGTCTGTATACCTATATAACAAAACTGGACGTTCTGCACATGTATCCCAGAACTTAAAGTAAAATTAAAAAATAAAAACAAAGGCATCACCACTAAACAAGACGATCTTAAAATGATAATTCCAAATGCTGTAGAACTTACAGTAAAATAGGGATAGATAACCTGTAGCAGTAGTGCAATAATTTGCATGTTTTATTTATGGCAAGAAAACAATATGGAAATGAAATAGTTAATCATGGCATGTCAATCTGCTACGGTTTGAATATATACCCAAAGTTCATGAGTTGAAAACTTAATTCCCAGTGCAACACTGCTGAGAAGTGTGACCTTTAAGACATGATTAGGTCTTATGGACTTTGTTCCTATGAATGAATCAATGCTGTGGTCACAGGAATGGTTCCTCATCATGGGAGTGGGTCCCTGATGAAAGGATGAGTTCATCCTCCTGCCCTCTTTACTCTCTCTTGCCCTCTCTTTGCCCTTCCACCATAGGATAATACAGTAAGAAGGCCCTAGCCAGATATGGCCCCTCAATCTTGGAATTCCCAGCCTCCAGAAATACGAGAAATTAAGTCTCCATTCTTTATAAATTACTCAGTCTCAGATATTCTGTTATAGCAGCACAAAATGAACTAAGCTACAATGCAATAAAACATTCCATGACAATTAAAAATGATAGTTACAAATAATCTGACATTATGCCTTATGAAACTGTATTTCATAATACACAAGAGCTGCAAATAAAACAGACATGGTTTGACTTCAGATGCCACACTCTGGGTGAACCTTTAATATGTTTTATTTTTACTAGTGTGCTTTACAATTCAACAGCATAGAAATCATAAACTTCTTTTTCGGACTATATTCTAAAGTTGCATATTAAAAAATGATGTGATTTCTAGTAACTTCACAATTTTACCACACCATGACTCAACACAATTTCTAAATATTTTGAAAATATTCCTTTTCCCCCTCTACACATACACTGCATATATATATTTGGGGATGTGTGAGTGTGACTATTTTATAGTATTTATGTAAAAAAACAGTTACAGGAAAATTCCAGGTAAATATGTTAGATTGAATATACAAATACTACATATTTTCTCTTCCTCTCAAAATCCCATTCAAATGACAATATTGGGCTTCTGTAAAGGGCATCAGCTGGGTACAGTGGCTCATGCATTTAATAGCCCAGTGATTTGGGAGACAGAGTTGGGAGGATCACTTGAACTTGAGACTTTGAGATCAAGCCCGAGCATATGTGCCAGACCCCATCTCTAAGGAAAAAAAAAGAGAATTAGCTGGATGTGGTTCACAGGCTTGTAGCCTGGGACAGTGAGGTGGGTGGATTGCTTGAGCCCAGGAGTTTGAGGCTGCAGTGAGCTATGATTGCATCACTGCACTCCAGCCCAGGCAATAGAGCAAAACCTTAAAGAACTAGGAGTAGAGCTACCATTTGATACAGCAATCCCATTACTGGGTATCGACCCAGAGGAAAAGAAATCATTATACACAAAAGATACTTGCACATGCATGTTTGTAGCAGCACAATTCACAATTGCAAAAATATGGAACCAGCCCAAATGCCCATCAATCAACAAGTGGATAAAGAAAATAATGGCATTTACAGCAACCAGGTTGGAATTGGAGACCATTATTGGAAGTGAAGTAACTCAGGAATGTAAAACCAAACATTGCATGTTCTCACTCATAAATGGGAGAAAAGCTATGAGGATGCAGAGGCATAAGAATGATACAATGGAATTTAGAGACTTGGGGAAAAGGTAGGAAGTGGATGAGGGATAAAAGACTACACATGGGTTCAGTGTACACTGATCAGGTGATGAGTACACCAAAATCTCAGAAATCACCACTAAAGAACTTATTCATGTAACCAAAAACCACCTGTTACCCAAAAATCTATTGAAATAATAAGAAAAGGGCATAAATAAGAATAAAAAAGGGAATAAGCACATGCACAAAATTTTAGAAGCTGGAAAGCAAAAGGACGAATAGTAGTGACAGTAGTACTGAGAAAAATGAATCATAAGCTGGCCATGAGGAAAGTTGAGAGGCAATCCATTTTAGACCCCAGAATCCCCCAGATGGCCAGGATAACACTGCGTACCTCTGAAAGTGAGGGTAAAGATGGTGCTTTTCAGAAGCAGGCTCCCTGTTCAATGCGCGTCTGAGAAGTAGTTTGATTTCCAGATTACTTCCCCACTCTGCTGAGCAACTTTCTCTCTCCCATCCCAGCATGAGAACGAAGTTTTCTTCTCCATAGATGATAAAGCAAAAGTTCTGCTTTGTAAAATAAGAAACGTCATAAAAGAAATGTGTGTATTTGCCTTTTAGAACTATCACTCACGTGCCTGGAGTGAAGAGTTTGAAAGGTGAGATGGAGTCAGAAGGTGGGAAACCAGTCAGCAGACAGTGAAAGCTGGGAAGAGATCATCTGGGCTGAGAATCCCTGGAGAAATATTTTCTGGAAAGTAGAAATCACAGCCCTTAGTAAGTGACTGGATATAAAGGAGGGGCCAGAGAGGGATAAATTAAGGATGATCCCAAGATTTCTGTTTCGGGTGACCAGATAGTCACTCTCTGTCTTTTTCTTTCTCTTCCATCCTCAGTATTTTAATTGTTCCAGTATTTCCATGATAAATCCCAGTATCTCAAATATTTTTGGAAAGGAAGGAAAAACACACTTTAATCATAATTTCTCCACCATCTACTTCAAGCTTCATAGCAGCAGTAGGTTTCAAGAAGGAGACTGGGGAGAGTAGACATACCATTTAGGTGAGATGCTTGTAAACCAGGTGGTAGGAACTTGAGATTTCATATATTGAATATATAAAGTTGAGTGATGGCCTTTTCTATGCAAATTAGCCATCCCTACTATGTGCCATCTGGAGAAATGATTCCATTTGTCTTTGTTATCTGCATCATTTGGGGAGTTACAATTCACCCTGGTGTCAAGTCTGTCCCCAGTACATATTTCCATCCAAATTGTTGATACTTTTTTTTTTTTGAAACTGTTACTGTAAAGTGAGACATGCACAGATGGAAAGATCAAATGAATGTTTGCTTTGTTTTTACTGGGCAACACTTCTTCTAAGTGGTATTTACTGGTATTTGTCAGTAGAATAAAGCACATTTTAATGTCATGCAACCTTTCTAAAAACAGTATCTTCTATTTACGTATCTCTCTGTAATTGTAGAAGGAATCACAAAATAAAAAGTGACCTTGACAATGCCTGAATATGGCATCTTGACACAGCTTATCCATTACAAAGTTAACATGTCTCCTTACTGGTCATTGTTAGTAGCAGCTTGGTATCTGTGGCCACTTCCTGGAAAACATATGCAGTTGAGTCTTAATTTTTTTTTTTTTTCCATTATGGCCAGGGAACAACTGCAGAATATCTGCGTGGCTAATGCTGCCATATCTTTTTTAGGCAAACAGCTGGTAGCTCAATGACTTTCTTTCTTAAAAAAACAAAAAAAACAACTGCTTCTTGCTCTGAAGTTTCAGCAGGGAGCTGCTGCTTCATCATCAAGTCATGTCACATATTTTATAGTGCTAAACTTTGCCGTAGGAGTTGAGAAACAAAAACGAAAGAAAATTGATGCACTCTGTGAATTGGTGGCAGTGAACAGAAAGTAATAGGTGGGCATGAAACTCAGCATCTAGTGAGGATGAGGGTAGCACAGTCCCCACTGACACTGGGAACTTGAACATTAGAGCCATTTCAGATGCCTGGAGGAACAATAGTGCTCAGCAGAGGGTGTACAGTGGTGGTGTGATCTGATCATGGGTTCTTAGTGCAATTTCAGGGGGATGGAGTGTGTAAGAGAATGAACTCAGATGAAAAGACTTCAGCTCAGAAAGGAGATCAGAAATAATAGATTGCTTAAAAATGAGAAACAAGAGTCAGGTATGATATTTTCCACATGGGCAAAGGCATGAATGCAACAAAATGCACCTGCCCTTAACACGTAAGAGGAGAAATAATTCTGCTCCATGGTTTTAAAAGGGAAACAGTACATGAGAGTAATTAATAAAAAAGGATGAATGGCATTTATATATAAAGAGTGTTTATAAATAAGAATTTTATGATGATACATAAAGACAAATATTGAATATTACAAGAGAAGAAATGCATCCCATGAATAAACATTTACAAGGTTTAGTCTGAGTAACAAATAGTGCTAAGTAGAACAACCATGAAGTATCATCTTGCATCTCTTATTTCAATGGAAAATGATAACATAAAAGTTGCAGTGGTTTTTTGTCCTTGTGATAGTTTGCTGAGAATGATGGTTTCCAGCTTCATCCATGTCCCTACACAGGAAAACTTAAAGTATAATAATAATAATAAAAGAATTTCTGCCCTATCTAAAAAAAAAAGTTGCAGTGGAATGGTTGCATGTTTACATTGCTGATGGCAGTAAGTTTTTATAAATCTTTTCTAGGAAGCAAGTTGTCAAATGGTGTAAATATATTCCTATTTAGTAATAGACATTCTGGGAGTCTTTCCTGGGTTTGACAATTCTAAATATAGAAAAAGATGCATAAATTGAGAGATTAATTTGTGGTGTGTGTGTGTGTGTGTGTGTGTGTGTGTGTGTGTGTGTGTGTAATTAGAGCTTAATATCAGAAAAAGCCAGCACAGGATAAGTTAAATAAATGATGACATACCCATTGCCTAATGAATTAACTTAACATTTTAATTATGGCAGCTACGTAGCAACTTGAAAAGCATGTATAATATCCAACTAGGTGTAAAAGAAATAAGCAGCATATTTAATGGTAAATGCACTATGATTATAACTGTGTAAAAAATAATAGCTATCATTTATAGAGAAGTCTTTCTCATCAGCTACTTTGTTAAGTACTTTGCATTGACTATCCTATTGAATCTTTGTAATAGCCACATGAGGTTAGCATCCCATTTACAAATGAGCAAACTTTGACTTGGGAGGATGAAGTTTATTGCCTTAAGTGACAGAGTTAGCGAAGAAGTCTTGAGTATTCTGGGCTCAGCTCTGGAATTTCTAACCACTACTCTTATCCTTTCTGTGAGAACAGAGTAGAAGACCTGGACAGGAAAATGAAAAAGATTTGAAAAGTATATTCAGAATGAGGTTGTTCTTATTTTTGTCCTCTGGTTTTAGAAGATGCTCATCTATATGAGGGATATTAACAGTGTCTGTCTGATTTAAGTTGCAAATATTATTTTCTTTTTGTTATTTGATCTGTGACTACCTTTTAAAACCGAAATCTGTACATATTTGCAATGTCTGAGCCAGGTTCACATGATAGATTCCATACAGATCTGGAATTGAAAAGGTACAAAGTAATCTTAAATCTTTGAGAATTAAATTTCCCCATGCAATTTATTGAAGCACATAGAGCCAGATAAGTTATTTAAAGCATCATTTGAGTTTTCTACCACTTGTAAGGTATTTATAAGACAAAGTACATAGAAAAGGCAGAATTGTGTCACTCCCCAGTGACAATTTTGCATTTGCACCATAAAAATATAGTGATTTACAATTTATACATTATTTTCATGTCTTTTAAAACATTAACATTTAAACACCTGGAAACTGACTTTTGGTGATTAACCTTTGAAAAATGAATAGTCTATTTATCCCTGTGTTTCAAAGGTCTTGACATATCACAATAGCTCCAAAAATGTTTAAAGTTAGAGCATAAAGGGGAAAAAAGAGCTGAATGGAAGAAAGAATAAATCAATGGAGAGTGGACAGGAACTGAGGAGTCAGACAAATTTTCTCATGTAACATGACATTTTCCACCAAGATGCCTTTAGCAAAAAATTTTATTTTCTAACTCTGAATTCTTTCCCTAAGAGAACAGCATCAAAAGAAGTCCATTTTCAGGACATCCCTAAGAAGACACGATATATAAAAGCAAATGATATTTATTTTCTGTCTGTAGTGCCCAGAAGTGCAGTACATAGAGAAGAATTACTGCTTTTTCCACTAGAGTAGATATGGATTTGAGATTGGGCACAGCTAGCTCTGTTAGAGAAAGTTTGACTTCCTTTGTATGTCAAGGACTCTAGCAGTGGTTTAATTATGGGAAGGACCTTGCCAAACTTGGGAAGGTGGAAAAGAGGACAACCAATGAATCATGGAAGCATTGCTCATGTGAGTTATGGAAGAATATTATGCAAGTTGAACTGTTATAAGTGTAGGGAAATAGGTGAATTTTAAAGTGCAACACATTTGAAAGAGATAGACTAATCAAATTCTGCTTTAAATAGAAATCTGCAAACACACACACAAATGTTTGTATGTCTAGAGCTATATCTATACCTATATCTATATGAATATATACATAGTATGCAGATAAATACATAGATATGGTGTTTCTCTTTAAAAATCCAGCAGAAAGTTACAATATTAAACCCAAAAGCTAGAGAGAGTAATAAATAATATTTATTGGATGCTACCATATGTTAAATATTTTACATACCTGATCTTATTTCAGTCTTTCCAGTGATCCTATTAGGATTACCCTGTTCCACAGCTGAGGAAACAAAGGCTCCATGCAGTTAAATGATTTTCCAAAGTTTACTCACGAGAAGTTAGGAGGCTAGAACACGAGGCTGAGTTGGCAGCCTTTTATTTTCTTCCACTATACCCGCTGACTTTAAAATATATTGATGGCTTCCCACACTGCTACCATGGATTTGTGTCTCAAATCCGTTTGTTCTCAACAAAGAGCCAGAAGACACAGAGAAGCTGGACCAAGTTTTATTTTTCATTAAGTGGAGTTATGAGAATAAACAAGAAATATTGCTAACATAAAATACAATGTCCCTTTCTGCTCAGGAATGAGTTAGAAATCCAAGGAAAAACCAAACCAAGCCACAACTAATAACTAGATGTTTTTCTGGCTGAAGTAACAATACAAGGATTACTTACTATTGATGCTCTAGTCATTGGGTCAAGGAAAAGCTTGGCAAACTCTTGGATCTTTTATTGGAACAGTAATTATCCAATACCAGAGACAGAAAGATCTCATTTGTTTGTAAGACAAACTACTTGGGTTACTTTATCATGAGCCTATAAGGATCTTTGAAGTGTAATCTTAATATAATTGTGAAAGGAAGGTGTAATTTGAGGATCTCCATTATGTTGTAGAGTTTCCTTCTACATTACTTAAAGTATTTTATGAACGGTAAGCAAGTTATTTAATAAAATTAACGAAATCCAGTCACTGGTTTTTCTTTGGCAAATTACCTTATCAAATTAAAAAAAATCTTTGGACATAGATTAAACTGATAAAAAGTATTTTGAACAGGAAAACTGAGAACTCCCTTTGTAAATATCAGAAATGAAGTATAATTTTTGGATGGGATGAGGATAATTTTGGATGGGATATATTTTAGGTCTAATTCCGGACTTTACAAGGTTTTTACTTAACCTCTTCAGTCTAATGTCTTCATTTTCTTTCTTTCATTCTAAAATTCCTGCTTTCCAACATTACTGACATTGTCCCTCATTAATTTTCCCATAATACTTACATCTTCATGAGGGTCTCAACTGTATCTGTATTATATCTGATTTTATAAAAGCCACTGGCACAATTCTGATCTTCAAAAATAAGAAAAGCATTCCCAGATGTTTGGGAATAAGGATAATGTTTGGGGTTTGGACCTAGGACATCTATGTGGGAGTCCCAGGTCTACCACTAACTCACTGACTGAGTAGCTTGGACGAGTCACTTCACTTTCCTGAACATCAGTGCTTTCACCCGCAGAGTCATACCAACTGCACACATTAGTGTGGGTTAAATAAAATCTCTGAGGTAATAAAATCAGTTCCACTAATGTGGATGCTTAGTAACTGTTGGTGAGAAGATGTGTTTGCCCAGAAATCTTTCTGCAAACTATTTTTTTGAAAAATAAATGACTTAACTCTAAGCTTTACATAAGTAACTTGGTTTAAAGCTTCATGAAAGTGGGCACTGTTTCTTTATGTTCACCCTGGAAATTGCAGGCTGTACCACACTAGTTGGTGTAAACTAGGATCCTGAAGTCATAGCTGTTGAATACAAAGAAATATTAATGATTCAGCCAATCAGTAAATCAATCAGCAGGTATCCATTGAATGCTTACAATGAATGTGTGTGAAGCAGATGGGAAATCTATGGCTGCTTTATTACTCTTTTGTAAGCTCTGTGAAAACAGCGACTTGATCCAAATGGCTCAGCTGTATCGCTCTAGTTCTATAGTAGCTGAAATAGCTGCTGGTCTAGTATAAATGACTGACAAATGTGGGCAGAGTGAATGATTGTTTCTATCAAGTGTATATAGTAATAGTGGGGAGAGAGTGGATGCACACTAAACTTTGAAAACCACTCATTTCTTATCTGTGGGCAGAATGGAGATTCAGACATGGGCAAAGCTTTCAGAGGAGAAGGGCTTCATAGAGGAGGTGAGAACCAGCTACGATGATAGCATGGGTAGGCTTTTTGGAAGTGGAAAAGAATCATAATGGCCTCTTAGAGAGGGACAGCAGGTGCACACAGAGACATGGATGCAAGATGGCGGGGAAGGAGAGAGGTGTACAGAGACAGGGCCACTCTACAGCATTCCTTGGAGGGGCTTTTTTGTCACCGATGAGGATCTTACTCTATTCTGTCATGGATTGATAGATGGGATGAGCCATTTAGATTCTCTCAATCTCAGCAGTTCTGTGATGTCCTAGCAGTGGCACTCATCACAGAGGGCCCTGGATATGACAGTGTCTCTAAGATTTTTGAAACATGAAAATTGCCATTTCAAACCCTTAAATTGTTTTCTGTCTCACAGACTTAAATTTGCATTTATCATTGTAGCAATGTCTCTTTTTCCAGGGAGATCACTTCACGGGGCTCTTAGATACCAGAATTTTACGCCTCACCCAAGTTCCTGGAGAAAATGAAAATCTTGACCTACTTGCACGTAGGTGATTTAGGCAGATAGCAGGTTCTACAAAGATGTGTAGCTGGTCATTCTGTAACTTTGGGGGAAAATTATGTTTTCATTACGTATATGTCAATTTCTGTTAGAGTTATGAACGTTCTTCTTTGGACATGTATGGGCAGCCATCTGGAATATTGTAGCAGGAGCATGCAGGCACAGGCCTAAATGATTATATTTAAATAGTAGGAGAAAAACTTTAATACCTTAAATACTGGGTTTGGCATGGTTCAACATAGATATAGGCTTCTGAGATGCAAAATGTGACATTATTTAACACCAAATAAAGTACTGAGGCTGTATAATGTTTTAATCACTGGGAAGAATTGGCTTTCCCTGGAAGACGTGGACATTACTATTGTTATCTCCCTGAAAGGAGGCTGAATGTATGACAAGAACCAGTGAGAATTCTGAAGGTGACCCTAAGCTCCATGAGGAAAGGCATTTGGCCGGAGTGAAGGAAAAAATGTCTTTCCGTTCCTTAGTAGACATGCTCAGGTCCCTGTCTGTGAAGGGAGGTGAGCCGTCCTGTTCCATCCCCTCCTGGTAGCCTGGAACTGAGCAGGACTGGACACAAGCTGGGCTGGGCAGGTGCTCCATCTTGACTAGTGCAATTGATTGTCACCATGCACTGTAATTAACATCATGGTCTCTGAAATCAGAAGGCATGAATTCAATCTGATCTGATCCTTTGATCAGATAGTTGGGCAAGTTACTTTACCTCTCTGTGCTTCAATTTCTGCATGTATAAAATCAGGATAATAATAAAAGCATCTGTCTATACAATAATGGCCATTGAGGTAATACATGTAAGTCTTCCTTACTGTGATCTATTCATTTTTCTTTGTTACAGCACATGTCATCTTACAATATCAAATGTATTATGCTTATTTTTTATTGTATCTTTCTCTCCAGAGGAATGCAAATTTCACAAGTGCAGGAATTTTTGTCTAGCACTTAATAGAAGGGTTTTTAAAAGTAGATACTTAATAAATGTTTTTTGACTGAATAAAGCACTTAGAAGGATGCTCAAGGAATGTAAGCATCCTTACATGAGGATGTATAAGACGACAGCTTTATTCCTTCTTCTTTTTTATTACCCACAGTGTCCAGTAGAATCTTGTTGTACATTCTAACCTGGCCTCTGGTGTGTGCAGGGCAATTTGGAGCAGTCCATTTCATGGCTGAGACACGATGTCCCTGGTGCCTCCACTGTGGCACTGTCCTGCCTGCACCATGGGAGAATCATCAGAAGTCACAGGAGCCCCATTAATAGAATTTGGTTCTGGTTTACAAGCCAGCAGAGTCCAGTCATTGGTCTCCTATAAGATAAGAGAGGAAAAAGAAAGAAAAAAAAAAGCAAATTCTTTATTTTCTGCAGCCTGGTTGTAGACTTTATCCCAATAGCATTATGAAGAGATAAAATCTACAATGATTTATTGTCTATTGGTGGCAGGCATTTTTGTTTCACTTTTGGGATAACAAGATAGTAAAATAATGATCATATTACTAACAATAAAAGCATAGTTGGTATTTACTGAGTACTCTTCTAAGCCCATTGCATGCATTATTTCATTTAATCAAAAAAGCTGAAATTAGGGAGGGATGCTGTGGCCATTTTCAGACGAAGATACTGAGGCTCAAGGAGGTGCAGTGATGTGGTCAGTGCTGTTCAGAGGCAGCTGCAGGGCAAGGAACCACACCATGTGTGTCTGCAGGTTGTAAACTATAATTTATAACTAAATCTGTGTGTGGTTCCAGCTTTTGAAGGTGGGTGACTGATGGGGCAAAGGCATTGTATTAGTCTGTTCTCATGCTGCTAATAAAGACATACCTGAGACTAGGTAATTTATGAAGGCAAGAGGTTTAATGGACTCACAGTTCCACATGGCTGGGACGGCCTCACAATCATGGTGGATGGCAAAGGAGGAACAAAGGCACATCTTGCATAGTGGCAGGCAAGAGATCTTGTGCAGGGGAACTGCCCTTTATGAAACCATCAGATCTTGTGAGACTTATTCACTATCACAAGAACAGTACGGGAAAGACCTGCCCCCATGATTCAATTACTTCCCACTGGGTCCCTCTCACAACATGTGGGACTATGGGAGCTACAATTCAAGGTGAGATTTGGGTGAGAACACAGTCAAACCATATCAGGCAGGTAGATTAATATTCACAGAACACTGCTTCACGAGGTAGGTAAGGTGCTGCGAATGGTGATAACTGAACATGTCTAGAAACCCAGGGAGTTTGTGGGAGCAGTGACATTTCCGAGACAGCAGGAGGGAAGTGGCAGGATGTTATGGGCCCAGTGTGTGTGGCACACAGGCAAGGCAAGGAAGGCCCACAGGGAACAATAGCCTGTGCAGGGAGAGAGACGTGAAGGATGCTGCTGCTTCCAGGGGACCTAGACAAATTGTCTGGCTCAGATTTTAATGTTGAAATCAACAACTGGCCTTTATTTAAGTCTGAGGCGCCTACGGTTGTGTGCATAGAAATCATCTTTGAAGCCACTGGAGAAAAAAAGCAGCGTACTGGTTTTCATTAGATTTCAGACAGAGCTCAGGAGTTTGCATGTTAGCATGCAGTCCAAGAGCTTCTGATGATGTCTTGGGGATCACACTTGGAGGAAAGTGGCTATTTATGATGGAAACCCATTGACAACTTTATAGAAGTGATACACTAAAGAATGTGGGTACATCCATGCTTTACAAAAGCCCTCTCATGAGGCTTTAAGGCTGACCTAAAAGGGAAGAACTAAGGCAGGGAAGCCTTTAGAAGGCTGACCCAATAGTACAGCTCAGCCAGAACTGGGCTAGGGAGGCACAGGCTTTCATGGAAGCAGGTTCCAAGCCATGGGCAGCTTCTATTGTCTGGGATTCTTCATTCACTAGAGTCATGACCCACTGGCTGGAGCAATGGTAGCATGAAGATCAGCACCTGCTGGGAGAAAAACTCTCCATCAACAACAGGAAAGAAACCTACCTTGGTACAAAACAAGCCTGATGTGCAAGCAGAGTATTGGTTTGAAATATTTTGGGAAGTGGAGTTGTTCAGCTTCTATGACATCTTGGCTTTTACATTACAGTTTGGAGTATCTTGTAGCCATAGGTATCCTTGATGAATAGAGCAGTTGCATCACCATTTAAAGGGATGAAGTGGGTTGTATTCTTTTACTCATCACTTATAAGCAACCTACTGTGGTAAGTAGGACCAGTGGCAAGGGCACAAACGAGCTGGCCACAGGATGCTCTTTGGGGTAAGAGTGACAGAATACAGTAACACAGTGAGTGATGCAACCAGGTTCCAGGTGAGTTCTAGGGAAAAGCCTACAAGCATTCAGAGGTAGGACCAGTGACTTCTAGGTGGGATAATCCAAGAGGCAGTAGGATTTGGAAGAGCAAGAGGATTGTGCATACAGAGAGTACATGGGGAAGAGAAATAGCCTGTGGTAATGACTAGAGAAAGCCAATTGGGGGTTGAGAACAGAGGACATAGGAGCTCATGTAAACTGAAGTTTAGAGTTCATACATGGATATAAGGATTGGAAACAACAACCAATAAAGCAAACTACATTTACTGAGCATTTGTCATGTACTAGGAATACTGTAAGTGCCTTGAATATTTTGACTCTAAACGTTGCAGCAACCCTATAGGGTAGCTCCCTGTCCTGCCAGACAGAAAGGCCTTGACTATCAGGCTAATGAGCTGAAATTTATTCCTCTGGCCATAAGTGATCAAACTGTGATCTCACAGTGCTCTGCACTGCCCCAGTGTTTTGTGAAGATGCCCCAGAGGGGCGCTGTGGGGTGAGACAGGGAATGCAGAGGGCAAAAACCCCTCAACGAAAGTCTAAACTAAAGATAATCTGCTCTCATCTGTTTTATTATCTAGGCTTTTAATTATTACTTTCTTAATTTTTCTTAAGTCTAGAAATTATTTGGAGTAGTGAAGTGTCATGATAAAATAGAATATGTAAACATAAGACTAATCTGGGAGTCTGTGTAGGATTACATAAAGAGGAAATCTTATATTGGTTAAATAGTCCAGACGAGATAATGGAGCCAAGTGCAGGGGCAGTGACAGCAGCTATGGGTGGGGACAATGAAAAGGTATGGATGGATCCTAGAGCTAAGGAATAGGTGGGCTTCAGCTGACTTGGGAACTGAGCAGGGAGTGCACAGGAGCAGGGAGGTGGACAGGATGGCTCTAATGTGAGCAGAGCAAGCCGGCCTATGAGATGAGGGGGCGGAGCTCAGGTCTGGCTGTAACCAGGTTTTATCTTGTCATACTTGCCATCTTCTCTGTGCAGAGAAGCCAGGTTTCCCACTGGGAAGGACTCTGAAGTCACTCTACACCCAGCACAGCATCTCCAATGAAGTAAGACCTTGATGAATCTGTACTGATCTAATTTGACTATCCACATGACATCATCTCAAGTTCAAGTTTTAGACAAGGTGGAGACAGAATGTGCTTTTGCTTTGACTTTAAATAGATGGAAGGGAATGAGACAAGCTTTCAGACAGCTCTTGGGGCATAAATTCATCGGCAGAATGATGCAGCAGAGAAAGCAATGGTTTTTGTAGTGAGAATGACCCAGGTTCTAATCTTGCCTTGTCTATTTCTACACTTGCCTCCTTGGAAAATGTTAACTGTTCAGCGTCTGTTTTTGCATTTGTACAATGAGAGAAATAATATCCGTCTTTCTGAAATGCTGTGATCATACATTGTCATAATTTATGTAATGCTCCAGCATGCTGTTTGAGTATTTAGTAAAAGTTATGCAAATGTTAGCACGTCTAACCCCTAGACCATGTAAAAGAAATAATTCCCTCTTAAACCCCTATCTGTATCTGATGTCCTACAGCTTAATATCTTTAAGGTGTTTTGTGCATATCAAAGGCTATTAGGTAAATTAATGATAACATCCATGATATTGTCTAATGTGGATGTGAAAGTGATTAAATCAACTAGGCTAGGCTGCAAGTGAGGGTTGAATTCAGCATAGTGGTGGGAAAAGGTAAAACCATTCCATTAGAAATGAGAGACCTCCACGAAGGACATGACATTTTTTTGTAGGTGTCATGGGGAAGGTCAGAAAGCAACAGAGAGCTGAAGTCACTTCACAAAGCATTTTGTCTTTTACTTCATATGTGTTTAGAATCATTAATACCTTTCGGATGTGATTATTTTCCTTTGCTTTTGTTTTTCTGGAAGGGAAATATATACATATATGGCTTGATTTTCTAAAAAAAAGAAATCCAGGTTCTTGATTTGAAAACAGTAATTGTGAAGCACTTGGAGGTGAAGTCAAATACCAAGGATTTAATACCAATGCCATTTGTAATTTGCATAGTCTACAAAAATAATCAATCTTGCATTGTTTTAACTTCAATGAGTACACAGCAGTTGATGACTTTGCCTGGGATAATCCTTTTTAAATGTTATTTTCAATTCAAAAGTGCCTGCTGAATAATACTGAATTTCCCTAGTATAACAATGGCATGCTGCCCATGGAGGGCGGAGGGTGGCTCTGCTGTGGAGCTGAAAGGAATAATGTGGAGCAGGGAGCACCTGGGATAGCACCAAGTGTTCCTTGTGAATGGCTGAGGGGGCAGGTATCTACTGAGAGGCTTACATTTTGGGTTTCTCCCGGCATGGTCAAGGATTGGCACCAACCCAGAGGCAAGACCAACATGTTTCTGTTGTGGTTTGATGAAGCTGGCTTTCATTGGCTTCCAAGATCCAGTTGTTACCTATTCAGAATTTTGTGGAGCTAATTTTTGATGTGTTGGTTGTTTGAAACAGGCCATGTTGGGAGTATTTACACCATGAAAGAGGCAAACACTCTATACCGCCCCTACTGGAGCTGGTTTGCTGGCATACCATTGCCAGTGGCACTTGGAATGGTTTTATCTTTCCTACCACTAAGTTGTAGTCAAAGGTGCCTTATGCCATTACTTTGTCTAAAATCCAAATCTAAGATTCTATCATGGCTTAATCCAGTTGATTTGGTAAACATTTTGAGTCCCTAATCAGTTCCAGGCATTATATATCAAGCTATACAATCTTTATCTTTTTAAAGCCCTGTAATAGCCCTATGCAGTAGACTTTGTTATTCAAAATTTACAGGTGAGGAAACTGTGTCTGCAACAGCTTAAGAAACTTGCCCATGGCTTCATGGGCCACACGTGGCTGAGGAAGAACTGAAACCCATTTCTGCTTAAGCACATACCCTCCAGGAACAGAGATAATCTTGAGGAGTGTTTGTTTTCGGTGAGATGTCTCTAAATGAGCAAAGGAGTCCAGGAGCACTCTGAACTTGCACATTCCTGAACTTTAAATTTCTCATGACACTTGAAAACAGAAAAGAAACAGCACTTCTTCCTTCAGCATCTCACTTAGGGGCAATGATACCCACAGCATCAGAGTCTGCTTCCCTAAGAAGTGCAGCTAGATTCTGCAATGGCCATTTTGATGAGTTATTTCTACATTTTGACAGATTTTCTCAGAATATGATCTACCTCTGAAGAGCAATAACATCCCAGATGGCATCTTCAATGAGGTATTTGAATGGCCGTTAATTCCGAATCAATATGATTACTCAAAGTGAGTTGTGTGTTTGTAGAGTGCTTCTGTGGGTGTTCCCAACAGCAAGCTTGCACAATTTAGAGAGGGGAGATTCAGGGATTCTTTGAGAAAGCAGCTGCAGGGTGGAAAAACAGCAGGATGGAAAGGGCAGAATGGCAAACGTGGCTCATTTTGTCCTGCCTGGTACCCACTTAATCCCAAGGGAGAAACTGAGGAACCATTATTTATTCATTCATCATTTGCTTATTCTATTTTTAAAATTTTTTGTCCAACACATATTTTTGAGTATGAATGGCACCATGTCATGTGCTGAAGATAGTTTTGAAAAAAAAATATGGGTGATCCTTGCCCTTAGGGAGTTGCCAGATGGGGAAGACAGTTCTCAAACTCATTATTACACACATAGTTATTTAATTTCAATTGTAATGCGTTCTCCTATAGAGAAACATGGGTTGCAACAAGAGCAAATAACAAGGGATCCCACCTAGACCCAGGTGATCAGGTGGGTCTTCCTTGAGAAAATGATATTTAGCTGTGATTTGAAAGAGGAGGAGTTGAGCAGATGAAGAGAGAAAAGTAAACAGCTCCAATAAGAGGAGAGCATGGCTGGGGTCATGACTGTAACCCTAGCACTTTGGGAGGTGGAGATGGGAGGATTGCTTGAGTCCAGGAGTTTGAGACCAGCCTGGGCAACATAGTGAGACCCCGTTTCTACAAAAATTTTTTTAAAAATAGTGGGGCATGCTGGCACACACCTCTAGTCCCAGCTACTTGGGAGGCTGTGGTGGGAGGATCGCTTGAGCCTGGAGGTCTGGAGGCTGAGGCTGCAGTAAGCCATGGTCACACCATTGCATTCCACCCTGAGCAACAGAGTGAGACCCTGTCTCAATGAATGAATAAATAAAGTAAATGGGATGTGCCAGAAAGACCTAGGAATGTTCAGGAAGTGGGGAGATCTGATGTGGCTGGTGTGTAACAAGGGAAGAAGATTAAGTAGGAAGAAGAAGCCAGAATAATAGGCAGGGGTCAGTCCTGCAATACCTGGCAGATATTTTCTGATGGGATGTTTATCTAAAGTTCAAACAATTAGGAGCTACATGCTAAGGGTTTTTCTTTTAAAATATATTTTGGGATACTGGGGACTTTAAAGAGAAACAGGAAAGAAATATGTGAAGACCCTGGATTCTTGAACTCACATCAGCCACCGAGTCCTAATCATTCCTTAATGTCTCTACAGCATGCTCCCACTTTGCCATGCCAAAACATTCTAGAAGAGAGTGATTCCCCAAAATGTAGGCACTGCCCAACAATAGGGGGATATAACATTTTGGGAATAGAACTTTCAACGGTTTGTCAATACCTGATTTCTTTTTTTCTCTAAGCTACATGACATGTAGAAGCTCATGTTAATTGCCTTCTACAAACTGCCCCCTACCTAGTTTCTATTATGTGTTTTGGGGGATTAGTTATGGAACTTTTTAGTAAAGAGACCTAGAACTTCCTTCTTCCTTATGTAGCCTCCATTTAAAAGATTTCAACTACAGTTATTATTTTAGGCGATAAAGAGACTCTGATCATGGAGGGAGACATTGTGAATCTTCACAGTCCACACGATGACAATGCATGCATTTATTCAACAGTCCTGTACTAGTGCCATGTATGCCCCAGGATCTGTGCCAGCCTTGAGGATCTAAAGATGAAAAGAATATTCCTTGTCCTCAGTGAGATGCAATGACATAAATGCAATGATAATGGGAAATACTGAGGTCCTGGGGGAGCAGCGAGCAGGAAGTCAGTAATTCAGCCTAGGAGACCTTCTGGATGAACTGATAACTGAGTTGAAGCTAAATTCATGAGCAGGAGTTGAACATGGAAAAAGTGGCCAGAGATTGGGGAAGGAGACCACATCAACCATATGCAAAAGAGTGGAAGCAATAGACCTCTGGTGTCCAGATTTCTATTGAAGCAGCCAATCAAATGCTATGAATCTTTATATTTGTCTTTCTCCCAAAAGTGTCAGTTTCAGAAGAGCACAACATTTCATCATGGTTGTACCTCAAGGCAGTGTGTCATGACAGAAAGAAGGCAATTTATAGGTCATACAAAATTTGATTTGATTCCCACCCCCTTCCCTAGCTGTGTGACCTTGGACAAAGCACTTAATCTTTAACTTTTAGAGCTTGAGTTTCCTTATCTGTGAAATTGAGCAATAGGGTTTGTGAGTGTTTTGTTATTTGAGCTGCTCTAGGCAAGGTACCTACCACTAGAAGACACTCAATGGATGTTTCTTTTGCTGATTCATTATTTAGTTGATATTTATGTTCTCCTATTTTTCTTTCATGTTTTTCATTATGTAACCACTAGTCTTAGGTTGAAGACAATCTTTTAAGTGATTTGAGCATCAGAACCAACCTTCAGGCAGTTGCTTCACCTGTAAAGGGAAAAGCTCTTGGTGTCTTTCCACCTTTGAAACTTGAAGACTCTGATTCATTTTTTTTAATTATTTTTTATTATTATTATTATTTGAGACAAAGTTTTGCTCTTGTCGCCCAGGCTGGAGTGCAATGGCAGGATCTTGGCTCACTGCAACCTCTGTCTCCTGGGTTCAAGTGATTCTCCTACCTCAGCCTCCCAAGTAGCTGGGATTACAGGCACGTGCCAACACGCCTGGCTACTTTTTGTATTTTTAGTGGAGACAGGGTTTCACCATGATGGCCAGTCTGGTCTTGAACTCCTGACCTCAGGTGATCCATCTACCTCGGCCTCGCAAAGTATCGGGATTACCGGCATGAGCCACTGCACCCGGCCAAAGATTCTGATTCAAAGGCAATTCTAGTTAGTGAAACCACCAACTGCTTCTTCCAGCAGAGGCGTGAATGTGGTCAGAGGACAATAGAGATGCATCCATACTATTAGCTTTTCATTGGAGTTTTCTATGAAACATGGGTTATCTCCACTTTTGCCCTATACCATTTAAATTTCTATTTTCAAAAGAAATGGAAATTTTTAAAATTATCTTTCTAATTATTGGTTATTGACAGTAATTGTCTGCAGAAAACATTTGTAAGTCACCCCTTTTAACTGGTTTTGAAAACTGATTGGGGATGTGTTTTATAAACTTGAATTCTAGCCCTTGAATCCATAACACAACTTATTTCATTGTATCTTATAAATTTTAAGGTGTGACATTATTATATGTACAACTAAAAAAGAAAATTGTTGCCAATTAAACTATGACATAATGATTTCTTATCATTTTGAGTTTTTAGAACTCACTAGACTTATTTAGACATCAATTTGACTTTAGAGTTATTCAGACATCAATTTTGTCATCTATAATTCATGCATTAGTTTTAAAAATGAAATAAATTGGCTAAAGTATTAATGCAACTTCTTCATCTTCAGAGTTGAAACTTTCAGTGTCACTTTTCAACTCAGAGCTGTTGATAACTGGTTTTTCCCATACCAAGACCACTAGTTAAATGGCATCTCTCAAGACAGTGTCCCATTATTGCAATGGGGATTTTTGCCCCCGCCCAAGCAACTAATCATTCTGCAACTCTCATCCATATATACAGGTGATGACAACTACATTAAGGTTTCTGTCTGCCAAGTCAATAGCATTCTGATTTCAAAAATGCTAAAATGTGAAAGGAAAAATGAATGATGTCAGATATGTCTGAGTATTGATAAAACACATTAAAATATGGTGTAGAATGCACCCAAGATTCATCAACTGTTCTGGGGCTTCTTTTGATCACTAGAAACCTGGATAATTTTACAGTGATGATCTTGGAGCCCCACTTTCAACTTCAGGATCAATATTTCACTTTCTGAAGTTAGAAAAGCTCCAAGGCTGTTATTTTATTATTCCTGTTAAAATTCCATTCTGGATCCCAAACTCAACAGCATCACTTAATGCTGATCAAATTGCACCTCGGTGACATTCCAGTACTATATGACTCTTCTGAAAAAATGGGAACATTCACTTGGCAATAACAGTAACTGCAAGAGTCCATATGATATGAAGGAAAACTTTTTTCCTCTTTGATTTTATATTTTATCTCATCCATTTCCCCTTCTATTTCACTTTGAAAATTGCTGCACAAATCTCTGGCGGAACTCTGCCTGTTAGAAAGTCTTTTTACTTACTTTCAGCTCCTACCATTTGTACTTCCCGTTATGCACCTGACAGGCCAGGTAACTGAAATTACCTGCAGAGGTGGGCCTCTGGGAACAGCATGAGCCTCATGTGGTGACCCCTAAAACTATAACAGCTGTATCCTATGTCTCTCTGGTGAGCTATCCATAGGTTTCTTACTAACAAGCTACCTATATGTGTTATAGCTTACTCTTCTATTCTTCCATATATTCCACAAATAGTCATGGACCAAATTCTACACAGTTACCTGGAATACAATGACATCAAGGAAATATCCCTGACTTCTAAAAGTTCAGAATCTAGCAATAGGACATTGGAGATAATCAAAGATGTCAAAACAGTATTTTAAGTACAAGAATCAAGGTGCCTACGATATTTTGAGATTGGTGAAGGGGGACTGAGCCAGCCAAATCAAAATGGTGTTGGGGGCAGGGAAGCAGATCAATCTTCAGAGGGTAAAAGTAACATCAAAGTCACAGATTACTCCGTAAGTTCAAATATGAGATTGATGAATTTTGGTGAAGTTGAACACAGCTTTAATTTTGCTTGACTGGTAAACTAGGACTTTGGACCAAGTCAGGATTCTCAACATTGCTATTGTGTGTTCTGAAGGCTTCTCAGGGTTCCTTAAGCCTCATAAAGATGACTAAATATATTTATGCCTGTTAATTTGACTCTATGTTCCACATATCAGAAAGTTCAACATTAAATGATTGAAAATATAGGAGAATTTTTAGAGCAAATAACTAGAAAGTTCAGAGGTTTATGAGCTTCAGGTTAAGTTTGATCCAGCAGTTTAAACAATTCACCAAACACATTTTTTACTCCCATGTCTCTGCTCTGCCTTTGTGGTTTTAGTTTGAAATTAATGTTGGCTCATCCTGATTGCAAAATATTTTCTGAGTTCTTGAAGCCACACATTTCTTCTCTCCACAAACAAAAGACTAAATGTCCCCCCTACCAAGAAACAGAATTTCAAGTCTCATGTGAATTATCCCAGGTCATAAGTTTGCCAGGAAAACAATTGTTGTTATCATTTACCACTGTCTGGTAAATGGGCTGTGCTTGTGTAGTGTACCAGTAGGGACCAACCCCTGGAGCTCAGAGTGAGTGAGCCTGTGGGCTTCCAGGAATTGGTGAATGCTTGATGAAAAAATGGGGCACTGTTAGGAAGAGAAAGGAGGGATATGTCTGCTGACTGAGAACTATAGATGTCCACAACAGTGGTCTTGACTAAGCAGTCTCTTCAAGTCAAGCAAGCTGCTTTGTTTATGTAGGGCGTGTCAATAAAGAAAATTGTTAATAGACTTAGGCAGTTTTTTGAGTAAATTGGGGTTTCACTTCAAGTCACCTTTTCTGGAGCATTCCAGATAAACTCATTCTCAATCTGTGTGATGCTCCTAAGACTACCGAGTAGTCATAGTACCAACTCTAGGAGAATCCTGTGCCTGAAATGACCCCTTCTCACACTATAAAAATCTTTCCCAGTTTCAGAGGCAGTTGCAGGCCAGATCTTCCCAAGCCACCTTCCCTGAGCACCTATGTCCACTGGGGTCACTTTTCTCCTGTGAGTTCCTTCTGTCCACATCACTATCTTGGATCATCATAGCCCAGACCACTTGGGGCTGTCACTCTGGCATGTGTAGGTAAACAACCACAGATCAGAGCTGGCAGGAACCTCAGGGACTTTGCAAATGGGAGAACCGCCCCTCAGTGAGGTTTAGCAAACAGGGTCAAGGTCTTGTAGATAGTCAGAAGTGGAGCATAGGCTAGAATCGAAATCCTTGAGTTATATTCCTACTTTTCTTCCACTTTATCACATGATGCACTTTTCAGAATATTCTGTTGTCTTCCACATTTAGCTACATTAAATGCTAAGAAATAGCCTTATACCTCATTTTGCCTTCCAGGATGCATGTTATAATTTCAACACATAGTATGTACTCATCAAATATTCATTGAAACTAGCTTGAGATTGTGGAAAGCACACTGGATTCCTCTTCAAGAAGTTGGAGATTTGTTGATTGTATGATCTCCCTCCATGATGTCTCTGTATATGTATTGCTCTGACAATGCTGTCCTCACAGAATTATACTGGAGATTAAATAAAATAATGGGGTAGATGCCCACTGGGATGTCTGGCACACATTGGTAACTCAATATATGTAAAGGGGGAAGAAAAGAAATCATGCCACATGTGTGCAATCTTCTGGAGGTGAGGGGCGCCCTACTTCATTGGGTGAAGTGACCTCACTGAAGACATCTGTCAAGACTTTTATGTTGAATGCATTATAGACTCACAAGAAGTTGCAAAAATAGTACAGAGAGATACCATATATACATCACCTAGTTTCCCTCTTTGGTGGCATCTTACATAACTATTGTGGATGATACAAACCAGGAAATTGATATTGGTCCAATATAATTACCAGTCTACAGATTATCTTTGACATCACCAGTTATTGCAAGTACTCATTTTTGTCTCTGTAATGATTGCATTTTATTTTTATTTATTTATTTATTTGTTTATTTTGAGATGGAGTCTTGCTCTGTCGCCCAGGCTGGACTGCAGTGGTGCTATCTTGGCTATCTGAAAGTTTTAAGTGTAGCCATTTGTAGAGCATGTGAGAAGGAAAAAAGTCCAGAATTCAAGCTAAATTTTCCTTACAGGGCCAATGTCCTTGTTGGTTTTCTTCTTGTGTCCATTGTGGTGGAGGTGACCTTACTTCAAACGGTGGCATTTGGACAGGAGATAGACAAAGAGCAATCAATCCCAGCCTCCATGCAATCTGAGCAGTGTGCCATAGTCGGGAAATGAGCCAGCTGTTGAGAGTTGCTGATGGCATTCAGTATCATTTGTTTCATAATATGTCACTGGTGTCAGCTGACATTGGATTTGTATTTGAATTGTGATGAAAATATTAGGGTGGTACAGCAGAAAAATGCTTGGGCCTTGAGGTCAGACAAACTAGGATCTGAATCCTAACTCTCTCCTTTACTAGCTCTGTAACTATTGAGTGAATCACCTTCTCTGAGTTTCAGTATGCTCGTCCGTGAAATGGGTATGCAAATGGCACCCTCCTGGGAGGGGGGGGAGGCTTTTGGCCCAATACCAGGCAAATGTAGGTGCTCAGTGATTGGGTAGTGCGATTCTATTTATCAATAACATCCTACAGTGACTTTCACATTCTACGTGCCAATATTTACTTAAAAAAATTATAGACAGCCTGACAGGTTGCAAAAATGCTTACACATATATTTCTGATTTGCTCCTCTCCATAACCTTGTGAGACTCCCAGGTTGAATTACCTGAAGTCACACAGGTAGCAAGTGGCTGGCCAGATCTAATCTCTGTCTAATGATTTCAAATTCCATGTTCTCCATACATACCCAGCCATCTTCCAGGTGCCGAGAGAGTTGTCAAGATTGCTCTCAGGAAGAGTGATGAAATAGCTCTGGATAGTTTAGGGGTAAAGGAAAGAAAGCTTTCAAGTATATAACACAGCCAAACCTGGAGTGTGAGTTTGTCTTCTTCAGGGAGGCACCCAGGAGTGTTTGACAGTGATACTGAGTTTTGTTTTTGTTTATGTGTTTCCTGTGGCATAGAGAGGATCTTTCTGTTCCTTTCACTGTTCTGTGCCAAGTCATCTGTTTGGTTGCCCAATAACTGAGGATATATGTTGTGTTTCTGTTTTCTACTCTAAGCCAGAGTGTTAGGATGAAATGGTACCTAGATAACAGATCACTTTTTAGTTTCTTTTGAGAACCTGTTGTTCTGGGGTAACTAGCAAACAGCTTGGCAAATGTTGTTGGGCAGGGAAAAAACAGGGAACACACATAATTATTTCTCCTAGTTAGAGATCAGAAACTACTTATGTCCCTTTGGGAAGGGACTATAAAACATCTACAGCAAATACATCTTTGTATTTGCTGTTCTTTACCAAGGAAAACGTCTCTGTATCTCCTGGCACAGAGACACTGAGAAACAATAGCTGATCTATCTTCTTTATTAGCCTCCAACCTGCCCTATCTTCACTCATAAAAGTGTGGTCTATGCCCCATGGAGCTGATTTGAATTGGACCCTCGTATGGAATGCACTCTGGTGTGAGGGATGGCCTCTGATGTGGGCTTGCGACAGGTGGGTTGAAGTGGAATCCTGAATCTTCTAGTGTCCGTGTGAACATGGGCAGGCTTTGGTTATCCTTGAGGCTTCTTCATACTTTTATTTATGAAATATGAGTTCTAATATATTTTTAAAAAGTGTTCATGTGAGGATTCAATAAGATGATGGATGTTAAATGCCTAAAATAATTGTCTGGCATATAGTAGGTGCTCCGTAATTGCCTCCCTCAACCCTTGCTTCCTGTGATGTTTCTATTCATTTCCTACAGGCACGTAGTAAATATATATATATTTATTTATCTACAGCAGATACAGATATATATATATATCTATATCTATCTATCTATATCTATATATATAGATATAGATATAGATAGATAGATAGATAGATATAGTCTTTAAGAGCTGATGCAATCTTGCCTGATTATACCCACTTCGCCCATTTGGGTGCTTCTCCTGCCCTGGCCGCCTTGGCCATAGGGCTCAGACTCTGCCTACTGAGACCACAGATACCATGTTGGGAGGGCCCTTGGAGCCTCTGTCTGGTTCCTGTGCCCCAAGCACATGCCCCCACCTACCACAGGACGGATGAGAGCAACTCTCCAGCTAATTTGCCAGTTACATGGAAGATTGCTTCCCAAATCACAAGGCTGTTGAGATTAAACTGGTAATTACCTCATGCAGATTTCCCAAAGTGTTCACTTGTCTGCATCCAACACTGAGTGGCTGAGATTTTGAGTGGCCTCTGAGCCAGGTTTAAATTGTGGCTGATGTGGATAAATACCGGACTGCAGAGAAGTTATGGGACTCAGCGGCCGGGTGTGGGAAATGCAGTCAGGGATGAAGATCCTCTCTTTCTCTGGCTGAAACCCATCACCTTTTCATACCCAGCCCGATGGCCTCCCTGGCAAAGCCTTCCTGAATTCCCTTTCCCTAACCCAAGCTGGATGAATTGCTGTAGATCTGCACACGGACAGCATCCACAGGAGCATCCATATCCTGTGACAGTTCTTGATGTATGTTTGAATTGTCTGCCTCCACCCACTGGGGATTGATTTGAGATCAAGATTCATTATCCTCAGTGCCTGTCTCACTAACTGTCACATAGCAGATGGTCAAAGATATTTGGGAAGGAAGGAAAGGGGAAAGAAAAAGACCTCTATTAAATTCCCTGTAATTTCTCTCTTAAAAGCAGGCCATATTTTTCCTGCTTTTAAGAAGAATGTGATGCAAGAAACTGTACCACCTTTGAATTCTGCCTGCCTATGTGCCCTACACAGACTGCTCCCCACGACCCCCTATGAGGAAAGCTGCCTGACTCTTCCAGAGGGAGAGTGGAGCAGGAGCTTCACTTCCAACCGCCTTCTTGGGAACTCTCTCATGTATCTCAGAATTCGACTTGGCTGCATGCAAAAGGGAAACATGACAACAATGGCTTAACCCAAGGTAGAACCTTATCTGGCTCCTTAGTAAAAGAAGTGTTAACATTGGCAGTGTAAGGTGGTCCTGGTGGCTCCTTTCCTTGGGTCTACAGAGACCCAGGGTCCTACCTTTTTGTTGCATCACATCTTCAAGGTCACTTTATGATCTGTGATTGTGACTGGCCCTGTAGTCCACAAGGACACATTTCAGGCTGAGAGAAGGAGCAAAGGCAAGAGAGCAAGATGGGGGCATCCCCCAGCCAAGGTGGCTCCCTCTAAGCAGGAATTGATCTGTGCCATTTCCATGTACACCTCTTTGGACAGAATGTAAGCATGCAGCAATGCTTGGCTAAAAGGGAGGTTGAAAAATCTAGTGTTTTTTGTTTGTTTTTTGTTTTGTTTTGTTTTTTTATAAGGGAGCACAATGTTTTGAATTTTGCTCCCTTCCAAAATTTGTTATATTGAAGTCCTAAACCCCAACGTAAATGTATTAGGAAGTGAGACTTTTGAGAGCTTAGGTCATAAAGGGCAGAGCCCACTTGAATGAGATTAGTGCCCTTATAAAAAAAGAGGCCCTAGAGAGCTCATTTGCCCCTTCCACTTTGTGGAGACACCATGAGAAGGTGCTCGCTCTGTGAGGAAGCAGACGCTTACAAGACATGGAATCTGCTGGAGACTTGATCTTGGACTTCTCAGCTTTCAGAAATGTGAGAGATAAGTTTCTGTTGTTTATAAGCTACCCAGTCTATGGTCTTTTGTTATGGCATCCAGAAGGGAATAAGACAGAAGGCAATGATTCCCTCTGACCCCAAATCGGAGTTCTGATATTAAGGAGTTCAGAGAGAACGGGCATTGAGATGACGCCTAATAGACACTGCTTTTGGGAAAATAAATAGGAAAAAAAAATGAAAGTGAAAGGAGTTGGATTTCTCTCTTCTATAAAGACTTTAGCCCCCAAGTGCCATTTTTCCTGGTAACTGTATTTCAGATATCTATCTCAGAAAGATAGAAAGAAAGGAGGGAAAGATGCTTCCCTCTCTGTTTCATGGAAGCAGCCTAAAGAAATGAAACAGCAGGAAAGAAGCAAATATGTATTAATTTCCTATTTGCCCCAGGCAGAGGCACGCATTTTATCTTATTTAATTCTCACAACATCCCCAGGAGGAAACTGTTACTACTTCCATTTTGTATTCAGAGACTTGAGTTCAGAGAGGTTAAGTGACTTGCCCAAGATTGCAGAGTTAGTAAGGGATGAGCTGGAAATCCAAACTAAATCCCATCAAAAGCTAGCTGCTGCTCTTTAATGCTAACTCTAGGCACAACAGTAGAAGAGGGAGGAAGATGCATGACAACATCTCTGATTCAAAGGACAAAATGCCCTTGAATTTTGGTTTCAGCATTTGGTGTAGAATATTAAATGTTCGTAGTTCCTTTAATGTGCAAGCATTTGTCTGACAGACAACATTTTCTGCATACATGAATTTTGAAAATATTCTAAATCTCAACCAAGAGTTCTATATTGGTGGTGGAGGGGTGAGAGGAGAGCTGAATGCAAAACCTCAAAGGCTGAATGAGAGTAATCCTGTGGCCATCTAATTCACTTAGATTTCTCCTGTGCTAGAGAAATGCTAACGTTTATTTGTGTGAAAGCTGGTCTGTGCTGGGCTTCTAGAAGACACAGGCCTTTAAAGAACATAGCACTGGACCTGCAGAAAGGAGCTGTCAATGCAATTCATTAGGGACCAAAAGGAACTCAGAGGTCCCTATGGGTACCCTCCTAATTCCCTGAAGAACAACCATCCAGCTTTTGGAAGAAAACTTTAAGATAGGGACTTGCTATTTTCCAAGGCAGGCATTCCATTGATGGACGTCTGCTTTTAAAATAAAGCAAAACCCTGAACCCCTGAGACTCTGACTTGAAGAGTGAGTAAATATTGAGAGTCTCCCATACGATATTCTTTTACGCAAGTTATCTTCAATAATTCTAATATTGCGCCTAGGCCTATGAAGATAGTAGACATTATCTGTTTTCTTTTGCAATTGTGTAAGGAGACTGGGAGCTTAGGACTTTCCAGAAATCACAGGGCTCAAGAGATGATTAACCTTGTCATCTGACTTCAGAGTGGGTATTTTCTCCCTACATAGTCACTGAATCTTGGCTCTTATTCTTACACTTTGGTCCACACTTCCCTGGTTCTGGCTGGATGGATGTTAGTGGTACCATTATCTCTTCTATGTAAGACACAATGTTTAGACCATCATCATTTGATTGACCTTCCTGGAATACAGGTCAAATTTTTCAACGTTTTTTTTTTTTTTTTTCTTTTTTTGATGGTGGCTCCCAGAACCGAGAATAATATGCTGGCTATGATGAGGATGAGATGGGATTTGCAAACCTTTCATTTGAAGATCCACATGCACCTTCTGCTGAGCTTCTTCTTCAGTTGACCTGTGGACTCAATTGAAAGATCCAAGTTAAATGCCCAGACTCTGTTCTCCTGGAGCTCAACCTCATGTGGTTGATACTGAACACTTTCAAGTGTACTCCTACCAGTGTGAACCATATTCTCTGCCCATGCCTCAAAAGTGTTGCCACTCCTTTTCAGGAGACTATATACAGACATGGAAGTAGTGTAAATATAGAGCTATCTATGCTGCATAGCTAACCATACCAAAACTTAATGGCTTAAAATAGCAATGGTTATTCATTCTATTCTTGGATCTACCATTTGGGCAGGGCTCAAGAACAATAGTTTATCTGTGTTTCATTTGTCTTCAGCAGGACAGATTCGCTTAGGGAGTGGGAGATCCACTTTCAAAATAGCTCATTCACATGGCTGGCCAGTTAGTTCTGTTAGCTGAGAGCGTGGATGGGACTGTGGGTCAGGGCCATGGGCTCTGGTTTCTCTCAACATGAGTCTCTCCATGGGCTTTTGTGGCTTCTTCACAGCACGATGTCTGGGTACCAAGGGCAAGTGCCCCAGAGGAACTAGAGAGAAGCTGTGTGACCTTCCCTAACTTCACCTGAGAAGTTACAGTGTCACTTCTACCGCACTTCATTGATCCACCTGTCACTAAGCTCAACCCACACTCAAGGGGCAGGGACATACACCCCATGTAGTAATATGATGTGTATCAGAGAATTTATGACCATATTTTAAAACTACCCCACAGGCCAGGTGTCATGGCTCATGCTTGTAATTCCAGCAATTTGGGAGGTAGAGATGAGAGGACTGCTTGAGCCCAGGAGTTCAAGACCAGCCTGGACAACATAGTAAGGTCCTATCTCTAAAAATAAATAAATACAAAGTAAAATTAAAAAAAAAGAAATAAAATTACCCCACAGATGTACTTGAGAAGGTGGCCAGCTTTAATATGTACTTCAGTGCCACCTGGAGCAAACTACTTAACTACCCTAAACCTTTCCCCTTTCTGTAGCAAGAAACTAGAATTTGTGGAAAGGTGTACTGTATTGCCTGCCCCTGTCCCTACTCAGAAATATAAGTTGGCCTCCTCCTGTCTGCTCAGTTTCTTGTTATTATTCAATTCATGTTATCTGAATAAATTAGTCCATCTGAAAGAATCACTTCATCTTCTCCAGCTCCTTCCAAGTTTTTAATAAAACTTTCAAGCAGGTCACAGTGCTGGGGCACACCACGTGGGGCTGCTCTTTGCCTGACCCGCCAATCTCCATCAGGTGAAGTGACTCATTCCACTAGGAATCCTTGTTAACCTCCTAGAGTTCATGTGGTTTCCTTAATCTTTCTCTTCCAAATGTGTGGTACTAAAAAAGGTAATGATGAATGAATGAACAAATAAATGGAACCTACATGGAAAACTAAATCTCATACTAATTTTATGACAATGCGTTCAAATCGTAATTTCTAGATGTGGGCTAAGAATTTATTTTCTTATTAGGGAACAAACTCGGGAACAAACATGACCTAGTAGATACTTACTCTAAGATTGGAAAGTTACGCCATTGTATTTAGGATCATTTGATGTATATGCTTTTTATTACCAAACTGATTCTTTCTGTGTGTATGTTATTGTAATTAGGTGAGTTAAGGTGGGATAATTTTCCAGAGAAAAAGCTTCAAAAGAAAACTTTTCTTGAAAAATTGTGTTAGATTTTTTTTTTTTTTCAGCAGACTTTAGTGCCAAGTCAACTTCACAACAGGCCACTTGTCTTACTCCAGTGAAAGTGATCACCAAGAACTCTCTCGATAAAATAATTGCAAAAAAAAAATCACTTTCTTTTGTCTGTTGATATCTATACATCATATCATTTGATTCCTGCAGTACTTAAAGTGGTTAGAAATCTTCAAGGAACTATTTTATATATTTGAATAAAACTGTTATTTATTGCTTTCTGTTGTGAAGGCATGAACCAGCGAAAAGATAAAAGCATCTTTCAAATTTAATGTCTCAATTAATTAATTTTTACTTATAAAATTGGAGGCTTTGCCAAGGCTTCTGGAAGCATTATAAAAGATTGATGTCAGAAGGATAAGAATTTAACTGGGTCAAGCCCGACCATCAGATTATTCTTAATTAGGACTGAATCTCTCTATAATTTCTATAAAATTGGCTGAATAACGGATGACACACTGAATTACTAATGTAATTCAAGGGGGTATGTGATTTAAAAATGGGCTGCTCCTTTTTTCGCCTGTTTCATTGATGGTGCTCTCTGCCCTGATTCAGTCTGCAGGTTGTTTATTTTCCAAGTTCAGAAAAATGTCATCTTTAATTATAGATGGTGGCCAGGACACACCTCCCCCCTCATGCCTACTCTCAGTATTGAATGTAAAATATTGGCCTGGATAGAAAAACATGTGCTTGTGTCAGAGGAGGCATCATTTCCCAAAGGTCACATTTGAAACTTGCCAGGTGAGTCAGCCTGGAACTTGTGGGCTGTGTGCTGTGGTTTTCAAGAATCAGAAAGGTCAGTTCCTCTAGGCAACTCTAGATACTGCGGAGGAAGGTAGCTTTCATCAGGGAAAAGACAGAAAGCATGTTTGAGAGATTTAATGTACATTATGCCAAAACATCATAAATGACACTCACAAATGTAATGTTGAGAACACCTGCGTACCTGGGAATACATACTGCTTTATTCCATTTATATTGAGTTCAATAACAGGAAAAACTAGGCTATGATGATAAATGTTAAAAACAGTGGTTAATTGGGGGGTTGATATTAACTGGGAAGAGGCATAAGGAAACTTTCTGGAGCCATGGAAATGATTTATGCCTTGATTTGACATGTACATAATTTGATATGTATATCTAAACATTAAGTTTCTGTAGCTTGATCTATGTGAATTTCACATCACTGCAATGACATACACACAGAAAGAATCAGTTTGGTAATAAAAAGTATATATGTCAAATGATCCTAAATACAATGGCTCAACTTTCCAATCTTAGAGCAAGTATCTGCTAGGTCATGTTTGTTCCCTAGACTTCTGCATCAGACTCAGCTGGAGTATTTGTTAAAAATACAGATTCCTGGACTAACTCTAGCCTAACTGACACAAAA
Source organism: Symphalangus syndactylus (assembly GCF_028878055.3). Classification (NCBI taxonomy): domain Eukaryota; kingdom Metazoa; phylum Chordata; class Mammalia; order Primates; family Hylobatidae; genus Symphalangus; species Symphalangus syndactylus. The sequence goes on from NC_072433.2 coordinate 28,378,340, forward strand.
GGGCTTTGAGAAATCTCCCTTTTCAGTAAACTTCCTATGTAATTCTCCTATCTCCTTATTAAAATGTATTTTGAAGGGGTGATCCATGAACCTAGCAACTCAGCATTTTCTGTTAGCACAGATGGGCTCATCAGAATTATTAAGGGGATACCAGGAAACCAAAATTCAGAACCAATATGCAAAGGAGTTGTGGTATTTGCCATGAGTCTTTGTATTATCTTTTTTGATTTTCACAACTCTAATGTGAGACTTCATATTATCCCATATCCAAGAGGTGTTGGGGTTAAGCTGGATAAGTCAGGTACCCCCAAGTCACAGCCTGTAATGGAGGAGTCACCAAGATATGGATGACTCCATAGCCTAGACTTTTAGCTACTATACCTCTTTAAACAACCTTATGGTGTCCTAGTCGAAAAACTAAATATGAGCTATATTGAGAGAGTATGCTGAAGTGGAATCTGCCTGTGCAGTGGAATCAGACAGAGCAAGGTCGCCAACTCTGTAAGACTGGACAAGACCATGCTCCCTCTGTGCCTCATTTTTAATCTCTGAGAGGTGAACCTCCTAGCTCACAGGGATTGAACACCTTTATCTGAGTAAATAGCTGTCTTAACACACAACCCCTGCCTACAGAGCTCACAGCTCATCTTCAGCAGAGTATACATTAGTAATTGGCATTTCAACTGGTATTTGTTGAGTACTACTGTGCCTGGTGCTCTGTGACTCATACCCATAGTGTTACACAGATGGGGTGCTGCAGTTAGGGTTTCCCACCAGGCTGTGGAAGCAGCACCAAGGATGATGTGGGCTGGGAAGGACCAGGGCAAGAAAGGTTTCAGATTACAAAAGACCCATTCTGAGTCTTGCAGGAAGGGTAGGGTTAAGTTAGTTAAAGAGGAACAAAGATAGACACCGAGGTGGGAAAGGCAATGGAATAGACACTCATCAAGGAATTCCACAAGGGACAAGCTTTAGGCATGATTGGGTAAGTGCTGGATTTTAACCATAAGGAATGAATAGTAAATGTAAACGGGGAGGCTGAGACAGACTGGCGAGGGTCTTGAATGCCAAGTTACCAGGCTGGTCTTTCCCTGTATGTTATAGGGAAATAATGAAGGTTACTGGGTAGGAGACCGAAAAGATGACAACAGATACTTAGGGATATCAGTCTGAGGCCTGCACTAAGAATGAATTATTGGCCAGGCGCGGTGGCTCATGCCTGTAATCCCAGCACTTTGGAAGGCCGAGGTGGATGGATCACCTGAGGTCAGGAGTTTGTGACTAGCCTGACCCACATGGAGAAACCCCGCCTCTACTAAAAATATAAAATTAGCCAGGTGTGGTGGTACATGCCTGTAATCCCAGCTACTCGGGAGGCTGAGGCAGGAGAATCACTTGAACCCAGGAGGCGGAGGTTGTGATGAGCTGAGATCGCGCCACTGCACTCCAGCCTGGGCGACAAGAGCAAAACTCCATATCAAAAAAAAGAAAAAAAAAAAAAAGGATTATTAAGCCATTGCTCATGGACATTCTTATCTTTTCTTTGAATATACTGGCTGATCATCTAGTGGGATCTTCTCTCCCTTTATCCCTTCCTTCCTTCCTTTCTTCCTTCCTTCTACCTTCCTTCCTACGTTCCTTCCTACCTTCCTTCCTACCTTCTTTCCTTCCTTCCCTTCCTCCCTCCCTCCTTTCCTCCTTCCCTCCTTCCCTCCTTCCTTCCTTCCTTTCTTCCTTCATTTCTCTCCTTTCTATCTTCGTTTCTTTCTTTTTTCTTCCTAAGGAAGGGGTCTTGTTCTGTTGCCCAGTCTGGAGTGCAGTGGCGTGGCACATGCATAGCTCACTGCAGCCTCAAACTCAGTCCCCCTTTTTCTTAATCTCTCTCTTTTCTTCTCAACTTCTGGGCTAGGCCATCTTTCAATAATATGGTTAGCCTAATCTTTTGAGAGCAAAAGTTTGTACTGCTTGAATAAATCCGACTTTACAGAAAGCACATTCAGCCATTCAACTGCGGATTAAATTGATGTATGCATATCGCATACAATTTGATTCCATACATTTCTATTTATATCACTTACTTTTTTGTTGCCTACTGTTAAAACTATCTATTATTATGTTTGGATATGTAGGCGGGTGAGGTTAGCCCATTTTGAGATATACAAATTAGTTTAGTTATTCATATGTTCATCTCCCCATAAAATCACAAATATCTCAAAGGAGCAATGGAAAACTTACTTTGATTTTTAGTTACCTAGGGCACATTTAATTTTATCAAGGCTTAGGTCAAATTTAGAATCTCTTACATTGCTGAATTGTAATGTTGCACCCAAAGAGTGTGACAGGCCACAGAGAGCTAGGGTAAAAGAGAGAGCATGTCTCAGAAAGAATTATCCCCCATGCGAAAGAAGTGACCTATGCAAAAATTTGTAATTGTAAAATTTGACCTTATGCGTCTCATAGCATAATGGCCACTGGGAACATGAACTCTTGCTTATGCCTGTCTCTGTCCAGATATCTTTCTTTTTTTCATTTTTTTTTCTCTTAGTGAAATACATTTCAGCTTTGTCTGTACTAATTTTCTGTTCTTAAGTGCAATGGGCTTTTCTTCTGAGTGCAGTTTGACTTCAGCAGGCACACATTTCTACTTTTCTCTGTTTTCACATGAATCTCTTCATTACTGAAAATCACCTTTATAAACAACACAGAAAAAAACTACACAATGAAGCATGACCCAAATGTTTATTTCCCATTGCCACATTTCTCTAGGCTGAAGTAAGGATATCTGCAGCTCTTGTCCAAGCAGAACAGGCTTTGGAGCCCACTATGAGTCACAAGGTTTGTAGCAAGAGAGTAAATAAGTATCTCTTGAATACACTGCTGGATACGCTACACCCACTTTTAATGTAATCGCCCTGTATCTTTTGGTTATTTCTATTTTAAAATGGAAGAGATGAAAATGAATGACAACCACAAAGGCAGCTGCAAGATCCGACAGATAAATGCAAATATCCAACAAGGTAGAGTGGAATGAAGCTACCATTACAGAAAAAAATATTAGTTTATTATAGAAAACTGAATATGGAAAATAGTAACAACTTTATTAATAATCTTAACCATTACCTCTAGGACACACCTGCCAGATGCCAACCAAGGAATCAAAGTCTGGGGCATGACAAGGGACAAAGCAGATAAACTCTCTACCCTGGTAGAGTTCACAGCCTAGGGAGAACCAATGCTGAGACATGTCTGTCAGTGAATTTTTAATTCTTAATGGTGCCTTTATGACAGCCCCAAAGGTAAACCAGAGCTAGTGGCGACAAGCCTGGTTGCAAAAACTCTGTGAGTGGGTCCAGGGCAGGGTCCACTCCCTTTCTTTTCCTTGTTTTGCCTCAACCCAACTTTGACTTGTCTAGAGATCATATTAGTTCCCCATTCTTACACAGAAAATTTTACTTCTGGGTGGCTATTAGGCATCTATCCCTGTATATGCACTACCTTTGATGTTTGTTTTCTGCTCCTTTAAAAGTAACTCTTGCCAGTCTCTGGGTTCAATCTGAAGATGCTCAGTTTCACAGCTGGTGGGTAGCTAAGCTGGGATTCCTATTCATCCATGTTCATTCTGTTGCCTTCCCCAGGGCATGGAGCAGGAAGTAAATTTGCACCTACACTTCTATCTCAGTTCCAGATACTTTACTAAAGATGTGGCTTTTTCCCATCCAGTGTCTACCTCACTAGTTTTGTATTTGTATTTGTTTTAATAAATCAATCAATAAATAAATAAAACTGAAAAGATCGCATTCATGGAAACATTTTTGCATCTTACAAAAGTAAGTGGCTTGGGTGAACTTGGTCCCAAGGGTTGGAAATGAGTAGATTCTCAACTACAATTTAGCCTTCCTGGAAGGGAAGTTTGGCTTTTGAGTCAGGAGAGTAATTTAGCTTTGGGAGTTTCCCAAAGTGCTTTATACCAACATTATAGCATTAGTCATTTCCATAAGATCTTCACATAGTACCTGCAAATCTTGCTGTGATATTTGAAATTGAAGGCTCAAGAGGTTTTAAGTGGAAATAGGTGTTTATACTACCATGCATGCTTCTAGAGCTTCAATTAGTTCTTGCATTATATCAATATGGACTTTAGGAATAAAGGAAGCCACTTGTACAGCTGGACGGGAAGTTGGCAGATTTGTGAGGACAGGTTTGGGCTACAGTTCTTTGGGTAGAAATAATTACTTCGAGTATCAAAAAGATCATGATAGACTTTGATTGCAAAATGACCTTGGTTCAAATCTCTGCACTGAACATTACTAGCTGTGTGGTATTAGACAAACAACTGGATGTCTCCAAGTCTCACATGATATAAAATGCAGATAATAAAGCAGACACTGATATTATAGGTTAATTTATTATAGTTAGAATAGAGAAACACATATTAAGGAAGTAATTACATATCCCGACTTTTTCAGGATTAATTCTGATGTCAGTACTAATCCCTCCTATCCTCAAATTCCTGTATCCCTAAGCCTAGTACATTGGCTGGCTTACAGCAGGCATGGAAATATTGAGTGGGTGAGATCTTTTTCTTAAAAAAATTATTTTCAGAAACTTTTAGTATTTTCTCAATAAGTATTTTAGGTGAGCATGCAAAAAACATGTCAAAAGTGAACACTTGGTAAGGAATTAAGATAATTAATTTCAAAGCCCAGCTCAGGCATTTTGTGCATAATCTGGGCTAAGACACTGGACCACATGGGTCTCAGTTTCATGAAAACAAAAACGATGGCGGTGGGAGGTATAGGATGTGAACAAGAGAAACCTTCAAGTTTTATTGGGTTTTACCTTTCAATAATCAAAAGAACACAGCCCTCATCTATTTATTTCTTCTACAGGCTGATTCTCGGGAAATATATGGATCTAATAAAACAATATATATTTATATATATAGATAGAAATATAATAAAAATCCCCAACAGATGCACAATACGCTATTTTTCTTAAAGAATAAATTGGTATGTTGCCATAGCAGGGTGCTTTCTGTTCCTTTTATGAAAGAATGGTTTTAAGGAGCATAAGTATATCGTTTTTGTCAAACATATATGTCTGCATTTTCATTTAAATGTAAATGCTGTTTTGGGTCTCAGGAAACACACACACTGGATTCACAGCCTTTGCAGAAAAATACCAGAAATAGTGAGCTTTGGAAATTGAAATTCCTTCTTAAATTAATTTTTATGTGTCTCAAGATCATCTTGATAATTAATTTTTTAATATATTTTAAACATCTTTTTCTTTCCTTGCAAAGAGGAAGAAAGAAACAACAAAACTCCGATAGTCAAGACAATACAATGCGTTGCTAGCTGGGGAGACATTTGAGCAACTTACAGAGATGTATAAATATATTAGTTTGGGGATTGCTACTTTCAGAGCAAATATTGCATTGTCACAAATATCATACCCTCAAGCCAAGGTATGTATTAATGGCTTCATTATTAAAATTTGGTTACAGTTTCAGAACTGTAAATCCATCAGTTATGATAATTTTATAAAATGAAACCACAAATATTAATAAAAGTTTTCAGTTCAATAGAGCATCAACAATAACCAGATATTATAATTCTGGGAAAGTTAGCGAATGGCATTTTTAAAGTATCAGAAAATATTCTCTCATTCAAAATTTTGACTGGAGTTTTCAAGTACCAGCCATGACAATAAATTTTTCCTACTGCCCTCTCTACCAAAATGCATCATTTCTCACGGTCTAGAGGAGAGAGCCCATGTTTTCCTAGCTTGGCATGCAAGAGCCTTACCATCTTCATTTATATAAGCTTTCCACACTGCATCCTTAAATGCAGGTACATCCTCAATGCCTGCCTCTATTATGACATTACATTGCCCTCTGATCTGTGCTCTGGTTACTTATCTCCTTGCCCCATGTGCCCACATTGCAAATTTCTATATGTCTTCAGGGTCAATACATAGGTGGCTCGGAATAGATGGCATTGAATATCTGCTGAACAAACAATATCTCTTCTTTGCTTAAAGTAGCCCTCAATGGGCATGTTTCCCTTTAAATTATTTTTCTAAAATTGCCAAATTAAATTTTGGTTGGATTTTAAGCTCTTTAGTTTCTTGTACAGAATAGATTCTTAATAGCATATCAATGACAAAAGAATGAATAAAACACATTTGTTTCTGGTTTCTATTCAAGAGCCATAGAGTTTATATCTCTAAAGTAGGCAAAAAGGGTTTTAAAAAAGAATATTAAAGCTCATTAGGAAAATTTCGCCAAAAGAAAATCTGGAGAACAAGCAGGATGGCTTTAATGCCAATTAATTGCTTCTTTTTGATCAAGTGTACAGCTATTTATGCAGTTATTAAATAGCCAGATTTTTTAGGAGTTGGCTGGTACCCTTTAGGGTTAAAGGCCCTTGCTTCTAATACATGCATCACAGATTGAGCAAGATTGAACTAGACATACAGAAGGAAACGGCAACTTATTTTCTTTTCTAAATTGCAGAGGAGTCAGTCTTTCCACATGTTATCTCCATTCTCTCTCCAGTCATTCTCTTCTTAATCTCATTTGCCAAAATTACACACAGAACTGCAGCAGTACTGTGCACCAAATATGCCCTGGCTTCATCATAAGTATTTCAAAGTACACTATTAAGGCAAAAAGAAAATCGAATCTTATTAACAGGATTAAGTTCTGAACAAGTCTCAAAATCCATTAGAAATAGAAGTGACAGTGTCAGCAATAAGGATCGGAGAAATCATTTAATTAAAACTCTTTTATTTTAAAAAGCAGATTACTTATGTGTTCTAGTGGCTCTAAGCATTAAAACCTGGCAGAATCGATATTCCATGGTGGACCACAATCCCTTATGGTTTGTTTGTTGAGGATTATTTCTTAAAGTCGCATACACAACACTCATCTGTCTCACCCTAGCAAGTTGATTTATCTTCTGAAGAAAACACACATAAGGCCATGCACATAACAGGAGGAAATTAATACCATAAACCTATTATGAAACATTTCAAGTCAAACTAAGATCTAGTGAGACTTAAGTCCTTTATGGTGTGTGAAGGAAACTGTATAGCCCATAGTTACAAAACCAAGTCATCCAGCTTCAGCTTCTGCAAAATAAAAGGCCTACATCTTTCCGAGAAAGGGACACTTTCTTTCTTTTTTGTTTCCCATGAATTCCACCCTTCCTACTGACTTTAAGGTAATTCATTGGTTTATTCGTTTATTTTTTGCTTAACAAATGTCTGACATGTGGAAGAACCCGGAGGAGGTACCCATGAACAAGGCAAAGCCCCTGGAATAGAAGCCTTCTTTACAGACAGCTGAGTCCAATTTTACAGCCATTTGTCAGAACAAGGACCTCTGGTTGGTGTCTGGTGTGGGCATGGGAAGGCTGGTGACGTGAAGTTTTGCAATTATTAAGGAACTGACAACCTCACTGCTGTAAATATGTTAATGAGGTCAGAGAGCCCAATAGTTCTGGTTTCTTACAATTGAGATTCCCAGAGTTTCACTTTGTGAGGTGCCAATTTTATGAAAAATGTTGGTTATCTGGTGCATAGGCTCAAGTTCAAAGAGAAACCAGTGAAGTGTTTCCAAACCAATTCTAGTGCTTGTGATGGATTTGCATCAGGGATGTTCTGATCATCTTAGAGAGGCGCTGAAACGCAGCCCACCACCTCTTTAGCAAGGGCTGGGGTTTTGAACTCAAGGGCAAACAGAGGGTAAGGTCAACACAGTCATGGGCTTCTTCTGTCATAAACAAGATGAACTTCTGGGTGTGAGGTATTGGGACGTAGCTTACTTCCTCTTCTGTTGATTTCTAGACCTTATTTGAAAAAGAAAACAGTTCTAACTAGCTTAAGACCTAGTATAATTTTCAAGTCTTTTGTATTACAATTCTCAATAACCCATTCCTGAATTCTGTGAGAATAAACTTAAAAAAATTCTCCAAGTATCTATATTGCTTTTCATATTATATTGGCATCTGACCTTCAACTATGGGCTTATTTGCATGTTCATTTGGTGACACCATGTATATTGTAACAGATTTTACCTACATGTATTTTTTCTGATCCTACAGTTAGAAGGTCTCTTATTTGGAGCAGAATTCCACAACCTTTGATAGTATCTTTTAAATATAATATACAAAGAAATCTATTTAATGATGAATTGTGCTTCAGATGTGTTTCCATAAATTTTTAATTTTTTTTGCTTGTGAAAGAATATTTCCAATTTAACTTTAAAGTAGTATATGAGAGGAATATTTATCTATATATGTAATTTCTCTCCCATCCATTAATAAGCATCTATCAAGTGCCACCTATATTTAAGAAAAGTTATTTGCATAGAGGTTATAGTTGAATCCTAATATCAATAGGCAAATTTTTATTACCTGATTGGATGGCACTCATTCAAGGGTATGGCTGCCTGTGTTAAGAATGTGTACCTCTCTGATGCCCATAGTGTTCTTTCTTTTAAACTCATGAGGTGAGAGCAGCAAGTTGACCCAGGGTCTTTTTCTCTTATTCTCCTGTCTTGTCTTCTCAGGGGTCTGAATGCAGGATGAGAAGGTTTGAAAGCTGGGTTGGGACTTGGTGGAATAGGCAGCTTTTTGGCGTTCATTATTGACCCTGAACTGCAACCCAGCTCACCAGAAATTTTTGTACTGAGATGAGGTACTCAAGCCCAGCTGACAATGAGGACACTTCCACTTTTGTTTGCTCCTATTTCCCATTTGTTTGTCTTCCTCGGAGAGGTTGGGGGAAAAATGAGAGGGTCTAGGGAATGAACCCCCGAATCCTGGGTCCAAATGCCATCTTAACACCTACAGAAAGACTCTGAATCTTCACATTGTCTTTCACAGCTGCTGCTTCTCTCTCTAAACCAACGCCTGCAGGTTCTCCTGAATGAGAATTAACCCTCAAATTGGGCATCGAGCTGGGATCACAGCATGGCTGGCGTCAATTCCAGTGTGAGGTTTTCTCTGGATGCTGTTCATAGCAGCACCTGTGTTCTTAGCAGGCACAGTGGAGTCAGCTTTGGAAAGTAAGAAGTCAGAGTGCAAGAGGTGAAATGGCTTTGGGCCATGAGTAGAAATTAGCTTCATGTAGAATGATTCTGACCTCATCAAATGGTTTGGGTGCCAACCATTGCTCTCTTTTGAGCATTTCTCTTGAATTTGATCTTGCTTATTGGGTTTTGTGATGAAAGGCTTTTATTGATTACTACTAAGCACTTGAAAGTTAAATGGCTCTGTGGAAAATAGGGAATTAGATGATCATTATGTTTTATCTTTTTCTGAAAAGTACAATTTCTAGTTAGACAGTTGACTAAATAAAACCCAGGGCACCTTTATACCAGAAAGTGAGTGAAGAAGTAAAAAGTGGAATCTCAAACGCAGCATTTCAGTATGATTGGATTTAATTAAGTACTTCAGATGAGGCTATGGGGAGGAAGCCAGTTCTCACCAGAAGTTAGGTGGCATTTCCTTTTATGAACCAGTGTAGGAGGGAATAGGCAGGCCCTGTTAGCCATCAGGGTTCCCTTCCCTAATGCCTTATCAAATCCCAGCAGGGCCTTGGACTAATGCCTAGTGTCAGTCTGTTTTTGCTCCAAGGCACTCTGTAGCGGTATTAAGGAACTAAAGCAAGCCTGGCCTCACTTAGTCTCTAAGTCAATCTTAAGAAAAGCCTACTGAGAACTACAAGCAGGTGAATTGGTACACTCCAGGATGGGAGTCCTGATCCTGCCATGCTTGGTTAACTTCCTTTATCTTTATCCCAGTCACTAGATGATATTCTTATGCCTGCTCACCAAATGCCTTTGCTGCTAACAATGGCCATGACAATGTCATTCTTAGAGTTGTGAAGATTGTGTACAGCAGAGGCGTTTCACCTGAACTTCAGGATGGGTAAATGGGCCGATGTTGTGGATGAAATTATCTTTTTGTGTTTCCATGCACAAGACAGGCAAGTCCCTGACTACCTGGAGCTTACACTTAAATTGGAAGAAGCAAACCATGAACTAAAGAGATTAATATACTAGATAAGTTCAGGTTGTGATAAATTCTACAACAAAAAACCTACAGGGCCTTTTGACATAATTTTACATGAGGTTTTCAAGGCAAGTGAGCAACATGAGGATTCCTCAAAATTCTTCACGCCTCTTGGAGAGTAAATGAAAATTCTTAGCCTGGGAAATCTGGCGGAACAGCCCCAAATGGTCCACTGAAATTACCAAATTTCTTTAACACTTCTTGTTTTAAAATAATGTTTCATGCAAATTCTGTTACTGCTCCTTTCTATATTCCTGTCAGTTTTGATATGGAATATGTTTTACAAGTGGTCAAGAAAAGTCAGGAACAAAAGGATATTTGCTATACTGTCCCCATCAGTTTGTGTCTCTAGGCATATAATCTGCTCTAACTGGAGAAGCAATTTGGGACTAGTACTGTGCCACCTTCTCCCACAAAGGATTTTCAGACATCGGCAATAATTGATTCTCCACTCCAGGTTGTCCCATTCCCATGGACACTGTGACCTGGGCTGCTGGACTCCTCTTGGTGATGTTATTGTCTGGCTAGTCTTCCCATCGTGCCTTCTCCACTGGATCCCTTATCTTGACCTATATAGTAGCTCCACTGAGGTTCCCACTGTGCTATGGCTGGACTCAAGCAGGTTATAATCCTCAGAGTCCTGGGTCGTTCTCTTTTAACCTCACTTAGAAAAGTCATTAATGACATGGACTTATAGGGGATTTGGGGAATATAAGTGCCATTCAGTTCCTCTCTAATTCTATAGGCTCCACCTGAGTGGTAGAGTGTCTGCATCCATAGGCAGCTGGATATACATGAGGCCTTGCTTTTGTTGGAATTCTTGCAGCATGGAGAAAAGATTAGTGCTGAGCTTTCTCTGCTTGGAACTAGCAATAAGTCCAGGGCATTAATAAGAAATCAACAGGAACAGACAGAAGCTGGTACTTAGTGCTCTGAGGATCTCAGGGAGAAGAGCTGGCATCAACCCAATTGAATGCAACTGGAAACCTCCAAGTCCCTGAGTGCTATGACCTAAATGAGTGGCTTAAGTCTTCCCTGCCTCCAAGGTTGGATATAATTGAGAGTCAGAAAGAAGGTGATTTCCCACACACGCTTTGAGAATGAAACCAAAAATAGATCAATAGATAACAAATACACTACAGATGGATATAAATAAATGTAAAGTAGGTAGATAAATAGATTAGATAGATAGATAGACAGATAGATAAACACATCACTCTGAAAATAGAGAGTATACATTGCTCTTCATCACAGGGATTTTTTTTTTTTTTTTTTTTTTGACAGAGTTTCACTCTTGTTGCCCAGGCTGGAGTGCAGTGGTGCGATCTCAGCTCACCGCAACCTCCACTTCCCGGGTTCAAATGATTCTCCTGCCTCAGGCTCACAAAGTAGCTGGGATTATAGGCATGCACCATTATGCACGGCTAATTTTGTATTTTTAGTAAAGACAGTGTTTCTCCATGTTGGTTAGGCTGGTCTCGAACTCCCAACCTCAGGTGATCCACCTACCTTGGCCTCCCAAAGTGCTCGGATTACAGGCGTGCACCATCATGCTTGGCCCATCATAGGGATATTTATAAGCAGCATTTCTTAAAGTTAAAAAAGGTCATATTCTCTGTTTCTTATCCTAAGATGAAGAAATCAATCAATATTCAAAATGTTAGCTTCTTGGAAATTAAATAATACCCTCCTCGATGATACTAAAATCAGAGAAGATATGAAAGTGAAAACACAGATTATCTGGATAACAACAAAAAAATACTTTATAATGAAAATTACAGGATGCAGTAAAAGCTTTCTCACCAACCTTAATTATTAGTGGAAAAAAACACCAAAGGAGACTAAGTAATAACTGTTAAACAAAAATTATGGGAGGACTTTTTTTTTTTTTTTGAGACAGAGTCTCACTCTCGCTCAGATTGGAGTGCAGTGGTGTGATCTCTGCTCACTGCAACTTCTGCCTCCTGGGTTCATGCAATTCTCATGCCTCAGCTTCCCAAGAAGCTAGGACTACAGGCACGTGCCACACCTGGCTAATTTTTGTATTTTTAATAGAGACAGAGTTTCACCATGTTGCCTAGGCTGGTCTTGAACTCCTGGCCTCACGTGATCCTCCTGCCTCAGCCTCCCAGAGTGCTGGGATTACAGGTGTGAGCCACCGTGCCTGGCCAGGAGGCCATTATTTTGAAAGGAGGTCTTGCATTTGACCCCAACAGACCAGACCAAACCAAAGTCACTCATGCTAAATGCCACATAATAAAACTGAAACTTGAAAGAAAAGATCCCCAAACAGATCAGTGTTTCCTAAAAACCATAGATTTTAGTCTGCCTGAGGCACTGTAATAAGAAAGTGTCTTCAGCTTTATCCCTTACCTAAAAGTAACCTAAAGTAACTTTATGGTAACCAATCAGCTTTTTTTTTTTTCTATTGTTTTGTGTCCTTGCTCCCACTTTATGAAATCCACTGTTTTGCCATTTCCCAGGGGGGTGTTCTGATTCTACTTTGTAGAATAGAGGCTGCCCTGATTTGTGAATCACAAATGAAAGCCAATTAAATCTATGACTAAATATCTTGTAATTTTGTCTTTTGACATAACCTCAATAACTAATAAAAGAACAAAAAAATTAAAAGGTAGAAATGAGAAAGTTAACATACATATACACACAGTCACACACACACAAGATAGTCATCCCAGGAACACGTAGAAGAAATAGGGAAGGTGAATATAATTCAAAAATGTACCAAGATTAGAGGGCTTTGAAGAACAGACAATTTTTATGTTATTTAAATAAACTCAGGCTATGAAAGAAGATGGAAAGTTTGTCAGTTTGCTTTATGGAGCAAGCATAGCTTTAACTTTAAAACTAACAAGCATAGTTCAAATAATTAAAAAGATAGATAGAAATATGATATCAGATATAATATATTATTAAGTCTGTTGTCATAATCAAATATATGAGTAAATTTAGCAAGATCTATTATATCCTCACATTTTGAAAATATATTTTCTAAATTCAGTGGAATAAGAAAAATAAATCAGCTATATGTGATAAGTAATGCTTACTAAAAATGGTAGCAAATACATCCCAAAGAGAAAAATATTCAGACAACTTCAAAATCAAATCATGAACTTCACGGCGATATTTGTCATCACCATTATTACCTTTCCTCTCTTGAATCTTTTAAAAATGTAATATAACAAGAAAATTAAGTGACTATTATAAATATTGAAGAATGAGCAGTATAACTTTCATTGAAAAGTAGTTTAAAATACAAGAGAATAAAAAATAGAATTATTGAACAGGTTTTATAATGTGAAAAATGAAAGGAAAAAATAGCTTCTGCTGTTTTAGAAAACAGTATATAGAAATTAAAATGGGAAAAATAATTCATTTTTAATATTGTAAACAAATGTAAGAATACCTTGTACAAGATAGCAGAGAAACTGTCAAGAAAGTGCTTATATCTTATTGAAAGAGAAAATTCAATTTGCAACTAATGGAAATAAATGACTTGCTCTTTAATTTAAAAATTTAAGCATTATAATTAATTTTTCCAAGATTTATAAAATAAAATTATTGGCCAAGTTAGATATATTTCAGGAATTTAAAGATGGTATAATATTACCAATCCATTATCATAATCATTTGTATCACAAATTAAGAGAAAAAAAGATATGTATCATCCAGTTTTGCTGAAAATATATTTGTAAAATTCAGTAGGTATATTTTGTCTAGTTTTTATGATTAATTTCTAAATCTTAAATTTTATCCCAAAGAATACATGTCTGAAATTATCCAAAAAATATGACAAAGAAGGACCATGTAAGAATATTTGACAAAAGAGTTATATTTAAAACAACAACAAAAAAACAATAAGAATTTTGCCAGAAAGTACAGGAAACTACATTTACAATCTAGAAGGTAGCACATTCTTAATCAATAATGAAAATACAGAAGTTAAGAGGTAAAGTCTACGTATGTCAATAAAAACCAAAAAGCAGAAACAAAGCCGATAAACATTAATAGAGATGGAAAAATCAAATTGCATCATTGATAATAAATCGTAATGTCTGTAGTATACAAATGCTTCTATATGTTGCCAAGAAAAAAACGAAGAGTACAACAGAAAGATTGGACAAAAAATATGATTTACGGAAGTGCAAATCAAAATGGCTAACAAGTATATTTTAAAAGTGCTCCATTCACTAGTCATGATGGAATGCAAATTCAAGTAACAGTGAAATACCACTTTACCTCCATCGGACTGAAGTAGCCATTTTGGCTGCTTGATATGGAGAAAGTTTACTTCAAGTATTGCTGGTGGAAATTCAAAGAACTTCTGCCTTTGGAAAACAATCTAGCAGTAGCAATTTAACTTTAAAAACATTTACTCTTTGAGGTAATAATCTCATTTCTGGGAATCAAGAGCCTGAAAATCAAAGCACCTATATATAATGCTCATGATGGGAGTAGGGGATGGGAAAGAGAATACCCACTGATCAGTGAACAGGTATATAAATTGTGGCATATTCACAACATGAAAATAATAATTATTCAAATGAATGAGTATAGTGAAGTTTGACAACGTGTGTATAATAGCTGTTATTGTAAAACAAATTACAACTAAGGAAAACATACCATCAGGTTAGCCTATACAGCACTTCAAGAGCACGGAGAAAAATATGGAAAGATATAGATTGATGCATACGTTCTCTTGTTGGTGATGGCAGGTCTTACATACTGATTTATGTAAAACCAATTGTGGGGATGTATATAGACAAGATTGAGGAAGAGAATAACAAGTGTGTTGAGGCATTTAGAGTTCCAAAGGTAGGATGCTCACAAAGTGTTAATATGAATCACAAGAGACCTAATATTCCTACTGACTTGGTTGGGACTTAGATAGAAAAAAAAAAAAAAAAACAACTTCAGAATTAATCCTCTGCTGGGGATGGAGAACCATCTCCTCAGTCACAACATCCGTGAATAACCAACTATTTACACATATCTTTTTTCCCATTATTCCCTTTCATTCTGGGTAATCACTTTTGAAAACCTCCTCCAAAGACGGAAAGCTAATTTCCTTGGGATCAGATATATTCCCTAGGAATGTAAGGTTCAGAAAAGTTGAGTAGTGTAATCTGTGTTTCTTACTGTGGTTCATATAATAGAATGACAAGATTTTTGAGGAATTGCATGGGGCACAGAAGAGTCCAGCGTGGCTTACTGGTCGAGGTTGTGAATGAGTAGCTACAGGAAGGGACATTAGTCCTAGGCAAGGTGACTGTCAGAATCTCTGTGAACCATCAGAGTGATGGAAGGGTAAAACTGGGAGGAGACTGGATGAAATATTGGGAGTTAACTTTTTTTTTTTTTTTTTTTTTTTTTTTTCCCGAGACAGAGTCTCACTCTGTCACCCAGGCTGGAGGGCAGTGGTGCAATATCGGCTCACGGTAACCTCTGCCTCCCGGGTTCAAGCGATTCTTCTGCCTCAGCCTCCTCAGTAGCTGGGATTACAGGTGGGCTGTAATTACAAAATGCCCGGCTAATTTTTGTATGTTTAGTAGAGTCAGGGTTTCACCATGTTGATCAGGCTGGTCTCAAACTCCTGGCCTCGTGATCCGATACACTCGCCTCGGCCTCCCAAAGTGCTGGGATTACAGGAGTGAGCCACCGTGCCTGGCTGGGAATTAACTTTTAAAGCTTCCCATTCTGATGAAGACATGAACTAGGGCATAGCTTGATTCCCTGAATGGGAGGAAAACAAAACACCCAACATGGTATCTTGCATTTTAGCAAAAACAAAAATAAGTAAAAATGCAGTCATGGCATTTAAGGGAAGAGATCTGGGTTCAGATCTTAGCCCTACCATGAACTTGCGCTAATTGCTCGGTTTCTTCAACCCTCACTCTCATCTGTACATAAATGGTCACAGAAACCCTTGTCCTGTGGAGCTTTTGTGAACAGTAAATGGGATCTTGGCACGTGGCACTCAGGGATCAGTGTCTGGTATCATGTTTTTGCATGAAATAAAATATCTGGGCGAGAAAATGTGCTGGCCCCATATGCCAAGAGTGAACAAGAAAGCTTCAGTGCACAATCAAGTCTTCCAGGAGTATGTCTGAAAAGGTTCCAATGGAAACGGACACTAAGTGGCAAACAAAACGCTTTGTCAGCCTTAACTGGGAAGATGCTGGTAAGGAAGTTATTAATTAATCACCAACCAGCCATAAGGTGTTATGGAGCCCGCTAAGTTTAAATATGCTTTATTATCCGACATCCAACATATGGCACATGGTTATGAGGTGGATGACACTAGTTTTAAAGGTCATCATTACCCAAATAAGCGGATCTGAAATGGAGAAATTAGTTAATGCTCTCATCTGCTGATTTAGTGTGAACACATCCAAGACAGCCGAGGCACTCCAGATGGCAGGCAGCAAAAATAGATAAGAAAGTTGATGTGTGTTAACTGTTTCTTAATGACACCGGTGGTTCACCAGGGGAGGACGGGTGAGGAAGAAGGAAGGAATCCTTCGCCAAGTACTGATCGAACTTAACGGGTGAAATGAAGATCTCTTTACCTGGTTCTCAGGAGATTAAATTCCACCTGTAACAAATGGAAAACCTGCCCTTCCATCCATATTACTGGTATTGCTACTGAGGATGATGATGATTTGTTGTTTCGGCTACATTTAATAAGCACGTCCATATGCTTGGCACTGTTTTGTGTTTAACGTTCATCTTTTTAGTTATTTCTCTCAACAACGTACTGAGGCAGTTATGGTTAAGAATGGTGGCCGACAGGTGCAGTGACTCACGCCTGCAATCCCAGCACTTTGGGAGGCCGAGGCGGGTGGATCACAAGGTCAAGAGATTGAGACCATCCTGGCCAAGATGGTGGAACCCTGTCTCGACTAAAAATACAAAAAATTAGCTGGGCGTGGTGGCACGTGCCTGTAGTCCCAGCTACTCAGGAGGCTGAGGCAGGAGAATGGCGTGAACCTGGGAGGCGGAACTTGCAGTGAGCCGAGATCTCGCCACTGCACTCCAGCCTGGGTGACAGAGTGAGACTCCATCTCAAAAAAAAAAAAAAAAAAAAAGAATGGTGGCCAAGGAGCCAGATTTCCTGGATTCCAATCTTATTTGTGTGGCTTTCAACGAGTTACTTCTCTGTGGCAGTTTGTCTGTGAGGTCCAGATGATGTTACTATCTATCTCACAGGTAACTGTAGGCTCACATGAGATAACACATATAAAGCACTGAGAAGAAGAAATGTTTGGGACATAGTCAATGCTCAGTAAATATTAGTGCCACCTCCTCCACCCCGCACCCAGGTGATTTTCTCCTTTTTTGCATAAAAGGAGAAGGAAAGTTTCAGATGTTAAAGAGGATGACCAAGCTCACTTGACTCAAATGTGCAGACAGATTCAAGTCTGCCTTCTACACTTGTGTTGCACTGTCCCACGCAGCAAATCTTTCTCCCAAATGCACGCAAGTGACATTTTCAGGATAGCAGCAGAGAAACAAGAAAGGTACTTGCCAGTCTTCAGAACACCACTGTATCACAAGCAGGAAAATTCAGGAGCGTCATCAAGGCCAGACCCAAGTTATTTTCCTTCTATTAAAAAACAAACAAAACTGTTCAGACTTTGGGTGGGATGGTGAGGAAATACATTGGAAAAGTAATCTAAAATCATTAAATCATAATAATGACAAGTAGCATTTAGCAAGTCCTTATACTGCGTGCCAGGTGTTGGATTAAATGTCTTATATGCATTTATATTTTTCATCCTTCTGGCAACTCAACGTTTGTCCTGTCATTATCCACATTTTACACATAAGAGGATTATGGCAGAGGAAGGATAAATATCATTCCCAGAGTTGTATAGTTAAAAAGTGAAAGATCTGGGATTTCAACTCAGGGATTCAAGAGGCAGGACACATGGACTCTACGATTGCACTCTCCTGGCCTGGCTTGATGGATTAGGGGCAGGGATCCTCTCTCAAACCGGGGCCACACTTTAAGAGCCAGTGGATAATTAGACTTTAGAGCCTAGATTAGAGTCACAGAAAACTTCCCAGTGCCACCACTTTGTAGTTGTACAACACTGAGCAAGTCCTGTAACTCCTCGGAGCTTCAGTTTCCTTATCTGCTCAGTAGGAGTATAAGTCATTCTAGTCTTATTGACTATGTAAATAGTCATTAAAAGGATGCAGTTAATAAAACCTATCTCCTAGAGCTGTTATGGAGATTAAATAAAATACCATGTATAAAGTACCTAGTAAGTATCCCGGAACACAATAATAGCTCTCACATGGTGGTCAATAAATAAACTTGTCACAAAATTATTAAGTCCTCTCTGTGTACAGAGCACATGGAGAGAGAGAAAGATGAAGTCACATTTCCTATCTGTAACAAGTAGATTTAACAACTGAAAAGATCCAAGAAGAAACATAGATGCACACCCAGACCCCAGGACACACACACACGTGCACACGCAAATACCAAGAAGCAAAAAGTGACTGTGTCTGTCTGGGGGCCTGCAAAGCACTAAGAAAACTTGAGAATGAGCACAGACGTTCAAGTGGAGAAATTACCAGAGGTTTATGGAGAGAGGACCATCTGAGCTGACTCTGAAAGTAGCCAGGCAGACATATAATTATTCTTATTTTTTATTTTGAAAGATTGAGTGCTGACTATGTGTGAGACACTGTGTTTGGAATTTTGTGCTTAATTCTTGTAGCCCCCAGCTGGCTAGAGGCTGGGGATTGCTATTCTTATTTGACAGAGGAACAAACAGGTCTGAAAATATTAAGCAATTTGCCTTAAGTCACACCGTGTGCATGTGGCGCGTGGGCCTTGGGAGTGGGAGTGGCACAGGCAGGAAGCCTTGTTTCTTTGTACTTAAGCCCCAAGCAGTGATCTTGTCATTCTGCCCCGTGATTTCCTCTAGTGGAGTACTGGCAAGCTGAGCTCTGTAACTTCACATTCTCATCCTCTTTACTTAAAGCTGGTCCCCCGAGGAAGGCAGCGGAAATGTAACTGCATATACAAAACTGAGCTTGGAACATCTGAGACAAAGCTGGGGGAGTTCCAGGGAATCCTGATGAGCAGCTGTTTGGAGCCCCAGGACAGCTGTGCCATTTGATGACTCCCATTCCAGTTGGGCATAAACCTACCTCTGCAACTACCTGCCATACCCCCACTTCCTTCTTCTGAATGCAGGAAGCTCATCTGAGCAATAATGTGTAGGAAAGGTTGTGGTTCTCTCCAAATCCATAACAAACACACCCTCGGAAAGAGAAACTTCAGGTCTTTGTCTCTCTTTTGCACATAGTATGTTGTTTGGGAGCAGGGTGATGATGTTTCTCACTGGAACATGGGAACAATTCCTTTGAATTCCCAATCTGTTCACAAAACACATCCACCAGTCACTGCAGAGATGCAGAGCCTGGGATTCATAGGATACTTGGTGTCTTTTTATGAACAATGATGCCCCACTTACCTAGAGGCCAGACTTCTAGCAACTTTACCAAAATGTATTCCTGAAATTTGAAATAAGAGAGAAGGGCTTGCAATAGACAGAGATGGTTTTCAAAAAGCCCTTTAAACACATGCACACACGCACACACACGCGCACACACATACACACACATACACACTATGGGATGAGCCTTTAGAACTTCAGTCAGTACACACAGGCTCTAACTCTATACATGTTTCTAATAAATCTTTTTACCTGGTTTCCAACTCATAGAAGACAATTAGGGAGGTGCCTTCTACTGCTTGGGGCACTGACAGTAGGAAGGTTAGATAAAGCAGGTTACTTGCCAGCTTAGAGAAAGATCCAGATACAGAGACCTAGGAATCTCTGTCCTCCAAAATAGTCACACACATGAGCAATAATAACAAAATAAGCAAGTGGCAGTGTGGAGTCGGAGAACTCTACAATTAGTGTCAGTATTGGCAAAAGAGAGAAATGGCAGTCAAGGGGTGAGGATATAAGTTGGCGGGGCCAGTAGCCCTAGGAGTTGGAATGCATGTCTGACTCAGAATCAGATCCATTTCCTAGGAGGTTGTGGTTTGGCATGGAATTATCACGAGAGTAGGTGAGTCCCAAAGGAGCGGAAGTGCAGATTGTCCTCCATGCACAATAATGCTTTTAGCCTTTGACTAGGTGGGCTTCCCAAAGGGCCAATTAATGCTTTCCTTGGCAAAAGAATGCAAATCAATCCAAACCTCCATGACCATGATCCTTGGAGAGTTTCCTTTGTGCTTGGACTGATATGAGTTGTTTAGTTTTGTCTGAAACAGCAGCCTGAGTGCGGCCAGGGCTTCCTTGGAGTTACTCAGGTCTCCAAATTCCTGGGGCCTCTTGTGTGTCGGAGCACTGCTTGGAGTGTCTCCTTCTGTGCAAATTCCTGAGTCCAGGATGTGGACCTCTGTTCCCTGCTGTGGGCAAAGGACACAGGTCGTTTCCTTTGTTTATTTTTGCTATGGTTTGCAACAAGGATAGATCTGAATCCTGGCAAAAACGGGCTGCCAAGACCCCACTGAGATCAAGTAGAGGACTGAGAGGTGAGGAGAAACAATTGTATGTCAATGCTCAGCATAAAGAATGCAATTCTAAGCCATGTTTGGGGCCACAGCTAATTAGAATACCACATTCTGACTTCACTCACGTATTCCATGGTTCCCTAACTCAGGAACCACCAGGTGAGAGAGATCTCTGGTATCAATGCAAGGAAAAGCTGAGCTTCCCTTGAAATACCAGCTCTTCTTTTCTACTCTCCCCCAAGCCCCTCTTTAGTGTTGTGTTACAGAAATCAAGAATCACGTAAACAATTGTATTTCCTGCATTTTTTGGACACTGGGAAGCTTAAATGAAAATCTGGGCCAATATTTAGGCTTCCATAAGGCCATGTAGAATGCTTATATAGTGGCTATTGCTTTTCTCTGAGGGTCGTTCCTTTCCCTGATCAGGAAACAGGTTCACTCATTTACTCAACTACAGGGATGACATTGGAATGAGACTGGCTCCATCATAATAAACATCCTCCTAGCCAGAGTGAATTGTCCAGAGATGTCCATGGGACCCAAGCTGTGCCAACTGGGGTCCTACTCTAAGAACTGGTAGAGAAATGCAGATGTTCCAGTAAGTCAGACCATCTCCTTGCCTTTAAATAATGGAAAAGTGAGGACTCGGTGCACAGAGCAACAGAGATGAGAAACTTATGGAGAGAGTCCTGACAGTGTTCAGAAGCTATTTCTGGTCAACCTCAAGGCCATTTCTGCCATTGTTTACTACTGCAGTATTTTATATGCAGCAATTAATTCTTCATTGGTCCTCAGGCAATTTCAAGCTGGATTTCCATCACTTGCAGCCAGCGTGCTAAGTCAGGATCCTGGCTCACTAATCTTTTTCCTGGCTTTTGTATTTGCTTTCCTGTATTTTCTCCTCATCTTGATTCCTTCAATTATTTGTCATTTTTCTTCTGTATTACATATAATTTCATAAGCCGCCCTCAAATTCTTTGTGAAGAAAAGCAGAGTGTAAACATGAATGTAGTATCAAGTAACTTCAAATCCAGCACTTTTTCTCTCTGCCACAGCTATTGATAATGGCAGACTGTGACATCAAGAAAAGGTTAGCTTGGTTTCTGTATTTCTGTTTCAAAAAGCCAAGACGTATGTGATACAATAAATTACAGTTTCTTTTAAAAATAGTTAATATAAGCAATTACCACTGGGATCAATACTAAGTCTTAGTTATCTGGAAAATTCGTTCATGTGAAAAAGTATACTCACTAATTTGGCCAAACACACACAATATCACCGTTCAGTAGTCGCCCCTTATCTGTAGGGAATATGTTCCAATATCCCTATAGGCTGCCTGAAACTGCAGATAGTACTAAACCCTATATACGCTTTTTATTCCTATACATACATATCTATAATAATGTTTAATTTATAAATTAGGCACAGTAAGAGATTAACAACAATAACTAGTAATAAAAAAGAATAATTATAAAAATATAGTGGCATAAAAGTTATATGAATGTGCTCTCTCTCTATCTCTCTCAAAATATCTCATTCTATATTCACCTATTTTTGGACTTTGGTTAATTGTAGGTAGCTGAAACTGCAGAAAGCAAAACCACCACAGAAAAGGAATGACTATGGTATTTAAAATATATGTATATATATATATATATATATATATATATATATATAAATGAAGTCAATTTACAAGACAACCAAAAGCGACTTAGTGGCTGTTATTTTAGTTTTGATATATTTTTCAGAAACAGTTCTCTAGGCTATAGAGACTTCCTAAAGCATATTTTAGCCCAGGTCCTAATTTCTTGGAGAATATTATACATGATGATTTTGTGTGCATGTCTCTGTATACGTTGTCCAGTCAAATAAATACTTCTGGCTGGGCATGGTGGCTCATGCCTGTAATCCCAGCACTTTGGGAGGCTGAAGCTGGCAGATCGCTTGAGGCCAAGAATTTGAGACCAGCCTGGCTAGCATGGTGAAACCCCATCTTTACTAAAACCACAAAAAAATTGGCTGAGTGAGGTGGCGCATGCCTGTAATCCCAGCTACCTGAGAGGCTGAGGCATAAGAATCACTTGAACCATGGAGGCAGAGGTTGCAGTGAGTTGAGACTGGACCACTGCAATCCAGCCTGGGTAACAGAGCGAAACTCTGCCTCAAAAAACAAAAACAAAAGCAAATAAATACTTCTGTGCAATGATGTCTAATTTGATAGAGCAAATCAAATGATTATAGGACCAGTTTCTTTGGTGATCCATGGCTTTAAACACAGAAACCTTCTGGATTTTTATTTTAAATTACATTCTTTTATAAATAAGTCATCTTGGAGGGGTACTTATTCCAAATGTGAATGATACAACTGACCCAACCCACTAATGGGAATACAGAGATTATGTTGTCACACCCCGAGGTAGTGCTGAGCCTGTTGACAGGTGATACTTAATGGGGCTGAAGAGGGTTATTGAGGACTGTCTTTATCTAATGGATAATCTATTTTTGCCATAAACCCCCAGTTGGAATTAATTCTTTCCTTGGAAAAACATGTAAAACACTTGTCCGTAAACCACAGTGGTCAAATGACTCTCACCCCTAAATACAGACACCACCAACTCTATCACCGCTGCAGAGAAAGCAGGGGCAGAATTCAGCATTCAGGTTGGCAAAAAAGAGAGCTCCTTTGAATACTCAAACAAGCATGGATATCAATAGGAAGCATGTTGGAAGGAGGCAGAAATAAATGGAGGTATACCCTTACTGATGTATACACTTAACTGAGAGATAGGGGATCTGGACTGGTTCAGGATTCATGGCAGAAAGTGGGGTCACACACACATAGAAACCCACAATATGGCTTTTTCCAGTTGTGTGCCCATCAGACACAGTTGTCAAGCATTTCTACCAGCACTTCTGGGAAGAGGAATAAGGTCAACATCAGAACCGGATCGAACAGCCCTCTCTATAATTGCACTTTTCTTATTTCAGATGATAGTTAAAAATGCCTTTCTCTGCATGGCACATTTCACAAAGTTTTCAAAACAGAATATAGGCTCACTCATGCTTCACAATACAAGGTATCCAACAAAGCATGGTGAGGCATACATGACCTTTGCATTTGGGTCACCCAGTTCTGTCTTATGCCACCTCTGTGACCTTGACAAGTGCCTTAGCCTTTACAGGTTTCAAGCTTTTCATGCTTAAATAGCGATATTAATAGTACCAATTAGAGTTGTGAGGATTTATAAGATTATATGTATGTAAGGAGCTTGGTTCCATGCCTAGTGCATTTACATGTTTAATAAATGTTAGCTATGATAATTTTATTATCATCATAATTAGTATTATTACCAGGATTATCATGTTCATAAATCCTTTAAGGGACTTCATCTTTCTTTTAGTTATTAAAGTAGAAAGGATGGGAAAAGAAAGATGGTAGAGAAGGACCAAAGAGTAAAGAAGATAGAGAGGGATGGTAGAGAAGGAAAAAGAAAGAAAACGGGACAGAAAGAAAGAGGAAGGAAGGAAGGGAAAAATAAGGGCGAAACTATGATCTTATTAGGATTGGGAAGTACTGTGTATTTATTTCAATTAAGATTCAGATGACCAGAACAGGACAAAGCATAAAACATGTCTGTTTTGTAGATGTCTGCCTTGAGTTATTTCTGCTTGGGGATATTAGGCATTAGAATAGCACTTATAGATTCAGCTTTCAGAAGGCATGCCAGGATCCGAGTGGCTGGTTACAATAGGAAGAGGATGAAGACCTGTCTAGATTCCTGAGCGGATATTCAACAGTAGCTCGACCCTCAGTCTGCCAAGAGGCAACACATTGAATTCAGACTTAGCTGGGATAGCTAAGCAAGTGGAAGTGATGGGAGAGTAATGGAGAAGAGATATCTAGATAGCCATCACTACCAGCATCAGAGGGAAAAAGGGGTAGCCAAGTAGCAGCCCAGACAGTAAACAGAAACCCTGTGGTGAGGATGGAGTTTTGACTCCAGAGAAGAAGTACAGAAGCCCCCTTACGGGAAAGTTTCCTACAAGACAAAGTTTGGAGGGAAGTCCCAATCCTGAGTGTTGAGCAAGAGTCTATATAAATAAGATCAAGTTTCATCTCCACTTGCAACCCTTCAAAACTTTCCACTTCCTGTAAAATTCTAACTTCTTTTTAGGGTTGGCAGGTGTCTAAATGATAAGATTTGGCTGTACACCACAACCCCCCCACCAAATCTCATCTAGAATTGTAGCTCCCACAATTCTCATGTTTCATGGTAGAGACTCAGTGGGAAGTAATTGAATCACAGGGGCAAGTCTTTCCCATGCTGTTCTCATGATAGTGAGTAAGTCTCATGAGATCTGATGGTTTTATGAAGAGGAGTTTTCCTGCACAAGTTCTCTCTCTTCTCTGCCGCCATGTAAGATGTGACTTGGTCCTGCTTGCCTTCCACCATGATTGTGAGGTGTTCCCAGCCATGTGGAACTGTGAGTCAATTAAATCTGTTTTCTTTATAAATGACCCTGTCTTGGGTATGTCTTTATCAGCAGCATGAAAACGGACTAATACACTAAGTGATCTGGATCCTGCCCAGTCTTCTGAACTCCTCTTTTGCTACTTGCTCCATTTCCTTGAACATACCAAGCTCTTCTCATTGTGGGCCCTCTGTACTTCCTTTTTCTTTTTATTGTAATGTATTTCTGCCCATCTCCACATGATTAGCTTTGTCTCATCACTCCAGTCTCAACTCCAATGCCATTTCCTTATAGAAGTCCTCCTCTGCAGAGTAGACTTATTGTATATGGTACCACCATGTTTATTCCCATTAGAGCATGCATCAAAATCAATAATCACTTTGTTTCTTTTTTTTAGTCTTATTATCTCTCTCCCACTGTTTCCAGGGGCCATGCTTATCTTGTTGCATTCCACACTGCTATATCCTCAGCACCAAGCACAAGATCTGACAGTGGACAGATGCTCCAGAAATACTTGTTAATTAGGTGGGTGAAAACTCTTAGGGCTGAATACGATGCTCTAAGCTCATGTGCTATTAACTGCTCAAGGTTAACATGGTAACCTGGTTAGGAGTTCCTGCCTCAATAGGGCTCACTAGAATCAGCCAAGTAAGCTATGACATCTGTTTGGGTCACAGTATGTGTATTCCCAATTTGGCTACATGTTGTAACTTAAGAACAGATACTTGGTGGAAAAAAGAAGCAGAGGATCACATTAGTGTTTCTCAAGGACAATAGGTATGAGCAGTAACGGTATTAGTGGAGGGTGTATTATGCAGGGCACAGGAGAAAGAATGCAGCTTCTCTTCCATCTCTAGCAAAGAGAAGGAAGAACCTCTTTTCACATGTCACTACTGAGGGCTGCTTTGTAGAATTCTAAGAGTGGAAGGAAGAACTCCACTGCCTCCTAACTTACAGGTCATGTCAAAAGAGAATTAGAGATTTTTCTTCTATGAACACTGCATCATTTGACATAAAATAGAACATTTTTTTTAAAAGTTTAGAAATATTTTGATGCTGTTTGATATTGCCATCCTGAACTTTTTGGATATCTCATAATATTCACAAAAGAAACTTTTAAAACCCAATTTTAATGCTTTAGTGCCAGTTTGCAAACCAGGTACTATTCTCATCTGACTGAAGATTTAAAAAGACAAAGAAACAAAAAACCTTTTATGAGAATTCAGTATTTGAGAAATATGGTTTCCAGTCACTCAGAAGAGCTGTAGAGATGGAAAACATGTGGGGTGAATAATATATGCTGTAGACAAGGCAAAATATGTGAAAAACTTATATTTGTACTTTTGTTTTTGCTATGCAGTTTACACAAATCACTGCCTAAGCATTAATATTTATACTCCTAAGCGTTTTTTTCTACCATGCCCATCAAACTGTCGCATAATCAGGGTAGTCAGTATATCACATCACACAGGGGAGAACAACTTGTCGGCCTCAGTTCCTGTAAATATTTTTCTTTTGTGCTGGATTAAGGTTATCCTCATGGTAGGGGTCCTTGTGGAAGTAAAGTTTGCCAACATATTTTATGATTTAAAAAAATATGGACACTTCATGACTCTACAAAAAGTTGGTGTTTATGTTCTGCATGGAAGATATGTTTCTGACCTAGCCCCTGAAGTTTTTGAGGTTTATTCATCCTGAATTTATTTTTAAGCTAAAAAGAGGGCTCTTTTCTGCAGAGAGATATTTTGCTTGGCAGAAAACACAAATACCAAATTTGTTCTTGGGTTATGGCATGTTAGAAAGTGTTCCTGCTACCCCCATGCTTCCTAAAGAAGGTAAGCACTTTTGTACTACTTTTGCTAAAATAATTGTAGGACTGCTTACTATCTTCAGCACATAAGCAGGTAAAGCTCTTTGCCCTGGTGTCTAAAAGCATGTAGATTTAACCTCAATCTTCCTTTATCATGGTATTAATTTTTCAGTGCTTCCCTTTTGTGTGAGAGAGGATAGGATGGCACAACAAGCGTGTGAGTTTAGGATGAGGCAGACGTGACTTTGCATCTTGTTTCTGCTTCTTCATATGTGCCCGATTTTACTTATTCCAAATATAACTGCAACATTTGGATCATATGGATAGGCAGTATCAGCAAGTGGTTAAGCCTTCTGACTCTAGAAAAAGGACAATCTGAATTAAAATACTAGCTACACGTGACCTAGTACAAGTGACTTCGCTTCTCTAAAGCTTTAGTTATTTCACCTTTAAAATGGGGATGTGTAACAGTACCTATTTCACAGTTGGTTGTGAGCAGCATATGTATATCAGCTAGCTGTTGCTGCATAACAAACTAACAGCACTCAATGGCTTAAAACAATAACTGTTTATTATGGCTCATGAGTCTACCGGTGATTTGGGCAGCTCTTCTGTTTTACCTGGGCTCATTTTTGCTTGTATGTTCAGCTACAAGATGGGTAGGTGGCTTTGCTGATTCTGTCTGAGTTCTTTCACGTGTTTGGGAGTTGGGTAGCTCAAGATTCTATCATGGTCTTTGCTGGAAAAACTGGGTTTTCTTTCTCCAGTAGGCTACCCTGGACTTATACTCTTGGTGGTTGGACAAAGTTCTACGGGAGAGAGAAGGTGGGGAGAGACAGAGAGTTTGAAAGAGACAAAAGGAGAGAGAGAGAGAGAGAGAGAGAAGGAGATGGAGACAGAGAGAAAGAGAGATTCAAAACCTATTGAGGCTTGGGCTCAGATCTAGTATAACAACATCTTTGCCACAAAACAAGCCCAAAATCAGAAAGGCAGTTACAAAGTTGCAGCAATATCCACAGCTACAGGGAAGTCAATTATTTTGGCCAAAAATACCACAAAATTCAAAATGCTTAGCATAAAGGTGATCATATTGTAACTGCTTAATAAAAAGTTTTCTGTCATGACAGATTGGATATTGAACGATAGAATTATGCTGAGGATTAAAAGCTCATAGAGACAACCCTAACTAAAGTAACAGCATCTATGATGCAATAAGTTATCACAAAATAGTGTCAGTGATGCCCCCTGTGGCCTAGACCAAAAACACTGTATCTCCTCTTCTTTTTAGATGTCTTTGCTATGAATGCTTACCCACCCTAGGATGCTGTGATAGTTAATTTTATGTTTCAACTTTTGACTGGGCTAAGGGATGCCCAGAAAGCTGGTAAAACTTGGGGCTCTGTCTGTGAGAATGTTTTTAGAGGAAATTAGTATTTGACTTGGTAGACTGAGTAGAGCAGATTTCTCTTCCCCATGTATTTTATATTTATAAATTGTATTTTCCTTTTTAGCTTAAGAAATATTGGCCAATCTGATAATATGTGGGTAGAAGCCAACCAATCCTTTGAAGACCTGAACAGAACAAAAATGTGGAAGGGTGAATTTGCTCTTTCTGCTTTAGCTGGAATATCCGCTTTCTGTTGCCTTCGGATGTCAGTGCACCTGGTTCTCAGGCCTTCAGACTGGGGAGTGGCACTTACATCATTGACTCCTTTGGTTGTCAGGCTTTTGGGTTTGGACGGGAACCAGATTTCCTGGGCCTCCAGCTAATGTATGGAAAGTTTTGGGTCTTCTCAGCGTTCATAATTATGTAAGCCAGTTCCTCATAATAAATCTTTATCTATATATCCTATTGGTTCTGTTTCTCTGGATGCCCTTTCTCTATCTCTATAGGTCACAAAATCTTCTCCAAGGTCTTACTTCTGATTGTTACCATCCCTCATGAGGTCATCCTCCCACTAATCCTACAGAGACTCTATCTGCACATTGTGTCATCCAGCTACTTCCTTCCTAGATTTTGGTTATGTTGACGTTTTTATCTCCTTGTTGATTCTACTCACTTCTTGAGCTCAGAGACTGTTTAAAAATCGTGTTTTATTTCCTTCTGCACATGATAACTACTTAGCAAATATAGGTATTTGAGAATTAGTGTGTACAAGAGAGAATCAGGGAGAAAAATAAATTGTATTTTCCTTCTTAGCTTAAGAAATATTGGCCAATCTGATAATATTAAATTATTCTTTCACCACATACTGCATGGTTAACTTGAAGAAATAGAAAGACCTATAATTAGGTTCAATATCTTATTTTCTCTCTGTTTACTTTTATGTTTAAAATTTTACCATTAGAAATTTGTTTCTTATGTCTCAGACATTGTTACCCCTTAGAATGGCTCCTCTATAAATTACTTTTATGGTAATTGATGCGGTGTTTCTGTATTAGTCTGTTCTCATGCTGTTAATAAAGACACACCCAAGACTGGGTAATTTATAAAGGTAAGAGGTTTAAAGGACTCATGGTTCCACATGGCTGGGGAAGCTTCAGAATCATGGCAGAAAGCAAAGGAGAAGTAAAGGCATGTTTTATATGGGCAGCAGGCAAGAGAACTTGGAGGAGTTCAGGAGCTCCCATTTATAAAACCATCAGATCCCATGATACTTATTCACTACCAAGAGAACAGCATAGGGAAAACTGCCCCCATGATCACATTATCTCAACCTGGCCCTGCCCTTGACATATGGGGATTATTACCATTCAAGGTAAGATTTGAGGTGTGGACACAGCCAAACCATTTCAGTTTCAAATGAGGTGTTTACTTATATTAATTTATACCTAATAACCCGCTTATCCAGATGCCAGCCTGTTCTCTTGACCCTGCTGGTCTCTTAGTCTTGACCTGGAGTCCACTGATACGTATTCAAATTGGCAACTGTTTACATTCCCCAGAAATAATCACTTTGTGTCCAAAGACTTAGAAAATAATTTTGATTTTGCTTTATATCCCTGACAAGTGAGGAATGTGAACTTGCCCATGTTTTTTATACATTTTACTGCTCTACTTTTCTCCAAAGTCAAAATTAAACCAACATCCACCCTGAGGGTAGGTGTTACAACTAGTCACAGGTGACATATGACTTTCTTGTCATCCTACAGGCCAAATTTTCTATGCTTTGCAAAACTATTCATTTCCAGCTTGTCAGAGAGCCTTATATTGTGTTTTCTGACTTTTTTTTTGAAGGGGCGTGTCAAACTGGTATTAATTTAGGGGTTTATTTTTTAATATCAATGTTAGATTTACTTTACTCTGCCAACATTTCCAGAAGAAAGGCAGTGGATAAATACAAAGCATCATTATTAAGTATTATTACATTGATGTATAAAACACCACTATTATTACTGTCAGTTTGGTCTGCTGGAATTATATGACACTTAAATATTTTAGGCCAGTTATCAATACCTGTGATTTTTGCCCATGTGTTTGATGTTTTCATCCTTTAGAACCATAGTTCACTAAGCAGGCAAACTATTTTATGGAGGCAGAGCACAGTGGGATGGAAACTGCATGGGCTTATGGAAATCAAGTTTTAAATTCGACTCTCTAAGCACTGGATGGAGAAGCCCTATCTAAATGGCAGTCCCTGCAGAAAAATGGGCTGCATTGGTTGACCTCATGCTCACCATGACCAGCAGCATAAAATAGCTGCTCGAAAAAGCAATCATGAACTTAGTCTAATAAAAATCAGTGACAAAGAGAAGAGATAAGTAAATCATCTTCTTTTATAGAGACTGCAGCTATGGTCACATGCTGCATTGGGGTATTGCATTTGAACAGGGTGTTGAAAAAGCATGACATCTCCCCCACCTGCAGGAGAGTTGAGGCTGTTAAGATATTTAGGCTGGAAAAGAGATCTAAGCAGAATGATGATAGTAGAAAAATGACTGGGTTCAATCGTGTGATTGGTAGATACATAAGAAAGATGTTAGAATTGTTCCTCTTTTCCAAAAGGCAGAGCAAAGCCAAAGAAAGTGTTGTTTCAGAGAAGTTAATTTTGGCTCTATGAAAAATTCCTAGAGATAAGGATAATTCAATAGGAAGTACAGCTACCTAAAAATGAAGAGATCATTTTGTCACTGAACATAGAGTGGGGATAGTATTATTCATTACCGTGGAGGTGGGCAACGAAATTACTCAACTGGGTTGAGTGTGCCCATAGATGATCTAGCTATCTTTAAGATTCCATGGCCTAGTTGGGGAAGATTAGGAGAGAGTTGAGTTCAGAGCTGGGGCTTACCTGAAGCTTAGAAATTTCATAGGTAGAGGTCACATGAGATGGGAGAAACAGCAAAAGCAAAGCTTATGAGTAAGTATGAGTTTTCCTGTGAACATGAGGAGAATGATGAAAAGCACTTATGTGGAGTGCAAGATTCATGGAGAGGGAGGAAGATAAGTCTTGATGTACATAACATGAGTCTAGAACATCGAGGATACCCTAAGGATTTAGTCTCAATTATATAGGTAACTTGACAAGTTAGTAGGTTAAAAGAGGTTGGAGAAAACATATTTGGATCAGTATTTAAGGAAGGTGACCCAAGTTCCAGAATGTACTGAAATGTGAAGTGTGGCAGAGAAGGAGAGAAAATATGAAATTAAGTGAAATAAGCCACCTCTAAATTCACATCTCCATCCCATCAAGAGAGAAGGTCACTATTCTTTGCATTATATTGTATTAACCAACTTTTCATGTCTGTCTCTCACACCATGAGCTTGAGGTTAGCAGAGTCTCTGTCCCAATGACCACTTTATCTGACTCTTAATAAGTGCGTAATTTGTAATTATTGAATAAGCATTTCAGTTGCAGTGTAAAATGAGGAGAGCTTGGGCATGTGACAAAGACAAGCAAACAAGAAAATCAAATAATTTTTGGAATTATGGAAATAGATCATTTGAAGAGTCTATGATGGTGGGTGGTTTGGGTCTGGAAGTAGAACCTACCCTGAATCTTTGATGAATATTTATTTATTTCTAAATATTTTGAGCCCTTCTCCTTTTGTTGTTGTTTTATTTTTTGTTTTGTTTTGTTTCTACAATAAAAAAGATATATATTCCTAAAATGGAATAGAAATAGAATATAACAACTCATGAGGATGCCAAAATGCCCCCCACCCCATATTTTAAAGATTAATCTCCTCAGTTGTGTAGCAAAGGTAGGTTGTGGTCATAGTTGTTTGTATAGGTGAAGTCATAAATTTTCCCTTGCAGGAAATCATAGCCAGAAAAGTAGAACTGTAGTCAAATAGGAAGTAGAACTTTAGTCAAATAGGAAATGGAAAATTTGTATAGCAGGTGGATAGCTAACAAGCCAAATTCTCAAGGCAGGTGGAGTGGGTTGGTGATGAAATATTCTGTTCTACTCCTGAGAATGGAAACAGATCTGTGCATGAGTCTAATGATTGCCTGTCCTCCTCTCCCTGATCGCCTTCAAGTTCAGGGGATTTTTGGTCGACTGAGACCTCTGTCCAATTGACTGACCATGTACACCCATGGGCTTGGTTCTCCTGTGGTCCAAAGAAACGCCTCTGGACCTAGACAGACAGCCTGTTAGAAGATTGGATCATACACTGAGCTTCCTTTGGACTCAACTTCATGTTCAAAGTTGAATATATTTGATTTATAGTAAAATATTTCAGATGACCTTAGGTAAAGGAATATTGTAGAAGGAACATGAATTAGGAACCAGACACTACTGAGTTTGATTTGCAACTTCATCACTATATGAGTATGGAAGCTCTTTACATCTCTGGGACCCTTAATCATCTCATCTGTTTAAGAGGAATAATTTTAATACTTAAAGTATGTAAGAGCCCTAGTACCAAAGCCAATTCTAGTAGAATTCTTCAAATTATTGAGTATTTATAATTTAACATATTTATATTGTGTGTGTGTGTGTGTTTAAATAGTGCATCCATTCTTTACTTATCTTTAAAATGACATCTTATGACTTGGGGGAATTGTCAAAGGTCAAAGGCAGAATGAAAACAAATACCTCAAGTTTCTTGATTTGCAGGCTTGTACTATTTCTACCCCACTACTCTTCTCCAGGAGATGTTAAATGACAGCCAGGCCCATAAGAATTTAGATGTTGGCTCTTCATATTTTCGTCACTGAAAGAATTAGCTTCACAGAAATTGTCCTTGAAGGGTCTAAAGTGGATAAAAGTAAGCTTCATCCTAAATGAGGAGATATCTAACAAATTGTCAAACTTTCTGGAACTGTATCTCTTATAGCATTATTAAGAGAACTGATATATTTCATCATTTGTAAATTGAATGACTTCACTCTCACAAAGGTAGCACAAACCACCAGACAGCAGATGTTTGGGTTAATATGGATATTTTATAATATGTGGAATCATAGTACAGTATGAAGAGTCAAATCAGTGTGGGTTTGAATCTATACTTTCGAGCCTAAATGAATTGTACGAATTTGCCAAAATTACTTACCTGAGTCTCAGTTTCCTAGTCAGCAAAATGGGTATATTATCCCTAATTTAAAATTAATGCAATATGAAATAATGAGCATTATATATCAGACAACAAATAACTAGTACATAAAAATAAAAACATTTTATTATCCTTCTGCCTTTGAAAGATGTTGCTTTATAAAACCTCTATTGCTGACAACCTTTTCTGCAAAAGAAACTCAGTGGCTGTGAAGTCTCCCTAAGCCTTTATTAGGAAATCAAATCCAGTTGCCGATTTTACATAGACGTTGAAAGTAAAGCCCCAATGACAAAGTCAGGCAACTCAATATCTTTGGCATTTCTGGTGTCAAGACCTAGCCAGAGCTGTCACGGATGATGTGGGTGAAAAGTCTCCCATTGTATTTTTTATTTTTCAAATCAAGGTCACAAGGGACAAACACATAAATTAATAAAAGAATGCCCTGGAAGCCCTAAGAAGCCCAGGAGGCTGAGAATACCCCAAGCCCTAAGGCCAGGGGTACAGAAGGACAGTACCACTCATGAGCTCACATTTGGGCTGGCTCAATGAATGCAGCACTGTTTTTCTGCATCGCTGAGATCACAGCAGGTTTTGACAAATCCCTTTATATCCCCCACTGAAAGTGAATTCATAAACATTGCCCCTTTTGAAGGGAATTTAAAGATAGTTCTATTTTGTGATCACACGTCAAAGTAGGGATGACATTTCTCTTGTTCTTAAGTGAACTGTTATTAGCCTACAAACTAAATCTGTGGAGGGTCTTAAGGGGGGAATTAACATTTAATTTTCAGAATGTAAAAAAAAAAAAATGACAGCTTTGGCGGTCATATAGGTTTATTGCCTGGAAGGTAAATGCACCTTGGATCTCTTTTATTGCTGTGCATGCCAGGGCTGCACAAAACTAATTTTAAGTTGATATTGGAGGAATCTAGAAGACTTTGCCCCTCTTCTAAGGGAGTCGAGCACTAAAATTACAGTAGCTGTTCTTCTGCTTGAGATTCTGACTGCCTCATAAAGAGAACATGAAACATCCAGACATGATGGGATAAAATACGTGTACTAGCATAGCATCATGCTACGACCAGGATAGTCCTGTTCTCTTAGCTATTTGACCTGAGGCAAGTAGCTTCACCCCGTTGAGTCTTACTTTTCCTCTCTATAAAATGGGAATGTAAGCACAATGTGATGCCACCATACTCCCACAAGAATGCCAATAATAAAAAAAATAGATGTTGGCATGGATATGGTGAAAAGGGAACACTTCGACATGGCTGGTGGGAATGTAAACTATATACGTACAATGGAATGCCACTCAGCCATAAAAAGGAATGAATTAATGGCAGTCACAGCAACCTGGATGAGATTAGACACTATTATTCTAAGTGAAGTAATGCAGGGATGGAAAACTAAACATCATATGTTCTCACTCATAAGTGGGAGCTAAGCCATGAGGGTGCAAAGGCATAAGAATAATACAATGGACTTTGGGGACTCGGGGAGAAAGGGCGGGAAGGGAGTGAGGGATAAAAGGCTACAAACTGGGTTCAGTGTATACTGCTCAGGTGATGGGTACACCAAAATCTCACAAAACACCACTAAAGAACTTACTTATGTAACAAAATACCACCTGTTCCCAAAAAACCTATGGAATTGTTTTTAAAGGGAATGTTGGTGCCATCTTTATAATACCTTGGAGGATATATATAGCACTCTGATAAGGTCCAATTTCTCATGCCAGTGAGAAGGTGTTATGGATCAACTTGTGCCGCCCACCCCAAATTCCATATGTTGATGTCCTAAGCTCCATACCTCAGAATGTGACCTTATAGGAGTGACTATAAAATGCAGGTCCCAGAGTTGAATAGGACTCTCCTTCTCCACCAAAGCCCTCTCCAGAAATGACTGGCCCTTCGGAATACTCCGATTGGGATTTAATTGTCTCAGAAACACAGTTGTCATGACAACTGGATATAAAGTTTAGTTCCAGAACTTAAACCTAAATATGTTAAAATCTCCACAAGACATTTTCTTTGACTGGGAGTGAATTAAGAAAAGCATGTGCATGCACACACAGACACAATCTCTTAAAAATGTTAAAAAGGGACTATGTCCTCTGACTCACACATCAGTGTTCTGGAATAGGAGACATTCATTACCATCACCCTTCTATTCACTCACCTGACATTTATTCATTTAATTGGCATTTACTGAGCAACTACGATGTGCCAAGCACAGAAGGAAAGTTCTTGGCAGATGAACTGCTTACATCAGAAAGCTTGAGATTATTTGAATATCTGGATTGAAAAGTGGCATATTTACTTGTGACAGATTAAGGACCACCATGAGCTTCACGAGAAAGGGGGGCTATGGCTTGCTCATTCATTTCTTCTTCCCCAGGGATGTAATGCAGTTCCAAGGACTTTATAGCTGCCTAGCAGATATTTACTGAACAAATGAATGAATGGTTGAACAAAAGACAATTCAAAGACAGCACTGAAACCAGTCGGGGATTCTTGAAGCATTAAAATTACAACTAAAAGCATCTAGTTGTGGATGTAACATTAATGTTAGCCAGTATTTACTGAGCACTGACTATGTTCCTGGCTCCAAGCACTCCACAGATGATGGTACAGGTTTTGCGTAATATTTGCAAAGCTCTTTGCTGAAGTGAGGCATAGCCTCATTTTATATATGAAGTGAATGAGACTTTTAGAGCTATCGTGAATTGCCTTTGGCTATACAGAAACACACAGACCTGCATTTGAGCCCAGGCCTGTCCAAATTCAATGCTTGTGCTCCCTAATGTAGCTGCTCACCTCCCTCTTTCTTTAGACTCTGTTGCCTCCTCTCTCCAGAGAAAAGGAAGAGTGAATGAGAGTCGATTTCTAAATCTATTAGTTGCTCGTTTACACCCTCTTAAATGGTTTTCATTAATTTTCATAAATGACAGCACTAAGAAGAAATCTGAAGAATCTCGATGTGTGTTTTGTCTTCTTCACTGTCTCAGGAAACCATCCAGAGATTCTTTTTTTCAATCTTACAAACAAAAACCCCCCAAAACTAAAATATGATCCACCTACAATACTTTCCTACAGGATCATAATGTAGCTCCCAATGATGCCCCTCTTGGCAGGATTTTAGCACCAATTCCAAAAAATGTCAAGGAATGTCATTGGTTTGAATTTACATAATTAATAGAGTACGGTATTGATTCAGATTAGTAAACCCGAAGCCTTGAACCTGAGATGTGAGTTAATTGGGGTTAAATGGTATCATCTCTTGATGGAGAAAAATGTTTTAGCCTGGTTCTGTTGGATTCTGCAAATTATTGCTGCCTTCCCAGTCCCCATTCAAATAAGAGAGACTTCTCTTCTGGAATTGATGAATGTGGAGTCAAACTGAATGTAACATAACAGGCTCTTTAATTAAAAAAAAATGAGAGTAAAGCAACTTGACCTTCCACTTTAAAGGTGAGTTTTCCGGAATAAAGTACAAATACTAGATAAAGTTGCTTTGAAATTAAAGGTATGTCTGTAGGGAGGGGAAGAGGAAAGAGTGACAAGTGTATGATAAAGGCTGACTTATTTTTAATGCACAGTATGAACATTCCAGTGAGTGACTCTCCATGTGTCATGAACTTGACTTACCACCATGATATATGGATGCTTGAATTCTGTTCAACATTGCCTATCTGCTGAGCCTGACACTGTGCTGGGCAACTGGCACAGAAGCTGACAATGCTGAGCTAGACCTCTATGATTACTTAAAGGGTTCCAAGACTAATAAAATATGGAGATGTAAAAGAAGTAATCACAGTAGGGCAGCACGCTATGGGGCACAGCAGCAGGTATGGCCCACTCTGCTTGGGCAGGTGGAGTTAGACTGCTCGCAAGGGAAGGAGCCCAATCCGGCGACCTTTGAATGTGGACGATTTGAGTTACTCAGAGTTTGAGGAGCCTAGGACACCATGTCAGAGGTGTTTGCATGGGTGAGCACAGCTAGTGTTGGAACTCACAAGAGATTCAGCATGACTGGAATAGAGAGAAACGCGATCTCACAGCACCTTGTCCTTTTACTTCCTAGCCTTTGTCAAAGTTGCAACTCATTCGTTCATCACGATTTTTTGTTTGTTAGATGGAGTTTCACTCTTATTGCCCAGGCTGGAGTGCAATGGTGCGATCTCAGCTCACCGCAACCTCTGCCTCCTGGGTTCAAGTGATTCTCCTACCTCAGCCTCCTGAGTAGCTGCGATTACAGGCATGTGCCACTATGCCCAGCTAATTTTATGTTTTTAGTAGAGATGGAGTTTCTCCACGTTGGTTAGGCTGGTCTCAAACTCCTGACCTCAGGTAATATGCCTGCCTCGGCCTCCCAAAGTGCTAGGATTACAGTCATGAGCCACCACGCCTGACCCATTGTGATTGTCTTTAACAACACCCTCATTAGGCTGAAAGCTCCATGAGGACTGGAATTCTAATAGGCTTGTCCACTACTTATTCTCAGCTCAAACAGCGACTGGCAGATTTTAAACAGCCAGTATCTGTGGATTGAATAAGTGAATGAATGTGTATACAGGCATGTCACAACACGAGATCAGAATCAGGCCATTATCATATAGAGAGCCTTGAATGCCACTATATAGGTGCTCAAGAGATAGTTATTGAAT
The DNA here is from genome assembly GCF_028878055.3 of Symphalangus syndactylus. NCBI lineage: Eukaryota > Metazoa > Chordata > Mammalia > Primates > Hylobatidae > Symphalangus > Symphalangus syndactylus. The sequence goes on from NC_072433.2 coordinate 28,416,436, forward strand.
AAATGAACAAATGAATGAATGAAAATCCAAAAGAACACTGAAACTGCTCTGGGAACCATGGAATCTACAGTGAGGGGGAGATTTTGAAGGATCCTACAGAGGGCATTGACGTGGTTTATTCTAGGAAAGAATCACTTATTAGGGGCTTGTGATGTCGGTTATTTGAGGACAAATGAAATATAGCCCTATTTGATGAAGATTATAATCCAGGAAGTAAAGGGATTTACTTTATACCTTTAAATATTTTGGACGCTTCTCTACATGCAAATATCTAGATATTTTTTCATTCAATGCAATGAAAAACAGGATCCGTACTGAAAATAATTATTTTTACCATCATATGTATATTTTCTAATGGTACAAACCATAGTGAGAAACAGCTACAGTTCCTCTATATTAGGGACCAGAAACTATGGCAGGAGGGGCAAATCCAGCCCACTGCTCATTCGTGTATAACTGAGCTAAAAATATTTTTCATATTTAAAAATTATTTTTCAAAATCAAAAAAAGAATAAAATTTTATGTCATGTGAAAAGCATGTAAAATTCAAATTTCAGTGTCCATAGATAAAGTTTATTGGAACACAGCTATGCCTGTTCCTTTTTGTATTCTCTGTGGCTGCTTTCTTGTTACAGAGCAGAGTCGCTAGTAACTACAATTTGGCCCACAAAGCCTACAGTAATTACCATCTGGCCCTCTACAGAAAAAGTTTGCCGACCCCTGATCTAGATTCACAGTAATTTTTAGTGGCACGATTTGTGCCAGTATCCATTTTGGTGACCTTCCCTTAAAGGAGTTCCTTTTCCCGAATCAGTGGTTCCCTGCAAATTAGAATGTAACCACATTTGGGGAATTTCATTTCCTACTTCTCAAAATGAATGCCTTGCAAATGATGATTGATTACACCTTTGATTAGGAAGTAAGGGGACATACTGCTTAGTATGAAATGCAAAGCTATTTAGGTCAGGGCAGCATAGTTAAAATAACAGCAGCTTAGGATCAGGAAGCCCATAGTTCACCCTGCAAGCTTGGGCAGCTCACATCCGTATCAGGACCAAGGCCCCCTTATTTATCCAACTACAGGGCCTAGAAAGCAGTCTTTAAGATTTTTTTTTTCCCCTGAGGCTAAGAGTCTGTAATTCAGAAAAGTCACTGTGCTCAGAGCTCTACCTACTCCTAGTAGATATACGTTTTACAAAAAAAACACTCATTGACCACTAGATACCTTTGATTATTTACCCATGTGTGGAGTTAACAAGAACTGCATGGGAATGAAGCACAAGCTGGAATTTCAAATCTTCAGGAAGCATGGGAACACTTAGAATTCTGTAGTTCATCTCGTAGCTTTGGGAGGCATTTTGTCTTTTTATCTGGAGGTGGCTGGGGAAAGAAATTTACTTACAACATTGTGGAAGGAAACAGTCAATTTTAAAAAAGGAAGTATGGTTGCAACCTGTAGTTACAACCTCTTCACCCCATGCCAATTTCTCTATGCTTTAAAAATTGCAATCTCTTTCCTGCTTAGTCCCATGATTATTCTACCTTAGAGTTTCCTGGCAGAATACAGGCAGCTGATAACCAGGGAGGGATTCAAACAAACAGCAAAAGTGACCAGTGAGCACTCCTATGTGGTTTTTCTGGGCCCCTAAGTGATCGCTCATTGTTCTCCCTTTTTAGGCCAGATTGTGGGTGGGAACATTAGAAAGCAGCTTGCAAAATATCAATGCTTAAGTGACTGTTCCAGTCGTTAAATCATAATACAGCGTGATTTCACTGAAATGAAGTAATTACAGGAGGGAAGAAGAAAAGTCAAATGATATAAAAACAGGTCTTTTTGGATTGTCTAAGTACTAATGCGCTCTCTGATGCATATGCATTTCTCATTTCTGAAACACTCACCACACAAAAGGTTCCACTCTGTTAAGAGTGGAGGTTCGTGTTATTTTGGCTCAAGCTCTCATCCCCAAATTTGGGCAAAGATAGCTGCACTTACAAGCCCTCAAACATTTCAACTACAAAGAGGCTGTAATTATTCTAAATCAACACATCTCATGTTTTAATATTTTCATCTGAAATATACAATTCAATCTCCCTGCTCTCCAGCCTTTACATTTAGCAAACAGCATCCTTGTTCAAATCTTGGCCCTCCTCTGTCCCAACTGTGTGATCTTGAACAAATTGCTTCAAGTTTTCAATCCTCAGTTTCTGCATCTTTTTAAAGAGGGATAATAATAGAATACACTTCATATGGCTTTTGTTACCTTAAATATAGATGAAAAGCACTTCCTAGTGCCTGGCACACAGTAAGCACTTACCAGATATGAGCTATTATTCTCTGCCCTTTGGGTTCAGATGTTACTAGTCTGGGAATCTGTCCTTGCTTCCTGAGGGCTGGTAAGGAGGCTTACCCTATTACCCTTTCTAGGCTTTTCTTTCTCTTACCATTATTTTCACTGTTGTATCATTATCTAGCTACTTCCCTCTTTTCTAAACAATGGGTTTCTCGAGGATTGTAAACCTGTCTGATTTATTTCTCCATCTCTGGCTTCCTTCTCAGACAGATACATAGTTCTGGCCAAGAAGTGTGGTTTTGAAGAGGTAAGTATATAAAAGCAGTATGCATTTTGAAGCAACGCAATCATGGAAATTACTTGTCTATGGAAACCTGCTGCTCTAAGAATAATAAAGAGAAAAATCCAAAACCTTAGCAAGGAATCTGTATAGCTCCTCCCTTGACTTTCAGCCTCTTCTCAGAACATGCCTACTCTCTGTATTCCCAGCCACAATAGAAATTTTTGAGGACCCCTGGCCACAGGATCTTTGCAAGTACTGCTCCCACTGTTTGGGTCTACCACACTTACCTTTCAGTTCACAGCTCAAGTCTCACTTCCTTGGAGAGCCTTATGTCACCTCTCAGTCTAAGTCATGTCTGCTTGCTACATGCTCTCATAGAAATGTGTTTCTTCCTATTTGAGCTCTAATTTCAGTTTTAATTAATTATTTAGTTTTGTGATTATTTTAGTAATGTCTATCATTTCTCAAGAGATAGAAAATTCCATGGAAACAGGAATTATGTCTGTTTTTTGCTGTTTGACATCCTCAGGGTTACAAATAATGCCCAACACATAGTAGGAACTCAGTAAATATTTGTTAAAAATTAATGAATGAAGAACCAGCATCTTGTATTTCAGAAATGGATATGAAACAATTTTAGTTGCTTGACAAGGCATTAAAATTTTTTATTCAGTTAGTCTAACCAATGGCAGGCTTTCTACATGTTTACCAAGAGACAGGGCTTCACCTGCCTCACCATGCCAGGCTTATTTAAGAAGCTGTATCGCACCGTTCCTGCCAATACTGGGTGAGACATAAACTGACAATGATCAAAGATGGATTAAACTCCCCTAGGTGAGAAGTATAGGCTAATGGAGGACTGGTTCTTAAGCTGCCCACGTGGCCTTTGCTTACTTTATCATTTTTTAAAAGCTTTTGACCACTTTTTTGTGGGCTCTCCTGACATGTCTGGGATATCAGTTTAACTCCATTTGTTTCTTTCTGGTCACAGCCATGATTCCTCCACAGACTATTCTGTTCTGTTTTTCCTCCCATACCCACTCCACTCTTTAGCCCAAACTGTATCTGTTACCTGATTTCAAAGAATATTCCACCTAGGAGAGACCCAGGTCCTGTAGACTTCCTCTGGACACTTTTGGCAGTCATTGTTCCCAGCTGATTGGGCAAGAGATGAAGGACGGAGGATAGAATCATGAGTAACAACGTCTTAGGTTTGCTGATTGGGTAAGGAACTCAAGGTTTCAGGTGAGGGTGGGAGAGGAGAAGCAAGATGTGCTCTCATGCCTTCTTCACCAGTTTACCTGATGTGGTTGAAACACACCTACGCCAATAATCCTTAAAGATCACTCTTCTAAGCTCAGGTATATGATCTGGAAGCTAATTACAGGTATGAGTCCTGCTGTGATTCATTGGATGATCTGAATATTGGTGTCCCCTGAAAAGTCATACTTTGAAAGCCTAACCCCTAAGGTGATGATATTAGGAGGTGGGACATTTGGATGGTGATTATATCATGAGGGTGATGCCTGAATGAATTGATTAGTGTCTTTATAAAAGAGGCCGAAGAGAGTCCCCATTTCCTCTTCTACCATGTGAGAATGCAGCTAGGAGTCTCTGTCTATGCACCAGGCAGTGGGCCCTCACCAGATACTAAATCTGCCAGTGCCTTAATCTTGAACTCCCCAGTCTCCATAACTGTAAGAAACAAATCTCTGTTGTTTATAAGCTACTCAGTTTATGGTATTTTGTTATGTTATCTAGCAGCCAAAACAGTCAAGACTTGCAGCCCAGGTCATCTTCCTTCATCCCCTCACTCACAGCGTACAGTGTCTTAATTTGCAAGTCTTTTTATCTTTGGTTTCAACGTATCTGTTTTAAATGAACTGGTCTTTGTTCTTCGCTTTTTTGAAATTATGTAACTTTTAACTCATTTCATAAAAAAAATTCCTTCCATCCCTACTCAGCCATTCTTGATTCCTCCACATTCTTACTTTCATGTTCAATTTATATGCATTTTATTTATCCCCAGAAAGCTTTTGATACCTTCAATGACCTGATCTATTTTTCTTCATTCCATTCCACAGTCTTGGTTCAAACTGTCATCATTTTATTTACTGCAAAAAATAGTTAATTAGTAGGCATTTTTTCCTATTCTACCACCCAAGAGGCTGACAGTGTCATCTTAAAACAGAACAAAACAAAAACTATACTTATTAAATTGTAATTTCAAGCAATGGGCATCTTCCAATTTCTCTCTCTTCACCTGCCTCATCCCGTGCCCTGAATTAGGTACCCCACCTACATAAAACTTTCCACCAATACCTTCTACAACTCCAGACCTTTGAAAGGACTGCTAACCCCTGATGAGATCCAGCGGCCTTTGGTCCAGTGGAAAATATCCTTTTACCTGCCCTTCAAGAATCAGATTGGCCAAGCGCAGCAGCTCACATTTGTAATCCCAGCACTTTGGGGAGCTGAGGCGGGTGGATCGCTTGAGCCCAGGAGTTCAAGACAAGCCTAGGTGACATGGCAAAACCTCATCTCTACTAAAAATACAAAAATTAGCCATGAGTGATGGCACATGCCTATAGTTCCAGCTCCTCAGGGGGCTGAGGTGGGAGAGTCACCTGAGCCTAAAAAGTTGAGGTTGCAGTGAGCCGTGATTATGCCACTGCACTCCAGCCTGGGTGACTGGAGTGAGACCCTGTCTAAAAATAATAAGATTTTTAAAAAATCATATTTTCTCTGAAGCCATTTCTAACTTTCCAGAAAGAATCAGTTATCACACCTTCTGCAAAACCATAACTCTATACATAAAGCAGAAATAAATACTTTAAAACACAATGGGATTTCAAAAAGTTCATGGAAAAATGGAATTAAAAGTTACAAAATAAAGACAAACTTTATTTCTCAACGTAAGCTCCACTAGGTGTAAGACACTTTTATAAGCCACAATAATAGCCATTCGGACCATCCCTAAAAAAATTGAGAACCCTGGGAATTTAACCACCTCAATGCAATCTTTTTTATATTATTAACTGAAGAAAAATTGCTGCCCTTTACAGATTTTCTTAGAATTAGGAAACAAAAAAAACAAAGTCAGAAAGCGTCAGATCAGGACTGTAAAGTGGATGCCCAGTGATTTTCTACAGAAACTATTGATAAATTTCCCTGGTTTGATGAGAGAATGAGCAAGAGCATTGCCATGGTTGTGAAGGATGCTTAGGTGAAGATTTCCTGGGCATTTTTCTGCTAAAGCTTTGGCTAATTTTCTCAGAACACACTCATAAGAAACCCTTTGGCCCTCTGGAAAGTCACCAAGCAAAATGTCTTGAGCATCCCCAAAACTGTTGCCACAATCTGGCTGGTCCATTTTTGCTTTGACTGGACCACTTCCACCTCTTGGTAGCTGTATTATTCCATTTTCATACTGCTATGAAGAAATACCAAGAAATAGAAAAAGAGGTTTAATGGACTCACAGTTCCACGTGGCTGGGGAGGCCACATAATCATGGTGGAAGGTGAAGGAGGAGCAAAGGCATGTCTTACATGGTCGCAGGCAAGACAGTGTGTGCAGGGGAACTGCACTTTGTAAAACCATCAGATCTCATGAGACTTATTCACGATTACGAGAACAAGATGGGAAAAACCCACCCCTATGATTCAGTTACCTCCCACTGGGTCTCCCCCATGACACATGTGAATTATGGGAGCTACAATTCAAGGTGAGATTTGAGTGGGGACACAGCCAAACCATATCAGTAGCCTTTGCTTTAATTGTGCCTTGTCTTCAGTATTGTACTGGTAAAGCCATGCTTCATCTTCTATTACAATTATTTGAAGAAATGCTTCAGGCTCTTAATCCCACTTATTAAAAATTTCCACTGAAAGCTGAGCTCTTTTCTGTAGCTGATCTGGGTATAACACTTTTGCCACCTATTGATAGAGTGAAAAGTTTGTTTAACTTTCATTTTTCATTCAGAATTGTGTAAGCTGAGCTAATTGAGATGTCTAGGTATCGGCTGTTGTTTATACTGTAATTGCCAGTCCTCTTCAATTAGAGCATAAACAAAATGAAGTTTTTCCTCCAAAATTGATGTGGCTGGTCTACCACTGTGGGCTTCATCTTCAACATCATCTTGTCCTCTTGTACCCATTTGCAAACTGCTTATTTCTTTGGGGCACTGTGTCCCATAATTTTTTTTTTTTTTTTTTTTTTTTGATACGGAGTCTTACTCTGTCGCCCAGGCTGGAGTGCAGTGGTGTGAGCTCCACTTACTGCAAGCTCCACCTCCCGGGTTCGTGCCATTCTCCTGCCCCAGCCTCCTGAGTAGCTGGGACCACAGGCACCTGCCACCAGGCCCTGCTAATTTTTTGTATTCTTCGTAGAGACGGGGTTTCACCGTGGTAGCCAAGATGGTCTTGACCTCCTGGCCTTGTGATCCACCCGCCTCGGCCTCCCAAAGTGCTAGGATTACAGGCATGAGCCACTGCATGCGGCCTCCATAAACTTTTTTTAAACATCAATGATTTGACCATTGTTCCACTCAAACTTTACCATAAATTTGATATTCATTCTTGTTTCAACTTTAGCAGAATTCATGTTGCTGAGAGAGGTGCTCCTTTCAAACTGATGTCCTTCTTAGTGCCTCAAACTAGATGCCCTTCAGACATGTTATAACAAGTCAGTATGAGGTTTTTTTTTTTGGTGCAAACATTTTTTAAATCAATGAATAGTTTTTTTTGTAATATGCATTTTCTAAGAAATTTTTGAGGTCCCCTCATAATGATCTCATGGCATCTTTCTATCTTAATGAATTGGGAGGTTTGTGAGTGTGAGACCTATGACTTACAGTACAAATGTTCCCTTTGTGCTCAGTACAACACCTGGCACATTATAAGCATTATAATATTTTCAGTGAATAAAGAGTTTAGCTTAAAAATATATCTTTTTTCCTTTGATAACAAGCATTTACTCCAAAAAAGAAATGTGTTCCCTCCTGACATTGAAATGGTGTTTTGTTGAAGCAGCAGCCATTTGAGAAATACAAAAAGTGGGGTAACATCTGCATTTTGATGTGTGTATGTCTGTAGTAAATTGTCGTTTATGATGATCAAAAAGAAAGGGAAGATAAGGATATTTTAAGACAGACTACAAAAATAACCTAGATTGTGATTCTGCCATTTTAATTTTATCTCAGTTCTGATAAATATTTCTCTTTAACATGCTTGCCCTCCTAAAGAGTGCTGATAAGCCCTCCAAACAGATCCCCCCACTCCTTGCATTTCTAAGCCTTTGATTTAGGTTCTTAGTAAATGCTAAATGATAAGAATAATCTTCAATGATGTTTGTGAATTTTTGGAAATACTCTTTTCATCTAATTTTCCTTTTCATAGCTTAATCTATATTAGCATTCCAATGCTTCTCTTTAAGTACGATCTTTATTTCAAGAATTCAAGTCATTCCAATTTTCTATGAACATTTTTTGAGTGCCTACTGTACCCCAGGCTTTAAATTGAGTGCTGGTTGTTCTGTAATACATAAGACAGTGTGTCTAAGCTTAAGAGGTTCCAAGTCTGAGCCAAAGATTTAAAGGAATAAGGACTTAGTAACAATTGTATTAAAGGAAATATGTTTAACGTAAGGGAACGATTAGACTGACTGTTGGGAAACTGGATGGCAGAGTTGACTTCAGAAAGTGATGGCTTCTGAGCTGGGCTTTGAGGGCTGAACAGGAGTTTGCCATTACACAGAATAAGAAGCAAATAAAAAGATTTAATAATGTGTTTATAAACTAATATCACAATTGATTTTAATCAAGTCCAGAGAATGGATATTACAGAGGAGGGAGGAGAGATAGGGGGATGATGTGATTTGAAAAAACTTTCCCCTTTTGACATTTTTGCTGTGATTTCATTGTCTTTGAGGCCGCGGGAAAAAATACTTTGTGAGGGCTGCTTTGATGTGTATGAATTATTCATCATTAAGAAGTCAGGCAGCTGACACTACTCTTTATTAATGCTATTGAGTGTATTATGGCCCCCCTGGAAAAGCAACGTGTTTTTTTATTCCTCTCTGCCCTGTGTGAGGGTCATCCGCATGTGTAGGAAGGTCTTGGTCAGCTTCTCTCTGATTGGTGCAAATGAGAGGACATTTTGAGCCTTCCTGTCCTGTTGTTTTTTTTCTCTAGTCTTTTTTTAGGATGAAAACTGTTTATCATTGGAGACACAGGCACACATACACACACCCAAGCTGCCTGAGTGTGTGGGTTGCTTGCTTTATTAAAAACCCAGAGTCTAGTCAGACGGAAAGACACGACCACCTAGTCCATTAGCGTTCTTGCTCTGACACAGGCAGCTTGACCTGGGAGCAGCCAGAGCTAACGGGATGTCTCATTAAAACAGCTTTCGTCAGAGTGTTTTCCCCACCATTTAACATTCTCCTGTGCATTGTGCAGGATGTAGTGTGAGGAGCCAGCTGTCTCTTCTCAGGACAGAACAATGTAGGCAATAGAAAGACTTCAATGCGTGCTGAGGACCTACTGTGTGCCAGAATTACCCAGCTCTCTCAATATCTCCACTAAAGCCACCATGAATTGTCATTTTGCATACATGCTAATAGTATGAGTCAAAGCTAACATTCATACTTGTTGGCTGGGTCTCATTGTTCTATAAATGCTTATATAGATAGATTATATCATTTACCCTAAGAATTCTATGATAGATGCATTATTACTGTTCCCATATTACAAATGAAAAAAGCAAGAGTAAAACAGATTATGTTACTTGCTCAAAGTTAAGAACAAGTTTATTTGATAAAACCATACTCAGTGTGTTTGCTCTTTGTACAATATCATTATACTTCTAATCTGGTGTTTTATCTCCACAGTAGGCTAAGCAGCATAGAATAAACTCAATAACAAGAAAAATGCTTGGGTTGGTGGTTGTGATTGTCATTGTTACAATTAAAACCAGCAATTGCTGAGGTCTTGCTATATGCCATGCCTCGAACTAATTACTTTATTTACATATCTCATTTAATTCTGTTTTCAGCCCCATAAAGTAGGTTCTCTATCTGTTCCTATTTCACAAATGTAGAAATAGAGGCTTAAATTAGTTAAATACGAATGTCAGCCTACTTTGATTCCAAATCTGTATGACTTTAAATCAGAAGGAAGAAATGATGGTGGCTAGGGCTAGGGTAATACACTGAGAGAAATGAACAATTTTGAAAGATGTCTGTGATTTATGATTGATAAAACTTGGCTATTTATTGTTGAAATGTAATTCAATTTAATAGCTTTTTATTGGGCAAAGCTACTGGTATGAGATATTATGCTAAGCCCTAAGTATATCCAGGTAACTATCACACAATCTCTATGTTATGATTCTAATTAACAAGAAGATCAATGAACATGTGAATTTTATGATACATGTGTCTACCTATATGTAAATATGATACATGAACAAAAACAGTGATCCACTGATTTATTTTTATTCATGAAATATGCAAATAATAATAAGAACAAACACTTGGCATTTGCTTGTGTGATACCTATGCATTTATTTTTAAAATCTTCTTAGAAGCTTGATGTGATAGGTGTTACTATCACTCCCATATTACAGATGATGGAAACAGAGACACAGGGAAGATGAGTAACTTCTGTGAGTTCCTAGAGCTAGCCATAGTCTCTGAAAACAAAATGAGGAAACAATTACTTCCACCTGGCTGGGGAAGTGTGAGTTATGGTCTGGAATAAATCCTACAGAGAAATAAAATTTGAAACGGGGGAAAGTAGAAACAATCTCCAAGGAAAAATCAGATAAGTACTGAAAACAGTTGATAATTTACACAATAAAAGTGCAAGTTGTCTCTCAGCATATGGCAAACTCTTGGACTCATGCAAGTTAACATTGTCTTGTTTTGAATTCTAATTGCACAACTTACTGAGCCTTCATTTCATGTGAAAAAGTGTGTTTTGAATACCTATCTGATAGGGTTGTGATGAGAGTTAAAAGTGATAAAGCAGGTAGCAGCCCCAGCATAGTCGGTTTCGGACATAGTAAATGCTCAATAAGTGTGCAATCAGTTAATCAATCAATCAATAAATGTGGAAGATATTGTAATGGGCCACCCTTTTGTGAAGCTGTGGTAGTCTCAGCAACTAGGAGTGCCATCTGCAAATGACTTTCAACTCTTGCCCCTGCAGGGATTATCTCATGTTGTGGATCTCAAGATCGTGATCCTTACTGGGGCAACCCAGAGTCAAGAATTGATCACTGTAGGGGTATAAGGTTCTGGCCATTGGCTCTGGTTCAGAACAACTCTGATGTACCATTCTAACTGCATGGTTCTCTTTGGGGTCAGCCAAATCTGTCTTGTCTGCATCACATCTTGAATTTTTTGAAATCTTACTTACTTTCTCTTACTTCCACAGGTACTGGTTCTAAGGATACCGCCGATAGACATCTTTCATGCTAAAACCCATTCCAGAACTTACTTCCCAGCTATCTTTGATGTTCATATTGTCAGAGGTGGTAGCCGCTGAAATAGGCAAAGACATGGAGCATATCTTGGGTCCAGGTTAGTGTCTTAGGATGTGTGACAAGTGCCAGCTTGCTAAGAGACAGCTCTAATATGATGTTGTTTTAAAAGGGGCTTGCATTTTTCCTATGCCAGCCAACAGGACCCTTCACTTAAAATGTTAATTGTTAATAAAATCACTACTCGTCCATTTTATAGGTAAAGGAGGTGGGTGCACACAAGTGAAAAGATGTTGCTGAAGTCACGTGGCTTCAAGCAGTAGAGCTGACTGACTGTCCTCTAGTCCAGTGGTCCCTACAGGATGAAAGCTTCTCTCCATTACAGATCATGTGTATATTTTTTTCTTTGTCTGAAGTTATCTGGGGCTGAATCAGATTTGCCACCTCTTCACACAAAAATGATGCTGTCTACCTTACAGGACCTTGGGAGTCCACAGGAAGGTCTTTTTACCATCAGCATTCTCTCCTATGTTCAAGGAGTGTCAGCCAAAGATGGCCAGGTAAGTGATGGAGCTTTAAAAGGTTAATTACCATTAATCATTATGAAAAGGTGGCTTTTATCCATTCATAAATTCAGAATAAATTTATTTTGCTGACAAGCAAAATGTCCCATTTGCCCTGTGGACCTGGTTCCCATTTTGAAAAATATATATATTTTTTAGATTATGGTCTTTGTATGAACTGCTGTCTTTTCCAACACACCATGTGGGGAAAAGCTTAATTAAATTCATAAAGTTGGTTAAGTTATTCCACATTTATCAAAAACCTTTAGGATTACACATATATGAGTTTCTGTGCAGACTCAGATGTACAGTTACATATCTATGAATAGAGATACACAGAGGTTGTTAACCAACACCTTTAAAGTGTGTTCTACAGGTGACTCACAGATGAATCTTACTTTAAAACTTCTACAAAACGTTTCTTGTATTATATTTTAATAAACACAAAGCTTAAGCATTCAAGGTTGCAACCTGCAAAACTCAATCTAGCCCAACTCTAGGTTGCAGTTCAGGTATTATTAAAACTATCTCTATCCTTCATTATCCTTTAGAATGTATTTATTAATTGCTTGCATTTTCATGAATGAAACTATGAGGCAAAATAAGGCGATCTAAAATATTAAAAGTAACAAGAATAAATAATATCTGCCATTTTACCATTTATGTGTCAGGTTCTCTACTGTGATGGTGAATTTTATGTGTCAATTTGGACCGTGGGATGCTCAGGTACTTGGTAAAACATTTCTCTGAGGATGTTTCTGGATGAGATTAACATTTAAATTGGTAGACTGAGTAAAGCATATTGCCCTCCCTAATGTGAGTGGACTTCATCCAATCTATTTGAGGCCTGAAGAGAGCAGCTGATTCCTTATAATAAATCTATTTTTATATATGTATACATTCCAATGATTTTGTCTCTTTGGTGAATCCTACTACCATTTATAGTACTCAATAGTATACTGGTATGATATTATCTTTCACTACCCATTCCGTATTCCCTTTGCCTTCAGCAAGTACCTTAGTTGATTGTGGTTCTTTGCCTGGTGGGGTGACCCAAACCTTCATTCCTGATGAGTCTGAGCCATTAGTAGGATTGAATTGTTGTAGTTTTTCATTGACCTTAATCACAGGGCATGACCTTAATCACCCTAAAGGATTTCTTGTATTCCAGACATATTCTTCCTACCTCCATTGGGCAGAAGTGCTTCCATTTCTCCTTGGTGGTCATAAGCAGTCACCCCAGTCAGCACTGGGTGACTCCCTTTTTGCCTGTTGATTTAGAGGCAGGGGAGCCCAAAGTGACCTGGTGGCTGCCTTAACTTCCTGTTTAATGCAATCATTGTTGGGTCCTAGTGGAAGCACTCCTCCCTTTGGAACTAAGTAAGACCTTTAGGCCAGTAGAGCATAAGGTCACAGCAAATAGAAAGCAAGGTTTGGGGTGGAAAGATAAAGAGTATGCCTTAGCTGCACTCATCTACTTGAAAGTATCAGCATACCGTCTACCCTGTGTCTAGCTTCCTGCCCTGGTAATTAAAGGGCAGGTAAACAGGTCAACTAAGGCTTCAATATGGAGACATTTTTGGTGGTCTGCCCAGTATTTATGGACAATTTTCTTGGCCCCACCCCATCTTCTTTTCTGTGGCCCAAAGGAGAAGACCCTCTCCCTTCCTCCACAAAAAGAGATAGAATAACATCTTTCTGAGAACACTGAACTTCCCCCAAACCTGAATTCTATCTTCTTGTTTAATCAAGGAGGACAGGGTTGGTGTTAGGGTAAGCTCCCCAAATTGCTTCCTTTCAGTAAGCCCTGCAGAAAAATGACCACAAGAACTAGCATTCTTCTGCACATATAATTGACATATTTATTAGCATTGTCAGCATTTAAATATGTATTCTTTTTCACTTATTCCCCCCATCCATTTCTCTTTTGTTATTTGCTTTTTCTAAACTACCCTTCTCTCTTTCTCTAACTTTGCCCCATTCTGTCTCTTTCTTGGTCGCTCAGAAATTAATTTTAATAAAAAAGAAAAATTATTGCTCTGATATTCCTTCTACTTGTACCATCTAGGAATGAAAAATCTTAATCTTCACCTGTCCCAAACATCTGGGCGAAATGAGTTCTCCCCATCCCTGCCCAAGTTCGACCCTCTGCTATATCTTCCCTGGTTCCGTAGCACCAACGGGATGGAATGCTTTCCCTCCAACTGCTTACCTAATTTTAAGGATGCAGTGGAAACACACACACACACACACACACACACACACACACACACACACACACACACACGGCAAAGGTTATAAGATTGCTAAGTATGTTCCTTTCTTGAACATTATAATAAGGGCACTTTGGTATGGAGCATGTGAGATTTGTGGGGAGGGAGTGTCCCAGAACTTGATATCATTGGCAGTCTTTCTTATGATGGCATCTGAAATTTTTGAAGCCCATTCTTCCAGGTGTTCTCAGCACATTACCCTGATTTGGTTTGGCAGAAGACCTTGTTTAAACCTGAAATAACAACAGGTGTTCTTTCCTATATTGGCTCACCATCTAGTCCTATCTTGAGTTCCTGTGGGGACACAGGTGCTGATTTCATAAGCAATCCCTCTCAAAGAGTGGACCAGAACATCATCCTTCTGGAAGGAAAATGCTTTCCAGAGGAAGGATAAGGAGCGGGGAAGATCACTGGGGTCTCAGTTCCAGTCCTTCCTTCATTGTTCATTGACATTGTAACCCTAGAAAAAATCTTTCTTCTCTCAGAAAGTATTTACATATCTCAAAATGAGATGAGGTGGTGGAACATGAGCTTCTAAATTACTTTTAGTTTTAACATTCTATAATGTCATATACTCTTCTTCCAAATTAAATTCCAACTCACTTTGCTTACACCTTTCCTTCAGAAAGAAATGCATTCAAAGAACCTACATTCACAACATAAAGAAATAAAGGTAACTATATAATAAAATTGACTTGCTATTTAAAATGCTTATTAATATTTTTATCGATGTGGAAAATGGGTATCAGTGAGTATGGACAAGAACAGGACAATGTAAGTGCCATGGGTCATATGATACCTGATAGGTGAACAAATATGATAAATTCAAGAAAGAAAGAATTTATGAAACTATGAACAGCTACTTCTGAGGGGTGAGATTATGTGTGCTTTATGTTTTCTTTACTTTTTGCAGCCATTCCCAAATTTCTCAAAGTGATTGTGCATTCTCATCAGGAGAAAAAAAAACCCTGCGTTTTTCAAATAAGTTATTTTTCATGTGAATTGGATGTGATTTTGAATCAAGAAGCTTACCATTTTAGCTTTTCTATGTCATTCCTTTGAGAACAAATTCATGTAAAAAATGTATTCCAACTTTTAAAAAAAGCAGTGTGTGCCCGTCATATGCATGTATCTGTATGTAGTTAGGTATCTATTTTAAAGTTGGCAATGGAGTTGAATTCCAGATGTTCACTGAACCTATGTATGGAATCTCATGGAGCCAATAAGATGATCTAACATGAGGCTATAATTTTAATTAGATTGTTTTTATTCTCTCTAATGGAAGAGAAATGCAAAAGCATCAGTGACCTCAATTTTAAAAATTCATTCCTCAACACATATTTCTGCATGTAATTATATTAAAAATCACCTTCTCCCCAAATTCTTCTACTCTTTGAAAACTATTGGTAACTAGTGGTCTGACACCCAAAATTCCTGATAGTCATCATTCATTTGCTCATTATATACTATGAAAATGCCCACACCTCCATTCCTGCCTTTGGCCATGACTCCAATCTCAGCCTGTTTCTAGAGAAGGTGAATCATGTTTAATAAGGGTGTATGTGTGCAGGAGGGAATCTAAGGGAGATATTAGGGTCAAAGCAGAATCTTGCTTTGCAAGCCCATTTTTTAGAAATTTAATATATTCCTTTAAATTCATTCCTTGTGCTGGGAAAAAAAGATTTATTCGGAAGAAGCTGCTAAGGTAATAAGAAAATATAAATCTTTTGGCTGATTGTGGAGATTTTTAAACGATTCAGGGAGAGAAGCTGAGCTTGTGTTGCCAGGTAAGCTAGGAATGAGGATGCACTATAAACTCCCACCCCCTACTTCCTCTGCAGAAACATCACGTTTTTCTAAGCCTCATTTTGCCCATCTGTAAAGGAAGCAAGATGTTTCTCTATTACAAGGTATAAGAAAGCTTAATGAAATCATGGTCTTAAAGAGCTTCTGATGAAAGCCCTATCCTGATATAATGTGGTTTCAGGACTAAGATCAATTATCCCGCCTGAAGCCTACAAGCAATGTCCTTCTTAGGCAGGTGTAGACAGAATGATGCAATGAGTCTTATTCATCTTTGCATACCTAGACTGAATCCTTTTCAAAGTGGTTTTCAGCAGACCTGAGCTCTCGGATACGTGAAATATCTACCTCCAGGAGAACAATGGCAGATTATAGGCTCATCTCTGTGGCTGCCTTTTCTCTCTGAGGGTCTAAGTTTCACTTTTCAGATAAATCTCATGCATACCTAAGTACAGGCACCCTCTGAAATGGGTAGACGGGCTTATTTCCCCATCCCCTTCAGTAGGCAAACACATCTGGCATTGAATTCCCTAGAGCCCACCTATTGTGACCCAATTCTAATACCTGGGAGGTGATTTTCACCAACCTGCACCTCCTTATTAAAATCATTAAATTTTCATTGTCTACCACTTTTCACTTTGTTCAGGATGGCTGAAAATGAAGTCAAGAAAGAAAAGGTCTTTCCACTTAAATGTAGTCACTCAGATGCAAACCTCCCTGAAGCTCATTCTCTTTCCTGTCAATTTCGACACCCACTGAACAATCCACAAATGTTGACTCATTGACTAAACATCTATAAGGTTAATGAGCTATAAGAGAGTGTGTTCAGAAAGGAAACACACTGTAGATTTGGTCTTGATGGGCAGGGGAGATTTGAACAGTCAGAGAAGTGTGAGAGAGAGGAAGAAGACATGAAAATGACCAGATGTACGTTGGGAATAGAGAAGCTTCCATCTATCTTTCTAGAACAAGCCTTCCACTCACGCATTCATTCACTTTATATTCCTTAATTCAATAAACATTCGCTGTCTCCATTCAGCAGGTCAAATAATCTTCTAAGCTTGGGGGAAGTGATGCTTCAGCCAGTCTTTTCCCTTAAAATTTTCCCAAACACATAGACTCAGCCACACCCAAACACAAATCTGCAAGTTGAATTGATGGTTGGGTGAGCTCAGGGCAAAAAAGAACAAAAACATATCTCTGTTGCACTGGGTTTAGAAAATCTCAACATATGAGGTGATTGTTGCAGTGCTCTTTAGGTGTGCATTCACGGTTGTACACAGGGGCCAATAGAACACACAAGGAAAATGGAGAAATGATGTTGGTAGATTTGATAATGCACCATGAAAGCCAGGGTAAGCATCATTGGTTTTCAAGCAAAGCAGTGATATAGTGGAGGTGGGAGGGTTAGGAATGGAGATGCATTTGCAGAAATAAAATATTCTCCAAAGGATGCTGGATTTTCAAGGGTGGAAATTGCAGGTGAGTCCCCAGTTTTGAAGGAAGTCTTGACTCTCCCTCTCCCCAAGATCAGAGTGTTGCTCTGGGCAAGAAAATAAAAGATCCAGGGGACACTGAAGTTTCCTAAGAGGGAATGTGCATTCTTTGAGCCTTGCTGGGCATAGGATATCTTGGTATAATACAGGCAGTATGACAGGAAGGTCACATCACTGTGTAACCCACTGTTTTAAAATATTATTTAGAAGCATCCCTAAAGATCTGAGTGTAATTTTGTTCAACCTTTATTTAAAAATCCACCTCTATGACGACCAATTTTTACTGGCCCCTTAGGTGATAACTTAAGACAGATTTCTCTTTAATAGTTTTATAACAATTTAAGTCTCAGGCTCATTCATCTCATTTTATTTCCCACATCCATAAAAAGAGCCTGGGTTCTCACTAGGAAAGAAAGAGGAAATCAGGTACCTGGAAGGAAGCGGCAAGTCTCAAGCCTCCCTGACTGGTTGTGGCTTTGCCTAGAGTTCTACTTCTCCCAGGCCTCTGAGCTTCACTCAGCATCCTGGACATGTGGCTAGTCAATCCTAGGTGCAGAACCTAATAATTCTCCAATTTAAAGACTGTGTGACTTGAGAAGTCATTAAAACTCTCCAACAATCAGTTTGCTAATCTGAAAAATGGAGGTAAATGTCGCCCATACGTTATGTAACTCAAATGAAGCAACCTGCAAATGTGCCCAAGGTAGGTGGGTAACTCGAAAACATAAACCATCGTCATGGTTATCTAACCAGAAGGACCATGGTCATTTGCATTTCCTATTGTACTCCCCTTTCTAGTTCACTGTTTCTCCTTCTTCTACTTTTTACAGTCATAAGAAAAACTAGTTACTATATGTTCCAATCCCCAAATTTTCCAAAGCAGCTAGATTCAAAGGAGACCAGCTTACGCAGAGTTGAGGGCACACGCAATTTCCAGTCCAGGACTGCCCCATAAATACACTAACTTTAGTGTTTACTTGTAGAAATTAATCTATGTGTTCTGTAAATGTATGTCAATAAACTCTGAATTCATTACCATCATGAGGTCTCTAAGGAAACATACCCCCATATGCAAGAAAGCCAAAGGACCAAGAAAAAGAAAAAAAGAAAAAAAAAATTCTACATCTTTGTGTGATTTTCCATTAGCAGAAGAAATGCTTCTTTTCATCGTCGATCAAGACACAGTCATTGTTCTGAGCTGCACACAAATGAGTGTCCTTGTATCATCAACTGGAGACACATCATCAGTTAAAAAAAAAAAAAAAAACCAACAGACTAGAGCCAAATTCTGAGAATTTTAGAAACTAGAAAGGTAGAAAGTAAATGCAAGACTCTGATTTTTCAGCCAGTAAATGTAGCTCAAGGCTGAATTTTCAAACTCTTTCGATCCTAGCTAAATATAACTCAGAGGTTTGAATTACTATAAATTCATATTACATTTATCCACAGGATGAGGGTCACATACTAAGTGCTTTTCCAAACATAAAAAAGGTCCCAGACCATGAATTCATTCTCTTTTCAGCATATTTTGCCAATGTTTCTTTAGTTGTAAATAGCAGTGATATTTCTATTAAATTCATTTTCTCCCTTGGTGGCATATCTACTCCAAATATGGTCTCATTATCTGCAAGGAGGCAGATTCCCGCTGGACCTTTCCAAATTAGGCCATCAGACTCCCTTGTTTATGCCTTTTAAACTCATTCATACGCGGGCAATGCTATCTCATCCTTCAGAGAGCAGAAAGTCACCAGTCCACTCTGCAGAAGATAAAGAAAAATGAAGCTAATATTTCTCTTTGCTATGCCCATATTTACTGCTTCAGCACGACGTAGCTCTTTGCTACCCTCTCTGATGGACACTAATGCAGAGCCAATGCATTTTGTTCCAAGTGCTGCTTAATGTGCCCACAGATAAATCTTCTGCCCTGCTCTGTATCAAAAACATCTTGCAAAGCTAGGTAAATTATACACCACTGCTCCGGTTTTGTCTACTAATTTTTTAATGTACATGAAATATTCAAGGTGATTTGTGAGGCATGAAATATCTCTCATGAATCCATCCTGACACTTCCCTTGCTGAGAATACATTTCTAAAGGCTGCCCACGTCCATCTGGGGTTGAAGTTTTCAAACTAGATTAAAGATCCACTGGCTGAACTGATAGAAAGACAGAGCCTAAGCATCCCCTCAGGCATGCTACTAGTTCTTTGCTTCCCTCCTTTGCTGCCAGTGGCTTTTGGAGTCTGTAATTTCTCCTTGCGTCTCCTGCTCCATGGCATATTTACTGGGATGGAGGGTTGGAGAAACGAGCTGGAGTAATTTTTGAACTTCATGAACTCCTAAGACATCCCATGTCTTGAGAGTCTTTTCTCTACCCTACGGATTGGAGGTGAAAACAAAACTGTAAAAGCAAACTGTTTGAATATGATAGAGAACCCAAGACTCTAAATGGTAACAACAAGGTCATAGCTTTCAGGCATCTGAACTGGGCAAATTAAGATAGCCCACGTATTTTAATCGACTGGTGTAATGCAAAAACTGGCCTTTGATTTCCAGATTTATCAATCATTAGTGGCAAGGCCCAAGACATTTAATTTAAGCCTTCTGTACCTCCATTTGGGGGAAATTAGTGTCACTCTCATAGGGTTGTTGTGAGGATTGAATGTGTGTATGTGCCCAGAACACTGCCAGGGCTCAGTCAAGATTAATTTCCTTCCCTCCCTCCTAGTTCATTTCTGTAATAGCTCTTTCTACGATGCCACCCTACGTTGAAATTGGAATAGCTTCCATGTAGAGAGCTGTTTGGCAGGTCATTTACACACATTTTTTTTTATATCTGATGCTCACAACAGTACCGTACAGTTGGTATTAGTATTTCCACACAACAAAGAAAATACTGAGGATAAAAAGGTTAGAAAAATTGGCAAAGGGCACACTTTCTTTGTATCATAATTTTTATATCCTAATGCCCAATGGTATGATCCCAAAATTCATCTATGCTCTTTTAACTATGCCTGTTCACTCTTCTTCACATCATTTGCCCTTCATTCTGTAAGAGGAAAAAAAAAAATCCCTGGAATCTGGAATATAACATCTCTCTTCTTCTTTTTCTACTATATGATGGCAATATCTCAGGTTGCTTTAAATGTCTGTCTAATCCCTGCCTTTGGGGCTACCCTATTGTCATCCTAATTTCATCAGGGTTTTATGAGCTACACGCTTTTCACCAATTAGAGATTTCTCACAAGGTTTTGAAACATTACTTATCCTCATTTTTGCCAGATGCACTTCATTCTTGCCTTTTTATTTTTTACACATCCATTCCTGCATTTTTATATCTTTGATGACAGTTTAGGATTTTAGTGTCTTGCATTACTGGCCATTCATTCTTGGCTTTATTTATTCATTTATTCTCTTCTACTTCTGCTTCGATTTATCATTGAACAGCGCTCCTACTTTTCCAGATGCATTAAGTTATTAACTCCATCCATTTCTTTCCTGTCTTCACCTACAATAATATTACTCCACATATTCATTCCTCTTCAACTTTGTCTACCAGAGATCCAATATCTGTGGCTTATGTTTTCCCTTAGCTGCCATATGCTCTTCTTTTTAGCCTAATTATGAGCATAATAAAGTTTTGATTGTGATTTTTCCAGGTTTCCTCTTCAATGACTTGAGTCATAACCTCTCTAGTTGCCAACTCTGGTACTTTCACCTATTAGAAGTATAAATAAAATATTAAATTAGAAAACTATCCTGCCCTATATCGCAAATAGTCAGCCACTGTCACCTCCTGCTTTATTCTGTGCAATCTTAATTACATTGGGTAATTAGAAATGACCCAATTTGAGGACCCTTGTCTTTTTGTTCAGCTGTGGAAAGGGACTGACACTGTGGTTAGGTTTCTAAGTGTGCAGGCCATGTTCAATGTCAAGCCCAGTGTGGTAAAATTAGAGAACATGAACCCTGGAAGGGCCTTTAAGTGTCATTTTTAAAAAGTGACATAAAATTGTGAAGTTAAAAAAAAAAAAAAAAGGACCTGGAAGGGATCACTTACAAGGATGTGGGAAGGATCACTTACCAGCTATGCCATTTTAAATAAGTCCCTTAACTTTGCTAAGCCTCACTTTCCTCCCTTGCAAGACAGGATTACAAAAGCATGTATTTACCTTATGAAGCTGTGTTGTGGCATATATGTCAGTATTTGTGAAATAGTCCAGCACAATTCTAGGCACATAGTATCTTTTTAAATAAATGCCAATTAAATATGAAGCTAGTACCAGCACAAGGCTGATCCCTGATGGTTCTTGAATATCGGCACCTTGTGGCCAGCCAGTCTATATTTGAGCAATTCCAGTGGCAGAAACCTCACAATCTTCCAGGTTTGTCCATTCTACTCCCACAAAATAGTGGCTTCTAGAATGTTCTTTCAGTATGGGGCAAGGCCTATATCATAGTTCAGGACATGTAGTCAAAACTGTTCTCCAAACAGAAAGCCATCATTTGTCTCCATCCAAAATCTACCCATGGGCCCTTGTCTCTTTCTTCTAGGCCATATGGACACTCTCATTACAAGCATGAGAGTTATTCGTATTTTTGAATAGAGTTCTCAGGTACTGCTCCAGCTCCTTCAACAATGCCTCATAGTTTTCATGATTTTCAGTCCCCTTCGGCATCTGCTTCTCTCACTTCTGGACTGTTCAAATATATAAGTTCCCAGAATCCCAAACCTGAATGAAATATTTCAGGAGCAGCCTACACAGTGCAGAGTAGAACAGAAGTGCCACATTTCTTGTTCTGAATAGTCTACTTCTCTTTACAAAGCCCAAGATTAAAATCACTTTTTCAGCAATGATAACCAGCAGTATTTCATTTTAATTAAGCTTATAGTCAGGCAAGAATTCTCTGTTTATATATATATATATATATGTGTGTGTGTGTGTGTGTGTGTGTGTGTGTGTGTATACACATATATATATATATATTTTTTTTCCTCCATGTATTCTCAGAAAATTGATCTTTGGGATTCAGGCTCAGAACTTTACATTTACTTGGGCCCATCTGATTCATCAGGATAATCCATTGTGATTATAAGAAATCAAAGATCACCCATGAAAATCGTTTATCCATTTTATATGTGCTTTTTGATTACTCAGTTTCAGATGCCTTTTCAGGCTCTGAGGATACATTGGTTAACAGAATACATGAATACATCTTTTCCATTTCTTTTCTTTTCTTTCTTTCTTTCTTTATTTTTTTTGACACAGAGTCTCACTCTGTCACCCAGGCTGGAGTATAGCGGCATGATCTCGACTCACCACAACTTCTGTTTCCTGGGCCCAAGCGATTCTCCTGCCTCAGCCTCCTTGTAGCTGGGAATACAGGTGTGTGCCACCACACCCAGCTAATTTTGTATTTTTTTGTAGAGACAGGGTTTCACCATGTTGGTCAGGTTGGTCTTGAACTCCTGAACTCAAGTGATCTGCCTGCCTCGGCCTCCCAAAGTGCTGGGATAATAGGCATGAGCCACAGCAACTGGCCAGCATACATCTTTTCTTAAATTAATGGAACTTACAGTTCTAGCAGAATAGTTAGTTATTAAACAACTAATTTCAACAATCATGGTAAAAACAGTATCAGGGAAGCATAATAGGAGCCTGACTTAGTCTAGGTGGTGTGGGAAAGCTTCTCTTGTAGACTTTTATTTCTAGGTAACAGGAAAATCGCTTTGCATTTTAAGTAACAAAAAAGGGAAAGGCATGTAGGAAGGAAGGCCTTCAAGACAGAAGAAGCGTGGCAAATCCAGGGATCTACAAGAAGAACAAATACTAATGTAAGAAGAAAAAATATTGTTCTAGTATTATCAGACAAATTTACGGTGATAAATCAGGGTCTTATTATAAGGGAATATGTAGTTTCATTACTGATTTTTTAAGAACAATGAGAAACTGCTAAGCAATGGGGCAGGATAGAGGGCATGATTAGATTTACATTTTTAAAAGAATAATGTGGGCAGCTGTAGGTGAAACAGTGAATTCAACTGGGAACAAAAGGGACATGTACTAACCCAAGATTGAGGCAACCATTCAGAGCAATAGTACCTTGGACATGGATGGCGGTGGTGGAGAGAGGGAAAAGTGATAGATTTTAAGGACAATTCAGGAACTGGACTATATAGAATATAGACATTAATTGGAAAATAAGGGAGAGGGAAAATAGGTATAAAGGAGGACACCCATGTTTTTGATTTGCAGGTGTAGATGAATGTTAGTACGTACTATTTACCAAATTTGGGAAAACAAGAAATGGAGAGAGTTGCCATAGAGAGCATGAGTTAAGTTTAAGAGGTATTGAGTTTGAAGTGCTCACTACCTAGCCAAGTGAAGACTTAGGATTGAATATTCATTACTTTTTCTTATTTCCTTGTATCTGCAAATATACGACTACTTTGTGTCTCTTCCTAGATCTTGATGTTCAATGACTAGTTACGCTAGCAAAGCTAAAATAGCTCTGTTGATGGTGTGTACTCACGTGTGTGTGTAGCAAGAGAGCAAAAGTGAGTGGGAGAGAGAGAAAAAAAAGGAAAGGGGGAGGAGAGAGAGAGAGAATTTAAGTTAATTTGCTTCCATCTTGTTTTTATCTTGTTCCGTAGCATAACAGAAGAAACTGTTTTTCCTGAATTAGCTCTGCCCTAAAAACTTCTTATTTAATAAGTTTATGCTCAAAACCATCTCCCAGACTCTCCCCTGCCCAGCTGATTTCACGCTGAGTGTCCTGATAAAGTAACTGCCCAATTACCAGATTTTTGTAATTGCTACATCGAGGCATTAAGCCTGAAGAATATGCATGTTCACGACCTCTGTGCCGCCTGTATTTTTCATCCCTCCATTTTGAGTTTGAAAAATTGGCATGAAAATTGTTTTCTGACACTTCTTTTGAACCCTTAAATTATGTATCTATGACTAATAGCAATGTCTCAGGATGTTCTTTCAGAGAGGAAATCTAGTTTGAAAATCTGTCTTTTGTTTTTCATTTTCCAATTTCCTAAAAAGATCAGTGCAGGGATGTTCTTTGCCCCCCATCCCCCAACAAACGCCCTCCCTACAGCACACAAAGCCTACTCCCTGCAACTGCTAAAAGGCACCTTCTTCATATTATCCAGCAGCTTGTTTTTGTCCAGCATTTTCATGTGTTTAAAATTAAAGCAGCAGCAGGAAAATGGAGAGGGGCTTAAACATTGAGAGAATTCGCAACGGGGTTTAAAGTCAAACCAGGGTGTGTGAAGCCAAATCTCAGCCATAGGTGCTAGGAATAGACGAGGTACACTATATGCTCCCTGCAGGTAAAGATGAGTCTGTCCTGTCCACTCTTGTTGCAGTCACATCTACCATATGACCTTGAATAAGTAGCTACTCACCAAATTTTGAATTCAGAAGAGTCCCAAATACTCTTTCCAGTCTTTGATTCATCTGGGTTCTGTCTAGGTTCATCTACTTTTTTTTTTTTTTTTTGAAACAGGGTGTGTGGTTCTACTACTCAGGCTGGAGTGCAGTGGTGTCATCACAGCTCACAGCAGCCTCAACATCCTGGACTCAAATGACCTCCCACCTCAGCCACCCTAGTAGCTAGGACTACAAAAATGCACCACCATGCCTGGCTAATTTATTTTTTTATTATTATTTTTTTAGATACAGGGTCTCGCTGTGGTGCTCAGGTTGGTCTCAAACCCTTGGGCTCAAGCAGTCCTCCTTCCTCAGCCTCCCAAAGTGTTGGAATTAAAGGTGCTAGCCACCATGCCTGGCCTCATCTACCTCTTTTAAATTCTCCACCTTATTTCTGTAGGCATGACTCATAAAACCAGCTCCAAAGGCTGTCACACTTTATGGTCTTTCTCCTGAGTCTTTCTGTTAACCAGCCCTGGACTTGTAATCTCAACCTGTGATCAATCTGAAATCATAGACCCTAACCTCCACCTGTGGCTTTGGGTGGAGGTTGATTCAACCAGCCCCTAAATGGTAACACTTAGCCCTCCTACTTCACTACTTCACTTTCCAGCATTTGCATATGAATCCCAGTGATGTGGATGCTGACTTCTGCTCAGAATGACACTCCTGCTATGCATACACAACGCTTCCCCATGAACTGAGATTTCCACAAGTTTCCCCAGCTCCAGGTGGTCTCTGGGTCACCTGGACACAAC
Source organism: Symphalangus syndactylus (assembly GCF_028878055.3). Taxonomy (NCBI): domain Eukaryota; kingdom Metazoa; phylum Chordata; class Mammalia; order Primates; family Hylobatidae; genus Symphalangus; species Symphalangus syndactylus. The sequence goes on from NC_072433.2 coordinate 28,441,830, forward strand.
CCCTGCACTCACCCAGCATGTACTCTGCCTTCTCCAGGTATGACTCCTGCTACCTGCAAGAACTGAATTCCTGCTTGTTCACTACCCTGTCTCACTCCATCCTGTTCCCCCGTCCCCGCTGGCCTGATTAGTACTTTTATTTGGGCAAACAATGTATTCCCTGTTGGTCTACATTATCAGACAGAGACTAGGCAAACTGTGACAGGAATCTCATAGAAGTGATTCAAGCATTAACAGAAGGGCCAAATTAAATTATCTTTGATGCCTCTTTCAATCCTGAACTTCTGACTCTATGAAATATATCACATAAAATACGTAGAAGTCAAAGTTTGCCTCAGCCATGCTATTTTATGCAGTGTGACTCAAAACTCTACTAAAGGATCTGAGATTTCATACAAAGGTTATGTAGGAGGATTTTATCCTTTACTGAAGGGAGGGACTAAATCATGCTGTCCAGAGTGCAGATTTCAGTAAGGATGGCTGCATGTTAGAAAGATGCCCAAGGGGCCCTTTCTGACTATTCCACAATGTCTCTATATCTCATAAGATGCTTTACCTAACTGCAGAGTCTCTTCCATGGAGATGCTGGGGTTGTCTTTTACGTAATGTGCATTCATCTTTGTCTTGCTGAAGTCCTTCTGTGGCTTTCTGCTCCCCGTGGGAAGTCACAGACATGACCTTTGAAGCCCACAAGGACCGGGAGCCTTCTTGCCCAGTAGTTTCAGTTCACACAGTGTCCGCCTGGGGACATGGACTTCAGCACTCCCGGCTAGCCGCACTCTGAAGTATGCATAGCTACCTCACATCTTCTTGCCTTCTTGACGTTGCCCTAAAAGTTTCCTCTGTTTGAGGGTTTCCTCTGTTTGGGATTCTCCTTGCCCACCATCTCCCAGTCAAAGTCTTAGCCTTCTTCAACATGTAACTTGAACACCATCTCCTGTGGACATCCTCTTTCAATTCTTCCTTTATGAAGATGACTCATTTCACTGGCTATTCTCCCAACATGATCTTCTCCTGGAACCCATTTCACTAAGCTAGTATGACTTTTGCATCTCTTTCCCTCAGCGAGCTCCATGCAGCAGATGTCCAGGGCTCATTCATCTTTGTATCTTCTTTGTTCATCCCAATTCTAGGTATTAGGAAATCCATGATAGATATAAATTGAATGAATATATGTTAATTTATTAAATAAATTAGATGAACATAGTTCTATTGACATAAACCAACTTTCTAAATGATTTTCTAACCATTATAATTATGGATAAAGATGTTCAAAAGTACAGATTTCTTGACTTTAAGATGACTCCATTCTAAATATTCAAAGATAACTCTTTCATCACTTTTCGAAATTATTTGAACTCAGGGTCCTCAGAGGCTTTACTTAATCCACTCAAAGTCATCTTCAATTCCAAACTTATGTCACTAAAACATAATATTCTCATCACCACTCTTCTATTCCTTCAAAGTTAATTAAACTCTTGTAATCCCTCTCACCCTTACTGATAGTGTTTCACAAAAGTCTAAGTTATAGCCCACAAACTCCTAGAGAAATAATATGACCTTTTGAGGCCACTGAGTTGGGAGTGTAGAGAAATTTCTACCATTTTGTACGTATACCTTTTGGACAAAATCCTGGCACGTGAAATAATATTTTAATCTGTATTAATCACTCTGAGCTTTACTGGCTAATGTGACATGTCATTTGCCAAATTCTGATAGATTCCTAATATTTTGCAGACTTCTACCAAACAGCCACAGCACATCCCCTGAGTCCCCATTTGGTTGTCACACATGATCCAGCTGCCCCACGTCTCATTCATGTTCTTGCTCTGTGACTTTCTTCTCTTTTAATTTTCTTTCCACCTTTCTTTTTTTCCTCTTCTTTCTCTTCAAGCGCCTTATGACTGGTCATTTATTCCAGACTGGGAGGATTAAGAACAAGTTCTTAATGATAAGTAACAACCCACTTGTTGCTAAGAACAGGTTCTTCTCAAGGAGATAATTCTGGGTTTATTTTCTACTTTTCCAGTTCTGGCTGTGTGATCTCAGACATGTCACATATTTCTAGTAAACGTAGTTGTCTCATAGGAAATGCCCGCTTCATGGCATTGCCGTGATGCTTAAATGAGGCACTGCAAACTTAACATGGGGCATATGGTAAGTGCTCATTTACAGTGAGATCTCCTTTATCGGCTTCCCAAAATATCTGTCCAGAGGGCCGTCTAAAACAGAGACCGGGCTTTCATTTGAAAAAATATATAAGATTCTGCAAAGCAGGAAGCATCTTATTCATGATTATATTTCCAGTCTTTTAGAGATTTCGTAGAATAGAATGGATCGAAGAAAGGAGCTGAGGTGAATTTTTTTTTTGAGTTGGAATCTCGGTCTGTCACCTAGGCTGGAGTGCAGTGGCACGATCTCGTCTTACTGCAAGCTCTGCCTCCCGAGTTCACGCCATTCTCCTGCCTCAGCCTCCGGAGCAGCTGGGACTACAGGCGCCCGCCACCACGCCCAGCTAATTTTTTGTATTTTTAGTAGAGACGGGGTTTCTCCGTGTTAGCCAGGATGGTCTCCATCTCCTGGCCTCGTGATCCGCCCACCTCAGCCTTCCGAAGTTCTGGGATTACAGGCGTGAGCCACCGCGCCCGGCCGCTAAGGTGAATTTAAACCTATTACGTGCCAGGTGCTTTCCTAATCATTTGAACCTTACAGTAATACTGCAAGGTAGCTATTATTATCTTTATTTTTCCAAAAGGTGAAAGTAAGGCTCTGAGAGCTGAAGTAGCTTATGATGTGAGATTGCAATGCGTCTAAGTTCCAGACAGAAGCCCAGACATGTCTGTCTGCGAACTTCTGTTTTTTTTTTCCAGTGAAAATCTGATATTAGGTATAGGCTAAGGCTCTCTTTCCTGAAGTATGTTCTACAAGATGTTGAAAGAGGTTACAAGGTGAAGATAGTTTCTGTAATTAACTTGGTTTGGGAAACATTAGACTACACAAACAAGCAAAATACATTCCTTTGCAGGACTTCTTCAGAACCTTGAATGAGTGAATACAGTTACCTCTAAATCTCCTAGACTGTAGGGAGCTACATTTGCTCATCTTTCATAGAACATTCAGGAAAACCCTGATCTAGGGAAATGATCTGTAAGTAAGTGTCCACCTGTTCTACTGAAGGATCCAGTATTTCAATATATTCTACTTTAACGAAATAACCAAGATCAAATTTGTTCTTTGGATGCCTATAAAATGCTCATTATTAAATCTTGTGAGACACCTGGGGGTTCTCAGCAAATATCACTGTGGTGGTTAATGAGGGCAGATCTACACAAAACATGCATTTTCCAGTAGTATTTTCTACTATTTATTGTGTCGTGATGGCTCCTAGGTACCAGAACCCCTGACACCCAGCTGCTGTAAATCTCCCAAGAAAGGTGATCATTAAATAGATTAAAATGCATAGAAATTACCTAAATGTGGACCATTAGATTAAATGAAGCAGCTACAGTATAATGCCCTGATGTTTCCAGCAACTCTATTCAGATTATAACTGCACTAGTGTTGTGCAACTCACATGATTAAAAAGAATATTACAAATCTTAAACCCCATCCCCCCCAACTGAAGGTTTGCAATTGAAATTTCTCCAAGGCTTAGCAAACAGTTACCTCCAAGAAGGCACTTTGAAACTGACTTTCTAGACCAATCTGCATTTTGATGTGGTTCAGAGCAAAACCTTATCTCTGTGTGGCATGTTTGCAGGAATAACAATGTTTAAATAATGTCTGAAATGGAGCATAAAAATCCTTTGTAACTCAAATGGACATATTGAGAAATCTTAAGCTTCAGCTCACATTACCTTTTTGATATTTCTTTCAAAGACTGACAGTAAGACATCATCACTTCCAGAAAGTATCTCTCCAAAAGCCCTCTGCATATTTTTGATGTAGTTTTCTCTTGCAACCTCTCCTCATAACTCTAATAGATGCCAACTTGGGGAGCAGGAGTGGTTAGAGTTCTAAATTTTTCATCAAATTCTATGCGAAATTGAAGTAGTCTATTTCTTTCTGTCTAACCTGATCACTGCAAAAAGAGGGGAAAAAAACCCTGTACGTGTGTGTCTTCAAAAAATACCTCTTAATTGGAGTCATTTAAGAAGCTCTGGATAAGATCTTTTTGGCAGAGGAAATATCAGCCAAGGTGGTTTTTTTCTGTGTCATGTCAAGAGGATTTTTGTTCCCTTATTAGATCATCCTATTTTATTGAGGCTGAAAGCATGGAAGGCAAGGAAAGAGAAGGGAGCTCATATTAGTGGTGTCTATTCAGTGCCGAGTACTGTGCTTGGTGTTTTCCGTCTTACCACAGTTCACAGTGTCTGATCCTCATAACAACCTTCCCAGGCAGACATTATTGACTCATTTATTGATTAATAAAACTGAAGCTTGAAAGGATTAGTTCATAAGCCATCATGGAAGAAACACATTTTGGACCTATTTCTATCTTGAACAAGTCCATGCTCTTCTCAATATATTCTGCTGCTCGGTTAAGTGTTATCATGTGTGAACACCAAGTATCAACAATAAAGTCATTAAACATGGTGACTGCTATTCAGGTGGGAGCCATGTTTGCAGGTGTTAGGAAGTGGCAGACATGACTAAGCCTGGATCCCTTTTGCAAAATGGAAGAATGAAAAAAAGGCAACAATTAACAAGGTACTTAGATGTACCAGGCTCGCTGCTAAGCATTTTACATGCACTGTTTAATCCTCATGGCAATCCCAGGACATGGGCACTGTTATTTCTACTTTAAGATGGAAAAAACTGAGGCTCAGAAGGTATGCTACCAAAAGTCGTAGAGGTAATGAGTGAGAGAACTGTGATTAGAAGTAATTTGCATGAATCCAGATCCCACTCCAGGAGTATAGTATACTGTTTAAATACTACATAGTAAAAGAACATGGGTTTTCTTACTTGTTTGTTTGTTTGACTGTTTACCTGTATTTTTAAAGCAGCTTAATTGAGGTAATCCATTTGCCATACACAAATCATTTCAAGTTCAATATGTAACATTTTTAGTAAATACACTAGGTTGTGAAACCATAACCTTAACCTAATTCTAGAATATTTATATCTCTCTGAAAAGAAGTCCCATATCCATAATAGTCACTCCCCATCCCCAGTCCTATGCAACCACTAAATCCACTTTTTGTTTCTGTTGATTTGCCTCTTCTGGACATTTCAGGTAAATGGGATCATAGGATACATGGTCATCTGTGACTGGTTCTTATACTTATGATAATGTCTCAGGATTTATCCCCATGTTTTAGCATGTATCAGTACTTCATTTGTATTGCTGAATAATAGTCCATTGTATGGTTATGTAACACTGTATTTATCTTAACAACAGTTGATGGATACATGGTTTGTTTCCACCTTTTGACTATTATGAATAATGCTGCTGTGCATTGTTTATGTACAAGTTTTTGTGCAGGTGTACATTCTCAGTTATCATAGGTATATATCTAAGGCTGCAGTTGCTGGATCACAGGATAAATCTATGTTTAACATTTTGAGGAACTTTCAAACTGTTTTCCAAAGTGACTATACCATTTTACATTTCCACCAGCATTGTAGGAGACTTCCAATTTTTCCACATTCTCACCCACACTTGTTTTCTATCCATTTGATTTTAGCCATCCTAATGAGTATAAAGTGTTACTCATTATAAATTTGATATGCATTTTTTTTTTTTAATTTGAGACAGAGTCTCGCTCTGTCGCCCAGGCTGGAGTGCAGTGGCGTGATCTCAGCTCACTGCAACATCCGCCTTCTGGGTTCAAGCGATTCTCCTGCCTCAGCCTCCTGAGTAGCTAGGAATACAGGTACCTGCAACCACGCCTAGCTAGTTTTTGTATTTGTAGTAGAGACAGGGTTTCACCATATTGGCCAGGCTGGTCTCGAACTCCTGACCTCATGATCCATCTGCCTCAGCCTCCCAAAGTGCTGGGATTACAGGCGTGAGCCACCACGCCTGGCCTGCATTTCTTCAATGACTAAGAATGTTCAGCATCTTTTTATGTATGTATTAACCATTGTATACCTTTTGGGAGAAACATCAATTTTTTTTCCTATGTTTTCATTGGGTTGTCTCTATATTATTGAATAGTAAGTTGTCTTTTCATTTATAATATATTTTACAGCACAAGAGTGTTTAATTTTGATGTTATTCAATTTATCCATTTTTCCTGTTTTCACTTGTGCTTTTAGTGTCTTATCCAGGAAACAATTGTTTATCCTAAGATCATGAAATATTACCTTTAAGTTTTCTTCAAAGATTTAAAAAAAAATTGTTTAATGTGCATCTATCTCCCTCAAACTGCATGTAGGCTCCAATAGAGAGGGGCAGCTCTTGTTTTGTTCTCTACATAATTTCTGTTACTTTGATCAGAATCTGTCATATATTGGACATCTAATAAATGGATAATTGAATTACTGGCCAGCTGACCATGTTAGGCAATATAACCTTCAGTATACAGCTATTTACTGGTAAACCTGGAAAGCAATCACAGCTCCTATTATCTCTAAGACCATTGTTCTTACTACTGAGAAATTAGTTTTTATTTATCCACACATTAAAATATTGAGAAATTTTTTTAACTTTTAAGGGGTTCACATGTAGGTTTGTTACACAAGTAAACTTGTGTCATGGCAGTTTGAGTTTTAGCTCTTATGTTTAATTCTAAGATCCATTTTGAGTTAATTTTTGTGTATGGTGTGGAGCTAGGATCCAAATTCTTTTGCATACGGATATCCAGTCGTCCCTGAATCTTTGTTGAAAAGAGCATTATTTTTGACGAGGCAGTCCTTTTTACTGATTTTTATTCCTCCACTTAGTAGCAATGGAAGCTTGAGTTACTCAACCTCAGTTTCCTCATCTGTGAGGCTACTGCTAAACCTACATCTCAATGCCAATGTCAAGAAGAGATAAGTATCTTTGTATTGAGACCTTACCACTTTTTTTAGAATGCCATTATTCAATAGACATCCAACATCCCACACCTCTGAAACATCTTGCTGAAATTAAATGATTAATTCCAACACTATGAGTTTAAATAAATAGGAAATAATTTCATGAATTCGATCTTCCCAGCCCCCACAGGGAGACCATTAGTCATTGTACATTCTTCAGCTGTTCCTCCTAGGGCATAAATATAGAGAAGTTACTGTATGTGAGATATTTGAGAAGGAAGACATTTTCAGTAAGTAGCTCCCCATGTGATACCATGTGATAGGTAGCATGGTTACTCCTTGTTGCACATGAAGCAGTCCATCTTTCCACCATATATGTACCCGTCAGACTCTCTGTCTATTCAGAAAGGAGAGATTGGGAAGAATTCCATTTCCATTTCTTTTTCCTTTCTTTTTTTTCCAGTTACAGGGTCTCCCTATGTTGCCCAGGCTGGAAGGCAGTGACTATTCACAGGCATGATCATAGTGCACAACAGCACTGGACTCCTGGGTTCAAGTGCTCCTCCTGCCTCAGCCTACGCAGTAGTTGTGACTACAGGAGTACATCACTGTGCTTGGCTTAGAGAATTCCATTTATTTTGCAGCTTTTAGATTTTAGTCTCTATATTGTATTTCCTCTCCAGAATCTAACGATTCTGAGTATATGGTTTTGTGTTATGTTTCTTTTTTTCTGGAAGGGTTTTAAGTTTTGCTTCTAAAAAATAAGTTGTATATTTTCACTTTGCTTCCAAAGTGGCTGATTCCCTTGGTTATCAAAATTAACAAACCCATTCCATTCTTAGATAAGGTTCCCAGGTCAGTATTATTTAGCACCAAAAGCAGAGAATAGCAAGCTTGTTGATTCTTCCAGACCTTGGTATGGTGTTGGATGCAGCCTCATGTCTTTTCCTGGGGCCAGGAGGCTTCTTGTTCAAATTGAAAAAGCATGCTTTGGACTGATTTATATGTGAGGAAAAAAATATCCTTTCTTAGTAACTGTCCCATAACCCTGGGCCCTTTCTCAGATTCGAACAGGTATTTCATGCATACCACCCATTCCCCATCCCTCATGATGAGGTTTACTATTATAACCCACTTGGCTTTCTTTCTCTATAGCTTCCTTAATCTACTCTGATGCCCTGGGGAAGTTTGCACCCCTGCCTGTGTAGTAGTTTCCCAGTTCCTCTTTGTTTTGCTTCTCTTGAAGAAAAATGCCCAAACACCCATATTCCTTTTAAAGTTTCACTGATAACTATTTTGACAGAACGAGAAGAGATTAACATGTATGGGAAAGTATCAGAAGTTCCGGTGTTTGACACTTCATTATCTTTATCCTTTGTTAATTTCACAGATGGAACTAGAAGCTGCATTGAACTCCTGTCCTCCCTGCTAGCTAGTGATGGAGTTCACCAAACTCCATTGTTTCTTCTTTCTTTGGAGAAATCCTGCTGGCTGATGGCTTTCTGCAGAGCTGCACTTCATTACTTGATTATACAAAACTCTGCACTTTATCGATACCAAAGTACTTGGATTATTTTATAACACACCAGACATTTCTCACTTCCGTGCCTTGCAAATGTAGCTCCTGCTTCCTGGAGTTCCATACCTTCCCCCTTGTTTAAAATGCAAACCCATTTCATTCTCCTCTTCAAAAATGACTCAAATCTTAAGCATTTAAAAAAGACTTTCCTGAGCAATCTCATCACCATATACAACTAGTTTATCTTGTTTCTGTGCCTATCCATTTCTTAGAATGATACTCATCACTTTGCATGATGATGTCTTTTTTGTCTGTCTGTCTTTCATCCTAGACTGTTTCCTGAGAGCACATCCTACCTCGTTTACTTCCTTTTTAGCAGCAACTGCTACCTGTCACAGAGTAGTAACTAATTAATATTTAGTAAATTGATTTAAATTGAAAGAAATCAGGAGTTTGTAACTCCATTTTTCCTGCTCTAGAAGGTTACTTACACGATGTACATCTGTTCAGCTCACCAACCCACCAACAGCTTACAAACACCATTCATGGGGAAGGTCTTCAATAAATTAACATTCCCACCTCTACTGACTCCTCTGGCAAGAACAACAAGTTCACAAGTTAATGGGAATAAAGAAGAGGGGAGGAGGAATATAGGAAGAGAGGAGGAGAGAGGAAGACATTTCATAATTTAACATCATGTGAGCCCTGGCACCTTATTTATTTTACAGAAAGGACTGCTGATGTTCATATTTTTATGAGTTGGAACTCAAAACAGGCTTTCTGCTTTTCCTTCACCAGACACCAGCCTTGCAGCCTGTAGACTTGTTGTTTATTCACTGGTTGGTTCTCTGGGATCATCTTTTTTCCTTTCTTAAGCCATCAGCTGGGGCTTCTTCATTCCCAATGGCTGCTGTGTTGGTGCTAAATGTATCTTTCCTCACAGAGCATTAAGTCTCATCCTCCTTAATCAATACTGAGCACAAAATCAATGAAATGGCAATGTGCATCTGCACACTTCCCTTGAAGCTGATCAACCCATTTAGAATGAACATCTAATTGGCAAGCAATCATGCCTAATACTTTTTAGATTTGTTTATTATTCAGCGTCACATCTCTCAAAACACGGTCAATAGAACAATTATATAGAATCTTCTCGTTGGAAGTCAGTAGAGAAACATCTTGTTATGTTCTTCTAATTATTACTCAAGGCAAGTTCTTCTAGCTCAGCTTCGTGCAATAATAATAATAATAGTGACAATAAATAAGATAAAATTATATTGGATATCTCAGCAAAATTGGAGAAACAAGATTTTTCAGCCAAGTCTATAGAATGTGCCTATCTTCCAGGAGTTTGTGGTTTTTTTTTTCTCTGCCAAATTCTAATCAGTTTTATATCACCTCTCCACCTCTTTCCTCCCGGTTTTTGTCCTCAAGGACCAGAGCAGGAGAACTTTCAAAACAATCCTTGGACCTCTACATCCTTTCCAGAAAACCCCTGGGTTTTCTTTATGATGTCAGCCATCCGTTTCATTTTTTAAACAATATTTTTTCATATTGAGTCTGGAGCCAAAAAAGACAGAACAGGAAAATGTCACATGGAAAAAGATTAGGCCAGATCAACCTAGGCTTGGAAAAATAAACTTGAGGTTTTGAGAATTTTTTTTTAATACTGTTCTTGTTCAAAATACTTTACATGCTATAAGGCATTCTGTTTTAGTTATTCTATGCAGGGAACAGTGATACAGAGTTGATCCTTTTTTCCCCCAGAAAACAGCAATGACAAGGATATGCCTATATTTTATAGCAGGGCTACAAATGGAAGTTCGTACCATCTCTGCACAAAGACAAATCAGAGGAGGTTCAAGGGTGTCATGCTCTGTCTGTTGTTCTAGAAGAAGCTTGAGAACCTGAAACATTTTATTTGGCTGAATTTAAATACATCCTATATCTGCCACCCATTCCACTCTTGTTCTCCCTGCCTAGAGTGGTGCCAGCCACCTGACAACATGAATGGAAGTTGCCATACGAGGGGCTTCTGATGCCTGCCTTGTGCAGCCAGGTTTTCTAATGCCTTCTTTGGCTGTCTTTGCAGAGTCTCTTTCCTCCTTACTCTTGGAGGAGTAAGAAAGTCCCACCAACAAGTGAGAGTGTTCCTTCAGATGTTTTGCTCACTACTCCTAATATATTTACATAAATTACTCTGGGTCTTCACTGAGAGTCAATTGAGTCCCAAGTCACTGACACAGAGCCAGGGACCTTGACAAGATTTCACTCTGTGTTGCAGAGTGACTCTCAGGATCTCAGAATACTTTTACCAAACTGAATCTCTTCTGCCTCTTTATTATCTGAAGCCCTGAAGTTTTAGATTCCAAATATTAGGTTGAAAAGCTTCTTCAACATTTCCTCAAGAAGACGTAAGTAGTTCCTCATGAAGTGTGGACTTCTTTTGGACCACTCTGGTATGTTACAGTCTCCAATGTGGGTATGCAAATCAAAGCCCACCCCTTGAATCCTCATTAGGGTGTGTGTGTACATGCATGTGTGTGTTTGCTTGTGTGTGTGTTTGAAAGTGATGCATGAAGAAGGAGAAAGAAGAAGAGAAAAAAATATGTATCACATTTTCTTTATCCAGTCTACCACTGATGGGCATTTAGGTTGATTCCATGTCTTTGCTATTGTGAATAGTACAATGATCATATGCATGCATGTGTCTTTATACCAGAATGATTTATATTCCTTTCAGTGTAAGCCCAGTAATGGGATTGCTGGGTTGAATGATATTTCTCTTTTTAGGTCTTTGAGGAATCACTACACTATCTTCCACAGTGGTTGAACTGATTTATACTCTACCAAGGGTGTATAAGCTTTCCTTTTTCTCTACAACCTTGCCAGTATCTGTTATTTTTTGACTTTTTATTAATAACCATTCTGACTGGTGTGAGATGGTGTCTAATTGCGTTTTTGATTATGTCGAGCTTTCTTTCATATGATTATTGGCTGCATGTATGTCTTTTTTTGAAAAGTGTCTGTTCATGTCCTTTGCTCACTTTTTAATACACCATAGAATACTACATAGCCATAAAAAAGAATAAGATCATATTCTTTGCAAGATCATATCCTTTGCAGGAACATGGATGGAGCTGAAGGACATTATCCTTAGCAAAGTAATGCAGGAACAGAAAACCAAATACCACATGTTCTCACTTACAAGTGAGAGCTAAATGATGAGAACATATGAACACATAGAGGGGAACAACACACACTGGGATCTATTGGAGGGTGGAGGGTCAGAGGAGGGTGAGGATCAGGAGAAATAACTAATGGGTATTGGGCTTCATACCTGCGTGACAAAATAATCTGTACAACAAACCCCCACATTACAAGTTTACCTATATAGCAAACCTGCACTTGTACCCCTGAACTCAAAATGAAAGTTAAAAAAAGAAGATGAAAAATGAAAGACAGAAGAAGAGAGATAAATGAAGAAGCAAGAGGAGGAAGAGAATGAGGAGGAGGATGTAGAGGAAAAGGAGAAGCCATACCCTGCCAAAGCATTTGTGAGTTTAGCCTAAAATCCATTGTCTCATTTTTCTTTTTCTGGCTACATAATATCAACAAACAGTTTGTCTAATTTTTCTTGGCACCGAAATGAGTGCTACATCTTTTAGGATTGAATTTTCCAACAGTTTTGCCCTTGTGTAAAAATGAAGACACTCTTCCCCACCCCTACCCATTTAAACATCACTTCAGCAAAATTCTCCAAGGAAGCAAAAATATTTCATGGGCTCCTTTCTATAGTTCCTCGCAAGCATGCACCATGTCTTTGTGATTCTGATCACTGCCCGGGCGGTGGATGTCTAGATGTCCTAGCCCTCAAGCGAGTTACTTCAGATAGCATTGCTTTCTCCTAAAATACTCATATTGTGAAGATCACCATATTCTTCTTACCTCTAAGGAAAAGCATATGGTACTGAGTCAGTGTTAAGATTCCTGCTAACCTCCTCCACTCAACAAAGATTTCTGTTTCTTCCTCCTCCCTTCCTCTTTTCCTCTCTCCCTCCCTCCTTTCTTCCTTCCTTCCTTCCTTCCCACTTGCCTGAGAGTTATTAATACTTTGCCCAAGTAATTCAATCTTCCCGGCCTTCATTTTCCTGGGGTAAAAATGCTACGTATGAGGGTTTAAGGTGCCAAAATATTTAGTTTTTTACAACCATAACTTTCTGTCTTCAGTTCAAATTCCTCACTCTGTGACCAACCTCTTTAGCTCTTTAATGTAGTATTTCATTGAGTATTTTAGTAACTATTTGGTTCAACCCCTTCCTTTTATCCTGGTTTTCATGAGTTTCAGTGTGATGTGTCTGGGCAGCGTTTTATTGAGTTTATTCTGTTTAGAGTTTCCTGAACTTCTTGAACCTGTAAATATATGTCTTTCACCAAATTTGGGAGAAAATAATTATTACTTCAAATTTTTTTCTAACCCAATCTATTTCTCACTTCCTCTCAGACTCCAGTGACAAGAATAGCGGACCTTTTTGTATTGTCTCAAGTTTCTGAAGCACTGTTCTTTCTCCTTCACCCCCACTCATTTTTTTCTTTATGTTCTTCAGTTTGAATAATTTAATTGATGTATCTGTAAGCTTACTTTTTCTTCTCTTATCTCCGTTCTGTTATTGATTCTATCTAGTGAATATCTTTGCTTAAGACACTGCATTTTTCAATTCTAAAATTTTGATTTGGTTCTGTTTTTAGAGTTGTTTTTTGAGAACCGCTGTCTTTCTATACACTAATCTTTATCTCATTGAATGTGACTATAATATCTACATTAAAGTCTTTGTCTGGTAATTCCAACATCTAGGTCATCTCAAGCATGGATATTTGTTGGGATTCTGTTTTTCTGTGGTAAGGATCAGCACACTTTTTCTGTCAAGGGTCAGATAGTAATTGTTTTTAGCTGTGTGGGACATAGCGTCTCTGCGGCAACTTCTCAACTCTGACATTGCAGTATGAAAGCTGCAGCAGACAACACATGAATGAATGAGTGTAGTATTCCAGTAAGACATTAGACATAGATACTGAAATTTGAATGACATAAAATATTCACATTTTACAAATAGTTTTCCGATTTTTTCAATCATTAAGAAATGTACAAATTATTCTTATCTTCAGAGCCATACTAATCCTGGTACTAGTACAAATTTGCTGCGTGGACTATAGTGCACCAAGGTCTACCCTTAAGAATTCTTCACGATTTTCTGGTCCCTTTTATGTCAGTTCATCTTGGACTGTATTATGGATGGTTAAATATTATATCGTGAGCCTCTAACTCCTGTTAACATCATCTGGAGGACATTGATGTGTTTTGTTTTGACAGTTTTGGTTAGGTACAGATCACAAGCTCTGCCTTGCCTTCGGAGGGTCCAACCTAAGTTCTGTTTCCAGTCTTGGCAATGACCCTGTCCTTCAGGAGTTCGTTTGACTGTGTAAACTGTCACCAACCTTGGGTGATGGTTGATATTCTAACTCAGTTCTTGGAACCTTTGCTGTGCTTCTTAGATCTGTTCTGTGCATGTGCACCTCAGGCATGAACTTGAGATTTCTGGTGGTTAATACACACAAATTTTCCAGCTCTCAACAATCTTTTCCCCTGTTTTGTTTTTCTAACCAGAAAGCAATGTTCTTCAGAGGGTTTATCTGCTGCTGGCCATTCTCAAATATCTGAGGCTGACCTTGGGGCAATACAATCAGAGAAAAATAGAGAAAAAACAATATGGCTTCTGGCCTCCCCCACTAACAAACACACTCTTCGAAGCACAGACTACCTGACCTCAGAGATGGCTTGTTCTTTTGGGGCTTTACTTTTCAACCCTCTGCATTGCTGCCACCATCACACAGCAATTCAAGCTGGCCTCTGGGCATAACCAGGAGAGAAACAAAAATGTATGTCTCTTGTTCATAGGGATCCCGTGCTCTTTGGTACACAGGAACCCCTTTTCTGGCTAGAGTTTCTCTCAAAGGTTTTTATCCACATCTGCTGTGCAGTTTTGTTCTTGGATCAAAACTGGGAGACAAAGGAGAAAAAAAGAATACCTCTGAGATATTGGTCATTCTTCAAATTCTGACTTCTTTTCCCGATCAACCTGTATCCTTTTCAGAGATTGTAGGTGTTTGCTTTTTGCATTCTATCCATAGGTTTTAGTTATAGTCAGTAGGAGAGACAGGATATTGTGAGCCTACTCCATCTTGGCTGGAACTGGAAGTCCCCACCAGGAACTAATGTTCCAAGAAGGAAAGTGACTTGTACAAAGTCACAAAAAAAGGTAGTGAAAGAGGTAGAACCAGAACTTGTGACATCTGGTTCTTTTTGGTTGCCCTCTTTTGAGAGTCAATATGGCATATTTTTATGGAGGAGAGTGAAAGGACAAGTGGAGTCCAATGAATATTGGACTCCCTTCCCCCAAGGTGCTCTGTGATGCTCACCACTCGGACGCCCATATCTCGGTACTCACTGGGGGCTCTGACAGTACCACATCAGCTTGTCTTACCCATGGGTGAGGCCTGCTAAAATTATGTGAGAAAGTTATATAAAACTCCTGCAGTCACGCAATAATAGCAATGATGGTGATGATGGAAATATCTGTATTTCTGAAGAAGGTTGTGTGTTTTTATATGTGTACCTGGGTGAATGTTTATGCATGGTTATTCATGCATATGTGTCAGTGTTCCTTTATAAGTGTGTATGTGCCATATGTGTATGTTAAGACCCTGAGTCTAATTTAAGAAATTAAGTTGCGTAATACAAATTTGGCAGATGAAAAAGCACTATGACTCTGACAATTTAAATAATTACTTTCTAGTGGGTCAAAATTTGAATACCATTTTTCTTAATATGTCATGAGACATAACCAATTACATTCAATCTATCTATTTGGAGACACTAATATATAATAGAATGACAGAGAAAAGACATTAGAGGTAAGTTAGTGATGAGCCTCAGTCTTAAATGCTAGTACAAAACCATAACTAAACCCAGACTCTTTCTGCATAACTTTCCTCTCACCAGAAAGAACGGAGTGTTGAGTCTCTGTCCCTATCTCCCAGTCACATGTACTCTTCTGCAATGCTGGATTTTCTCATGCTATGCCTACATATCTTTGTTTTCAAGACACATATTTTCTCACATAAAATCTACACATTAAAGCACAACCTTGCCTTCAGAATTATTTCTAGGAGATGGGAAATGAAGAGGAGAGGCTGAGTTTGGCTTCAGATATCTGGAATAAAATGCTTTGATGGTTCCAATTAGAAATGGCACTAGAAGGCCTGTCAAAATGTCCCAGATAGCAATCAGGTGGCACACCTCTAGGGTCACATTTTTTGTGGATGAGACAGTGGTTCATATTCCATTCCTGCTGCATTGAACAAGCTTAATTTGCAATCTTCTTTATTGCAATTGGACTCCGATTTATCTAACAGCATGTTTGGGAAAGGAAGGAACATTTTAGTGATTGTGTTTTAGGAAATGGCTTAGGATAAGGTCTGAGCCACTTCAGCATTCCAGCTCTGGGTGGGACACTTGATAAGCATGATTTCATTGGCATGGTGGCTTACGCCTGTAATCCCAGCACTTTGGGAGCCAAGGCAGGTGGATGACTTGAGGTTAGGAGTTCGAGACCAGCCTGACCAACATGGAGAAACCTTGTCTTTACTAAAAATACAAAAAAGTTTAGCCAGGAGTGGTGGCACATGCCTGTAATCCTAGATACTTGGGAGGCTGAGGCTGGAGAATTGCTTGAACCTGGGAGGCAGAGATTGCAGTGAACCAAGATGGTGCCATTGCACTCCATCCTGGGCAACAAGAGCAAAGCTCCATCTCAAGAAAAAAAAAAAAAAATAGAGTAGATAGGTAGTATTATTCCTACGCAATAGATGGACAACTGAAGTTCAGGGAGCTAAAGTAATAAACTGAAATTACAAAAACTAATATTCCTTATCCACATAGCTTTGAAGTCCACTTCTGGAATTAGGTCTTATGTCTGTTAACCTTTTCAATACAACAAACTAACAAAAATATATTGAATTATAAGCAACAATTTATTTGCACACTCATTTTGGGCTGGGCTCAGCTAAGTAGCTCTTCTGCTAAATTCTCCTTGGGTCAAGTATGTGTGCATAGTTATTAGATGGTGAGTGAGGTTATTTATTGCAAGATGGCTGCATTCGCATGTCTAATGAACTGGGATTTCAGCTGAGATGTTTGTCTTTTTTCTCATGTCCTTTCCAGCAGGATAGCACTAGTGTTCTTACAGAGCAAGTTTGTGTGCTAGTGTTTATCAACCCTCTCTGTGTCAAGTTAGCTTACATCTCGTTAGCCAAAGAAATTTACATTATCAAGCCTACAATCAATCTGCTGGTCGGGGGGTGGCGGGGGAGAGTGATTTTCATAACATATTTTAGGAAGCATAATTTATTGAGGGCTATTACTGTAATAATCTCCCGTAGTGGTTTTCAAATCTAGGCCTGTTTGATTTCAATGAAACTACTTTACCTATCAAATAAAGTTGATATCATATTGCTTCAAGGTTTCTTTTTTTTTGAGACGGAGTCTCACTCTGCTGCCCAGGCTGGAGTGCAGTGGCACGATCTCGGCTCACTGCAAGCTCCACCTCCCAGGTTTGTGCCATTCTCCTGCCTCAGTCTCCCGAGTAGCTGGGACTACAGGCGCCCGCCACCACGCCCGGCTAATTTTTTGTATTTTTAGTAGAGATGGGGTTTCACCGTGTTAGCCAGGATGGTCTCGACCTCCTGACCTCGTGATCCACCCGCCTCGGCCTCCCAAAGTGCTGGGAATACAAGTGTGAGCCACTGCGCCTGGCCAAGGTTTCTTATGTGATTCCTCTGTCTATCCCATTATCAACATCACTAAGATGATAAATTAAAACCCATACACATCCACAGGCAAAATTTCCACACACATTTCACAAATGAACTGAAAAGTATGCACAAAAAACAGCCCAATTTAAAAAGCAAGAGACTCAATGTCAAAAGGACACAGGAGCCAATTAAAAGAGTTTCCAATGGCCAAATCTGGAACAATCTATGCAACTAAGTAAAGGAGTATTAGATTGTAGCCCAAAGTACACAATAAATATCCATGAATTCATACTGCTTTAGATAAAAAGAAAGAAAAGATAAATCTCCAATGCAGAAAAATCCCCCCAAAAAGGTATATAGATTCTCCATCCTTTAGAAGGTTGCACATAACCTCCAACATCTTAGTGTGGTCTGTGCATAGTGACTTTCTCCCGAAGATTACAGTATGGAAAGGAATAGAGGGATAGTAACTTTGCAGGAGAGAGATTTGAAAAGCATTACTTCAGCCAGGTGATCAAGTCAACATTGACAGTGATAAGTTGAGTCGTGTTAATGGTCTGTATCCTTGATATGACTGATACAATAAAAATAGCACTTTACATCTGTGTTCTTCCTCTCCAAAACCCCAGTCAGACCCACTAAGCAATGTATTAAAAATTGTCTGGGAGGGGCATGGTGGCTCATGCCTGTAATCCCAGCACTTTGGGAGGCCGACGTGGGAAGATCACGAGGTCAGGAGTTGGAGACCAGCCTGGCCAACATAGTGAAACTCTGTCTCTACTAAAAATACCAAAATTAGCCGGGTGTGGTGGCGTTCACCTGTAATCTCAGCTACTCAGGAGGCTGAGGCAGGAGAATCGCTTGAACCCAGGAGGAGGAGGTTGCACTGAGCTAAGATCATGCCATTGCACTACAGCCTAGGCGACAGAGCAAGACTCTGTCTCAAAAAAAAAAAAAAAAAAAAAATTCTGACCAATACTCCTCAGAACTCTCAAGGTCATCAGAATCAAGGAAAGTCTGAGAAAACTGTCACAGCCAAAAAGCCTAAGACAGCATTACAAATAAATGTAATGTTATATCCTGGATGGGATTCCGGAAGAGAAAAAGGCTATTAGGTAACAAATACAGGGCTCTGAATAAAGTATGGACTTTAATTAGTAGTAATATATCAATATTGATTCATTAATTGTAAAAAAATGCGCCATCTTACTGTAAGATATTAACTGGTTGAGGGCTATTTGGGAACTCTGCACCATATTTGCCATTTTTCTGTAAACCCAAAACTGCTGTGAGAAATAAAGGTAATTAAAAATAAAAGCAAAAAATCAGACTAGAAATATATTCTCAATGTAGATAGTAGACAAAGAGCTGATTTTTTAGCATACGAAAGTATTAACTAAGCTAATAAAAAACCATAGGACCTCAGTACACAATGAACAAGGGACACACACCAATTATTTATAGTTAAAAATAAGCATAAATAGACACCTGGAAAGCAAAGTTCAATAACTAGTAATGAAAAATAATCAATGAAATATGAATTACTTTAACTGTTTTAAACCTAGAACCATTTAAAAAAATAATAATATTCTGTTTTGATTAAGAAGCCGGCCAGGCACAGTGGCTCACGCCTATAATCCTAGCACTTTGGGAGGCTGAGGTGGGCAGATCTTTTGATGACGGGAGTTCCAGAGCAGCTTGGCTAACATAGCGAAACCCTGTCTCTACTAAAAATACAAAAAAAGTAGCGGGGTGTGGTGGTACACGCCTGTAATCCCAGCTACTCAGGAGGCTGAGGCGGGAGAATCACATGAACCTGGAAGTTGGAGACTGCAGTGAGCTGATGTTGTGCCACTGCACTCCAGCCTGGGGGATAGAGCGAGACTCTCTCTCAAAAAAACAGAAAAACCATGCAAGAGATGATAAACCAGTAAACCACAGTTGCAAATTAATTTAAAAATCACTCAATGTGTTAATTATTTTCTTCATAGTAATGCCATTTCTGTTATTTTTTTGGAAAGTAATATATATGTAGCATATTTTCCATAGAAATATAATAATCATAGAACTATTTATAAATATGTAAACTTAAGAACGACTTACATCCTCAGCAATAGAGGAGTAAATTATCCTTTGTTCACCCACTTGATAAAACCATATTAAATAACTAAAATGATATACTTTTTCTTTTTTAAAACTTTTATTTCCATAGGTTTTTGGGAAACAGGTGGTATTTGGTTACATGAGTAAGTTCTTTAGTGGTGATTTGTGAGATTTTAGTGCACACATCACCCAAGCAGTATACACTGAAGCCAATCTTTAGTCTTTTGTCCTTCACACACCTCCTATCCTTCTGTTCAAGTCCCTAAAGTTCATTGTATCATTCTTATGCCTTTGCATCCTTATAGCTTAGCTCCCACTTATGAGTGAGAACAGATGATGTTTGTTTTTCCATTCCTGAGTTACTGCACTTAGAACACTAGTCTCCAGTTCCATCTAGGTTGCTGCAAATGCCATTAATTTGTTCCTTTTTATGGCTGAGTAGTATTCCATTGTGTGTGTGTGTGTGTCTGTGTATTATTGTATATATATACTATATATATATACACTGTATATATAAATATATACAGTGTATATATATACTATATATATATACACTGTATATATAAATATATACAGTGTATATATAATGTACTATATATTTATATATAAATACAATATATATGATAATATATATACACACTATATACAGTATACTATATATAATATATATACAATATATAACATACACAATAATATAGTATATATGTATATATTATATATAGTGTATATATACACAATATATATTGTATACATAGCATATATACAATATATATTATTGTATACATATATGGTATATATACAATTATATATAATATATATACTATACACAATAATATATATATAGTGTGTGTGTGTATATATACATATATCACAATTTATCCACTCATTCATTGATGGACATTTGGGCTGGTTCCATTTTTTTTTTTGCAACTGTGACTTGTGCTGCTATAAACATGGATGTGCAAGTATCTTTTTCATATAATGACTTCTTTTCCTCTGGGTAGATGCCCAGTAGTGAGATTGCTGGATCAAATGGTAATTCTACTTTTAGTTCTTTAAGGAATCTCCACATTGTTTTCCATAGTGGTTGTACTAGTTTTACATTCCCACCAGCAGTGTAGAAGTGTTCCCTTTTCACTGCATCCACACCAACATCTATTTTTTTTTATTTTTTTTGATTATGGCCATTCTTGCAGGAGTGATATGGTATCATACTGTGGTTTTGATTTGCAGTTCCCTGATCATTTGTGATGTTGAGCATTTTTTCATGTTTGTTGGCAATTTCATATCTTCTTTTGAGAATTGTCCTTAGCCCATTTTATGATGGGATTTTTTTTTTCTTGCTAATTAGTTTGAGTTTACCTGACTTCAAACTATACTATAAGGCCATAGTCACCAAAACAGCACAGTACTGGTATAGAAATAGGCACATATGCCAATGGGACAGAATAGAGAACCCAGAAATAAACTCAAATACTTAACAGCCAACTGATCCTCAACAAAGCAAACAAAAACATAAAGTGGGGAAAGGACACCCTATTCAATAAATGGTGCTGAAATAATTAGCAAGCCACATGTAGGCTATTGAAACTGGATCCTCATCTCCCACTTTATACAGAAATCAACTCAAGATGGACCAAGGACTTAAATATAAGAACTGAAACTATAAAAATTCTAGAAAATAACATCAGAAAAACCCTTCTAGACATTGGCTTAGGCAAAGACTTTTTGATCAAGAATCCAAAAGCAAATGCAACGAAAAGAGAAATAGGTGAGACTTAATTAAACTAAAGAGCTTCTGTACAGCAAAAGGAACAATCAGCAGAGTAAATAGACAACCCACAGAGTGGGATAAAATTTTCATAATCTATACATCTGACAAAGGACTAATATCTAAAAGGATGTTTTTAATAATATTGTAACAACATAGAAAAGTGTCAATGTGATAAAAGTTGATAAGTGGCCAAATGTACAAGTTATCTATATACCATTTTAATGCTTACATTAACAAATGATAGATTTTAAGAGACTAAAAAAATATATTACCTCTGAAAATAGCTTTATTTGCATTTTGATCTAGTTGCACCTTTTGTTCTTAAACTCTTTTCTGAATTTTGATTTATGAACAAGCATTCTATTTGAACAACAATCAATAAAAGCTCAAAAAGTATGATGAAGAAAAAAATTGCAATTTTCCAGAATAGCAAAATCTGTTGTATTTGTCAGGTAGGGCTTTAAAATTTTTGTTTCAACTTATCCCAGACTATTTTTGCACTATAATTGAATATATATAAATGTTATTAATAAAAGTAAACACCCAAATAACTGATATGTTTTATGTGTCCCCCTAGACTTAATTTGTACAAAAAGAAAAAGTTTATAGAATTGAAGAGATGACCATCTATGTAAATCGGTTTGAGATCCCGTGGGCTTATCTGCATATCTGTGTGTGTATGCACAACAAATACAGAGATCTTGTGAAAAACACTGAAAAAAAAAAGTTATTTCTTTAAAATTGTCTTTTTAGAATTGCTTAGGTTATTTTGTAATTTACTGTTTGCAGTTCATATTTTTTTCTAATTATTTTTAAGTGGAACAGTATAAATTGATTTCATTTTCCCTTGCAAGAATGTTTGCCTTGCTATCCAGGAAATGATATTTTTCTCTTGAACCTAAGTATTACCTTACAACTGGATCCTGAACGTTTTAACAGGTACCCATATGTTGATGGATAGGTTGATTGATTAGGTCTGCTCCAGTCTGAAGGCAAAGGGCTGGACCAGATGCTCCTGGGAGGGCCCTGCAGCTCAAAGGTTGAGATTACTGCCAATCTTGCTGTTGTCAGTGAGTATCCCCAACCAAGGTTATCCCTTTGTAAGACATCAGCTGTCACTGGAGCCCAGGCAGCAGCAGACAAAAGCAGCTGATAACCATCCCCCAATCCTGATAAGGTTTTCTAGACACCCAGAAACTTCTCCTCACATACTGAAGTGCTTTCTCTAGACAGATGAGAAAGCTGTTTTAAAGGTCCACAGTCTGACCTGTAGCTCAAATTATTTCAGCCCAGATTTAAACCATTTTAGGAATGCGTGAGACATTTAGACCCACAGACTTCCTGGGACAATAGCCTGAAGCAAAATCAGCAGTAGCACAGAATCCAGGCAAAGGGATTCCGCTTTATTGTGGGGATGGAGTGAGTCTGTTAAGACACTCATTTGTCAAATAAGAATAATCACATTTCCTGCATAGGGTTGCTATAAGAATTTCATTTTAAAAAATTGGAAACGTCTATACAAATTTATACATTTTTTATTATACTTTAAGTCCTAGGGTACCTGTGCACAATAAAACACATAGCAAATAATAAGGATTCCAGAAATATGAGCCATTATTTAGGCAGAAGCGCAACCTTGGCCTTGCTGAGAATACATCTACCTTTGCAGAACTTCAGAAAATTTCCATGGAGTAATGACTAAACTCAAAGAGATAACACCCACATTCTAGTTTTTTTTTTAAAATAGGTATTTATTTATTTTCTTATCTTGCTTATAGAATGGTAATGAACAAGAAATAAGTGAAGAATGTGTTGGATAAAAATTCTCCATAGTTAGAATTATTTTAAAAATAAATAAATTGAGAAATGTCACTTTTCTTCAGAAAATTCTTCGAACACCAAAAATCCTTAACAGAGAGCATATAGGGCCTTCACCCCTGCCTTACCCCTCTAACTGCTGGAGAAACTCCAGCCACATTAAACAGACTTTCTGACCTTCCATTGAGCTCTACCCTTTCCTGCCTCCAGGCCTTTATTCAGGCCCTTCACACCCTGGAGAGCCCTTTCTTGTGGATTTGACTGCTTGATACTTACTCATTCTGCAGATTTCCTTTAAATATCACTGGGTCAACAGGCCATCCTGACCCTGCAGTCTAAGTTCTGTCTTGTTCTGTTATTCTCTCTTATAAGACATTGTGATTTCCCTCCTTTACCCTTAGCACTTATAAGGAGTTTTTTTTGTTGTTTTTTTTTTTTTTTTTTTTTTTTTTTTATTATACTTTAGGGTTTTAGGGTACATGTGCACAATGTGCAGGTTTGTTACATATGTATCCATGTGCCATGTTGATTTCCTGCACCCATTAACTCGTCATTTAGCATTAGGTGTATCTCCTAATGCTGTCCCTCCCCCCTCCCCCCACCCCACAACAGTCCCCGGAGCGTGATGTTCCCCTTCCTGTGTCCATGAGTTCTCATTGTTCAATTCCCACCTATGAGTGAGAACATGCGGTGTTTGGTTTTTTGTCCTTGCGATAGTTTACTGAGAATGATGGTTTCCAGTTTCATCCATGTCCCTACAAAGGACACGAACTCATCATTTTTTATGGCTGCATAGTATTCCATGGCGTCTGAAACTATTCCAATCGATAGAAAAAGAGGGAATCCTCCCTAACACATTTTACGAAGCCAGCATCGTCCTGATACCAAAACCTGGCAGAGACATAACCAAAAAAGAGAATTTCAGACCAATATCCTTGATGAACATTGATGCAAAAATCCTCAATAAAATACTGGCAAACCGAATCCAGCAGCACATCAAAAAGCTTATCCACCATGATCAAGTGGGCTTCATCCCTGGGATGCAAGGCTGGTTCAACATACGCAAATCAATAAATGTAATCCAGCATATAAACAGAACCAAAGACAAAAACCACATGATTATCTCAATAGATGCAGAAAAGGCCTTTGACAAAATTCAACAACCCTTCATGCTAAAAACTCTCAATAAATTAGGTATTGATGGGACGTATCTCAAAATAATAAGAGCTATCTACGACAAACCCACAGCCAATATCATACTGAATGGGCAAAAACTGGAAGCATTCCCTCTGAAAACTGGCACAAGACAGGGATGCCCTCTCTCACCGCTCCTATTCAACATAGTGCTGGAAGTTCTGGCCAGAGCAATCAGGCAGGAGAAGGAAATAAAGGGTATTCAATTGGGAAAAGAGGAAGTCAAATTGTCCCTGTTTGCAGATGACATGATTGTATATCTAGAAAACCCCATTGTCTCAGCCCAAAATCTCCTTAAGCTGATTAGCAACTTCAGCAAAGTCTCAGGATACAAAATCAATGTGCAAAAATCACAAGCATTCTTGTACACCAATAACAGACAAACAGAGAGCCAAATCATGAGTGAACTCCCATTCACAATTGCTTCAAGGAGTTTTAATTATGTAATCATCTGTGTGTCTATGTGTTAAAAGTCCAACTCTAGCACTGGGTTGTCAGCATGGCATGAGGCAGGAGCATGTCTGCTGTGCTCATTAGCTCAAGCCAGCACTTGGGGAAATGCCTGGCACACTGCAGGCTTTGCATAAATTGTGGCAAATAAACCACCAAATGAGTAAATGAATGAATGATATGAACAGCAATATTATTATGACTGCAATTTTAATAACAAAGCTGAGGGCACTCATGAAAGGTTCCCTCTTGGCAGGGTGAGTTTTCTGGGGTTTTGTTTGCTTGTTTGGTATTTTTTTTTTTCCTCTACTCTGCATTGTCTTGGGCTCCTCCTTTTGGAGTTTCTAAGTTCAGATCTTTCCTGTAGCTCCTTCACTTTCCCCTGCTGGGCTTCCAGAGGAGAAGTATGTGGAGCTCTCGCTTCACTTTCCTCCTAGTGACACACAAATCACGCTCCGTTCTGGGTCCTTTCTCCCTCCTGCCAGAAACCTCCTCTCCAGCTGCCTGCTGAGTAGGATCCCATCAGCTACACTGGCTACGATTTCAATTACTGATTAGGGCCTCATGTCGACCTCTCCTGCGTGCATCTGCCTGCTAATCCGTGCATCAACACACATGCGGACTCGCTAATGGAATTCCTGGCATCAGGAGAAGATCGGAGAAAGGATATTCCAAGGATGAGGGCAGGGAGTGCCTACAAAGCCTTTCTTGTCCTCCACAAATCACCTTTCAAAGACTCAACCATACCAGTAAGGTGAGACATATGGTCAAATGGGTTTAAAAACAAATCAACAAATTAAAAACAAAAAAAAGACTGCTTAATAATATGAACAGTGTGATCTTATTATAGTAACAAAGAAAGTATATATAAGCATAGTTAATGCCTGTCAGGATATATCCCTGGGAGTTTAATCAGGCTTATCTGTTTGTGGTAGAATTAGGGTTTTGATATGTATGAGATATCTATATAATTACATTTTAGTATGTATTCTACTGTCAAAACTCACTGTACTTTTGCAAAAGAAAAAAACTAATAATTTAAAAGCAAATTGAAGGCTGGGCATGGTGGCTCATGCCTGTAATCCCAGCACTTTGGGAGGCCAAGGTGGACAGATCACCTGAGGTCAGGAGTTCAAGACCAACCTAGCCAACATGGTGAAACCCCGTCTCTACTAAAAATACAAAAAATTAGCTGGGCATGGTGGTGGGCACCTGTAATGCCAGCTACTTGGGAGGCTGAGGCAGGAGAATAGCTTGAACCTGGGAGGTGGAGGGTGCAGTGAGCCAAGATCACGCCATTGCACTTTAGCCTGGACGACAGAGATGTCTAAAAAAAAAAAAAAAAAATCAAAAACAAAAAAAGGTGAACTGAAAGAATGAAGGAAAGCCGGTTAGTCTTGTAGACTCTTCTTCAGTGGGAAGTTTGGTTCTTTCTCTCCCTGCAGAAATGCGCTTAAAGTACCGACAGCACCATCTTACAAGATTCCCGTACTCCATTGCTCTTACGCATCCTTTTGATGACCACGCTCAAATGGAGACATTAAAAAGACTGAGGAAAGAATGGACAGGAGTTTAGAAAACTTGGTTATTGCCCTGGGTCTGCTGTTTATTCATGTTGAGCTGGGCCTCTCATCTGTTAGCTGAGCATTCTGGCTTAGATTGTCTCATAAGCACCTTTTAAAAGCTCCAAACTTTTATGTCTCCTACGGGCCAGCAAAGTGTTTATTCCAGAAACTTTTAAAGAATCTGTTGGACTGAAACTTTTGGCTGTTGTCCTGCCCTGGTTTCACTTGGGTCTCCTAAAAAATAGTGTAGCTCTAAGTCCTAGAAGAAACCCTGTGAATCTTGGGGAGTGTAGGCATATAACTGATCATCCAAACCAGCACACTGGCCAGTAGTAATTATGCTTGAAGATCAGGCACCAAAGGAGACTGTCCTCACTACAAGAGGCCACTGGGAGGAATCCGGACTTCCTGGTCCAGCTGTTCACATGTGATCTCAGCCAGTAGACTAGCAGCTCTGTAAGGGAAAGGAAAGGGATTGTTTTATTCCTTAATGGTGGCTTCCCTGAATAAGTGCCACTAAAATATGTCTCAAAATAATGAGTAAATGAAGGAGCTATGGTGTTTGTCAAGTGGAAAATTGGGCTAATGACATACTGTCTTGAGTTTCGTGTGGCGTCTGGCACACAGTCACGGAAGTAGTATTTTTGGTTGTGCTTCTTCCTTTTCACCCAATCTTATAGATGAAAATTCCAAGTCTTAAACTAGCCAAGTGACTCATCTAAGAAATAATTTAAGCTCCACAAGGGCTGTGATTTTTGTCTAGTTCTTCTTTTCTTTTCTTTTTTGTAAATTCCATTCTTAAATTTTAACCTAATTTTGCTTAATATTGTGAGCATATCTTCATATTTAATTTATAACAAAATGCTACCCATTGTTAGTTAGATTTAAACTAAAAACCTTGGCTGTTAATGTCCATGCCAGGAGTTTCACAATTATACTTCCTGCCCTATTTCTTTCCTATTCCAAAGACCCTTCCTGCACTTTTAACCTTGATGGGACAGAAAATACCTCATAATTTTTCCCCAGGAAATATGGCTCGAGTAACTCCTTGCCTATCACCACACGAGTGCAAGCATACCTTAACTGTGCTGTGCAAAACTATCTTTAATGAATATTGCTTTTGGCTCTAAAATTAGGTCCATCTTCCTGTGGCGGGGGGTGGGGGGGGGTGGGGAACTGAGCCTGGAGCAGTGGCTCATGCCTGTAATCCCAGCACTTTGAGAGGTCAAGGTGGGCAGATCATCTAAGATCAGGAGTTTGAGACCAGCCTGGCCAACGTGGTGAAACCCCATCTCTACTAAAACTATAAAAATTAGCCAGGTGTGGCGGTGGTCACCTATAATCCTAGTTACTCGGGAGGCTGAGGCAGGAGAATCACTTGAACTGGGAGGTAGAAGTTGCAGTGAGCCAAGATCATGCCACTGAACTCTAACCTGGGCGACAGAGTGAGACTGTGTCCCAAAACAAAACAAACAACAAAAAACTGAATAATATCTCCTGCAAAATTAATGTTAGTGTTTTGCTAAATGACATTTCCATTGCCTGAGACATGTGGCTTTAATGGAAGTATTATATCAGAAAACTGTAGAGAGGAAAGCATAAGGTAACTCAAATTTCTTTCTGGCTGGAAAAACTCTCGAGTCACTGAAGACAGTTTTGCCAAAAAGGATTGGCAAGAAGCAGTGATATTTGCAAATTGTTCAGTGAAACTGCTTTTATTTAGTCAATTTCATCCGGATGTCCAACGGGTTCTCTGCACAGGGATATGTTTCTTAGACAATGACAAGTTTTAAACCAAATTATGAGCTATAGCTGAAAATATAATAACAGAATATAATTCCTGATTTGTTTTTAAAGCTGAAGCTACGTGGCTAGAAATATCAAAGGGGTGATCCATGAGAGTCTAAATGCTCAGTTTGAGGAGTGGGAAGACTTGAAATGACTGTGGAAATGGGCATCGAAGCAGAGAAGCATGGCCAGACATAACACTGCTTGCTCCAGGAAAGGGAGGAGAGATGGTCCCCTGAGCCAGCTGGCGTCAGACCAGTGGACTCTCCACCAATCCCCAGCAGCGTCATTCCCTCATACATGGATCCAACTTTGCAACCAAACTCTGCATCAGAGATCCAAGAGAGAATACCTCCCAGAGGGCTAAACTAAGCTCTTCAGAGTTTATGTTCAACTTGTGGGGGGAGAGCCATTCTTCGCTGGCTTAACACCAAGAAGATCTGAATGCTAAAAGGAACCAGTCAGGAAGGAATAGTGTTAGAATAAGACTGGCTTTGAAGTCCAGAGAGACAGGTTTAGAATTTCAGATTTAGCTTTGAACCATGGGGAAAGCATAATCTTCTTTAATCCTCAATTTGCTCATCCGTAAAATGGGGAGAATTTTTGTCTAATTAAGTTGGTCTATGATGTGTTTAACACATGCATAAGGAGATAATAAATTCCAGCACTCTCCTCCCTCTGGTTTGGAGAGTAGAAATATTTTCTTAATGATGTCTGTCACTGGAATGCAAAGTCTGCCTACTCAGAGGGACCTAGAAGCTGCCTGGAGCTGGAACATACTTGGGGATAAAAGGATATCATACTATTTAATCAGAATCATAAGATCATCATGTGGGTCACTTGGGGGACACAAAGAATCAGAGCTTCGGTCTTTGTCTTATTGACCTATCTTCTAAAATGGTTTCAGGTTCTCTAGGACCTCACTGTCTATAGAGACTCACTGAAGAAAACACCTTCATTTAATCAAGTCTCTTGGTTTTGTATGTGCTGCAACTTGGTTTGACTCTAAGGCTGTGTCTGACTGAACATATGACTGATACTGGATCACATTGCCTCAGGAGGGTGACCTTCCTTTCATGCGGGCTAGCACTAGATAGATATGTGTTCTTCAGTGTGGGCTCGAGAGGCAGTCTGGTCAGTTAAAAAGGGCATAGTTTGGCATCAGATCCATAGGGGCTTATGAAACGGTTGACCTTGAGCGAACTATTAAGCCTCACTAAACCGCTATTTGCTCATCTGTAAAGTAGAAATATTATTCTATCACATATATTTATTAGAAGTAATGTACACAAAATGTTTAACACATATAATCCCTCAGTACACCACTATTGCAAATATTTCAATGTTAAATATTCCAACATGAGAACTCGCCAACATTCCTTGCCGTGTACTGAATTTAACTCCACACATGGACATGCACACACACACCATTTTATTTTTTTATTTTATTATTTTTATTGTACTTTAAGTTTTAGGGTACATGTGCACAATGTGCAGGTTTGTTATATATGTATCCATGTGCCATGTTGGTGTGCTGCACTCATTAACTTGTCATTTAGCATTAGGTATATCTCCTAATGCTATCTCTCCCGCCTCCTCCCACCCCATAACAGTCCCTGGAGTGTGATGTTCCCCTTCCTGTGTCCATGTGTTCTCATTGTTCAATTCCCACCTATGAGTGAGAACATGTGGTGTTTGGTTCTTTGTCCTTGCGATAGTTTACTGAGAATGATGATTTCCAGTTTCATCCATGTCCCTACAAAGGACATGAACTTATCACTTTTTATGGCTGCATAGTATTCTGTGGTGTATATGTGCCACATTTTCTTAATCCAATCTATCGTTGTTGGACATTTGGGTTGGTTCCAAGTCTTTGCTATTGTGAATAGTGCCACAGTAAACATACGTGTGCATGTGTCTTTATAGCAGCATGATTTATAGTCCTTTGGGTATATACCCAGTAATGGGATGGCTGGATCAAATGGTATTTCTAGTTCTAGATCCCTGAGGAATCGCCACACTGACTTCCACAATGGTTGAACTAGTTTACAGTCACACCAACAGTGTAAAAGTGTTCCTATTTCTCCACATCCTCTCCAGCACCTGTTGTTTCCTGATTTTTTAATGATGGCCATTCTAACTGGTGTGAGATGGTATCTCATTGTGGTTTTGACTTGCATTTCTCTGATGGCCAGTGATGATGAGCATTTTTGCATGTGTTTTTTGGCTGCATAAATGTCTTCTTTTGAGAAGTGTCTGTTCATGTCCTTTGCCCACTTTTTGATGGGGTTGTTTGTTTTTTTCTTGTAAATTTGTTTGAGTTCATTGTAGATTCTGGATATTAGCCCTTTGTCAGATGAGTAGGTTGCAAAAATTTTCTCCCATTCTGTAGGTTGCCTGTTCAGTCTGATGGTAGTTGCTTTTGCTGTGCAGAAGCTCTTTAGTTTAATTAGATCCCATTTGTCAATTTTGGTTTTTGTTGCCATTGCTTTTGGTATTTTAGACATGAAGTCCTTGCCCATGCCTATGTCCTGAATGGTAATGCCGAGGTATTCTTCTAGGGTTTTTATGGTTTTAGGTCTAACACGTAAGTCTTTAATCCATTTTAAATTAATTTTTGTGTAAGGTGTAAGGAAGGGATCCAGTTTCAGCTTTCTACATATGGCTAGCCAGTTTTCCCAGCACCATTTATTAAATAGGGAATCCTTTCCCCATTGCTTGTTTTTGTCAGGTTTGTCAAAGATCAGATAGTTGTAGATATGCCGCATTATTTCTGAGGGCCCTGTTCTGTTCCATTGATCTAAATCTCTGTTTTGGTACCAGTACCATGCTGTTTTGGTTACTGTAGCCTTGTAGTATAGTTTGAAGTCAGGTAGCATGATGCCTCCAGCTTTGTTCTTTTGGGTTAGGATTGAATTGGCGATGTGGGCTCTTTTTTGGTTCCATATGAACTTCAAAGTAGTTTTTTCCAATTCTGGAAGAAAGTCATTGGTAACTTGATGGGGATGGCATTGAATCTATAAATTACCTTGGGCAGTATGGCCATTTTCATGATATTGATTCTTCCTACCCAGGAGCATGGAATATTCTTGCATTTGTTTGTATCCTCTTGTATTTCATTGAGCAGTGGTTTGTAGTTCTCCTTGAAGAGGTCCTTCGCATCCCTTGTAAGTTGGATTCCTAGGTATTTTATTCTCTTTGAAGCAATTGTGAATGGGAGTTCACGGATGATTTGGCTCTCTGTTTGTCTGTTTTTGGTGTATATGAATGCTTGTGATTTTTGTACATTGATTTTGTATCCTGAGACTTTGCTGGAGTTGCTTATCAGCTTAAGGAGATTTTGGGCTGAGACAATGGGGTTTTCTAGATATACAATCATGTCATCTGCAAACAGGGACAATTTGACTTCCTCTCTTCCTAATTGAATACCCTTTATTTCCTTCTCCTGCCTGATTGCCCTGGCCAGAACTTCCAACACTATGTTGAATAGGAGTGGTGAGAGAGGGCATCCCTGTCTTGTGCCAGTTTTCAAAGGGAATGCTTCCAGCTTTTGCCCATTCAGTATGATATTGGCTGTTCATAGATAGCTCTTATTATTGTGAGATACGTCCCATCAATACCTAATTTATTGAGAGTTTTTAGTATGAAGGGTTGTTGAATTTTGTCAAAGGCCTTTTCTGCAACTATTGAGATAATCATGTGGTTTTTGTCTTTGGTTCTGTTTATATGCTGGATTACATTTATTGATGTGTGTATGTTGAACCAGCCTTGCATCCCAGGGATGAAGCCCACTTGATCATGGTGGATAAGCTTTTTGTTGTGCTGCTGGATTCAGTTTGCCAGTATTTTATTGAGGATTTTTGCATCAATGTTCATCAAGGATATTGGTCTAAAATTCTCTTTTTTGGTTGTGTCTCTGCCAGGCTTTGTTATCAGGATGATACTGGCCTCATAAAATGTGTTAGGGAGGATCCCTCTTTTTCTATTGACTGGAATAGTTTCAGAAGGAATGGAACCAGTTCTTCCTTGTACCGCTGGTAGAATTTGGCTGTGAATCCATCTGGTCCTGGACTCTTTTTGGTGGGTAAGCTATTGATTATTGCCACAATTTCAGAGCCTGTTATTGGTCTATTCAGAGATTCAACTTCTTCCTGGTTTAGTCTTGGGAGGGTGTGTCAAGGAATTTATCCATTTCTTCTAGATTTTCTAGTTTATTTGCATAGAGGTGTTTGTAGTATTCTCTGATAGTAGTTTGTACTTCTGTGGGATCACTGGTGATATCCCCTTTATCATTTTTTATTGCATCTATTTGATTCTTCTCTCTTTTCTTCTTTATTAGTCTTGCTAGTGGTCTATCAATTTTGTTGATCTTTTCAAAAAACCAGCTCCTGGATTCATTAATTTTTTGAAGGGTTTTTTGTGTCTCTATTTCCTTCAGTTCTGCTCTGATTTTAGTTATTTCTTGCCTTCTGCTAGCTTTTGAATGGGTTTGCTCTAGCTTTTCTAGTTCTTTTAATTGTGATGTTAGGGTGTCAATTTTGGATCTTTCCTGCTTTCTCTTGTGGGCATTTAGTGCTATAAATTTCCCTCTACACACTGCTTTGAATGTGTCCCGGAGATTCTGGTATGGTGTGTCTTCGTTCTCGTTGGTTTCAAAGAACATCTTTATTTCTGCCTTCATTTCATTATGTACCCAGTAGTAATTCAGGAGCAGGTTGTTCAGTTTCCATGTAGTTGAGCGGTTTTGAGTGAGTTTCTTAATCCTGAGTTCTAGTTTAATTGCACTGTGGTCTGAGAGACAGTTTGTTATAATTTCTGTTCTTTTACATTTGCTGAGGAGAGCTTTACTTCCAACTATGTGGTCAATTTTGGAATAGGTGTGGTGTGGTGCTGAAAAAAATGTATATTCTGTTGATTTGGGGTGGAGAGTTCTGTAGATGTCTATTAGGTCTGCTTGGTGCAGAGCTGAGTTCAATTCCTGGGTATCCTTGCTAACTTTCTGTCTCGTTGATCTGTCTAATGTTGACAGTGGGGTGTTAAAATCTCCCCTTATTATTGTGTGGGAGTTTAAGTCTCTTTGTAGGGCACTCAGGACTTGCTTTATGAATCTGGGTGCTCCTGTATTGGGTGCATATATATTTAGGACAGTTAGCTCTTCTTGTTGAATTGATCCCTTTACCATTATGTAATGGCCTTCTTTGTCTCTTTTGATCTTTGTTGGTTTAAAGTCTGTTTTATTAGAGACTAGGACTGCAACTCCTGCCTTTTTTCGTTTTCCATTTGCTTGGTAGATCTTCCTCCATCCTTTTATTTTGATGGTCTCTGTGTGTCTCTGCACATGAGATGGGTTTCCTGAATACAGCCCACTGATGTGTCTTGACTCTTTATCACATTTGCCAGTCTGTGTCTTTTAATTGGAGCATTTAGTCCATTTACATTTAAAGTTAATATTGTTATGTGTGAATTTGATCCTGTCATTATGATCTTAGCTGGTTATTTTGCTCATTAGTTGATGCAGTTTCTTCCTAGCCTGGATGGTCTTTACAATTTGGCATGATTTTGCAGTGGCTGGTACCAGTTGTTCCTTTCCATGTTTAGTGCTTCCTTCAGGAGCTCTTTTAGGGCAGGCCTGGTGGTGACAAAATCTCTCAGCATTTGCTTGTCTGTAAAGTATTTTATTTCTCCTTCACTTATGAAGCTTAGTTTGGCTGGATATGAAATTCTGGGTTGAATGTTCTTTTCTTTAAGAATGTTGAATATCGGCCCCCACTGTCTTCTGGCCTGTAGAGTTTCTGCTGAGAGAGATCAGCTGTTAGTCTGATGGGCTTCCCTTTGTGGGTAACCCAACCTTTCTCTCTGGCTGCTCTTAACATTTTTTCCTTCATTTCAACTTTGGTGAATCTGACAATTATGTGTCTTGGAGTTGCTCTTCTCGAGGAGTATCTTTGTGGCATTCTCTGTATTTCCTGAATCTGAATGTTGGCCTGCCTTGCTAGATTGGGGAAGTTCTCCTGGATAATATCCTGCAGAGTGTTTTCCAACTTGGTTCCATTCTCCCTGTCACTTTCAGGTACACCAATCAGACATAGGTTTGGTCTTTTCACAGAGTCCCATATTTCTTGGAGGCTTTGTTCATTTCTTTTTATTCTTTTTTCTCTAAACTTCCCTTCTCACTTCATTTCATTCATTTCATCTTCCATCACTGATACTCTTTCTTCCATTTGATCAAATCGGCTCCTGAGGCTTCTGCATTCTTCACGTAGTTCTTGAGCCTTGGCTTTCAGCTCTGTCAGCTCCTTTAAGCACTCCTCTGTATTGGTTATTCTAGTTATACATTCATCTAATTCTTTTTCAAAGTTTTTAACTTCTTTGCCTTTGGCTTGAATTTCCTCCTGTAGCTCAGAGTAGTTTGATCATCTGAAGCCTTCTTCTCTCAGCTCGTCAAAGTCATTCTCCGTCTAGCTTTGTTCTGTTGCTGGTGAGGAACTGTGTTCGTTTGGAGGAGGAGAGGCGCTCTGCTTTTTGGAGTTTCCAGTTTTTCTGCTCTGTTTTTTCCCTATCTATCTTTGTGGTTTTATCTACTTTTGGTCTTTGATGATGGTGATGTACAGATGAGTTTTTGGTGTGAATATCCTTTATGTTTGTTAGTTTTTCTTCTAACAGACAGGACCCTCAGCTGCAGGTCTGTTGGAGTTTGTTAGAGGTCCACTCCAGATGCTGTTTTCCTGGGTGTCAGCAGCGGTGGCTGCAGAACGGCAGATTTTTGTGAACCGCAAATGCTGCTGTGTGATCGTTCCTCTGGAAGTTTTGTCTCAGTGGAGTACCCGGCCATGTGAGGTGTCAGTCTGCCCCTACTGGGGGGTGCCTCCCAGTCAGGCTGCTCTGGGGTCAGGGACCCACTTGAGGAGGCAGTCTGCCTGTTCTCAGATCTCCAGCTGTGTGCTGGGAGAACCACTACTCTCTTCAAAGCTGTCAGACAGGGACATTTAAGTCTGCAGAGGTTACTGCTGTCTTTCTGTTTGTCTGTGCCCTGCCCCTAGAGGTGGAGCCTACAGAGGCAGGCAGGCCTCCTTGAGCTGTGGTGGGCTCCACCCAGTTCGAGCTTCCTGGCTGCTTTGTTTACCTAATCAAGCCTGGGCAATGGCAGGTGCCCCTCCCCCAGCCTCCTTGCCACCTTGCAGTTTAATCTCAGACTGCTGTGCTAGCAATCAGGGAGACTCTGTGGGCGTAGGGCCCTCCAAGCCAGATGTGGGATATAATCTCCTGGTGTGCCATTTTTTAAGCCCGTTGGAAAAGCACAATATTAGGGTGGGGGTGACCTGATTTTCCTGGTGCCGTCACCCCTTTCTTTGACTAGGAAAGGGAACTCCCTGACCCCTTGCACTTCCTGAGTGAGGCAATGCCTCGCCCTACTTCGGCTCACACACAGTGCGCTTCACCCAATGTCCTGCACCCACTGTGTGGCACTCCCTAGTGAGATGAACCTGGTACTTCAGATGGAAATGCAGAAATCACCCGTCTTCTGCATGGCTCACGCTGGGAGCTGTAGACCGGAGCTGTTCCCTTTCGGCCATCTTGGCTCCACCACACACACCATTTTAAAACTGATTTCATATTTAAAAGTTGTGTTGGGGAAATAAATATTTTTATTATTATTTTATGAAAATGTCAACATTTATTTTAGATATGGGGGTACAGGTGCAGATTTGTTGCATTGGATTATTGCTTGATGTTGAGGTTTGGAATATGGATCCCATCACCCTGGTAGTGAGCATAGTAAATTTTATTTTAAAGATATAAAACAATGTCCTAGAAATCTGCATGTTTCAAAGACCTGCTTTAATCACATACTTATTGTTTTCGGAGGAAAAAAGGAGGTGAAAAGAAGAAAAGTATCCTGTCTATGTCAAAGAGAAAACTAGTGACTATTTCCAGAAATACTCAATTACTCTTTTTGCTAAATGAAACAACTTTACAAGGATTATACTATTGCTCTGTGTCTAATGTGGGTGTGCTCCCACTAGTCTACTTTGCAACTGTCCCAGAAGTACAGTGCGGTTAGTCAGTATAGTGTTGACTGAGCCATTTGTGTGTTGACTGAAATCTCACCACTTTATTGCATGAAGATGGAAAATTGCCCCAATTGGCCAAGCTTGTGCTATTCTCACTCAAGTTTTAGAATAAAAGTCTCCCTTTAAGACAATTATATATAATGAGATGTTGTCTGGGTTATAGTTAGTAGGTCATTAAAGGGATTGTCTGAAAGAGCTGGCCACACAATGGAAGACCGGTTCAGCTTCCTCCATCTGTGTGATCTTCATAGGCATGGACACTTCTGTTCTTATTCCTGCTCTGCTCATTGCCTGTTTTGTAGGAACCCTAGGAACATTACTTAACCTTTCTGCACCTTATCATCCTCACTGATAAAGCTTGAGAGAGTAATCCCTCCCTGAAAGAGTTGCCATGATAGTCAAATAAGGCAACATGTACAAAGAGCTTAAGAAAGTGCCAGGAGCATAAAGGGGTTCTGCAAATGACAGCCATGATTATTAGCATTATGAATTCCTCAAGATGTGTTCAGTTCCTTCGTGATTCTTAAGCGCTTTTGGGAATAAATGACAGAATAAAGTGAAATCATTTGGTAAATTCTGCATCTAGGAAACCACTTAATGGCAGGCAAATTGGCCTACAGTTGGTGACTGTTTGAAACATGATTCACTTTCAAAACTTTGAACTATTTTGAGAAGTTAACTATATCACGCATTTTTTAAACAATTATGGTAACATAGCTTTTACCAAAGAATGACATAATTTGACCTTCCTTGGGTAAAGGATGAGGACATAAAGATAATGAAGAAGAGAGGAATAGAAGAGCTTTATACCAAAGGGACCAAACAAAAAAAATGTTCAATTTTTTAAAAGTTCAAATTCTTTTAAGAATTTGGTAAGTTTCATAATTCTCAGCTTTTATAATTTTTTTCTACTTCATCTCTATTTCCCCAAGCATGCGAGTAATCATGTCTAAAAAAGCTTAACTTCTTACTAGCTGTGTAATATAAGTCATTTAATCTTCTGATACCTCAGTTTCTTTATCCATAACTTGGAGATAAAATAATATTTACATATAGTGTTGTTAGGAACATTCAATAAAATAATTCAGAAAAAGGACTTAGCAATGAATCTGTTTTAAAGTCACATTTGAAAAAAAATTAAGACCAATTAATAATAGTTAACTTTCTTCTTCCTCCAGACTTCTAGTTTTAAAAACAAACAAATGAAGAGTTCAATGAGCTTAACCAGGAGAATCAGAAAAATTTAAAAATGGCAGCAGATTCAACCACGAGAAACTGCGAAATGTGGGAGGTGGCAGTTTCAAAGTGGAAATGACTCAGGGCTGGTTCTCTGGATCTGCAAGAAGGAAGCAGGGATAATGAGAAAGCTTCCTTCAGACAGAGGTGAAATCCTTAAGTGTGACCCTCAACTCTGTTGCAAGATAACACAAGGCCTTAAATGTCCCCCTCACAGTGATACAAGTTCTTCAGATAAAGGCACTAGGTCACTGTCTCCTCAGAATGACCATCATCAAAACCACCAAAGGAGGCTGGGCACGGTATCTCACACCTGTAATCCTAGCACTTTGGGAGGGCGAGGTGGGCAGATCACCTGAGGTCGGGAGTTCGAGACCAGCCTGACCAACATAGAGAAACCCCATCTCTACTAAAAATACAAAATTAGTGGGGAGTGGTGGTGCACGCCAGCTACTCAGGAGGCTGAGGCAGGAGAATCACTTGAACCCGGGAGGTGGAGGTCGCAGTGAGCCCAGATTGCGCCATTGCACTCCAGCCTGGGCAACAAGAGCGTAACTCTGTCTCAAAAACAAACACCAAAGGATATTTTACACAAAGTCCTTACGAACTTCATTGTCTACATTAAATATTCAACACATCTTTCTAACAGGACATTCCACCTGTTAAGGGTAAACATATGATGGAAGTATTGCCTCCTGAGAAAGCACAGTGTTCTGATGGGCAGACTAAGGTAGAGGTGTGTCTTAGAAACATGCCCCAGATGGAACAGTAATGGCCTGTGAATCTGTGCTTCCACAGCCTGCACCTACAGATCTACACACATGCCCACGCACATGCAGGAAGTGTTCACCTAAGACTGGACCTTTTAGAAGAAAGCTGGCATACATTCGTGAAGGCGTGGGCTTCCAGGCATGTCATCTTCACTCACGAAGTTGAGTACCTCCATAGATAAGAAATGTTCTCAGCCATCATAACCTAGCTACAACTAAATTATAAGCTTTAAATGCTTCTGCCTTAGATTAATGTATCACAAAGGGCGATATCCCTCCTATCATGTTGTGGAAGATGTCAACATTTTAAGTAATATCCACGCTTTGCATGTCCCTCACCTCCTGACTATTCCTAGGATAAATCCTAACATCCCCCATATAGGTAATGGGCTTCATGAGTAAAGAGTAATTCATTTTTGTAGCTCTTATAATGCTGAGATCAAGTCCACAAAAAGTGAATGTTTGAAAGCAGAAGAGAAGGATGAAAGAAGGAGAGAACAATTAGGGGAGGCAGTAGCCTGAATGCCTTGATCCTAATAGTTGCAAATGTACAACCAGGCACATCTTCCCAATAAACTCACTTCTGTTAATACCTGCTACAAAGCCAAGCCTAGTCTTGGCTACTGACATTCAACTCTTCAGGGTAAACAGAAATCATCCTTTACTGGGGCCATCTCAAAAAGTAATAAACTCTTTACCATGATAAATTATCAGACCACTGAAAAATTAAAAACAAAAACCAAAAAACAGAATCCTAGAATCTGGTCAGAGCAGAACCAGCAGTAGAATTCAAAGTTCTAAAATAGAAGGACAGTGTTGTGTTCCACTTCATACATGTCCCAGCACAGAGATATCACTAGGCATTTGGTGGTTGCCCTATAAATAGTAGATGAATGAGTCACAAAAATAAAATTAACTCAGCCTGGCCAACATGGTGAAACCCCGTCTCTACTAAAAATACAAAAAAAAAAAAATTAGCTGGGCATGGTGGTGGGCACCTGTAATCCCAGCTACTGGATAGCTAAGGCAGGAGAATTGCTTGAACCCCAGAGGCAGAGGTTGCAGTGAGCGAAGAACGTACCATTGCACTACAGCCTGGGCGACAAGAGTGACACTCCATCTCAAAAAAAAAAAACTTTTAGATTGGGGGAAACTATTGTTATTAAGTGTTTTACTTGTGAAAAAAAAAGTTTAAAGAGTTTAGGTGTATTCTCCATGATTACAGTAAGAATGCAACTAGCTGGTCTCCAAGTGCAGTGTTCTGTCTACAGCGTTCGTCTGTCCCAATGTAAATGAATGAAAGGTGTCACACCTGTAATTGATGTTGCAAGAATCAGAGAGTAAGTAAAGAAAAATTAGTGTTGAATGGGAGAGCAATGTGTCCTTGGTTACACTCCCAAGATCAGATATACTTTGCACCTTCATAAAATCAGATCTTGGACCAGCTCTAATAAATAAGAGTGCATGCCTGGTGTTGAACCCAAAGCTCTTATCCTTTCTCTAGCCTCTAATTTCCATTGCAAACTTTGGCACAACCCTTTACCACTTCCCACCTGTAAGATAGGAAGAGTGGGGATCAACAATCTCTTCAATCTCTAATCCCTCCAGTCACTTTAAAAAGTTGTTAATTCTACAGCATAACTCCATGTTTTTGTGTTCTGAAATCACCATCGACTGAGCTGCTGCAGAGACAACCAATCTTTACTCAGGACAAATATTTTGTCACATTGCACAGAAAAGACAGTAGGTAGTGATGTACTGTGAGTCTCTAAACTTTATCATAAAGCAACCAGAAAGAAGGGGATATTTTGCAAATCTTGTCAGTGTAGTGTCTATGCCAGCAAGAACTTCTAAACAGAAGTGCTGTGAATTCAAGGCAAAAGATTTATGATGTTGATGGAGTGGGAGGTGGGAGAGATCCCTCTAGTAATCCAAGCAAGGCAACATGGACTATAATTGGCATCTGAAGTTTTTTGTTCTTTTTTCCCTTGGAGCTCTCTGCTCGGGCTTGATGCTGTTGTTTTCCCCGAGAGAGAATGCAGCTGTCGCTGTATGTCTGGGGGGTAGATATCCATCACCCGGAACGTATCACAAACTATTAATAATGCATCACTGCAAATCTACCTTGTCTCCATAAACACCCTGTCTCCAAGTACAGATAAAAGGTCCAACAAGCAGATGTTGAGATTTATTATCCCCACATTTCCTATTTCTCTAAGGATCGTGCCCAGTATCTGAGTTCTCCTGTGGGTAGTGTAGGAACGGGAAACTAATATTTACTGAGTGACTTCTGTGTGTCAGTTGCTTATGTGAAATCATATTAGCAGCCCTGAGAAATAGGTTTTATAAACCCCATTTTGCAGATAAGGAAACTGAGGCTTAGAGAGAAGTGACTTGTCTAACAGTACTCAGCTTGCAAGTACCAGTGACATGATGAACCCGTCTCCGAGAGTCTCACTCTAGAAATCTTTCTTTATCCTCTGTAGCAGATGACCCTTAGATGCTTTGAGACTTCGCATTTTTATCTCTCCTACTGTACCTACCGTACCTTTGTATACAGTAGGTACTAAGATAAGCTTAGCCAAATTCAATTTTTAAAAGGTGGACCCCAGAAAAAGGCCTACAGAGCTGCTATCTGGAAATAAATTCCTACACATGAAGCAGGAGTAAGAACCTACAGGGCACAGAGCAATTTCCCTAAGAGCTGGTTGCTTCCTAAGACCACTTCGCCCTTATTCTTCCTGATTCTTTGTCATATACATAGTGTCTGTGACTGGATTGCTAAAGAGTCAGCCCTTTTCTAACCCTTGATTACACAGTATAGCTGGTTGCACTCATACTTGTCTGTTTTGATCTATATACATCTCCCCTGCTTGGTCAGGGAGGGGCTGTTTCATGTAGTCCCCTGACCTTGTATGTTAGCCTTGTGTAAGGGCAGTGGGGAAAAAAAACAGACCAACACTGTTAATGCTCTGTGCTTCTGCCCCTCCCCACCTACCACATGATTAACTCCTTTTCAGGAGCAAACAGTGGAGCTGCCTAACATTCAATGGGCCACGATTCCCTAATGGATGGCACACACTGTGCTAAAAAGTAATGAGCTTCGAGTTATCAGTGCACTCTTCAGATCAGCCTGCCTCATCCATGCAGCTGGTCTGGGAAGAGGACCGTTCAGGCCCAACTACAGGAAATTTAAAGAGGAGAGATGAGGAAGACAGCCACAGCGCCACCACAGTCTCCTTAGTGCTCTAAAGGAAGTTATGGGGCAATGCCTGAACTAAGAATATAATTGATACTATGTTTCCCCATAATTATGGCTTCAGTGTGCCTGTAGCTGCTTAAGTCCACAAATCCACAATGGAGGAGGGGATTTAGGCACC
The DNA here is from genome assembly GCF_028878055.3 of Symphalangus syndactylus. Taxonomy (NCBI): domain Eukaryota; kingdom Metazoa; phylum Chordata; class Mammalia; order Primates; family Hylobatidae; genus Symphalangus; species Symphalangus syndactylus. The sequence goes on from NC_072433.2 coordinate 28,483,336, forward strand.
AAAATCCCACACAAATTTCCAGCTGCTCTCACTAAATTGTGTAGATTTAGTGAGAAATTTTAAGTGAAGATTTCCTGGCCTTTTTGTGAAGGCCAGGAAACTGTCAACATTTGTACCATAGCTATGTAGAGTGAGCTGGTAATTATCATTCTCAAATCATCCCAATTAGGTCACATTTTAATCTCTATTATATCAGTGAGGAAATTGAGGCTTGCAAATAATTCAGGTAGCTTACCCAAGCTATACAGCTGGTCAAAGGCAAAATTGAGATTTAACAATGGCCTAGAGAAAAATGCACTTTTTGGCATTGAGCTTCAGCTCTGGCTGTTTAGGAGAAAGCAACATATATCCTTAGCCCTCAAGGAAATAAAAAAAATGGAAACTTAAATTCTCCAGGTACCCAGGTGCCCTTGAAGGAAATCATTCATCCATTTCCCTTTGAAACAGTTTTCAGAGATAGCCCGAATGTTGTGCAAGGGAGTTCTCGTAATAATAGGCATTGCTCACCGGGGTCCATTTCTGCAGCCACAGGGGGATGAAAAACCCCAAGTAGTCATAAGAAAAACGAACAACTTTACTGACAAATTAAAGGTTTGAGAGGCAGCAAGAGAAACTGGTCAGCTGCAACTTTAGAGAAAGCTGCACTGAACATTTCAAAGCCTCCACTTTAATTATGAAGGGAGAAGCTGCGGTCTGGGAAGTGGTCCCTGATGGGTGTGCGCCCAGCATTAAATATGCCCTCTTGTACTCAGCAGGGTTTGAAGCTTTTTAAGGAGGGACTGAATAGCAGGAGAGAGAGGGGTGGAAAAGAGAGAGCGAGAGAGAGAGAGAGAGGAGGGAGATGTTTGATCTGCCAGCAGTCTTGCCCTGTTCATCAAATTGTACACCCTAAGAATGGGATTTTAGAGATTGCCAATTGCAAAGTGAAGACCAGAGTTGGTGAGTAACTGGCCCAGACTCCTCATCTTGGCAATAAAGGCTGGCATTCATTGAATAATGAATAAGAAATTTTGATGAAGCACCTTAATATGTACTACAATGTCTACAATCATCATAGTCCATATTCTGTTATCCACATTTTATAGAAAAACAAGATTGAAGCTCAGAAAGTTTAAGCATGCTATTCTACATTTTGTAAATGGCAGAGCAATTGCTATCTTTTCCTATGTCCTCTGAACTCTTCAGAAGCCTCTAAGATACATATGCCTCCAGGAAGTCTTCCTCATTGCCTTGGGTCAGAGTTAAGTGCCACCACCTCTGAGTTTCTAAGCCATCCTAGTACTTGAGTCTTGTATTATAATGGCCCATTTACATTCCTCTATCCCTGACTAGACCTTGAGCTCCCTAATCCAGGCACCTTGCTAGCTTTGTTTGTGGTCTCACCCCAGCCCTGAACATAGTTCAGTTGATTGTATGAAAGTGAGATCTTGAACACTCTTGAATCTTCTTTTCCATCCTCCAGGAGAGTAGTCGCTACTCAGATCTCCTTTCTCACACAAAGTCCAAGTTCTCAATCTTGATCTCCATCCTCTTTCTTCCTCTTCATCATCCTCCCCCTCTCATTCCTCATAAAACTCTGCCGTCAGCTCCACTCAAAAGGAGAATTACTCAATACATGACATCACTCCAAGGCATAAGTAATAGAAAAGTACCTTTCATTTTGTATCTCAGAGATGTCCGTAGTTTCAACAACAGAATGTCATCTATTGAGATGCAAATGATAACAGCAGTGATGAAAATAATAGCTGATATCCACTAAGAATTTACTATGTGCCCTCCTTTTGCAAGGATTTCCTCATTTAATTCTCACACCAATCATGAAATGCATGAAGTATCCTCATCCCTGTGTTATAAATTAAGGAACTAAGGCTCATCGATGCGAAGTCCTCACTCAAGAACACACAGTCATAATTGGAATGTAGCTATGTCTAATTTCAAAGGCAATCAAGTTTCTTACATCAGCAAACTTTAAAAAATGTTAAATATAAGGAACAGCAGAAATGGTCATATATTGACTATCTATTATGCACAGGCACTATTATACACTCCATGTATGTTAAGTCATTTACTGAGTTAATGCACCCAGAAATAAAGTTAGTACCTTTTTGTGGATTGATATAAATGGGACTTATGGAGCTAAATTGATTTAGAGAGGTTACGACAAGCAGCTGGACCAAATGACCTCATGAGTTTCATTCCACGATTCACAGACACTATTCCAAAGATATATGAGGCCACATGACAAACCAGGAAGGAAAATATACAGGTCTTTAAGCATCATTTTATCACATAGTGAAGGCAGAGACTCCTCTATCTTTGCCTTGGGGTTCCCATCGGGCTCCATGGTGTGACAAATTGGATACGTGGCACCTCCTGTAGGAAGGCCCTGCTCCCGGTGGCTGCTGGGCCACGTCTTAACACAATCTCTGGCTTCAGGGTAGAATGGCAATTATTTAAAATTGGCTCAGGTCTGCATACTCCACTGGATTCTTTTTTATCCCACTTTAAGTCTTTCCCTTGGGACAGCTTAAACTCCTCTATCTTTTTAATGACAAAATGTCCATCGATAGGACTGGAAATGAAATCAAGCTTTTGCTTAGCGACGAGTCCGTTTATTTATTTTCCAAGTTCATTAGTTTATATGCATGCTGCTCTTAATGGGCAGTGCATAAAAATGCCTCTTTTTATTTTCTTTTCATTTACATTGTTGCCGCTAATGGCTATTATCAAGCCATTAGAAGCAAGAAAGTACTGCTTTTGCCTTCCAAGATGGGCTGCAATTGTGTATGCGCTCTCTATGCAGATTGGCCAATATGTTAAAGATAGCTTTATGTCAGCAATATAATTTTCCTCTTGATGCATAGAATTACATAAATATGTATATACATAAAAGTATATATGAACATACACGTATAAACACAAAGTAAATACTGACATCATATATGTATATACACAGACGTACAGACACACACACACACAGAGAAAGAAATCTCCGTTTTCAATTAAAATGAAATTCTATGTCAGAAATGTAAAATAAATTCTACTCCACATCAAATTCTAAGACATTGTTATATGAATCTATGACACCATGATCTGTTTTAAACAAAAGAAAGGATGGACTCCATGTATATATAGCCCATTGAAGCTTTCATAGTTAACTAAAGTCATTTTTAGGTTGTGTCTGAGAGGCACAGCCATATGGATTAAAAACTAAGGAATGTCATTCTTTATTCAGATGTTCCCAAATGTCTACTTAATGTATACTGGCCAAATCATCAAATTCAGGAATTGACATTTTTAAAAAATGCATCCATTCTTTCAGAGTGTCTGTGGGTGATTAGGTTATTTCACTAGGGGAGAAGAGGGGGCTCAGTTTTGTTTACTGTAGCATTTTAGGTGAGATGGGCAAAGTAAAGATAAACAGCATTTGTTGAGTATCATTATATTCTTGGTCTTTTAGTAAATATTATTTGACATTGTCATCTATGAGGAGGGTCGTGCTTTAAAATTCACATTACTTCTGCAAAGTATTATCTACATTTTAATGTTGATCGAGCTGGGACAGAGATCGTTGGCAGCTAGAAAAGGTCAGATTGACAAAAACACAGTGAAGGAAGGCCCAGGTATTTGGTAGTTACAGAAACATTAAGCCTGGTTCTGTGATTGATATCAAGACCTGGGGTGATGGCATGTAGTAAAGCAATGGTTCTCCACTGGGGGGATTTTGCCCCCCAGGGGAAAATCATTATATCTGGAGACATTTTTGGTTGTCACATTAAAGGTGGAGGTGCTATTGGCATACAGTAAGTAGAAGTGGGGCTGCTGCAAAACATTCTAAATGTACAGGACTGCTTCCCACAATAAAGAAATAGGAGGTCTAAAATGTCAGTATTGCAGAGGTGGAGGAAGCCCCCCTCTTCCATCTAGGACTCCAAGTGTTCTTCTGTATTTTATAGTCCTGGCTACTTTTATGTATCAGCATTCTAACCAAGATCTGGAAAACAAATGTGACATTAGCATGTGTCTTGGGACGAAGCATAAGGTAGAGGAACTAAATGCCAACCCTGACTCTACTACCTATAAGTTGTGCATCTGAGGGGAGTGACTGACCCTCTTGGTGACTCAGTTTCTTTATCTGCAAGTTCAAGAAAATACTAGTACACACCTCATCAGGTTGATGTAAGAATTAGATGAGATAATGCATATAAAGAGTTAATGAGACAGGGTGCAGAGTAAATGTTTAACCACTTAGTTGTTTTTATTTTAATTGCTGTTATTTTAAATTTTCGGTATTTGCTATGTCCATTTTCTGGAGAGCACTCAGTTTTTAATACTATATTTTCCTTTTTGAACTAGCAAACGTTATTTTTACAGACCAGTTTTAGGTTCACAGCAAAATTGAGTGAAAAGTATATGGAGTTCCTATACTACTCTTGTCCCCCACAAATGCACAACCTCCCGCACAATTGACATCCTGCACCACAATCGCACATTTTTTTTTTACAATTGATGAACCTATATTAATACATTATTATCACCCAAAGTCCATAGCACACTCTTAGTGGGTACATTCTATGGCTTTGAACAGATCTACAGTGACATGTATTATCATGTAGTATTATATACAGTAGTATCATACAGATAGTTTCATTGCACTACAAATCCTCTGTGGTCTATTCCATCCAAATCTCACCTTGAACTGTAGCTCCCATAATCCCCACCTGTCATGAGAGGAAGCCAGTGGGAGGTAATTGAACCACAGGGGCAGGTTTTTCCTGTGCTGTTCTTGTGATAGTGAATATGTCGCATGAGATCTGATGGTATTATAAAGGACAGTTCCCCTGAACATGCTCTCTTGCTTGCCACCATGTAAGATGTGCCTTTGCTCCTCCTTTGCCTTCCACCACGATTGTGAGGCCTCTCCAGCTATGTGGAATTGTTAGTCCATTAAACGTCTTTTTCTTTACAAATTACCCAGTCTCAGGTATTTCTTCATAGCAGTGTGAAAATGTACTAATACACCCTTCTTCCCTGCTAACCCCTGGCAACCACTGAACTTTTTACTGTCTCCACAGTTTTGCCTTTTATAGAATGTCATATACTTGGAATCATATGGTATGTAGCCTTTTCAGATTAGCTTCTTTCATTTAGTAATACGCATTTAAATTTCCTCCCTGTTTTCTTATGGCTTGATAGCTCATTTCTCTTTAGTGCAAATACTTAATTGTTTGGGTATACCTCAGTTTATTTATCTGTTCATCCACTGAAGGATATCTTGGTTGCTTCCATGTTTTGGGTGTTGTCGATATGCCATAAGGTTTCACAGGTAGGGATTCAACCAACCTTGGATTGAAACCTGCAGATACAGAGAGCCGACTGTACTACACCATTTTATATAAGGAATATGAGCATCTTTGGATTTTGGTATCTGTGGACGGCCCTGAAACTAATCCTTTATGTGTATCTATTTTGTTTGATTGATATCTAAGTATGTAATTTTGAGGGGCACTAATATAAATATAAGTGGCAATGTGTTTTTAATTTCAAATTTCTCTTGTTTATTGCAGAAGTATGGGAAAGCAATTGAATTTCTCTATTAATCTTGTATTCTGCAAATTTTCCATAATTGTTTATTAGTTCCAAGAGGTTTTTTGTTGATTCTTTTGGATTTCTATTCAGACAATCATGTCATCTGTGAACAAAGGCAGTTTTATTTCTTCCTTCCTGATATTAATAAACTTTTATTTCCTTTTCTTTTCTCATTGGGTTTGCTAGCACTTCCGGTACAATTTTGAAAAGGAGTGGTAAGAGGAAACATCCTTGTCTTGTTCCTGATTTTAGCAGGAAAGCTTGAAGTTTCTTAACATTAAGTGTAATGTTAGCGTAATGTTTTACCAATGTTCTTTATTAAGTTTAAAAAGTTCCCTTCTATCCTTATTTAGCATATATATAAAATATATATTTTTATATATTATGCATTTTATATTATATATAGATATTATCATGACTGGGTGTTGAATTCTGTCAAATGCTTTTTCTGCATCTATTGATATGATTATGTTATTTTTCTTCTTTAGCTTGTTTATATGACAGACTACATTTATTAATTTTCAAATGTAAAACCAGCCTTGCATATCTGGAATAAATCCCCTTGGTTATGATATATAATTCTCTTTTTAAAAACCATTGTGGGTTTGCTTTGTTACTATTTTAATGAGAATTTTTTATCTATGTTGGTGATAAACATTAGTCTGTAGTTTTCTTGTAGTGTCTGGTGCTGACCCCATTAAATAAGTTAAGAAGCATTATCTCTGCTTTAATCTTCTGAAAGAGATTATAGAGAATTTGTATAATTTCTTCCTTCCATGTTTGGCAGAATTCACCAGTGAACCCATCTATAGCTGGTGCTTTCGGTTTTGGAAAGTTATTAATTATTGATTCAATTTCTTTAGTAGATATAAGCCTATTTATATATTTATTCTTTTTATGTGAGTTTTGACAGATTGCATATTTTAAGAAACTGCTCCATTTCATCCAGGTTATAAAATTTGTGGGCACAAAGTGGTTTATAATATTCTTTTATTATCCTTTTCAATTTCATGGGCTTTGTAGTATGTATCTTCTCTCCTTTCTAATATTAGTGATTTGTTTCTTGTCCCTTTTTTTCATAGCCTGGTTAGAGGCTTCCCAATTTTATGAAACTTTTTTTAAAAAGGTCTTTTTCAGTTTTGTTGATTTACTCTATTAATTTCCCATTTTCAGTTAAGTTAATTTCTCCTGTACTTCTGATTCTTTCTTTTCTTCTGTTTACTTTGGATTTAATTTCCTCTTCTAGTTTTTTAAGATGGATGCTTAGATTATTGATTTTGAATCTTCCTTATTTTTAATATATACATTCAGCACTATAAATTTCACTCTATTATTTTTGCTGAATCTACAAATTTTGATAAGTTGTATTTTCACTTATATTTAATTCAAAATATTCTAACATTTCTCTTGAGATTTTTTTCTTTGACCCATTTGTTACCTAGAAGTGTGTTGTTTAATCTTCAAGTACTTTGGTATTTTCCAGCTGTCTTTTCATTATTGATTTCTAGTTTAATTCCATTGTGGCTTGAGAGCAGATATTGCATGGTAGCTATTCTTTCACATTTATTAAGACGTTTTATGGGACAGAATTCAGTCTATGTTGGCAAATGCTCTATATAAGCGTGAAAAGAACGTGTAACATGCTGTTGTTGGATGAAGTAGTCTGTGGATGTCAATTATAGTCAGTTGATTGATACTGCTGTTGAAAATACTTACTGATTTTCTACCAGCTGGATCTGTCCATTTCTAATAGAGTAGTGTTCAAGTCTCCTGCTATAATAGTGGATTCATCTATTTCTCCTTGAGTCCTATCAGTTTTTGCCTCACGTATTTTGATATTGGTTGTTAGGCACATATATAATAAGGATTATTATATCTTCTTGGAATATTGGCCTCTTTATTATTGTGTAATATTAATTTTTATCCCTGATAACTGTTCATGCTTTGAAGTTTTCTCTGTCTGAAACTGACATAGCTATTTCCATTTTCTTTAGGTTAGTGTTATTAATAGTATGGCATACCTTTCTTCCATCTTTAACTTTTAACCTATATGTCTTTTGTATTTAAAGTAGATTCTTTTAGACAAATATAGGTTGGGTTTTTTATTTTTTACCACTCTGGCAATATCTTGTAACTGATGCATTTAAAGCATTGATGTTTAACTTGATTACTGATATATTTGGATTAATATCTACCATATCTGTTACTGTTTTATATTTGTTGCCCTGTTGTTTTTTTTTTTTTTTTAGTCTCCCACACTTTAACTGCTATTTATGGTTTCAACTGAGCATTTTATAATTCAATTTTTCTCCTTTTTAGCGTATCAATTGTGCTACTCTTCTCTCTTTTTAAAATGATTTCCCTAGAGTTTGAAACATACATTAGAACTGATTCATGTGCACTTTCAAATAACATTATACTACTTCACAGATCGTGCAAGTACCTTATAATTACAAAATGTCCTTAATATTTCCCTTGTGTTCCTTGTATCATCGCTGTCACTCACTTTACTTATATGTAAGCATAAATATATGTTTATATATTTAATATATATTTGAATACATTGTTGTGATTATTTTTAAAAACTGTTATCTGTCACACCAATTAAGAATGTGCTTTTTTCCTTGAAATTTATTTATTTTAATTTTTAAACTTTTATTTTAGGTTCAAGGATACATGTACAGATTTGTTATATAGATAAACTCATGTCATGGGAGTTTGTTGTTCAGATTATTTTGCTACCCAGATACCAAACCTAGTACCCAATATTTACTTTTTCTGATTCTCTCCCTCCTCCCACCGTCTACCGTCAGGTAGGCTCATGTGTCTGTTGTTCTCCTCTATGTTTCCATGTGTCCTCATCATTTAGCTCTCAATTATACATGAGAATATGGGGTATTTGGTTTTCTATTCATGCATTAGTTTACTGAGGATAATGGCTTCCAGCTCTATCCATGTTCCCACAAAAGATATGATCTCATTATTTTTTATGTCTGCATAGTATTCCACAGTGTGTATGTACCACACTTTCTTTACCCAGTTTGTCACTGATGGGTATTTAGGTTGATTCTATGTATTTATTGTGGTGAATAGTGCTGCAAGGACCATTCACATGCATGTGTCTTTATGGTAGAATGATTTATATTTGTTTGGTATATACACAGTAATGGGATTGCTGGGTCAAATGGTAGTTCTGCCTTTAACTCTTCGACGAATCACCACACTGCTTTCCACAATCATTGAACTAATTTACACTCCCACCAACTGTGTGTGAGCATTCCCTTTTCTCTGCAACCTCGCTAGCATCTGTTATTTTTTGGCTTTTAGTAATAGCCATTCTGACTGGTGTGAGATGATACCTCACTGTGGTTTTGATTTGCATTTCTCTAATGATCAGGGATATTGAGGTTTTTTTTCATATGCTTGTTGACAGGATGTATGTCTTTTTTTTTTCTTTTAAAGTCTGCTCATTTCTTTTGCCCACTTTTTAAGGGGTTGTCTTTATCTTGTAAGTTTTAGTTCTTTATAGATGCTGTATATTAGACCTTTGTTAGATGCATAGTTTGCAAATATTTTCTCCCGTGGAATAAAAATGGTTTTTATCTTACTTTCACTTAATCATTCTCTGATGCTCTTTTTTTCTTTATGTAAATATGAGTTTCTGACCCAAATCATTTTTCTTCTCTCTGAAAAACTTTTAATATTTCCTGCAAGGCATGACTACTGGCAACAAATCTCCTCCATTCTTGTTTATCTGAGAAAGTCCTTATTGCTTCTTCACTTTTGAAGAATAATTTCATAGGGTGGAGAATTCTTACTTGCTTTTTATTTCCTCTTAATGCTTCAAGTATTCCACTCTATTTTTGTTTACATAATTTCTGAGGAGAAGTTTAATAGAATTCTTTTCTTTTCTTCTCTATAGAGGTATTTTCCTCAATTTTTTCAAGATTGTTTTTAATCTTCGATTTTCTGATGCTTGAATATGATGCACCCAAGTGTAGTTTTTTTGGCATTTATCCTGATTGGTGTTCTCTGAGCTTTCATCTGTGGTTTGATTTCTGATATTTGAGAAAATTCTTAGTAATTATTGGTTCAAGTATTGCTTTTGTTCCTTACTCTTTTTGGCATTCTTATTATGTGTGTGTTGCTCTTTTAGGGTTGTCCCACAGATTTTAGAATCTTGTTCTGTTTTTTTCAGGCTTTTTTTTCTTTTTTCTTCTCAGTTTGGAAATTTCTATTGTCATCTCCTCAAGCTCTGATTCTTTCCTCAGCCATAGCCAGTCTACTAATGAGCCCTCCAAAGTCATTCTGTGGGGGTGTGTGTGTGTGTATGTGTAGCAAGTCTCTTAAATTTTTTCTTAGAGCTTCCATCTCTATGTTTTCGTGTTCTTGCATGGGATCTACTTTTCCACTAGATTCCTAAGAGAATTATTTTAAACTCCTGGTCTGATAATTCTAACATCTCTGCCATATCTGACTCTACTCCTATGCTTGTTCAGTCTCTTCAAACTGTGCTTTTTGTATGCTTTAAAATTTTTTGTTGATAGCTGTATTTGATGTACTGGGTAAAAAGAAGCTGCTGTAATAATGTTGTGGTATGATATGGAGGGAGAGACAACATTCCATAGTCTTATTATTAGGTCTCAGCATTTTAGCAAGCCTGGACCTCTGGGCTGTGAACCTTAAAATGTTTCTCACTGTTTTTCTCCCCCTGGGACAGGATGACTAGAGTGAACTGGAGTTGGGTATTTTCCTTCCCCCATGGAAGTTAGGATCTGATAAAACTATAGCAGATTAGGCTCTGGTTATGTAGTTTTTCCTGAGGATGGACCTTGTTAAGTAGAACAGAATGTTCTGGCACATTTTAAGATCTCTTCCTTACCTTTCTGGCAGCATGGAGGGATTTTTTTTTTTTTTTTTTCTGTCTTCACTCTGAGGACTTGGTGGAGCTCTTGGAAGTAAAACTGAGAAAAGTGTGAAGACCTTTCTATGACTTGGTAACCCTGGAGTTTTTGACCTTTGGACTTGGGCACACTGAGCCTTCAGCGATTCATCAATCACACTGTAGGTTTTCCTACACTGGCACTGGCTACTCCAGAGATTTCTGCTCATAAGTTTCTGTTCCTGTAAGTTGTGATTCTCTGTATCCACCTGCATCTTCAATTCTGGGGGCAGCAGTTTGCCCTGTGACCTCACTTCTTTGATGGGTATAAGAGGAGTTGTTGATTTTTTAAGTTTCTTCAGCTTTTTACCTGTTGTGAAGACAGAGCAGAAACTTCTAAGCTCCTTGCATGCCATCCTGGAAACCAGCTATCTTTTCTTTTTTAAGAAAGCTTTTATCTCAAGGCTAGGTAGACTTGCTTTCACTCACATTTGATTATAGACTGCAGCAGAATCAGAATGAAGGGGAGAGGGCAGATTTGCAGAATGGAGCTGTGGTCTATTTTGAAGCAACATGCTTTTCTATGAACACTTCTACAACTTCTTGCAGTATGATATCCTCTGTTTTACCTACATCTCTAGAGCACCTTGAAAGTTCCAGTTCCCTCTACACAGAAGAGCAGCATCTCCACAGCTAGGACTCATCCAGCATGTGGGATCACAGCTTTGCCTTTCTCCCAGACCTGTTCTTACTTAGCTACCGAGAGCATCAGGCAGCCCAGGGAGCTCACTGCAAAAGTCTTGGGTGTCTTGAAATCACTCTCTTTCAACATGAGAAAGACGGGAGCAGAGAGGAAAGGAGTGAGAATGGAGGAAGGGAGACAAAAAGCAAGAAATAGGTATTATTAAACTTAGCTGGTTCCAGAAAACTGCCTAAGGCCTCACTGCCAATCTATGAGGAAGCCAACGTTCAAACTCCAGAAATCTCTTTCTCTCAAGCACCCTGCTTTTCTTCCTCAGATTAAAAGGAATCCCCTGACTAGAGAAGCTATAAACAGGACCCTGAACCCAGGTACTTAAAAGAAAGGCAGAGAGAGGCAATCTTGTTATTGATAAGACATTGTAAAGAATGAAATGGAATGTGCTTTTTACTGCTTCCCAGAGAAAATCAGGAAATAAGAAATCTCCACCAAACTCATCCCCTAGAAAACAAACTTTTTGCTGAAAGACAAGAGAAATTTCTTGTGTTGGAAATCCTTCTGATAGCTGTCTGCCTTCTGCCTATAATTGGCTGGCAACACCTCTGAGTAGGCATGGTCCATAGCCTCCTTTGTCATTTGGGAGATGCCACTCTGTCTTTTGGGCCCTCATGAATCACTGAACACTTCCTTAGGCAAATCGTCATTCTAATCAGCCTACATCAGTCCTACAAAAAGTAAGCATTATCAACCCTGAGGCCAGGTGCGGTGGCTCACGTCTGTAATCCCAGTACTTTGGGAGGCAGAGCTGAGCGGATCATGAGGTCAGGAGTTCGAGACCAGCCTGACCAACATGGTGAAACACCATCACCACTAAAAATACAAAAATTAACTGGGTGTGGTGGCAGGAGCCTGTAATCCCAGCTACTCGGGAGGCTGAGGCAGGAGAATTGCTTGAACTTAGCAGGCAGAGGTTGCAGTGAGCCAAGATCGCACCACTGCACTCCAGCTTGAGTGATAGTGTGACGAGACTCTGTCTCAAAAAAAAAAAAAAAACCCTGAAGGATGATCGAAGGTTATGGATGATATCCATAGAGGTGGTACAATTCTTCATCATCATTGTCTCATCAGCACCATGACCATTGCAATCATTATCCTTATACTCTTCATCACAACCAACATCACTACCAACATCAACACCACCACCACCATTTTCATTGCCATCATTACTACCATTATCACCATCACCAACATCATTATCATCACCACCACCACCATCATCACCATTTTCATTACCACCACCCACGATTATCATCACTACTACCATCACCATCATTATCACTATGCATTAGAGCCTGGTTTTATGTTAAATATTTCATTTAGTTTCTACTGCATGAGGCAGATTGGTGTTATTAAATAATGTTCCTTTCATTGTTGAGAAAATTCAGGCTCAAGTGCGTGAAATAGCTTATACAGGATCATACTTGGCAGGACTTTCTTCAGTACACAACCCTTGTTGATAACTTGCCCAGTCCTTTAGGCCTAATGCAAATGTTCAGTTTTTCACTAAGCACCCTAAATCCTCACTATTGGTGCATCTCTTGTGACAGCTTATTCTAAATTGCATTGTGCCTGTTGGTATAAGTTAATTGGACATCACATCTAACCAAGAAATGAGAGAGTAGTAGAAACTCTTATTTTTCAGCACATAGTCAGCACTTAATATATTAAATAGTTGCAGTATCCTTGGCCTTGGGATAAGTTTTACAAGATTGTCTATCTTTTTCTGGATCCAAATTAAAGCAGTAAAATATACATTTATCTATCTAATAAGGTTGTAATTGAAATACTCTCAGCTTGAAAAACACAAGATAAGGAGAAAAAAATGTGTTTAACTCCAAGGCTGAACAAATTAGATGTTTTATGGAAAGAAAAAAAAAAAAAACAAACTTCCCAGTAGAGATAGAACTTTTGATTTAGCCTTCATAGGAGCCTTGGGCATAGGGCCAGACCACTCTGACCTACCCCTCACCATGAGCTATCAGTCCCTTGCAAGGTTAGAGCTCTCACAAGGTTATGGCTAATTCACTTGTTTACCGGGCAGTCAGTGAGCTCTTCAATAGCAGAGACGTTTACTCATTTACATCTCTGATTCCCTATCCGAGCACAAAGCCTAGCATACAATCAGCACTTTGTACAAGTTTTTGGGTGAATGAATGAATTTATTTTCTTTGTTTATCAGTTTTACAAACTGTAACATTTGAGGAGGCATGCTAGGTGAGCCCTCAGGGAACACTAGTTCTCACATGGTAAAAGGTTATGGGAATATTAGGTCTGGTTTAGTGTAGTGATGGCTGAGGTGGGCTTTTTTCCTTTGCAGTTTCAGAGAAGATAAAAAAGACTTCATCAGGTAGACAGAGCCATTAATTTGGCATTATCTCTGCAAGTGAAATGCATGACTACTGGTTAGGAAAAAGCCCAGAGGATGCTCCACTGTCCTTTTCTGTTTTCTGAACTTCTGAAGGTTCAAGGTTAAAGGCACAAATCACCACTTCAACACCCACCCACCTGCCCCCCTTCCCCCATTGCATTCCTGCAGCAGAGAAGGAGGAGGAAGAGAAAGAGGAGGAGGAAAGCTTCCATGGGCATTAGGTCTGAGTGTGAGAGCAGTCAAGACAAAGCAGGGGAAGATTAGAGATGAAGACACCCTTGCCCTCTACTGAAGGCACAGACAAGACAGAGAATTAGGTCACCATGGGGCTCCAGAGAGTAACTAATTCAACCAGACCCTCAGGCTAGTCAAAAATGTGAGCCTCTCAAGATCAGGTCATCACCGGCTTCACCAGGAAAGGCTCAGCCACAAACAATGGGATATTAGATTGGTGAAGAAAGATCTTACAGCATCCAAAAGACCATTGATCTGAACAAACGTAGATCAGAAAATACCAGCACACATTTTCTCCACACTGAGTGCCTTTGAACAACACTTGGGAGAATTGTGTAGAACAAAATTACGGCAGTATTCTTTGGGGGAAATTTCTCAGTACTTTATGGCCCAAATCAGAGGACTGAACTTTCTCTTTTTTTATGTAGAGAAGCCAAGATAGAACGCCCAGGAGTTTATAGAATATTCAGATACACTGTTATTCTCTCTCACCTGACTACTTAATCACTTCATAACTGGACTTCCAGCTTCCATTCTTATCTCCTTCCAACTTATTCTCTTCATATCCAACAGAGAGGCTTTAGAAATTCAAGACTGACTATATTATTCTTCAGCTAAAACCCTTCGGTGCCTTTGTAGTGCTTTTAGAGTAAGTAACAAAATATCAATACTTTTAGCTGGATCCTGCGCGACCTGACCATTGCCCTGGTCTACATGCTGTCGTGCGACTCTGTCTCCATCTGTGTGTCCCAGCGACGTCAGCCTCCCTTTAACTGCTCACAAATTCCATGGAAACCTATCCCTTTATCTACCTACTCTTGACATATATCTCATCTCTCCCTTAGTTCTCAGGCATGCCTTCATATCTCCGGGAGCTCTTCCTCTGAGGAACCAGCCTAGGTCAAGGCTCTCTATAATAGATTCTCAAAGCACTGTGCCGTTTTCCTTCATATCACTGGAACTCAGATTAGTAAATAGAATATTTTGTGTGTATGTTTATATACACACCTATATATATACATACACACATGTATGGAGATACAAAGTAAATATATATAGGTTGCACATACATATATATGCAAGGAAAACCCAAACCTATCTGTAGTTTGGGTTCTCCTTGGGCATATCTAATTGCCTGCAACACAATAAGTACACAATGAATATTTTTTGAATGAAAGTTGTGGAATGTTATCTCAAAAACAACAAAAAAATACCTGGCATGGTAGCTTATGCCTATAATCCCAGTACTTTGGGAGGTCAAGGTAGGAGGCTCCCTGGAGGCCAGGAGTTTGAGACCAGCATGGACAACATAGCAAGACCCAATATTTACATTTTTTTTAAATTAGCTGGGTATAGTGGTGCTGTAATCCCAGCTACTTTGGAGACTGAGGCAGAAGGATCCCTTGAGCCCAGGAGTTCAAGGCTTCAGTGAGCTATGATCTTGCCACTGTACTCCAGCCTAGGTGAGAGTGAAGTGGCAAGAGTGAGACTCTGTCTCTAAAAACAAAACAAAACAAAATAGGTATTAAGGTAAACAGTGAGGCTAATTGAAGAATTAGCGTGTTAATGGCCAAAGTTAGTCAACTAAGAAAAAAATTTTGATTTCTATTTCTATATGTGTGTATGTGCATGTGTATACACACATATACCCTTCTGATTCTGTCTTGGTAGTCAAGTATAATATATCCAAAGCAACTATGAAAACTGTATTAATCTCAACTTAAAGAAATGGAAAGAGCCCTATATTTGAAATCAAGAGACAGAGATTTAGATTCTGGCTCTAAAGTAATTACTTGTGTTACCTAAGTTTATTATCTCAACTCTCTGAATTCCATTTTTTCATGTATGATTAATGATATATTTATTCATTCAATAACGTTAGGAAGTCCTACTGTGTGCAAAGCTGGCCTAGATATTTAGTGAATGCAGAAAGCAAGTGCTCCATCTCAGCACTTAGGAATCTTCCAGTTTAACAGGAAACAGTTATATAAATAAATCTTCGCAGTAACAAGGTAAATGCCATTTTCAAGACTTGGACAAAGATTACAGGAGCAAGGGAAGGAAAGAATTTCAGGATGCTGTTTAGAGGTGTCAGGGATAGCTCTCCTGAGAAGACTGTTGTGAGAATTAAGTTAAAGAATGAACTCACCTAGCACATAAAGAACAGTAATGGGCACCAGCCCTGGGACCACAAAGTACTTAGTGGAAATCCTATTCCACCACTCATGCACTGAGTGCCAGATTTCTACCCAACCCCTCTAGGGCCATTTTCTTCATCCACAAAATAGAAGTAATAACCTCTCCCTTGCCATTTTGGGATGGAATTAGAGATAAATGCAAAGTGCTTCTTACCAGAAGATCCAACTCACAGTAGGCACTCAGAAGTTGGTAGCTGGAAGGATTATTTTTCCGATGTTTCTTACTATTTCTTTTTTTTTTCTTTTAGACAGAATTTCGCTCTTGTTGCCCAAGTTGGAGTTCAGCGGTGTGATCTTGGCTCACTGCAACCTCTGCCTCCCAGGTTCAAGCAATTCTCTTGCCTCAGCCTCCCAAGTTACTGGGATTACAGGTGCCTGCCAATACACCTGGCTAATTTTTGTATTTTTAGTAGAGATGGGGTTTCTCCATGTTGGTCAGGCTGGTCTCAAACTACTGACCTCAAGTGATCTGCCAACCTCAGCCTCCCAAAGTGCCGGGATTACAGGTGTGAGCCACTGTGCCCGGCCTGTTTCTTACTATTTCTAAGTGACCTCATGAGGTGTGGATTTGGTCTGGCAGATGCTCCTATATTAAAAACTTCAACAATCTATCAATTTTCACTCCTTGTTCAAGGCTCACCTCAGACATCTGCCCCTTTAAGACACTTTCTCTCATCCCTCATGTCAGATTAGACCCTTTTAATTCTGTAATGTTTCTGTGTCATTTGTAACCATCATATCAAATGAGAAAAACTCATAGGGTGGACTACCTTCATCTCTCATGTCTCCAAAGCTGGCCCTGTAGTGCAAGGTCTTTCCCTGCTACCGGACAAATATGGCAAGTACCTGAACCCTATGCCTCACTCTCAGCCCCTGTGAACAGTTCTCAGGTCAATGCACAAAAAGTAATCTCTCTTCAGAAAGTATAATATCCAATCCCATGGAAAGGTGAAACTTCAATATTCTTTTGAGATTTCTCTCCCTCCCCAGTTGTGCCCCAGTGCAGACATGAAAACTGCAGTTTCAGGAGGAGAGCCTGTGTGTGGACAGCTTCTTCTCTTCCTTCTCCCCCAGTGCTTTGACATCTTTTTATTTCATTTACTGAGGTTCTGAGTCTCATCAGCATGGGATTATGAGAAGAAGCACAGGGAAGTTGTTATGTGGCTGGTAGTCATGTAGCAGTGTGGCATAGGTGATGTACTATTTAGAACTGACTTTCTCCAAAGCATTTGTTTGGTTCTTTAAAGACCTCCCAGCCTACTCTTACCCACTGTTCTTTTGCCAGGAAGAAGGTATCTCTGTTTTCATTGGACAAGGACTCGTTCTTCAGTCACCAGATACCTAGATTCTCTGCTGGGACCTGTTCAACACTCCAGGTAGCCCTGTTTGGAAGCAGTCCAATAAGATGCCATGCCGGATCTCTTTTCCTCTTCTTGTGTGTGTGTGGTGGTGCCGAGGAGCAGTATCACTCTTCTAAATCATGGTAAGCACTCATGCACCATTTGCAGGGTCAACTTTAGGAGTGTAGGCCACCCAACATGCCATTCTCACCTTTGCTCCACTATAAAAGCTTCTAGAATGTATTTTTCTTGTTGTTATGTTTGTTGTTGAGGCAGGTGTCAGACACCAGGCTGCTGTGCCACCAAAATTTCAAGAGACATACGTTGAATTTTCAGAGTAGTACTGCCAAGGCCACCTGTGGAAGTTTGAAAGAAGGAATTACCTTATTCCCCTCTCCACTGTGGAGAGTCGGGGACACTCAGTCTACCAACAGCTCCCTAAAATCTGCGCCCTTTAATTTCCCATTTTTTTCATGTGATGCAGTCATTTAATAACTAGCATCTTAAGTTTCCAACTCTAGAATGTCTCTTGTCTTGATCAAAGCTTCCCCTTTTACCCTTCCACTTTCCCATTATTATTTGTTATTATGAATTGCTCCACAGCCATAGGGATCTATTAGAAGGAACTATGGCATATGACTATGCACTTGGTAAACTGTTTCCTTATTTATCACACTGGAGAATACAGTGATTTAACTCCTTTGTGGGGGAAAGATAAGAAAAAAGAAGAAACCCATGAAAGTGGGATTTGAAATAAATGAAACTATGCAAAGGAGTTTAAAAAATAGTCCTAGAAACTTGTTAAATATATTTTACAAAATGTTCTAATTATTCTATAGCTCTTAGACCCTGATTGGCCGATATGGTAGTCAACTGTGTTTCATATAATCAAAGTGACATAGATGTTTGGCTGATGGATGAGGCACACTCTTTAATCCCCTTAATAAGCATATTAGCAACAAAGCAAAATAAATTTAAAAGCATCTCGGTAACATTGTATGGAAAGAACTGTAAGTGAAAAATAAATGTCCAGTTAAATTATTGAAATGAGACTATAGTATTAATACCACCTTTATTGAGTTCTCTATCTTAAATATGAACTTCCACAAATGAAACACTATTAAATGATTGTCATGTTCCTCAAGCATGAGCAATGGGGATTTCAGAAACATGACATTCATTCTTGGGAACAGAATTCTAGCCTTCTCTGTTTTTTTTTTCTCACTAAACTGGCTACCAACATTTCTGGAGCCCCAGGGCCTGAAACAAAATACATACTTAATAAAAAGTTAACAAATAAATGATAAAGAATGAAAGGGTGAATGGATCTCTATGCTGAGTTGTCTTAGCCAGTTCAAGCTGCTATTACAGAACACCATAAACTGGGTGGCTTAAGCAACAAACATTTATTTCGTATAGTCTGGAGGCTGAAAGTTGCGATCAGGATGCCACCAAGGTCAGGTTATTGGCAAGGCCCACCCTCCTGGCATATAGACAGCTGGCTTCTCACTGCATCTTCACATGGTGGAAAGAGAGTTCTGGTCTAGTCATCCCGTTACATAACGGTACTAATCCCATCAGGGAGCCCCCACTCTTATGATCTCGCCTAAACCTAATTACCTCCCAAGGGCTCCACCTTCAAATATCACCATATTGAGACTTAGGGATTCCACAAATGAATTTGGAGACAGACAAACATTCCATCCATAGTACCTACAGATACTGCATTCAAGAAACTGAAGTCTAAAGGAGAAGAGAAGTAAATGTTTTGATGCAAAGACAAGACACACAAAGTTGGGGCCTCACAAATGGAGCTTGCAGACTTGTAAAGCAATCTTTCCCCTTTCAGCTAGAGTTGGTTCTTGAGATTAAATTCTGGCCCTCAAACCAGGGCTTCAGTGTAGAAGGAGCGGATGAAGAGCGCTACAGTACTTAGCTGTGGAAGAACTGACTCGGTACCTCCTGCAGGGCCTAGCTTGAGAATGGTGAAGGGATGCTGAAAGAATGGTCTGAAATCCAGCTGTCAGCACATCCAAGGGAAAAACACATGGACAGTAGGGCAGACAGCTCAAACATGAGGACAGATAAAAATTCATCCAACAAACATTCATCCAACAAACAAACATAAATTTATCATTTCTAAACTCGAGGGGTACAGAGTGAATGAAAATAGTCATGGCCTTGCATTTAGGCACTTTTGGGTCTAACAGAGAAAGGCACTCCATAAATAAGTGCAAAAGGAAATGTAAAATTGCAACTGAGATAAATGCCCTAAAACAAATGTTCAGAGTGCTAAGAGAATGTCTAACTGGGTGACTCTGAATTAGCTAGGGATGTCAAGCAGTGGAGGGAGATCAATTTTCTGACCCCCAAGTCTCAACTATTTCTAAGGCTCAATTTAGCAAAAGTGATGCAGTTGGTTGCATAGCCCCTATTTGATTTCCTTCTTTTTTAAAATACATATTCTTCCATCCACATTCACATATCTGTCTTCTGTTTCTCTGTAAACATTTTTTTTTGTGACTTGTGCCAACTGTTGTGATGGTTGATCTTATTTCACAGAAAAGCCATAAGGGATTAAAAAGAATGGAAGAATCAAGACAGGCTTTCATTTGAATCCTAGCTCTGTCTCTTACCTCATGTGTGACTTTGAGGAAGTTGCTAAAAGTTTCTGAATCCATTTCCTTATTGAGAATCACTTTTTATAAAATAATTTTACTGCATAAGCCATAGAAGATGAACTTCAGGTAGAATTTTGGAAAACAGAAAGGAAATCTACAATCTCATTGCTTTAATGTATGAATTTTTATCCTTACCTTTTTGCTTTCCATCTTTGCAGGTGTGGAATACACCTGTATATAATTGGTGTATAATCTCAATATGCTTGGTATTTTGAATTCAATATCCAATGTTTCCATATAATTTGCCCAATTAACATGGACCTTAGCCCCTGTGACTTTTGAATCTTGCTAAAATTTACATATTGGTTAGAGGAGAAACAATTTCAAAATCTGAAAAGCAGGTGCCTGGAATACTGAGACAGTGACCAGGAATTTGCCAGAATTGTTGGAGGGTATGAGAGGTGAGGTCAGTGGAGGGGCCTCTGGGTGAGGTTTTAGTTCTCCAGGAAGGACAGGGACAGGGAGAGTCAGCTATTTCAGTTCCTAATCGACTTGGGATTCTTCCCTGATTATGCCCCTGCCTTCTCAACAGGAAAAGGGAGGGGTAAAGGTGAAGGGCGGGATACACAGGGCTGGTCTAATTCCCTGGGATAACTGGGGCCTCATTTGTCTAATTCAGGTCTTTCCCCAATTGAGAATCGTGTTATGCAATAGAAAGCAATTGCTTATTTAACATTTCAGGCTTAGCAATAATATAACTAGTATATTTATTAACATGCAATATGAAGATTAGAAATTAGAGTTTGGAATAACTGAAAAATAGTTATTCTCTATTTCAAAAGTAATTTTTTTACTATTATTATGAATAACATGGAAATGACTAGGAAAGGTATGAGGGAAGTGAGTGAAGAGAGGTTGGCTAATGGGTATAAACATACAGTCAGATAGAATGTATACATTCTAATGTTCCATGGTAGAGTACGGTGACTATAGTTAACAACAATGTGTTGTATATTTCAAAACAGCTAGAAGAGAGGGCTTGAAATGTTCCCAACACGGAAATAATAAATACTTAAAGTGATGGATACTTCCAATATGCTGACTTGATCACTACACATACTATACATGTAACGAAATATCACATGTGCCCACAAATATGTACAATTATTACATATCAACAAAAATTTAAAGAACAACACAAAATGACAAAAAAGCATTGATAGAAAAATGAATTACATATACATACATATAAGTAAAATTTGCAAATATGTAGTACCTAGCATATGTTATGGGGGACCGGTAATTTTACTTCTATGTTTGTACACTTGAAATAGTTATTGTATATAAATGTGCTTTTAGTTGAAAACTTAATGCCATCTATATAGCTTTTTTCTTTTCTTCATTTGAAATTACATTGACAGCATTTTCCTCTGACATTAAATACTCTTAGAGCATAATATCTGTAATGGATGAATTTCAATGCATTATTCTTTATGGAAACATTTTTAGAATTTTCCTCTGTTGTCAGGGATTTGGTCATTACCAACAGTTGTCTACTATAAGCAACAACATCATGTTGAACTATCTTATACATGCAACTCTACCTGCAATTCATTCTTTGGATAGATTCCAAATAGTTAGATTAGTCAATTTTTAAAAATCAATATTTTAAGTCTCTTGATGCTAAATTATTTTTTGTAAGAATTTCTATTTTCACCAGGAACATATGAGTGTCATCTCATGGGACCCTTGCCCACTCTGAGAGTGTGTGTGTGCATGTATTTGTGTGTCTAATCATCACCAATTTGACTTCTAAAGTCACCTCTCCATCTAAAGTCACCTCTCTCATCAATGGGCTGATTCTCAATTGTTCTTAGAAGTGTTTTTACCATTTGTACATTTTTTTTTTTACTTTTGCGAGAACTTCATTTTAATGCTCCATGCTCATTTGTGAAATATTCTCATCTACTTTCTTTTTCTATCTGAATCACTTATATTCTACGTACTTTCAAAAGGATTTTAAGTCCCCAACAGAAAAAAAAATGCAATCAAAACACTAAAATCAGGCTAAACAAACCATGCCTCACACATGGGATATTGTAGCTTAATAGACATTTTCACATGAATCCTTCCATTTCATCTTCACAAGATGTCTGGCAGGTCTGAGTAATTACAACCCTCCTTATATAAATGTAGAAACTGAGGCTCCTAGAAGGGAGGTGTTGGCGCTGGAGCAGATAGCTGTTCTCTGTCAGCACCAGAACTGCCACGGCCATCTGTTTCATCTCAAACCCACGCTGTCACTAGGTCCAGTCCATTCATTCAATAAATATTTATTCAAGGCCTGATTGATTGCTATATGCCAGGCACCATTCCTGGCATTAAAGATCCAGCAAAGAACAAAAGAGATAAAGTATTGCCTTAAATGTTAGAATGGAGGGTGGACAAGTGAGGATATATATTGTGCTAAGGAAAGGAGAGGTAGGAAGAGAAATAAAAGGGAGTGGGGGGATAGAGGGTGAGGGGGCCAGGTTGGGGAGTGCAGGCATTACTGTTTATTTTGTGTTCTTTTCTTTCTTTCCAGTACACACAAGACTGCCAAGCATTAAGACTCTCCTGTGGAGCCAGGCTACAATCCTTTAAATGAAGACAGACAGAGAGCTAGGTGGTTGCAGCCCAGTGCTACACCTCACCCCTCCCTCACTGTCATGAAGACAAAATGTATTCAGAAGTCAGAAGTGAAGTTGTGCAAATCCATCATTGACACTACCTTCAAGGTTACCTCGGGGGAGCCGAATGTACCCCTGCCAGAGAGCTGCATGGATGATGATGGGGACAGAAATTCTGGGGGAGTTGTAAATGGCAGCCGCTGCCTCTATAGGGAAACCCAAAGGGAACACAGCAGAGGAGGAGGTGGTGGAGGAGCCACTGCCCTCTCGAAGGGTTCAATGTCATTCTGCGGACACAACCAAATAACTTTTTCTTCCCTGCTGCCCCTCCATTTGAAATGACAGCTCCGAGCTCGCTTTTTCCTTGATTGTGTAACTCTGATTACAGACAAGGCCAAGGCAATCCCAGGGTATTACTACAAAGCTAAGGGGTCCCCAAAGAACTAAAGAGTCAGCTCCACAAAAATCCCGATTCCTAGCATGAAACTGAAACATGAAAACCAAACGGGCATAGAAAAGGTATGTGCATACGCATCACATAGCAGTGACTGGAGTCCTGAGCTGTGTCTGAAGACTGTGAGATCACGTTTGGAGCTGCTGACTGGTTTTCAATGACGGCCCTGTTGTGCAGTGCCATGAGAATTAGCTCCGTGGCCAAAGATGATGGTATCCCCCAGGAGTCCTGTGAGGTTGCTGCTGTTCTCTTAAGACACCAGGTAGCGATCTAATCCTCCCTGAGCAAACTAACTGGGCAGACAGGTTTATTAAACCTCTCTTGGTCTGACTTACATGAAACAAGAGAGTTATTTTTTTGTTGTTGTTGTTTTGTTTTAAATTAAACCTGTCTTTGGAGCCTCCTGCTCTTAGTTTCCAAGTCTTCTTTGCACACTCTAATATTTTAAGAAGCAGCAAACATTAACTGCGGGTCTATTGCATGCCATACATTGTACACTGAGCTCAGAAATGCACACGACTGGCTACAGAGGAAAACAGCTTCAGTGAGAACATCATAATAGCTACCCCCAAGGTCTTGATTACTAAGCTCAAAAGTCCCTAAGCTCATACAGACACACACAGACAAAGAACAAAGTTGGAGCCCTGAGTTTCCATGCTTCTTAGCAAGCCAGAAAGAATAAGTGAGCCATGGACCATTGGAATCCCTCAGCCAGTCTCGTCCCATCCAATGGCATCACCTTCCCTGCCTCTCTACAGCCAGGAACTCTCAAGACTGTGATTAGTCAAGGCTCCTAAATTCAGTTAGAGCTTTTCTACTGGTATATTCACTCATTTTATTCACTTGGGTACCAAACTATCTATCTTGCCAGACTGCATTGCACTGGTGATACAATGTCAAACATATCAGATACAATTCCCTCCTTTGTGAAATGTTCACCAAATTGAGAAAACCAAGATTATATGAGTCCTTGAAAAATAATATCCATTGTGCACTAGAGAAGTATGTGTGGTTCTGCAGGAATATGAATGGATAACCGAAATTCTTAGGAAGCATTTAGGGCCCCAAAAGGGATCTTGGAATGTGTGTGTGTGTGTGTGAGAGAGAGAGAGAGAGAGACAGAAAGCAGGGACAGAGTTTGAAGAGGAAACCCACAGTCTTCCACTTAATGGCTTCCTGAGTGAAGTCAGAACACAGCCCCTATTTCCAATGCAAACTCCGGGCCATGGGCTGGCTCAGTGTTGTACTTAGCATAGGAAAGAACCAGGCCCCTTCACCAGGTGCTGCTGACCTCAATCTGGTCTCCTCCACGTGGCTAAGAATGTTCTCCGACACAGGCAGGGGCCTGGAGTCTAAATCTCACCACTTTAAAACATTTGGCTGCTCCAGGCAGATTTTTATCTACATCAAAGAGAAGGAAAAGCTGAAAATGGAACCTGGAGGGGGTGAAAAGGGTGAATGTGGGTGTTGAATGAACACAGATGGTCAGTGTGGAGTTTCACTCCAGAAGGGTTTTATTTGTTTGTGGAAAGAGATAGCGGCTGGGCCACTGCTGCCAGGCACCCCCGCTCAGCACCAGACAGGCCTGGCCCCAACTGCATCCTCTGTCAGTGAAGTTCCACTCTCCTGGTCTCTGTTGGGCTTTTGCTCCTCCCATTCCAACTTATTTTTTTAACCAGGAAAACATAATGAACTATAATATCATGTGCCAAGCTAAACATGTTACATGCTTTTTCTGTTTTAATCCTCACAACATTCCTAGTTTGGTGATATTATCCCTATACTTATTTCACATAGGAGGAAAATCAGAGCTAGGAAGGTAATCATCTTACCCGAAATGCCAAACCCTGTGAAGATCAGAACCAGGATTCAACCCCAAGGTTAAGGCCATACACTACACAACTTAGAAATGCCAAGGTTTATAAGGAAACAATAATCCATCGATTTACCTTTCAGCACAGTGATCCATTTATTTCCAGTTTTTTTCTTTTCAAATGATTTTCTTTTATACATAGTTGGTATCTGTTTGTTTATGAATGAGTACAACTATATCTTGCTTTTTAAAAAATACACTATTATGGACATATTATCATCAGAAACTCTTGGTAACCATAGTTATGAATGATGTAATAGTCCACACAGTATTGGTACAAAGTATGAATGTGTGTATCATAATTTATTCACACCAGTAAACTCTGAGTGTATGTTTCAGCTATTTCCCTTATTGCTTTAATTGCCCTGGGACTATAAATGATGCTGCAATAAGTATCTTTCTATATGCAACATAGTGCACTTATCAGCATCCAAGAGTAGTAATATGTTAAGAGTTCTTGAGGTAGCTTCCAAGGAAGGCTTGATTCCCTTCTTAATAATAACCATATCTTAGCAATTATTCCCTCAAGTTAAAATAATGGTACCTAGCTTATATGCTTTATAACTGTTGGTGTTCCAGTGTGCCTGTGCACACACACATATGCATGCATGTGTGGAAAAGAAAAGATAGACATTTACAATGAGTAAGCAGCTTTATGCACAGACTGTATTAGATACTCAAGCCAGCTTCTTAAGTCCTCTCCAGTACCTTGCAAGGAAGAGTTTTGCAAGAAAATGGAGCTAAAAATGAAGTAACTACTCCAAGATTTTTTACAGCCAGGGCATACTAGGCATCTTGAGGATTCAGAATATTTCAGAAGCACAGCCTCCTTCTACCACATCATACCACCCTCCTGAGGGGTCCCGCATAACCTTTAATGTCTGAGTTGCATGTATGAACCCAAAGTGTATGCAATATAAATACATTTTTCACTCTGTGACAAGTCTGACATAATTTTTTTCTGCATAGATTTTCCCAAATATCTTCATCACGTGTCAAAGATGTTTCCTCTTAGCTACCTGCATTTTTGGCTTGCAGAGACTTGGGATGGCCCCGCCCCCACTTCACACTTCACTTTTCCTTTGTAGAGAGAGATGTAGGAAGGGGGTCTGCAGCCTGCTGTGCTTGGCTGCAGTTTATGGCGAGGGAGGTTAAGCCGAGAGGCGCCAGGCACTGCTTCAATTACACTTTGCTTGTTCCGAGGGCTTTAATCATGACCTCTTTCTCAATAGATCCTTTCAGAAAGGCCAGGGGGAGAATAGGCAATTGGAAACCCTGGTAGTAATCAGGATACCAGACCTCCAATTCCTTGAGAAACAAGGCTGGGACATAAGACTCATTAAAGGGGGTGGGGGGAGCTAAGACAGACTAGCCATTCCTGTGTTTTGGGGGTGAGGTGGGAGTACACGGAAGTCATAAACAATAAGTGAAAGAGTAGGTGATAATAATTAGTTGGTGGTTTTAATTAGGAGATCTCTTAGGCCAGATGTTCATTGAAAAAGAATGACGACCCCTCCTGAGATATGTGATGAAACTTCAACCCCGACGGCTGGGGAAGGGGGTGGAGATGAAGAGTATGGATGCATGAGAAGCATATAGGCCTTTAGCCCGAAGCTTCCTGTGCTGGGGGAAAGGAAGGGGAGGGCGTATGTGTGTTTTTGATGGAGCCCACCTTCTATCCCCGAGACTTAGGCATTTGTATTCTCTTTTGAGCAGCCAGTTCAGCAGAGTGTGCCTGCTTCTGATTAACCTAAGGAGGATGGCCAGGAGACCTGACTCCTTGCCTGGACTGGGCTGTCTCAGGAATCTGGGCCTCTGTGCACTGTCTGGGACTCATTGTTCTGGGGAAAGAATGGGTGGAGGCATCCTGCGAGTCTTCCCTGGCACTTGTAGACAGCAGGCTTTTGTACCTATTCCTGCTCTAAGGGGGGTGTAATACGTGATTGGCTGGAAATCTGGTGTGAATAAATTATGATGTACACATTCATACTTTGTACTGATACTATGCAGACTATTAAGTCATTTACAGTTATGGTTACCAAGAGTTTCTGATGATGATATGTCCACAATAGTGTATTTTTAAAAAAGCAAGATATAAAGTTATACTCATTCATAAACAAACAGATATCAACTATGTATAAAAGAAAATCATGCAAAAAGAAAGAAAAAACTGGAAATAAATGGATCACTGTGCAGAAAGGTAAATCCCTGGATTATTGTTTCCTTATGAACTTTGGCATTTCTAGGCGGTGTAGAGGATGGCCTTAACCTTGGGGTTGAATCCTGGTTCTGATCTTCACAGGGTTTGGGATTTGGAGTAAGATGCTTACCTTCCTAACTCTGATTTTCCTCCTGTGTGAAATAAATATGATGATAATGTCACCAAAGTAGGAATGTTGTGAGGATTAAAATAGACATCTCTTTTTCCTATAATGTGTTTACTGTGGGCCAGACCATGTATTAACCATGAGCTACCAGGTATTAAGTGTCTAACTCCTTAGTTAAGAAACATGGAGATGGAAACTTTCCCAGTGTGATTAATTAAGAAAATAAAATCAATATCTGATAGCAGAGTAGGGTGACTATAGTTAAGGCAAATGCACTGTACACTAGTGATGAACACCCTAAGTTCCCTGACTTGTTAATATGCATTATATACATATAAGAAAATTTCACGTGTACTCCATTAATTTGTGCAAATAAAAATAACTTTTTTAAAAAAAGAAGAGAACAGTCATTGTAATAGTAGCTAACATCCCCTGGACACTTTCTAAGCAGCTTCCATGGAATATACCTTTGAAGTCCCAGAAAAACACTATGGCATACATCTATCTAATGTTATTTTCTAGAGATCACTAAAGCTTAGGAAATTAATGGGACTTTCCAAGGCTCACACCATTTGTGAGTGGCAGAGCTGGGATTTGATCCCAGGGAGAATATGTTCAAAGATTGGTCTCTAAGTTTTCATAAAAGGAAGGGAAACAATACCGAGGAAAGGCAAGAACCGGACAAGACAGCATGGGAGCTGAAGACGGAAATAAATGACTTCCCTTTGGGCCAGGAGTCAGCCAACTTTTTCTGTAAAGAGTCAGACAGTGAAATTTTATGCTTTCCAGGTCATTCACTTTCTGTTGCAACTCCTCAACTCTACCATCATAGCACAAAAGCAGCCATGTATGCAAATGAATGAGCGTGGGTGTGTTCAAATAAACCTTTATTTACAAAAATGGGTGGACTTGACTGATGGGATATAGTTTGCCAACTCCTGCATAGGACCCTCATCAGAATTTGAGATTTGGAGTGGCTTTGAAAGAAGATATTGCTGAAAATCCTCATTTCAGATTAACTGAGGTTCCTAGAATCCAGGGATTGGATTCCCAGAACTAGTACTTTGTTTATCCATTGATTAACTTGCCTAGTATCACACAGTTGATGAAAGGCAGATTCTGGACCTGAATCCACATCAGTTTAACTATGGAACCCAGCTAAATTCTGCAACTCTGTTAATACAACTGATTGAAATGAATGCCTAGATGGGCTCTTCTCCAGCATGTTCCAATGTTGGACAGAGAGTTAACAATGGTGAACAACACTCTCTTGCATTTCCCACTGACCTGTGACCTTGAACAAGAGATCAGCTTCTCTGAGTCAGCCTTATGCTGCCTTTACCAGATGTGTCAGCAAGATCAGGGACTTCACATCCAGAAAGATTTTGCTCTGACCATAGGCTTTGGGATCTATAGTTGTGAGATCTTAGGCAACTGTAAGACTCTCTCAGAAATAAGAACTGTTGCTTCCTACTCATATCTTTCTAAGAAAACTCCACCACTATTCCTGCCACCACAACCTGCACATGTTGCAAACCAAGGCATCCACGTGAATCACTTTGCAAGCTCATACCTCATCATAGGTTATTGGACCTGACCCAAGGCAAACTGATCCACTGGCTGAACTAAACTAGTAAGATTCTTCTGAAAAATAATTTGCACAAGGGGGCATCTCAAGAGTTGTGGTAGGTGAGTCTTACTGATGGGGAATAGATATGTAAACATCCAGCAACTCTTGATGCTGAAGTCTCTGAAGCCTCACTGGCTCCTGTCCGTGGTAAGGACTTCTGTAGTTCAGCTACTCTCCAGCTTTTGAGTCTTTTGAATTTTGGATCAGTTTGGTCATTCTCCTACTTTTTAGGAGCAAATGTGTCTTAAGACACCCATCATCGGCAATACAAAAATAATGGATAGATGTTTCATAAAGTTTGTCCTGAGAATAGAGCTAATGTAAAGGAGCCAAAAGGATAGATCTGGCAAGCAATAGGCATGAAAAACATGTTTGTTCCATTCTTGCCATTTACTTTCTGAAATGATGATTCAGGAAAGGAAGTATGATAGCTATACTGGAACCACAGACCCATGCACACTTATGAGTAGGAAGACACTGTAAAAGCTATCCTGAGCAAACACTGACTCCACCAGAAAGCCCCCTGGCAGCCTTACTGACAGACACCCTCTCTGTTCATGCTTGAACAACTCTAAAAGGAAAGAGTTCATCCCCAGCATAGTGTCTGACTCCGGTGTTACATGGCTCTGATTATGCAGACCCTCTTATTTGTAATGCACTAAACATGTGGACCTTCTTATTTGTAATGCAATACACATGGCCTCCTTGGAATTTTCATCACTGGTCCTTGGATTGCATTTTTGAAGCCATAGAGAATGAAGTACTGGAAGTTCTAAGAGGCAATATGAAAAATATAGAAATAGGCCATGTGTTGGGATAGTGAAACCATGAGGAATTGTGTGTTACCTATTTACAGATACTATCAAACATGGCCAAAGTTTCTCTTAAAAATTTTAATGATGGACATACCTTAAGATTGAAGCATTTGAAGAGAAGGGATTTTCCTCCTCATTTTTCTTAAGTTGTTTGTTAACCGGTCAAAATATCTCCAAGACCTTCCATTGCCTCTCATGAGGTATAATTTCCTTCTCTGTATTTCATCCAGCTTATCAACATCTCGTGAAAACATGGAACTCAGAATAAACACAATAGGCAACCCTGGTCTGGGAGCTGACCAGGGTTATCACATTCATTTATTTTTCTACCTGCTTTGCACCAACCCCAGAGCACATGGGGGAATGTAGTTCCTCCATCCTGACCCCTTCATCCTGTTATTCCAGTGGGTCCTATCAGCAGATAAAGAACAACTTATAAAAATAGTCAACATCTTTTATTTTAACAATCACCCCAGGAAGCCTGTGCCTATGGAACAACCATAACTCAATCTCCTGGGATTATACCCACAGGGCCAATGGCCCTTATGGTATATCTTCCTTAAATCATCTCCCTGAATCTCAGCCTGTGCAATGACTCCGTAACTTTCATTTCCTCACAGGATTTGGTACTGACAATTGTTTGGATACCAACTAGTACCCAGGGAATGCTTGAGATATTTTAATTCAGATTTCTACTTTCCTAATTCAATGCCTTTTTTGCAACACTCTGGAAGAGATTTTAGCCTTTTTAACATTCAATTTGCCATGTTTGGTTATAAAAACTGCCAACTCCCATGTTCTAGAATTGACATTTTAATGAAGGCCTGAAAAAACTGTAGGAAAATAAATGAACAATGTGAACACCACCTGGCCTAAGCAGGGCCTGTCATAGTGATAGGAATGACCCAGACCATTGGTCAATTAGTGTTAATTCATTAATTATAGTCCAGGAGGGAGAGCATGCATTTGGAGTATGAAAGATTATTGGAGGGTTTATTTCTTTGTGATCCAAGCCCCAGAACCATTCACCATTATATCTGCTGAGAAGCCAGCATGTACATTGTACCAAATGTTTCAGGAACTAAGGAAGTTAGGATAGAATTTTGGTTGCCTCAAAGCAATTTGCCATGTTCCATCCCCTTGCCTCTTTGCATCTCACCACCTGCAGCCACTGAACCAGAGTAAGCTGGGCTGAGCCATGTGCAAAGTTATTCCACTGTGATTTCCTGTCACTGAAGACAGCCAAATCTCACAGTGTCCTACCCAGAACCCTTGAAGAGCTGTTTCTCTGTTCCTGAAAACTAGAGCCTTAATCCAAAGGGACTAGAAGGACTAGAAACATACAGAGGCTAGTGTTAGGGGCTGCTTCAGAGGGCAGTAGCACGGTGGAAGACTGTGGTTCCCAAATGTAAGTGCAAATCCAAATCACTTGGAGGGTTTGTTAAAACGCACGTCTCTGAGTGTTTAGCAAGTCTGGGGTGAGGCCTGGGAATTTGCATTTGTCATGAATTTTTAGGTGATGCTGATTCAGCTGGTCCAAGGACTGTACTGAGGAGCACAGATGTAAAGGGGGAAGGTTCAGAGTTAAGAACACAAGAACACACAGGCTCAAGTTCCACCTTTGAGTCTTATAACCAGGTGGCTTTGGCCAAGTCACTGTACCCCTTTGAGTTCTAGGGTATTATTGTTTTCATTGTTGTTGCTGCTGCTGTTTATAAAATGTTAAAATAATCCCCAGGTCAAAATGTTGTCCCGAGTCACAGTGTCCCTGAGCCTACGGCAGGAATTAACATATCTAAGCCTCAGCTTCTCCAGTTTGGAGATTTCTGAAAGAAATAAAAATAGAATTACCACTCTATTGTGTGTTAAAGTACAGTTATTCACACAGTGGAGCTTCAATCAGTGTCAGGTCCCTTCCATTGCTTGGGGTCCCTCTCTACCTGCACAGGTGAGCCTCTAGGAAATGATGCTATTATTTTCTTTTGCAACTACTTCCTGTGACCTTTTAACTTAACAGACCTTCCTAACATGCCCTTCATCTTATGCTGGAAAAAGCCCACATTGTCCACCACACCAAAGAGGACTCAAACCCACTGACCAGGCCAATGGAGACAGGATGTCCCTGTTGTCTCCACATCTGGCCTCTCCAGCACAAGCCTCTAATTTTCTGTGGCTCTCACTTGGCCTCCCTTCAATGTGGGAGGGTAGTGTGGATAATGAGCCCCATCTGTGGGGCAGCTGGGTTCTGAGGCCCCCCTTCTCCATGCCTTTGAAGAGTACATCCATGTTCTGCCTGGAGGTCTCCTGTTGTGACCAGCATTTCTGTTTCCCATTAGCAATGGGGAAGGCATCGATATGGTAAAAGGAGGAAGCAAATTAATGCCCTATTCTGGGATGTGCTGAAATTTACCAGTATGGGGGATGTTGCTGCAGATGAGAATGTCTTGGACACAGATATTACTGAGGTTACAGCCAAAATGGCAATGATTTCCCTTCCATAATGGCAAAGCATCTTGGTGTGGTGGCTGAAAAACTATGTGATTTAGAGTCAATATATTAAGGTTTGAGTTCAAGCTATTCCATGTGAAAGTCACAGTGACCCTAAGTTTAGGGCAGGTGAAGTTACAGAGAGGTCTACAGGGGACTTTGAGTAAGATCCCTGCTCCAAATTACCTTAACATTTTTTTCTAAAGCAGAAAGTAATAATTAAGAAAACTTGAGTATACTTCAAGATATTAAAACCAACTGACCATTCTAGACATATGGACTCAAGCTTTTCAAATATAAAGTCCACAAGTTAATTTTTTTCTAAACTTTACATTCATCTGTTAAATGACCATCTCCAAAATCCCAAATAAGGTGAGCCTGAAAACCTCTCTGAGCCCGTATCTATGGGATCTTTAGTTATCCCTAGTTGTTTCTCTCTGAATGGTTCTGGATGGATTTTGTGTGAACTCAAGGATGTTTGGTTTTATTCTACACCTTTGACATTTGCTAAATGGAGCAAAAACATAAATGGTGCTGAGCTTTCAGACTGTCACTGAGCAGCAGCCTTTTGTCACTTACCAGTTATGTGAGTCTGGCCAATGTGCTTAATCTTGCAGAGCCTCAGTTTCCTCATATGTAAAGTGAAAGCTAAAATCTATCTTTTAAAGCTGTAGTGAGGATTGCTTAAGAAAACATATTCCTGGTACATAGAAAATGCTGAAAACTGGTCATAAACCCTTCCCCTGCCTATACTCATCCTTTCTTTCAATATAAGTCCCTCCCCAACCAAGTACTGGATGTAGATGAGCTCTTTAAATTTGGATAATCTAACTTTGTTTTTTTAAAAATGTATTTTGCTCATAGTTATTTTAACTTAGAGAGGGTTAGTTATGCCAGGACTCTATTCAGAAAGTGTTCACAGCGATAGTGTGCTGGTAAATGTTTGACAATGGGCTCTCTGGAAAAGGTGGGGAGGGCAAGCTGCAGTTTGTCACCTTTGCTGAATTCCATACTGGCTGATTTCAAGCTACCAAAGAGACATTGCTGGTCACAAAGTTTGGAAGAAATGAGCATACTTGGCTTATCTAAGCTGGTAAGAGCTGGCTCCAGTGTAGCTAGGGGTCACAGGATGAGGAATTGACCATTTCAGTATAGTTATAGAATACGGCAAGAAGGTGAGAAGGGCAGAGATGGAGCACAAACCAACAAACAAAAATGAAATAAAATAAAAAATGAAGGGAAAAACAAAAAGGAAAAAAAAAAAGAAAGAAACAGAGACCTTAGATATCATCTCTTCCAATTATTCTATTGTGCAGGCAAAACAATGAGGGAGCAGAGAGAAGAAATAAGCTTCCTATGGTCATCCCTCACATCAGTGGTGGGCTTGGCATACCAAGCCGAGGGCTTAAATATGTGTGATTAGAGACCAAGCATTCTCAAGAGAAGCTAGAATCAGTGAGTGAAACTGAGCAAATAACACAATAGTTTGAACCAAATAAAGCATCGCCCCACAGTTAAATCTACAATGAAGTAATGACTTCTCTGGACAAACCCCAACACTCAGCCACTTCAAACTCAACTAGCCAAAAACACTTAAGACTAGTCTCGAGGAATGAGCTGTATGGGTGGAAAATGGACAGGATGCCTTGGTATTAGGGGCATCTCCAGCCCCGAATGTCAGTAATTTTGTGATTGAAGGGCCTGCCATTTGGCACTTAGCTGCCACATAGGAACTGGCAGTATTAACCCGCAGCTACAAGCAATTAACATGCACAGTCTTGTGAGACTTATTGCAAAATTTGGTGGAATTACTCTGTGATTTCTCCCTCCAGCATTTGTTTTGCAAAGGGAATAATTTCTATTGTGTTTCAGGTTTTATGCCCTGTGATGTCAATATGTATTTATACCAGATGGTCCAACCATCTTAGGAAATTCAGAGCTGCAGATCCTTCTTCCCCAAATTGAAAAGCTCAGCATCCCAGTTAATGACACAGACTCCTGTCTGTCAGGATGGTGTGTAATTATTTTGAGAGTGAAAGAAAAACTTAGTTTTAGGGATTCCCCAAGAGTCAGATACCCTGGTTAGCCTTGGCCATCCCAGTCCAATTCAAGAGAGACACTCACTAGCTAATCCTTTAAACCTAATTCTTCAAACGTCCCCACGAATTTGCAAAATGATGATATTGAATTAATTGCATCAGAGTTTAAAGAATTACAGAGCAAGCATATGAAAGTTTGCATTATTGCACTGCCACGTAATAGCACAGTAACCACACATAATCTCTAACCTTAACATCTCTAAGTCTCAGCTTCTCCAGTTTAGAGATTTCTCAAATAACTAAAAATAGAACTACCATTTGACCCAACAATCCCATTGCTGGGTATATATCCAAAGGAAAATAAATTATTCTACCAAAAAAGACACCAGCACTCATATGTTTATTACAGCACTATTCACAATAGCAAAGACATGGAATCAAACCAGGTCCTCCACAATGGTCGATTAGCTAAAGAAAATGTGATAGATATACACCGTGGAATACAATGCAGCCATAAAAAGAATAAAACCATGTCCAGTGCAGCAACATGGATGCAGCCAGAGGCCATTCTCATAAGTGAATTAACACAGGAACAGCAAAGCAAGTACTGCATGTTCTCGCTTATAAGGGGGAGCTAAAATCTGGTATACGTGGATGTAAAGATGGGACCAATGGACACTGGAGACTGCTGGAGGGAAGAGTGAGGGAGGGGATAAGGGTTGAAAACTACCTATTGGGTACTATATCCAGTATTTGAGTGACAGGATCAATAGAAGCTCAAACCTCAGCATCATACCATATACTCATGTAACAAACCTGCCCGTGCACCCCCGAATCTAAAATAGATAAAATAAAATGAATCTCAGTTTTTCATGTAAAAAAGGATAAAGGTAATGTAAAAGAGGTTTTTGTGAAGACTAAATGAGAGTACATGTTATGTACTTGGTGTTGTGCATGGCACAGAGCAAACACTTAGTAAATGTTAGATTTAAAATTGTATTAATATGTTAATAACAAAATTAAGAATTTGTGACCCCATTAAATACATAAGGTTACTAATACTCAAAAGGAAGTTGCTTTTTTCAAAGACAGATAGCTAAGATTCAAGCCAAAGTCTATATGACTCTGAATGCTATTAATATATTGTTCGTGATAACATGATTTACAAGACTTCCTCATAGGTAATAGGGGAGCAAGTACTCTTAATAATTATTGGAATTGCTATTTTTTCCCATAAGCTTATGATTGGGAGTCTCTGAACAAGGTGGAAAGTCCAGTAGCTGGGCAAAAGCAACCTTGCAAGTTCTGGGACAAGTCTCTTAAACACTCTCCAGGCAATAGAATTGCAGGAAGCTGGGGGCCAGTCTTATCATTGTTATTTCTGCCTCTCTGAAAGGGATGGCTAATAGACATGGAATGGGGAGAATTCTCAAACATAAATGAGTTCCCAGTCTTCAAATGATGAGCCACACGTTATGGACAACTATAGAAAACGGCAACAATCACTTTGGGAACCACACTATGCTAGGTCTTCCACGGTTTATGATCATTCTTGAACTGGTCTAAGCCATTTATTTATAGGGGAGAAAAATTTTTCTGATGAGAATCATTTTCTAGTTTGACAATTTTATTTTAGTGTTACTTGATCTACTTTGAAGCCTCCTGGGAAATCTATGTTACATTTGACTTCTCTCCACATCAGCCTGTTAGCTATTAGATGGCTAATTCGCTTCACAAGATATGCCGATATGAGAGGCACTCGGCTCATATTAGGAGTAGAATTTCACCACTCGATGGTCAGGTCGTTTATGATTAAGACAGAAGAGCAATCCAAACACAGCAGCCAATGAGAATGCTCTCCAATCACCTGTAATCACTGCTCTTGGGTTTCTAATGGAAGTGGTTTCTCTTGGTGCCTATCAAACAGCTAGGATTTATTCTAAAAATAATATGTTTTAGTTTGGAAGTAGAGACTATAGGAAGCCTCTCTCTCTCTCCTTGTGTGTGTGTGTGTTTCCCTTTTTCCCCTATTTTTTTTTCCTATATTTGCTTTATGGAGCAAAATGAAGAAAAAAATTAAGATAAACTATGAAAATAGCAATATATGAAAACTAAAATAACTTTTTCTAAGGTAGTTCAGTGAAACACTTCAACTTTGGGATAAGATAATCCTAGATTCTAAAGTCATCATTTGTTATTTATAAGCCACACAGCTCTGAAGTAGTTAATAAATTTTCCCAAGCCTTTGTGTCCTTATGTGTCAAATGTAGATAATCCGGTAGTTTTTTTCAAGAAACAATTGGAAACTGAATGAATAGCACTACAAACATGATAGCAACTGTTAGAGAATTCTTGAGGAAAATATATTGTTGTCACTCTTCTGTAGTTAAGTAGAATGAATTGGCACCAGGACAAGATGAATCTTAACTAAAACAAAGTTTATTTCCAGATAGTGAGATCTATGGAAGTTGAACATGTGCTGTAGAACTTCTTATGCCTTTATTTAAGAATCTGCATTGTCAAGGGTAGGACGAACCTCAAGTTCACAATCATAAAACACTCTTTCAGTGTCTGAAATAGGGGAGAATTTCCATGTGTGTATGCCTTGAGTCTACAGAGGAGAAAGTGCTTGGATAGCTGACACTGCACTCTATACTTGCCCTAGAACATAGGTTGCCTATGAAGAAGATAAAAAAGAAATAAAAAAGATAATCCTAGTGTTCTGAAATTACACATTTTTTATGGGACCTTAGATGAATTGTCTAACTTTAGTTGTCCTCGGGTAGTCATTTCATAAAATAAGAACACCGTTGTGTCCTTCCCAAGTGTCCAACCATCTACTTTAGTTATCCAGAAATAAAGTGAGAAGTACAGAAGGTGTTATGAATCTTGAATAGTGTTCAAAGCAAATTTCACAAAGTCCCTGGTAGACAATCCAAGAAGGCAAATAGAAGGTTCTATACCATTCACATGTGTCTTTGTTTTTTGTTTTGAAACAGTGTCTCTGTCACCCAGGCTGGAGTGTGGTGGCATTATCTCGGCTCACTGCAACCTCTGCCTCCGGGTTCAAATGATTCTCCTGCCTCAGCTTCCCAAATAGCTGGGACTAGAGGTGCCTGCCACCGTGCCTGGCTAATTTTTGTATTTTTAATAGAGATGGGGTTTCACCATGTTGACCAGGCTGGCCTCAAACTCCTGACCTCAGATGATCCACCTGCCTCGCCCTTCCCAAAATGCTGGCATTACAGGTTGGCCCACTCATGTCTTTACCATTACTCTCCCAAGATTTGTGTGGAGATGCTCTTTGGGGAGGAAGAATAAAATGGCAGAGACTTTGTTAGGATAAAAACAATGGAAATTAATTATAAGAGTCCATTTCCATGAAAAGGAGAAAGGTGAGTTTGTCTTGCAGCTATTCTTGTCTGGGGTTTCTGAAAGACTTATACCTTAAGGATAAGTCAGTATCCTGGGATACAAACAGAGGCATAGGATAAGGCTTAGAGTAATAATGGCAGAGGAAAAGAGGGGAAAAATAAGATAAAGAATTTAGACTATTTATCTGAGCTGGATCTGTATGGACCGAGAAGACAACTTATGAAAAATGTGAAAGAGCATATTTTGTAGACATTATTTAGATTCTTTGCGGATGAAAAATGCATTTCAGTTACTAATAAGACTTTCATTCTTCTAATTAAATATATGTGCAATGTCCATCCAAATGTATGGACATCATGAAATGATTCTTCAGAATTTATCACCACAGCTTTGGGCTTGGCCACCAGGCAGGTGGGCAGCCAGGGGAATACAGAGGCCAGATGGAGTGATCAGTTGAATAAAATAAAATATTGGCAGTGAGGAAAGGCCCTGTACTCTGACTGGAAAACCCCCTGCAAAGTTGTACTTGTATTCATAAGTTAAAATACTTCACCAGCCATCATTTGTAGAGAATCTGGGTAGGATGGCATTCAGGCAAGCATCCGTGAAATCACTTATTCAGCTTTTGAATGAATGAAAGAAAGTGTCTACAATTAGCCAGATGTGAGATGCATAGAAAAGATGGTCTTTAGTACCCAACAAGTCAGGACTTGGTAAATGCTGAGAAGTTAGAATGCCAACCAAGTAGACCTTTGTTCATGGAGAAGAAATCAGATTGGAAGATGCAGAAAAGAAACCAGCTGTTTGTGAAAGAGTGAATATTAATGAGTTGGGATTGTGCCCTAGATACACACTCTAGGGTAGCAAGACTAATTCCAGACTCCATTGAAGGTGACGATCAGTCTTGTGAGCTATTCTTAAGCTTGAGTGGCACTGGTCCCCAAAGTGGGCAAAGTAAGCCCCTGTGGTGAAAGTCTTTAGCTGCTGAAACTAGGCTAGGCTAGATTAGGTTAAGCAGTCACTGGCAAAATGATATACATCGAAGCACAAGCTCAATAGATATGTCCTCATGCCTCAAATAACTACCAGAGAAGAGAAAGACAAACAAACAAAGAGCAATGTGTTTACAAGGAGAAGCTGTGCAATTAACCATGCTTGCACTTCATTTGTATGGCCTTCTGCTTTGGGGAAAAAACGGCTGTGAGTCTAGAGATGGCTAGGGGTAGAAGTGTCTGTGCATAATTGAGGAGAAGTTCCAAAGAAGCTGTGAGGCAAAGTGTAGTGACAGCATCCACCCCACTCTGAGTAGTGAAGCTCTCAGGAGGAGAATAAATACATTAGTGTCATTTTAGAGGTGTTCATTCTCTCCATTCAGCTGCATAATGCAATTATTTAGTAGTTCAGGATTCTTTTAATTCTGTTTGAAGAACTTAAGAGGTTAAGGGCTTGAAATGATAAATGCATTATTAATATTGCCTCACAGAAATATCCAAGTTTATAATTTTTGAGGCAGAGAAAAGAAAAAAAAAGACTAATAGATTTTTATTCATTTGTTCCCCCTAGTAAATTAACCTACCCAACCTGTGAGAAATGTATAAATTAGACATTATTAGAGAAAGTAATCATGGACCAAAAGCTATCATCTGAAGGTTTATTCATTAGCAAGACTCATGTGTACAACTTTAGTTTTCGGGTTTCTTCTTGTCCTAAATTCTGCACAGCTGGAAAGAAAGGGGTTAACCGCAAGGGAAGCAGAAAATTGTGGCTGGGTTCATACTAGTAAGGGTGCATTCTTCTATATGGTCGTATGTGATCCCAATCAGTCTATGTAACAGTCACAGAAGGCAAAGTGTATGGTGATAAAGAACATGGGCTTTGGAATCCAATAGATCTGGGTTCAAATACTACTTCCACCAACCATGAATTATGTCACCTAGGCAAAACTATGTTTTATTTTTCTCACCTACAAAAAGAGGTGTAATAATTTCTATAGCATTTTATGAGAATTAACAGAGATCATACATTTAAATTAAGCATGTGCCCAGAAATTGTAAGCATTTGATAAATTAAAGCTATTAGTGTTAACTATTAGCATTATAATTAAAATTGGTATTAAAATTACTATTAGTATAGTATTAGTATTATTATTTTAGAATATGTCCTACAATACCCATTTGACAGCTGAAATTTAGATGACTGAAGTGACTGACCTAAGATCATAGAGCTAGTTTGAGCTATAACCAGAAACAACTTACTACATTTTTAAACAAATTTATCTTTTGTAGAGTTCAGCTACTTCAATCTGCAAACTCAAATTTCTTCTCAAGTTCTTATTCTAACTCTTCTTTTGGACAATAGTCACATACTGCTCACAAGGATTTTCACAGATGTTATTCAAGTATTTCAGAGAAATTGGCAAATCTCTCACAGTTACTATTTTTGTTAATGGATGCAGTCTTTTCTGGCCATAATAGTGTATCAGGTGCTAGGTTTGTCATCCCATGGTAAACAACCATAAAACTAGACAAAATAAAGGAGGAAATATGTTCAGGTGTTAGAAAACAGAGTAGGACTGTGATCCTTCAGAGAAGATAGACATGTGAGGTTAGCCCTTGTTAACCTTGGATTGTTTCCTTGGGATTTACCAGACCACGTCAGGGAGAAGTAGAAGATAAGCAGAAAGGTTAGTTTTGCTGAACAAAGAAAAGAGAATCAGAGTTTAGGGAATTGAAGTCACTAGAATTTTTGCTACAGGTTGTCAGAGGACAGAGCTGTGCTGTAGACAAGGGTTCACTACTGATCCTTGTTCATGAACTGGATGCACTCATCCTGGGTGAAATTCCAAGGCCCAGTAGATAATAGCTGCTCCAGAACTGGCTGAATAAAGACCTCAGAGGCTGCACTGACTTTGCTGACGCTCAGGCTTTTAGTTCAGAGCCCATAAATGCCATTCTTTAGGCTGAGGCCCTTGCCTTAAGTAAGAGCCATACTGTATGACTAAAGAGAAACCACAATTTATCTATCCTCCCTAATAAAGAATAATAACAACCTGTTGTATCAGAAGGATCCACCAAAAATTTAACTCTGTACAAGAATAAAATTAAGCATCCTTTAAGCTTTAATCGAGATAGATAACATAATCAAGACACCTAGTTTCATCTGCAATGTCCAGTATATTATAACAAATTACTAGACATAAGAAGCAAAAAAGCGACCATCAAGCAAATATGTAAATGTTAAAAATTGTCCTTCAGATGATCTAGATATTGAAATTAAAAGTATTATGCATGTGTTCAATGACGTGAGGGAAAGATTATTGTAAAGAGTGCACAAATAGGAAGTAGTAGCAGAAAAGAACAAAAAAAAGTATAGAAAATAACTAAATGGAAATTCTAGATCTTAAAATACAGTACCTGAAATTTAAAAAAATATACTGTATAGGCTAACAGTAGACTGGAGATTACAAAAGAAAGGGTTAGTAAACTTGAAGGCAATGCAATACAATTCACATGTAGACCCTTAGAAATCATTTAAAATTAATAAATAGGTACAAAATAATTAAATAGGGAAATAATTTATTTTCAATAAATGGTGCTGGGACAAGTGGATATCCACATTCAAAAGAATCAATCTCTACCCCACACCATATACAAAAATTTACTCAAAATGGATAATTGAACTTAACTATAAGAACTAAAGTTAAAGATTACTTAGGAGGAAACATAATAAGACTTCTTCTTCTTCTTATTTTTTGATACAGGGTCTCACTCTGTTGTCCAGGCTGGAGTACAGTGGCATGATCCAGGCAAATTGCAGCCTCAACCTGCTGGGCTTAAGTGATCCTCTCACTTCAGCTTCCAAAGTAGCTGGGACTACAGGTGTGTGCTACCATGCCTGGCTAAATTTTAATTTTTTTTTTTTTTTTAGAAATAGTGGTTCACTATGTTGCTGAGGCTGGTCTCAAGCTCCTGGGTTCAAGTGATTATCTTGTCTCAGCCTCCCAATATACTAGGATTACAAGTGTGAGCCACCACACCTGGCCTCTCAGAGTAAATCTTTATAAATTTGGATTGAGTGATGGTTTCCGAAGTCAATACCAAAAGCAAAATCAACAAAAGAAAAAATTTGATAAATTGAACTATATCAAAATTTAAAACTTCTGTGCTTCAAAGAACATCATAAAGAAATTGAAAAGCCAACAAAAAGAATAAGATAAATAGTGTACAAAGTATTTATCTAATAAGAGAATTGTGTCTAGAATATACACAATCTCTACTACTCAACAATAAAAGATAACACAAATTTAAAAATGGGTCATGAATTTGAAAAGATATTTCTCCAAAGAAGATGTTCAAATGACTAGTAAACACATGAAAAGATACTTAACGTATTTAGTTATTAGAAAAGCATAAATCAAAGCCACAGTGAAATATCACTTCAAACTCACTAGAAGGAATATAATAAAAACAGATAGACAATGACAAGTGCTGGTGAGGATGTGAAGAAATTGGAGCCTTCATTTATTGCTGCTGGGAATGTAAAATTGTGCATCCACTTTGAGAAACACTTTGGTAGTTCCTAAAAATGTTAAACATATCTTTACTATATGTCCTGGAAATTATTTTCCTAAGTATTATACTCCAGGAGAAATAAAAACATTCATCCACATATAAACTAATACACAAATTTATATACACATTATTTATAAATAGATAAAAATTCGAAACAACCCAAATATATTTCAACTAATGAATGGATACACAAAATGGAGTATCTCCATAAAATGGAACATTATTTGAAAATTAAAAATGAATTACGTGTGTTAAAGCTCTATTATAATTTTTTTGGTTTTTACTGAACCCCATCCTCCCTCAAAAATGAAATACTGATACATGCTATGACATGGAAAAAACCTGAAAACATTTTTCTACATGAAAAGAGTCAGTTACAAAAGACCACATATTAAATGACACTTTTATAAAATGTCCAAAAAGGACAAATCTATAGAGACAGTTAATGTAAATCTATAAAAACAGATTAATCTATAGAGACAAATAAGTAGATTCATGATTGTTAGGCCCAGAGGTAATGGTAAGGAGGATAGGCAGTGGTTGCTCATGAGCACAGCATTTATTTTGGAGTTGATGAAAATGTTCTAAAATTAGAGAGTGGTTTTGGTTTCAAAAACCTGCATATAGACTAAAAATTACCAAATTGTATAATTTAGAAGAGTCAATATTATAATGTGCAAATTATAATTCAATTAACATTTTATATAGCAGAGTTCTAGTGAACTATGACACAATATCAAGTAGTTTAATATGTGTGTAATTGAAGTACCAGAAATAGAGAGAAAAAAACAGAGAAATTATTTGAAGAAATAAAGGCCAAAATTTCCCCAAAGATGGTGGAAATTAACTTACATATCCAAGTTCTTGGAACCCAAGCAGGACAAATACAAAAAGAAACATAGTTAGAAATTTCAGTCTATCTGATGAAATACAAATATGAAAAGCAACATCTGAAACATAGCCAGAGGAAAAATATTTAGTATATAAAGGAGATACATACTATAAATTATATCTGGCTTCTCATCAGAAAGAATGGAAGCCAGAAAACAATGAAGCAGGATTGTTAAAATTCTCCAAAAGCAACTGTCAACACATATTTCTATATTCAGAAAAAAAAGTACCTTAGAAATGAGGATTGGATAAAAAAATTTTCAGAAAAACACAAGCTGAGAGTATTTGTCACAAGCAAACCTACACCACAAAAATTGCTTAAGAACTTTTTTCTGGCTGAAGCAGAAATGGCGTCAGATAGAATTTTAGAACTTCAAAGGAATGACAAGCACTGGAAATAGTAAAAATTTGGATAAATGTAAGAGATTATCTTTTATTGCTTTCCTTAATTTTTTAAGGACAACTGAAGACATAAATTTTAAAAAAAAACTACATTTGAAGGGACTTATAACATATGCATGTATGAAATATTGAACAATATTAGCACCAAAATGAGGTGATAAAATTATACTGTTGTAAATTTCTTACATTTTACATGAAGTCATATATAGTTATTCACAGACTTGAATGAAATAAAGATGTCTATTGTAACTTTTAGAGGAACCACAAAAAAGTAAAGAAATAGCTAAAAAGCAATACAGCAATTAAAAATAATGGAAAAAATAGATTCATCCTAGGAAGAAAAGAATGGAAGACAGGAGGCAGCAGGAACAAATAAAAAACAAAAACATGACATTAGACTCAAATTCAACCTACTAAGAATTATGTTTAATGTAAATGAACTAATAACATGAATTAAAAAGCAGAGACTGTCCAACTACATACAAAACTCCACTATAT
Organism: Symphalangus syndactylus; assembly: GCF_028878055.3. Taxonomy (NCBI): domain Eukaryota; kingdom Metazoa; phylum Chordata; class Mammalia; order Primates; family Hylobatidae; genus Symphalangus; species Symphalangus syndactylus. Next base: position 28,527,359 of record NC_072433.2, read on the forward strand.
GTTGTCTACAAGATATGCCTTTTAAATATATAGACCCAGCTATGTTGAAAGTAAAAGGTTGGAAGAAAAAAAGACATGTGAAAGAAACATCATAAGAAATCTGGACTGGCTGTGTTAATATCAAAGTAGATTTCAAGATGAGGGATATTACTGGAGATAAAAATATGTAGAGGTGGAGCCAAGATGGCCGAATAGGAACAGCTGGGGTCTACAGCTCCCAACGTGAGCGACGCAGAAGATGCATGATTTCTGCATTTCCATCTGAGGTACCAGGTTCATCTCACAAGGGAGTGCCACACAGTGGGCACAGGACATTGGGTGAAGCACACCATGCATGAGACGAAGCAGGGCAAGGCATCGCCTCACTCGGGAAGCGCAAGAGGACAGGGAGTTCCCTTTCCTAGTCAAAGAAAGGGGTGACAGACGGCACCTGGAAAATCAGGTCACACCCACCCTAATACTGCACTTTTCCAGTGGGCTTAAAAAACGGCACACCAGGAGATTATATCCCGCATCTGGCTCAGAGGGTCCTACGCCCATGGAGTCTCGCTGATTGCTAGCACAGCAGTCTGAGATTAAACTGCAAGGTGGCAGCCAGGCTGGGGGAGGGGTGCCCACCATTGCCCAGGCTTGATTAGGTAAACAAAGCAGCCAGGAATCTCGAACTGGGTGGAGCCCACCACAGCTCAAGGAGGCCTGCCTGCCTCTGTAGGCTCCACCTCTAGGGGCAGGGCACAGACAAACAAAAAGACAGCAGTAACCTCTGCAGACTTAAATGTCCCTGTCTGACAGCTTTGAAGAGAGTAGTGGTTCTCCCAGCACACAGCTGGAGATCTGAGAACAGGCAGACTGCCTCCTAAAGTGGGTCCCTGACCCCCAAGCAGCCTAACTGGGAGGCACCCCCAAGTAGGGGCAGACTGATACCTCACATGGCCGGGTACTCCACTGAGACAAAACTTCAAGAGGAATGATCAGGCAGCAGCATTCGAGGTGCACGAAAATCCATTGTTCCGCAGCCACTGCTGCTGACACCCAGGCAAACAGGGTCTGGAGTGGACCTCTAGCAAACTCCAACAGACCTGCACATGAGGGTCCTGTCTGGTAGAAGGAAAACTAACAAACAGAAAGGACATCCAGACCAAAAACCCTTCTGTACATCACCATCATCAAAGACCAAAAGTAGATAAAACCACAAAGATGGGAAAAAAACAGAGCAGAAAAACTGGAAACTCTAAAGAGCAGAGCACCTCTCCTCCTCCAGAGGAAAGCAGTTCCTCACCAGCAATGAAACAAAGCTGGGCAGAGAATGACTATGACGAGTTGAGAGAAGAATGCTTCAGACGATCAAACTACTCTGAGCTACAGGAGGAAATTCAAGCCAAAGGCAAAGAAGTTAAAAACTTTGAAAAAAATTAGACGAATGTATAACTAGAATAACCAATACAGAGAAGTGTTTAAAGGAGCTAATGGAGCTGAAAACCAAGTGTCGAGAACTACATGAAGAATGCAGAAGCCTCAGGAGCTGACGCGATCAACTGGAAGAAAGGGTATCAGTGATGGAAGATGACATGAATGAAATGAAGTGAGAAGGGAAGTCTAGAGAAAAAAGAATAAAAAGAAATGAACAAAGCCTCCAAGAATTATGGGACTATGTGAAAAGACCAAATCTACGTCTGACTGTTGTACCTGAAAGTGACGGGGACAGTGGAACCAAGTTGGAAAACACTCTGCAGGATATTATCCAGGAGAACTTCCCCAATCTAGCAAGGCAGGCCAACATTCAGATTCAGGAAATACAGAGAATGCCACAAAGATATTCCTCGAGAAGAGCAACTCCAAGACACATAATTGTCAGATTCACCAAAGTTGAAATGAAGGAAAAAATGTTAAGAGCAGCCAGAGAGAAAGGTCGGATTACCCACAAAGGGAAGCCCATCAGGCTAACAGCTGATCTCTTGGCTGAAACTCTACAAGCCAGAAGAGAGTGGGGGCCTATATTCAACATTCTTAAAGAAAAGAACATTCAACCCAGAATTTCATATCCAGCCAAACTAAGCTTCATAAGTGAAGGAGAAATAAAATACCTTACAGACGAGCAAATGCTGAGAGATTTTGTCACCACCAGGCCTGCCCTAAAAGAGCTACTGAAGGAAGCACTAAACATGGAAAGGAACAATTGGTACCAGCCACTGCAAAATCATGCCAAATTGTAAAGACCACCAAGGCTAGGAAGAAACTGCATCAACTAATGAGCAAAATAACCAGCTAACATCATAATGACAGGATCAAATTCACACATAAGAATATTAACTTTAAAGTAAATGGACTAAATACTACAATTAAAAGACACAGACTGGCAAATTGGATAAAGAGTCAAGATCCATCAGTGTGCTGTATTCAGGAAACCCATCTCACATGCAGAGACACACAAAGGCTCAAAATAAAAGGGTGGAGGAAGATCTACCAAGCAAATGGAAAACAAAAAAAGGCAGGGGTTGCAATCCTAGTCTCTGATAAAACAGACTTTAAACTAACAAAGATCAAAAGAGACAAAGAAGGCCATTACATAATGGTAAAGGGGTCAATTCAACAAGAAGAGCTAACTATCCTAAATATACATGCACCCAATACAGGAGCACCCAGATTCATAAAACAAGTCCCGAGTGATCAACAAAGAGACTTAGACTCCCACACAATAATAATGGGAGACTTTAACACCCCACTGTCAACATTAGACAGGTCAACAACACAGAAAGTTAACATGGATACCCAGGAATTGAACTCAGCTCTGCACCACGCAGACCTAATAGACATCTACAGAACTCTCCACCCCAAATCAACAGAATATACATTTTTTTCAGCACCACACCACACCTATCCCAAAATTTGACCACATAGTTAGAAGTAAAGCTCTCCTCAGCAAATGTAAAAGAACAGAAATTATAACAAACTGTCTCTCAGACCACAGTGCAATCAAACTAGAACTCAGGATTAAGAAACTCACTCAAAACTGCTCAACTACATGGAATCTGAACAACCTGCTCCTGAATGACTACTGGGTACATAACAAAATGAAGGCGGAAATAAAGATGTTCTTTGAAACCAATGAGAACAAAGACACAACATACGAGAATCTCTGGGACACATTCAAAGCAGTGTGTAGAGGGAAATTTATAGCACTAAATGCCCACAAGAGAAAGCAGGAAAGATCCAAAATTGACATCTTAACGTCACAATTAAAAGAACTAGAAAAGCAAGAGCAAACACATTCAAAAGCTAGCAGAAGGCAAGAAATAACTAAAATCAGAGCAGAATTGAAGGAAATAGAGACACAAAAACCCTCCAAAAAATTAATGAATCCAGGAGCTGGTTTTTTGAAAAGATCAACAAAATTGATAGACCACTAGCAAGACTAATAAAGAAGAAAAGAGAGAAGAATCAAATAGATGCAATAAAAAATGAAAAAGGTGATATCACCACCGATCCCAAAGAAATACAAACTACCATCAGAGAATACTACAAACACCTCTACGCAAATAAACTAGAAAATCTAGAAGAAATGGATAAATTCCTTGACACATACACCCTCCCAAGACTAAACGAGGAAGAAGTTGAATCTCTGAATAGACCAATAACAGGATCTGAAATTGAGGCAATAATGAATAGCTTATCAACCAAGAAGAGTCCAGGACCTGATGGATTCACAGCCGAATTCTACCACAGGTACAAGGAAGAATTGGTACCATTCCTTCTGAAACTATTCCAATGGATAGAAAAAGAGGGAATCCTCCCTAACTCATTTTATGAGGCCAGCATCATCCTGATACCAAAGCTGGGCAGAGACACAACAAAAAAAGAGAATTTTAGACCAATATCCTTGATGAACATTGATGCAAAAATCTTCAATAAATACTGGCAAACCGAATCCAACAGCACATCAAAAAGCTTATCCACCATGATCAAGTGGGCTTCATCCCTGGGATGCAAGGCTGGTTCAACATATGCAAATCAGTAAATGTAATCCAGCATATAAACAGAACCAAAGACAAAAACCACATGATTATCTCAATAGATGCAGAAAAGGCCTTTGACAAAATTCAACAACATTCGTGCTAAAAACTCTCAATAAATTAGGTATTGATGGGACATATCTCAAAATAATAAGAGCTATCTATGACAAACCCACAGCCAATATCATACTGAATGGGCAAAAACTGGAAGCATTCCCTTTGAAAACTGGCACAAGACAGGGATGCCCTCTCTCACCACTCCTATTCAACATAGTGCTGGAAGTTCTGGCCAGGGCAATCAGGCAGGAGAAAGAAATAAAGGATATTCAATTAGGAAAAGAGGAAGTCAAATTGTCCCTGTTTGCAGATGACATGATTGTATATCTAGAAAACCCCATTTCTCAGCCCAAAATCTCCTTAAGCTGATTAGCAACTTCAGCAAAGTTTCAGGATACAAAATCAATGTACAAAAATCACAAGCATTCTTGTACACCAATCACAGACAAACAGAGAGCCAAATCATGAGTGAACTCCCATTCACAATTGCTTCAAAGAGAATAAAATATCTAGGAATCCAACTTACAAGGGACGTGAAGGATCTCTTCAAGGAGAACTACAAACCACTGCTCAATGAAATAAAAGAGGATACAAACAAATGGAAGAACATTCCATGCTCTTGGTTTGGAAGAATCAATATCGTGAAAATGGCTATACTGCCCAAGGTAATTTATAGATTCAATGCCATCCCCATCAAGTTACCAATGACTTTCTTCACAGAATTGGAAAAAACTACTTTAAAGTTCATATGGAACCAAAAAAGAGCCCTCATCGCCAAGTCAATCCTAACCCAAAAGAACAAAGCTGGAGGCATCACGTTACCTGACTTCAAGCTATACTACAAGGCTACAGTAACCAAAACAGCATGGTACTGGTACCACAACAGAGACATAGATCAATGGAACAGAACAGAGCCCTCAGAAATAATGCCACATATCTACAACTATCTGTTCTTTGACAAACCTGACAAAAGAAGCAATGGAGAAAGGATTCCCTATTTAATAAATGGTGCTGGGAAAACTGGCTAGCCATATGTAGAAAGCTGAAACTGGATCCCTTCCTTACACCTTATACAAACATTAATTCAAGATGGATTAAAGACTTACCTGTTAGACCTAAAACCATAAAAACCCTAGAAGAAAAGCTAGGCATTACCATTCATGACATAGGCATGGGCAAGGGCTTCATGTCTAAAATACTAAAGCAATGGCAACAAAAGCCAAAATTGATGAATGGGATCTAATTAAACTAAAGAGCTTCTGCACAGCAAAAGAAACTACCATCTGAGTGAACAGGCAACCTACAGAATGGGAGAAAATTTTTGCAACCTACTCCTCTGACAAAGGGCTAATATCCAGAATCTACAATGAACTCAAACAAATTTACAAGAAAAAAACAAACAATCCCATCAAAACGTGGGCAAAGGACATGAACAGACACTTCTCAAAAGAAGACATTTATGCAGCCAAAAAACACATGAAAAAATGCTCATCATCACTGGCCTTCAGAGAAATGCAAATCAAAACCACAATGAGATACCATCTCACACCAGTTAGAATGGCCATCATTAAAGTCAGGAAACAACAGGTGCTGGAGAGGATGTGTAGAAACAGGAACACTTTTACACTGTTGGTGGGACTGTAAACTAGTTCAACCATTGTGGAAGTCAGTGTGGCGATTCCTCAGGGATCTAGAACTAGAAATACCATTTGACCCAGCCATCCTATTCCTGGGTATATACCCAAAGGACTATAAATCATGCTGCTATAAAGACACATGCACACGTATGTTTACTGCGGCACTATTCACAATAGCAAAGATTTGAAACCAACCCAAATGTCCAACAACGATAGATTGGATTAAGAAAATGTGGCACATATACACCACAGAATACTATGCAGCCATAAAAAATGATGAGTTCATGTCCTTTGTAGGGACATGGATGAAACTGGAAATCATCATTCTCAGTAAACTATCGCAAGGACAAAAAACCAAACACCACATGTTCTCACTCATAGGTGGGAATTGAACAATGAGAACACATGCACACAGGAAGGGGAATATCACACTCCGGGGACTGTTGTGGGGTGGGGGGAGGGGGGAGGGATAGCATTAGGAGATACACATAATGCTAAATGACGAGTTAATGGGTGCAGCACACCAACATGGCACATGGATACATATGTAACAAACCTGCACATTGTGCACATGTACCCTAAAACCTAAAGTATAATAATAAAAAATATATACCTAGGACATTATTTAGAATTAAATAATGGATTTGAGGGAAATATATGATCACAAATAAAGATGCTTAAAGAAGCAAAAAAAAATAAAAATAAAAATAAAAAAATAAAACCTCCTTAAAAACAGTGTGGAGACTGATACTGCTTTTAAGTTGGCAATGCCTGAGTGTGAATCAAACTGTTTCAACCTTTATCTAGTGTTCTGGTTTGAGTCACATTTGCAAGACAATTCGCACTTACTACCACCAGCCAACTTAATTCATAGTCACATCAATCATATTTGTGTCCCTGTCTCTTTGTTCTTGTTCAACAAAGAGTAAATCCATCCTGTATCTCCTCTCTCTTTCTATGTCCATCACATTCCCATAGCCTACCAAGACATAAGGCAATTGTCACTATCTAACTTTAGATGATGCTGTTCATATTCTGCCTGCATCCCCTCAGCACTCTCCTTCTTCATGTGGTTGGCTTCCAATTGCTAGCACCTACAACTCTTTGCCCAAAGGTTCTTTCTAGTCACTAGAGCCACTAGTACCTGTTCTACTACCCGGAAGTACTGCAGAATTAACTGTGAAGGGAGCAATTCTCAATCAATGGCTGACAGGGCTTAGTGGAAAAATATCCCAGTTTTCTTGCCTTTCAAGATCACACAGAAGATTGTTTTACACTGTATCTGGACTTCTTCAGGGAGAATTTATCCCAACTTCCCTCAGTAGTAAGCTGGTGAATTACATGTTCTTTATTGTCTTCCCTTTCCTGAGTTACTTCCCCTTTCCTCCATCAGTGCTTCCTGAATTATCTAGCAAATTGGGCACTTGGGGAGAGACAGGGTAAGGCCATGTTTGACTGCCAGCAAAGTTAAAAGTATGATCAGAAGCTGGCAACTATAAAACAATGAAAGTGAGGGCTGGAACTTCCCAATATCTCATCCAAGAACCCAGAGGAGATTTTCAGAGCCTCTAAGACCCCCACATTAAAATCTCTAGAACCCAAGTTCTGGGAGTCATTCAGGAGCTCCAACACCCCAGTGAGGCCTAGAGGGTATCTTGGATATACCCTCTAGGTTATGCACAGATACACATATACATATGCATATACATATATATATATATATATACACACACACACACATATACATATATATATATACATATACATATGCATATACATATACATATATCTATATACACATATACACATATATGTATCTTAGATGAGCCTGTGCATGGCAGTGGTAACCAAGTTCCTAGGGCGTTCATAATTTGGAAGATCTCATAGAGAAAGGACTGCATGTTTATAAGCATTTGTTAACGTGTTTTCTACCTCAAACTGTACCCAGATCTTTATATCATAGTTTGTTTCTGGAGTAACCTAACCTAAAATAATCCACATAGAGAGGCAGAAGCTATTGTTCTTTGCTTGTAGTTTAGATAAAAAAGCTTGAGTCTTTTTTAGATCAACTTTCAACACAGATATCTATATTCAGAAAAAACATACTTCCCAAATGAGGACTGGATAACAACAATCCTCAAATCCAAACAAGTTTAGGCAAGTACTGCACTCCACCTCTTACTATCTGTGTGGCCTTGGACCAATTAATGAATTCATGACTGTTTCTGTAATCACCTATATCTCCTGGAAATGACTGCCACACAACACAAACTATATATTTTCAACCAGAAAAAGAATTTATTTATTCACATACCCAAAAAGTCAAGGAGCGTTGTATAGTGTCATATGTGGCTTGATGTAGCCACTCAAATAATGTTATTTCTTATTCATCTCTGGGTTCTGATATCCCCTTGCCAGCTCTATTTCCATTTGATTTCTATTTATAAGTAGACAAGATGGTACATGGCAGGTCCAGACTTAACTATTCTTTAAGTGCCTAGCCTCTCTAGAAGAGAGACAGCCTCTTCACCAACAGTTATAGCAAAGCTTTGAGTTATAAAAGGAAACCCTGGGTAAAATATTGAATCCAGGTAGATGTTCTACATTTTAGGCCATGCTTGAATTATGTCTCTACACCTGAAGCCTACAGTAGTGTCAGCCCCACAGAAATCATATGGGCTAAGAATGAGAGAAAAGAATTTCCCAAAGCAAGGATCTCTTTTATGAGGCCAAAAGGAGAGAACAGATGCTGGCAAGGAGAAATGGATGGGTTCTGCTAATACAATGACCTCAAAAGGCGGTGTGAGGGTTAAATGAGATAATCCTTTTAAGCTCCCAGTACAGGCATACACTAGGTGCTCAATCTTTGATCACTGTCATTATTATCAATCATATTCAACAGAGCATAATTTTCTCATTTATTAAGTACTTAAAAAAGGACACACCCCAAAAGATTTCTGGGAAGAATTTTAAACGATATCTGAAAATCTACCTTAAGTTTTAGTGTTTTTTCCTCCTCCTTACTTTCTCAAAGCTGGACCTCTCACTCCCCACCGCTATGATAAACATTTGTTAAATGAATATATGAATAAATGAACACATGAATAAATTAATGCATATAATCCCAAAATGCTGGGTGACTTTCATACACCTCAAATCTCATTGCTCGGGGGTTTTTTTCGTGTAGACTATACCTCATCTTAGAAAAGTCACCTCTCCTGTGGTTGTCTCCAATTTGAGGCTCTATTTCAGGGTATACTCTGCACAGGAAAGTAGTTCTGAGCCCATGTTACAGAATCTTCATTTTCAGATTAGTTCCCTATAAAGGAAAATATCCTTCAAGACTCTGGATACAGGAAATGCTGGAGTCAGAGACCCTGAGTACAATGCACAGAGGCTTGGCCTATCAGCAGTGATTCAAGGCATCATTGCCCACCCCAATCTCCATCCCCATTCACTCAGCATCACTACCTGGGATTGAGTTGCCCCCTGGGACAGAAGAAAGACAGAGGAAGGTTTTGATGCTTCCTTTAAAAATAAGATACATTAGTTAGGCATTTTATTTTCATTACATGAAGTGAGCATACTTGTCTCAGAGAACTCAAACAATCACCTACAGCCAACAAGAAGGGAAGGCATGATTTGTGGTTTTACAGAATGCATTTCCTATCCTGTACTGGGCACAGATTAATTTCATTCTGGCACAGCAAGTGCCACGATGACAAAATCATTTAGCCTTAGTGCTTAATGCAAAGAAGGGTAAAATAGATGAGCACATGAGGCTGAGGGCATATGGACGATGCTCTTGCTGATACCTCCTTTAGTGTCTGATTTCAACGCCATATCATCCTGACCACAAGGTAATGTTTTATAAGCTTCTCCAGTTAGAGAAGCAAAAATATTGTAAAATAATTATAGACAAAAATGAGCCCCAAATTCCTATCACTGTGACTTAGTAAAATGTAAAATAATGAAACAGTAGCTGCTATGAGCTGAATTATATCTGCCCCCTCCCCCCAAAAAAATTTATATGTTGAAGTCCTAAACTCCGGTACCTTGGAATGTGACTGTACTTAGAGACAGGGCCTTTAAAGGAGTACGTAAGTTAGAATGAAGCCATTTATTTGGGTGTGTTCTACTCAAATCTGACTGGTGTTCTTATAAGATGAGAAATTTTGGACACAGAAAGGGTCACTGAGGATGTGCACACAGAGGAAAGACCATGTGAGGCACAGCAAGAAAGTGGCTATTTGCAAGGCAACAGAGAAGCCTCGGAAGAGACCAAATCTCCCAACATCTTGATCTTGGACTTTTAGCCTCCAGACATGTGAGAAAATACATTTCTATAATTTAAACCACCCAGCCTGGGGTAATTGTTTTTTATGATAGGTCTAGAAAACTAATACAGAAGCTACCAAATTGAGCACTTACAGGATTCTAGTTATGATACTAAATGCTTTTATAGAGATATCATTTAAGTCCAACAGTAGTCTTAAGAGGTATTATAAGTTTACATATTTTCTAGATGAAGAAACTGAGTTTGTGAAAGAATAAGCAATTTACTCAAGGTCATGCTGAAAGTACCTGGTTCTAACCAGATTATCTAACTCTCTCCTTGGAATCCTCCCAACCAGATTATCTAACTCTCTCCTTGGAATCCTCCCTTGAACATCTGAATGTGGCTAAAACCAAGCTCAAAGTCCATTCACCAAACTCAGTATTTTCCTCCAGTGTTCTCTCCACCAAAGCACCAGATTTATAAGGCAGAATTATCTTATTGCTGAAACCTGACATCCTTCAACTCGAATCCATCGTGAAATCTTGTTTATTCGACTTTATCTTCTCACACAGTGGCTAACACAATGGATAAGATATTACTAACTTTGTAGAGGCAGAACTAATATGCTTAGCAATGAAATTGATGGGCATTGGGGATACATTACAGGGAGGATCAAAGATTATACCAAGATTTTAATTCAAGGCTCAAAAAGAATTTTGGAGAAGTTCACTGAGATCAGCCCTAAAGGAACTCATCAACCCACAAAATGCTTCTTCCTCTGTTCTAATCCAGAGGATGAGATCTCCACGTCCAAGATAACTGCCCTGGTTTGGACCATCACGTCTCACATGGGTTAACACGATGTCTCTCTGACCTCTCCTCACCTTCTCTAATGCACTCTCCACTCTAGCCAGAATAATCAGTTACCAATTCCCTTTCAAGTCCTTCATGGACTCTCCCCAGCGGATAAAAGTCAGATATATGGCCCACATGATCATATTGACTTCTCACTCAAGCTTTAAATAATGTCCAGACAGAGACACTGGGCAAAGAACTTGATTAATTTGATGAAGGCTTCAACTCCAATCATGGCACAGTTGCAGATCCACAGGTTGCTCTTTTTCTGTTACACTAAGTCAATTTCCAGGAAGCCTGGTTTAATATGACAGTGATATCCAGAATTTACTTACTTTCACTGGGGCATGGAAGAAATCATTTTAGGTAGGACTCCCAGAGGCCAGATTTTGCCTCTGCTACTATGAGTTTGAAGACAAGCCAGGTCTCCATAACTTAGTTGTTTCCTCTGTAAAATGTAGTGCTTGGGGTACTGATCTTTGTGAGTCTTTCATGCTCCATAAAGAAATTATAACATCACTTGCCACATTGTTGAAAGGAAACAAGAAGATCTCAGGATGAGCTAGAGAAAGAAAGAAACAGAGTCAGGCAGTGAACAATTTGAGAGAAACACGAGAACTGAAAAAAGAATGTGTGCATGCATTGCCTCAGAAACCAGGGACAAAACACACTTGGGCTTTTCGCCACCCTCTGAGTTTTTTCTGCACTTGCCCAAGGAAGGCCAAATATAAGAGCTAATTTTTTTCCCTGAGAAAACGGGATAGAAACCAGGCCTCAGACACACCTCTTCCCATCCGGATTGAGCCCAGATCCACCCAAGAGGGTGTGGCCATGAGGACTAGGCAGTTAGAGCCAGATGTCCACCCTTTCCATCAGCATGGATGCCATTTGAAATCACACTAGGCACTAGGCACAGCTGTTTTTTTCTTTCTTTCTTTCTTTCTTTTTAAAGAAACTCCCTAAAAAACTAGAATCAGATTCTGTAAGCAACAAGTTATCTTGGAAAGCAGCTGGAAGCATACACCCATTTCTCCAGTGAGAAAATGAGGGCACAGGAAAGTTGGATGACATATGGAGAATACCAGGATCTCTTGTCCCAGTGTATGCATGAGTTATGGTTAGTGTAAACACCCAGTCTCATACACTATTCTGGTTCTTCCATCGGGAAATTGGGGCTCAGGATTAATCATCTCCTACTTTTGAATAGCTATTTTCATATTTTATAGCAGACATTGGTCACATCAGTAGTCAGGCATTTAGTGGACAGCAGAAAAAATAGCCAGGGAATAAAACATAGAAAATAAAAATTTGAGTAATTGTGTGCGTAACTTCTGCTTATCCTATCTTTTCTCTGGGTGTCACTTCTGGAGAAATGTGATTAAATAATCTCTAAGAATCATTCCAGCCTTATCTAAGACAGAGAACAGGAAAGCAAGATCACCCATGGCAGTCAGGGAAGCAGCCCATCCAGGAGCCCAGGTGGCCGTGGACACTGGGCAGCTCCAGGAATGAGGGGCCTGGCTACTGCATTTCTGGAGCATAGCCCTCTTCTCATTTTCTAAGCCCTGTGCCTTCTCTCTAGCCAAATAAACACAGTTGAGAGTTCTGGAACTGAGCTGCAAAGAAAATCAGCTCCTGACATTTTGCCCAACAAGCAAATAATGGTGAAAAAGTTTCTCATTGTCGCTTCGTGTTAATAACCTATTGATGAATCAACCCACTTTCTCCATCTAATCTTGTGGGCCTTGCCACCATTAATTATCAAATATGAGATATAAAATTTCAACTTTCTGTACTAAATAAAAAATTAAGGCTTAATAACTGTTAATATCTTAATAAAACAACTTCATGATCATTAATAGCTCAATGATCATAACAATAGCTGTCACTTATAATGCAGTTTCTAGATTCCAGACACATTGCCAAGTGTTTTTACACGTATTGCTTTATTTAATTCATTTTAATCTTAGGAATTAGATTATTCTACAATTTCCATTTAACATATGGGGAAACTGAGGCTTAGGTTAAGTAAACAGCCCACAGTCCCACAGCTAAGAAGTGTTAGAATCAAGATTCAAACTCAAGTTGACCTGTCTTTGAAGACTACTGTCTAAACTGCACTGACTTATAAGCTAAAGTTGTAGGCCTTCAGAATTCAAAGACATTTTTCTGTTTGTTGTGCCTATGCTTGTTAGAATGAAATTATCTATTGCCTCTTTCCACTTGCTTTGGTCAAGTTCACAGATCAACATACATTTCCTGATCTGTGATTTTGCACATCCATCTCTTCTACCAGTAATCAAGCAAGAGAAGCACCTGACGAGTTATTCTCTTAAAGGATGGGGTCAGATCACACCGGCCCACAACTCCAGCAGCTGGAGAGACAGAAGCTCAGATGTTCAAGATACTGAGACTGAGTTCCCTTGGAGAGGCAAGGAGGATCCCAAAGGCAGGAGGAACAATCCTGGAAAGCTCCAGGTGACATCTTGGATCAAAATCCTGTAGACTTGAATTATTTTTGGCTATAATACTGCACAATCGACAGAGATTAGTGGAGCAGCTGAGCCAGGAACCCAGGTGGCTGTGCACCCTGGGCAGCTCTAGGAATGAAGGGCCTGGCTACTGCATTTCTGGAGCATATCCTCTCCTCCTTTACTCAAGCTCTATGCCTTCTCTTCTTCCAAATGGACACAGCTGAGAGTTCTAGAACTGAGTGGAAGAGGAAATTGTAGGAGAGGAAGGGCGAAGGGTTTCCCACAACTCATCATCCAGAACTGTGTTATGTGGACATCCCTACTTCCAGCGGAGCCTGAGAACTATCTATATGGCAGATGAAGTCAATGTGGAGAAGGGGACCAGAAGTATTGTCAACCATCATATGGGTTCTGCTCCTCTTTTTGACAGAAACCTCAATAAAATCCTCAAATAATGAGTGATATCATCCATGTGACATGTAAACATGCCCAACCCAAGAGAAAGTCAGAAAATGAGAGGCTGCAGGAATGTGGGAAGGTATGAGTTTATCAGGATGAACAAGGTATCTGAGAATGACCTAACTGTGTTGACCTATCTAAAATCTAAACATAAGCCACAGGGTGATCCATCACTGGAAACACATACCTAACTCAGTCACAGACAGTGAGAAAAGGTGGGAAATATTGACCTTGTTTATTCCATATTGCACTGAATATACAAAGTTCCCATATCCTGCAACAGACAGAACATGGTCCTGAGCAGAAAAAGGAAGCTAATGGCAATTTTATGTAATGGGTCTCTTCTGTGGAAGTGACACTGACCTGGAGGATGTACCGTATTCCATACTCTGAGAGGTGTCCTCTGATGTGGTGGAGGATTTCATCTACCTCTTACAGTCTAGGAGAAACAGGTCTCAGAATTATCTCATTAAGCTACTGGCTGAAGTTCGGGTTGATTTTCCACATGCCTAGAATAGGTACATCTTGGTCATGGAGAAAGAAGATTCTACAGTTGAAATGACTAAATTATGATCAAGTTTATACATTGGTATCCTATAAACTTGGTTGATATAAATTAATTTCCAAGGTATGGCCAGCTGTGGATGTCATCACAAGGCCAAAGACAACACAATCCCTTGGCCTTTGCTGACTCCATCAGATGACATTGCCGCTTACACACACACACACACACACACACACACACACGCACACTGGTTTTGTCTGTATGACCAATTAACCTCCCTAGATGAAACATATCTATGCCTGGTACTTCTTCTAATTGTAGCATGAGACAGACTTAGGCTTAATAATAGAAGGAAAGACTCTGTCACAGTTACAGTTGCCCAAAGATGAAACACATTGCCTGGGGAGGTCCTGGGTTCTTTTTCCCTTGACAGGGACATGCATTGTTAGAATATTGTGGAGAGCTTCCTAGCACCATAAGAGAATGAACTTGAAATTCCTCTTGCCTCTGAGGTGTTAAGGTATCTGGAAATTTTTTACTTACATCCTCTCTGAGCCTATTGCAAACCTTAGGAGCAATTAGATGGGTGTGTTCATTCATTCATTGACTCATTCAGTCATTATTTTATTTATTCAGCTAATAAATATGTGCATAGTAAATATGTGCACATAACTCAGCATGAGTTATGCTATGTGACAGGGGCTGAGAAAACACGAAACAAGAACTCCCCTTGTTTTAAGGAGGTTATTCAGATCCTTGATGGTGCTATGTAATGGATTCTCTGATGGGGTCACCCACATATATGGATGCTGCCAAATTGAGCGAAAAGTTGTTAGTGTGAAAGCTTTCAAAAAAAAAATTTAGAAGGGTCATTTTTTATTTAATCCAAACCCTCTGGGTACTTCATAAGAGACACTGAAACTGTATTTTTACGTGGAACATCACAGGATAGTCATCTAGATGAAGAGTGGTGTATATGCAGCCTTCAGTTGTGTTCCAGGGACCATGGGTTATCAGAACTAAAAATGCTCATAGATAATTCATCACATCTACTCCTGTCATGTATTATGAAGGGAAACAGAGGCAAGAGGAAGTCTAATACCTTGTTCAAAGTCCCACTGTAATTTTTTGGCAGCCAAAACAAAAATCAGGTATTTGCTTCTATTGAACTTGTGGCATGTCAACTTGATTTATTACATTTTATTTTGGATTACTATTATCATTATCATTATTATTAACATGTATTATGTGCTTGCCATGTGCCAGACAGCTCCCAGGGTGCTTTAAGTGCTTGCCTCTTTGAATCTCCAAACTAAGCTGAGAAGGCAGGTGTTAACAGTCCTCATTTTACACATAAGGAAATTATGGACCAAAGAATGTCATTAATTTGTAAATACACAGAGCTAAGAAATAGCAGAGGCAGGATATGAACCCAGGTCTGTGTGACTCTACAAGCCCATCACAAGGCAATTATATCTCAAGGCTTTGTGGTTTGCTCTGGTTGGCTACCTGTCAATTCATCCTCCACATCTAGGATCATGAAAAATAAAACACTACTCTTAGAGGTCAGCTGAAAGCAGGCTAATGTCTGTTCAGGAAGCCTTGCTGGGGGAGAATGAGGTTTTCTGACAATCAGTAGCATTTCCACCCTCTTCTGCCTGTCATGAGAGTGCCCTCTGGCCAAATGAAACAACACTGAGAAGTGGAGCAGAGAAAACCAGTCCAAGGGCCTGGCCTGCCCCAATGGAGACATTCACAGCGTTGCTATAACAAGAGCAGGAGCTGTGATAAGGAGCTGGGAAAATCTGTTAGAGTGAAGGCGACGCCCACATCAGGCTGTGGACATAGACCAGAGTCAGCCCTGGGACTCGCCCAGCGTGGGAGAGAGGGCATGGATCCCAGGATGCAAATTGTGTTTTCCTTCTTTCCAAAGTGCTGCTGATTCCTGACTGAGGCTTGGTCTTTGTCAAGCCAGCTACTCAGGGTCAGGAGGAGCCAGGATCCCTTTTGGATCTGGTGCCTGCTTAACTCTCTTACTTTAACTCCTGCTCTTCCAACACCTTCATTCTATGTGCTAGCACAGAGAACTGTATTAATCTGTCCCAGAATGCTCTGTGCTACTGAAGATACTTCATTATGCCACTTTCCTTCCCATTCTTTTTTTTTTTTTTTAACTTGAGAATATCTTTTCATTCTCCAAGATTGGCTGGGCGCAGGGGCTCATGCCTATTATCCCAGCACTTTGGTAGGCTGAGGTGGGCAGATCACTTGAGGCCAGGAATTCAAGACCAGCCTGGCCAACATGGTGAAATTCCATGTCTACTAAAAGTACAAAAATTAGCCAGACGTGGTAGCACATACCTGTAATCCCAGCTACACAGGGGGCCGAGGCAGGAGGATCATGTGAACCCAGGAGACAAAGGTTACAGTGAGCTGAGATCACACCCCCGCATTCCAGCCTGGGAAACAGAGTGAGACTCTGTCTCAAAAAAAAAAAAAAAAAAAAAAAAAGAAAGAAAGAAAGAAAGTTCTTCGAGATTTATTCAATATGGCACTTTACCTGGAAAGGTCTCATTAATCTATAATCCATAACACTCCACTTGTTCAGATGAGAATGGCTTTACTTCCTCTCTCAAGGGCAGTCACTACACCTTGGGAGAATCTCTGTTGGGACACTCCCAGTACTATAGTAGAGCTCAGCTGAAAGCAGGCTAATGTCTGTTCATGGAGCCTTACTGGGAGAAGAAGGAGGTTTGCTGACAATTGCTAGCATTTCTACCCTTTTCTACCTGTGATGAGAGCACCCTCCAACCAACTGAAACAACACAGAAATGGAGCAGAGAAAACCAGCCCACAGACATGGCCCGCCCCACTGGAGACATTCACAGCGCAGCTGTAACAAGAGCAGGAGCTGCTCTTTTATTAAAATCATGGGTTCATGTTTTTGTCTTCCTCAATATATTTCTGTCATTTTGAAAGCTGAGACAATGCTGTATTCCTCTCTGTATTTACAAGATGTCGTGAAATAAACATTACATTGCAGATTCTCAATAAATACTGGATGAATGAGTATATGAATGAACAAATAAACAGACTGATGAGCTCAACTTAATTTCATAAAAGAAGCCCTGACCCAGTAGATGGAGCCAGAAATAATTAATCTTTTATCCCCTTTTCATGGTCCTGATCCAGAGTACCAGGTATAGAAAGAACAGTTCTTGGGAGAGTGGAGCCAAGATGGCCGAATAGGAACAGCTCCGGTCTACAGCTCCCAGCGTGAGCGACGCAGAAGACGGGTGATTTCTGCATTTCCGTTTGAGGTACCGGGTTCATCTCACTAGGGAGTGCCAAACAGTGGGTGCAGGACAGTCGGTGCAGCGCACTGTGCGCAAGCCGAAGCAGGGAGAGGCATTCCCTCACTCGGGAAGTGCAAGGGGTCACGGAGTTCCCTTTCCTACTCAAAGAAAGGGGTAACAGACAGCACCTGGAAAGTCGGGTCAGTCCCACCCTAGTACTGCGCTTTTCCAATGGGCTTGGAAAATGGCACACCAGGAGATTGTTTCCTGCACCTGGGTCAGAGGGTCCTATGCCCACGGAGTCCCACTGATTGCTAGCACAGCAGTCTGAGATCAAACTGCAAGGTGGCAGTGAGGCTGGGGGAGGGATGCCTGCCATTGCCCAAGCTTGCTTAGGTAAACAAAGCAGCCAGGAAGCTCGAACTTGGTGGAGCCCACCACAGCTCAAGGAGGCCTGCCTGGCTCTGTAGGCTCCACCTCTGGGGGCTGGGCACAGACAAACAAAAATTCAGCAGGAACCTCTGCAGACTTAAATGTCCCTGTCTGACACCTTTGAAGAGAGTAGCGGTTCCCCCAGCACACAGCTGGAGATCTGAGAACAGGCAGACTGCCTTCTAAAGTGGGTCCCTGAACCCCGAGCAGCCTAACGGGGAGGCACCCCCAGTAGGGACAGACTGACACCTCACTCGGCCAGGTACTCCTCTGAGACAAAACTTCCAGAGGAACTATCAGACAGCTGAATTTGTGGTCTCACGAAAATCCACTGTTCTGCAGCCACTGCTGCTGACACCCAGCCAAACAGGGTCTGGAGTAGACCTCTAGCAAACTCCAGCAGACCTGCAGCTGAGGGTCCTGTCTGGTAGAAGGAAAACCAACAAACAGAAAGGACATCCACACCAAAAACCCATCTGTACATCACCATCATCAAAGACTAAAAGTAGATAAAACCACAAAGATGGGGAAACAACAGAGCAGGAAAACTGGAAACTCTAAAAAGCAGAGCACCTCTCCTCCTCCAAAGGAACACAGTTCCTCACCAGCAACGGAACAAAGCTGGATGGAGAATGACTTTGACAAGTTGAGAGAAGAAGGCTTCAGACGATCAAACTACTCTGAGCTACGGGAGGAAATTCAAAACAATAGCAAAGAAGTTAAAAACTTTGAAAAAAAATTACATGAATGGATAACTAGAATAACCAATGAAGAGAAGGGCTTAAAGGAGCTGATGGAGCTGAAAGCCAAGTTTCAAGAACTACTTGAAGATTGTAGAAGCCTCGGTAGCTGATGCAATCAACTGGAAGAAAGGGTATCAGTGATGGAAGATGATATGAATGAAATGAAGTCAGAAGGGAAGTTTAGAGAAAATAGAATAAAAAGAAACGAACAAAGCCTCCAAGAAACTTGGGACTATGTGAAAAGACCAAATCTATGTCTGATTGGTGTACCTGAAAATGACGGGGAGAATGGAACCAAGTTGGAAAACACTTTGCAAGATATTATCCAGGAGAACTTCCCCAATCTAGCAAGGCAGGCCAACATTCAGATTCAGGAAATACAGAGAACGCCACAAAGATACTCCTTGAGAAGAGCAACTCCAAGACACATAATTGTCTGATTCACCAAAGTTGAAATGAAGGAAAAAATATTAAGGGCAGCCAGAGAGAAAGATCGGGTTACCGACAAAGGGAAGCCCATCAGACTAACAGCTGATCTCTTGGCAGAAACTCTACAAGCCAGAAGAGAGTGGGGGCCAATATTCAACATTCTTAAAGAAAAGAATTTTCAACCCAGAATTTCATATTCAGCCAAACTAAGCTTCATAAGTGAAGGAGAAATAAAATACTTTACAGACAAGCAAATGCTGAGTGACTTTGTCACCACCAGGCCAGCCCTAAAAGAGCTCCTGAAAGGAGCACTAAACATGGAAAGGCACAACCGGTACCAGCCACTGCAAAAACATGCCAAATTGTAAAGACCATGCAGGCTAGGAAGAAACTGCATCAACTAACGAGCAAAATAACCAATTAACATCATAATGACAGGATCAAACTCACACATAACAATATTAACTTTAAATGTAAATGGGCTAAATGCTCCAATTAAAAGACACAGACAGGCAAATTAGGTAAGGAGTCAAGACCCATCAGTGTGCTGTATTCAGGAAACCCATCTCACGTGCAGAGACACACATAGACTCAAAATAAAGGGATAGAGGAAGATCTATCAAGCAAATGGAAAACAAAAAAAGGCAGGGGTTGCAATCCTAGTCTCTGATAAAATAGACTTTAAACCAACAAAGATCAAAAGAGACAAAGAAGGCCATTACATAATGGTAAAGGGATCAATTCAACAAGAAGACCTAACTATCCTAAATATATATGCACCCAACACTGGAGCACCCAGATGCATAAAGCAAGTCCTGAGGGACCTACAAAGGGACTTAAACTCCCACACAATAATAATGGGAGATTTTAACACCCCACTGTCAACATTAGACAGATCAACGAGACAGAAAGTTAACAAGGATACCCAGGAATTGAACTCAGCTCTGCACAAAGTGGACCTAATAGACATCTACAGAACTCTCCACCCCAAATCAACAGAATATACATTTTTTTCAGCACAACACCACACCTATTGCAAAATTGACCACATAGTTGGAAGTAAAGCTCTTCTCAGCAAATGTAAAAGAACAGAAATTATAACAAACTGTCTCTCAGACCACAGTGCAATCAAACTAGAACTCAGGATTAAGAAACTCACTCAAAACCACTCAACTACATGGAAACTGAACAACCTGCTCCTGAATGACTATTGGGTACATAATGAAATGAAGGCAGAAATAAAGATGTTCTTTGAAACCAACAAGAACAAAGACACAACATACCAGAATCTCTGGGACACATTCAAAGCAGTATGTAGAGGGAAATTTATAGCACTAAATGCCCACAAGAGAAAGCAGGAAAGATCTAAAATTGACACCTTAACATCACAATTAAAAGAACTAGAAAAGCAAGAGCAAACACATTCGAAAGCTAGCAGAAGGCAAGAAATAACTAAAGTCAGAGCAGAACTGAAGGAAATAGAGACACAAAAAACCCTTCAAAAAATTAATGAATCCAGGATCTGGTTTTTTGAACAGATCAACAAAATTGATAGACCACTAGCAAGACTAATAAAGAAGAAAAGAAAGAAGAATCAAATAGATGCAATAAAAATGAAAAAGGGGATATCACCACTGATAGCAGAGAAATACAATCTACCATCAGAGAATACTACAAACACCTCTATGCAAATAAACTAGAAAATCTAGAAGACATGGATAAATTCCTCGACACATACACCCTCCCAAGACTAAACCAGGAAGAAGTTGAATCTCTGAATAGACCAATAACAGGCTCTGAAATTGTGGCAATAATCAATAGCTTACCCACCAAAAAGAGTCCAGGACCTGATGGATTCACAGCCGAATTCTACAAGAGGTACAAGGAGGAACTGGTACCATTCCTTCTGAAACTATTCCAATGGATAGAAAAAGAGGGAATCCTCCCTAACACATATTATGAGTACCGCGTCATCCTGATACCAAAGCCTGGCAGAGACATAACCAAAAAAGAGAATTTCAGACCAATATCCTTGATGAACATTGATGCAAAAATCCTCAATAAAATACTGGCAAACTGAATCCAGCAGCACATCAAAAGGCTTATCCACCATGATCAAGTGGGCTTCATCCCTGGGATGCAAGGCTGGTTCAACATATGCAAATCAGTAAATGTAATCCAGCATATAAATGGAACCAAAGACAAAAACCACATGATTATCTCAATAGATGCAGAAAAGGCCTTTGACAAAATTCAACAACTCTTCATGCTAAAAACTCTCAATAAATTAGGTATTGATGGGACGTATCTCAAAATAATAAGAGCTATCTATGACAAACCCACAGCCAATATCATACTGAATGGGCAAAAACTGGAAGCATTCCCTTTGAAAACTGGCACAAGACAGGGATGCCCTCTCTCATCACTCCTATTCAACATAGTGCTGGAAGTTCTGGCCAGGGCAATCAGGCAGGAGAAAGAAATAAAGGATATTCAATTAGGAAAAGAGGAAGTCAAATTGTCCCTGTTTGCAGATGACATGATTGTATATCTAGAAAACCCCATTGTCTCAGCCCAAAATCTCCTTATGCTGATTAGCAACTTCAGCAAAGTCTCAGGATACAAAATCAATGTACAAAAATCACAAGCATTCTTGTACACCAATCACAGACAAACAGAGAGCCAAATCATCCGTGAACTCCCATTCACAATTGCTTCAAAGAGAATAAAATTCCTAGGAATCCAACTTACAAGGGATGTGAAGGATCTCTTCAAGGAGAACTACAAACCACTGCTCAATGAAATAAAAGAGGATACAAACAAATGGAAGAACATTCCATGTTCATGGGTTGGAAAAATCAATATCGTGAAAATGGCCATACTGCCCAAGGTAATTTATAGATTCAATGCCATCCCCATCAAGCTACCAATGACTTTCTTCACAGAATTGGAAGAAACTACTTTCAAGTTCATATGGAACCAAAAAAGAGCCCGCATTGCCAAGTCAATCCTAAGCCAAAAGAACAAAGCTGGAGGCATCACGCTACCTGACTTCAAACTATACTACAAGGCTACAGTAACCAAAACAGCATGGTACTGGTACCACAACAGAGACATAGATCAATGGAACAGAACAGAGCCCTCAGAAATAATGCTGCATGTCTACAACTATCTGATCTTTGACAAACCTGACAAAAACAAGAAATGGGGAAAGGATTCCCTATTTAATAAATGGTGCTGGGAAAACTGGCTAGCCATATTTAGAGAGCTGAAACTGGATCCCTTCCTTACACCTTATACAAAAATTAATTCAAGAGGGATTAAAGACTTACCTGTTAGACCTAAAACCATAAAAACCCTAGAAGAAAACCTAGGCAATACCATTAAAGACACAGGCATGGGCAAGGACTTCATGTCTAAAACACCAAAAGCAATGGCAACAAAAGCCAAAATTGACAAATGGGATCTAATCAAACTAAGGAGCTTCTGCACAGCAAAAGAAACTACCATCAGACTGAACAGGCAACCTACAGAATGGGAGAAAATTTTTGCAACCTACTCATCTGACAAAGGGCTAATATCCAGAATCTACAATGAACTCAAACAAATTTACAAGAAAAAAACAAACAACCCCATCAAAAAGTGGGCGAAGGACATGAACAGATACTTCTCAAAAGAAGACGTTTATGCAGCCAAAAAACACATGAAAAAATGCTCATCACCACTGGCCATCAGAGAAATGCAAATCAAAACCACAATGAGATACCATCTCACACCAGTTAGAATGGCCATCATTAAAAAGTCAGGAAACAACAGGTGCTGGAGAGGATGTGGAGAAATAGGAACACTTTTACACTGTTGGTGGGACTGTAAACTAGTTCAACCATTGTGGAAGTCAGTGTGGCGATTCCTCAGGGATCTAGAACTAGAAATACCATTTGACCCAGCCATCCCATTACTGGGTATATACCCAAAGGACTATAAATCATGCTGCTATAAAGACACATGCACATGTATGTTTATTGCAGCACTATTCACAATAGCAAAGACTTGGAACCAACCCAAATGTCCAACAACGATAGACTGGATTAAGAAAATGTGGCACATATACACCATGGAATACTATGCAGCCATAAAAAATGATGAGTTCATGTCCTTTGTAGGGACATGGATGAAACTGGAAATCATTATTCTCAGTAAACTATCTCAAGGACAAAAAACCAAACACTACATGTTCTCACTCATAGGTGGGAATTGAACAATGAGAACTCATGGACACAGGAAGGGGAACATCACACTCCGGGGACTGTTGTGGGGTGGGGGGAGGGGGGGAGGACAGCATTAGGAGATATACCTAATGCTAAATGACGACTTAATGGGTGCAGCAAACCAACACGGCACATGGATACATATGTAACAAACCTGCACATTGTGCACATGTACCCTAAAACCTAAAGTATAATAAAACAAAAAATAAAAAATATAAATTTACCAAATCAAAAAAAAAAAAAAACAGTTCTTGAATAACTATAGTGCAGCAGCTGGAGGGAGAGTCCACAGAGACAGTCCACATTGCACATATGGGAAACTGTCATTCAGGGAGGTTGGGTGACCCCCGCACTCACTGTCCATCTCAGGGCTGGAAGGCCTTCAAGTGGGCACTGGGCCCAGCTCTTTTCCATCAACCCGGCAGGTAGTATTGTCACCCCTTACAGATGAAGCAAACATATTAGTTCACCAAATGGTTACTGAGCATTTATAATAGGCCTGCCCCTGTGTTAAGACTTGGGTAGGAGGGGAGATAGATGAATAAACAGAAGTACAGAATGTATGGAGGAGTATTCATGAACATGCTGCTGGAGACTAAATTTTCTTGGAGAGAGAGTAAGGCTAGAATTTGGAAAATTCTCAACTTAGACCAATGTGACACCTCCTGGATTTAGGAATGGTCACCTGTTTTATTATCTATTCAACCTACCCATTTTGCTATAGACCTACTAACTTCCAGTCCAGTACAGAGTGTTTTACATACTTTGCCTTTTTAAATCTCCCAGTTACTCCTAAAATTAAGTTTAATTATCTCTGTTTAACAGATGAGGAGACTGAGGTTCCAAGTAGATAAGTAACCATAAAGTCTCCCAGCTTGTAAGGGGTAGAGTCAGAGTATACACCCGGATCTGTCTTTGTCTAACTCTGCATCTCCCAGTGACCCATGGCTTACTTTGAACACATATTGTGTCCCTGACGTACAGGTGTTCGAAATGGCATGTCCCAGACTTCTGTGAAATGCATGACTTTCCAACAGTTTATGAGCATCTACTAAATGCAGACATTAGTGCTGGGCTCTAGAAATTTATATAAGGAAGACCAAGAAGGGTTCTAATTACTAAAAGGTCAACAGTCCCTTGTGGGATGGGGGAAGAGACAGAGCAATTGAAAGGCAGAAGTGCCAAGACAAATACCCCAAAGCCCTGCAGGAAACAAAAGAAAGTAACTCTCTCGTCCTAGGAAAGCCAGAGAGGTCAAGCATCATGCTTAGTTATTGATGGCCAGCTTCTAGAGATTTAATTTAGGATATAGTCAAGTCCATTTGGTGAGCACATAGCCAGGAAGTACAAAACTGGATGCAACGGGTAAGTTTTAACAAGTCTGAGATGTTGGCAGCCTCTGCATTTTCAAGTTCTCTCTCCCTAACTCTGAGTTGCTAAACTGTATTCAAGAACTGGGTTAACAACCTTCAACCGATTGGTGGTTGATTTGTGATTTGGGTGAACTGATCACAAAGTAGCTTGGTGATTGATAGTGATTTCAAATCCACATACATATTAGAAAACCCTGGAGAGTTTTAAAACATACCAGTGCTCGGCCACACTTCAGACCATTTAAATCAGAATTTTGAGAAAGGGGTCGCGGGTTGGTAGCTTGAAGGAGGACACACATACCCCTTATTGTAATTTTAGTTTGCAGCCAGTTGGAACCTACTGCTTTGTGGAAAAGCTCCCAGTTTTGGCAGCCCTAAAGCTACAGACAGGACTAAACAAAAAAATAAATTCCTGAGATAAATAAGGTAGGCAATGGCTGTTTATCTGCTCCTCTCTCCACAGGGCCTTTGCATAGCCCATTCCTTCTGCTTGGATCTTCAGCCCCCACGTCCACCCACCCTTCCACATTCAATTAAGTTTGCATTCTCCTAGCTCTCATCTCAAGGTCTCTATCCCTGTGGAGGCCACCAAGTCAGGACCCTCTGTTATCTGTCCTCACGGTACTTGCTTCCTTACTTCACAGCCCTTTCCTCAGCCTGCAATCATACAACCGAGAGAGTAAGTTTCTGACTGACCATCTCACACACTAGACTGAAAACCTCCCAAAACTGGGACCAAAATAATTGTGATTTCCTCTGTCTGTAACTAGGACCTAAATTGGGGACCGGCACAGAGGGAGCACTCAATAGATATTTTTTTGAATGAATGAATAGATAAATGATGAATGAAAAATATGAACAAATTAGTAAAGATAAAAATTCACCTATACTCTAGGCCACAAAACAAAATTGAATCAGATCTAGTGATTTTCTAGCCTTCAGGCTTTTGTGTTTGCTGTTTTGCTTGGTATTTCAACCTTAAATGATCTTTCCTGTAGGTCTACATTTCAAAATCCCTCTCATCCTTCAAAGTCTCATTCCAAAACCTCATCCTGCATCATGCCTTTTCAAAACATCCTGCAGGAAGTGAATTTTCTCTTCTATACACAACTTGGAATCTTGATTGTAATGTGCTACTCTATGTTGCCTTGGGAACATATTATCATTTTTAAGAGATTATAAGCAATTCGAAGGTGGTTCTCACCTAATTCATTTCTGCCCTTTCCCCCGTGATACCTAGTAAAGTGCCTGCCATATAGTAGATATCCTGTAATTATTGTTTTAATGCCTATATGAATAGTATATATCATGGGTAAGTGGGCAATGGACTTCTGGATTCATTTCTCAAATGCAAGCAAAGGGACAGTCGCACAGATTTTTAAACTCATGTATTCTAAGGATTTAGCTTAGGAAAAAGTTACTAATCAGTCTCCTTTTCTCTTTCCCTTTGTAGATCACACTCTAATATTTTTCTGCTGGAAGAGAGAATGAAGATATGACAGTGGTTCTGTATGAGTTTGTATAATTATATTTTTCATATTGCTTGGCAGTTAAGATTGACAACTACTGATTATTTAAGGTATTGTGTATTCTTCAGAAATAATTCAAAACACAAAAGTAATAATTGGATATAATTGCAAAACCAATTGATGTGGTCCCAGCACATCCTTGAGTTTATGGGCCTCAGTTTCCCATCCATAAAATAAAGGGGGTGGAATAAATCAGTGTTTTTCAGTGTCTACTGACCCAAGATATACATTGTAGCTCAGAGCACATTTATTCATTTGGTAAATATTTAATGAGCACCTACTACAGTAAATCAAAAACATCCTCTTCTAGTAGAGAAACAGACACCTGTCAACAATTGTATAAATGCATGTACTATTTCTATGCCTGGGTTGTAAAGGTATTTTGACAGAGTATAGCATGAAGATTTCAGTGGGTCACGGAGGCCAGGAATAACTACCATAATAGGCAAACCACTTTCTGGGATATGGGCAAGTATTAATTAGGGTTCCTCAAAGAAAAAGAACCAATATGATGTGTGAGATATATTTTTACTTTAAGGAATTGGCTCATACAATTGTATGAGATGTCAAGTCCAAAATCTGCAAGGTAGGCTGTCAGGCTGGAGACACGGGAAAGAGTTGATGTTGTAGTTTGAGTCCAAAGGCAGTCTGGAGGCAGAATTCCCTCTTCTTTAGAGGACTCAGGTCTCTTATTTGTAAAAGCCCTCAACTGATTGGATAAGACCCAACCAGATCAGGGTAATCTGCTTTATTCAAAGGTCAATTGATTTAAATGTTAATCTCATCCAAAAATACTTTTGCAGCAACATCAAGATTGGTATTTAACCAATTATCTAGGTACCATGGATTAGCCAAGTTGACACATAAAATGAATGATCACAGGGTAAATACGAAAGACAAAAGGAAGCCAAGCGGGTGTGGGGAGTGACTAGGGGAAGGATGGTGGAAGAGGAGACCTAGGGCAGGCAGGGGAATGGCCACACAGTGCCATGTAATTGATGTGTCTCTTTTCTACAAGTAGTAAGTTTTTCAAGGATTTGAATCAGAGAATAGACATACTCAGATAAGCTTTCCAAAACTAACATTGTGGTGAAGAACTAAGATGGTGATGGGGTCGATGGGGAGGTGTGGATGGATAGGAACATTCTACACATGCAAAGTGTGAAGCACCAGATGATGGATTTGACAAGTTGGAAGACCAACCAATAGTCCCAGTTCCAGCACTGAAAGTCCTATGTCCTGGCAAACACCTCAGTCCCAGCAAATAGGGATGGTTGGTCACCCTAAAAAGAAATTCCAGTGATAATATTTAAGTTTCTGGGTACCTAAGGGTCACCCTGAATACTCTTCAATTTGCTAAGTTAGGTATTGTCTATAGGAAAGTGTGTGTGATGAACTCACAGTAGATGGATAAAACTTGCTGGAAAACATGTCCTGCAAGTCCCCCTTTAGCCTTATATTTTGGATCCTCTAAACCCAGAGCAATGTGTGCAAAGGCAGCATCTCCCAGAAAGCCAACATCAAGAATTTCGAAGAACAAAGCTCTCCCATTGAGGTACAATTTTCAAATCCTCCTGATTTCCTTTCATTCTCCAATGGCTACCTCAACCCAGTAACTTGCTAGTATCACAAGCATTTAATTCATTAATTTTACACATGTTAGAGTTAGGGTTAGGGTTGGGTTAGGGTTAGAGTTAGGTTACGTTTGTTCCAGCAAACATGGAAACATGTTGGGAAAATGTCAAGGATGATAGATCTTTGCCTTTACTCAATGAAGAAAAACTCAGTGAAAGATTTTCCTTACCTTATTTCATCCCATTTATGTTCCCTTTCCCATATGTTATTTGAGAGAGAGAACATTTTACCAACCATCACCAACTCATTCGTTTATCGTTTATTTGTTAATTTCAAGAGAGTTGGCTTTTTTCATTATGAAGTGAATTATGCTTACAAAAGAATGAAAATAATAGAGATGGAAAAGAAACATGAACTCACTACTTGAGCCCAACAGCAGCTTAATTCCATCTTTTTAATAAATATTTTAATACCTCTGTATAAATCATTAGATTGCACAATCCTGTACACATACAAAATTGCATAAATTGTTTATCTAACCTCATATCTGGATTTCATCCTTCAACATTAAAATGCTAATATTCCCTGTGTTGGGTCACATTCTTTATTTAAACAGAGTGCTTGATGATTGTATGACAGCTCAACAAATGTGTGCTCCAAACAATTTACTTAACTATTGGCTATTGATGAGCATTCACATTTTCATTTTATTATACCAATGGGACAGTTAACATATTTGTGCATAAAGCTGTTTTGTATTTTTGGTGATTTTTCTTAGGCTACATTCCCCAAAGTGAAATTTCTGAGTTAAAGGGCTTTGGTAGTTTAATGCTATTGATACATATTGTGAAATTGTCTTCCAAAAGGGCTGTAGCTATTTTTATGCATGCCAGAATGTGCAGAAATGCCTGTGGAATATGTGACAACCTAGACTGCAGGGCACCTCGGTTAGATGGGTTTATGTGAGGGGCTCCTTTCTGGCCTTGGCTCAAACAGAACATCAGAATTTGCCTTTTCCAGCCAGGTGAGTTCTCAGCAGGACAAGCATGATTTGAAAACAATTCCTAATGGAAATATCTTCTAAAAGTAGCTGGGATCCGTGGGCAAGTTTTATGGCGTCTCTTAATTTTTTGATTACTTATGTAATCTTTTTTATTTTTTTTGTTAGTACATTTATTTCCTGGGAAGATGTACCTTTTCTTCAGATTCCCAGGAATTTCAGTGGCTAAACCTTTGTTGTTTCCTCTGACTACGATTCTCTTTTCTTCTGATAAAAAAAGTGCCCAGAATTTTCTTTGGGAAATAGTCATTCCCCACACTCAGCCCATTGGTTTGAAGGGAGTTCACCACTCCTCCAGGGGAGGACACTGATTAGCCTAAGGTGGTTTCCATTTATCTATACCCAGTGATTGGATGAGACTGGCCACATGACCCAATTCAGGACAATGAGATTCATGCCTGCAGAGTATTTTTCCAACTATTGAGAGTGAGAAACCTTTTTTTTCATAGATGAAAACTCAGAACTTTGTGTGCTTATCTGCCCATCCTATGGGATTTAGAACAGAAAACTATACACCCTAAGGAAAGACTAACAGATGGGTGGAAGTCCCTGGCCTCTGATGACATCATCTTTGATCCCAGGACCACCTATGCCTGAATCTACATTCCCTAGATCTGTGCCTGGACTCCTCAGTTCACTGAAGAGTTTATGATTTATGTTTCTCTTAAAGCATTTTGGGTTGGGATTTCTGTCACTCATCATCAAAAGAGCCCTAAATAATCTAAGATACATAAAGGAAATAAGATTGTTAAGACACATTAGGCAGGGTGCAGTGGCTAACGCCTGTAATCCCAGGACTTTGGGAGGCCAAGGCCGGCAGATTACTTGAGGTCAAGAGTTCGAGACCAGCCTGGCCAACATGGTGAAACCCCGCCTCCACTAAAAATACAAAAAAAAAAAATTAGTTGGGCATGGTGGTGCACCCCTGTAATCCCAGCTACTCGAGAGGCTGAGGCAGGCAAATGAATCCCTTGAACCCAGGAGGTGGAGACTGCAGTGAGCCAGATTGTGCTACTGCACTCTAGCCTGGGTGATGAAGTGAGACTTTGTCAAAAAAAAAAAAAAAAAAAAAAAAAAAGACACATTGAATTGAATTTCAATTTCTTTTTTTTTTTCACACCTGGGATTTGCAGGCCAGATAGGGACATTGACTTAACCAAAGGTAATTTAGAAAAGGCACTAAGATGCAAAATCTCCCTTGCAGTATAAGGCTCTTATCAAATAACTACTTTCCCTTCCATTTCACAGAAAGATTGATAGTTGTACAAGTCTTTTCTAGTTATTTCTGTGTTATCTCCAATGCACTGTTGAAGACTGCCCATCTAGAAAATAATTGGAAATACCATATTTGAGGGTTTTTTTCAGTGCCCCTTTATATTCTTTAAAACAAAACAAAAAATAGAATCCTGGGTGCAACTGCTCACACCTCTAATCCCAGCATTTTGGGAGGCTGAAGTCGGCAGATCATTTAAGCCCAGGAGTTCAAGACCAGCTTGGGCAACATGGTGAAACCCCATATCTACTAAAAATACAGAAAAAAAAAAAAAAATTAGCCAGGCGTGGTGGTGGGTACTTGTAGTCCCAGCTACTTGGGAGGCTGAGGCAGGAGGATTGATTGCTCCAGGGAGATGGAGGTTGAGTGAGCTGTGATCCCGCCACTGTCTGGGTGGCAGAGTGAGACCCTGACTTAAAAAAAGAAGAAAAGAAAATTATTTCTTTCAATTGCTCAGAGCCCAATTCAGAGTGGTTACTTTTGGGTCCTATATTTTGATTTGAACAAACATTTGTAAAGGAAAAGCCCATTGTTTCTTACATCTTTGGCAAGAGCCAGGTATTTTCAGGCAGTTGGCTCAGTTATAAATGGAGTCAGTTCCTGGAGAACTCCAGGCCCATCTCTGGGACACCCTTCAACCTGGTTCTTTTGAAGTAGCTTCTAGCACAAGATTCAAGTCTCAGTAGCCTCCCGGTTTTTGGTGTCATGACTGAGTGCTGACAATGGGTACTTGAACTTTCAATGTAATCTGGAAAATCTCATTAGTTATTTAACTCAGAATAACTCATTGGTAGATGTTCCAAGGACAGGAAACCTGACTGCACTTATCAGCAAGGCACAGCTACATTGTTGCAAACTGATAGAATGTTAGAGTTGGAAGGGCTGAGATAACTCATTAATATAGCCTTCTCATTTTCCAGAGGTGGAAACTCAGGTTTCAGAATAGCAAAGTGAGTTCCTTAAAGACACACAGTAAGTCAGGGGTGGAGCTAGGGTGAGTTTGTCTTTTTGTGTAACAGTCTTTTTAGAGAACTGGAAAGGCTACCACTTCTTCATCCTTAGTGATATTGGTAAAAAGATCACCATTGAGTTCTGAAGATGCAGAAACACAGTTAACTATCACAACCTCTTGGTTTATTGGTTTGAGGATAGATCACCGCTGATCACAACGCTTTGAAGTAAGATTTCGCTATTAAAAATTGGAACCAATTTCCAACCCTCTATTCTTAAGTCTGTGTGAGGACCATTTGGTAGCCCCAGCAGCCCAACAAGATTCTCATTACCCAACCCCTAGGGGAGACTTTTGCCAGCCTACATAACTAGTCTGCTGTGATTCATCAGACTGGTACATAGCATGGCTAGTGCTTGAAGCTAGTGCTCACCCACACTAAAGAGGCCCGTTTAGGATAGTCTCTGCTGCTGTTCCTAACTAAAATTCTCCATTCCCTCTTGCTGATGCCTTAAATGCCTGGCTTGCAAATTCTGGTCATACATCTCAAATTCTTTAACTATGGTTGTTCCTTTATTTGCCTAGTTACGTTTGAGATTGGTTAAAAACACATACATACAGTGAGTGGAGTTGCAGGTGATGATTTGAACAGGCAAATTCTATTTATTTAACACTAAAGTAACTTTGCCTAGCAATGCCCTTCTGGAGAACTGATTCTCAAATTACTGGGGCTCCAGTAGCCCTGAGTTCCAGGGAAACTAATAGACTGGTGCCTGAGCCTCTTCTTTCCTCTCAACCCCTTCGATCACCTCTGACAATTGCTATGAGCATGGTTTTCACAACTTTAAGGAGCTCCTTCCAGATACTCTTTGCAGGAGTGTTGATAAGAAACCTAAACAAGGATGTTAGGGAGAAACACAGTTTGGAATGACTTTTGAAAGCCTCTGCTGGGTGCCAAAGGTCTCAATTAAGGGAGGGATGCTTCCTGGTCTAGTCACCACCCACGTCAACCTTGAAGATATTGCTTCAGGCCTCCAGCCCCTTCAGCAAAAATTGGTCTTTTCCCAGATCCCAACATTGAAGTTGGGCTCATTTCTGTCACATCTTTTCAGATAGAGCCCTACTGAGTAGTTCTATGAGGCTTATACTGGCGGAGAAAACCTCTCCTCTGCAATTATGGGAGACAAAAAGGATCCAGAGGTTAGGCCCAGTTGTGAAGTCAGAATCAAATAAGTGAAAGACCCAACTAATACATTGATTATCACACCCAAAAGAAGCTAAAATCAAGTGTGAATCTCCAAGATCAAGAACAGTGATCTTGGATGTCCAGTGTGGGCAGAATGGGCACACCAATTCCATGCCTGTAGAGAGCAGCTTTCAGCACATTCTTGTGGGCTGTGGATATTGTTTCTGTCCTTGTCACAATGTACCAGGTGTAGAGAGGACAGTGAGTTCCCAGCTGGTGGGACCATCTGGGAAAGTCAAGAACTAGAACCTGGATAACTCCTTAAGAGATGTGATCAAGCAGAACCAGAGAAAAAAATCAATAGCAACTGACTCGAAGGGAAGCATTTGAGAGGGCAGGAAGAGATGGTGTGTGCATTAACATGGTGTTGGTGAGTGATGGCTATAGGAGAGCAAATTTGTTCTCCAAAATTTCCCATTTGCTCAATTCCAAGTCCCATTCATGGCCACGTGGCTACTGTGCAATTCCATCCCACTCTAGAGGAAACCGAGGCTTCCACCCCTCTCTGCTGGGTGCCCAACACCCCTCCTGAGCCAGCAAGCCCAGCTCTTCAGGGCTTGATTGCCCTGTGATTAAGGAGGTTTGTTGGGGCCTGACACACTGAGAAAGGGGTGGGGAGGAGGCAATAAATATTTAACGAGAATTTTGCTTCTGGGCCTTCCTCTTACAGGGGGATATGGAAATCAAAAGTCTTCATTGGAACCCCTGTTGTCGGAGGACAAAGAAATGTTCTCTCACTGCTGTGAAAATGAGCCGCTGGCTCCTCAGCAAGAGGCAGCTTGGAGAGGGGAAGTCTTTAATGAATCACAGAGCAAAAAGCCCTTTCCTGGAAGGAATTATCCCCAGTGCTTTCTCTAATAACACTCCCAGGCCTCAGCCTGATGGATGTGGAGTTATGGCCTTGGAGTGGAGGCTCTCGGGTTATGAGGTGGTGATTTATGCCGCATTCCCCACCAGTGCTCCCCACCCCGTTCTGAGAACACAGCCATCAAAGTGGGTCCTGCAGCTCGCTGGGCCACGCGAAGGGGCTGGTCGGGGCTTCAAATAATGTGATGAAGGACTAGAGGACAAAACTTTCTGAAACAAAGACTTAGACATTGTGAGGAGCTGGATTTGTGGCTTTGGACAAGTCAATGTGACTCTGTCAGGCCTCTGAGCCCAAGCTAAGCCATCATATCCCCTGTGACCTGCATGTACACATCCAGATGGCCGGTTCCTGCCTTAACTGATGACATTCTACTACAAAAGAAGTGAAAATGGCCCGTTCCTGCCTTAACTGATGACATTGTCTTGTGAAATTCCTTCTCCTGGCTCATCCTGGCTCAAAAGCTCCCCTACTGAGCACCTTGTGACCCCCACTCCTGCCTGCCAGAGAACAACCCCCTTTGACTGTAATTTTCCCTTTACCTACCCAAATCTTATAAAAGGGCCCCACCCCTATCTCTCTTCGCTCACTCTTTTCGGACTCAGCCCGCCTGCACCCAAGTGATTAAAAGCTTTATTGCTCACACAAAGCCTGTTTGGTGGTCTCTTCACACGGACGTGCATGAAATTTGATGCCCTGACTCAGATCAGGGGACCTCCCTTGGGAGATCAATCCCCTGTCCTCCTGCTCTTTGCTCCATGAAAAAGATCCACCTACGACCTGGGGTCCTCAGATCCACTAGCCCAAGAAACATCTCACCAACTTTAAATCGGGTAAGCGGCCTCTTCTGTCTTCTCCAACCTCTCTCACTGTCCCTCAACAACTTTCTCCTTTCCACTCTTCAATCTCTCCCTTCTCTTAATTTCAATTCCTTTCATTTTCTGGTAGAGACAAAGGAGACACTTTTTATCTGTGGACCCAAACTCTGGCGCCGGTCACGGACTAGGGAAGGCAGCCTTCCCTTGGTGTTTAATTATTGCAGGGATGCCTCTCTGATTATTCACCCAGGTTTCAGAGGTGTCAGACCACGCAGGGACGCCTGCCTTGGTCCTTCACCCTTAGCGGCAAGTCCCGCTTTTCTGGGGAAGGGGCAAATACCCCAACCCCTTCTGTGTCTCTACCCCTTCTCCACCTTTCTGGGGGGCAAGAAACCCCCAACCCCTTCTCTTTCACTCTTAGTGGCAAGTCCCCCTTTTCTAGAGGAGCACCAAGTACCCCAACCTCGTATCTGTGCCCCAATCCCTTATTTCCACACCCCAACCTCATATCTCTGCACCCCAATCCCTTATTTCCATGCCCCGACCTCTTATCTCTGTGCCCCAACCCCTTTCCTGCTTTTCTGGAAGGTAAGAACCCCCAAACCCCTTCCCTCCGTGTTTCTACTCTCTCTTTTCTCTAGGCTTGCTTCCTTCACTATGGGCAACCTTCCACCCTCCATTCCTCCTTCTTCTCCCTTGGCCTGTGTTCTCAAAAACTTAAAACCTCTTCAACTCACATCTGACCTAAAACCTAAATGTCTTGTTTTCTTCTGCAATGCCATTTGACCCCAATACAAACTCGACAGTAGCTCCAAATAGCCAGAAAACGGCACTTTCAATTTTTCCATCCTGCAAGATCTAAATAATCCTTGTAGTAAAATGGGCAAATGGTCTGAGGTGCCTGACGTCCAGGCATTCTTTTACACATCGGTCCCTCTCTAGTCTCTGTGCCCAGTGCAACTCATCCCAAATCTTCCTTCTTTCCCTCCCGCCTGTCCCCTCAGTCCCAACCCCAAGTGTCCCTGAGTCTTTCTAATATTCCTTTTCTACAGACCCATCGGACCTCTCCCCTCCTCGCCAGGCCAAGCTAGGTCCCAATTCTTCCTCAGCCTCCGCACCTCCACCCTATAATCTTTTTATCACCTCCCCTCCTCACACCGGGTCCGGCTTACAGTTTCGTTCCGTGACTAGCCCTCCCCCACCTGCCCAGCAATTTACTCTTAAAAAGGTGGCTAGAGCTAAAGGCATAGTCAAGGTTAATGCTCCTTTTTCTTTATCCCAAATCAGTTAGCGTTTAGGCTCTTTTTCATCAAATATAAAAATCCAGCCCAGTTCATGACTCGTTTGGCAGCAACCCTGAGACACTTTATAGCCCTAGACCCTAAAAGGTCAAAAGGCCGTCTTATTCTCAAAATACATTTTATTACCCAATCTGCTCCCAACATTAAATAAAACCCCAAAAATTAAATTCCAGCCCTCAAACCCCACAACAGGATTTAATTAACCTTGCCTTCAAGGTGTACAATAATAGAAAAAAGTTGTAATTCCTTGCCTCCACTGTGAGACAAACCCCAGCCACATCTCCAGCACAAAAGAACTTCCAAACGCCTGAAACGCAGCGGCCAGGCGTTCCTCCAGAACCTCCTCCCCCAGGAGCTTGCTGCAAGTGCCAGAAATCTGGCCACCAGGCCAAGGAATGTCTGCAGCCCGGGATTCCTCCTAAGCCGTGTCCCATCTGTGCAGGACCCCATTGGAAATCGGACTGTTCAACTCACCTGGCAGCCACTCCCACAGCCCCTGGAACTCTGGCCCAAGGCTCTCTGACTGACTCCTTCTCAGTTTAGCAGCTGAAGACTGACGCTGCTGGATCGCCTCGGAAGCCCCGTAGACCATCATGGACGCCGAGGTTCGGGTAACTCTCACAATGGAAGGTAAGTCCGTCCCCTTATTCAATATGGAGGCTACCCACTCCACATTACCTTCTTTTCAAGGGCCTGTTTCCCTTGCCTCCATAACTGTTGGGGGTATTGACAGCCAGGCTTCTAAACCCCTGAAAACTCCCCCACTCTGGTGCCAACTTGGACAACACTCTTTTATGCACTCTTGTTTGGTTATCCCCACCTGCCCAGTTCCCTGATTAGGCTGAGATATTTTAACCAAATTATCTGCTTCCCTGACTATTCCTGGACTACAGCTGCATCTCATTGATGCCCTTCTCCCCAACTCAAAGCCTCCTTCACATCTTCCTCTCATATCCCCCAACCTTAACCCACAAGTATGGGACATCTCTACCTCTTCCCTGGCAACCGATCACATGCCCGTTACCATCCCATTAAAACCTAATCACCCTTACCCACTCAACCCCAATATCCCATCCCACAGCACGCTTTAAAAGGATTAAAGCCTGTTATCACTCGCCTGCTACAGCATGGGCTTCTAAAACCTATAACTCTCCTTACAATTCCCCCATTTTACCTGTCCAAAAACCGGACAAGTCTTACAGATTAGTTCAGGATCTGCGCCTTATCAACCAAATTGTTTTGCCTATCCACCCTGTGGTGCCCAACCTGTACACTCTTTTGTCCTCAATACCTTCCTCCAAAACTCACTATTCCGTTCTCGATCTTAAAGATGCTTTTTTCACTATTCCTCTGCACCCCTCATCCCAGCCTCCCTTTGCTTTCACTTAGACTGACCCTGACACCCATTAGTCTCAGCAAATTACCTGGGCTGTACTGCTGCAAGGCTTCACAGACAGCCCCCATTACTTCAGTCAAGCCCAAATTTCATCCTCATCTGTTACCTATCTCAGCATAATTCTCATAAAAACACACGTGCTCTCCCTGCTGATCGTGTCCAGTTAATCTCCCAAACCTCAATCCCTTACAAAACAACAGCTCCTTTCCTTCCTAGGCATGGTTAGTGCAGTCAGAATTCTTACACAAGAGCCAGGACTGCAACCTGTAGCCTTTCTGTCCAAACAACTTGACCTTACTATTTTAGCCTAGCCCTCATATCTGCGTGCAGCGGCTGCCACTGCTTTAATACTTTTAGAGGCCCTAAAAATCACAAACTATGCTCAACTCACTCTCTACAGCTCTCATAATTTCCAAAATCTATTTTCTTACTCACACCTGACGCATATACTTTCTGCTCCCCGGCTCCTTCAGCTGTACTCACTCTTTGTTAAGTCTCCATAATTACCATTGTTTCTGCACCGGACTTCAATCTGGCCTCCCACATTATTCCAGATACCACACCTGACCCTCATGACTGCATCTCTCTGATCCACCTGACGTTCACTCCATTTCCCCACGTTTCCTTCTTCCCTGTTTCTCACTCTGATCACACTTAGTTTATTGAGGGCAGTTCCACCAGGCCTAATCACCACACACCAGCAAAGGCAGGCTATGCTATAGTACAAGCCACTAGCCTGCCTCTTAGAACCTTCATTTTCTTTCCATCGTGGAAATCTATCCTCAAAGATATAATTTCTCAGTGTTCCATCTGCTGTTCTACTACTCCTCATGGATTATTCAGGCCCCCTCCCTTCCCTACACATCAAGCTCGAAGATTTGCCCCCAACCAGAACTGGCAAATTAGCTTTACTCAACATGCCCCGAGTCACATAACTAAAATACCTCTTAGTCTAGGTAGACACTTTCACTGGATAGGTACAGGCCTTTCCTACAGGGTCTGAGAAGGCCACTGCAGTCATTTCTTCCCTTCTGTCAGACATAATTCCTCAGTTTAGCCTTCCCACCTCTATACAGTCTGATAACAGACCAGCCTTTATTAGTCAAATCGGCCAAGCAGTTTTTCAGGCTCTTAGTATTCAGTGAAATCTTTATATCCCTTACAGTCCTCCGTCTTCAGGAAAAGTACAATGGACTAAAGGTTTTTTAAAAACACACCTCACCAAGCTCAGCCACCAACTTAAAAAGGACTGGACAATACTTTTACCACTTTCCCTTCTCAGAAGTCATTCCTGTCCTCAGAATGCTACCAGGTACAGCCCATTTGAGCTCCTGTATAGACGCTCCTTTTTATTAGGCCCCAGTCTCATTCGACACCAGACCAACTCAGACTGTGCCCCAAAAAATCTTGTCATCCCTACTATCTTCTGTCTAGTCATACTCCTATTCGCCATTCTCAACTACTCATACATGCCCTGCTCTTGTTTACACTGCTGGTTTACACTGTTTCTCCAAGCCATCACAGCTGATATCTCCTGGTGCTATCCCCAAACTGTCACTCTTAACTCTTGAAGTAAATAAATAATCTTTGCTGGCAGGACTATGCTGAATCTCCTCAGG
The DNA here is from genome assembly GCF_028878055.3 of Symphalangus syndactylus. Taxonomy (NCBI): domain Eukaryota; kingdom Metazoa; phylum Chordata; class Mammalia; order Primates; family Hylobatidae; genus Symphalangus; species Symphalangus syndactylus. The sequence continues at coordinate 28,565,807 of NC_072433.2, forward strand.
CACTCTCTAATCAGATGTCCTGAGCCGTCCCAATTCTTAGACCTTTTATACCTGTTTTTCTCCTTCTCTTATTCCATTTAGTTTTTCAATTCATACAAAACCGTATCCAGGCCATCACCAATAATTCTACATGACAAATGTTTCTTCTAACAACCCCACAATATCAGCCCTTACCACAAAATCTTCTTTTAGCTTATCTCTTCCACTCTAGGTTCCCACGCCACCCCTAATCCCACTTGAAGCAGCCCTGAGAAACATCACCCATTATGTCTCCATATCATCCCCCAAAATTTTCGCCATCCCAACACTTTACCACTATTTCATTTTATTTATATAAGAAGACAGGAATGTCAGGCCTCTGAGCCCAAGCTAAGCCGTCATATCCCCGGTGACCTGCAGGTACACATCCAGATGGCCGGTTCCTGCCTTAACTGATGACATTCCACCACAAAAGAAGTGAAAATGGCCTGTTCCTGCCTTAACTGATGACATTGTCTTGTGAAATTCCTTCTCCTGGCTCATCCTGGCTCAAAAGCTCCCCTACTGAGCACCTTGTGACCCCCACTCCTGCCTGCCAGAGAACAACCCCCCTTTGACTGTAATTTTCCTTTACCTACCCAAATCTTATTAAATGGCCCCACCCCTATCTCTCTTCGCTGACTCTCTTTTGGGACTCAGCCCGCCTGCACCCAGGTGATTAAAAGCTTTATTGCTCACACAAAGCCTGTTTGGTGGTCTCTTCACATGGATGCGCATGAAAGACTCTGTATATCTTTAAATTTCCAAACCTGTAATACAGAGATAGTAATAATGGTACCAACCACATAGGATTGTTTTTGAGAATTTAATGAGACAATATTGTTAAAAACACTTGGAATGATGTACATATAATAATTACCCTATATGTGTTAGTTTCTTTCTTTCTTTCTTTTAATTACTGTTATTGTGCTGGTGGTGGTGGTGGTGGTTATTCTGGAGGAAGTAGGGACTTACAACCAAAGTGTCAGGCAACAGCTGTCATGTGAAGAGATAGGAATGTGGTTGATCCAGGGAAAATTCCATGTCTTCTTAGCAATAAGAACTGGCCTAGGTTGATTGCTCACCATGCTTAAAGGATATGTTATTCATTATCTCACTTACCCTCAATGTACTCATCAACATCATCATCATCAGTATCACTACGATCATTGTCATCACCATCATCAGCAGCATTATCAGAGATGGAAATAAGATTCAGGTCTGATGGACTTCAAAGCCTGTATTTATTCTTTCTCCCACAGTCATCTCTCTGGCCCTCCTCAATCCTTCCATTTATTGCAACATTGGAATGCCAGGGAGTTATGATTTTAGCCTCTTAGGCTGTTCTGCCCCCCTACTATGCCCATGCTAAATTCCCTCAGCTGCCACTACTGATGACATTGACCTGAAACCTCAATTCTGCTCTCCCCCGAGATAATCCTGACCAACATTTTCTCTGTCACAGCCACGGAGTACGTGTCTTATTGCCATAGGCCCCAGCCTTCCAAGGCTTTGGGAAAACTCTGGGCATCAAATCCACTCTCGTTCTTCCCCTTGCTCCTCAGAGCTGACACCATTTCTGGTCTTCTGCCTCAGTTTTCCTCTTTAGCATTTCTATTTCTATTTACACCTCTACAAAATCTTATTCTCTTACTGACAGCCTAGGTATCTGGACCTGAATATCAAAGCCAACTTCCTCCCTGGGGTCTGATTCCCAATTGTCTGAAATTATGGCACTATTACCTGCCTGGCCACTTGCTACAGACCCTGCACTGGAGCCCCCTGCATGGCAGAATGACCTGATAAAGCCTGAGAAAACCATGCATCACAGGTCACTATGAATGAGGTTGCTTAGAATAGTAATGATGATTACTCTCCTCTCCACTGCTTCAGACATTAAACCCAATCCAACTCTAAATAAAGCAATGGAGGACTTCACTTACTTCCTCTCCACTTTATTCAGATGCAGATGAAGACAAGGTCATGTTTACTAGCAGAGAATGAACTCCTGTTGGGAACCTTATTTTCCTCCATCAGGTCCTTTTCTGACTTCCTTTCTCCTGTTTCAAGGGGTCTCCTTGTGTTCTGTGTTCATGTTCTCTCACCCATCTGATTTTCCAAGATTTCCCTACACCTGGCTGCCTTGTCTTCCTCACGTCAAGGGGAATAACCAACTGCTCTGGACTGAAGCATCCTGCTTGGCCCCTACTCAATTCCTTCATGCTGTGTCTTTGCTACTTCCCACGACCTCATCTCTCCAATTCTGGGATGTCCTTTGCTCTCCTTCCATGTTCAAATGTTGATTTGATATGGGAAGGTAAATGTGGTGAGTGTCCTCAAGTTTCTAGTCTCTTTTTCCCCCCTCCAGACAGCTCTGAGTAGTGTGTGTTGGATTGACCTGTTTGAAGACGGGCTATTGATGGACTCATTATTGTGTGTGTAGCACCAAGGACAATGTTCATCACATACAGGAGTCCTGGCTCCCCGCTCTTTCCTGGGCCCATCAACCTCTTGGGGAAGGGTGGGGCTGACCTGATGACTCATTCCTAAAAGGATTGAGATTATAAAAAATTGTGTCCCCTTTGTTGCTATCTGACTATTCACAGGTGATCTTCAACATTAGAAGCTCTAATAGGTTCTGCCCTGGTGATGGCCTTTCCCCAGTCTGGACAACACTGCAAGAGTAAAACTTTGCTGTAAATAAATGAATCAACAAACAAATGAATAGCAAGTGAACACATGCGTACAGCAAATGTTGAAACAGCCCTTTCAACTTCAAAGGTACCCCTGAAGGTCGTCTTCAGGGAAGAGTAACAGAACGAGGGGTTCACAAATGAACAGATGGGAGATTTTGAGGAAATAGATGCAAGGCCAGAAAGGTCACAGTTAAAGGTTCAAAGCCTCTTGGCTGCTGGTGGTATTCAGGGTGCCTGAAATTAAACTCCCTTGCCAAGGATGCTGCAAGGCAACAGGGTGCATATCTGAACCTCCCTCCATTTTTCCCCCAACACTTGATTCCAATATTCTGAAGGGAGAGCTGGGCCTAGTCCAGGTGAGCCAGGACTCTGTATTATACTCACCATTCTTTCCACTACAACAGCTGACTGATTGCTCTGTGTTGAAGGGGTTTATGATGACCCTGTTAATTGATGCACAAAACAATCCTTCAAAAGGTAAACTGATCCTACTGCTCCCTGAGGCAGCAGGAAACCTTAATCTTTGCAGCCTGCCTTCTGTTGCTTATTCCATACCTGAGATAATAATGCTTCCCCAGTAAACACCAGCGAGGAAACAGTTAAGCATTGTGTGGTGTATTTCACTCCAGGAGGGCAGTTCAGTGTGTGATTGAACATTCCATCATCATTTGCCATCTTCAAATTGCCCATAAGAAACCCCAACATCTAGATGCAGTGTTAGAACAAAGAGGGCTGGTTACTTTGCATTGTAGGCAGTAGGCAGAAAAATTTGAGCAAAGGCATTAGGATAAATGCAATGATCAGAAAGATGATAGAGATATTTTTTCATAGATTGCTTTTGTTGGTGATTTTTCTTTTTAATGTAGAAAGGCCATATTTTGTGAAGGGGTTCAAGGGGGTTTGGGCGAGAGCAAAAAGTCAAGCAATGTTGTTTTGAATCACAATTTCCTTTGACGAATACAGTATTCCACCCTAGAACCTTCTCGTATGTATGTGAAAATGTGTAATACATACATATACCAAGAAATGATCTTTCCTCTTCTGAGGAAGCTGCATTCAAATCTTATGTATAGGGGAGATGTAAACAATTTCCATTTTTTTGTTTTTTTTTTATGCACATGCATGATCCATTGCTATGGATTTTAAAGCCATTAGCTCATTTAATCCTAGCAAATAATTACCAAAATAAATATTATAACGCTCATTTTATAAATGAGAAAACTGAGGCTCAGAATCTAAAATTGCTCACATTGGTGCATAGGGTCAGTTCATTTTGGAACTGGGCTTCTAGACAAGGCTGATTTAACTTAAAGGCTTGATGAGGCAGAATAAGAGAGTGGCCAAGGGTACAGGATGCCTGACCAGGCTGAATCTTGCTACTACTATGTACCAGCTCATTGATGTTAGGGCATTTATACAACCTCTCCGAGGTTTTAGTTCTCTTATCTGTAAAACCAAGCAACTACTTAATGAGGTATTGCATGCAGTGCACTAAATGAATGGCCCGGCATAGGGTAAATGCTTCCTAACTGGTAGTTACCATTGTTCCCATCACACTATCAAGATGTCTGGTTTGCTGGAAGAACCCTGTTCTCAATGGATCCTTATTAGAGAGTAATACAATGGATGCCCAGGTAGGAGGCCATGTCAGTTTTCCCTGAGAGACAGGATAGGGCTAAGGTGGTAAGAAAGGAGAGAAATAAATGGCATCCAAGGAAACTCAAATGGAAAATGGATACGGTTCATGGCCTTCTGCATTGGGCAATGTATGAGAAAGGGAAGAGTCAAGAATGACTCCAAGGTTGCTGGGTGGATCAAGCCATTGGCTGATTCACCATTAAGCAACATGGCAAAAACAGCTGGAGGAGGAAGTAATGATGACGTGTCTATAGGGACCTATTATCTAGAAGGGCATATATCCAAGATCCATTATTTTGTGGAAATATTAATCAATAACTCTAGCCCTAACTGAATATATTTTATTATAAATAGAGAACAATTAGAATCTGGCATCCAGAAAGAGTATAGATTGCTTTCGTAATTAGACACTAAGGAGAAAACACTTGTGGCTCAAAGAGTTTACTTCTCTACCCTGTCTTTATTCCCGGGCTCATGTTTCTTATTTAATACGAACCAAAATTCACCATAAAGTTCTTAGGTGCCAGCTTGCAAAAGCCCCCATGTAATTAAATTAGATTTGCTTTTGCCCTGCAAATTAAAGTCAGAACAAGGTCAGGGTGTGATGCGAGCCTGAGCAGAGCAGCCTGCTAATGAAAGCAACAACTGACTGTGTCACTGCCTCCTTCGTGTAGTGGTGAACATGAACCAAAGTCCTTTTTTACAATTTGAAAGTTAAAAATGAGGCCAAAGTTTGAGCAGGCCAAAGGAATAGATGACCAAGCAAGGGGCCATTTTTTCTTTTTTTTTTTTTCAAATCATGAGTTTCCCAAGTGAGGGTTTTAATAACAGCCCCTGTTTTTGGCCATTGTTCCATGAAGGCATTTGATTTTCATCCTTAGGGCAAATGTGCTGGACTTTGAAATTCTTTGTTTTCTTTGAGCAGCAAAAATATTACAAAAGTCAGCACACTGAGGACCACTGAGCTTCGGAGCAGTACAGTTCTGCTGAAGGGTGGCAGGCTATCAGACAAGGAGGCACCAGTCACATGCCAAGAAAGACAACAGGTGCTGGGATCAGAGATTCATTTATTCAGCACCTATGTATTGAGTCTTTACAACTGCCAAACATTGTTGTTGGTGCTGGGGACACAGCTACCTGCTCTTATGGAACTCACATTCCTTGAGGGGAAACATACTAGTCACGAAAATGCACCTTTGCCTTCCTTGAGCTCAAATGTTTGAGAGATGTTTGTGATTTCTGGCAAAAGCAATGACAGACAACAACCATTTTGATTGAGAACACAGGCTTTGGAATTACAAAGCCATGCTGTGAGTTTTTGATCTGTCATTTATTTGTTACATGGTCTTGGGCTATTTACCTCAATTATCTGAGTTTCAGAGCTTTCATCTATGAAATGGGTATCCTAACGCTCATCACAAAAGATTATGAGATGCCCATGAGATGACATAGAAAAAAAGAAAGAAAAAAGACTACGCCTCAGAGAGGGACAGAGAAACAGAGTCAGTAACGGAGAAACACAATTACAGAGTCACAAACACAGAGACTGAGGTATAGACAAGAAGGCTGAGCAAGAGACAAAGAAGGAAAGGTACTCAGAGAGACACAGGAAGCTGCAACGAGGAACAGGCAGCTACAGGGAGAGAAATACAAACTGAATGACACCAGACACAGAGGGAGACCCCAGATGACCCCACAGTCACTGCAGAAACCAGTGCTGACAAGAAGTCTTTTGGGTCAAAAGGAGACTGAGGTTCAAAAGGTTCAAAAGGATAAGTAACTAGCCAGAGGCCACAGGGCTAATAATAATGACATCTCTAATATATGCAATAGTAATAATAATATGCAATAGTAATAATATTGCATATATTAGATATGCAATAGATTGCATATATTGCAATAGTGTCTAATACTGCAATATTGCATACATGTGTGGCATATTACTATTGCATATGTTAGAGATGTCATTGTTAACACCATGGCCTCCAGCTAATTACTTATCCTTTTTGAACCAGTCTCCTTCTCTGTGAAATGGGGACAATAGTACCTCTGCCAATATTGCAGGAAAGATTAAATTTGATACTTTCTGCAAAGTGCCTGGCACAGGACTAAAATTTAATAAGTGGTAAATATGTATTGTATGTATTAAAGAAAACACAAAATTATGTGAGCTAAATGCTCCCAAGTCAGTGTTACTTTCCCCTTCTAGGGACTGCAGAGAGTTTAGGAGGGGATGGTTTTTTATTTTTATTTTTTTAACTGATAACTGGAGAGACAAGAGGAGGGGATTTTTAAAAATCTTCACACTGGAACGTTCTTTTGAAAATCACCTCCTAGGGTGTTGTTAAAGACATATTTTGATGAGGACATAAACAATTCACAGGGCAAAAAATTGCATTTCCCTTGCGGTAAGTGTTATCCAAAAATCTAATGGGAAAAGAATTGCTACAGACATTCAAAACACATCCACTCAGGGTAGTGAGTTGTAATAATAAAAGGAAAAAAAATCATCTGAGGTAGAAAATGGCTGGAGTTTTCTTTTAGATCCTGGAAAGGGCCATTTTTTGACACATATACCTGTTTCTCAGAAAAGCAATATCAAGTAACTCCCACTTCCATTTCCAAGAAAGCAAAAGAGGTCCTTTTAGCAGATACCATTTCTGAGTTGGAGTTTTTTCATTAAAGGAATCCTGTTATTGCAAACCCACATGGGCCATTACCAGCCAGAGCAGAAGCCGGCACCAACTCAGGGTCTCAGCAGCTGCACACCCCAAAAACATGCTGTCAGCACTGGTTTCTCCAGTTGCTGTGGGGTCTTCTGAGGTCTTTCTGTCTCTGGTGTCTCTCGGTGTGTATCTCTCTCCCTGTAGCTGCCTGTTCCTCCTTGCAGCTTCCTCTGTCTATCTGGGTGTCTTTGCTTCATTGTCTCTTGCTCAGGCTTCCTGTCTGTACCTCAGTCTCTGTTTGTAGCTCTGTAATCGTGTTTCTCTGTTGCTGACTCTGTTTCTCCATCTCTCTCTAGGCTGTAGTCTTTTTTCTTTCTTTTTTCTCCTGTTCTCTTTCCTCTTTGCTTTTCTTCACCTCTTTTCTCTACATTTCCTTTTTTTTCTTCTGTTCTCTTTCCTCTTTGCTTTTCTCCACCTCTTTTCTCTACATTTCCCTCTCTGACTCTCAGCTTTTCTCCTCTTCTTTAACTGAATTTTTCAGGAATGTTTTCCCATCTATCCGTTTCCTTTCTCTTTCTGTCTGTCTCTCCTTTAATGTCTTACTTTCTTTGACTTCATCGTTTTGTCTGGCTATTTTTGTCTGTGTTTCAGACTTATTTCTATTTTTCAATCTTTTCCTCTATCCCACTCTTTCCCTTGCACACTGTAATTTTTCTTTCTGTCACTGCACCTCTTTTCTCTGTGGTTCCTCATGTTTCTAACAATTCTGCCATGTCTCGTTGTCTCTCTGCTCTCAAAACTCACACACTCACTCTCTCTCCCTTCCTGCATCCTAATCTGGTAGACCACTCTGCAGGGAGCAGGCTATAAATTTAAAGGGACTCCATAACACCATTGGGTGTTGTTTGGTTTATGGCGCCTCTGCAAAATCACAGACACATAATTCATTCCAGCAGCAACTTCTTTCTGGTTGAGTCAGCTTTGCGCTCAGCACCCAGACATCTACACCACAGTCACCCCCGACACCACCACCAGATTTCCAAGACCCCAGACCCAGCATCCCGAAGGGTCTCTGATTCTGCACTGGAGCAGTTCCTTCTCCCAGGCCCGACTCCTGAATGAAGCCCAGCTCAGAGGGCTTTAGGACAGCCTAGACTTAGTCAACTTAAATTCAGGTTGAAATAGACAAAAAGTAGAAATAAAAATAAGATTTTATTTTAAAAAGTGCTGGGGGGTGCGGATAGTGATGGGGAGGATCTACTCCAAGAAGGTGAGTTGCCTTGAGGGATTGCAATCCCTGGGAGAGGGCACTTGGAGAACTGCAGCCACGGTGTCAGGATAACCTGGGTGGGGTCCAGTCTCCCCACCTCCTTTGCTTTGCAATTCCACATTTGTCAATCTGTGTGACACTTTCCCAGGCAACTGACACTGGTGGTGATGTCAGTGGGATTTGATTTTAGAAGGAGTGGGTGGGAAACTTTTCTCCTCCTCCTCCATGAATTATTAAGCCTGGGTAATTCTCATAGTCAATTCTGAGTGTGAGCTTGATTGATTGGAAAATAAATTTCAGATTCAATTATTATTATTCAGATTATTGAGCAGAACTTTGTGTCAGGAGGGGTGCTAGGGACTGGCAGATATATCCTATGTAGGGTCATTCTCCCCCCGAGACTGGCAGGCCAGCTAGCATCCTCCAGCATTTCCTTAGCAGGCTCTGTTTCTCTCTTCAAGTTTCAGTTTCAATATTGCCGCTCATGCAGGGAGATCTTAGCAGAATAGATTGTCTTCTCCCTTAATCTGAATCATAGCAATCTGCTTATTATCATTTGAGTACTTCACTAATTTATAACTCTAGATTTACACATTTGTTTACTTATTTATGGCTCATCTGTCCTGGCTAGACTTTAAGCTTCTTGCGGGAAGAAGCCATGTCCACTTCATGCTCCATTATATACCCAGTGCCTAGGGTAGTGACGGGGAAACTAAAGCATGAGAAGTTGAATTAATCCACCTTGAAAGTGGAAGCACTAGGACTTGGACACACATCAGTCTGTCTCCAATATCCAAACTCTATTCTCTATCCAAATATTGATAATTGTCATCTAGGATCCATATCAGGAACATATGAGGTATTTATGCCAATGGCTTGGGACACTATGAAGCTTTGAAAAAATGTTATTCTCTGTAAAGCAAGAAGGTTAACGCAGACTATCTTTCAACATCTATGATTCTTTGAAACAGGAAAAAGTATTTTGAATCTCAAGCAAAAGTGGTCACAGAGACTGATTCTTGTCTGTATGGAGGTGAAAGAGGGCCAATTAAATATGTTTACCCTAGAGACAGATGAGAGTTAAGACCCTGCTCTGGCTCTATAGATGCTTACAAAGCCCTGTCCCAGTCAGTGAGCTCAGAGGAGCCTTGAACTCTCTGAAACTGCTGAAGGATTTGCTGTGGCCCAGGAACTCGCTACATGCCAGGCCCTGCAGCCAGATGGCAGAGGTCCTCACGATCCTTGAGAATGTGGCATCTATGCTCCCATTTTAATTTTGTGGTACTAGACATAATAAAATAGGTGTGTGTCCAAATCCCATACTAGATGTGTGTCCAAATCCCATCTGGTACTAGAATCATGGAAAATTCCTTTGGCTTCCATCCTCAATAGGTTACCATTATTTGACTGCAGGAGTTTAACAGACACAGCAACTGCCCCCAGGTTTTTACCCAATTCTCTTTGACATCCAATGGGCTCCAGGTATCTGTCTTTGTCTCCTTTTCTGGATGTCTCAAGAGGTTCTCCCTGCTTCTACATTTTCGTTATTGGGGCTGGAATTGTCTGAGTAAGCATACTGTCTGGTTACTGAAGGACAACATCAAACCTCTTGTTTCAAACTGTCAGAAGCAAAACTAAAAACGACTGTATTCCTTATGCATTATACCTAATAATAACATATTAGCCATAGTTACATTAGATATAATATGGTATTTTAAGGATCTGTAGCATTATCAATGCTAATATTTATTGTGCTAAATAATTTGAGGTAGTTCCTAAGGCTCCCAACATCCCCATGTTTATATGTGTATAGTTGTTGATATATGGTGGTTGTTTTTGTTAATCTCATTTTAGAAATAAGAAATTGGAGGCTTATGGAGATATAATGACTCACCCAAGGCTATAATGGCTAGTAAGAAACAGAGCTGGAACTTAAGCCTTAGCTGACACTAAGAAGAGCCTGTTTTATACCTACCTCCAGTAAGGACAGGACCTATCCAAAGTAGGTTAAAATATATATATTTTTATTGACTATATGCTAGACTAGTACTGAGGTCAGCCTGGTCCACTCCACATGAGTTATCTGTTTCAACCCTTACAAGAAGGATAGAGATTGCCCATACCTTATAGACAATGAAAATGAGGCTCTTCCTGGAGTGCTAAGACTGCATTTTCCTCTAGAGGTCAGATCACCATGGGTCTTGCAGCTGTGTGGTCTGGGTCAACTAGGGAGCAACTTGCCTCCTCTTTGATGTCCTCTCTAGTTGACAGTAGGGCTCCATCTGTGCAACTGATGAAGACTTAGACTTGCGCATACTGAGTGGCATGGCTTTGGGCTATCCCTTTCTCTTCTCTGCTTGAGAGCAGGTCACATGTGTACACTTCCCTTCTGCTCCACCTAACATTTCTCATCGTTTCTCCGAACTCTCCAGTTGGGCACACTGTTCTATGTGTGCCCAGTACTGAGAGTGTCTTTACACATATTGTTGCACCTAAACATTGCAAAAATCCTGCAAGGCAAATATTACTGGGAAACTTTATATATTTGGGAACTGAGGCTCAGAAAAAAGTGAATTGTTCAAGTTCACACAGTTTGTGCCAAATGCAACCTGCTTCAAATCTGGACATGCTGACACCTGAGACTTTTCTTTCCAAGGCCTCTGTTGGGCATCTCTTTCTCTCCTGCCCCTGCTGCCTTGTAGGAATAACACACAAATTGGCCCTGCAAAATCCTAATGGGTTTGTTTCAGTCATTGACTAAGGTAAGCAGATCTCTGAAGGCTTGCCTTCAAGACTGAGTCTTGCCACTACTGGAATGTGAGATTTTGATGAAGGTTGGTTTCTTTGGGTTCAGATTCTATTGGACATGTAATTTAATAGCTACTACATATTAGGAAAAAAGTACCCATTTAATCATTACAACACTTCTGTGAAATAGAAATCGCTACTCTTATTTTATAAATCAAATCGAATAAAAATAACTGGGGCATTTTTATCTGAGTAAGGACACCTCCTTCTCATCACTGCTATTTCCATTTAGGAGACAGTATACAGTGATGTGTTTTACACATGGAAAGGTCAGTGCAGATATTGCTGTTATATAGAACTTGTTGTCGAAAGAGTAGACGTTGTGACCTTGATTTGGGTTTTTGGTGTCTTAATTAGAATTTAACAACTGTGGTATTCTTTGAAGCATCACTATGCTGAGACACAAGTTGGAACTGTGTGTTCAAGCCCCGAGCATGTCGATGTGTGTAGGCATAGGTTCTAGAAAAGTCATTCCAAGGGACAGGGTATGGACTTCAGTCACCTCTGAGCTAAGCCAGTTGTCCTCTTCAACAACAAGGCAGAGACAGCAGGGGTCTGAGCTGGGACCTCGTCCCCTTCTACCCAGCTCCAGCTTGGGCAGGAATCAAAGCTGCAGTTTCTGAAGCTCTCCAGAAACCTCTTGGCTCTCACTTATGCACAGGAAACCAATGAGCCTTCCTGGTGTGTTTTTCTAGCAGATTTACAAGCCTGGCTATTGGTTTTCTGTCACTTCTTTCAGGCCTGATTAACACCGCATAAAATTGAGGGGTTTTCAGCTATTCTTCAAAGCAGAGGAATCAGTTTGCTTCACTCTCATTCTGAAATAAGCAATTGCATTGCCTCCATATGAATGGAGGCTGAGGAGGCAAGGTGATGGGATCAATACGCAGAAGGAGAGCAGGAGCTGAAACAGCAGTGATGGAGGCGGTGCACTACTCAGGCTAAGTCCTCAAATCAAGAGAAGCTCAGAGGGCCAATGATTGGTTTCTCTGCCTGCCAGTATGAGGAAAAGTGGAGACCCAGGCCCTGGTGGAGGGTGATCGTGGTAAGGGTGTGGTTGACATCTACTGGTCATTTACTACATGCTATGCTGAGTGTTCAACTTGATTATCTCTTAATCCTCATGAAAACCTTATTTAATAGGTACTATTATTGTTCCACTTCACAGATGATAGAAATTGAGGCTCAGAGGGGTGAGTGAGTGGCCAGGGGCAGCACAGCTGGTGAATTAGGGAGCCATATTACATCCTAGACAATCTGAAGCCAGAGCTCTTCCCCTGACCAACACACTCGAAAGCATTCAGAGCTGAAGCAAGAAAAGCTTCCTAATTGGGACTATAATCTCAGGCTATCATTATCAGAGATAGATGGAGGAAATCTCAGAGACCCAATAAAAGTGGCTTCCTCGGGGCCAAGAAGGAGTCTCTCTTGCTGATGAAAGTCTAAATTCAGAAGTTCCCGCAGGGGTTAGCATGGAAGAGAAGAAACAGCCCAGAAAGATAGAGAACTCAATTTGAATCCCTGCTCCATTAACTGCCTTGGGACTGGTGAGCCAATAACTTGATCTCTCAGAGGCCAAATTTCCTGACCCATGAAATGAGGATGGTGTTACCTATCTTTTAACAAAGTGCCTGGCCCTTGATAGGTGATTAATATCTGTTGGCTACCTTCTTTCTTTCTGGGGACCTAGGGGTCTCTGAATATGCCTATGTGTCTATCCTCCACTTTTCACTTTTTGAAAAGCTTGGCAGAAGTCATCACTTAGGCAAATACCTGTGAGAGAACACACTCAAAGTTGAGTTTCTTTGCTTTGGGTTGGAATTGTATCAGTGATGATATCCTTCTGCAAAGAAACTCTACATAGCAGATAGAAAGGCCAATAATTAAATACTTTGGTGGGAAAATACATTTATGTTGTGAGAAAAGTATTTCAACATCAAAGTTATAGGGTATACAGTTGAAAAAACAATCCTGTTGAAAAGTTGTGTGAACTACTGCACAGATGGTTTCTTTTCATTCATAATGGATTAATATCCTTCTGTTCTTCCCATTTCCCCCAGGGCTCCCATCTCTTCTACCCTTCTGGAGAACATCCAGGTTAGACACACAATGGCTACATGACCTCCTTCTTAAACTGGTGTAGCATCCTTCCCCCTTAGAACGGACAACTAAGAAAGCCCACCTGTTAAGTAAATAACTGGAAACCTTATCATTTCTGTGATTTAAACATTGGTAAATTGACCAGGGAGACTAAATTATCAAAATGGTGGGATGAGAACACGTGAAATAAAATCTGCCTATTGATTGATTCGTCTTTTGTGGAGGCTGGCAAGGCAAGGTCTCCACACATCAAAGTTGCCCCTCACTGTAATGCCTACATCTACAGAGGTGGTTCTTAGCACTGATGGCACATTAGGATCACCTGGGTGGCTCTGAAAAATCCCAATCCCAGATCAAACAAAGCATATTCTCTAGGAGTGGGACTCAGGCATCAGATTTTTTGATTGTTTGTTTGTTAACTCTCTAGGTGACACCAATGTGCAGCCAAAGTTGAGAACCTCTGTTTTGTGAATAAAGGACTAAAATACTTTAGAGGAAGAATGTTTGTCCTAAAGCCCACCACTCACCTGTTCCCATGGCTCTACAATTAAAATATCTGCCAACATCAACTCCCCTAAGAACCTGATTGAATTTCCTGTGGCTTCATCTCTGAGGCCCTGAGCATTTTAGGCTGCGAGCTGGCAGGCCATTGATGTGTATGCTCACTGACGGCAATTCAACAGCTTCTGTTGGCATATTTGAGCTCAAAAAGCTGAAAGATAAAGACTTCACATTAAGCTAAGGGGTCTTGCTCCCTCTCCTCCAGTCTCCCCAGACTGATAAATAATGGATAATGAAGAACAGTACTATTACATGCATAAAGCACTTGGCATTCACCTCCAACACAGCACTTCCCATCAGAATCTGAGGTTCAGTCCAGCATAAAATGTTTGGTGGTAAGGACCGATCCTTTTGGGGGACTCCTTGATGCTACCTAGTTATTTAATGAAAAAAAGAAAAAAATTCAACTCTAGAATCAATCTTAGTGTCAGTTTCCCAAAGGCTAAAGGGCTGGGTTAGCGTGGTTGAAGTTTCTTTCTCTTTTTGAGCATTGCATCCCTGCATCTACCTATCTTTGATGAGCAGAACAGCAAAGCTCCTCAGAGACGCCCATCTGAAACTGAGCTCCTTAGAAATCTTCTATTGTGTTTTTCTCTTTATAACATCACAATCACCAAAGCTTATATTGTATTTATTTAGTGTGGTTTTCTTTGTCTCCTCTGCCAGAGTTTACACTTTGCATCAAAGACACCATGTCCATTTTGCAGCCCCTGTGCCTAATGTATTACCTGACACCTAGAAAGTTCTCAAGAAATATTGGTTGAATGGATGTTGAAAGTGCAGCCTGTAACTTCTGCTTGACACGGACTTTCAGGACATGTTTTTGGTTTATTAGTTATAACATTTTTATAACTTTGGGGGAAATTCAGATCTTTCCAAAGGTGAAGAGGTGGCATGGAGGTTGGAGGCAGTATTTGCTCTGCATTAGAAATGCAAACTGGGGAATAGCCTGGGCATGTGGCAGTGCAGCCTTGGAGATGTCATATCCTCAGTTTTGTGGACAAAAGGGGGATTCCATCCTGACCCGTCTGGGCACATTGATGTTTTACTTAGACAGTGTGCCAGAGAAGACAGACCCATCGTTGAGTCTGGCATGTAGTGTGCATTCTTTATGTGGTGGCATAATCAATGTGGAAGAACTGAAAGTTCAAATGCAAAAACTTCAAGTGCAGTGTGGACTTTTAGGTCAATTATTAACCTATGAATGTCTTATTTTCCTCATTTGTAAAGTACCCATGTTTACTCAGACAGTTTATTAGGACTCTTATAAATACAGTGTTTCACAAAGATTTTCACAAAGAACTAATATCTCCAAATACCTTGAAGATAAGGTGTTTTATTTTTAAATAAATTGAGAAACAGTACACTCTATGCATACTTCTTGATATAGTCAAGATTCAGCAACAAATATTTATTGGGCACCTACCATGTGCCACATACTGAATACATGAGTGAACAGAATAGACAGAAACACCTGCCCTCATGAAGCTTACATGTTAAGATGGACAAAAAAACAAAATAAATAAAATCATACATAGTGTGCAGGATGATGTCAAGTGCTAAGAGAAAAAAATATAGCAAGAAAAGGGATTGGAGAGGGTGGGGTTGAAGGAAACAGAATGTTTCTTCTCTCATCATTTCTATAGAATCCCAGGGAAGGCTCTGATTGGCCTATATGATTCATATGCCTGGCCATTGGACCAATTACTGTTGAAGAAATTATATGGACTCTGTGATTGACCAGGCGTGGTCATGTGCTCACTCCTAGGATCAGGAGACAGGACTGGCATCCAGAAGAAGAAAGACAAAATTTACAGTAAAGATGTCAACTGCTATTACAGGGCACTGGACTCCTCCTGGAAGACCAAAAACAGAAAGAAAGAAAGAAAGAAAGAGAGAGAGAGAGAGAGAGAAAGAAAGAAGAAAGAAAGAAAGAAAGAAAGAAAGAAAGAAAGAAAGAAAGAAAGAAAGAAGAAAGAAAGAAAGAAAGAAAGAAAGAAAGAAAGAAAGAAAGAAAGAAAGAAAGAAGAAAGAAACCAAAAAGAAAATAACTATTGGGTACTAGGATTAGTACTTGGGTAGCAAAATTATTTGTACATCACACCCCCATGACATGAGTTTACCTATATAACAAACCTTCATAGGTACCCCTGAGCATAAAAGTTAAAAAAAAAAAAAATCCTGACAAATCCTGCAGTAAATAAATGTGTATAACTTTGCTTACCCTAGTAGTTCCCCAATGCATTTGGCCACATATTTTTCTTTGTGTAATACCTTTTTAACACTAATCAGGGCACATTTTGATAAACACCTTGCTATATGTTCATATAATTTCATCAATGCTCCATCTATATTTAATTGAGTCTTGTTACTAGTAAATCCGTTTGGGTAAATTTTTAAATTTTTAAAGGGCTTTCTAGATTTGAAGAAATTTATCCCTCCCCTTTTTTTTCCCTTTAATTAAAAATATGTCTTGGCACAAGTAAGTGTCTTTCCTCAAATGTAATGAGAAGTTGAAAGGAATTGGCTTCTAAAGCAGAGTGGCCCCCATGGTATGGCAAAGGCTCGTCAGAGGATAAAGACATGAATCAGTCACTGGAAGACCTGGTTGTGATGCAAGAACAAACTTTCCAAACCACCAGGTGTCCCAGTCAAATTAGTCTAGTTTAATAAGAAACTTTAATAATGTTTTATAGACATGTTTGCAAAATCACAACCCTGTAAAATGTCATGTCGTATTCCTTGTGACTTTGGAAAATGTCATGAAGTAAGCTATACCAGTAGGGTTCTTAATGCTTCCAATAAAAGCCTCTCATGAAGAGGGAAGCAGTTATTTACAATGGCTGTTGAGCCACAAGTCACAAAACATAAAGCAGCCAGTTGAACGACAGAAGTGGAAGACCCCAAACCATTCACAGCAGCTTTCAGTGTTCCTGGGTAGAGTCCAGAACTGACCTCATTACTAAGTCACTGTTGTACCCTAGCAAGTTATTTCACCCTCTGAGGAATCTGGATTCTCTCTCAGTGGATGCTGGGATAATAATAATGAACTCCTGAGGTTTAGGAAAAAAGGTCAGTGATTTTGACAACTAAGACACTTTATAGCATTCTTTATCTTCTGCAAAGTTTTTTTTTTTTTAATGACTCTGGTTTTCTTTTATGTTAAAATTCAATGCATAGCCACTTAAAAATAATAAAGTACATGAAGAAAATACTCGTAATTCCTCAGCTTGGAAATAACCACTACTAAACTTTTGGGGAAACATTAACTTTTATGTGGCCCTTTTGTGTTCTGTTCATGTAAAAATGCAAATAAGTATCTGGTGTGTATTTTGTGTTGGGATATATGCAGTTCTTCATATGAATTTATCTTATAAACATTCCCCCACAGCATCAGAAAGTCTTCATATGTAAAATTATAATGGCTATCTAACATTTCATCTATTAAATGCCCTGTAATTTATTAATTGTTCTACTATATTTGGAGATATATATTGCAACCTCATTCTCATGTTTTTGTCACTGTAAATAAAATGATAAAAAAATTTTGCATATAAAGTGTTGAAGAAAGCAACTGGTAGTATTCATCTATTAACAATCTTAAAAGCCCTCTAAGAACAGATAATTGACTTAACTAAAGAGGTGATAAGAGTAATCTATCCCAAAACACTGGGCTTTTTTTTGCATGTTTGACTTGTTTTTCCAATAATGCTAAGAATATAGTATACAATTGAATGATAATGAGACTGAGTGATACTTATCAGAATGTAAGTATTCCTATGTGTATAAATGTATGCACACACACACTCATATTTTCCTCTAAGTCTTATTTCTCCTCAATAAACTTCCAATAAGGCTTTAGTGATAAGAGGAGTACAGTTCTTTTGTCTACTATGCAAGTGTATCAACTGGGCTAACCCTGCTGCCGACATGTGCTTGTTTCAAAGGTCAAGCCAGGCTATTGATATTCCTGAACAAGTGCACCAAGGAAACTCATAAGAAAGGTGCACGCTGATAAGACATCTGAAATCATTAAGTTGTTTTTTCAAGCAGATGGGACCTGTTCCGTTAGCTATTTTATTCCCTGGTACATCCCATATCTTTCCATAGAACCAACGGCCTTTTCAACCTCTGCATTTTTTAACCCATACCACACATTTCCTCAGGCTAGTCTGCGTCATTTGCTTGGTCTTCCAAAGATTATCATTGTAAAAAATGTGGCACCAAACTTAAACAAATTGTGTTAGGATCACTCACCCACTGCCCAGTTTCCAATTTAGCTAGAGTGAAATCCATTAATTATCTTGGAAGAACAATTCCACGACTTTTTTTCCTGCAAGAATACTTTTATTTCCCTCCCCCAGCCCCAGTGAGGGTGATTTTGATGGGTGTTGGAACATTTTAGTGACCACTAAAATCTAATTTTGTTCCCTGATGTTGGGGTAACGTAAGCTCCATTTTCTTGCACTGAGGATGGAAGGCGTCAGAGTGGCGACCTGGCCAATTTCCCATTGATCCCATCCTCTGCTATGGGATAGAGTGGGGAAGGAGAATTGAACTATGGAAACCTCTGGCTCAGTGCCTTCAGAAGTCAGGGTGTCAGTTTTCAGCCTCTGCCAGACACTGTGGCCAAGGCCAAGGGTGCTCCGTCAAATCTATCCATTTCAATTAAAGGGTAGAGAGTTGGGAAGTAAAATAATCAATTTTGCAGGCTAAACTCCATCATCCTGTCGACACTTTATCTTTGCTCCGGATATACTTGTGCAGGATATGTTTAATAAGACTCTCATGGCATTATTCACTGATGACACTTCTGGTTAGAGATTGATCGAAGCTACTTTGTAAAAGTTATCAAGCTAAGGGAAAATGGCAAAACATATATATATATATATATATATATATATATATATGTATATGTAAATACTATACATATATACGTAAATGTATATCCATGTAATGTACGTGTGTGCAGTGTACAAAACTTCTTTATACTAAAGCATTTATTTGCCATTCAAATAACTCCATGACCAAATGCTAAGCTCTATTGCCAAATCAGCTAAATTCTGTATTACTTTATATTTAATGCTCCAATTAAATATGCTGATCACCATGATTCCCAAGTATCTCACATTTTACAACCACACAGATATGAAGTTTTACTAATGCCCTGTCTTTTAACAGCAAAACTTTCAACCATTTACTAACTCTCAATGCAATGTGTCGGTCATTTATTGAGCAATTATGGTGCACCAGGCAGTGCATTTAGAGATGCGCATACATTATCTAATTTGATCCTTAATTCTTTGGAATAAATATAAATTCTAATAAATAACTGTGCTCAACACATTTATTTATCTTTCTTTATTGTCATTACTTTTTGCATTGTACTCCTGGAGTGGCAATAAATTCATGAAGGCAATGACTGAGTGTGCATCACCACCCTCTCTTTAGCATCCAGAGTGTGTGTAGAATTGAGAAAGCATACAATATTGAGTGTGCTAGTGAGTTGTAATATTATTATTATCCCCTCATGTAAATTAATTACCTGACTTTTAGTAAGTTCGAGTAATTTGACCAAAAGTGACACAATTTGTAAGTGAGAACTGGGAGTTGAACCTGGCTTTGTTTGACTGTCTCCTCTGCTTAAGCTCATCACTGACACATCTCCATGACTGGTTTATACCAAACATGACCCAAACTTTGGCCAAGAGTTGATTTCTGCACTTCTGAGTAGTTGACTTAAGATAGTGGACTCTCAAACGAAAGTGAGGTTCTTCCAGTAGCAAAGAATGAAGGCAGAGACACGGCTGTCGGATAGACAGCCAATAATGCCTTCCACCAAAAATGAATAGTGAAAAAATTCATGGGAGCCACAGGGTGAAGGATGTAGTTGAGTAGCATCAATTTCTACTTTAATACTAAAAATCCTGATAATTTATTTCTAATTAGGGCCTCTATCCTTATCCCTGTACTTGACTATTTAATGAATCAGCCATACTTGAGTAATCTACAGGCACTTCAGCTCAACAAGCTCAAATTGAATTGACCATCCTGTCCCCAATATTTGTTTCCTATCCTACAGTCCCTTTTCTCTCGGCTCTCTGGCACTACATCTATCAGTTAATGTAAGGCTTAAAACTAGACAGATTCTTAAAATCTCTCTCTACTTTAACAGCTACCCCCACACAAGCACATGTGTTATGGCATTGAGTTTTGTCAACTCTGAGATGTAAATATCTCTTACAATTTCCACTCAACTCTGTAGTCACCATCACTGTCCAAGCTCATACAGGATGAGCACCTTGTATCTGAAATGCTTGGGTCCAGAAGTGATTGGGATTTTGGATATTGAAGTATTTGCATTGTATATCATGTTGGTGCTCATAAAGTTTTGGATTTGGGAGCATTTTGGATTTCAGATTTTCAAATTTGGGATTTTCAACCTGTATTCTCATAGTGTCTTATCTGGCCTATTGCCAGAACCTCGTGCTGGTTTCTATCTCTGTCTTCACCATACTCAATCTAGGCTTGACTATATCGCTAGGCAATGTTTCTTAATTACAAATATGTGCACAACTCATGAAAACTTCCTAGTTATCATCGTGATAAAAAGGTGCTTGCTATATGACTTCTGTTCAGCCATCCATACTGAACTTTTGTTTCTCTACCCTTTTTATTTTTCTAGTAAGGAATCCTGATGTACATGAATTCCAGTAACACATCAAAGATAACTTGTGCTTCCAGCATACTTTTAGTTAAACAACAAGACAAACTATATTAAACAATGGTTTTCAGACATTGGACAAAGACAGCTCAAATAAGTTATTTACGAAAAAAGTAAAGCAAATGAGGCAAGCCCTATGATTACTTGGAACTAACTGCCTGGCGGGGGTTCCAAGACACAGTGAAGAGAGTGAGAGCCCAAATGGACTCTTGGCCTCCCTAAATGGAGAAGATGGAGTTGAGAGTTTAGTGTAGGGGGAAAAGATGATTGGAATTCACAGCGATGAGAAAGAAGATGGACATAGAATGAGGAGAGATCTGTACAAAAAGAGAGCCGCGGAAACATGCAGAAGATCGCTATCTGAGTACTGATCAATACATACATGTAAAGAACCTGGGGAAAGAACCACCTGAAGGAATAATTCAAACAATCCTTGGTGCTCACACAGGGCTGGAATTAGTTTGTGCTTCCATGAACCAGAGTGAAAATAAATTAGTACATAAATAAATAAATCTTTGAGAATACACAGTGCATCAGATAACACAGAAAGGGTATTGCCTAAATAGTTTCGTAAAATTAGCCTTAGCCTAAAGGCTGCTTCAAACCTGCCACACAAAACTGAGAAACAATGAAAAAAAAAAAGCTGAGAAAGGATGAAACTGTTTTCAACTAAATTATCTGCATCCCAGAAAAAAAGCTTTGCTATATTTTAGGGAATACAAAAATATCCAACTTAACAAGGTAAATTTTACAATATCCTTTTTTCCAATAAGAAATTACCATACACGAAAAGAACTGAAATATTTTATATTCTCAAGAGTAAAGTATGAACATATTAAGAATATATGTGGAATATATAAAAAGAAGGCCCAAATTGAGCATCTACTGGGGAAAAAAAATAGTATTTAAGATTAAAAATATGCCAAGTGTGATAAACAGCAGATTAGATACTGAAGAAGAGACCAGTAAAATTGAAGATAGCAATAAATACTATCCAAAATGGAATGGAAAGGGGAAAATAACACTGAAACACCACCACCAACAAAAAGAGATCTGTGGGAAAACATTAAGTTGTGTAATATACATGTAATTGGAGTCCCTGAAAAGCAGGAAGGGTCCTATTTGAAGAAATAATAGCTAAATATATTTTTTTTTCAAATTTTATAAATATTATCCAACTACAAATTTAATAAGCTCAACAAATAATGAATAATAATTATGAAGAACACTATACTACTGCACATCATTATACTAATGAAGAACATTACACTAATGCAATCAAATTGCTTAAAAATAAAAAAAAATCTTAAAACATCCAGAGAAGAATAGAAAACAGTGTATATCCAGAGGAACAAAGACAAGAATAAGGCAAATATCAGAAACATGGGTAAAGGATAAATACTGGAGAAGCTTTTGTGCATAGTGAACAAAATTCAACTTTATTGTGAACTTTATCTTTTAGTGCAAGCTAGAAGACAGTGGCACAGCATTGCCAAATTACTTGTGGTAGTGAATATGAGGGAGTGTCAACCAAGAATGTTACACCCAGTGAATGTACCTTTGAAAAATGAAGATCAAAAAAAAAAAGAAAGACTCTTTTAGATACACCAAATCTGAAATAACCCATCAACAATGGATCTGCTCTACATGAAACGTTAAAGTAATTGTTTCAAACAGAAGCAATATGAAACCAAACAGAAATGGGAATCTACACAAGCAATGAAAGAGCCCAGTAATGGCTAACAAATAAGTATATAATAAAAGGTTTTTTTTTTTTTAATTTTTAGAAAACCATTTTTAAGACACTTGACCTTTGAAAGCAAAACTAAAAGAAATTATTACATGGTTTATAAATGTATAGAAGTAGAATATATGACAATGACACAAAGGCAAGAAAGGGTAAAGGGAAGAATACTTTTGTAAGGTAAAATACAACTACTGTAAACACTAAAACAATCACTATAAAAGGAAAAGAAAAAGTGGTGTTGCCAACAAGCAAACAAAAGAGATCATTTGAAACTTAAAAAAATACTCAGTCCAACAACAAGCTATGTTCTCCTTGTTCCTGTACCTATTAATATATGTTGTCTCTGACTACTTCTGCTTCAGAATATCTGGCAAACTCCTACCCATCTTTCAAGCATCAGCTCAACTAATGCCTTCTCTGGGGAGCCTCCTATGATGCTCACGGTCATGCATATTATTAGAAAAATAATTATGCTATGGTCTTATTATTGTTTGTTTTCATGGCTGATTCCTCATTAGACTTCAAGTTCTTGAGAACAGAAGTGATGCACTTTTATCTCTCTGTCTTTGGCAAATAACATAACCCTACCCCATAGTGGGACCTTAGTAAATATTTATTGAATAAATAAAGTCTATATTCAATGATTTTATTAACTGTAATTTCTGTCTGGGTTTTGCCACCTAAATCATATTTACCTTGCTAGCACTTGGTGACCTCCTTTATTCTAAAACAATCACTGGGAGACTAACAACCTAGGTTAAATAATACTAATGTTATTACTCCCGAGATCATGAAGTCCAAATATTTCAATGGCAAAGTAGTAAGACTAGTCCCAAGAAAAGTTCATAGTATTATTGTTTCAAGAAAAATCCAAGATAGCTTTGAGGATTTCTACTATTAACATATCTCTAAAATTCCTGTCAAAATTCTGCAAGTTTTCACTCAAATGATCCCTTTTCATAAAGTTTTTCCATTATACCCAAATATAAATACTCTTTTACCTCTTCTGAACTCCCCTGGCCCTTTGCATGTCAACTTGGACATCAGGTATAGTAATTGTGGATACAAACTAATTCATGGTGCTTCTTATCTCTCTTCCTGGAATATAAAATCCTTTTATCTGATTCATTTGTTCATCCTTCCCTGGAGCATATTGCCAAATTTAGTATAAGTTCAATTACCCTCTTAAGGAAATGAATAAAGAATTCAGAATTTAATTTGCTCAATTTTGATAATTTTTTCCACAACTATATGGAATGGTTGGCTGCTATTGCACCAAGATTTACATAGGGAGAAACTAAGGCTTAGATAACAACAAATGTCTCCATAAAATATTTTTAAATTAATCATCTATAATTTCAATCTACATTATGAAATTCTACACGTATATTTTTTACTTGAGACTTCTCAATAAGAAGCCAAAATTTTGTTTTTACTTTTTTTCTTCTTGAAACATATTTTTTAAAATCTTATTGGAAATCCTTAAACTTTATCAATCCACAAGTTATTTATTTACTCATCTATTTTACTCATTTATTTTTTTCAATAAGTATTTGTAGCAGGCTATCCATGTGCAAGGCATGGTGCTACCAAAGGGTGGAGATACAACGGTGGGTAAAATCACAATCCCTGCTCTAAATGGACTCCCAGTGATGAGAAAGACAAATATAAACAAAATATTAATTGGTACATAGTAACTAAAAGAGGCATGCTCAGAAAAACAAAAACGAAAAAACATTTATCCAGAAAAGTGAGTGGGCAGAAGGAGAACCTGGGATGATATGCTACCTAAAACAAAACCTGTAAGTAGAGAATACCAAGATTAAGTGAGGAGAGAGCACTGAGCAGAGTACAGCGTGTATGGTAGTAGAATCAGCACAATAGGAGACCATTAAGAGATACACCTGCAAACGTGGTTAAAGGATAAATACTGGAGAACCTTTTGTGCATAGTAACAAAATTCAACTTTATTCTGATGATGGTAGAGAATCATTGAAGTATTGTAAGTGAATAAAATCTGTATATTTGCATTAAAGAAAATCAGTGGTTTGTAAAGAGGATGTGTTAGAGAGTGGAAGACTCCAATGAAAAAGCTGATCAACTTGTATTAGGATTAATTTTTCTTATCTAGAGAATGACAGCAAAAAATAGATGATTCCCAATGCTAACAATCTATGATTTTAAAATATGATACCTCTTTGACATTCTGAGGGG
This sequence comes from Symphalangus syndactylus, assembly GCF_028878055.3. Taxonomy (NCBI): domain Eukaryota; kingdom Metazoa; phylum Chordata; class Mammalia; order Primates; family Hylobatidae; genus Symphalangus; species Symphalangus syndactylus. The sequence continues at coordinate 28,590,249 of NC_072433.2, forward strand.
TTTCAAGTAAGACATTTTCCTTCTTGTAGCTTCTAAATTTCATTCTCTCTAAAATAAGGAATTTGGGCAAGGCCATCTCTGAGGTCTCCTTTCACATACACTACCCATGGTCCAAACACCATTTTGTTTCTCTCAGGTAATAACAAAGGTGTCAGAGTGTGTTAAGCAATGTTCAATAATTTTACAATTAAAAAATACAAGAATATTGCACTCAGATGTCTACTCATTTCTAGCAATTAGAAAATAATTATACTGCAAGTTTGTAAGAAGTCTCTTCAAACTCAATGGCTCAGCAAAAATTATTAATTGAAACTAAAAATAAACCTGTGACCCTCTTTGTGTTCCCTTCTCTTTTACTCTTGTGTGATAACCACAGTGAGTCCCTCCCCATCCAGCAAGTGAGAAAATATGCAATGGCCTTTCCATTATTGATTCTTTATTAGAATCATGAGTCTTGTTTGAACAGCCAGCTCTGTGGGCGACTGAGGGCTCCTGCTGCCCATTGGGTAATTAAGCCTGGGATTATGAAAGTTGGAATTGCTTACTCCTGCCCTGGATCCCTTAGAAGACCACTGCAGCTGACCCAGTGCTGTAGTTACCATATTTTCTTAAATGTAAATGGTATATACATCATTTGCCAATGGGACAGAATATATAAATTGGAATTTTCAAAAGTGTACTCTCTGGAGCCAGATTACTTGGGTTTGAATCCAGCTTCAACTCTTACAAGGTGTATGATCATGGCATAACCCACATATGTGTAAAATTCAGTCCATTACTCTTAAAAACTAAAATAATAATGATGATGCCCACATCATTTGGTGAACACAAAATAAGATAATTACCTCCTTATTTAATACTGCAGGCCACCTCCTGCTGCAATTTGACACCTTTCACCTTGCTCATTGTAAACAATTTTCTACTACAGAACTTATCACATTCCAACATACTGCACGATGCACTTATTATTTTTATGCTTTATTTCTCCACCATCGTATACAATAAGAAATCTACAAAGGTAAGTTTGCTTTCTCCAAAAATTTATCCCAAATGCCCAGAACATTTCCTGGCATATCGTAGGCACTCAATGAACAGTTACCAAATAAAAAAAAATAGTGAATTTGAAATTGGCTATTAGCATCTAATGAACGTTAGATTAAATTATTGCCATTGACATCAATATCATCAGGAAATTCCAGGTAATTTGATGTCTTTTATAGCTACCAAGAATTGTCTTATTGACTCTTATTTTATTTTTTCACTATTGATAGCATTCAAGATCACATTTGTAAGAGATGATAAAGCAAGATTTTGGCTTTATCTCTACTGGACACAGTCTGGTTGATTGCCTGCTGTGCCAGGCACTCTGCCACATGCTGAGAAAACAAAGAAAAGGAAATCTAAGTCTCAGTCTTAGAAACTCACACATGGTAGTGATTATTATCTTGCAATTAATGAACTGAATCTGAAGTCTCTAATGAATTTATTTGTTATCTAATTATATCACCTGTGATTCTCACACACACACAGATAAATGGTTGTTTTCTCTCTTCCTTCCCCCATCCCCAAGTCAAGAACTTCAAGGAGACCTTGAACAATGCCCATGACCTAGGACGATGCCCACAGCTTAGAAAGCAGCAATAAACAAGGGCCATGAGAATCACCTGGGGAACATTTTTAAATAGGGAAGGGATTGGCCTAAGAAATTCTGACTCAGTAGATCTGAGGTGGAGCCCAGAGCTCTGCATATTAACAAACATCCCAGGTGATGCTCTCCCAGGTGGACTGCAGCCTACACATGGAGAAACGCTGATTTAGGAGGTGTATTTCATCTGAGAAACAGTTGTAAGAGCATATGATGGTTCTCATACCAGGGATTCTGTCTTTAATGCTAGGATTCATGAGCAGTGTTTGCCAAAGGACAGCAAGGTTAAAATATGAGTCATTGCTATCGGTGAAAGGGAAGAAAGTGACAGAGGAAAAAAACAGGGAGAACCCAAGAGGATGTGGCTCAAGAAAGGTTAAGAAAAACCAAACGGACACTACAGTGGTCTGGATGGCAGAGTGGAAATACTCAAATTTTATTCTCTTTAGTCTTTTCCTTCTGTTTCCAGCCCTAGCTTTTCCCACCGTCCTTTACAGGTACGGTATTCTACAGTCCCATCCTTCACCTCTTCATTTCCATGTACCACCTCATCCATTCCAACAGTTTTGACATCCATTTAAAACATTTCTCATGAGCCTCTCTGACCTCCTCATTTTTCCTGTTGCATAGGCCCATCCATCTGGCAGAGAAAGGGATGCTCAGGACACAGAACAACCATGCTACATTAACGAGACTTCTGTGAGCACCAACTTTGGATGAGGTCCACTCTCTACAGAGGTCTCTGGCAACCTCACTCACCTGCAGCTCCTTGCCCTCATGCAGCACTTCCTGAGAGGCAGAGATGCGGACTAGGAGAAACCTGAGGCACCATCTTGGTCAGTGAAATGGTTTCTGTTTGATTTTGTTTTTGGCATCTCTTTTATTTTTCTTTTTGACAGTCTATTTGCTTGAGGAGCCGTGGGCAGAAATGAACACTTCTGACACAGACATTGACGAGAATTAGGTAAACATTCCTTCAAAGAAAACCTCACATGAAAATAACATATAAACAGATATTTCCTGAAAGCATGGGCTACAGAGGCCCCAATCTACACATGAGGAAACTGAGGCCAGGGAGATGAAGAGATGTTGACTTTTTCTGTTAGATGATCTTAGAGCTTTGTCTCCCAATGAGTTCATTAAGTTTTTGTCTTCATCTCCCGGTCACAAATAAGGGGAAAGCATGTAAATGTTATATTTAGAATGTGGAAATATTAGTTACAAGATAGTAAGTTATCAATAATTTTTATCCTTTCAAATGTAAAAAGATTCAGATTTCAACATGGACTTGCAGTTTTCCCAAAATAACATGGCCTTGAAAAGAAGCTCATGTGGCTTCATAAAATGTATCTGTGCCAGCTAAGGAGCAAAGCTCTCATTCCAACCAGCAAAAGGCTACTACAGCCAAATTTATTTTTAATTATCATAATTAATAATACCATTTCTAAAATGCAGATGTAAATATCGAATGTATCATAAAATACACAAGGACAGTGATAAAATATTTAAATTCTCTGTGTTGCCACCATACAAAAATACTTATATTCATTCATTTATTGTTTGTTAAATACTTGCTCATTCCCTGTTATGTGCCACTACTAATTGCAAACCCTAGGGATACAATCTTGAACAAGAAAGATAAATCTTGCCTTCAAGGGACTTTCGTTCTAGTGGATGGATAATAAATAAGTAAGCAAATGAGTAACATAGCACCAGGTGATAGTCAGGGCAAAGAAAACAAATCAAGCAGGGCAGGAATTAGAGCATGATTAGGTGCTATTTAGAGTAGAATTAAGGAAGGTCTCTTGGAGAAGCCAGTTGTCAGCAGAGTCGACTGCAGGGAGGCAAGAATGGATGGGAGACTAGTTAGGCAGCTATTGTAGCAGTCCACATGAGATGGTGATGGCTTGGAATAAGGTGGTAGAAGGTAAAGACAGACAAAAATGGGATATATTTTGGGAAGCAGAGCTTATAGGGCTGGCCCACAAGAGGATGGAAGAGAGGACTCAAGAATGACTCACACTGTGGAATGATTAAATCATACTAATTAGCATATCTATGACTCACACGGTTATCATTTTGGGGATGAAAACATTTAAAAGCTACTCTTAGCAATGTTCAAGTATACGATATATTATTCTTAATTATAGTCACCATGATGTAAGAGAGATCTCCAGAACGTTTCTTCCCATCTGACTAATGGAAGCACTGTACTCTTTATCCAACATCTCCCCACTCCCCTGGTAAGCACCCTTCTACTCGGCTTCTAGAAAGTCTATATTTTTAGATTCTGTGAATAAGTGAGATCTTGTAGTATGTGTGTTACTGAGCTGAAGAATTTGGGGAGGGAGATTCAAAAATTGTATTTTAGATATAGTCACTTTGACGCTTACACTGTGATTTGACTATAATCAGATAAGTTACACACATGTGGAAAAGCACACACACACAGTTTCTGCTTGGGCAATTCATACCCAGTTCCCTTTTTACCTAATTATTGTTTGCATAACTGCTTTTGCACTTGTTTGTATGCTGTTATCTCCAAATTTGAGTCTAAAGATTTCAGGAACTCTAGAATCTCAATATTCTTACCTGATATTTTTTAAAAGGGTGAGAAATATATGAGAGAAAGTGATTCTTGCAATCATTAAATGCGATAAGGAAAGCACAAAAAAAATGAGCCAGGAGCGCAGTGCCCACTAGTTGGAGAAGGATGAAGAGCTTATTGAAAAAGAGCAAGACTTTTTTGTTGGGCACCAAGCAGAAAAACCCTGAACCAGAAGCCCTGAGCTTGGAGTCTCAATTTCCTTTCTCCAAAACTAAATCTGCTGTTAGCATACTGTGCTGTCTTGGGGGACAACTAACCACGTAATCCTATCAGAGTCTTGGTCTCCCCATCTTCACAGGTGGGATCCTGGAGTTCACCAAGGAACTGCGTCAAGCTTATGTGATTATAGTGTTCAGCTAACATGCAAAGAAACAGTGTGTCTTGAGATTTCTCCCTGTGACATATTGAACAGAGAAAACTCTGGGTGTTCACATAAAGTTCAAATGTTTCATTTCTGAAAAGCTCTGTCAAACTCGTCACAGCCTGCCAGAATCGGAGCTCCGCCACAGCTGCTGGGTGGTTTCATGCTACTGTCTTTCACTCTCTACTCTCCTCTCCAACCCACCACGGGCCATCACCAAAGGTTTCTTGCCCTACATTCCCTTTGGCGCAAATTACAAAACCCAAGGGGCCAAATGCCAGTTCAGAACCATGTTGCCTTTCCTCAAGAGAGAAAGTGAAGTCTGGGCGCGGTGGCTCATGCCTGTAATCCCAGCACTTTGGGAGGCTGAGGCAGGTGGATCACCTGAGGTCAGGAGTTTGAGACCAGCCTGGCCAACATGGTGAAACCCTGTCCCTACTAAAAATACAAAAATTAGCTGGGCGTGGTGGCACATGCCTGTAATCCCAGCTACTTAGGAGGCTGAGGCAAGAGAATGGCTTGAACCCAGGAGGCGGAGGTTGCAGTGAGCTGAGATCATACCACTGCACTCCAGCCTGGGTGACAGAGTGAGACTCTGTCTCAAAAAAAAAAAAAAAGAAAGAGAGAGAGAAAATGAAAGGAGTGATATTCCCATGTGTAGTGGTAAGTGTTCAGTCAGACCTGAATTGTGGTGATTGTGCAATGGATCGGTTACTTTTCCAGCATTTTCTATGTGACATCACAGCAGCTGGAAATTCTCATTTACTTCTTGCTGCAATTCTGTGACATAGGTGATTTTTGTGGAGGCAGGCTTATCAAGGGGGAGCATTTAGTGAAATTAGTACAAACTACATTGGGCCTGTCTGAGGCAAGGTCACAGACTAATGTGTGGGGACCAGTATTTCTTTCTCCCATTGACATTCAGGGTGGGATCTGGTATAATTGTTTTATTTCTTCAATTTCCTCATTGGTGAAAGGACCACCAGTGATCATTACTTTTCTCTTAGAATAGTTTGCTTTCCCTTTGCCCAGTTTGAGAGGTAGTAATTATACAATGGAAATAGTCATTTGTTCAATGGATGCTGACCTGTTGGAAGCCCACAGAACAATAGGGATCAAGCGTTGTCCTTGGGGTCAACGTATCATGAAGGCGTGAATTTATCTGAAAGTATTTCAGTGCTAACGGGTCAGGGCTTGCACTGAAAGTCACAAGACTCTGTGGATTAATTACTCCACAATAGGAAAATAAGATCACTGAGGACAAAGGTCTCCAAATTATGAATGGAAGCTGTGCCTTTTCTACTCATCTCAGAAATCATCCAACTTCTTGGCACAAAATAGGAATTTCTGTGTATTAGAAGACAGCCGAAATCAGAGAAATGTTATGCAAATCTTGCATTTGGGACAAAAGATTTTGGACTGCAGAATAGCGCATTCCTTTGAGCCAGGGTTCTGGTACTACATGGACTGCTTCCATGTTGTCAATGGGCATCCATGAAGCTGATAAATAGGCCTGAGATTCTATGAGCCAAAAGTATCCCCATGCCAAAACCAAAAATACGTTTAATTATTGTTGTTGATGCTTTTATATAGCTTTCAGAAGTACTATGGCTAAAATTTTTAAAAACCTACTGGAGTGATAAATTATCATATGATCCTAAATAATATACCTCTTATGCAGCAGACTTTTGCTTACTATAAATTTGAGTCTCACCATAAATGGGAGTCATTTTACTACTTCATGACACTAGGGCATAAGCTACTGTGGGGAAACAGAGTAACACAGAAACCTGGCTGCTAGACTTGTCATTCATCTCTGATAACTGGCAAACTCATGGGAGGGTTGTCATTAATAATCAAGAGAGCAAACAGCATCAACTCTATCTGTCCCTCAGAGGAGATAATCAAATATCACAATTTCCAGGTAAGAATATTTGAATTTGGTGAGTGTGTTAGTCTGTTCTTACACTGCTAATAAAGACATACCCAAGACTGTATAATTTATAAAGAAAAAGGTTTAATGGGCTCGCAGTTACACATCACTGTCAAGGCCTCACAATCATGGCAGAAGGTGAAGGAGGAGCAAAGTCATGTCTTACATGGGGGCAAACAAGAGAGTGTGTGCATGGGAACTCCCCTTTATAAAACCATCAGATCTCATGAGACTTATTCACTATCATGAGAACAGCACAGGAAAGACCTGCCCTCATGATTCAATTACCTCCCACTGGGTCCCTCCCATGACACATGGGAATTATGAGGGCTACAATTAAAGATGAGATTTGGGTGGGGACACAGCAAAACCGTATCAGTAAGACAACAATAAAATGTAAAAATAATGTGATATTTTGCAGAGTAGCAGTAGTCATTGAGACTGAATCAATTCTGTCACTGTTGGACATACGTAAATCCAACAGAATCAAATTAACTTTATTTTTAGTTAGGACTAATAAAGCTGTAAGAATATAGAAGTTGGCTCAGTTAAAGGAACATTTCATTGAGGTGGTGGCTGATTGAGGAAAAAAATGTTGCTGATAAGAAAATGGTCTTTTATCTATGAAACTGGTCACCTCCTCCCCCAGGACTCATGCCATATCTGATTTGTAGTTTTAAACCAGAAAATAGATATGATGAGTCTTTGTAAATGAAACCTCTATGCAAATTTGAGATAGTTATAATGATGTTTCTGGTAGCAAAAGTAGTAATAGCAGCAAGAGTAAGTAATACCAGTAGCAGCATTATCAATAGTAGTAACACCAATAAGGGTAGCAGCAGTGGTAATATTAATAGTAATAATAGTAATAATAGGGGTGGTGCTGACAATAGAGGTAGCTGCTTATATTACAGAACCATGGCTGGAAAAATTAAGATGATCCCTTAGGGAATCTTCCAATTTCCCCTTTCTAACTATAGATTAGGAGACTAAGGTTAGGGGAGAACAAAGGGTTCGTATAACATCTTATGATAAGTAACATGACATCCAGGAGCAGAATTCAGATTTCGTCATTCTTAGTCTTGTAAAATAGAACATAAATCTGCAAATCTATGATTCTCAAACCTGTTCTAGAGATAGAAAACCTAGAACTCATGTCAGTCTTTGCAGAACACTGAGACATATTATCATGGTTATATTCTTACATAAGCTAAGAATATTCTCAGCAGAAAACCCAACTGTACTCTTTGCCTGAAAAGTAAATTTAATATAAGCACACGCATTTATTAAAAAGAGAAAAAAGCTGCTAGAGTAAGCTTCATTAACAGCTTTTGAATCTTTATGTTAATATTTGCTTCTTTAATGAGCATTTTTGGTAGTTTTTAAAGGGCCTGTAGAACAATGGGTTGTGGAACATTTAAACAAGAATATCTTGAGAGGTGGCAGTTGGAAGAGTTATTTAAATCTCAAAAGAAGTGTCATGTCTATATATGTGTCTAATGGAAGATTCATTTTCAGCTTGGACCCAATCTTAAAATTTTAGTGTAAGTCAAAGTTTTGGAAACATCTCTGGAAGAGCCCAGAGTCCTGAATCCACATTTCTGCTATTTGAAAAATAGATACTCAAGACTCAAAGAAGAGAGAACAGACTTTCCCTAAGATGACTGGATGATGGCAGTCATCTGCAAAGCATACTGGTTGGAAGCAAGACTCCTTAGCATATAATTGCCAAGAAGGTATGTTAAATGAGCCCTGCACAGGGCTGAAACACAAGAGTTGATTGAAAAAGTCAACCCTAGCAGCACCAACGAACATGGGCTGAAATCTACCTGGAATATACAGAAGGGAATTTTCAGTAGATGGGCAAGCTGAGAAGATCAATTTTCAGACAAATGTTGAATGAATTCTCTGGTGAAGAGAACTTGGAAACTAGTATTAGAAACTCTCAGGATGCCTTCTATAGACTGTTATATGGAATTATGCCTCAGTTAAGTATATCAAATTATGTCTGGTCCTCATTCCAGAGTGCAGTTCAATCATTTTCAGTTAATCCTATTGTCTCTATGAAGTCTTATATTAAAGAATTCCTCCAGAGATTATCATAGACAGGGAGTTATGCTAAGTGGACCTTAACTGACCATCAAAGTCAAGATTCATATGTGCTGACTGGTAAGCCCCGACACTGACAAAATATTAGGCAGCCTTTTCTTAAATGTGTGACAACACCATAATACTTACCAGTAGATCAGCAACAGCAAATGCACATGTTTAAGTAAAAATAAAGAAGAAAACCAGAAAAATAAATTCATTATTTGTCTCCGTAATATTTCCAGGAGAAAAAGAACACTATTACTTATTATTAGCACTCAGGTTACAAGACTTGAGAGTTATGTGACAAGATCATTTGGAGACATCTTTCCAAGTTATCAAAATAAATTTCTCCTCCCCTCTCCACTGCTCCACTACCTTCAACTCAATTTCCACTTCTCTTTCCACTCACTCCACAACCCATTGCCTTGGAGATTGGCATGCTCACCTAAGGACAGTGGTCCAGGTGCCCACCATGAGTCAGATTGTACTAGAACAAGGTTGCTCTCATGCTTCTGAAAAAAGCACCAGGGTATTTACCACCTTTAAAGATAAGTCCTATATGCAAACACTTGAATACAGATTTCTTTTGCAGCCTTGGCAAATGAGGAGAGGTCACTTTGTGCTTTGCTTTAATGAGTAGGACAGACAGAGGGAAAAGAGCAGGTCCACCATTATAAAGTGCTGGAGCTGACTAGAAAGACTCCATCAGTGACCTTCTATAGCTGGCCAACAATGATCACTGAAGCCATTTCGGGTACTATAATTCCGCCCCAGGCTCTACAGGAGACTGCAGTAGAAACCTCATGCTAGAACACCAGCTAACACCACTATTTGGCCTCAGGAAAAGTTTCCCAGCCAAGTTTAAATCCCTGGAGACCAGGAGTGTATAATTTAAGCACTAATATAAGCTAAGAGGGAAAGCAACAATACCAGTGCTCCCATAATGGAAAGATCATTATTTTTAGTTTGTATAGAAAGCAGAGCTGGCAGCTGTGAGGGAAAATGTACCCTTTGAAAAGAACCTACCATTGTTATATTTAAGCTGTAGGGATACAGCCTGTGACTCAGAGGCAATTGTCATATGCTCAGAATTACCCCATGAACAGTGACAGGCTTAATGATTTTGAAAGTAGCAATATACAAACAAAGAAAGGTGAGGGGCAATGGCTGAGAAGTGTTTTATGACCCATTATTTCTTTTGCCTGCTGAAGACTTTGTAACCATACACAGAGCTAATGGAAGAATGATAATGCCACTTTTTTTTCTTTCTTTTTGTTCATAAATATTTACCTGTCTTTCCTTAGGCAGGATGACAGACAGGTTAAGTACTTGGTCAAACACACTTCATTTAAAACACTAGGTCTCCTATTTGCTAACTGTGTGGCCATGGTTAAGTTTCTAACCACTCTCAGTTTCCAGTTGTTTATCTAATTGATGTAAAATGGAGATAATAACAGCATCTGTCTCCGCGGGATGATGTATAATGTTTCATTCATTCCATACATATTTCTTGGCAGCTGCTCTGTGTCTGGCAATGTGTTAGGTACTGGGCATACAACAGAGAATAAGACAGACACAAGATTCCTGCCCTGTTAGAACCATGCAGTCTATTGGATCAGATGAGACAATGCATGTGTGCATCTGAGTGCAGTGCCAGCCAAAAAGTAGGTACTTTAAAAATGTTAGCTTTTATTCAACGGTAACATCTCACTGTAAAGACCACTGGGCTTGGGGGTTAAGTTGGCCAGGTTTCAGCCCACTGCTATCTTATGTGCATGATTTGAGTTTGTTTCCTCTCTGTAATTTGCAAACAGTAATAATGCCTATCTTCTAGGGTTCATCATCTCCTTGAGTTCATGAACCCTAGGCAACAGGCATTATTACTGCCCCAAATTACAGGTGAGGAAACAAGGATGAAATGGGATAATGCACAGTTCCTGGCACTCAGGAGAAGTTTGTAAATCAGAAACCCCTCAGGCTGAAATGTTGACAAATTGAAAAGGGCAAGAAACTAAAATACTGAAAGTCTGGAACCCAATGAAAACTGCTGGCCCATCTGGCCTCAGCATCACTTGACTACCCTTAATTAGCATCTATTGTATTCTAGGTATCATGCTTGGGGCTGTGGGGAGGCAGAAGTGAAAAGCACACTTCCCTAGACCTCGAGGGCAGGCAGTCTCATGAGGAAGACAAATAGGTAAGCAACAAACTCTCAAGAGTGGGAAAATCCAGTGAGTGCTGTGAGACAGATACAAGTGAAGCACCCTGGGGCTGAGTAGGGAGTGGGGTTGGCATCTACGGGGAGTCCAGCTGGGGCCAGACACTGGGCCAAGTGCATTAAAAATCATCTCATTTGATCCTTCCAACAATCCTGGGAAGGAGATGCTATTATGTTCCATTTTATAGGTGAGGAAACTGGGGGATGAAATTCACTTGGGCAAGATCATTCAATCAGAAAAAGACATTGCAATGTATATATCACCAGATCAGATTGATTCTAATGTTCTTTGTCCTACTATACCACAATACTTCTCACAGCCAACTCATTACTGACAAAGACACCAAGAATATACATTATTGAAAGGACATCATCTTTAATAAATGGTCTTTGGAAAATTAAATATTCATATGTAGAAGAATGAAACTGGACCCCTATCTCTCACCATGTATAAAAATCAACTCAAAATGGATTAAAAACTTAAATGCAAGACATTAAATTATAAAACTATTAATACCAGAAGGAAATATAGGGAGAACATTTTAGGATATTGGTCTAGGCAAAGATTTTATGGCCAAGATCTCAAAAGCACAGACAACTAAAATAAAAAATAGACAAATGGGACTAGGTTAAACCTAAAAGCTTTTGCACAGCCCAGGAAATAATCAACTGAGTAAAGAAACAACTTGTTGAATGGGAGAAAATATTTGCAAACTTTTCATCTGACATGGGACTAATACCAGGAATATAAAAGGAAGTTAACTTAACAATTAAAAAAAAAAATCCTGTTAAGAAGTGGGTGAGTGGCTGCTGGCAAGATGACCGAATAGGAGCAGCTCTGGTCTTCTGCTCCCAGCCAGACCAATGCAGAAGGCAGGTGATTTCTGCATTTCCAACTAAGGAATCCTGTTCGTTTCACTGGGACTGGTTAGGCAGTGGGTGCAGCCCACGGAGGGTGAGCAGAAGCAGGGTGGGGCATCTCCTCACCCAAGAAGTCCAAGGCATGGGCTGGGGAGTCTCCCTTTCCAAGCCAAAAGAAGCTGTAATCTACAAGGAACTTAAACAAATTTACAAGAAAAAAACAATCCCATCAAAAAGCGGGTGAAGAAAATGAACAGACACTTCTCAAAAGAAGACATTTATGCAGCCAACAGACATATGAAAAAAAGCTCATCATCACTGGTCATTAGAGACATGCAAATCAAAACCACAATGAGATACCACCTCATGCCAGTTAGAATGGCAATCATTAAAAAGTCTGGAAACAACAGATGTAGGCGAAGATGCAGAGAAATCAGAACGCTTTTACACTGTTGGTGGGAGTGCAAATTAGTTCAACCATTATGGAAGACAGTGTGGTGATTCCTCAAGAATACAGAACCAGAAATACCATTTGATCCAGCAATCTCATTACTCGGTATATACCCAAAGGATTATAAATCATTCCACTATAAAGACACATGCACACATATGTTTATTGCAGCACTATTTACAATAGCAAAGACTTGGAACCAACCCAAATGCACATCAATGATAGACTGAATGAAGAAAAATTCCATGTACACCATGGGATACTATGCAGCCATAAAAAAGAAGGAGTTCATGTCCTTTGCAGGGACATGGATGAAGCTGGAAACCATCATCCTCAGCAAACTAACACAAGAACAGAAAACCAAACACCACATGTTCTCACTCATAAGTGGAAGCTGAACAATGAGAACACATGGAAACAGAGGCCTATCTGGGAGTGAGCGGCAAGGGGAGAGAGAGCATTAGGACAAATACCTAATGCATGCGGAGCTTAAAACCTAGATGGCAGGTTGATAGGTGCAGCAAACCACCATGGCACATGTATACCTATGTAACAGACCTGCACATTCAGCACATGTATCCCAGAACTTAAAGCAAAATAAAAATACAAAATTTGTGGGTGAAGGAAATAAATAGATTATTCTCAAAATAAGACATAGAAATGGCCAACAGTGCTATGAAAAAATGCCCCAAATTACTAATCTTTAGGGAAATATAAATAAAAAACACAATGAGGTGTCATTTTAGCCCAGTTAGGATGCCTATTATTAAAAATACACAAAATAACAGATGCTGGCAAAGATATGTGGAAGAGGGAATTCTTATATCCTGTTCTTGGGAATGTAAATTAGTATGACCACTGTGGAAAACAGTGTGGAGATTTCAAAATAAAAATAGAACTACGGTACAATCTAGCAATCCCACTACTGGGTATCTATCCAAAGGAAAACAAATCAATATATTAAGGGGATACCAGCACTTGCATATTTATTGCAGTACTATTTACAATAACGAAGATATAGAATCAAACTAAGTGTTCATTAGTGGACAAATGAATAAAGAAAATATGATATGTATACACAACGGAACACCATTTGGCCATAAAAACAATGAAATATCATTTGAAGCAACATGGAGGAACTGGAGGTCAGTATGTTAAGTGAAATAAGCCAGGCACAGAAAGATAATATTGCATGTTCTCACTCGTAAGTGGAGCTAAAAAAAGAGTTGATCTCATAAAGATAGAGAGTAGAATGATAGGTACTGGTGGCTGAGAAGGGTGGGTGGGAGGAAGTATGAAGAGAGATAGGTTGATGGGCACAAACGCAGTTGGGTAAAAGGTAAAAGTTCATTGTTCAACAGCAGAATAGAGTGACAACAGTGTATTGCATATTTCAAATTAGTTAGACAAGAGGACTTAAATTGTTCTCAACACATAGAAATGGTAAGTACTCAAAGTGATGGACATCTCAGATACCCTGACTTGATCATTTTGCATCCTATGCATTTAGTGAAGCAGTGCATGTACCACAATATGTATAAAAATTATGTATCAATTAAAAATAATAAATTTAAAAAATACTGCAGAGATGGGAAAAAGATCAATGGTTGCCAAGGGTCTGAGTGAGGGGGATAGGGTCAAATAGGTGAAGAACAAGGGATGCTTCAGGGTGATGAAACCCTTCTTCATGATACTGTAAAGATGAATATATGACACTATGCATTTGTCAAAACCAGTAGAACTTTACAGCACAGAGAGAGGCTTAACATATGGAATTTAAAAAATTATTTATGGATTTAGGAGGTCACAAAATGGAATGAATAATATGATCAAAGAATTGAACCATTTTATAAATATGTGAAATAACTTCACTGAAGAGTTGGAGGGAAAGGATAATGACCTAAGCAATTTTGAAAATGAGTGAAGTCTGTAAGACTAAAGGCAGAAGGAGCAGTACATAAGCACTGTTCTCTAGTCAATAAATTTGTTTTCCATGGGGGATGGGTTGTTAATTCTGATACCATTATACATGTGTATTGGAATTGAACAATTAAGTAAATGCTGGTGTATGGTGGCTACCAGGTTTCCCAATGCTACAGAGAAGCAAGGAGAGGAGGCTGAAATGATCCATGTGATAATGGATTATAGTTGAAGATAGTAAGAAATTACGTTTAGCTTAATATAGATACAAATGGTTATATACAAAAATATTTGAAATACATATATATCCATGGCTTTAGTATACTCACATATATTTCCTGGCTCTGCCAGCTGAGAGGGCCTAGAAGCAAGAAGCAATGACGTAACAGTAGCAGTGAATGCACCTAATGTCCTTAACTTTGTTTCTAATACTATCCTCCAGTAAAAAAGATGGGGCTTATTGGGAAAACAAATTATTCCAGGATTGGGATAGAATACAAGATGAGCATGTTGTATGGCCACAAAGTAAGTGCTAAAAGTAAGTAAATAATGAAAGTTTGTCAAAGGGACTCAGAAGTCAATGGAAATAATTCCCAATGGCCAAGGCTGGAACAATTTGAGCAACAAAATAAAGTAGTATTGAATTAAAACTCTGAGTATAAAGTAAACATTCATGAGTCCATACTGATACAAATAAGTCCTTGAATACATAAATCAATGTAGAGGAATAGGCAAATTTCTATGCAGAAGAATTCTATGTAATTGATGTAGATACTCCACCCTTCAAGAAGATGGAGCTTAGCTTCCCGCTCCTTTAGTATAGGCTGTGCATCATGACTAGGCAGTCGTGATGCCATCCAAAGACAACAGTATAAAAAAAGAGGGAATAAAGAATAACTTTATAGTAGAAAAACCTGACAAACATGACCTCAGCCAGGTGGCCAAAGTTAACATCAACAGTGATAAGTTATCTTGAGAACATATTCTCTTTTTTATGTTATTGAAATTATTATTATTATTTTTTAAATTTTAGAGACATGGTCTCGCTCTACTCCTCAGGCTGGAGTGCAGTGGCACAATCACAGCTCAGTGTAATCTTGAACTCCTGGGCTCAAGAGATCTTCCCGCCTTAGCCTCCAGAGTAGCCAGGACTACAGGTATGCACCACCACATCCAGCTGAGAATATGCAGTCCTGCTAGGATGTGATGAAAATGGTACTTTACCTTGGTGGTATTTGAAAGGGGCCGGGCAAGGATCAGACTACGCCGGTTGTGGTCAAGAGATCTTTATTGGAGGTATCGGGCACCACACGCAGGGAAGGAAGAAGAAGAAGAAGAAGGAGAGAGAGAGAGAGAGAGAGAGAGAGAGAGAGACTGCCTGGGCGCCAGTTTTTATACTGCTGGGGGCTACGTGGACGTACGTGATTGGGGTTAGAGGCGGGGCATGGGGAAAGGCGGGAGGTGTTTCTTTCTGACTGGTCCTCCTTTGGCGGGCCTGTGTCGAGGAGGGAGAAGAACCTGGAACTAGCGCCATTAAGGTACCCCTGTTGTCTAACAGTATTCCTCCGAAAAACATACAACTGCAGGCTAACCATGAGAAAAACATCAAAAATTTTTCAATTGAAAAACATTTTAGAAAGCACCTGAACAGTAATTTTCAAAAATATTAAGATCGTCAAAAGCAAGACAATTCTGAGAAATTGTCACAGCCAAAGGAACCCAAACAGAAACAATGACTAGATTTGATATAGTATACTTTATAAGATCCTGGGACCCATAAAAGACATTAGGTAAAAGCTAGGGAGATATGAATAAAGTATGGATTTTAGTTGATAATAATATATCAATATTGCTTTATTAACTGTAACAAATGTATCATACTCATGTAAGATGCTAATATTAGAGGAAACTTGGTGTGAGGTATATGAGAATGCTCAATACTACCTTTACAAATTATTGGTAAATTTAAAACTCTTCTAATGTGAAAAGTTTATGGTAAAAAAAGAACAATAAAATCATTTCATATTTCCCTCAAGTATTTTTCCCTACTTATTTTATATACACTTACCTTTTATTTTATATGTTCTTACATATTTTTGATTATTTAGAAATATATGCACCATTGTTATGAAAAACACTTTCTTTAAATAATTAAATGGTAGTAAATGTTGTGTTTGGAGGTACCAAAATATCCTCCTTCATTTAAAGTGTTTCATGAGCATCTCTATCTATAAAACATCTTCCTCATAGTAGAGTACTTCTTAAAGATTCAATATACAGGGTTTTTTTCCCACGTACTTCCAAGGATAAGTATGAGTGATGTGGTCATTTGAAGGACAGAGGGGAGGAAGCAGTAGTATATACTAAGTGCAGTGCTTCTCGCATATTTACATACATAAAACAAACCTCTGGCTATTGTTAATTAAAACGTATGTAGATTTCAATTCAGTGTATCTGGGATGGGACCTGAGAGTCGGCCGTTCCAACAAGCTCCAAGGTGATGCTAATACTAATTCTTCAGAACCACGGACCCTACTTTGGATAGTCAGGCAGTAAAGAACACGTTGCCTGGATTCATGTGAGCTGGATTAATTGTCTGATTTATAATTTCTGTCTCTTGTGCAACTTTCAAACATCACATGCCATCTGGGAAACACATGCCCTATCTTGTTCTACTTTCAACCTTGACTGTTGTGAATTAAGTCATGAATCTAGAAGTTCTCTGTATGTTTGCGTGCTCTTTTTCTTCCTGTCTCTCATAGGAAAGTTTGCTGCGGTAAAGCCTCCCATGTTGCACATTTCACCTTTTGCAAAAATGTCTCAATCACAAAAATGGCAACGTTAGCCACTAGGACATGCAAGAAATGGCTGCAGTACCATTAAGGTTCTTACAGTCCTCGTAGCCAGGAGTCAGACCGTTTAATCCTCATTAGGACCAATATCATTAACGGAAGGAGTTAGGAGACATAAGTGGCAATAAAACCTAAGCCTTGTTTTCAAGGAAATTGACATTCTTAGCAGAGCTGGGCAGGGTACGGGTCGTTAGGAATGGTGGAATCATCATTAAGCAAGAGCAAGTCAATCACGCTGAGGATGGCAGGCAAACCTTGTGTTTTCCTAGAAACGGATGCTCTCAGCAGCATGCTCCAATCAGGAGCCCGTGACAATATTCTTGCCAAAATGAACAGGTATGTTGGGGTTTGCATTTCTGTTCCTGAGATATGATCATTGAGTTGTCAAGTAACATGAGATCTAAGAGTCATAGATTCTACTCAGACAGATCCAGCATAAACTCGCAATAAGAAAAACAGACTTTATTTCATTTATTTGACTGGAAGTTAATCAAGTATATTATTTTATTATAAATGTTTCTCCAGCACTGATAAATGGGTGGGTGGATGTACATAGGGATAGATTAATGGGTTAAAACATGAAATAAATAAGTGAACAAATTAAGATGTGAATGAATAAGGATTCAATAGACCCAAGCAGTTGGGATTTTGTAAATAATGTGATTATATTTCTAACATGCCAGAAACCCCATCAAACCTAAGCTTCTAACTAGCACATGCAGAATGATAAAGCTAAAGAAAAGTAGGTAAACCAAATTTACCTATATGTGGATTTAGAAATTGGAAAAGGAGGAGGAAAATGGCAAAAGACTAGATTGAAAAATCTATAAGGGCAGAAACCAAGTCTATCTTATCTATGACTATAAATCTAGCACGAATTATACTTTTAGACACACAATAGACACTTAATATTGTTGAGTGAATGAATTAGCAGGTAATTATTACAATTGTATAAATACTTCAAAGTTATACAAGAATAATTTATGAAGTACATGCAGAGGCCCTATTTTCAAAAATTTTGATCCTGAAAGTTTGGGATGAGTCCATGATATTACTTCTTCAATAAATATTCCTGGATGACTTGGATGCAGGTAAGCGTCATAGAGAGAAATCTCTATCAATTCTTTCTAAGAGGTTCTTTCCAGGTGGTTCCAAAGAGCCACTTTCATGACATTGTGATGCAGGCTGTTTTAAAGCTCAATATTGAAAACAGATCTTTGGCTTTTTTTATTTTATTTTTTTTTTTGAGATGGAGTTTCGCTTTTGTTGCCCAGGCTAGAGTCCAATGGCATGATCTTGGCTCACCGCAACCTCTGCCTCCGGGTTCAAGTAATTCTCCTGCCTCAGCCTCCTGACTATCTGGGATTACAGTTATTTGCCACCACACCCGGCTAATTTTGTATTTTTAGTAGAGACAGGGTTTCTCCACGTTGGTCAGGCTGGTCTCGAACTCCTGACCTCAGGTGGTCTGCCTGCCTCAGCCTCACAAAGTGCTGGGATTACAGGCGTAAGCCACCGCACTGGACCAGATCTTTGGTTTTAAGTTCAGGACTTTCATTCTGAAATAATACATTTTCCAGGCCATTGCTTGAGTAGATATTTTTGAAAACAAGTTAAAACTACACTGTGTTCAGAAGATTTTATGCCCCACCCTTTTCTATGTCTGTAACTATGGCTGTTCTCAACTCTGGATCAATATTGATGGAGGGGTTTTAAATAGAATGATGCTCAAGGCATACCACAAGTCACCTAAATTACAGACCTAGAGATTGGCTCAGGTGTTGGTTAGAACAGGTGTCCTCAATACAACCAACTCGAAGGAACTGCCTCCCCTGCACTTGCAACATTTTGAATTAATTTTCAAATATCCCGAGATATCTGCTTTTCCTCCATTGGTTGTTTATTTTCTAAAACCTGCCAGATTCCAAAAAAATGTATATCATAAATTCTAGTCAAAAACAAAGAAAAAGCCCACTGCATTAAAAATGAACCAGAGCAGAAATAAACTGGGAAAGAATCCATTTTTGAAATTATAGTTTCATGCCATTTACTTGTATTTAAGAATTTAGTTTGGCAAGACCACAGCATGTTCCATTGTCATGCAGCTTGGATTTGGGAGAGGGGAAAAGTTTTGCAAATGTTTTTATGCAGAAGAGACTGCTGTCTTACTAACCTGCCCTTGAGGTGGCACCACTGCCTGTAGTAGTATTCTCAGATAGGTAAGGAGCATTCACAAATACATAATCTCCATTTGTTAATAATCTCCATTTGTTAACAAATACATAATCTCCATTTGGAGCTCATGCCTATAATCCCAGCACTTTGTGAGGCCGAGGTGGGTGGATCACTTGAGGTCAGGAGTTCGAGACCAGCCTGGCCAACATGGCGAAAAATCGTCTCTACTAAAAGTACAAAAATTAGGCAGGCAAGGTGGTGGCACAGGCCTGTAGTCTGAGCTACTCGGGAGGCTGAGACAGGAGAATCGCTTGAACCTGGGAGGCAGAGGTTGCAGTGAGCAGAGATGGCGCTACTGCACTTCAGCCTGGGTGACAGAGCATCCTTCTCAAAAAAATAAAAATAAATTAATAAATAAAAAATATGTGTGGTTTTTATATCTCCTACCTGTTCCAAAACAGGTTTAAGAAACATTTAAATATAACTCAATATGTACATCTATCCATGTACATGTGTATATAAACGTACATTGGAAGTAGATAAAGATGACAAGTCAAAGGGAAAACAAGGACAGACACAAAATGAACCCAAACATCAGTCCACATCACTGTTCACTCTCCTCTCTACAGGCCTTCCTGAGGCTCCCAAGTCCTCTCCAATCTGCCGGCTTCTATCAGTCTTAGTCGTCGTCTCAGGATGCTGACTGCACACCATGTTGACTCCACCCAGACACAGTGGACCTGGTTCTCTGTCTAACACTCTCTGCCATGACCTCCAACTTTGGCAGGCACCAGGGTCTGTTAGAGAACTTGCTTGTAAGGACTCAGATTGCTGAGCTCCTCCAGCAGAAGATTTGACTCAGTAGGTCTGGGGTGGGGCCTCAGAAGATAATATTTCTCCAGACTTACAAGAAGACCATGTACTGGCTTCCACCATCTTCTTTAGGCCCAATTTGTAGCATTCACTCTGTAGCCTCCAAGTTCTTACTGCAGTGACTTTTGCCAGGTTCCTCAATGAGCCATACTCTGTTCTGCTACAAGCCCTTTGCCAACATGCAGTTCCCTCTCACCATGAAACATATGACATACAACCCCTGCCCCACCATTTCCAATGCCCTGTTTGTCCAGTTAAATCATGTGCCATTTCCACAGGGAAGCCCTTACTTTAAATCAGGACTCTTTGTTTTAACCTGGACTATATTCCTTTCCTTTACAGTGCTTATCTCAATAGGTTATTATACATTCATGAGTGTAATATGTGAGTTAATGTGCCTCTCCTCCCCTAGACTCCAAGCACCATGAAAGTGAGAGCTATATTTGTTTTTGTGCATTGATTTTCTTGGGTCCTAGAACGTGACTTGGGGCAGAGGGAACCCATTTACTTTGAATGGAATAAGGTCACATACACTTGCTAAGGTTGGATTTCACACTTAGCTATAAGTTTCCAGCCACAATTTTAAAAGGCAGGCAGGCAAAGAAAGAAAAGAAAGGAGGAAGAAAGAGAAAGAGAAAGAAAAGAAAGAAGTAAGGAAAGAGAGAAAGAAAGGAAAGAAGAAAAGAAAGAAAGAAAGAAAGAAAGAAAGAAAGAAAGAAAGAAAGAAAGAAAGAGAGAGAGAGAAGGGAGGGAGGAAGGAAGAAAGAAAGGAAAGAGGAAAGGAAGGAAGGAAAAAAAGGAAGGAAGGAAAGAGAGAAGAAAGGGAGAAAGGAAGAAAGGAAAATAAAGAATCAACTATGTGATTCAGTCTTCCTATTACCCATAAATTGCAAGAAAATTAATTGTTCAGAATTGTTAAAACTATCTCTGATTTTTAATGCAGTGAGAGCTGCATGTGATTCAAACATGCTCATCAGCCAAAAGTAACAAAACATGCATTGATGTCATCCCAACTAAAAACCCGGTAATCAAGTTCTTGGCATGGCTCCTGTCCTTGTCTCAGCTCCCAGTAAAGGCCAGGAGAAGACTTCCAGAGCACAATGTGGTGGGTATGGGTGGACAGAATGTCATCATCTGCAGGTACAGTGCTGATGGCTGATGCTCTGGTGTAATCCAGAGTTGACTTAGAGTCCTCAGAGGAATAGATGGACTCAACATACTCCAGGCCATATTCCAAGAATGTTGTCTCTCTCAGCCAAAACCTTCAAAAGATATTGGACATCCGACCGTGTGAACATTTTACTCCCTGGCAAGTCACTGAAGGGCATTTTGGGTGGCTTCCATTAAAGAGTGAAACTATGTGCTTTAAGAGCTAGCCTAGATGAGATACCTGAACCTCAGACAAGCTGCCTAGGGCCTCCTAGGTTGCCCAGGGTTTCATCTACGATAATGTTAATACTCATATTCTGGCCTCTCTTATCTCCTAGCTTAAATCTTTCAGGATCCAAATTTGTTACAGAAAGCTTCAGAGGAGGCACAAAGACTAACATAGTTGGGAGAAGGTGGGCTGAGCATGGATCACAGTGAGCTGGCTTCAAATCCTGCCTCTGTATACGCTGGAGTAAATTATATAAACTGGCAAGCTGTATACTCTCGAGTAAATTATGTAAACCATCTGAACACTCATTTCCTCAACTGGAAATGTTACCTATTTTTTTTTAATTAAGAATAAGTAAAACAACGTATGCGATGTATTCAGTTTATGAAATATAATAAACGCTATTTTTGTTGCCATTCATCACTCAAGATTTTAATCAGCTATTATTTTGAGGAAGCCAAAGCTTGACATACTACTACAAAATGATAGAACAGGAATTTTTATTTGTGAAACAAAGTAGACTTGAAGCCAAGCTAAGCCTGGCTACTGGCCTTTGTTCTTGTTCCCTTGCATGCCTTGGGAAAGACCCAGTGGATGCTTTTGAAAAACTAAAATAGGAAAAAAGTGATTCCCCAGAGCCTGGAGGTTGATGGAGTCTAAAAGAACCAGGCTGCCCGTTGCTCATAGTCAGGTGGTGGCAGGGCAGGCACCTGAAGCCCACCTCAGAGACTTTTGTTCACAGCTGAGTCCTGCAACCGAGGGTGCTCACAAACTCCTTGTAATTCAGGTATTAACCTGGCTTGCTAAGCTGCCAGATCCTCTCCCCGGTGGTTTCTGCAGAGTTTTAAGTTTGTCAGCTCATTTTCCACTTGCAGCATCTAACTCTGGAAATGGCAAATGGTCTTGGGCTGCCCCCAACTCTAATGAGCATTCAGAGCATTTTTTAACAGAATCTTCCATTTTTAATCTTGCTTGGAGCACTGGGCATTGGGAGACATAGTTTCGACCTGATTCTGCCCCTCAAAGGGCATTCTTTCAGGAGAGGGAATGGCATGTGCAAAGTGAAAGAGACAACCACAGGGTCTGGGCTGTGTAGAAAGTGTTAGGAAATTCAGCATAGCCGGAGTCTTTGGAGTATAAGGGATGGTGATGGGGAATAAGGTCAGGTGAGGATGTTGAGAATGACATTAAAAGGCTCTTGTTGCTCCAGAGTTTTTCTTACTCTCCTAAGACACAAGAAATCAGTATGTGTGAAATGGACATGGAGGTGCTGGAAAAATCAGATGATATTTA
Organism: Symphalangus syndactylus; assembly: GCF_028878055.3. NCBI lineage: Eukaryota > Metazoa > Chordata > Mammalia > Primates > Hylobatidae > Symphalangus > Symphalangus syndactylus. Next base: position 28,612,908 of record NC_072433.2, read on the forward strand.
AGAAATAATTCTTACTCTGGAAGCCTTTGTGAAGGATGAAGAGAAATTATTATAGACAGGAGTAAACAAAACACCAGTTAAGAAGTTGTTATAGTAGTCCAGATTTTTAAATTATATATGTATATATAAAATTTATGTATACTTATATATTACATGTATAATTTAAAAATATATTTGTATATATGTTTGTGTGTATATATATATATACACAATATATGTATGTATGTATGTATATATCTATATATATATACACATACAAAAACCTATGTGTGTGTGTATATATATATACACAAGGCACACATACGAGGTTTAAACAGAGAAATCAGAGTGAGGATGGAGAGTAATCATTAAACTGAGAATGGAATCCCGTAGGAAGGCAATCCTATGGAAAAAAATCAGCTGATTGTGGGAAAAAATAGAAAAGCAGGTTTTTAATTTTCTGACTTGTATGTCTGGGCAGGTGAATAAATGGTCATGAGGGATATTTTAAACAAATGCCTTTTCCTCCAGGATCTTGGTTTAATTGTTAGTAAGATTAGAATATTGGAAGACAGGACTTTGTAGGGATAGAGGGAGAATGTGTGACCTCTTGCAACCACAGTTATTGTCAAGGTGGCCCTCTAGTCACCAAGCAGCAGCTATATTTTTAGCTGAGAGCTGGTGATTTGAATCTGCAGCATAAAGCTCTACATAGAGATATTTAAAAACCAGGGTTAATGCTTCAGGACATGTTGCATCTTTGAATACTATAATGAAAACATATGCTAAATTAAATAGCTCCTACCTTGGCTTCTCAGTGTGCTTGAGCTATTTAATAGTACTTAAACAAAGACACTCATTTCCCAAAATGGTGAGATCTCTGCAACATGGATCCCTGAGCTAGTCCTGTGTCCTTAGGCAATTTGCAAAAATTATCTCAGTCTTCATTTCCTTAGCTCCAAAATGGGGTTACTAATACCGATCTATTCAGATTTTAATGAGATACAACGAAGGAAGATAAATAAAATGACAACTATGGAGTTTGACACACAGAAGTATTTACTTGAAGTTATTCCTTCTATTCTTCTTGTTAGAGGATGCAGTCTCAAGTGACGGAATATTTGATGATTTGAAGTCAAATAGTGGAGTCTGTCTGGTGAATCTGAGTAATTCGTGTTCTAGGAACCTCGATTTTTTCAACCGTAAAATGGAGCTAAGAGTAGCTGTTTTACACGGTTTGCAAAGTATCTGTCTTCATTTGCTAGTGTTCATTGTATGGATTGTGATACATTTTTGTTGTTGTTGTTGTTATTGTTTTTTCTTTGAAATGGAGTCTCGCTCTTGTCACCCAGGCTGGAGTGCAGTTGCACGATCTCTGCTCACTGCAGCCTCCATCTCCCAGGTTCAAGCGATTCTTCTGCCTCAGCCTCCCAAGTAGCTGGGACTACAGGCTCCTACAAATATGCCCAGCCAATTTTTTTGTATTTTTAGAGGAGATGGGTTTTTGCCATGTTGCCCAGGCTAGTCTCAAACTCCTGACCCCAAGTGATCCTCCCACGTTGGCTTCCCAGAATGCTGAGATTACAGGTGTGAGCCACCACACCTGGCCGATTATGATACATTGTATCACCTTTTATAAAATGAGCTTCAACGAAAAACAAGGGATGGTAATGAGAGGTCTGCTCAGAATACAACAACCGATCCAGGGAAGGAGGAACTAGAACGGTCTCTTCTTGACTAATTAATTGGTAATGAATACAAGGGAGAGAGGGCATACTAAACTCTAAAGAACTGGGAAAGAAGCCAAGTCTAAATATTTTCTTTTCTGAATAATTTATTGTCTAACATGATTATACTAATTCAATGAACAGCAAACAACATATTTGAAAATCTATTGAATTCTATGTGGCAGGCACAGTACTAGGTCTTAAAAGAAATGGAAGAAGACAAAAGAAGAAAACACAATCTCTTATCTGATGGTTTCCAGCATAAGCAACCCACAGGCAAATAAGAGTGGGGGGTTAAATCGGTCATTCGAGTAACAGTAAACATACTGATGCTGATGCACGAGAAGCTATTTCTCGGCTTTACCTCTTTTCCTTAGGTGGCCAATACCTGCCTTTTGCAAGGAGTTAATTCCTCAGTTAGGAACGTACCCAACAATTTTGACTGTTTGAAAAAGAACTAAATCACAGAGGTAAGAGAAGATTGTGCTTCCCAAGAGAGTCTCACACAGGGACACAAAAAGACCTTGAACATCTATGAAACATGGGCCCCCACTGAGGAAGGCAGAATGCATTTTATATTTCTAAAGAAACTTTAATATTTTTCATCTGGAGTTATTTCTATACTGTCAGCAGAAAAAAAAAAACAACCTTTGCATGTGGTTGTGTATTTATGAGTGAGTTTTATCTCTAAACAGATTTGTAACTAAAAACAGAAATATCTTTTTATGGGAGACAGCTGGTTGAGAGATTAAAGATACACAAGGAGAAAGAGGGGCTCAAATTAACAAACATTCCTAGACGTAGAATGTCTGCGAGTATTAGGAATCTTCTAACTTGTGACCTAAAAAACATCTAATCCCCACTAGTTTTCCAGCATGGGTTTCAGCCTACTTGGCATTTAGAAGAGAAACAAAAACAAAAACAAAAGTTGGAAAGCCTAGTGCAAAGCTGTAACACTTCAAAATCTCAAGGAATCATAAATAACTATAAATACTGTGAGCAAAAAAATTCCTAAATATGTAGTTTCATTTGTGGGACTCAGAAAAAAAAAGGTATTCAAATTAGGCCAATTCTGGGTTTGCTGCCCCCCTTGTGGAGTACAATAACATGTGTGTCTGCAATGTGGATTTGATTCCTAAGTTTCTAGCATCTGCCACATGTTTGTGCTGAGAGTGTGCTGTATTGGAATAAAACTATTCTTGGGTTTATTTTTCAAAGGACGCTAGCAAGCATGAATTTACAAAACTTTTATTGAGGTTGGGCATGACCCTTTGAATCTGGTAAACCAATCCCCAAATAGGATTTGGTACACCAATAATCAAAACATCCTCAGTTATTTTCTTTCTACTCCAGGAATGGATTTTTAAATAAAAGGCCAGAGCTCAGGCAGGCTGCTTGGGCTGTGGTCATGGTCATGGGAACTTTGATGGGAGAGGGTTTGAGGGCAATCACTTTCCTGTGGTGAGCTCCATGCTCCAACTCGAGTTATACGTGCTTTAAGCTGATTTAATTTCTGGAATCACATGAACAAGACCAACGCCTAGAGTTGGTTCTACTCAATGATTTTGGTGGTAAAACCAAAGTTGCAATGATTAGGATTGGCTGATCCTGGAGAAATTAGGCAAGGTTAATTTCCTACTTTTCCCTCTTATGCTGGCCGGGTATTTCCCGAAATTCCATTATTAAAATTAATTTACATTTTAAATTTTTTTTATAAAGGAAATGCATACATCTCTCATAAATGAAAAACCATTATCAGTCACCACAAGTAAAATGCCATACAACAAACATCTTAAATACAATTGTATATATAATATATAATACAATGTGAAATATATTTTAAAATACATACAATGAACAGAAAACAAAGCAAGAAATTACTGCTTCTGAAAGTCTCTAAGCCTGATGCTTACTCTTTTGTGACTGTTGTTGTTTAAAGGGAGGTTGGAAGGTTTTAGATAAGTGTTAAAGACAAATTACCAATAAATTCATTAACTGGACTGATTACTAAAAACATTACATATTTACATCATCTAATATTTAATGTCATGTGCTCATACTACTATGAACACTCATCTTTAATACTGTCGGTATTTTGTATTCCAGGCTTTGAAAAATCCTTCTTTAGTAGACAGCTGCTACTGTTTATATTGAAGCCATATCACTTGACAAGGCTGAACATTTTAAGAGCTTATCAGTCATCAGCACCTAGGGGGTGCAGGTTAGATTCCTTTTTTAAATTTAATTTTATTTATATATTTATTTTTGAGATGGAGTTTTGCTCTCGTTGCCCAGGCTGGAGTGCAATGGCGTGAGCTCGGCTCACTGCAGCCTCTGCCTCCTGGGTTCAAGCAATTCTCATGCCTCAGCCTCCCGAGTAGCTGGGATTACAGGCACCCACCACCTTCTTTAGTAGAGAAGGTGTTTCGCCATATTGGCCAGGCTGGTCTCAAACTCCTGGCCTCAGGTGATCCGCCCGCCTCGGCCTCCCAAAGTGCTGGGATTACAGGTATGAGCCACTGCACCTGGCCAGCTTAGATTCTATTCTGCTCCCTTTCCTGCCGATCAACCCTGCCTTGCCTCATCTTTCTCATTCTAGGACTCAAACACAGGGTGACACCTGTACTCTCTTATACCTCCACACTTTTATATACATTGTTTCTACAGTCTATAAAATTATCCCCTCAAGAGAGTTCTTCCTTTCACAAACATGTCTTGGTCCTTCTAGACAACCCCCATTCACCCACCAAGACTCAAAGAATATTTAGAGGACAACTTGATGATAGATATTTAATGCACTACACTTTGAAGAATTTATTAATCAAAAATATTTATGTAAAGGTATAAAGATAATGGGTGCAAGAGTGATTATTTTAGCATTGTTTGAAAGGACGAAAATGGAAGTTATGATAATATGCTTACATATGGGATTGGCTAAATAACCATGTTTCATCCATAAAATATAATATTCTAGAGTGGTTAAAAATAATGGTCTCATCTATATTCTTACGTAGGAAGATAGCCGTTGTGTCTATACAATTTACTGAGCTCCTCATCTTTCTTGGATTGTTTAATCCATTTATTAAATCTTCATAAAATTGCTAAAGAGTAGCAGAGCAGTATCACCCCATATTACACATGAGGAAATCAGGACATAGAGTTATTTGACCAAACTCACCTTGTTAGTGGCAGAGCCAAGATTGAACCCTAGGAATGCTGGAGCTTTAGATAGTGCTTTTAAATTTCAGACTGCATTGTAGATCATGTGGTTTGGTTCTGTGTCTCCACCCAAATCCCACCTTGAATTGTAATAATCCCCACATGTCATGGGAGGGACCCAGTGGGAGGTGATTGAATCATGGGGGCAGGTTTTTCCTGTGCTGTTCTCATGACAGTGAATAAGTCTCACAAGATCTGACGGTTCCCCTGCACATGCTGTCTCTTGTCTGCTGCCAACTAAGATGTCCCTTTGCTCTTCATTCATCTTCCACCACGATTGTGAGGCCTCCCCAGCCATGTGGAACTGTGAGCCCATTAAACCTCTTTCCTTTATAAATTGCCCAGTCTTTGGTATGTCTTTATTAACAGCATGAAAACAGACTAATACAGTAGGTCTTGAGGAACATACATCAAATTGTTAACTCTGTTTATCTTGGAAGGAAGTAGCAAGTGCTATAAGTCATATTTCTGTGTCCCTGTCAGGGCACATGGTGCTTGATTCCCTGATGACCTGCACTCATTACCTAATCGATTCCATTAAGCATTAATTAGGGAGTGGAGACATGCAAGGGGACATTTCTATTTATGATCTGGGTCCAATACCAGGTTGCTAGTGTTACGCCAAGAGCCCCAATGTCAGGCATAAAGACCTTTCAAAAGAACTCATCCCTGCAGGACTGCATTTTCGCAGCCACATTCCTGCTGATCTCATTTTGGGTCACTGGCTCCCAGTCATGATTCCTCATCATTTTCTGCCTTCTTGACCTTCTCAGTTGGGCAGTTCTTGTACCGAACTCACCTCAGTTCTGTTTGATTTTTATGTCTTCTAAGATTTAGAGTCTTTCCTAAGGCTTCCTGCGTATCAAAGCTCAACTTACCCTTTCTTTTGTGGTAGGGGGATTTTTATTTCCATGATAATGCTGAGCCTGAACAATCGTTCCCAAGTTAGGATGGGTAAGACTGAAGGTGATTTTATCCTATGGTTTTAATCTTTGGATCACACCTGTCTTTTCAAGGTGAAGCACAGAAATATATTCTAAGGAGCTGTTGATGAAATCACTGAGGCCGGAGCTGGCTAATTTTTAAGTAAATTATAATGACTATTGGCAATTATTCTGATAATCTCTCTTTGAAAACAAAAGCTCTGGGCGGCATGACAAGTATCTTGGAGTACCACCCTACTGACAACAACATAATTATTATTATAGCTGTTATTATTCCCCAGAAGTTTATTTGCAAACTTTAAATGGCAGGTAGTTTTAATCTGGTTTGCTGCCAGATACCAGGTGTCCCTCCCTCTGTCTTGGTTAACAATGCCTATGAACATCAGCTGGAAATAAGTCTGCCTTGCTGGGACTATTTCTGTGATACAAAGTGGTAAAAGATGACGAAACATCAGGGGATTTAACTATATCAACATGATGATTGGCATTGCTGCTGCTGCTATTATTACCATGAATAGAGGGTCTTATATGGGATAGACACTATAAGCTCATCACATTAAGACAAGACTTCTTGTCTTCCCAAGGAAACAACAAAGCAAACCATTTCAGCGATTATGACATTGAGGACCTGAGAGGTCATGTGATTTGATGAGGGTCATCAGTAAGTGGTGGAACCATGATTTTTTTTTTTTTTTGAGACAGGATCTTGCTCTGTCACCTAGGCTGGAGTGGAGTGGCATGATCACAGCTCACTGCAACCTCTAACAGTTGAGCTCAAGTCAGCCCCCTCCTCAGTCTCCTGAGAAGCCAGGACTACAGGCATGTACCAGCACACTTGGCTAAGATTTTTATTTTGTGTAGAGATGAGGGTCTCAATATGTTGCCCAGGCTGGTGGAACCACGATTCTGATGTGCACTTTCCTGACCCAGAACCCCGACACATTATCCAACTCAGGCTTCCATGGAATAACCACAAACTTGCTCTTGGTGTCATCCCACTTTTGAAAGGAATTCAATCGAATCTGAAATGCTGAGGGCATTCAGCATCTGACAAATCCGAGTGTTAAGGAAAGGTCCCTCTAATTCCTGGTTTGGAGCCACCAGGAAGCTGTGGGGACCTATGAACCAGCGTCTTCTCTTCTTCTTCCTAACCACAACTATGCATATTGGAAGCTCCAATACCTCCACACTGTGCTGCCTCAGCACACAGCTGTGGGATGTCTTCCAGAGAAGACGTTTATTTTCACTGACCCATCCTCTCCCACGCTTTAGTTTTTTTTTTTTTTTTTTAAATGGGTCGAAGTGTGAACAATCATCATCCACAGGAAATCTTCCAGCTGCTTCTGGAGCTCTTTGGAGACCAATGTCTGAAAGCCAGCTCTTCAATCATTTCTCAGAGGGAAGAGCCCTGGGGACAAGGGCGGGGCTAAGAGGGATGAGAGAGCCAGGAAAGTCCAGGCCAAGGGTGCCTCTTGAACCTCGTGGCTGAGGGGACCAGGCTGTTGGGATGATCAGTGGACATGGAAAGTCCTTCCAGCTCTACCCCTGTGTATTTCCCAACGAATGCTCCCGGATTTTAGGACTTACCTCCTAAAATTTTCACTTGGTCTAAAGCAAAAGGCCCCAGGCTTCCTGTCAGGAGCTGCAACTTTTCATCTGATGAGGAGGTAATGAGATTTGCTGAATTCTGGCTATGGGGTTCTGTGTTAAATACTTTCTTTTTTTACCTTTTTATTTTTTTTGAGACAAACTTCACATAACATAAAATTCACCATTTTAATCATTTTGAAGAATACAATTTGGTGGTTTCCAGACCACAATGTGCAACCATCATCACTGTCCATGTTCAGAATATTTCCAGCACATCATCTCACAGAATCCCATCAACACTACTATGACGTAAGAGTTCGTTTGCATTTTACAGATGAGGAGATGGCGCATCAGAGAAAAATGACAAAGGTGGCAAAGGTGTGGAGTGGTGCAACTGGCATTTCCATTCCAGAGTGCGTCACTTCAAAACTTACATTCCGCATATCTACAACTATCTGATCTTTGACAAACCTGACAAAAACAAGAAATGGGGAAAGGATTCCCTATTTAATAAATGGTGCTGGGAAAACTGGCTAGCCATATGCAGAAAGCTGAAACTGGATCCCTTCCTTACACCTTATACAAAAATTAATTCAAGATGGATTAAAGACTTAAAGTTAGACCTAAAACCATTAAAATCCTACAAGAAAACCTAGGCAATACCATTCAGGACATAGGCATGGGCAAAGACTTCATATCTAAAACACCAAAAGCAATGGCAACAAAAGCCAAAATTGACAAATGGGATCTAATTAAACTAAAGAGCTTCTGCACAGCAAAAGAAACTACCATCAGACTGAACAGGCAACCTACAGAATGGGAGAAAATTTTTGCAACCTACTCCTCTGACAAAGGGCTAATATCCAGAATCTACAATGAACTCAAACAAATTTACAAGAAAAAAAACAAACAACCCCATCAAAAAGTGGGCAAAGGACATGAACAGACACTTCTCAAAAGAAGACATTTATGCAGCCAAAAAACACGTGAAGAAATGCTCATCATCACTGGCCATCAGAGAAATGCAAATCAAAACCACAGTGAGATACCATCTCACACCAGTTAGAATGGCCATCATTAAAAAGTCAGGAAACAACAGGTGCTGGAGAGGATGTGGAGAAATAGGAACACTTTTACACTGTTGGTGGGACTGTAAACTAGTTCAACCATTGTGGAAGTCAGTGTGGCGATTCCTCAGGGATCTCGAACTAGAAATACCATTTGACCCAGCCATCCCATTACTGGGTATATACCCAAAGGACTATAAATCATGCTGCTATAAAGACACATGCACGTATGTTTATTGCGGCACTATTCACAATAGCAAAGACTTGGAACCAACCCAAATGTCCAACAACGATAGACTGGATTAAGAAAATGTGGCACATATACACCATGGAATACGATGCAGCCATAAAAAATGATGAGTTCATGTCCTTTGTAGGGACATGGATGAAACTGGAAACCATCATTCTCAGTAAACTATCACAAGGACAAAAAACCAAACACCGCATGTTCTCACTCATAGGTGGGAATTGAACAATGAGAACTCATGGACACAGGAAGGCTAACATCACACTCCCGGGACTGTTGTGGGGTTGGGGGAGGGGGGAGGGACAGCATTAGGAGATATACCTAATGCTAAATGACGAGTTAATGGGTGCAGGAAATCAACATGGCACATGGATACATATGTAACAAACCTGCACATTGTGCACATGTACCCTAAAACCTAAAGTATAATTAAAAAAAAAAAAAAACTTACATTCCTGAGGCTGTTCTCCAAGGGCTTCTCACAGTAAGCTTTCTTGATATGTGGAGGGGCTTAGGTGCAACAAGAGGCTGTGCTTTACTTCTCTGAAGGAACACAGAAAAGCAGATGGGGGAGAAACAGTTGGTGGCATCAAGCTTTTAAACCTACCAAGGAAAAATGAGAAAGCTACCAGGAGATTGCAATCTGTAAATTAGAAAGTGTTGTGTTGGGGGGTGGGTGGTAGCAGGTGGAGGTTTTTGCCTTTGATGCAAATGGAGCAGTGGGTATAAATAAAAAAACAAACAAAAAAAGAGTGTGAGTTTCCACCAGAAAGCCTACATGTACGTCCATATGTGGATCAGTATCTCACCAGTCCTATTTCAGGCATTTCTCTGCAGAATTCTTCAGTCATTTCTCTGATGGATGAAGGTATACTATGCTCTTAGCCAGGTATCAGCAGGTGAGCTAAGCAGCTTGTGCAAAGCAGGGCCAGGGTTAGTATAGGTGGGAACTATTAGTGAGAAAGAACGGCTACAAGAGTGAGGAGATTAATTCTGGACAGGTGATCACACAGCGTTAGAGGACATAAACTCAGGTAGTAAAGGCAGGCAGCAGGTGCCTTCGGGCAAAACCCAAAGACGGAGGGTTGTGATCTCTTGCATTAGAGATGGATAGATGGATTCAGGCAGAATACTGGAAAGGAAGGGAGACTGGGAAGCCCCTGAGGCCACACCTGCAGCTTTTATTCTTGGAGCAGCAAGCAGCAGGCTTTCCTATTTTCTCTCTCTCTCTCTCTCTCTTTCTCTCGCAGTCTAAACTGCAGTTCATTTATTGCAGAGCCTTGTTCACATGGGTTCTCAGAGATATTTTCATTCTGTCTTCTCACCACACTGGAGATGAGAACTAGATGTGGTTTTCTAGATACAGTCTACATTTCCCTTTGAATCTGGAAGACTGGCTTTAAGGTCAAGTACAGCTTCTTTCTTCTCACTGTTGGTCAGTGAGTTCCCTGGGATTCTCTTCCTTTCAGTTTATGTTGGTTTGGGTGTTTGGAGTTTGTAGTCGAGCCCCTCCACCTGAGCCCTCAAGCCTCCACTGTCGATTTCCTCAGTGACGCACTTCAATTACACACACGCCTTTGAATCCCTCACTTTCTAAAACTGCTGAAGTCTTTTCATTAAAACAAAATATTTTAAAACATTTCCTTGAAGAATCAACAGAATACAAAGTTGATTCTCCCCCAAATTAATCTGTAGGTTTAATAAAATTCCTATTAAAATCTCAGCAGGTTTTTTGTAGACATAGACAAGCTTATTCTAAAATCCATATGGAAAGGCAAAAGACATAGAACAGATAAAGCAATTGTGAAAAAAAAAAGGGTAAAGGAGTCACGCTGTCTGGTGTTAAGGCTATTCTATGGCAATAGTAATCAAGGCAGACTGATATTGGCAGAGAGAAGGGCACAGGCCAGTAGCACAGAATGGGGAACCCAGATATAAACCTATATAAACACACCAAACTGATTTTTGACAAAAGCACAAAACGGTAGCCTTGCCTAAAAATGGTCCAAATGGGCCAGGTGCGGTGGCTGACACCTGTAATCCCAGCATTTTGGGAGCCCAAGGCGGGTGGGTCACCTGAGGTCAGGAGTTCGAGACCAGCCTGACCAATATGGTGAAACCCTGTCTCAAAAAAAAAAAAAAAAAAATCAGACAAACAAAAATAGCCAGGTGTGGTGGCGAGCACCTGTAATCCCAGCAACTCAGGAGGCTGGGAGAGAGGAATTGCTTGAACCTGGGAGGCAGAGGTTGCTGTGAGCTGAGATCATGCCACTGCACTCCAGCCTGGGTGACAGAGCGAGTTTCCATCTGAAAAAAAAAAAAAAAAAAAAAGAGTCCAAACGTAGCATTTGGACATCCACAGGCAAAACAATAACAACTTCAACTAAATCTGGACTGTAAACTCACAACTTGTGCAATTATCAATTTAAAATAGATCACAAACTTAAATAAAATATGTAAACCTATAAAACTTTTGAAAAAAAGGAAAAACAAGATAAAATCATTAAAATCTGGAGTTAGACAAAAATGTTTTAGACCTGATACTAAAGGCAAAAGCCATAAAAGAAAAATAGGATAAATTGGCTGTTGTCAAAATTTTTGAAATTTGCTCTTTGAAATACCCTATCAAGAGGATGAAAAACAAGCTACACACTGGGAGAAAGTATTGGCAAACCATGTATCTGGAAAAGGATTAGTATCTAGAATACATAAAAATCTCTTGAAACTCAAGAGAACAAAAAAATTAATAAAACATTCAAATTAGAAAATGGACAAAATACATTTAGAGCCATTTCACCAAAGATATAAGCAAATAATGGCAGATAAGCACACGAAAAGCTGTTCCTCACTAGCTGTTTTAGAAACTCAAATTACAACCACGATGAGATATCATTACATACCTATTAGAATGGCAATAATAAAAATAGAGAAAACACCAAATGCTGAAAGTCTGGAGGAGCAACTGAATCACTCATTCATTGTTAGCGGGCCTGTGAGATGGTACCACCACTCTGGGTAACAGTTTGGCAGTTTCCCATAAAACTAGATATACAACTACTTTATAACTCAGGAGTCACAGATGGCATTTATCCTAGAAAAATGAAAACTTAAGTTTATATAAAAACCTGTACATAAATGTTCATAGTAGCTTTATTCATAACAGGGAAAACCTATAAACAACCTAAATGTTTTTCAACAGGTGAATAATTCAACAGACTGTGGTACATCTATACCATTAATTACTATGCAGCAGTAAAAACAGAGTGGACTACAACTACACACAGAAGCTTGGGTGGATCTCAGGGGAATTATGCTGAATGAAAAAAAGCCAGTCTCAAAATATTACATGCTGTATGATTCCACTTATATAACATTTTTGAAATAAAAAAACATTATGGAGATGGAGATTAGTCACTGCCAGACCTTTGGGTTGTTGTAGGGGATTGGTGGGATAATATAAAGGATGAAAAGAATGAGACAAATAAGTAGTCTGTGGCGATGAAAACATTCTGTGTCTTGAATTGAATGTGGTGGTGGTGGTGGTGGTTACACAAATCCACACGTGATAAAACTGTATATAACTATACACACACACACACACACATAAGTTCATATAAAACTGGTGAAACCTGAATAAGCCCTGTGATTTATATCAATGTCAATTTTCTGATGTTTTTGTTGTCCCATAGTTACATGAGATGTCATCATTGGGGGAAAACTTGGTGAAGGATATATAGGACCACTTGGTACATATTTTGGCAACTTCCTGTGAGTCTATGATTATTTCAAAATAAAAAGAAAAAAAATAAAAATTCCCTTGAGCATAGCACTCCTACAAATGATCACCATTATTTTATTCCATGAAATAAAGCCTACACTTACCTCCCATGCTTCTCTCAGGCATTAATTCTATCACTTATAATCTCATTTCCCTTCTACCAATTCATTCCAATTATTTTCCTTGAGGCCTGTGACTCTTTGGCCCCTTCTAGAGGAATTTGATCATATGGTGAATATTCACTGCACTCTGTCCTGAATAACTCTAATTTGATGAAAGATGTTTGAGTAGGAAAATGAGAAGCAATTTCTAAAACACTGATGCATTAGTTTGTTCTCATGCTGCTAATAAAGACATACCCAAGACTAGGTAATTTATAAAGGAAAGAAGTGTAATTGACCTACAGTTCAGCATGGGTGGGGAGGCCTCCAGAAACTTGCAATCCTGGCAAAAGGGAAAGCAAATACATCCTTCTTCACATGGTGGCAGCCAGGGGAAGTGCAGAGTGAAGGTGGGGAAAAGCCCCTTATAAAACCATCGGATCCCATGAGAACTCACTCACTATCATGAGAACAGCATGGAGATAACCGCCCCCATGATTCAATTCCCTCCTACCGGGTTCCTCCCACAACACATGGGAATTATGGGAACTACAATTCAAAATGAGATTTGGGTGGACTCAGCCAAACCATATCACTTGAATTAAGCAAACTGCTTTACTGCTAAGTTTCTGAGATTCTTTAATAAGATGTTTTACTCTAGGAATCTCTGAGACTGTCAGGGCTTAAAGCAACACCCGAAGTTTCCTTCCACTTTCTTTCATGGAGCTAATTCATGGGACTGGTGTTCCGTAGAGACCAGTTTTAGAAATTTCGTTGTGGAGTATACAGTGACTACACCCCTACGCACCCATGCATGCTTACATATCATTCTGTTTTTGCATTCTTTCTTTCACCTCTGTGTTTCTTCATAATCCATGTTGTTGGTTCTATTCATATCTTTCTAAAGGCTCTCTCACTGTGTGTGTGTGTGTGTGTGTGTGTGTGTGTGTGTGTGTAACCTTCCATCCCATTTCCCAAACTGTAATCCTTATTGTTTCACAAGATTTAGACTTCGGGATTCACATCGTTTATTCTGCCAGTCACTACTTGGTGTCTATTTTTATTTATCTCTATGAGTCCTTGCCCAAATCCGTCTCTTCAGCCAGATGATGCTTCTCTAATTCATACTCATATATCCAATCAATACCTAAGCATCTCCAATTGGTGTTGTGAAAGTACCTCCAAACCAACTGCTTCAAAATTGAATTGAAACCTCCCCAATCGTTCTTCCCAGTTTATTATTATTATTATTTCAGGAAAATCCATCTTCGTCAATTCATTCATCTAAGTGAGATACCTGGGGGTCATTCTGGATCCCCTACCTGCCTTCTCTCAAAATCATAGCATTAGAACCAGCATTTGTAGGGTATCAATACTTTCCATGTGAAGTAAGTTTTATATACCCACTTTATTAGGGAAAATGAGGTTTAGATGTTTATACCAAAACAAATATGGTGGACGTATGTTGTAAATCCATGCCTTTGTAATGCCAAATTCCAGAGTCTTTTCACTTAATCACTCTACTTCTTTTAGAATCAATCCTTCAGACACATCTAACATTCATTCTCTCCTTCTAATTTTCTCTGCAAATTCCCATAGCTTCATTCCTAAACACTTGCAATGGTCTCCCTAGCTCACTTTCCACATCCAAACTTTCTCTTCTCCAATAACTCATACCACGAACAGATTCTCATGATCTTCAAAACACTTATTGGCTCCCATTGAACACTAGATTAACTTTCCAATTTTTAGTCTTGCATTAAAAATAATTTACAATATGTCCCCCTGCTTTATACCTGTATATGTAAAACTGCACTATTTTCTTTTTCTAATCAAACCCTCCCCTTTCTAACTTCTTATTTTTACCTGTGCATTTGGTTTACACATCCATTTATTGGAATCAAAATTTGAGGACTGGAAGTTCTGGATCCTAGTTCCAGATCAGGTTTCCTTGCCAAATATCTTTGAACAAATATCATTAAATAATATAAAGAACTGTCAGTAACACATGTGGTGAGGAAAGCAGGTGAAAAAGGGTGTAGTAACAAGAAAATATTGATGTGAATCCAAATGATTGCCCACAATCATATCTAGAAAGAATTGGTGGAAATATAGATGTGTTGATAGAAGCCCACATGGGGGAATAGTTACCAGATTACAGCGTGTCTTACAGAATAGGATTTGAGAAATCTTATTAGGTAACTTATTAGCTAACTTCCTACATGACCTGGCCTGAGATACTAAATAGTTTCCTTTGGTGAGCTCCTACTCATGATGGCGTGAAGATTCGAGTGAAACTCAAGTCCTAATTATTATACTCCCCCTTGTTCCTGACATCATAAGAGTAACAATTGCCTATTTAGTACACATAAAACAGGAAGACATATTGAGGGATCATAAAACTAATGGCAGAATTCATTGTTCTGCCTCATCAGTGATTTCCTATGGACTTTCATTTCCTCATAATAAATTAAAGACATTGGATTAATTAATGTGGTATGGTCACCCTTGTCTTGGAGTGCTGATTCTCTGAGCCTCCTGCTTATCAGCTAGTTTTGAATGAAGCCGTTTTGTTAGTGTGGCTTTCACTAGGCTGATCTCAGAGAACTATGAATTACTTTCTGCATAGGCAGGTTGTGACTACAGGGCCTCGATAGATCATCTGCCTCTGTCTGAGCTTCCCTTGGAAAGCTCCCCTATAGGTCTTCATTTCTATTGCAGGTTTGATTCCCTGAGATGGAGATGAATGCTGCAATTACTTTATTATAGAGTACTCTTGGAATCAACACCTATGAAAGGATAAGGAAGGAAGAATTGGGTAGATGGAGTGATGAAGATGCAAGGTAGTTTCAACAAAGGATTCGAGTGATGTCATGAGGACATCTGAAGCTGGGATGGCCTTTTAGAGTTGGAATGAAGAAATAGGTCCTCATACTCCGGTGTCAACCAGACATTGGATGCATGCTGCACCAGTTGGGCAAGGCAGTACTCTTCCGCCAGGGCGCTGCCCAAAGAGAACTTGTTGCTGAAAGGTATTTTCCAGCAGCATTTTCAGTAGCTGAATAAATAGGCTCTTTATTCATATGTGGGTATGTGTAGCCCATTATAATGGTGGATTATTTTTCCAAGTAAATTTTTGCGACTGAGCATCAGTAATATCTGAGAGAGACATCAGAAGGCTTTGGGCTGGCTAGAGGTGTCTTAAGGAGTGGTTAGACTCTTTGTGCTCTCTCACTGCATGGAGAATGATATGGAACTAGTTATAGCTATTTGCAAATTCCTCAATACATTAATTGTTATTGATATTGGTAGAGTCATTTATTGCCTGGTGACTATACCTCTTTCTCCCAACACTTTGTTGTCTAGCTAATTTAACTCTTCAATTCATCTTCCAGCCAGAAGACATCATTTTTACTCCTTTTTGAATTAGATATCCATTGTTCTTTTGGATGAGACTAGGTTTACTTGTACAAGTTTGACTTGATAGGTAGACAATCGGATGAGATAAATGGGAAAAATGAATGGATTTATGGATGAGTGGATGAGTGTGTCTGATGGAAAACAGTACCCTCTAGCCAGTTATCTTGAATTCCTTCCTCACTCCATTCTGTTCAATGTCAAAGAGAAAGAAGGAGGCTAAAACTGAAATTCTGGCTTGAAGGAGGGAATAAAGTAAAATAAATTGCATCAGTGCCAAAAGGGAACATTCCTGCTGATCTCAAATGCACCATGTTTATGTACATCCCTATTCCCTTGCATGTGCAGTTATAGCCATCTTTGATTTCTTAGCCCCTACTCTGGCTCTCCACCCATCCTTCCTTATCCCAAAAGAAAAACTCCCTCTGACTACTCCTTCTTCAATAATATACGTTGTTCTCTGAACTAATTTAATATTCACTGCCTGAATAATGTATATCAGTATAAGAAAGATTTACTGATCACATACTTATATTCTGCACCAGGGATGGTGTTAAAACTTCAAGATTAAAAATAAATAGGCCACGCGCAGTGGCTAACGCCTGTAATCCCAGCACTTTGGGAGGCCGAGGCGGCCGGATCACCTGTGGTCAGGAGTTCAAGACCAGCCTGACCAACATGGAGAAACCCCGTCTCTACTAAAAATACAAAATGAGCTCTGTGTGGTGGCGCATGCCTGTAATCCCAACTACTTGGGAGACTGAGGCAGGAGAATCGCCTGAACCCGTGGGGTGGAGGTTGCGGTGAGCCGAGATTGTGCCATTGCACTCCAGCCTGGGTGATAGAGTGAGACTCTGTCTCTAAATAAATAAATAACCAAAGCTCATTTTCTCCCTCAAGAAGTTTTTTTTAAATTTTTACATATTATATAGCAGTACAATATGGTAGTCATTATCATAGAAGTGCAAATCACTCAGGATAGATGGATAAAGTAATGATGCAGGAAGACCAGGTAGAGAATGTTGCCTGATGTGAGATCCTGAACCAGGAGTAGTACAGAGAAGTCAGAGTTAACTGGAGAGTCAGAAAAATAGTGTCTTCCTTAGGGAAACACACACACACACACACACACACACAGCCCCTCTTATGCATCTGTCATCAGAGCATATTGGGTCAATGAATGAATGATGACAAAGTTTGCACCATGTCATGTTCATAGTCATAAATCCACAAATTTAAGAAAAGGTTTTCTGTTTTTCATTTTTTTTTTAGCTATTTTAGGGCTTTATTTTGAGTCTTGGTATTTCTCCTTATTTTCCAGTTTGCACCAAACTCATTTATAGTTTGATTTAAATAATGAGGCACTTTTCATAGTGATCTTTTCACACTTTAGAATACTCACTTGGTTGTTTTCCCCAAACATTTATATTAAGACATTTGGGAGGAAATGTGTAGTCAATTTTCAAACATTTCAAACAAATTTCAAAAGTCAGAAATCAAACATGCATTAAATCTAAATTTTAGCAGTTTATCAATGAAATAAAACAGGCTAAAATCTGAGTTGTCAGTTTGTCATTTTGGTTCAAGAAGGAACAGCTGAGGAAGTGCAGGCTTTCTCATAAGCTCAGTGCTATAGTATGAAGCACTTCATTTATTGCCAACATTTTAATACATGTTGTTTTGAATTTTGAAGTTTTAAAATAATTACGTCCCTTACTCACCACCCTCCTACGCATGCATACTCTCATTAGGCTCAGGCTACAAAAGACAATGCGTTTTGCCCTAAACACACCATATTTTCTCATTCTTTTCAATTTTGTTCATGGGTTCATTCAGTGATAAATGCTTTTTGTAACATCTCTCTCTCACTCTGTTGCTTACTCCCTGACTTCCACCATGAGAATTAGCCACTGTCCCCTCTGTCTAGCATACATCATATTAATGTGTGTCATTATTAATATTTGGCACATGGGATGTGTTTAATAACATCTATTGAATTAAATAAATGCATAGACTACAAGAGAAAATGAAAGACCAGGAAATAAATGCTTTTGTAAAATCTCAATGAATGGAAACTTTGGATTTTTGCATTTTGTTATGTATAAATCTTGACATGAAAGAAAAATATTGTAAATAAATAATCAACTCTAGTTAATAATGTGCATACTGAAGTAGTTAGGGAAAGTGTACAGGTATCTGAGATTTACTTTGAAATGTGTTACAAATGAATTGATGGATGGACAAAGGGATAGATAGATGCATGATTTTAAAAATGAGTATAGTAAAATATTTATGGTAGAAAGTAGGTGGGAGAGATGATTGCTCACCGTAAAATGCTCTCAACTTTGCCATATTTTTGAAAAAATTTATAATAAAATGTTTGGGAGAAAAAAGTAAGGTAAAAAGTAAAAATTGACTGCAGAATGTCTAAATGTAAACAAAGGAATCAGTATGATCCCCCTGGACTCTGATATTCAGCATTAACTCATTTTTTTTCATTTACTTACTTTTAAACAGCTACTACAGTTCATATAACAATGTTGTGAACACTTTGTATGCACCCACACCCAAATATTTTTGAATCAATCTGAGATAGTAACACAACTCATAAGCCGAGAGATTAATGACGGCTTATGTGTGGTTTTGAGGTGTGGGCAGGATGTTTTATGGCAACACCAACCCAACATTTGTCGCAGGATCACAGGGAGCTCTGGCCCGAAGCCATTACATCATTCATATACAATATTTTATTTATTTGGATTTCAAGGAAATAAATTAAAGATCTATTTGAGGGATGAGCATGAAACTTTGGAAATCACATATATCTTTCTTCAGACTTTAGCGTTCAGAGCAGACTCATAAATCTAGGGCTGGAGCTTGTTGGTTAGATCTAAGGAAAATAATGACTGCTTAGCTGGATAGAGCCCAGGATTAAGGCAAGAGTCAGCTACTCCCCAGGAAAGAGCACCAAATTCACAGGCTCATTCACTCAGTTTATAAACTTAAGTATGCTAAAAATTCTCTTTACCTCAGTTGCCTTATCTGTGAAATGGGACGATAATCACCTGGAAATGCTGTTATGGATTTCCAGCTAAAAATGGGTGAAGGAACACCTGGGTTTGCCACTGATCCCTCCCAACTTTTCACTAAAATGGCAAGAAAAGCCTGAAAGAGGCAAAAGCCTGAACAATCAAGGAGAACAAGACAGAAAATCAAAGTCGAAAAATGATGAAAACACAGATTTGGAAGATAGAAAACTGATGAAAGAGTGAAAACTGACTTCCTAAAATGGAGGCAGCTGGGGAATCCACAAAGAGCAAGCCCCTTTGTGTCTGAGAACTTAAGAAAGCTCCTGAAGTTAGACACTACAGTTGTCTCAGAAGGCAGAATGAGTTGCAGAATCGAACTCAGAGGAGTTTTTCATATGACTTTATGTAAAGTCGCTCAGATCCTCAAGTCATCTCTACTATTTAGGGAGACCAGGTAACCAACACTTGCCAACTTCAGTGGAAGACTGTAAGTTTGATACCTAGAGAAAATGAACCAGAAACTCCAACCTTGGGCCACCAGGCACAGACAAGGGTGTAAATGAGACATCATACCAAAAAGGGGGAGAGTAAGTGAATCTCTACAGACTTGAGAGGTGAGACGCCACCTCCAACCCCCTTTCCTTGCTTGCCTCCTATAATTTCGATGAGCAAATCTTAGAATTCTTGGAGATATGAGGTGGGTTTTTTTTGTTGTTTGTTTTCTGTTGTTGTTGTTGTTGTTTTGAGACAGAGTCTCATTCTGTCACCCAGGCTGGAGTGCAATGGCGCGATCTTGGCTCACTGCAACCTCCACCTCCTGGGTTCAAGCGATTCTCGTGTCTCAGCCTCCAGAGTAGCTGGGACTACAGGCATGGGCCTCCACACCCGGCTAATTTTTTGTATTTTTGTAGAGACGGGGTTTCACCATGTTGCCCAGGGTGGTCTCAAACTCTTGACCTCAGGTGATCCACCTGCCTCAGCCTCCCAAACTATTGGGATTATAGGTATGAGTCACTGCACCTGACTGAGTTTATTTTTTGACTAGAAAAACTGACCAGCTCAAGAGAAATAGAAAAAAAGTAAATAAATAGATGGATAGATGAGTGAATAGATGGATAGATAGGATAGGATACGATCCAATCCGATACAATACAATACAATACAGTACAACACAACACAACACAATAAAAATAGATTTTGACATTTGAAATCCTCTCAACAAAACAGCTGTATTTCTACCTTATCACCCATACAATGGCTTTCATAAATTAATCTCCCCCCAGTACATGAAACTTTTAATCAGCCCTCTGGTTCTCATTTTAAGATGTGAATGACTGTCAGTGAACATCACCACTTTAGTGACATCACTAACAAGCATGACAGATACCAGATAAATAGACATATGTAGGGGGAGAATAGTGGACTTGAAGCAAACAGAAAAACGCTGTGAGTGAAGAATTCCTTATTTATATCACCAGGGAGATCAGAGCAGATAATGAATTCATGAAATAAGAACTAGATGCTACAGAAAAGGAATATACATAAATGGGAAAAATATCTTATATTAAAAATACCACATCAGAAGTAAAATTAGAAGGGCTGGAAGAGTTAAGGATCCTTCAGAGGAAAGGGGGAGAAAAGACACAAATAGAGGTTCTTTTCCACAGTTTAATATTTAATGTGTAGATGTTTTAAGAAGAATTAATAGTAAAAATGAAGTGGAAAAATTAAATAAATTATTAAGAAAATGTTTCATGACTGACTTATTTCAGATCTAAAGCTATATTAAGTGCCCAGCATATTTAGTGGGAAATGAATACAAGAGATGTCATCCTGAGATTTCATAATATGAGGCTGAAGAAATAATCCCAAAAGATTACAGAGAGGGGGAAAAGGAGCACAGAAGGAATTTGGAATAATAACTCAGCAGCAGCTAAATCTTTAAGACAAGAAGAAATACTTTCACAACTCTGAGGTAAAATTATTTTCAACCTAATATCCTATATCCAAGCAAACCAGCAACCAAGTGTGAGAGAGTTTTAAGATGATATTTTTAGACATGCAATCTTAAAATATTAGATGTACCCATGCACCATCTCATGAAGCCTCCGGAAGAGATATACCACCAGCATGAAAGAGTGAGTCAATAAAGATGAAGACTTGACATAGAAGAGATGACAGACACTTAACAGGAGAGAGGCAAAGGGAATATCCAGTCTGACGGTGAAGAGATGTCTCAAACCACAGCTGTATAGAGAACTTTGAGAGCAACCAGCCCGTATTGGAGCAGGATGGAGGCTTCAGCGAGGCTGTCTTCCAGGAAACAAAATGGAACTGATGGTCTAGACCACGTCGAAAGGAGATTTTGCCATTTTGTCAGAGATTCAGGAGATGTGTCATTGATAAAGTGGCAAAAAATTAAATGACAATTCCCTCAAAATTTTACCAGGCAACTATTATTTCCGGGGCGGGGAGGGTGGGGGGAGAGTATTTTTCAAGAAAGGAAGCACATTTATCATATACTGTGATAGTTATAAACACTGTTTATATGCATTCAAAAGTAAACGTAGTAAACACTGAATGTTGACTTACACAAAATATTAGATTTTTAGGAAATAGAGAAAGAGAGAAAGGAGAGGGCTCGGGAAGAGGGAAGAGAAAGAAGAGAGAAAGAGAATGTTTGACAAGGGACAGTGAGTATGAAAAAACTGGACCTCATCTACATGCTAGAAAATCGATAGATGATATCTAAAGATAAAAAAAGGAAAATAAGTATTAGCATATTATTTATAAATAGAAAGGTGAATAGAATAATTGAAAACAATTAAGAGATTTGTGAACAGTTGTTTCTGGGAGGAAAATGCCAGATTGAGGAAGGTTTACTGAATTTTATTACTTATAGACCTAGGTGATTTCTTTAAAAAAACTATAAATACATTTTGCACAATTAGGGTTTATCAGTATCATAGGCTAGTGCACATAGAAGGCAATGAGTCCTAGCGGTTAAAATGTAAACTCTGAGTTGTGTTTTCAGGATTCATAGTCTGGCTGTACATTTAATGAGCTGTGTGACCATGAGCAACTTGTATTTTATTTTATTTTATTAATTTATTTTTGAGACGGAGTCTCGCTCTGTCGCCAGGCCGGAGTGCAGCATTGCGATCTTGGCTCACTGCAACCTCCACCTCCTGGGTTCAAGTGATTCTCCTGCCATAGCATCCCGAGTAGCTGGGACTACAGGCGAACGACACCATGCCTAGCTAATTTTTGTATTATTAGTAGAGACGGAGTTTCACCATATTGGCTAGGCGGGACTGGAACTCATGACCACGTGATCCGCCCATCTCAGCCTCCTAAATGAGCAACTTATTGATACTTTCATGGCTTTAATTCTTCCATCTGTAAAATGAAGCTAATTTCATAATAAAATGAAAAACCTATTTCATAGCTTTGTCTTAGGGATTGAAAAATTAGTAAATTTTAGCCTCTTAGAATAGTTTCCAGCAAGTACTAAGTGCTTAATAAGTATAGTATCTTTATTATGTATAGTCATTTTAAAAATGATGTGAACATGTAGAAATGCTTATTAATTATATGTTAATTAGCTAGATTTAGTCTTTCTACAATGTCTGTCTTCAAAACAGTATGTTGTACACAGTAAATGCATACAATCTTCATTGTCCATTTTAAAACATAAATAAAAGGAAGTTATTATAGAACCAAAATAAACAATTAAATTAATAAAAGGATACTAAGATCTGTTTTGAGAAGTCTATTACATGAAAAAAAAAGGAAATCACCTGGACATATAGTAATCTATAAGCAATAATTTTCTCTTTTTGTGAAGTTTTCTGTACTTTCCAAAGTTTATATAGTGAACATCTCATTTTTATGTTCAGAAATAAAACCTTGGTTTTAAAACGCAAATGAATTTTGGAAGATAAATCTGGCTGTCACAGGGAGAAATGATGTCAAGATTAAATGAGAAACGGTGACATCTGGCACACCCACACAAGATACAGGGTTTGTCCAAAGGTAACATTCTGAAAGCAAGGTGACTTAACTAGTTTTGTCCAATCTGGGCTCCAGTTGTCAGCTAAGGTCTTCAAAATACATATGCCTATCTCCAACAATATCTGGAGAGATTGCTTTATTCAGATACGTGCAGCAACAGTAAAATATTTAGTCAAAAATTACTTAATCCATTACTCAGAAGCACTGCTCTTAATATATACTAGTGTTTAACAGGCAGTAAACAATTTTAAAATATTTGTTGATTGAGTAGATAAAGACTATTGAGGTGAGAACTACATACAGTTTACTGTATCATTATCTCAAGTGTAATTATGTAAAGCAACCCATAAGAGATCCTGATTATATTCTTGATATAAACTTTTAACTCCCTATTCATCAGAGAACTATTCAACCCCATCAGCAAGCACTGTCAGGGACAATTGTATCCACTGAAGTTTCTTTTGAACTTACCTTTTCTTGTGTTGCCTAAGTTCTGCTGATTTGCTTCTGTTTGTTCCTCCCCACATTGGTCTGCATTCAGCTGGTGAGTCCCTTATATCAAAGCCCTTGTCACTCTCTGCATAAAATCCCTCATTTTTGCTGATACTGTCATTAATGTTCAATTCATGTAACTTAGCATTGAAAAGGAAACTCTCTTTCCTCCAAAATGAATGGCAAATGTTTTCATTTATTCATTCATTTTGTCAACATATTGAGAACACAAGGAGTTCCTGATGTTCCCTGATAAGCAAGATGTTGTTCTTGACCTCAGGGAGCTTGAAGTCTAGGAGAGACAATGGGTATTTCACCTTACATCCACAAACAATAGTGCTAAAAGACCTTGTCACTCAGATAAGGTGGGTGAGGGTGGACTTGCAAGGGCCCTACATTTGCAGTAACTCAGGGCATTTCCGCTTAAATTTTTCTCATCCCATCACTCTGATGAAAACTTTGAGTTCCATGAGCACTTAAAAACAAGTCTGTCTTGTTTAATATTTGTTTGTTTGTTTTTGAGATGGAATCTCACTGTGTCACCCAGGCTGGAGTGCAAGAGTCAAGAGTACGATCTCTGCTCACTGCAATCTCTGCCTCCCGGGTTCAAGCGATTCTCCCACCTCAGCCTCCCGAGTAGCTAGGATTACAGGAACCCACCATCATGGTCGGCTAATTTTTGTATTTTTGTAGAGACAAGGTTTCACCACGTTGGCCAGGCTGGTCTTGAACTCCTGACCTCAGGTGATCCGCACGCCTTGGCCTCCCAAAGTGCTGGGATTACAGGTGTGAGCCACGGTGCCTGGCCTTGTTTAGTATTTTAACCCCTGTTTAGCACTGTGTCTCATATAGTAGGTGTTCCGTGAATATTGGTTGAGCAAATAAAATAAATGAATGGGCTATAGAAGATACACATTGAATGTTTGTTCATTCATCTTTAAATGAATTTAATTCATCTTTTAAATGAAAGAGATCAAGCAGATGATCGCCACGTCCTGTTTCAGCTCAGATGCTTTAGTTATGTGTCAAGTGGATCTTTTCATAAGAATGTTGGCCTCTGTGGGATTTCCTTCAACTTGCCTTTAACTGCTTCGAAGAAAAGGCATCGAGCAATATATCTCATAGAGCCTTAGAATCAAATGCACAACGACTGAAGGTGTGAAAGAATGGACATGGGCCCTGGAGTCAAACCTGAGTTCTGATTCTGATGCTGCCTGTTACTAAATGAGAAGCCTAGGGTAACTCAGACCCAGTCTCCAGGCTTCAGTTTGTATCATCTCCAAAAAAGCAATAGCAATGTGTGCATGCCATGCAGAGGGCATTTAGTGCATATTTGTTGAAAAATAAACTCAACAAAGGTCAAAAAGAAATTATCCATATCATGTGACACAGTGTGCGGGTGTTCACTTCCTCTTTCCACACAGTTGACAAATACCATGATGATTCCTCTGATTTTGCAAGAATGTGTGCATCATGTCAAATTTTTAAAGAAATAAAACTACACAACTTTTCTTCTTTCTTGCAGAATTTAAATAGAAATGAACAAGTGAAAGGAGACAAGTAATTTATTAATCCATTTCACAATGGGCTCATATTACATTATCTTTAAGGTCCTTTAACAAACAAAAATTAATTTCTAGACCCATAAGTTGTTGGCACATTGATAGACTCCTTAATTACAGGGTCTTTGGTTTAGAAAATAATGATTGATTATTTCAGGCTGTATTTCACTTAGTTATGGATGAGACCCTGAATATTTGCACAGAGAAATTATTTCAAAGTTATTATGATTAATAAGTGTTATAGACAGGATGTCTGAGTTATTGCAGAATCGAGGACAATGAAAATAATTTTTTAGCGTATCTGAAAGGGTTGTTCTGAGGTGGATGACAGGAAATGAGGAAAATGAGTTGTGCTTCTGTTGGTTTATTCCACAAATATTTATCTGATACTTTCTAAATACCAGACCCTGTGTTGGACACAAAAGATACAAAGTAAGATGAGGCATGATGCCAAGAAAACCACAGTGTAATGGAGGAAACCAAATCTTGTACAAATAAATTCAATGTGATGGTAGAGGTGCCATATTAGAGTACATGGAAAGATTACAAGTGTGCCATTTCATCTGATGTTTTACATATATACATCACCTCACAATGGAGATGGCATGAGCTGAAAGCTGGAGACAAGTAGGGACCTCCTCGCTGGATAAAGCAGGGAAGCCATGCCAGGTTGCTGCAATAGCAAGAGCATAGGCTGACAAGGCAGCATTGTGCTGAGAGGCTACTTTCAGGTACTTGGTCTTGGAGTGGAGGGTACAAATGGGTGAATGACAAGGATAAGGCTGGGGAGGTGAACTATCTGCTTGGAGTTTGCAAAAAACAAGGAAAATAATCATATTCAAAACAAATTTACTGATATATAATAATTATACATTTGTATGGGGTACATGTGATATTTCGATACATGCGTACAATGTGTAATGATCAAATCAGGAAGTTTAGAGCATCTATCACCTTGAATATTTATCATTTATTGGTGCTGGGAACATTTTAAATCTTCACGTCTAGCTATTTTTAAATATATAACATAACATTGTTAACTAGAGTCACCCTACAGTGCCATCAAACACTAGAACTTACTCCTTTTATCTATGTTTGTACTCATTAACCTACCTCTCTTCATCCCTCCACCCCTTTGCAGACTTTGGTAAGTATCATTCTACAGATATATTTTTAAGGACACCATTCTGGTGACAACATAGCAACTTGAAGATGACTAGAACAATATGTCAAGTAAGGGTCTTAAAATAAAGTGTGTGGCTCCTTGAGGCTCCTTGAGGCTGTTTGGAAAATAATAAGGATAAATAGTGAGGGGAGGAGGGTGCTGAGGTCCCCCTTCCCTCACCATTTATCCTTATTGTTGAATATATTTGCTATATGCTGGATACAGTAAAGGTAAGATGACTCTTAGAATTCTAAGGGCACTGGGTGTGAGGCAGAGCAAGGTTACTCATGGAAAGATGCAACTCAGTGAAAGAAGTAAGTCTGATGGGCTGGATAGCCTGCTAGTTCAATATTATCACAGGAGCCAAATTTACTTTCATTAATTAAGGAAGTATTCTTTTTTTGTTTGTTTGTTTGTTTGAGATGGAGTCTTGCTCTGTTGCCCAGGCTGCAGTGCAGTGCCACAGTCTCGGCTTATTGCAACCTCTGCCTCCCAGGTTCAAGCCATTCCCCTGCCTAGGCCTCCTCAGTAGCTGGGATTACAGGCACATACCACCACACCTGGCTAATTTTTGTATTGTTAGTAGAGAGAGGGTTTCACTATGTTGGCCAGGCTGGTCACGAACCCCTGACCTCAAGTGATCCAGCCGCCTCGGCCTCCCCAAGTGTTGAGATTACAGGCATGAGCCACTGTGCCCAGCCAGGGAAGTATTCTTAACTAGATGTAATAAAGTACTTGACGTAGATAAGTCTTGATTTTCAA